>NC_073639.1:20417500-21667500 GCF_029407905.1 Bubalus kerabau
GTTTCAAAGTATGTTGGAACAAAGGCTAGTTTTTTTTTTCTGAGTACTTTTATGAGAGTCATTTGTGAAAATTCATACATGACTTATAAGCAATTTTTTTAATTGAGGTAGAGTTATTTTACAATGTTGTGTTAGTTTCTGTTGTCCAACAAAGTGAATTAGCTCTATGTATACATATATCCCCTCCCTCTTGGGCCCGCCTCCCACCCACACCCATCCCATCCATCTAGGTCATCAGAGAGCAGCGAGCTGAGCTCCCTGTGCCATAAAGGAGCTTCCCACAAGCTATCTATTTTACACATAGTCAGTCAGTTCAGTCGCTCAGTCATGTCCGACACTTTGTGACCCCCATGGACTGCAGCACGCCAGGCTTCCCTGTTCATCACCAACTCCCTCAGCTTGCTCAAACTCATATGCATGGAGTCAGTGATACCATCTAACCATCTCATCCTCTGTCCCCTTCTCCTCAGTGGATGAGAACTGATAAGCAATTATAGTAGTGATAAGCAAAACACATAGCAGTGATAAGCAAAACCCAGTAGAAATAAGCAATTTTTAGAATCTTCCTTATAATTAAAAGAGGCAGTTTGTAAAGAAACATGAGAGGTGACTATGTCAATCCAGCTTGTTTTCATTTGCTTAAGTAAATAATGAGTAACTTTTCACTCCTTGACCAACCAGCCACAGGGCTTCATATTTGTGAGTCTATATTCAATAGTGATGAATGTATTCTATTGCTGCTGATGCTGTAAGTTGCTTCAGTTGTGTCCGACTCTGTGTGACCCCAGAGACGGCAGCCCACCAGGCTCCCCCGTCCCTGGGATTCTCCAGGCAAGAACACTGGAGTGGGTTGCCATTTCCTTCTCCAATGCATGAAAGTGAAAAGTGAAAGTGAAGTCGCAGAGTCGTGTCCGACTCTAGTGACCCCATGGACTGCAGCCCACCAGGCTCCTCCGTCCATGGGCTTCTCCAGGCAAGAGTACTGGAGTGGGGTGCCATTGCCTTCTCCGATGTATTCTACTACATAACCCCAATTTTTTGTCTGGTTTTCCTTCATAGGAAGTACCAAGAATTTCTAAAATAACTGGAAAGAATTAGGTAGCAATGAGGTATTTTTTCAAAATAATCGTAAATTCTTCCCATCTCTGCACTCATCACATCACAGTGTGATGACTTAACAAAAAGATGCTGCAGATTCTTCTAGATAGCAAACTCTATTTCTCCATTCTTTAAACTAAGGGTGGCTGCGTGACTAGCTTTGACCAATGGGACATCAGTGAAGGTTGACACAAAGAGAGACTTAAAAAGCGCTGGCACCTCCAGGCTTCTCTGCCCTGGTGCTCTTAACAGCCCTCTGCCACTGTGTGACAAGCTCAGGTGAACTTCTAAAGAAATCACAAGCCTGTGGAATAAGGTCATCCTTGTAGTTGAAGCTGAGCTCCCAAACAAAGAGTCCTCCCAAGAAGATCACACAGCCTTCCCTGATCACAAAGACTGCCCCCAAAGCCCAAACAGATTGCCAACACACAGAATTATGAACTAAGTCATGTTTTTAAGCCACTAGTTTCAGAGGCGGTTTACTACATAGCAAAAGTTAACTGAAACAAGCAATTGGTCTCCCCAGTTAGTTAGAATGTAGTGCTTACAAGGAGAGGGTCAGAGTCTAGAATTTTTAAAGAGACAAATTCCTCAATAACCATGATCTGTGACCTTAAAAAAGTGGAAGGGCCATAGTGGGAGGCAACACTGAGCTCTAAATCTTTGTAATAAAGTATGACCTTTGAAATCACATGGATCTGGGTCAAATCCTGGTTCTACTATACTAATTTGAGCTTTAAACTTCATTTCACTAAGATCAGATTCTTCATGTATAAAATACAGATACGTGGGTGATAAAACCTATCTCATAGGAATGGTACTTGGAATAAGTGAGAGAGTATCATCTGTTGGTATGGTGCCTGATAAAAAGAGCAATTATTTAAATTGTAGTTGCTGCTGCTGCTAAGTCACTTCAGTCGTGTCCGACTCTGTGCGACCCCATAGACGGCAGCCCACCAGGCTCCCCCGTCCCTGGGATTCTCCAGGCAAGAACACTGGAGTGGGTTGCCATTTCCTTCTCCAAATTGTAGTTACACCATCACAAATATAACAAAACTGAGCAGCCACAGAGAAAGACTACAAATATTATAAGGTTCCTTTGCAAGTGACACAACAGCGAGGTGTATGCTGAGTTCCCTGGAAACTGCTCACATCCTTGGCTCTTCAAGAGAATATCAGACTTTATTTGATGGCCATGTTCAAGTGATCTCTCCACTAGGCTGTGAAGTCTTTAACCCTGTGCCAAATCGAATCCCTTCCCCTGCTCTCTCCACAGATGCTCAGTGACTTTATACTATGCGACTTCCCCACTTAGGCACCTAGCAAATGTATCTTCATCTAAGCAGATCACCCACTCTATGGGACTGATTTCCTGTTCTATTCCTGTCTACTAACGCATTCACCCTGACCCCTCATTCATCAAATCCTAGTTCTATTGCAGAAATGAAGAAAATAAATCTATCATAATACTGATAATAAAACATAAATTTGATATTATAGAATAGGGTTGGCCACAAAGTTTGTTCAGGTTTTCATACAGCCCTTTTGGCCAGCCCAATACCATTCCAAATGCTGTTCCAGGGGACATATCTTTACACTTTTAAGTGGTTTTTAGAAATCCATGTCTTTGGGCTGGAAAGCTGGAGGCCTCAGGTAGGCTTGGGAAGGCAGGGCTCAGGCCCTCCATCTTTAAATATCTCATATTTTGTTTTAGAATCCCTTTGCCATGGCCCCCTGTCATTCTGAATTCTGAGATTTCAGTCAGCAAGGAAATCCATGTGAAAAAGAGTTGTACTGTGAAAATATCCACAACAATCCTGCCAGATAAAATGTTTTTTTGGTGTGACCTCCACTTGACTATAATAAATACAATTTACTAAGGAAGTTGCCAATGAATTTAGAGATTGCTTATAGTGTTAAAAGCCCCCATGCCAAAAAGCTTTCAGGTAGCTGTCCCTGATTTCTTAAAGCATATTGACATATATATATATGTATATAAATAAAAACAAAGAGAATATACATATATATTATGAATGGCAGTAAATTCTTAACTAGAGTTTTTGACATCCCTCTCCCTGTCTAAAAGTGTTTCTACTATATTTAACACAATATATATTCCAGCAAGCAACAAGGCTGAGGAAGAGGGAATTCTGGAGAAAAGCTGTATGGAAGAGAACCAAAGCAAAAAATGATATCCAACCTCTTCCCACCATCTCAAGGGTATTTCACGCTGGATTCCAAATGAATATCTAATTGGAAACAGCCGTGAGCAAAGCAGAAACTGGACTCGGATGCTTTTTAATTCCGCTGGCATGGTACCTGAGTTCCCAAGCCTGCCCTTTTGTTCTCACCCAGTGGGGAAAGCCAAGGCCAGACCCACACCCAGCCGGGCTGCTCAGCCCCGCAGCACAGAGTGAGGCCAGGAGAGCCCCGAGGCTCACGTACCTGCCAGCTGGCCACACAAATGCACTATCTAGAGCTCCAGCCAAAAATCACGGTTCCAACACACAGCCCCAGGAGAGGTCCTGTGAGGATAAAAACTGACCTGGAAAAGTAAGCATATTGTTAAAGCCTATCAAGGCATTCACTAGGTTCGTGAGGACTTCTGTTCATATTAATTTGCAGGACAGAAGTGAGAACCCTGTGGGAATGAGATGGATTTCAAGTCTAGGGTAAAAAGCTGCAAAGCAGGAAGTGAATTCCAGGGAAACAATAAAAGCTCTATTGTCCAGAGTTCTGAACAGCTGAGGGGATTAGTCACTGGGTTCCAGACCTGGGACAGGGTAAGGGCCTGTATCTTAGGCCCTTCGAGTGGCCATAATGAAATGCCTTAGGTTGGGTGGCTTAAACATAGAAATTTGATTTCTCACAGTTCCAGAAGCTGGAAAGTCCCTTGACCTGAGTGCCAGGCAATTTAGCTTCAGGTCCTGGTCAGAGAACTTTCTGGCTTGCAGACAATCATCTTTTTGCAATGTCTTCACATGGCAGAGAGAGGGAGAGCTCTCTGATCTCTTTTTATAAAGCCGCTAATGCTATCATGCCAACAAAGGTCCGTCTAGTCAAAACTATGGTTTTTCCAGTAGTCATGTATGGATGTAAGAGTTGGACTATAAAGAAAGCTGAGCACTGAAGAATTGATGCTTTTGAACTGTGGTATTGGACAAGACTCTTGAGAGTCCCGTAGACTGCAAGGAAATCCAACCAGTCCATCCTAAAGGAAATCAGTCCTGAATATTCATTGGAAGGACTGATGCTGAAGCTGAAACTCCAATACTTTGGCCACCTGATGCGAAGAACTGACTCATTGGAAAAGACCCTGATGCTGGCAAAGATTGAAGGCAGAAGGAGAAGGGGACGACAGAGGATGAAATGGCTGGATGGCATCACCAACTCGATGGACATCAGTTTGGGTAAACTCAGGGAGTTGGTGATGGACAGGGAGGCCTGGTGTGCTGCAGTCCATGGGGTCTCAAAGAGTCGGACAAGACTGAACTGAACTAATCCTATCATGAGGACCCACCCTTATGATCTCATTTAAATTTAATTATCTTCCCAAGACCCCACCTTCGAATACCAACACAATGAGGACTAGAACTTTAACATATGGATTCTGGGGGGACATAAGTCAGTCCAAAGAAGCCTAGAACATCTTATGCCAGAAAATAAGGAAAAGCTTAAAAGAAGGATGTGTTAAAAGAATACAAAAGATAACATGACTGGGTTCTCACTGGCCAATCAGGGATGAGTAAAGAATAAAAATGAATAATGATAATAACAAATTAGAACTTACTGAGTATAATAATATTCCATAAGCCCACATATAAATATATAAAGGAATAAACTGAAAGTTTGACAATGAGATGGGCTTCCCTGGTGGTTCAGGTGGTAAAAAAAATCTGCCTGCAGAGACCCAGGTTCGATCTCTGGATTAGGAAGATCCCCTGGAGAAGTGAATAGATACCCACTCCAGTATTCCTGCCTGGAGAATTCCATGGACAAAAGAGCTTGAAGGGCTGCAGCCCATGGGGTCGCAAAGAGTTGGACACAGCTGAGTGACAAATGCACAAATACTCTCAAAGTACTTTCCTACGAAATATTTATGTTGGGTGAAGGCATCACCTTTATCAAGTGATCAAAGCACCTGAAGCCATCACCTTTATCAAGTGATCAAAGCAAATATCACCAGAGGTGGGACAAATGAAAACCAGGCACCACCTGAAATGATGCCAGGAAAGTGAGCACAACATGACTCTAATCTCATCATAAAGAAACAACAAACAAACCCAGATTGAGAGACATTCTAAAAAATGAACCAACCGGTAATCTTCAAAAGTGCCAAGTTATAAGATCAAGATAAGACTGAGGAATGCCTGACACTGAAGGAGACTAAAGAGACATGACAATTAAATGAAACAGGTGATTCTGACCCAGATCTTTTTGCTACAATTGGCAAAATTTGCATAGGGCCTCTAAATTACAGTTGTAATGTACTGATGTTAATTTCCTGATCTGCATCATTGCAGTGTGACTATGTAAGAGGAAGTCCTTGTTTTTAGGACCTATCAAAGTACTTGAGCTTGATGGGGCATTAGGCAGGCAACATACTCTCATATGGTTTCAACAGAGTCTATGGACATTGCCAAATGTGTCTGAGGATTGGGATCCAGGGGGAAAATGGTCTCGAGCTGAGAACCATTAGACTAACCCAACTGGAATACCTGGGCTCCATTTAAATGTCTTCAGACTTCTGCTGTAAAACTACCAGGACACTATCGACTTTGCAGGAAGTTATATAATAAGAAATATAAAGACAGATAGAGCAATAAATTCTCTTAATTACCCAACATGTTAACTGCTTCTCCCTAATATATATAATATCAGTTTTGGGGGAATGTCTTGTCCAACTTCTTCATTCTACATAAGAAAAAGAATCAGTCTCTTTTCCTACTTTTTGATAGCATCTATGAGACCAAAATAGGCTCAGAGCAGAGCACTGGGCTCAGTAAGATTTCCTCCAGGACATTACAAAGGCCTCCTTCTGGTGTATTGGCATAGGACAGCCTACTAGTTTTAGCTTTCAGTTCAGTTCAGTTCAGTTCAGTCGCTCAGTCATATCCAACTCTTTGTGACCCCATGGGCTGCAGCTTCCCTGTTCATCACCAGCTCCCGGAGTTTACTCACTCAAGTCCATTGAGTCGGTGATGCCATCCAACCATCTCATTCTCTGTCGTCCCCTTCTCCTCCTGCCTTCAATCATTCCCAGCATCAGGGTCTTTTCCAATGAGTCAGTACTCTGCATCAGGTGGCCAAAGTATTGGAGTTTCAGCTTCAGCATCAGTCCTTCCAATGCATATTCAGGACTGATTTCTGTCTGAGCCACCAGAGATATTTACTCAATAATATATCTATTTGCTCAACATTACATTGTTAGGTACAGTGAAGATGTCTGAGTCAGAGTTTTCATATTTTAGTGAGTAAACCATACCCGAAAGGCTAAGCTAGATCACAAAAACCCCAGTGCTGACAGCAAGTATCCAAGAATGTAAAGCAAAATAAATAAATAAAAATCTGGACATAATTTGGTTAAGAGAAAGAGATTATAAAAGAGTAAAGTCCTGGGACAAAAGCTTCAGTGTCATAAGAATAGACTCTCTGTTATGGACTGGATGTCTTTGTCACCCCAAAATTCATCCACTGAAGTCTTAACCTCCAATGTGATTGTATTTGGAGATAGGACCTTTGGGAAGGGCTTCCCTAATGGCTCATTGGTAAAGAATCTTCCTGCAATGCAAGAGACACAGGTTTGACCCCTGAACCGGGAAGAACCCCTGGAAAAGGGAATGGCTACCCACTCCAGTATTCTTGCCTGGAGAATTCCATGGAAAGAAGAGCCTGGCAGGCCCCAGTCCATGGGGTCTCAAAGAGTTAGACTGAGTGACTAACACTTTCACTTCACCTTTGGGAGATACTTAGGTTTAAATGAGGTCATCAATGAGGCACCATGATGGGATTCAGTTCAGTTCAGTCGCTCAGTCATCCAACTATTTGCGACCCCGTAGACTGCAGCACGCCAGGCCTCCCTGTCCATCACCAACTTCTGGAGTTTACTCAAATTCATGTCCATTGAGTCGGTGATGCCATATAGCCATCTCATCCTCTGTTGTCCCCTTCTCCTCATGCCTTCAATCTTTCCCAGCATCAGGCTCTTTTCAAATGAGTCTGTCTGCTCTTCGCATCAGGTGGCCAGAGTATTGGAGTTTCAGCTTCAGCATCCCAACATGATGAGATTAGTGCCCTCCTAAGAAAGCCTTTTACTGTGTGGATCACAATAAACTGTGGAAAATTCTGAAAGAGATGGGAATACCAGACCACCTGACCTGCCTCTTGAGAAACCTATATGCAGGTCAGGAAGCAACAGTTAGAACTGGACATGGAACAACAGACTGGTTCCAAATAGGAAAAGGAGTACGTCAAGGCTGTATATTGTCACCCTGCTTATTTAACTTATATGCAGAGTACATCATGAGAAACGCTTGGGCAGGAAGAAGCACAAGCTGGAATCAAGATTGCCGGGATAATTATCAATAACCTCAGATATGCAGATGACACCACCCTTACGGCAGAAAGTGAAGAATAACTAAAAAGCCTCTTGATGAAAGAGGAGAGTGAAAGAGTTGGGTTAAAGCTCAACATTCAGAAAACGAAGATCATGGCATCTGGTCCCATCACTTCATGGGAAATAGATGGGGCAACAGTGGAAACAGTGTCAGACTTTATTTTTCTGGGCTCCAAAATCACTGCAGATGGTGACTGCAGCCATGAAATTAAAAGATGCTTCCTCCTTGGAAGGACAGTTATGACCAACCTAGATAGCATATTCAAAAGCAGAGACATTACTTTGCCAACAAAGGTCTGTCTAGTCAAGGCTATGGTTTTTCCAGTGGTCATGTATGGATGTGAGACTTGGACTGTGAAGAAAGCTGAGTGCAGAAGAATTGATGCTTTTGAACTGTGGTGTTGTAGAAGACTCTTGAGAGTCCCTTGGACTGCAAGGAGGTCCAACCAGTCCATCCTAAAGGAGATCAGTCCTGGGTGTTCATTGGAAGGACTGATGCTAAAACTGAGACTCCAATACTTTGGCCACCTCATGCAAAGAGTTGACTCCTTGGAAAAGGCTCTGATGCTGGGAGGGATTGGGGGCAGGAGGAGAAGGGGACACCAGAGGATGAGATGGCTGGATGGCATCACCGACTCGATGGACCTGGGTTTGAGTGAACTCCGTGAGTTGGTAATGGACAGGGAGGCCTGGTGTACTGCAATTCATGGGGTCGCAAAGAGTCAAACACGACTGATCGACTGAACTGAACAAAACTGAACTGAAGACGAGGAAGCTCTATCTCTCTTAGGTCTATCTCTGTCTATCTCAGTGTCTGTCTCTCTTTCTCTCCCAGGAAAGAACATTTGATCACACAGCCAGGATGCAGGAAAGACCATATGAGCACACAACAAGAATGAAGCTGTCTGCATGCCAGGAGATGGGTCTTCACCAGGAACCAAATGTACTGGTACTTTGACCTTGGACATCCTGGTCTCCACAGCTGTGAGAAATAAATGTTTAAGCTACCCAGTCTATGGTATTCTGTTACAGCTGCCGGAGCTGGCAAAGACACTCTCCTTCCACAGTCTCTAAACTTTGTATACCTTCTGTCCTTATCACTGTGAGTCTGCAGCGCTGTGTACGTCTCCTGCGCTCTTACAGAATGAGAAAGGCCATATGGCTACCTTTATTCTTATAACAACATTACTGGCTTTTATGTCAAGTGACCTTTTCTTGGCTCACAATGTGGAATGCATATGGTACAAGCAGCTTACAACCCCCTGTTAACAAAGCTAATGAAGTGAACATTGGTCTCTTAATTTTATTTGCCTTTTCATTTTCTCAACATCAAGGAAAAGAAAATTAGATCAAAATTAATGTTTAGGCTCAAGAGACACTGGACTTCATGCCTACTCTCTTTATTACTCCAAATGTAATTAAGCATGTTGACTTCAGTAAATGTACCTTCTGCTATGCATGCATCGATTTCAACAGTAATGAGTTTGCATTTATTATAATTTATTTTAGCCAGATAATTAATACCACTCTTGTTTATTTCTTTGATCATGAAAAAGAATGAGTGTTTGCTTATTTGTTTGCACCTGCTGATGAGCCAATGGTCTTTTATATGCTGTTAAATTGCAGTTAAAAAATAAGGTGCAGGCTAAATGGGAGCTTCAAACCTTTCATCATTGATCTACAGCTCAGGTCCTAGAGCACAGAAACCATTCCTTACAAAGACCCTGGTACAGCCATTTTTTTTCTAACCAAGGTAATGGGATTCTTCAAACACTAAGTCACTAGGCAGGCATCTTGAGAATCATCAATTATATTTTTAAATGCCTAAGATTCTCCTTAAATTATGATTTTCAGTTTCTTCTTTTATTATTATATATATATTTTTTTGCTATTTGGGAATTTCCATTTTACCAAACTTATCATTTATTACAAGCTCTCATATCCTCCTTCCCTTGTATATTTGCACAGTGTTGTCACTTTGGGTATCTATGATCCTTTCACTTTTCCCTGCTTTACAGATAAACACTTGCCTCCCTAACTGGATTACTTCCCTGCTAGAGCTTCACAAGATAAGATGCAAAAGAAAGAAAATCCAAGGGGCAAATATGACCTTTCTATGATTTACCAAGAATGTTTTCCCTTTCTTTCTTGGTGCATTAGTCAACATTCTCCAGAGAAAATTTATAAATACATATAAATATATAAATACACTTATGAAGCTGTATTATTAACTGAGATCACACACCTTGTCTCAGGACTTACTGAAGCTCAGGTTCTTGATGTCTTGTCACAGAATGAATTCAGTAAGAGACAAAGTGATAGGTAAGAAATGGATTTATATAGAGAGAAAAACATTCCACAGAGTATGGGTCATCTCTGACAGTGGCAACAGGGTGTGGGGTGTCAGTTTGTATAAGGGTGGATAATTTCATATTGCCTAATGAGTGGTAGGAACAGTCCAGCTATTTTGGTTGGAGAAGGGGATTCCTGGGGATTTATGATTAGCCTCAGAACTGTCATGGGTGTGAGTATGTCACTTAGCTTGTTGATGTGTTACCATGAACTATACTGATGCTCCGGAGAAGGCAGTGGCACCCCACTCCAGTACTCTTGCCTGGAGAATCCCATGGACGGAGGAGCCTGGTGGGCTGCAGTCCATGGGGTCGCGAAGAGTCGGACACGACTGAGCGACTTCACTTTCACTTTTCACTTTCATGCATTGGAGAAGGAAATGGCAACCCACTCCAGTGTTCTTGCCTGGAGAATCCCAGGGACGGGGGAGCCTGGTGGGCTGCCGTCTATGGGGTCGCACAGAGTCGGACACGACTGAAGTGCCTTAGCAGCGGCAGCAACATACTGATGCTCAAGGTCTGGTAGGAGTCAATTCATCTACCATCTTGTACCTCTTTGGTTCTGTTAGGGGAAGCACACGGACTTAAACCTAGGGGCCAATCTCCCTAGTAACCATTTGCATGAGTGTTTTATGACAGGAGGTCCTGGTAAGGAACATGGAACTAATAAGCCACCACCAACCGCAAGAGTTCGGGGAACAGTCAAAAGGAGACACCACATGTCCTACCACCTCCCAGAATCCTTCTTGTGCCAATTGGCAGAGCTGTTCTCCTGGGTTCCCTTACCCTACTGCTCTCCACCCGGGTGCCCTTTCCCAATGAAATCTCTTGCTTTGTCAGCACTTGTGTCTCCTTGGACAATTCATTTCCAGGTGTTAGACAAGAGCCCAGTTTCGGGCCCTGGAAGGGGTCCCTATTCCCACAACAGTTCTAATCAGTTTATGTCGTGGCTATGTTATTCTTTTAAAGGTTGTGCCCTGCCTGCTACCTTCCTGTTTCACAACATATTTATATATGTGATAGATCCACGATATTACTCAGCGATAAACCTATTTGCCAACATTGTGCTAGGTGCTACAATTTTCTCGGTGCTGACAATTTCTGAATGTCTACATTTCTGTGTCTTATGTCAACAATTGCTTGTTCTAAATCAACACCGTCCAATAGAAATTTCTGCAATGAGAAAAATGTTCTATAATTACCCAGTCCCATATATGAAATGAAATATTTCTTGGCCCATAGGTAAACAAGGAAGACACAGCCGTCACATATTCCAGCCTTTCAAATGTGAATTTCTAGGTCCAGGAAAACAATACTAGAGAGATCATCCACTTCAATTAGCATCCAGGAGCTGGGGTGGGGGGAGAGAGGCAGAATGCAGGAAAGCATAAGAGGCAGCCATCCGCTACATCCACCACTCCTTACAGTGAACAAGGAATTAAGAAGGTGAACAGTCAAAAAGGAGGATTTGCAATGGAGAAATAGACATAGAGAACAGACTTATGGACATGGGGAGAGGGGAGGAGAGGGTGAGATGTATGGAGAGAGTAACATGGAAACTTACATCACCATATGTAAAACAGATAGCCAACGGGAATTTGCTGTATGGCTCAGGAAACTCACACAGGGGCTCTGTATCAACCTAGAGGGGTGGGATGGGGAGGGAGATGGGAGGGAAGTTCAAAAAGGAGGAGATATATGCATACCTATAACTGATTCATGTTGAGGTTTGATAGAAAACAACAAAATTCTGTAAAGCTATTATCTTTCAATAAAAAAAATAAATTAATTTTTTTTAAAAAAGCAGGATTTAGCCCCAGGTACATGAGATGCACATGAAAGAAATGATTTCAGTAAGCCCAGACGCTTGCATCTTTCCATATACAGAAGAATGCTAAACTCCTTAATGTGAGATACCTGGTTTTCCTTAATTAACAATAGTCTTTTGATATTCAGATTTCCTGCCCCTTGCTGCAAACTTCTATACAGCCTGGCTACCCTCCCCACTTAGTAACAATTCTCCTGGGGACACCACAGAAGCTGTATCCTGGGCTTAAGGTCCTCATGATTCTCACCAAATAAAATAACTCTACTTTCGGCTTGTGACCATTTTTTTAGTTGACACATAGAACAGCCACTACTCACATGAGACTAATAAGCCCTTGAAATATGGCTAGTGCACCTGAGAAAGTGATTTTATTTTGCTTAATATAATTAATTTAAATATAAATAGCCACTTTTGGTTAGGGACTACCATAGTGATATGGAACGACATGCTGATGACACCACCCTTATGGCAGAAAGCAAAGAGGAACTAAAGATCCATTTGATGAAAGTGAAGGAGAGTGAAAAAGGTGGCTTAAAACCCAACATTCAAAAAATGAAGATCATGGCATCCAGTCCCATCACTTCATGGTAAATGGATGGGGAAACAAGGGAAACAGTGAGAGAATTTATTTTGGGGGGCTCAACGATACTGCAGATGGTGACTGCAGCCATGAAATTCAAAGGTGCTTGCTCCTTGGAAGAAAAGCTACGACCAACCTAGACAGCATATTAAGAAGCAGAGACATCACTTTGCCAACAAAGGTTCATGTAGTCAGAACTATGGTTTTTCCAGTAGTCAGGTATGGATGTGAGAGTTGGACCATTAATAAGGCTGAGCGCCAAAGGATTAATGCTTTTGAACTGTGGTGTTGGAAAAGACTCTTGAGAGTCCTTTGGACTGCAAGGAGATCCAACTAGTCAATCCTAAAGGAAACCAATCCTGAATATTCATTGGAAGGACTAATGCTGAAGCTGAAGCTCCAAAACTTTGGCCACCTGATGAGAAGAGTTGACTCACTGGAAAAGACCCTGATGCAGGGAAAGATTGAAAGTGGGAGGAGAAGGGGACGACAGAGGACAAAATGGTTGGATGGCATCACCGACCCAAAGGACATGAGTTTGAGCAAGCTCTGGGAGATGGTGAAGGACAGGGAAACCTGGAGTGCTTGTAGTCCATGGGGTCGCAGAGTCAGACTGAAGGAGGAAACAGACAGAACAGGCTCCATCTTGAGAGCAGGACTCCATCTTGGGCCTGACTGTGGACTTTGAGCTATGTGCCCAGTATCTATGGAAACAACATACCAACTGGAAAACCAGGCCCCCGGAAGGAAGAGCCCCAGCAATCGTACCTAGACTCTGCATTGTCTAAAAGAATACCCTAATTATCTGTGTAACTGAATAGAATCATACATTCTATTATGCTTATTGGGGTATGACCACAGGCCTATTGATAATTATCCAGTGTTAACTACCTAGGCCTAAGGCCCCACTCCAGTACTCTTGCCTGGAAAATCCCATGGACAGAGGAGCCTGGTAGGCTGCAGTCCATGGGGTTGCTAGGAGTCGGAAACGACTGAGCGACTTCCCTTTCACTTTTCACTTTCATGCATTGGAGAAGGAAATGGCAACCCACTCCAGTGTTCTTGCCTGGAGAATCCCAGGGGACAGAGGAGCCTGGTGGGCTGCCGTCTCTGGGGTCGCACAGAGTCGGACACGACTGAAGCGACTTAGCAGCAGCAGCAAGGCATATGAATCACAGGTTAACTTTGATGGTATCTTTCTTTTCCTTTGTTCAGACTGCTGCTGCTGCTGCTGTTAAGTCACTTTAGTCGTGTCCATCTTTGTGAGACCCCATAGACGGCAGCCCACCAGGCTCAGCCGTCCCTGGGATTCTCCAGGCAAGAATACTGGAGTGGGTTGCCATTTCCTTCTCCAACTTTGTTCAAACTAGTTTCAGGGAATTTGGGGAGGTGGGTTTGGGCACGTACACTTAGGGTATATAAGGTTTTCACAAAAACTGGTCGGGGTCCTTGGCTAAGAAGAGACTCTCTCTTGGGCCCGCTGGTGTAATAAACTGCACTCCACTATCTGCATTGTCCTTCTGAGTGAGTTTGTTTCCCGGAACACATGGCTACAACAAGACATGACTGAGCAGCTGAACAACAACAACCATAGTGGCAATTATATTATCAATCATATCATGATTCTAGATGATACAATATGATTTTATAAGGGGGGGTTAGATTCTCAAATATCTGATATTCAGATGTGTAAACATTTCCTTCTGACCTAAATGCAAATGATGGATATCTTGATGATTTATATCTTGAACTTAGGTGTGTGCTTCTGAGTACTGACTTTAAAGGACCACCAAAATGTTAATTAAAGATACTTACTTTCTTTCCTGCTTCACTTATGTTGCTCTTAAATTGAATGGGCTAACTTGCTTTAAGTCAAAGAATTAGATATTTGGTTGTAAATGCAAAAATGCACTTTCCTAAGCTTCAATGGATGAGACTAACATTTGCATCTTAATTGTAGTATATTAAAAGGAATACCTATATAATGAGCCTCCTACAGGTGTGAAGGGGGTACTTAGAAAGAGAACCGATTGCTACCATTGTGCTAGGACACCCTTCATGGATGTTCACTATTCTTTCACAAGCTCAGGGATCTCCCTGCCATGTTACAGATATGCCATCTTCCACACCCACTGCATTCCATCAGAGATGAGGGATGAGCTGCAATGCGGTGCATAATCGTAGCATTATGATTTGCAAGTCAACAGGGAACACAAAGATCACAGGAAATGGGGTGATTACTGTGCCATAAAGTTACAAATCAGTAATCCATGGCAGCTAAGGTCAGCGAGTGCATTTGGAGAGTGAATTTCTAGTAAGTTTTTAAATATTCTGAACGCCACAGAAGCTATTTTTCATTCTAATGGCAATGCATAAATGCTAAATTAAGTCAACATTGCTTCCTATCAAACACACTAATCATTTCTTGATTAGATTTTTCTCCTCTGGAATAAAACATTTTCACACATAAGGTCTAAATCTCAAGTTTTTCTACAAAAATGCAGATAATTCTTGAAATGCTGATGAAAGCCTTAACAGATTTTCAATAGGAAAGAAACACACTGTCTGCAATGCACAAAGGTCAAAGAACAATTCTGCTGCCAACAGACCTTTAATTCAAATATGCTCATTTTAGTAACTCAAAGTAGACAATTGCAATTGTATTCTTTTCCCACTGCATGGAGAATATCAATGATTCTCGCCACTGGTATAAAGTATTGTCATTATCAGCTAGAAATTTAGCCTCTCACATCCTAGTTTCAGGAAATACCAACTTCGTCCTAGGAACAAAATTCTCTTTTATATCATTATGAATTTTTCCATAGAATTCATTGTACTATGTTTTCAAAAGTCTAAACAACTTTTCTTCCAAAAATTTTCCAAGTGATGCCAATAGTCCTCTGTCTATTTAAATTATTCTCTAAATACACTTTTATAATTTTTCACTCCCAGACATATCAAAATATAAAAGTTCTGCTATTTGTCCAAGCCAAAATCAACTGTCAGATGTAGAGACTGAAGTGCCTATTTTAGTTGCATTCTGATGAGTCACAAAAACAATAAGATACACACAGAGAATGAAATGTTTCTTTTCCTCATGAAAAAACTGACCTTTTGCCTGAAAATCAGAAGTATGACAACAACTAAAGTTTTTGTAGGAGCACAATATGTGCTAGGGCGTTATGATTTAAGTTATGGAGCCAACATGTGTGTCAGTTCAGTTCAGTTCAGTAGCTCAGTCGTGTCCGACTCTTTTCGACCCCATGAATCGCAGCACGCCAGGCCTCCCTGTCCATCACCAACTCCCAGAGTTCACTCAAACTCACGTCCATCAAGTCGGTGATGCCATCCAGCCATCTCATCCTCTGTCGTCCCCTTCTCCTCCTGCCCCCAATCCCTCCCAGCATCAGAGTCTTCCAATGAGTCAGCTCTTCACATGAGGTGGCCAAAGTACTGGAGTTTCAGCTTTAGCATCATTCCTTCCAAAGAAATCCCAGGGCTGATCTCCTTCAGAATGGACTGGTTGGATCTCCTTGCAGTCCAATGGACTCTCAAGAGTCTTCTCCAACACCACAGTTCAAAAGCATCAATTCTTCAGCGTGCAGCTTTCTTCACAGTCCAACTCTCACATCCACACATGACCACTGGAAAAACCATAGCCTTGACTAGACAGACCTTTGTTGGCAAAGTAATGTCTCTGCTTTTGAATATGCTATCTAGGTTGGTCATAACTTTCCTTCCACGGAGTAAGCGTCTTTTAATTTCATGGCTGCAGTCACCATCTGCAGTGATTTTGGAGCCCAGAAAAATAAAGTCTGACACTCTTTCCACTGTTTCCCCATCTATTTCCCACGAAGTCATGGGACCAGATGCCATGATCTTCGTTTTCTGAATGTTGAGCTTTAAGCCAACTTTTTCACTCTCCTCTTTCACTCTCATCAAGAGGCTTTTTAGTTCCTCTTCACTTTCTGCCATAAGGGTGGTGTCATCTGCATATCTGAGGTTATTGATATGTCTCCCGGCAATCTTGATTCCAGCTTGTGCTTCCTCCAGTCCAGTGTTTCTCATGATGTACTCTGCATATAAGTTAAATTAGCAGGGTGACAATATGCAGCCTTGACGTACTCCTTTTCCTATTTGGAACCAGTCTGTTGTTCCATGTCCAGTTCTATCTGTTTCTTCCTGACCTGCATAGAGGTTTCTTAAGAGGCAGGTCAGGTGGTCTGGTATTCCCATCTCTTTCAGAATTGTCCACAGTTTATTGTGATCCACACAGTCAAAGGCTTTGGCATAGTCAATAAAGCAGAAATAGATGTTTTTCTGGAACTCTCTTGCTTTTTCCATGAGCCAGCGGATGTTGGCAATTTGATCTCTGGTTCCTCTGCCTTTTCTAAAACCAGCTTGAACACCTGGAAGCTCACGGTTCACGTATTGCTGAAGCCTGGCTTGGAGAATTTTGAGCATTACTTTACTAGCATGTGAGATGAGTGCAATTGTGCGGTAGTTTGAGCATTCTTTGGCATTGCCTTTCTTTGGGATTGGAATGAAAACTGACCTTTTCCAGTCCTGTGGCCACTGCTGAGTTTTCCAAATTTGCTGGCATATTGAGTGCAGCACTTTCACAGCATCATCTTTCAGGATTTGAAATAGCTCAACTGGAATTCCATCACCTCCACTAGCTTTGTTCGTAGTGATGCTTCCTAAGGCCCACTTGACTTCACATTCTAGGATGTCTGGCTCTAGGTGAGTGATCATACCATCATGATTATCTTGGTCATGAAGATCTTTTTTGTACAGTTCTTCTGTGTATTCTTGCCACCTCTTCTTAATATCTTCTCTTATGTTAGGTCCATACCATTTCTGTCCTTTATCGAGCCCATTTTTGCATGAAATGTTCCCTTGGTATCTCTGATTTTCTTGAAGAGATCTCTAGTCTTTCCCATTCTGTTGTTTTCCTCTATTTCTTTGCATTGATCACTGAGGAAGGCTTTCTTATCTCTTCTTGCTATTCTTTGGAACTCTGCATTCAGATGCTTAGATCTTTCCTTTTCTTATGCAATATTGATAGGAACTGTCTTTTCTGTAGAGTTTACATCTTCATTATGGTGGTAGCTGTAGCCCATTCTTGAAAACCATCCTTTATTACTGTCCACTTTATACCTATTTCTAATTGGTTTCAGTATTAAGTTTGGGTCTGGGCCAAAGTTTCTCAATCTCTATGCTAGTCACTTTCTGGACTGGGTTGTTCTTCATTCTAAAGGGCTATCCTGGTACACCGCAGGGTATTTAGCACCATTCCTTCTTCTCCCTGATAGATATATTAATAATGAGCACTCTCCATCCTCAGGTAGACATCTAAAATGGTCCAGATTATTTTTACCAAGTGTCCCCCGGGGAGAAAGACCTCTCAGGTTGAGAATTCTGGTCTAGGCTTACTAGACAAACACCAGCCACTTATACCTCCCCAAGCAAACCTGGGTGGGACAGCTCTTAGCAGAGAACCTAGTTTGAGTCAGCTAAGATCTCTGATGTATACTTAAATGGATATACATTACAATAGGAAATTCAGAGAATAGGAACTTGAAGCATCATTTTAGGAAGAAGATCTATAATATTTAGGAAAAGTTTTATTATTCTTCAAGCTCTTTTGGTCCACACAGTATTTTACACATTTCTGAGTGTCTTCAGTTTCATTCCAACTGCAAAAGCCTCTCTAGTGGGTCCTGCCTTTCAAAAGGAGTTTGGGGCAGTCATATTCTTTTTAATGACTTGAGCAAAATATCCTATCAATGTGGTCTGAAAAATCCTTTTATTATCCACATGAGAACAAAAATCTTCATTAATTGACTTTGACTTTCATTTGCTGTAAGTAATTTAGATGATCATGTTCATTCTTCACAAGTTTGAATCATTTTATGAGTCAAGTTTTTCAAAAGAAGTTTTTGTGGTCTGAATGCACATTTTACCTGATCTGGATGGGATGCTGAAGGAAGCATGCTCAGTCGCTTCAGTCATGTCCAACTGTTTGGTGACCCTATGGACTGTAGCCCTGCCAGGCTCCTCTGTCCATGGGATTCTCCAGGTGAGACTACTGGAGTGTGTTGCCATTTCCTACTCCAGAGGATCTTCCCAGCCAAGGGGTGGAATTCAAGTCTCATTTCCTGTATTGCAAGTGGATTCTTTACCTGCTGAGCCACCTGGGAAGTCATTGAAGGAAACCAAAAATTAATTGATTGTCAATGTTTATGCATCTTGAAATTCTTGATTATGACATCTGGAGATTATCACAGAATACAAACATCACCAAGGCAGACTTCCCTGGAAGTCCAGTGGTTAAGACTCTACACTTCCACCACAAGGGGCAGAGGTTCTGTTTCGGGCTGAGGAACCAAGACCCCAAATGCCATATGGTGTAGTCAAGAAAATTTAAACAAATAAAATGCTATAGAGAGCTTGTTTAAAAAAATCAAATCACAAAGACTTTTGGAAAACTTGTCTCAAAAGTGCCTCAAAAGTACTGCAGTAACTACTGCAACCTCCAGAATAAAACAAGAAAAGCCATAAAACAGCTTCCTCCTGCCTTTCTGCCTTCTCTTCCTCCCTTCTCTAATGGCCACTGGGGCAGATGGGAGAGAGTCAGTGGTCAGTGTTTTCCCACAGCATCTTCCCTACTGACCAATAATTAATTGCATTCCATGCTGAGAAAGCTTTCAGATGACTGCCCCTCTCTACTAGAGGTTATGACATTTAGAAGTTCACCCATGTTGGGAGAAATGCAATAAACCTAAACAAAAGCTAGATACACATCAAAACACTGAAATTTAAGCATCAGTCTTGTTACTTTCTTTCAAGTACATAAATGGACAATCCAAATTGGCATTTTTCTGGCGGTGTTTGTGCTTTGTTAAAGATTCCTTTGAAATTCCTTTGCTCTAACTGGACTCCATTAACAGCCTCTATTTGACAGTCCATCGCCATAAAGCAATTGGTAGTTAGAAAAATAATTTCATTTAAAAAACAAACACCCTGTAATCCCCCATTGCAATGTGTAAAGCAACAGACAAATATTTAATCTTGATTATTTTAAATCAGCAATTGGCCTTCTCTTCTAAGCTGATTTCTTTCTCCTTTTTCCATTCAAATCGTATTTGTCTAAATTTTAGTCTTTTATTAAAACTATTCAATATCTTACTTTGAATTACTTTATGGTACCTTGGAAAATGTTTTATTTCATCCTTTCTCAGTATAAAGTGTGATGGGACAATCCGCTTTCTTTTCTTTTTTTAAGTTAGTAGTTGACTTGGAGAAATGAACAGAATTTTTATAACATGATATGAGTCTTCTATCTAGATAATTCAGACAGCTTTTAAAACATGGGTATAGGTTCAGTGTTTGCACTGATAAGTCTCCTTTCTAACGCAACTTATTCTCCTTTCAACTCTGCATGTTCCTGCTGTCGACTCTTTTATAACACTCAAGTAAATAAAAGTAAGTAAATCTAAACTCCTATGATCAAATGTACAGAAAATTCTCCCTATAATAAAATGTGCTTGGGAATTAGTTCATATTCTATTAAAAAGAAAAATCCAAATTCTATAAATAAATTTTAGGTTCTCTTGCTTTTATTTAAACTTGACATTATTTCTTGCTAATTTTGAACTTGTGGCAAATGTTAAGTTTAATTTATTTATTTATGGCTATGCTGGATCTCTGTTGCTGTGAAGACTTTTCTCTAGCTGTAGTGAACAGAGGTCTACTCTTTGTTGCATCGTGCAGACTTCTCATTGCGGTGGCTTCTCTTACTGCAGCTGCCAGTCTCTGGGCATAGGCTCAATAGTTGTGGCACACCAACTTAGTTGCTCTGTGGCATGTGGGATCTTTCCACACCAGGGATCGAATGCTCCTGCCTGGGCGGGCAGATTCTTAACCCCTAAGCCACCAGGGAAGCCCATGGCAAATGTTAATATGTGGCAATTTCTAAAAGTTCATATTAATCAAAATTATACAGAGAGATGTGTTGTCAAAAGAAATTGTGTTGGACCTATGAAAAAAATTTCCAAAAGTTGCACTGGCTACAGATCTAGAAAGCCTTAGAAGAGCAATTTCCAAGCTTTTTGGCACCAAGGACCAATTTTGTGGAAGACAATTTTTCCACGCACTGAGGGTTGGGAGGGTGGTTTGGGGATGACTCAAGAGCATTACATTTATTGTGCACTTTATTTCTATTATTTTTACATCAGCTCCATCTCAGATCATCAGGCATTAGACACTTGAAGTTGAGGACCCCTGCCTTAAAACATGGGCAGCTGGATGGTAGAGGGCTACGGGCACAGCAAATTCTGATAACAGTGTTATAGACTCTAGCAGGAAAGCTAAAAGCCAGTCTTAAAAGCCTAGCAGGATTCAAGGACAAAGCATGGTCAGCAGTCAATCACAATATACCTCAAGAATGAGAATGAGGATTAAAATAGAGCATCAGGATGTAAGTACACAAAAAAGATTCTGGAAGATCAAGTATCAGAAGGCAAAGCAACAATCCAGACATGATACTTTGGGAAGATCACCAAAATTCAAGTCAACAGCCTGGATTCAAACAGGCACCTCTGTTTAAAAGCTATAAGACCTCTGGCTGGACCTCAGTTTCCTCACCAGCATGCTAAAGAAATCAGCATCACAGGACAAAGCAAGTAGGAGGTCAGAATCGAGGTCACTAGCTTTGTGACTCAGACCCTGTCATTCTACATGGTTCCTGTGATGCAGAGGCCAACTAGCATCATTCACAATGTCTCACGGGCATGAAGAAGACATTGAGAACACTGGCACAAAGGCAGGAGGGCCTGGCTGATGGAATATCAATCCCCCAAAAGGAATGAACTCTGCCACTGAATAGCTTAAACCATTTGAGACCCTTTTTTTCTACCCTCTTAGGCTTTTACAAAACCATTGACCCTTTAAGACTTCAATCATACTCCAGTGGAACAATGAACTTGTTAGAGGTTCTCATAGTATGAAGCCAGTGTCCACTGGCCCAGGACTTCTGCAGAGAGTAACTTCCCTGGAGTCATCTGTTAAGAATTACACCGGCTCTCTGTTCAGAGCACACAAACCACAGCACACCAAAAAACAAAAAACAAAAAACTTTATTTCTAAAAACCCAGTCATCATTGAGTACAATCTAGTATCATATAAACTTAAATTACCGTAGGCCAAGCTCACAGTGTCCCACTAGAAAGATCTTTTCTCAAGTATTCCCACACTGATCTTGCAAACATATTTTATTATCAGCACTAAAGAGAAGGTACTGAAACATGTACATTACATCATGTGTCCAAGGCCACATCAATCATAAACAGCAGAGACAGTCTTCCCACCCTGTTACGATTAGTTAATTCCCAAAAAAAAAGAAAAAAAAGGGGAGAGAGAAGAAGGAGTAGAGGAGGGATAGCAAGAAGGAGATGGAATTTCTGTTGTACTTGTTCAATTCTCAAAGGTGCCACTACATTTTCCCAAGATGAGAGATGCTATTAGCTGTGCCTTCTGCTAGAATAAACCCTTTCCTTGGATTCTGGGTCTATCATCTTACATTGGCTAATCAGGGCATGAGAGAAACCTTCTTTCCTTATATCTAAGCTGTCTTATAGTGTCCACAGCTCTTCAAATGATGTTTCTTGGCATAGCAAAACAATCTGGGAGTCTCCTGATTCTAACCAGTGATCATTCTGGCAGTGGAGGTCCTTCCCTTAGCACCAAGCTGCCAAAATAATTGGTCCATGTCTTGAATCACCCTCCCTGGCTATAACAAGCTCTAGGCATTCCAAAATTAAAGTGGAAGGACTTTTAGAGCATATGTGCTCTTGAGAAATAAGTCACTAATTTAATTTGATTGGGTTTAAGCTTCATGACCACTAGAATGTATATTTTTGCAGATGAAGACCTATAAAAAAAATCTATGCATCTAAATGCATTTTATAGATCTTCACCTGGAAAAACATACATTTTAGTGGTCGTGAAGCTTAAACCCAATCAAATTAAATTAGTGACATTTCTCCTGGGAATGAGAAATTCCCATCCTCAAGAATGGGGCGGTATGACCCCTTATATATTATACCTTACTATACAGAGATTCAGAGAAGGCAATGGCACCCCACTCCAGTACTCTTGCCTGGAAAATCCCATGGGTGGAGGAGCCTGGTGGGCTGCAGTCCATGGGGTCACTAGAGTCGGGTACGACTGAGCGACTTCACTTTCACTTTTCACTTTCATGCATTGGAGAAGGAAATGGCAACCCACTCCAGTGTTCTTGCCTGGAGAATCCCAGGGATGGGGGAGCCTGGTGGGCTACCGTCTATGGGGTCACACAGAGTCGGACACGACTAAAGCAACTTAGCAGCAGCAGCAGCATACAGAGATTATCAGATACCCCCAATATTCTGTAATTTATTTGCAATAATCCCAGGATGTTCAAAAGTTGGCACTCAATAACATGGATTGCATGTCACACAAATTCTCTCCCTTGCCCATCACATGAGAAGAGAAGCAACATTTTAGGTTCATTGCTAGGCACACATTTCCATTCAAGGGCCAATGCCGTTTGATCACCCTATGATGGGCACACTAGAACAGTCAGGACTCAAAGTCCTTATTCCTTCAGAGTACAGGACAACACATTACAGCCGAAGGTGGGTTAGGAACAGGGCATGAATTCTCTTCACACTTTCTTTGTACATCAGTTCCACCTGCACCAATAGTAGCGCGTACCATGATTTTCAACTCTCTACAGAGTCTAGCAGCCCCAGGCAGCCCCTTAGAACCCACCCAGCTCTAAGAAACCAGACTCATGTGAATCAGTAAAGCACAACTTATTTCTTGGTTTACATCTTGACTTTTCCCAAGACCTTTTATTGGAAGACCAAGATTCTGTGCCTTGACCCAGTGGTTAAACTGGGTTAACCAAAAGCTACCAATCTGTGTCAGGCGGTGCCCTCTGAGAAACCTGCATCATGACATGATTATAAGTACAAGAAATATATTTATGGAAAAACCTGTGGAGGATAAAGGTGGTGAGATCAGGAGGAGTCAGGGAGGATAATCAGATGTCAATGGCAGCAGGGGGTGTGGGGGTTGGTTCACACCTGATAAAGGAGAGAGAGAAGGAAGGATTAGGTGGGAAGACCTTCTGGCTGCTGCACAGCTGTAAGAGGGCCTCAACCGGGCTAATGGGGACTCTCCAAGCCAGAGCTGACTGATGGAGGACTCTGCTATTGCAGGAATCTCTTGTTCTAGAACCTCCACTTAGCTTAGAGCAGCCTCAGGGAAGTGTAACCTGGCATGAATGTGCAGACCCAAAGATGTGGCAGGCAGGACTATCCAGCGAGGCCCCATGAAACAGATGCTTTACAAGGATGATCCACCTCAGGTCCTCAGTAGCGGTCACACCTTCCTGAAACGTCTGATTACATAGTCTAAATGTTTGAGAAGTGAGAAATAGGAAATGACTGCTAAAGGTGGATTTCCATATAACTATAACATCTTCGAGGCTGTATCTTTGCTCATGCAGTAGGGCTATTTTTGTAACATGAACCAAAGTTTCTCACCACTCCCCATTCAAGTGACTCCAATGCTTTGGCCGAGAGCCAAAACAGCTGAATATAAAGAAACAGAGGGAAAGTCTTGGATTCAGAACACTTGAATTTACAGCAAGGAAAAGGCTGTTTCAAAGAGGAGGTCTACGGGGGTAAAATAAAAGATGTTTTTGTATGTCTTTTAGTTTCGCAAAATTAAGTCTTAAAAAACTAAAGGTATAAAATATATTCTATAAATTAAAGACTAAAAATAAAAGGGATGAAACATGAATTTATTCTTACCTCCACTCTCAAAATAGTAGATAGGGGTTGCCTAATCGAAGATTGGAAAGAATTTAAGAAAGGAGGAGATAAAGAAACATTAAGTGCTGGTAAGTCCGTGATAAGGATCAGATGTCCCCAACCTTCCCAGAATTCAAACTAGGTGGGTATTAGCCTAAAATTGGACCTCCAAGAGCAGAGGAGTTCGGGGGTGGCGACCCTATGTTTTCTTTTCTGATGAAACCTACAGCAGAGACAAGGCTCCAGGGGAGAATCTGCATGCCCACCACCACGTGAATGGTGAGTGGTCATGCACAGAGCACTTGAGAAGGAACACCATGTGTCTTATAGGAATGATACAGGAGAGTATCCTAAAGGTGCCTATGCTCTCAAGAGGCACAAGGTACCTGAGTGAGCTGATGGCTTGTAGCTTATCTCAAGGTCCCAACAATGGGACCCACAGAAAAGAACGATCTCCACCATTGCTACTTAAAGTGTGGTCCACAGATGGATCATGATCCTGTCAACAAGATTAATCAATCGTCTATCTATGAATGAAGTGGAAAATTTTACTCGAATCAAATTTGAGGATTATAATCCAGGAAGAGTATCTCAGAAAACTCCAAGAACTGTTCTGCCCAGTAGAAGCCAAAACGGTTATGTAAGTTTTTGAGACAGAAGGCTATACGTTAAGTGATGTTTTATGGACAGTTGACACAATTCAAATCGAAGCACCACCGTGATCCCTTGTGAGATCAAGAAGGAATGTTATCTTTAAGGGGTTGTCTTATCAATGCTAGGAGAATGTTGGTCTTCGTGGTTGAGCAGGTATTTCTGCCCACCTGGATGGTTTGGTGGATACAGAATGTTGATGCACGATGCACAGCAGAGGGAAGGCCAAAAGGGAGAGAAAATTTTGTGTGTTTAAATTTTTCTTGTTTTGCCATAAAATATGAATTGTATTTCACAGTCCACAAACTGGTTATTAAGTGTCCGTGCTGAAATATCAATACATATGAAAACTGAGAGTAAGCCCTTAGAAATTTCCATAGCAATCTGATTTTACTACAACATCCAAATGTGTGATCAATGGACTTCTTTTTGAAGATGGTATAGACTAATTTGTAGTTTTAAATCATTTACTGAGATACACATTATGTAAACTGTATATTGGGATTCGTTAACAAAAAATTAGGGAGAAAAATTATCCTTCAGATGCTTTTGAACTGTGGTGTTGGAGAAGACTCTTGAGAGTCCCTTGGACTGCAAGCAGATCCAACCAGTCCATCCTAAAGGAGATCAACCCTGGGTGTTCTTTGGAAGGAATGATGCTAAAGCTGAAACTCCAATACTTTGGCCACCTCATGTGAAGAGTTGACTCATTGGAAAAGACTCTGATGCTGGGAGGGATTGGGGGCAGGAGGAGAAGGGGACGACAGAGGATGAGATGGCTGGATGGCATCACCGACTCGATGGACGTGAGTCTGAGTGAACTCGGGGAGTTGGTGATGGACAGGGAGGCCTGGCGTGCTACGATTCATGGGGTCACAAAGAGTCAGACACGACTGAGTGACTGAACTGAACTGATAAGCAGTTTGAGAAGCAACTCAGCTATCTGTAAGGAGACTAAAACAGGTGCAGGGACCACTCGGTGGGTACAAGAATGAACATCAGTGGCAGAAGTCCGCACAAGACATGGTACATGGGAAAGAATACACACGGGAGCAGTAGCCCAGTGCCCCACAAGCCGTAAGTACCCACAAGCACTCGATACCTGAAATGACACAGAGAATACTGAAGTGAGTGAGTTTACACCATTGACCAGATTCCATTTTCTGACATTGGGTATAGTGAGAGTTCAGATTAAATTCAGTGATAGAAAAATTTTGAAGATGAATTTTCATTTTTGAAAAAATACCACACTCTATTTTATGGCCAAAAGAAATATGACAGGTGCTGTGCTGTAAGAGCCTCTGAAAACATGTTCCAACCTAAACTTCCTTCATAGTCTGAATCAACAAAGACATTCCTATTTTTAAAATATGGAAAAATTGGTGTCGAATAAGAGCATCACTGTTGTGGTCTTGCTCATGTATACATAAAAGGAAGCACACATTTTGCCACTAAAGCTAAACCGGGGAGTCTGTGGGGGAAATTTTAACAATAAACATGTGTTATTTCATTTTGTATTAAAAATACAATTTGGTGGTTTTGGATTCAGGGAACAGAGACCCACTCAACTAAGTTCAAAAAAATGAGGATTTATGGAAAGGAGACCACGGACAGGCATGAGCACATTGCTAACATGACATCAGTGACCTAGCTGATGCTAAGACCTGGACACTCCTGCAGTATCCTCTCCCACCCCTCCCTCTTCTCACGGTGTCAAAAGCAGGTATCTTTTTCCTGCTTTTATTTGTGTATCCATTGCACCTCTATCAATATGCTTCTTTTGAGTATTCACAGCATCTGCCCATTATAGCTACACGTCCCAATTTCCAACCTCAAACACTGCCAACTAAAACTTGGTTCAAATTCCTGAAATAGAGAAATAGACTGCATTTTTCCCCCTTAAAATAGACCACACACATAGCAGTACTCTGGCTGGTCTTAGACAGACTGCCCTTGGGTCAATTACTTTCCCTAAATCTAACCAGCTTTATCCCATTAGAATGGAGGTGAGAATCATTCGAGTAACACAGTTGTCCTTCCATCAGGCTTGATAAGAAGGAGAATTTTGCTCAAGGATACACAGTGGGCTTGCCAGGGATCCTGAGTCTTGGCATATCTATTACACCTGGCAGCAAGAGCTGCCCAGGGCTCCAGCTACTTTCTCTTTGGCAAGAATCTCTAGACGATGCTAGTGGGAAGACTTCACCAGACAGGGTCTGGATGGTAAACATGTGCTTTTTCACAGTCTGCAGAATGTCTGAACTTGCTTTCCAAGTGCTTTCACATTTTATGCTCTCTATCTCCATTTTAAAAGTGGGGGAGGGCTTCCCTGGTGGCTCAGTGGTAAAGAATTCACTTGCCAATGCAAGAGACACAGGTTCGATCCCTGATGCAGGAAGATCCCACATGCCACAGAGCAACTCAGCCTGGGTGCCACAACCACTGAGCCTGTGCTCTAGAGCCCGTGAACCACAACTACTGAGCTCATGTGCCACAACTACTGAAGCCCACGCCCCCAGCAAGAGAGACCACTGCAGCGAGAGGCTCACACACCGCAACTAGAGAGTAGCCCCCACTCTCTGCCCACGCAGCAACAAAGACTCAGCACAGTCAAAAATAAATAAATAAAATTTAAAAAAAAGACATGAGATTGATTCCCATTTTTTTTTTAATTTTTTTAAAAAGTATGGGATGGTTATCAGTTCAGTTCAGTCGCTCAGTCGTGTCCGACTCTTTGTGACCCCATGAACCGCAGCACGCCAGGCCTCCCTGTCCATCACCAACTCCTGAAGTTTGCTCCAACTCATGTCCATCGAGTCGGCGATGCCATCCATCCATCTCATCCTCTGTCGTCCCCTTCTCCTCCAGCCCTCAATCTTTCCCAGCATCAGGGTCTTTTTCAAATGAGTCAGCTAGGGATAGTTAGAGCAATGCATTATTTACCCTTTCTAATACTGACCACTGAATCAAAAAATGTTGTGACACTGATTTGATTCATTTGGTTGCTTTATACACACAATTCTGTTTTGAGCCCAAAGCACCTTACATAATGATGCTGCAAGGGCAATATAATAAAAATAGGGGAAAAAACTCAATGCCCACTGTATCCCTTCCTTCCAATGTACTTTACAGAGTGACAGGCACAGTCTGAGAGTGAGTTTCTTCACCCCAAGAATATTTCAACATTTAGAGCAACAAAGTACATACAAGGATGTTACAACATTTCCTCCTCCATCACCTCTAAACAACTAGCTTCATGTACTCGTGATTCCATGAGTTAGCCCATCAGACTCCGTCGTTTCTACTCTGGCTTTCATCAATGCAAACTTACCACCTTCTCAGCAGGATTCAAGTAGACTCTGCTCATAAAATGACTTCCTTCTATTCTCTAATGGCTTGACAGTCAGGATTACTAGTTCCTTTCCCTTAGGATGAAAGGAGCTGTAAGATGATTGTATCCAGGACACAGTTCTCCTGGTCTACAAAAGCGGTGCATTTCCAGATACATCTTTGCACAGAGAGTAAATGGGGGAGATGTTTGAAAATGAGATTTGACTATACACTACTGCCATTGATTGTGTCACAGATGTTTGTTCTTATTGTTTTTAGTATTACCTTAAACCATACAAAATAGGTCAGAAAGAGATGTCTATTTCCTTTAAAAGATCCTACAGCATATAAGGACATTCTTAGTGAGATCCGAGTCTGTCACACAGAGTCAAGGAAGTCAGAAAGAAAGACAAATATCATATATTAACACATATGTGGAATCTAGAAAAATGGTACATATGAACCTATTTCCAGGGCAGGAACAGAGACACAGACATTGATAATGGACATGTGGACACGGGTTGGGGGGTGGGTAGGGGGCAGGGTGTGGAGGAAGGGAAAGGTGGGACAGATTGGGATATTAAGATTGACATATATGCTCTCCCATATGTAAAAGAGATAGCTAGTGGGAACCTGCAGTATAACACAGAGAGCTCACCTCGGGGCTCTGTGATGACTCAGAGTTGGGGGGATAGGGGTGGGGCATGGAAGGGAGGTTCAAGAGGAAGGGGATATATGTATTTAGATGGCTGATTCACTTCCTTGTATAGCAGAAACTAACACAACACTATAAAGCAATTATATTCTAATCAAAAAATTTATATAAAAAAAGAAACAGTTTTAAGTAGTTTGAGAAATAAAATAGCCATCTGAGGCTTATAAATAGAGGTTAACAGTGACAGGCAGAATTAAAGCAAGACTGAGCTCCTTAGGGAGTAGGGAATTTTACCATTAGCATCCTAGGTGGCTAAGATAATAAAGAGCACGTGATTCCTGGAGGAACTGGACCAAAGGGAAGAGCAGAGAAAAAGGGTAAGGGTATGCCCCTTCCACATGCCACACTCACTGTCAGATGAATCCTATGGGCTGGAGTGAAGGCAGGAGGAGAGCTGAGGGCTGGCACAGCAGTGGGTATCTCTCCACCTGGAGGGAACCATCAGGGACATGAATAAAGGTCCCCTCCTAACACTGACATTTCCAGGCTCTTTGATCTAAAGAACCAAATAACTGATAACTTCTCTTTCCTGTTGTTAGCATCCTGAAGTGTGATCATTACCTCAATCATTGACTCTAGTTGAGAATTAGCACAAACGTTCAAAAAAGTAAACAAACAACCTTTTTAAATGATGGCAAAGATTGTACACGAGGTTCAGAGGTTCATGGGATAATGAAAACTGTAATTGTCCTAGAGATGTTTTTTAATATTCTTAAAGCAAATGTTTCCATGTTAACATGAGGCTAAAACAGAGCTATAAACAATACCAAGAATTCAGACTAACAGTTCCTTTTTCTGTGTAAAGTGCAGAATTTTAACAACACCAGACAGAAAGAAGGTATCATGAGGAGGAAATGATTTGATTTAGAGCTTACATGTTCTCAGACAAATGGTAGTTTGGAAAAAAATAACAAATTATATATGAGGGAAGGAGAGGAACCAAAAGTTCAATGATTTGAGTCGGCTCCAATTATTATTAAAAACAGAAATGGCATTTGATTTTCTAATGGCCTAAATTAAAAATTGTTCTAGCTGTCAGCATAAAATTTCTACTTAGCTTTCATGCAAAAGAAACACTAGTGTTAGGATCTAACTCTCAATAGATTAAAGGTTAATCTTGGGTTTGCTGAAATTCGCAGGACTAAGAGATCTTATCCTAATATGTGTATTGCATTCCAGTGCCTCAGGATCATAAATTTAATAAAATTCAGTTAAACCTTGGTGGGTAAAGAAAAGATTCTGGATACAAATGGAATAAATCCAAGTCAAATGGACTTAAGCCAAATAGGAGAGTTACTGGTTCATAATGAGAATGTTCAAGACTAGGAGTGATTGGGTCCCGATGACTCTCCGCAATTTTGATCAACCATTGCTTTATGTTGCATCTTTCTCAGGCTGGCTTTTCCCTATGAACAGACTTGCACATGTAGTATCTTTCATTTTGTCATTGTGGTTTAGTTGCTCAGTCACGTCTGACTCTTTTGCAACCCCATGGACTATAAGCCACCAGGCTCCTCTGTCCAAGGAATTCTCCAGGCAAGGATACTGGAGTGGGTTACCATTTCTTTCTCCAGGGGATGCTCCCGACCCAGGGATTGAACCCACGTCTCCTGCATTGCAGGCAGATTCTTTACCACTGAGTCACCAGGGACGCCCATCTTTCATTTTAGCAAGGGGAAGCAGGCAACGGAGGGTGAGATGGTTGGATGTCATCACTGTCTCAATGGACGTGAGTTTGCGCAAACTCTGGGAGATGGTGAAGGATAGGGAAGCCTGGCGTGTTTCAGTTCATGCATTTGCAAAGAGTCGGACTCAACTGAGTGACTGAACAACAACAGTTTTGTATTAAGCTTAAGTTTCCTAGTTGTTTTCTGTCTTGGAGCCATCCTCTAATGCCTTGTTCTAACATCCCCAGAAGCAAAAGTCCTTCAGATCATATGATGCTAAGAAAAAAGAATTCCTTCCATTGCACTCATCTCCAAAAGTTAAAAGACAGATTTTTTTTTAAAGGTAGAATTTTATAGTTTTCCTGAAGAATGAAATATCTAGTAAATCTTCATTCTTACATCTTAAAGAATGGATAATGGAAATCAGAGAGAGAAGCTTTTAGTATTTTTTAAGTATTTATTTCATGCCTATTGACACAGTGAAAAACACTTTCTTATCTCATTTATTTTTCCCACTAACTCACTTTCAGATGTATTATTCCTTGTGTAACACTTGAGGAAGCTGAGGTTAGAAAGTTTGATGAAATAGCAGGACTGAGTTTTGACTGAGCTTTGTCCTTTGAATCCAAGTCCACTTCTACTAAGCCATGGTTGCCTAAGTTACATGATGTATACCTTTAAATAATTTTTATCAGAACTTCAGCAAAGATGTTTAACAAGAACATTAATTACAAATTCAAACCTTAAAAATGTTGTCACTGATAGCTTCAATTATTCAAGTATTTGATGAGGACCATATTTATTTCGGACACTTTGTGAGTAATAAAAATGAATAACTGTTCCATGTCCTAGAAAGAATACACAATGTAATAAAAGATGCATATATAATCATCTCATAAGATATTTACTGTCATTAAATTCATACTCTCATAAGAAAGTTTGCTTCACAATAGAAAGAAGAACAAAATACATAGTAAATTGCTTATTTTACTAGTTATTCTAAAGTGAAAGGACTACATATTTGTTTTGTAAAACAGATTACAAATGTCCATCTGAACATTATTAGCACTGAGCTCATGATTTATCTTTTCTAGGTTTTTCATGAAATGGTAAGATTATAAAATGTACGTGGGGACCTCTCTAAAGACTCCGTGCTTCCAATGCAGGGGGTACAGGTTCAAACCCTGGTTGGAAACTAAGGTTCCATACACCATGAGGTGCAACCAAACAAACAAAAAAAATGTATATGAAGAATCTCAACTACCAAAGATGCAACAGCAGAGAATGGTTTTCTAAATACATGGAAAAGAAGTAATGCAGAACATATCCTTTGTAGAAGATGGAATGTAAAGGTCAGGCATGCCTAGAATCTATCATTTTCCCAAATCAACTAACTTGGCATTTTGAGGCAGCAAAAATATCCACTAACGAATTCTTAAGAAGCTAGACAGAAAAAGAGGCTCTAAGATGACAGAGCTAGTAGACTGTAATGGGGAAGAGAGGCAGACAGGAGGGACTTAAAAACGAGTTTTGTTAAAATTCAAACTGTGTTTATTTAAAATGTCAGAACTGGGGCAAATTCTACTAAAAGGCACTGAGATAAGAACAAAGCAATCTAGGACATCTTGATCCAGAGTTCTTCAGGCTTTTAAATTATCTGTGAGAACAATAGCTTGAAGGAAAACTGGAAGGGAAAAAAAAACAAAAGAATCAGTCAGAAACGAGACAACTTCAGCAAGGATGATGAAGAAAAGGTCAAGAAAAGAAAAAAATCCCAAAGGAAAGGAAAAGCATCTCAACCAAAAGTCATAGGATGGATAAACCTAGGATTTAAAACAAAAAGAATAAAGATTTTCCATAAACCAAAAGTAGACCAAAGGCAATGGCTCAACCTGAGGTCAGAACAGTGGAAAATGGGCGGCCCATTCAAAGTACCACTGAGACCTTTGTGCTTTGAAGACATCAAACAAAAGGTCTGGGGAGAAATGGCAAGAGCTAGAGTGATGATGGAAGTATCTAGAAAGGATTGTTTCATGACTTAAACCTGTTTAAAAGAACCAAGCAATGTAGGGTTCAACTCCTTTTAGCTGGTTCCAAGTTCTCTGCAGTATTAAAGCAAAAATGTGCACTTGAACATTGAAACAGATGCTAGGAATGGGTGGGAAAGAAATAGCAATACAGAAGATGATTCAACAGGTATTTTTCAACATTATTGATGGTGTGAACATGATACGCACTCAGTAGGAAACCATACTTAAAATTATGAATGTTGCACGTTCCCTGGTCTAGCGTCACACAGTACAATACTATGATACCTTCTCAAGGTGCCGGCAGAGGCAGTCTCAGCTTCCAGTCAACTGCATGATCATAAGGGGAAACTACCAACATACTTACCACCATTCTGCACCCAGACAGCCATTTCGTTACTCACTCTCAGTACCGTATTCAATAAATTACATGAGGTATTCAACATGAAATTAAAAGACACTTACTCCTTGGAAGGAAAGTTATGACCAACCTAGATAGCATATTCAAAAGCAGAGACATTACTTTGCCAACAAAGGTTCGTCTAGTCAAGGCTATGGTTTTTCCTGTGGTCATGTATGGATGTGAGAGTTGGACTGTGAAGAAGGCTGAGCGCCGAAGAATTGATGCTTTTGAACTGTGGTGTTGGAGAAGACTCTTGAGAGTCCCTTGGACTGCAAGGAGATCCAACCAGTCCATTCTGAAGGAGATCAGCCCTGGGATTTTTTGGAAGGAATGATGCTAAAGCTGAAACTCCAGTACTTTGGCCACCTCATGAGAAGTGTTGATTCATTGGAAAAAACTCTGATGCTGGGAGGGATTGGGGGCAAGAGGAGAAGGGGACGACAGAGGATGAGATGGCTGGATGGCATCACTGACTCAATGGACTTGAATCTGAGTGAACTCTGGGAGTTGGTGATGGACAGGGAGGCCTGGCATGCTGCGATTCATGGGGTCACAAAGAGTCAGACATGACTGAGCGACTGATCTGATCTGATCTGATCTGATTCAACATTTTATAGTAAAACTGGTTTTGTGTTAGAGGATTTTGTCCCATTGTAGGCTAACTAATGTAAGTGTTCTGAGCCCGTTTAAGGAGAGTAAGGCTAAGCTCCTATGCTAAATTAGGCGCTGATAAATGCACTTGATGATATTTTCGACTTACGATGGGTTTATTGGGACATAACCCCAACTTAAGTCAAGGAAGATCTGTAGCTGGTATTAGAGACAAGAGAAAGGAAGCCCAGTGATTAGGTGAAGACAGTCCTCTGTATCATCTCAGAATTAGTAAGAGAGAAATCCCACTCTTGAAATGCAGACAGCTGTGAGGTGAGCCAGGGTATGGCAGCCCAGACAACATGATGCTTTGTGGCCAATTTAAAAATCAATACAAAAACACTACTGTATATAAGATAGATAACCTATAAGGATGGACTGTATAGCTCAGGAAATTCTATATTCTGTGACAATCTATATGAGAAAGGAATGAATATGTGTATACGTATAACAGAATCACTTTGCTGTACCCCTGAAACTAACACAACATTGTAAATCAACTATAATAAAATAAAAAAAATTTTCAGTATAAAAAAAAAATAAACGACAGGAGATAAGATGGAGAAAGGAAAGATAGGAAAAGAGAGAGAAGAATATATTGGGGAGGGGAGAGTGCCAGAGCATTTGCCTCAGACATGCAGCACCTCAATCTTTACTTCTGCCCACTTCCTCCTCTAGGTCCTAGGTCGGCTATGGTAAATTGTTCAATTTGGTGAAGTGGTCTATGTCTGAGGGAGGTAAGGACAGTTCAAACAAAATTCTTGAAAAAAGCAAGATGCAAAGACCTTGCCTTTAATTCATTCTTATCACCTTCCCTCCTCCCAATAGTAGTATTTTATTCTTAGAGTGAGTTAGCAAGTGACCAGCAAGAACATTAATTAGAAGTTAATTTTTCCTAAACACAAAACAAGTAGCTTCGGACAGGAGCATGCATTGAAATGGGCTTTCCTGGTGGCTCAGGGGTAAAGAATCCACCTGCCAATGAAGGAGATGCAGCTGTTAATTCCTGGATTGGGAAGATCCCCTGGGGAAAGAAATGGCAACCCACTCCAGTATTCTTGCCTGGGAAATCCAATGGACAGAGGAGCCTGGAGGGCTACAGTTCTATGAATTGCCAGAGTCGGATATGACTTAGAATTAAACAACAACAGGGCACTGAAACGAGAACCAGGCACTATTTCGCATGGAAGAATGTGAGTATACTTTTGCATTAAATCTGATTAAACAAATACATCAAATGGCCCATATCCCATAACTGCTATTGTCTCAGAAGAGTCACCTTAGGAAAAATATAAACCAAGAAGTAGTAGATATATTTTCCTGCCTGCCCCACACATCTTGGTAAATTCTTCCCATAATAGACAGAGTAACTGTACTCAGGACCCTCCAGCCTTCACTAGCCATGCTTCACTAGCCAGGAATAAACTTCTGGCAGAAGGATCTGGTCAACTGGTCGAGCCATTTGACTTTCTGCCATGAGGATTTTACCTCATTTCAGAGTACTTAAAATTCCAGCTAATTCCAGATATTAGCAGAGTCTCTAGTCCAGGGTCCAAAAATACACAGGAGTTCTGTCACCACTTTCTTTTCCAACACCATTACAGACAAGACTAATTATGGCAGGATCCTTTTGCCCTCAACACTGCGTTAGCTTCCTGTTTTTCTTAAAAAGACTGAATCCTCTTGGCAGCTGGCATCAAGTCATGTGAGCCAGTTCTTGAGCCTTCATAGCCCTTCATCATGAGTGAAGTCTGTGGTAGATGTTGAAAGGGAAGAGACTCATCCAACAGGACCAAGAAAACGGGACTGCACAGAGGAACCAAGTTGCTCAAGATCATAGTCTATGGAGTTCACACCCAAGTCAAGTCTTTGGCTGGGTTCCACAGCCTCTTCTTCTTTTTTTTTTTTTTTAAGATTTTTTAATGTGGACCATTTTTTTTTTAATTTATTTTTTTTTAATTTTATTTTATTTTTAAACTTTACATAACTGTATTAGATCATTTTTAAAGTCTTCATTGAATTTGTCACAATGTTGGTTCTGTTTTATGTTTTTCGGCCATGAGGTGTGTGGGGTCTTAGCTTCCCAACCAGGGATTGACCCCACACTGCCCGCATTGAAAGGCAAAGTCTTAACCACTGGGCACCCAGGGAAGTCCCATAGGTCCCACAGCCTCTGCTCCTTCCACTCCCCTCCTCTGCACTTCCCCTTTCCCATGGAAATACAGAAAATTACACAGTGCTCTGAAAATCCTTCCACAAAAAGTAACATGGTGAGAACTCCTTGGCAGTTCAGTGGTTAGGACTCCAAGTCCTAACCAAGATCATAGTCTCCCTGCCAAGGACCTGGGTTCAATCCCTGGTCTGGTTAACTAAGATCCCATAAGCCCTGGGCCAAAAACACAAAAGTGACTTTATGCTTACCTCAACTCTATCTCTAGATACTGTAGTGGAATAGATAAGATTAAATAGATTTGTTGGAAAACAAGGCCAGAAGAGGAAAGGACAAATGCCAGGGGTCTGTTTGGAAACAGGACAAATTTTTTTTTTTTTTTTTGGAGTTAACAGAGTAAGTCAGGTGGATAACAATATTGAGTAATATTCTTACACACAAAAGTACCCAAAAGTTCCAACAAGGTGAACAAGCCAATTACTGAGCCACAATTCATCAGTTTCTACTACAAAGCATCCCCTAGCTTTAGAATTTCTCAAGTAAAGCACTGGTCCATGCCTGAACAGTCAGGAATCTGCCAGTTCCTATGGGAATAAAAATCCCTAAGACACAGACATTTGTATATGCTTCAGACTTGAGTTTAAATAACTTTCCCCCCAAAACACATAAAACAGAATTCTGAGGATAAACTACTTCTCCTTATTTTTTAATATATGAATATATATATATATATGTATATATGATGAGATGGCCGAATGGCATCACCAACTCGATGGACGTGAGTTTGAGTGAACTCCAGGAGTTGGTGATGGACAGGGAGGCCTGGCGTGCTGCAGTTCATGGGGTTGCAGAGTCGGACACGAGTGAGCGACTGAACTGAACTGAACTGATACTATGTATATATGCCTATTATACCTATACATATCTGATATATTACTAAAATTTGTGTTTTCTCACAAAGTATAGAAAGAATTCTCACAAAGTATAGAATTCTCACAAAGCATAGAATTCTTTCTATACTTTGTACCGCTTGGTTAATATAAGCAGTCCTTATTTTACAGTAATGATATACACAAATTTTAAATTACCATGGTTTAGTTAAACAACAGTCTTCCAACCCCATAGTTCAAATTTTAGTTACCATGATGCAGTAAATGTGAATAATTGCATAAAGTAAACTCTTCAGCCCTAGTTCTTTTAGTCATGTGTGTGTTCAATCGCTCAGTTGTGTCCGACTCTTTGCAACTCCATGCACTGTAGCCCACCAGGCTCCTCTGTCCATGGGATTTTCCAGCATCACTAAATAGATGCATATCTTGGTCAGTGACCAATCTCTATTGTTTTCCAGGCCTGTTGGTGAGGGGCTCCTCACATCTGTTACTCAGTCACGCAGAGTCAGGAACCTGCGCGGCTGTGCTGCCTCCTCGTCTCCCATTTTACACAAACGGACAATCAAAAGAGGAAAGTGACCAACAGATGAAAGCACAGAAAGTGCTAAGACTGAGAAGGAATTTGGCTGTGATTAGAAGATGGGGGTGTTGACATGGGAATGTCGACACCTCTGTTGTTTCAGAGACTCCAGCCATGCAACAAAGGAGCTTAGTGGAGGTGACCTTAGTGACGCTAAAGGGGAAAGTGGCTGTGACAAAGAGCTGTGACACTGGCAGAAAAATTCCCATGAAGGGGATTCTAGGGGGTATTTTATGACACTGAAAGCACAGAAGAGAAAATCTTGGAAGCTGATCCATACTTAGAAAGGGCATGACAAGTCACCAAGTTGCTCTCTCCATCCCGTAAGTTGTAAGAAGTTGGAATTGGCATATGCTGCTGCTGCTAAGTCACTTCAGTCATGTCTGACTCTGTGTGACCCCATAAGCAGCAGCCAGCCAGGCTCCCCCGTCCCTGGGATTTTCCCGGCAAGAACACTGGAGTGGGTTGCCATTTCCTTCTCCAATGCATGAAAGTGAAAAGTGAAAGTGAAGTTGCTCAGTCGTGTCCAATTCTTAGCAACCCCATGGACTACAGCCCACCAGGCTCCTCTGTCCATGGGATTCTCCAGGCAAGAGTACTGGAGTGGGGTGCCATTGCCTTCTCCAGAATTGGCATATACATACCACTATAAACAAAATAGATAGCCAAAAAGGGTCTACCATATACCACACGGAACTCTACTCAGTATTCTGTAATAACTTAAATAGGGAAAGAATCTGAAAAAGAATATATATGTATAACCGAATCCCTGTGCTGTACACCTGAAACGAACACAACATTGTAAATCAACTATACATCATTTTTAAAAAATTTAAGTTCTAGGATGAGAAGGAAAAAGCAAGTACTATTCAAAATACTCTGGATAAGTCTTTGCGAAGAAATGTAACATTTAATTATCAATGTCATAGTGTTTTAATTTTCAGTGTACTAATATTAGTATTACTGGGTTTTTTCCCATTTCCTGATATATTTATATAAGCGACATAAGGGAGTCCTTCATTTTTGACAAAAATGCTCAAAGATCATAGAGCAATCATAATTTTTCATTTTGATTATTAAGATCATTTTCACAATTTCCACATGCATCACCATTTAATAGTCCACACCTCTGGACAATGAAAACCAGTATATACAAATCTGATGGTTGTGCCACATTCACCATAAGTTGCACTAATTTCTCAGAAAGAAGTGGAAAATATTTATGTGTTTTTCTGGACTAAAGAAAAAGTTATAATAGTCTTCAATAAGTTTTCTTGATATGGAAACTCAATAAGCCATTTAAGTTCATTAATTTGCCCTTACTGTCTCTCTTCCACTGTCTGTAACATCTCTCTAAGCGCCCAGAAAAAATCTGCAAAAAAAGTTGAGTGCACCTACATATGTCTAGAAATATGTGTTTTATTATGTTTTAGTTGATATTGTAAAACTTTCTGATGTCTACCATTTAGGGATGGATGGTTGGATTTGAAATGCTTTAAGATATATAATTTTATTACTTTCTTATATGGAAAGTAATCTGAAAATATTGGAAACAGTGGCCAAGTAGAGTTCCTTTGTGAAAATATTTTGACACCATTTTTATTAACATACAACTGGAATATCTGGAGTTATAGCTCCTTTAAGAGAGTTAAAACATCTGCTCCAATCAGATTTTAAAATGCTAATTAGCTTAATTATACTCTTGATTTTCAGTACAGTGACAAAATCAGAGTTCTATAAAAACAAACAAACAAAAAAAACTCCACAAATTTTTGAGTCTGAAATTTAGGTTCCCCATTTCCACTTAATCATTAACACTTGTCCTTGATTCGTATCTATTTTCAACAGAAACAAAAATTCTAATTTTCCAAACAAAATATAGGAAAGCAATGCTTATTTCAGGGTTGGCATTGTTACAGGTAAATTATACTGCAGCAGGCTTCATAAACCCTACAGAACTTTGTGGGTCGTTATGTTTAGGTTCCTCCTTGAAGCAAAAATAAAGAACCTTTTTTTAGTTATTAAGGATTCTTTGAAGCATCAGAAACAAACAGATTTAGACATGTCAATCTCAGAGCCACGTGCTGGCCACACCCAACCATGTCAGTCCTGAAAAAAGAATGGGCGAACTGTTTCTATAAACTGTTAACTTTTCTCACTGCTGAGGAAAATCCAAACCTTCTCTAAACAAATCCCCTTACTTTAATTGTAGTAGGTAGGGATTTCCAGAGCTGTGACTAGTGGGAAAAGACACAGGACTTGATGATGGAAATGGGACTTCAGACTCTGTTGCTTTCACTTCCTCCTTTGTGACCTTTTCTCAGGCACGGAGCTGACTTCCTACTCTCCCTTGCTCATCGCTTATCTTAAACTCCCATCTTTTCCAACTCCTTTTCTCCAACTCCTGCACCTCACATATACACAAAACTATCTTACAAAACCTATGCTCTGGTTTAGCTTCCTTATTTGTAAAATGGTTGAAAAGGGAAATGGGGACTATTCCCTTGATTATCCAAATTTTAATATGTATTTCATTGTATTTTGTATATTAATGTTTTTATATAATAAAAATTATATTAAAATTGGTTTTAAAAGTAACAGTTTGGAATTATATGTCTAAGAAGAAAAGAAAATTCAAAATAATGTAATGATGTTTATATGAAATGTTAAGTAGAAGGTGGATAGTATGTTTTAGGCTATTGGAAAAATCAAATTCTACACAGATTTAAAAAGAGGGGGTGCAGGATTTGAAATGAACAATAAATGAAAACAAGTGGGTAAGACATTGGCTAGAAATAAGAGCATTCACAAGCATGTCATATCATGATTCCAAAAAGAAGTGTCAAAAGCATGCTATGGTTTTAGCATGCTAAAAACAATGATATTCCTTTAGTGGGAAAAAAAAAGGGTATAGAATGGAAAAGAAGGAAAGGGTTTGTTGGTCTCAGTAGGAGATGTTGAAGTAACATCCTTAGAAGCAGAAGCTGAAGGGTAAAAAATGGAAGATAAGATAAAGATGGTATGAGCGAAAACAACTCCTAACCCAATAACTTAGAAGACTGAGGAAGGAACTTTATAAGAAACATAATGAGATAAATTATTTCTCTAAGTTTCCATCTTTAACATGCATTTTAAGTATACTTCCTTAAATGAAACCTAATCCAACAAGAAACAAAGCACCAAAGCTTCTGATGAATTAGTGGCAATTTCTGGCATTCTTTGAGTTGTCAAAACATCACCCCTGGCCTCTGCCTTCGTTGTCACATGATGTTCTCCCTGTGCATGTGTCTGTGGGAACATTCCCCATTTTTCTAAGGACACCAGTCATGTTGGACTAGAGCCCAACCTAATGACCTCGTCTGAACTAATTACATCTGCAATGACCCGATTTCCAAATAAGGTGACATTCTGAGGTGCTGGGGGGTTAGAACTTCAACATGTGCGTCTGGGGAATTCAATTCAAGACCAAACACGGTGAGAGAATCCATCCCTCCCTAGCCATTGCTAGAGGTTCTCAAAGCAGCTACTCAACTCAATTATTCTGAGGAGGAAAACAAAACGAGGTAACAAGCACAAATCTTCTGTGACTGTGGTTGTATGTGTACAGCGTTTACCAACTCCCTGTGGATCAGCTTGGAGGCAGAGAGCTGATACCCTCATTCTAAAGCAGCACCATTGAGAGTTTGGGCAGGTGGTTCTTTTTGCAGGGCCTGTCCTGTGTACTGTAGGACTTAACAACATCCCTGTCTTGACCTCCTGGATGCCAGTAGCATTGTCTCTCTCCCAGTGGGACAGCCAAAAATGTCACCAGACATCTCCAGCATTCCCTGGGAGGCAAAATATCAAGCTTTTGAGAATCATGTCCAAAGGGAAGATGACATGGTTCTCAAAAATATATACATTATCATGTGTAAAATAGCTAGTAGGAAGTTACTAAATAACACAGGGAGCCCAGCCAGGCTATCTGTGATGACCTAGAGGGGTTGGGAGGAGGGGACTGAGGTTCAAGGGGAAAGGGAGATATATATATACACACACACATAATTATCACTGATTCATGTTTTTGTATGACATGACAGGAACCAACACAGAAATGTAAAACATTTTTCCACCAATTAAAAAACAAGAAAAACCAGTTGACTGTGGTTTTAAAGAGCTTTGGTTTGGGAACCAAATTAAACATAAGGCTAAAGCTAAATGTTAGAGATACATGTCCAGTTAAGGTTTATAAAGAAAGAAGGATAAGGATTACAGTACTTTGTAATGGAAAAACTTGAGAGAGTTTATGAAGCCAGATATTTTGCATGAACCTTTGCATGGTTAACTTTCATATAAGATGTATTTGTTGTCTAAAAATTGTGTCTCTTTACACTTGTGCATCAGTCAACATATTTTAACCATTGCAGAAAATAGTTTTCTTGGGCTGACATTTGTTTGGATTAGTTAATACCTATGTTGAAACTACTGAATATTAAGATATCATTAACTATCTTAATATTGTATATTTGTGTGTACACATGTGTGTATTTTTAACATTATGTCTTAATCTAGAATTCAGTGAAGAAATCCCATTACTGAAACTAAGTGTCCTTTTGTAACAGAACATTAGTAAATATATTTAGAAGGGGAAAGAGCAATCCAAATGAATTCCAATAAAGAATAATTAAACAAACTCACACCCTCTCAAGGAGTAACAAACATTACAACTTTGTGTGTATTCTATAGGACCACAATGTGTGTGATGGAATTCAAGTAGCAAAAGAGAATATATAACAGAATCCCTTCCAAAGTAGATCCACGGTGGGAGAAAATCTACAATAACATGCATTAAATTTCTCGAGGGATGGAATAATGGCTGACTTGCCACTTTTACGTCCCATATTTCATAGTGTTTTAGCAGTTAATTTTTAAGTCTACGTTGCTTTTGAAATCAAGGAAAAAAAGTTAACAAAAAAACCTCATGGTTGTACCATCCTTACGCAAACAGAAGTCATCACTAGCTTTGGGAAGGTCCCAGGAGATCCAGTGCTACGGAAGAAAGGTCAGGGGAAGTAGGGAAAATTCTCACGTGATATGGCTTTAATTTAGCGGTCGAATGAAACAGTAGTAGCTCTGGAAAAGAGGAAAAAGACGTATTGATAAAGCTGTCAGTGTAGCATGCCTGAAAAGAACTGGGGAAAGAAAGTAGCTCAGATGCTTGGCTAGGAATGAAGTCAGGAAAACCTCGTCAGGCAGCAACCAAAACAAGTCAAATCAACTCTCCTCTGCACCAGCAACCTGGGTCACACAATAAATCAAGCTGAGTCTGGCCTGTCACGTTAAAGTCAACCGCCTGCCTTATCAACTGTCAACTGAAGTCACAGGAGTTAAATCTGAGTTTACAACCAGCAGATTTTATCTCTGGGGCTAGGTAGACATGAGGACAGATATTTCCCTGAATAATGTGCCAAAGTGTTCCTGTAACTCTACGACTCACAAATGGGATTGAATCTAGTTCTCTTATTGCTCTAGAAAAGACAGACTTGTACTTAAAGACTCTTACCCAAGCCCTCTGAGACTCTTGGCAGATAGAATTCTATCACTTGCTAGAGAAATGCTTCCAAAACATATGTTTTAAACCTTTTATGCTTGAAACATGCAAAAATATTTTTAATTCCTTGAGGGTCATCACCATCCTGAATCTGCAAGGAGAAAGCAACAAAAGAAACTGTCAAGTTTACAGCATATTTAAGCTTTCTGTGAAATTCTAAGTAAGTTGGATTCTTAATAATTGAGTTTAAGGGCTATCCAACAATGCATGATGAGGCCAGTCTTAAGCTCTTTAATTCACTTGTTTATCTGATAATTTGCACGTGAAATAGAAGCCAACATGTTAATTTTTTCACTAATCAGCAAAAAAAAAAAAATAGTATGTAGATTTATTTCAGTTAGTACATGTATTAATTATTTCTAATAAAAATCTCCCTGGTTCAAGAAAGCTACTAACTGTAATACAGCCAGAAAATATCACTTCTTAAATTTTGTTTTAAAAAAAGTTTTAAATATTTTGTTCTTGCAAAGAAAAAGAAAACTTTAAATATTATTTTAACAGATAAATTTTCTTAAGATTCTACATATAAATGAGATCAGACGGTATTTGTCTTTCTCTGTCTGACTTATTTCACTTAGCATAATGTCTTCAAGATCTATCCATGGTCTCATTTTTTATGGCTGAAAAATATTCCATTATATATATATATATACACACACCCCCCAGGAGAAGGGAATGATAACCTGCTCTAGTATTCTTGCCTGGAGAATCCCATGGATAGAGGCTACAGCCCATGGGTCGCAGAGTCAGACACAACTGAGTGACTAACACTTTCACTGTCATTCATCCACATTCATCCACCAATGGATGCTTAAATTGTGTCCAAGTCTTGACCATTGTAAATAATAGCTCTTCAAATGGAGGATGCAGATATCTTCTTAAGTTAGCATTTTCATTTCCCTTGGATATATCTCCAGAAGTGGAATTGTAGGATCATATGGGCTTCCCTGGTGGCTCAGATGGTAAAGAATCTGTCTGCAATACAGGAGACCTGGCTTCAATCCCTGGGTCAGGAAGATCCCCTGGAGAAGGGAATGGCTACCCACACCAGTATTCTTGCCTGTAAAATTCCAGGAACAGAGGAGCCTGGCGGGCTACATTCTATGGGGTTGTTAAGAGTCAGACATGACTGAGTATCTAACACTTTCATGTTTTCGTGGCAGTTCTATTTGATTTTGTAGGAACCTCCATACTGTTTTTTTATAGTAATGATACCAATTTATAAACCTGCCACCAATGCACAAGGATTCCTTTTTTTCTACATCCTTATCAGCACTTATTATCTCTTGTCCTTTTTATGATAGCCATTCTAACAATTGTGAGGTGTATCTCATTGTGATTTTAATTTGATTCTACAAAAAGCCCTCTTGCATAGAAATGCAGATGCATAGAAATGCAGATACTAACAGCTAGAAGGGCACTAGAATGTATTGAAATGGTTTAAATCCAAAGGATATGCATGGGCATTGACAACACTTCCAACAATGTTCCCCTTGTAGTATAGGTCTATCCATGCCCGTATGTTACATTTATGCTTGTTTGTTAGTGTTCTTCAAAGTGGTGATCATTCAGAATGTCTAGACAAAAGAGTTCAACAAAACCAGAACTTTTAGGGGAATAAGTTACCATCCCATGCTGCAATTTTCCATGCTCTTACCATCTCTCTCCCCTCTACTTTGATTGGTATTTCTGATGATATAGATTGCTACTTAAGTAACAGCAAACCTGTCTCCTCTTGATAATAAAGTCAATTACCCCAGCAATTACTGGCATGAGAAACACCAAATGACTAGGTGATAGCCATATTTTAATTTACTGCAACTTTTACCATCAGATCAGATCAGATCAGATCAGTCACTCAGTCGTGTCCGACTCTTTGCGACCCCATGAATCGCAGCACGCCAGGCCTCCCTATCCATCACCAACTTCCGGAGTTCACTCAGACTTATGGCCATCGAGTCAGTGATGCCATCCAGCCATCTCATCCTCTGTCGTCCCCTTCTCCTCCTGCCCCCAACCCCTCCCAGCATCAGAGACTTTTCCAATGAGTCAACTCTTCGCATGAGGTAGCCCAAATACTGGAGTTTCAGCTTTAGCATTATTCCTTCCAAAGAAATCCCAGGGCTGATGTCCTTCAGAATGGACTGGTTGGATCTCCTTGCAGTCCAAGGGACTTTCAAGAGTCTTCTCCAACACCACAGTTCAAAAGCATCAATTCTTCGGCGCTCAGCCTTCTTCACAGTTCAACTCTCACATCCATATATGACCACTGGAAAAACCATAGCCTTGACTAGACGGACCTTTGTTGGCAAAGTAATGTCTCTGCTTTTGAATATGCTATCTAGGTTGGTCATAACTTTCCTTCCAAGGGGCGCTCAGCCTTCTTCACAGTTCAACTCTCACATCCATATATGACCACTGGAAAAACCATAGCCTTGACTAGACGGACCTTTGTTGGCAAAGTAATGTCTCTGCTTTTGAATATGCTATCTAGGTTGGTCATAACTTTCCTTCCAAGGAGTAAGCGTCTTTTAATTTCATGGCTGCGGTCACCATCTGTAGTGATTTTGGAGCTCAGAAAAATAAAGCCTGACACTGTTTCCCCATCTATTTCCCATGAAGTGGTGGGACCGGATGTCATGATCTTTGTTTTCTGAATGTTGAGCTTTAAGCCAACTTTTTCACTCTCTGCTTTCACTTTCATCAAGAGGCTTTTGAGTTCCTCTTCACTTTCTGCCATAAGGGTGGTGTCATCTGCATATCTGAGGTTATTGATATTTCTCCCAGCAATCTTGATTCCAGCTTGTGTTTCTTCCAGTCCAGCGTTTCTCATGATGTACTCTGCATATAAGTTAAATAAACAGGGTGACAATATGCAGCCTTGACGAACTCCTTTTCCTATTTGGAACCAGTCTGCTGTTCCATGTCCAGTTCTAACTGTTGCTTCCTGACCTGCATACAAATTTCTCAAGAGGCAGGTCAGGTGGTCTGGTATTCCCATCTCTTTCAGAATTGTCCACAGTTTATTGTGATCCACACAGTCAAAGGCTTTGGCATAGTCAATAAAGCAGAAATAGATGTTTTTCTGGAACTCTCTTGCTTTTTCCATGAGCCAGCGGATGTTGGCAATTTGATCTCTGGTTCCTCTGCCTTTTCTAAAACCAGCTTGAACACCTGGAAGCTCACGGTTCACGTATTGCTGAAGCCTGGCTTGGAGAATTTTGAGCATTACTTTACTAGTGTGTGAGATGAGTGCAATTGTGCAGTAGTTTGAGCATTCTTTGGCATTGCCTTTCTTTGGGATTGGAATGAAAACTGACCTTTTCCAGTCCTGTGGCCACTGCTGAGTTTTCCAAATTTGCTGGCATGTTGAGTGCAGCACTTTCACAGCATCATCTTTCAGGATTTGGAATAGCTCAACTGGAATTCCATCACCTCCACTAGCTTTGTTCGTAGTGATGCTTTCTAAGGCCCACTTGACTTTGCATTCCAGGATGTCTAGCTCTAGGTCAGTGATCACACCATCATGATTATCTGGGTCGTGAAGATCTTTTTTGTACAGTTCTTCTGTGTATTCTTGCCATCTCTTCTTAATATCTTCTGTTAGGTCCATACCATTTCTGTCCTTTATCGAGCTCATCTTTGCATGAAATGTTCCTTTGGTATCTCTGATTTTCTTGAAGAGATCCCTAGTCTTTCCCATTCTGTTGTTTTCCTCTACTTCTTTGCATTGATCGCTGAAGAAGGCTTTCTTATCTCTTCTTGCTATTCTTTGGAACTCTGCATTCAGATGTTTATATCTTTCCTTTTCTCCTTTGCTTTTCACTTCTCTTCTTTTCACAGCTATTTGTAAGGCCTCCCCAGACAGGCATTTTGCTTTTTTGCATTCCTTTTCTATGGGAATGGTCTTGATCCCTGTCTCCTGTACAATGTCACGAACTTCATTCCATAGTTGGTAAAAATATCCTTCCCCTTGACATCAGTATCTCTAGACCAACAGAACCTGATGTTGCAGTGATGGGAGGCTGAATCAACCAAGTGCATTACTAGGAGTAATGGCAAGCAGGGCCACTCTTACTTCTATGCTTTGATAATCACCCTTGTTACTGCTGTTGTTTAGCAGCTAAGTCATGTCTGACTCTTTTGCAACCCCATGAACTGTAGCCTGGTAGGCTCCTCTGTCCTTGGGATTTCCCAGGCAAGAATACTGGAATAGGTTACAATTTCCTTCTCCAGGGGATCTTCCTGACCCAGGAATCAAACCCACATATCTTGTGTCTCCTGCACTGGCAGGCAGATTCTTTCCCACTGAGCCACCAGGGGAACCCAGTTCCCTCCCTTAGGATGCAGGAATTAGAATGTTCACATTGACATGCTCAAGAGTCACTGGATGAGGTCTACTCCTGGAGCTGGGAGGTATTAATTCTCTAGCAATGGTACTACTGATCTGTCATGTGTATCATGGGATTGGCTTCTGTGATTCAGAGAAAACCCTCAGGTGTATAAGTGTTGATATTGGCAGATGGAAGTGAGCTGAGCACACTGAAATAGTAATACCTAGGATGTGGTGGCAGAGAAGGCAGAGGCACCCCACTCCAGCACTCTTGCCTGGAAAATCCCATGGACAGAGGAGCCTGGTGGGCTGCAGTCCATGGGGTCATGAAGAGTCGGACACAACTGAGCGACTTCACTTTCATTTTTCACTTTCATGCATTGGAGAAGGAAATGGCAACCCACTCCAGTGTTCTTGCTTGGAGAATCCCAGGGACAGGGGAGCCTGGTGGGCTGCCGTCTATGGGGTCGCACAGAGTCGGACACGACTGAAGCAACTTAGCAGCAGCAGCAGCAGCAGAATGTGGTGGGCACTGACAGTGTATATTACAGTTACACACAAAGACCAAAAGTACATCAAACCCATATATATACACCCCAGTGTTAAAAGCAGCATTATTTACAAAAACCAAGATATGGCAACAACCCAAGTGTCCATCAACAGAAGAATGGACAAGGAGGGTGATATGTGCATGTGTGTGTGCATACAATGGAATACTTAGCCAAAAAATAATGAAATTTTGCCATTTGCAAAAACATGGATGGAGCTGAAGGATATTATGTTAAGGAAAATAAGTCAGATAGCACTCTGTCTGACTTATTTACAAATACTGTATGATATCACTTATATGTGGAGCCTAAAAAATAGAACCAGTGAATATAATAAAAAAGAAGCAGACTCACAGATAGAGAACAAATTAGTGGTTAACAGAAGGGAGAAGGAAGGGGAAAGGGTCAAAATAAGGGTAGGGGATTAAGAGATACAAACTATTAAGTGTAAGATAAAAACAGGAGAAATAGCCTGTATTTTGTAGTAACAGTAAATGGAATACAACCTTTAAAACTTGTGAATTACTGTATTGTACACCTGTAGCTTATGTAATATTTTATGCCAACTATACTCCTATTAAAAAAAATAAGCAAATCAAACCATTTTTTATTTTTGATTTAGCTTTGACTTTTTCATTTTAAATGTATTATCTTTGAAGGCATAAATAAATTAATATTTATCAAACTTAACAATGCTGCTGCTGCTGCTGCTGCTAGGTCACTTCAGTAGTGTCCCACTCTGTGCGACCCCATAGATGGCAGCCCACCAGGCTCCCCCATCCCTGGGATTTTCCAGGCAAGAGTATTGGAGTGGGTTTCCATTGCCTTCTCCAAACTTAACAATAAACATTTATAAAATTGCTGATTGATTCCAGATCCTCTCATGAACACTTAAGAGGCTGATTAAAAATTAGCTTCAATTAAAGAAAGTTATTTTAAATGAGCTAGGCATAGTTGGGATTTTGAAATGGATACAAACTTAAAATAAAATATTGATTATTTGTGGTGATTAATGAGACTAGAACTGTATTCTAGGGTTTTTACTGAAGAGGGACAATTTTCCTTGAACATTTTTTCCTTTAGTTTTAGTTGACCAGATTTCATTTTGTCTTTATGAAAGCATTTCAAGTAATATGCAATTCATCTCTGTCAAACTTGCTGGAAATTGGGCATGGAGAAGGCAGGTAATTTCCATAAGGGATTTCATACAAAGTAATGACGATGAGAGTACTTTCCTCAAGCCATGAAATCAGAATTTTTCAAAGCTACGGTTTTAGGGCTTTTCTGTTCTAACTGCCTTATTAGGAAAGTAAGTACTTGATGCCAACTTGTCCCTAAGATGCAAGTTACAATGCTTTATAGTTAGTGGATGTTGGGACAGAGACTTGATTATAGGAGACCCTGAGAGGAAGACAGTCTGGCAGATGGGGTGAGCAGGCATCCTCTCCCTTTGAGTAGGGTTCGGTTCAGTTCAGTCGCTCAGTCGTGTCCGACTCTTTGCAACCCCATGAATCGCAGCACACCAGGCCTCCCTGTCCATCACCAACTCCCAGAGTTCACTCAGACTCACGGCCATCGAGTCAGTGATGCCATCCAGCCATCTCATCCTCTGTCGTCCCCTTCTCCTCCTGCCCCCAATCCCTCCCAGCATCAGTCTTTTCCAATGCGTCAACTCTTCACATGAGGTGGCCAAAGTACTGGAGTTTCAGCTAGGGTTAGGTTGAGGTATTGATGAAACATGAATTGGCAGAAGTTTCTTTTTTTATGGAGACTGGCTGATGATACATGGGGATCTTTTAGACTCTTCTGGCTGCTTTGTTTGAAATTTCCTCTGAAAATGTTTTTAAAAAGAAATTCCTTTCAGTACCTTGAATATAACACATGGGTCAGCAAATTATAGCCCACCTGCCAAATATGGCCCTCCTTCCTTTTTTGCCAATTAAGTTTTATTGGAACACAGACATGTCCATTTAATTATATATTGTATACAGATGCTTTTCAACAACAACAGCAAAGTTGAATAATTGTAAACAAGACCATATGGTCTGCGAGCCTAAAATATTCACTATCTGGCCTTTTACGGAAAAACGTTTGCTGATCCCTGGTCTGGATTTTTTTTAATACTTTTGATTTATGCTTTGGTTGACTCCACAGAATAGAATCTCAGATATGAAGGGTAAGCTGTATGCAAATTCATGAATACTCTTTGAAGAAAGTAGACTTAAATTAAGATGAGTGTGTCAAAAGCAAAGAACTAAGAAATATTAATAATGTCAAAAAATGTTTTCTGGTAAACAATGTCAAAGAATGCGCCTAGTCTAGCATACACGTGTTTGTCTACCTTGTTCTTAAATATTTATAAAGAAAATGGGGCTGCAATGTCATTCCAGTAACATAAGACCTTTAGATCTAAAAATGCATAATCCTTTTCAGTTTATTTCTTCTGAAAATAGAATACTGCTCTGAGTTCAAAAGGGTAAGCAAATTGTAACTCAAGAATCTGAAACACTTCTTGCAGTTAGCCAGTCACTTTCCTTCTCTTCTTCATTTTCCATCACTAAGAGTTCTAGTGATGTCCAAGGGAACAGCAGTCAAGAAGTTCTAATTGGCTCTTTTCCTCTGACAACACCCAAAGGTACATAGCAATCGACTTTTTGAGAGGATATTGGTATGATGCTGAAAGCTCTGAGCTGCAGGATGAGAAAGTGTAAGATCCATTGATTTCAACCCACTGCTAGCATTTACTAAGTTCTGTGAAATACAGCAGGCAGCCCTCTCTGCCTTGGGAGTTGACAGGAGTCTAAATCAGACAGAAGTGAGGCCTAGAAATCTAATAAGACCAAGTGACAAATGCAGAACAAGAAACTGAAATGAAGCTTAGTGTCCATTACTGACTTGGAAAACAAAAAAAGTAACCCAGAAAAGCCTTCCCTGAAGACCCAGGAAAGCATCTGAAGTTTGCAGTAAGAGTTTAATTTCCAAAGGCATCTCCTTTACCAGAGAAGGAATCCCTGGTGGCTCAGAGTTTAAAGCATCTGCCTGCAATGCGGGAGACCCAGGTTTGATCCCTGAGCTGGGAAGATCCCCTGGAGAAGGAAATGGCAACCCACTCCAGTATTCTTGCCTGGAGAATCCCATGGAAGGAAAAGCCTGGTAGGCTACAGTCCACGGGGTCGCAAAGAGTCGGACACGACTGAGCTACTTCATTTTCATTTTACCAGAGAAAGCATACATGCATTCACATCACTTCTGCAGACAGGACCTGACCTCCCAACAACTCTGGCCCACATCCTTGGAGTGACTGCCCAGGCAAGTCTTGAGCACCATGGAGGTCCCCACAATGAGTGTCTTTGTGTGTACTTGTGGGAAAAGGTAAGAAACGGAGAGCAAGAACTGTTTATTGGCCTCTTTCCTACATCCTTCTTCCTCTTGTTTCTCTTAAAACAATTTAATGAAGGTAGAATCATATTGTTAAAAAATGTATTTCCCCCTTACCGCTATACACATACTCCTTTTGTAGGCTTTATTACATTATATTCTAAACGGGGCTTACCTGTCTGTCTCTGTGCGGTAGGTCAAATGCATGGGAGGCCTAAATGGCCTCTCTGAACCCATGTGTTTTTCATGTGATTTTGCAGTTCATCCCTTAAAAAGACAGCATTTATTCTCCATCCATTCCACCCTGACCTTGAATCTGAGCTTTCCTGTGAACCCTCTTTTGGCTAATAGAGTATGACAGAAGGGACTTAGAGCCATTTCTGAGGTTATGCCTCAAGAGGTCTTGTTCATTCCCATTATGCTTGGATCCTCACCATCATGGAATCAAGGCCAGGTTATCCTGCTGAATGATGAGAGGCCACATGAAAGAAATCCAAGCTGTCTCACCACTCCTAGCCAAGGTCCTCCTAGATCAGCCTGTCCAACTGCCAGCAAATGACAGATAAATAAGCAAGTCCAACTGCCAGCTAATGACAGATAAATAAGCGAGTTCAGCTGAGATCAGCCAAGCCTGGCTCAGACATGAAAAACCACCCCTTTGGCCAGCAGAGTTATGAATTAAACAAATGTTTATATTGTTGTGTGCTACTAGCTTTTACGGTGGACTGCTAACTGCTACACCTTCTTCCTAAATGTATTCACAGAGACTAGATCTCAATATGCAATAGGTGAGTTAATGAATAAATAATGGAGTGAATGAATGCATACATGAAAACGATACCAAAAACTGGATTATAGGATGTTTAAATGGATTCTGTCGCATTAAACAGAGAAGAATGGTAAGTTACCATCTTATGTTTTTCTAACTGGAAATTCTCCCTCTGCCCCAGCCCGTCTTAGAATGCTTGGCACTGTTTGAGTATGCGGCCATTCGTTGAGGTTCTGCAAGCACAGGAGCGGCACAGAGGATGAACGGTGCAAGTCTGGAGGGCATCTGTCCATCACAGCCCCTGATACGGCAACAGGGTTAGCAGTTACGGTTCACTGATGTTTCTGCCAAGAGTGGGGCCAAGGGTGAATCAAGCAGTGTGCTCTGGCATGAGAAAAAGGAAACCTCTCTCACACTCAAACACACACGCACATACAACGGCACAGATGTTGCTGTACAACACATAAAAATTCCAGAAAAACAAATAAATCTCTGTGATGGCCACAATGGAGTCTGCAACCAAGGAGACCAGAAGATCCTTGAGAAAACATCCATCTGTGGTGACCAGAATGGAAAGGAAATCCAAAAAAGAGGGGATATATGTAGACATGTAGCTGATTCACTTTGCTGTACAGCAGAAACTAACATAACACTGGAAATCAACTATACTCCAATGCTATGCTATGCTAAGTCACTTCAGTCGTGTCCGACTCTGTGCGACCCCATAGACGGCAGCCCACCAGGCTCCCCCATCCCTGGGATTCTCCAGGCAAGAACACTGGAGTGAGTTGACATTTCCTTCTCCAATGCATGAAAGTGAAAAGTGAAAGTGAAGTCGCTCAGTCGTGTCCGACTCCTAGCGACCCCATGGACTGCAGCCTTCCAGGCTCCTCCATCCATGGGATTTTCCAGGCAAGAGTACTGGAGTGGGGTGCCATTGCCTTCTCCGATACTCCAATAAAAGTTAATTTAAAAAAAAAAGAAAGAAAATGTCCAGTAACAGAAGAATACAGTTACAGCAGCCTCAGAGAGCAGTGTGGAGGCTGCAGATTTAGAAAAGAGGCCATTCGTGTGAGTCAGAAGAAGGGTAATTTGCCCAAACTGTAAAAGCCCAGCTGAATGCGGTTCAGTGTTTGGTTACCATTGGAAATCCAGAGGAAAATACAGAAGCAAGGCTTGGAGGTGAGACAACCATGGCACATTTTCCAAGGAACTAACTGGCTCCAAGAGAAAACTTCCATAACAGAGGAGGATGCTATCATACAAGTATGAAGTGCTGAAGCTTTACTCTGAGGCCAAGGCGTGTGGTAAACTTCACATGACCTTAAGCCAGTCACAAATAGGAAGTATCTGGTCAAATTCAACTGGTCATAGTGTACCAGACTCAACAAGTACTCAATACACAGGGACTCATAAAAATATATTTCCCCCCTGAGATCTTGGCTTTATAGTGTGTTTTGCTGGCTTTTTAACTCTCTCTAGTTGGTTAGATCTTCAAAACAATATTTACAAGGAACGATACTTCACACACCATAACTTTTCAGGCCAGCAAAGGTGAGGGGGAAGGAGGCATTTTTTCATTTTTATCCCAACTCAAACCACCAACTAATGTAATGTTCCTAGAGACTTGGAGCTGCAACTGCATTTCTCACGCCTGTCTCCCTGCTAGAAATCATCTCCCAGGAGCTCCCAGGTCCTGCCCCCATTCCACTGGATTTTCCCATGGAACTGCTCAGCTGTCTTACAAGAAGATTCTTCTTGGTTTTACTCCATTCATGGGTTGGAAGCAAGACTTCCTCGAATGGCGGGCAAATGTTGTTTCGGGGAACCCCCTTCCCAAGAAACCCTGTGCTGCTTGGAGCGTTTGCCTCCATACCTTTCCTTTTTAGCCTCCAAAAAAGCGCCTTCATCAGATTTAAGGTATCATATGTCACTGGGTACTAGAGTCTCAAAGAGTTGGACACGACTTAGCGACTGAACAACAGCAAATGTCACTCAGCGAGCCAAATGAAAAACAGAATACAACTCACGATGATATTGATGGTATTTTGTACTTAATGACTCTTACACAACACTTCCTAAATTACTCTCATAAAAAACAGAATTTAAAAGCCATTTTTCTCAACTGCCACTAATACGCTCATCTCATTTTCTCTGTTGCACAATTGAGCGTGAAAGATTTAGCCAGTTTTGATATGTTAAAATCTTTCCTTGACTCTGGTTTTTATAGGATAATTTTTTTTTTTCCTCCAGCTGGGAGAAAACTAAATTTTCAACTACTCTGTAAGAGTCTGATCTTAAAAATTCATCCTTCCAGGATTCTTTTGTCTTTCGGGCAGAGAAGCAAACTGTAGGCCTGCGACTGGTTTCAGAAATTGAATACAAAGCTAATCTCTGAACAAACTATATCTTTCCTGTGAACAGGGAAGAGCAATTTGTTCTTTTTTACCCCCAAATGGAGATTGGGTGTACTTGTAATGTCAAGCAGTGCTAAGTCAGGGTTAAAACAAGAGCAGGGCATTTGTGTTAACATAAAATCAGGGCCTTGAAAATGCTAATATTATATCTGTTTTTACTTAAGGCCAGGGATATTCTGCAATAAGTCTTATTTAAGAAGGAAACCCATGTAACAACCTTGCTCCGTAGTCCTTTTATCTGTATGCCTCGGGCATTTTCATTAACTCATCCAACACAAATAGCATTAACTGGACAAAGAAGATGGTGCTTATAAACCAAAGTATCAGTTCTACAAAAGACTTATCCTGGCAGCACTTATTAACATTGTCTTCATTCAAGATCTGAGTTAAAGAAGAGATAAGAGAAAAAGAGGAAAGAAGAAAAATCAAACATTATCTTAAAAACAAAATGATATTTTAGAAGGTGATAGTAGAGAAGGTACTCCCATGGGTCATTTTCTAGGATTTCAGCTACAGATCTGAGTCTTAAAAAATGAGGACAAGAGTTGACATAACAAAAGCACGAGACACCGATTACACAGGGTGCTTATCTGCTACATCTCATAAATTAATGCATTCATTTTTTCATTTCACGAATTTTCACTGAGCAACTATACATTTTGGGCTCCAGGTACAATGTTAAATGCTGAAGCTAGTGGATTAAGCAAAAAAAATATTAATACTCTTTAAGACTCACAATCAAAAGGAGGAGACAGACACGTACAACAATTATATAAGACTTAAAATGTTGACAAAAGGAAATCATATTTGATTTGATCCTAGTTTTCCTTCATTTTTTCATTCAATTATTTATTCATTCATTCAGTATTTATGGAGTCCTTTGTCCTAGGCATTGTTCTTAGACATGGGGACACAAAAGTGAGTAAGATCCTAAACCATAAGGAGTTCTTTCTTACATTGTGAAAGATGCCACTTAACACACCAATTACAATACAGAATGTGCTATTAACAGCAGTATAATCACAGAAAATGGGACAAATAATTCCACCTATGTGAGCTGAGAAAAGCAGTAATAGTAATCCTTTATTCCACCTGAAAGAAAACCTTAACCTGCAAAATAAGTATTTTCTGCAGATGAAAAAGAAGGGCAACATCTATCAACACAGTTTTTCTTTTTCCCTTGGAGTATAGTTGATTTATCCCTGGTAGCTCAGCAGGTAAAGATTCTCCCTGCAAAGCAGGCAGATTTTATTTGATTCCAGGTTCAGGAAGATCTCCTGGAGAAGGGATAGGCTACCCACTTCAGTATTCTTGGGCTTTCCTAGTGGCTCAGACAGTAAAGAATGCACCTACAGTGTAGGAGACCTGAGTTTGATCCCTGGGTTGAGAAGATCCCCTGGAGGAGGGCATGGAAACCTACTCCAGTGTTCTTGCCAGGAGAATCGCCATGGACAAGGTGCCTGGCAGTCCATGGGCTTGCAAAGAGTTGGACATGGACACAATTGACGAAGCGACCAAGTGAAGTGAAGTGAAAGTCACTCAATCATGTCCAACCCTTTGCTACCCCATGGACTATGCAGTCCATGGAATTCTCCAGGCCAGAATACTGGAGTGGATAGCTGTTCCCTTCTCCAGGGGATCTTCCCAACTCAGAGATTGAACCCAGGTCTCCTGCATTACAGGCATAAACTCAATAGTTGATTTACAATGTTGTGTTTGGTTCTGATGTATAGCAAAGTGACTCAGTTTTACATATGTACGTATATGTATATACATTCTTTTCATTTTCTTTTCCATTAGAGATTACTACAAGATATTGAATATAGTTTGCTGCTACTGCTGCTAAGTCGCTTCAGTTGTGTCCGACTCTGTGCGACCCCACAGATGGCGGCCCACCAGGCTCCCCCATCCCTGCGATTCTCCAGGCAAGAACACTGGAGTGGGTTGCCATTTCCTTCTCCAATGCATGAAAGTGAAAAGTGAAAGTGAAGTCGCTCAGTCGTGTCCGACCCTCCGCGACCCCATGGTCTGCAGCCTACCAGGCTCCTCCATCCATGGGATTTTCCAGGCTAGAGTACTGGAGTGGGGTGACATTGCCTTCTCCAGAATATAGTTTCCTATGCTATATATAGTATAGGACCTTGCTGTTTATCTATTTTATATATAGTAGTTTGTTTCTACTAACCCCAAACTCTTAATTTATCCTTCCCTCCTTTCCACTTTGGTAATCATAAGTTTGTTTTCTATGTCTGTGAGTCTGTTTCTATTTGTAAGTACCTTTATTTGTATCATCCTTTGGATGTCACATATTGTTGTTATTGTTTAGTTGCTAAGCTGTGTCTGACTCTTTGCAACTCCATGGACTGTAGCAAAGCTCCTCTGTCCTGGGAGTTCCTAGGCAAGAATACTGGAGTGGGTTGCCATTTCCTTCTCCAGGGGATTTTCCCAAGCCAGGGGTCAAAATCATGTCTCCTGCATTGCGGGCAGATTCTTTTACCGCTGAGCCACCGGCGAAACCCAGATTTCACATATAAGTGATATCATATGATATTTCTCTTTCTACTTACTTCACTTAGTATGATATTCTCTAGGTCCATCCATGTTGCTGCAAATGGCATTGTTTCATTCTTTTTGTGGCTGAATAAAGGGCTTCCCTGATAGCCCAGTTGGTAAAGAATCCACCTGCAATGTGGGAGACCTGGGTTCAATCCCTGGGTTGAGAAGATCCCCTGGAGAAGGGAAATAGCTGAATAACACTCCACTGTATATATACCACATCTTCTTTATCCATTGATCTGTCCATAGGCCTTTAGGTTGCTTCCATGCCTTGGCTATTGTAAATAGTGCTGCCATGAATGCAAGGGTGCCTGTATCTTTTTGAATTAGTCTTGTCTCCAGATATATGCTCATGAGTGATACTGCTGAATCATATGGTAACTCTTGGCTGTACCAACTTACCTTCCCTCAGTGTAGGAGGATTCCCTTCTCCACACCTTGTCCAGCATTTATTTGTAGACTTCTTGATGATGGCCATTCTGACTGATGAGAGGTGATACCTCACTGTAGTTTTCATTTGCATCTCTCTGATAATTATCCTCTTTTCCTCCTGCCTTCAGTCTTTCCCAGCATCAGGGTCTTTTCAAATGAGTCAGCTCTTCGCATCAGGTGGCCAAAGAATTGGAGTTTCAGCTTCAACATCAGTCCTTCCAATGAACACCCAGGATGATCTCCTTTAGAATGGACTGGTTGGATCTCCTTGCAGTCCAAGGGACTCTCAAGGGTCTTCTCCAACACCACAGTTCAAAAGCATCAATTCTTCGGTGCTCAGCTTTCTTTGTTGTCCAACTCTCACATCCATACATGACCACTGGAAAAACCAAGACGGACCTTTGCTGGCAAAGTAATGTCTCTGCTTTTGAATATGCTGTCTAGGTTGCTCATAACTTCCCTTCCAAGGAGTAAGCGTCTTTTAATTTCATGGCTGCAATCACCATCTGCAGTGATTTGGGAGCCCAGAAAAATAAAGTCAGCCACTGTTTCCACTGTTTCCCCATCTATCTGCCATGAAGTGAATATACTTAGTGAATGATAAGATGTCAGGAAGAATGACCCAGAGAGAAGGACTGAAGTGGAGGGTTATAACTTCAGAAATGGAATGGACAAAGAGTCCATTAACCATGACTAAACTTTTAAGGAAAAGATACCAGTTACACAAATCAATGCATTTTGTTTAGCTGCTTTTAGTATTTTAGAATGGCAATTTGATGTGGAAAAAGGCACCTCTGGCAACCGTCACCTTCATGCTTCTATAGAGAGGAAGTTGATTTGCCAAGAATACTTAAGACTAAGATGTTCCATCCCCACTGCTTGTATTCACTGAATGGTTAGGAGTAGCTTGCCATAGTGAGAACAGCAGGTCGGGTGGAGACATGGCAGATAGTTTCTTTTCTAATCAAACTTTTAGCTTTGTGTGTAATTTAAAACTGATTAATTTTCAATATCCCTATTGTATATTTATTTTCTGTGTATGTCTGTGCCTGTAACTAATTCTTTCCCACAATCTTACAAAAGAAGTACAAAAGTGTTTGGTTTTTTTTAATACAGTCTAACAATCTAAAGAGGAACCAGAGATCAAATTGCCAACATCCGCTGGATCATGGAAAAAGCAAGAGAGTTCCAGAAAAACATCTATTTCTGCTTTATTGACTATGCCAAAGCCTTTGACTGTGTGGAGCACAATAAACTATGGGAAATTCTGAAAATTCTGAAAGAGATGGGAATACCAGACCACCTGACCTGCCTCTTGAGAAATTTGTATGCAGATCAGGAAGCAACAGTTAGAACTGGACATGGAACAACAGACTGGTTCCAAATAGGAAAAGGAGTACGTCAAGGCTGTATATTGTCACCCTGTTTATTTAACTTATATGCAGAGTACATCATGAGAAACGCTGGACTGGAAGAAACACAAGCTGGAATCAAGATTGCTGGGAGAAATATCAATAACCTCAGATATGCAGATGACACCACCCTTATGGCAGAAAGTGAAGAGGAACTCAAAAGCCTCTTGATGACAGTGAAAGTGGAGAGTTAAAAAGTTGACTTAAAGCTCAACATTCAGAAAACGAAGATCATGGCATCCGGTCCCACCACTTCATGGGAAATAGATGGGGAAACAGTGGAAACAGTGGCTGACTTTATTTTTCTGAGCTCTAAAATCACTGCAGGTGGTGACTGCAGCCATGAAATTAAAAGACGCTTACTCCTTGGAAGGAAAGTTATGACCAACCTAGACAGCATATTCAAAAGCAGAGACATTACTTTGCCAACAAAGGTCCGTCTAGTCAAGGCTATGGTTTTTCCTGTGGTCATGTATGGATGTGAGAGTTGGACTGTGAAGAAGGCTGAGCGCCAAAGAATTGATGCTTTTGAACTGTGGTGTTGGAGAAGACTCTTGAGAGTCCCTTGGACTGCAAGGAGATCCAACCAGTCCATTCTGAAGGACATCAGCCCTGGGATTTCTTTGGAGGGAATGATGCTGAGGCTGAAACTCCAGTACTTTGGCCACCTCATGCGAAGAGTTGACTCATTGGAAAAGACTCTGATGCTGGGAGGGATTGCGGGCGGGAGGAGAAGGGGACGACAGAGGATGAGATGGCTGGATGGCATCACTGACTCAATGGACGTGAGTCTCAGTGAACTCCGGGAGTTAGTGATGGACAGGGAGGCCTGGCGTGCTTCGATTCATGGGGTCGCAAAGAGTCGGACACGACTGAGTGACTGATCTGATCTGATCTGAACAATCTAAAATGGACATTCCAGGTAAGTCACAGCAATATGTTAATAGTATATATGAAATTCCAAAGGGAAGTGTCAAACAAAAATGCAGATGTATAAAAGGGGTATCAAAGAACCAGTCAGGCCATACCCAAACCACAGGAGAATATAAAAAGGGGCAAGAGATTAGAGATGATGATATGATTTGCAAAGAGCGGTGTGTGTGTGTGTGTGTGTGTGTGTGTGTGTGTGTGTCTGTGTCTGCCTGTGCACGCACATGCACACTCAGGATGTTAGGCTGTGAGTTTCACTTTGTCCAAGGTGAAAGGGTGGGATATTAACCTTCGCAAAAAGGGCTTCACTAGGACAACTTAGAGAGCTCGAGTTTTGTTCCACGGAATGGGAGAAATGGGTACAGGGATCTGAAAGATTTCAGTTCAGTTCAGTTCCTAAGTCTTTGTGACCCCATGGACTGTGGCATGCCAGGCTTTCCTGTCCTTTACCATGTCCCGGAGTTTGCTCAAACTCATGTCCATTGAGTCAGTGATGTCATCCAACTATCTCATCCTCTGCTATCTCCTTGTCTTCCTGCCCTCAATCTTTCCCAGCATCAGGGTCTTTTCAACGAGTCAGCTCTTCACATCAGGTAGCCAAAGTATTGGAGCTTCAGCATCAGTTCTTCCAATGAATATTCCAGGTTGATTTCCTCTAGGATTGACTGTCCTTGCTGCCCAATGGACTCTTAAGAGTCTTTTCTAGCACCACAGGTCCAACTCTCACATCCATCCATGATGACTGGAAATACCATAGTTTTGACTCTCTAGACCTTTGTTGACAAAGTGATGTCTCTACTTTTTAATATGCTATCTAGGTTTGTCATAGCTTTTCTTCCAAGAAGCAAGCTTGAATGAAAGGCAAGAGGGGTAGCTGATGAGCTGTTAGGGCAATGGAGTAAATTAAAGGTATTTTTGGTGGAGGAGATGTAGACCTCACTCACATAAAGAGCTGGCCTCGAGCCATTTGTAGCCCTGATCAAGGGGACTATCAGTAAGGGGTAGTTTACTTCTAACAGGAAGAGACAGTAGAAAGTGGTTCCCTAAACTCAGGGCTGAGTAGACAAGCTCAAGAGGCATGCCTACACTGCAGAACCACCAAAGCAGCTAAAAGGGGAAAACTGGCTCCAAACATCTGCCAATCTTACAACAAACCAGGGCAGGTATGGAATTCTCTGCCCCCTATTCCCTTCCTCCCACTGAACTCCATTCCCATAAGCCACAGCATCAGTAATAATAGCTCAAAAATGGCAGACAGGTGGGCAGAAAGGGTAGTAAAAACACTGGCTCTTTCCCCACTGAAAGCAGCAGATCCTCCCCAGGTGAGGAATGGAGACTGAATGTTAAACCAAAGGCAGAGTCTTAGTTATACTCTGGGAACAAATACTTCAATTTACATATTGAAAGCATATTTAAAATCGAAAGTCTAAAATTCAAGAGCTCAAATTTCTGGTCTTTTACCTGAAACTATCACAACATTGCTAATTGGTTATACTCCAATACAAAATGTTTTTGGTGTTAAAATTAAAAACAAAAGAATTTCTGGTCTTTCTCTAATCGCTTTCATTTCGGCTTTCAAATTACCAATTCTTTCCTGAGATCATTTCTTTCCAATAAGACTTTGCTGAAAGTACATGATGACGCCTACCACTCTGACATTTTCCAAACCTTCCCTAAAACTATGAGCTGAGTAGATATATGGTCACTTACAAGTCTCCAGAGGATAGTTTTGCTAATTTTTTTGGCCATAGCGTGACAACATAAGTTTATTTTTTGACCACATGAGATGTCTGTTCTTGATTGGCAGGGAGCTCTGTTCCAAACAACAAGCAATGGTTCAGAGACCCAATTTCTTTCCACTTTCTGGCTCCACTATCACTAACATGTGGCTTCCTGGGCCACCAAGTTTATTTCTCCATGAGTCTGCCAGAAAGGGAAAGAATGCAAAGCTTCTTACATTGGAAATATTTAGGACCCAGTCTCCAAAGTATCATAAATCATTTCTTCTTACTTTCCTTTGGGGAGAACCCACTCATATGACTTCTCTGCAAGACAGGCTGGGAAATGCAATCTATCTTTGTGCAAAAAGAGAAGGAGAAAAAAGTGATTTACAAACTTGGGGAAATTGTAAAAAATTTAAAAATAAAAAAAATTTCTGGTCTTTCTCTAATTGCTTTCATTTCTGCTTTCAAATTACCAATTCTTTCCTGAGATCATTTCTTTCTAATAAGGCTTTGCTGAAAGCACTGGGTGATGCCCATCACTCTGACATTTTCCAAATGTGTTACTGCCTCTAGAACTTTTTATCTTTTAAGAGTGAGCCAGTTAGCAATGTAGACTTCTGGGAATTTATCCAGAAGACACTGAAGAAAGCTGTAAAGGGACAATGGAAGACAAAAATATTGTTTTGCTTACATCCCTGACTTGCACTTGGTCAAAGCATAATTTTCAACTGTCAAAGGCACAGCTGGCAATATATCAGTTCTGTTTTTAAATACTTCAGAAGCCAAGCTCTTAAAGGCCTCTGGGCTAGTTTTCTTTTTCTTAGTTTTCTCATGCTGGGACTTCCCTTCACCATCACCTAGACAGACCTTCACCTCACTTTTGTTTTGTAGTCCTTTGCTCCAGATCCATGGGCTTCCTTCCTTTCTGTTTGACCCCTTGTTTTTTTCTTCCAGATTTACTGAGATATAATTAACAAACAGTATTGTACAAGTTTAAGGTGTATGGCATGATGATTTGATTTACATGTATCATGAAATGATGGCCACAAGTTTAGTGAACATCCATCATCTTACATCAGCTTGAAAGAAAAGCTATGACAAACCTAAACAGCATATTATAAAGCAGAGACATCATTTTGCCAACAAAGGCCCATATAGTCAAAGCTATGGTTTTTCTGGTAGTCATGTACGGATGTGAGAGTTGGACCATAAAGAAGGCTGAGTGCTGAAGAATGGATGCTTTCGAATTGTGGTGCTAGAAAAGACTCTCGAGAGTCCCATGGACAGCAAAGAGATCAAACTAGTCAATCCTAAAGGAAATCAACACAGAATATTCATTGGAAGGACTAATGCTGAAACTGAAGCTTCAGTACTTCGGCCACCTGACGCGAAGAGCCAACTAGTTGGAAAGACCTTGATGCTGGGAAAGACTGAGGGCAGAAGGAGAAGGGGGGCAACAGGGTATGACATGGTTGGACAGCATCATCAACTCAATGGACATGAGTTTGAGCAAACTCCTGGAGATGTTGAAGGACAGGGAAGACTGGCCTGCTGCAGTTCCTGGGGTCCCAAGAAGTCAGACACGACTGAGCCCCTGAACAACAACAACAAATCAACAAATCATCTATACAGACAGAATATCAAAGAAATAGAAGTAGAAAAAAATTGTTTTTCATGCGAAGAAGGATTTACTTCCTTAACAAGTCTCATATATAACATACTACTGATTCCTCTTTTTAGTGGAGCACACTCTCTTGGTAATGTCCTGAGAGACAGTACACAGAAGAGCCATTTTTTGAGATCCCTCACATCTAAAAATAGTACTCTGCATTCACAGTCGATTGATAACTTGGCTGAGTATGGAATTCTAGATTGTAATTCATCTTGCCTCAGGATTTTGAGGGAACTGCCCATTGTCTGATGACCAACTTTCAAGTGTGACCTGTAATTTCTCTCTGACTGCTTTTAGGACCCTCTTGGCTCAGATGGTAAAGAATCTGCCTGCAATGCAGGAGACCCAGGTTCAATCCCTGGGTTGGGAAGATCCTCTGGAGAAGGGAATGGCTACTGACTCCAGCCTTCTTGACTGGAAAATTCCATGGACAGAGGAGCCTGGTGGGCTACAGTCCATGAGGTCACAGAGAGCCGGACACTATAGAGCACTACATTACACAATTAACACTTCCACTCTGGATGCTTAAGGTTCTGAAAAGTCATGATATTGTCTGTTGATGTGCATTTTATTATTACTCATTTCTGAAGATTCACAAGACTCTTTGGACCTAGAAATTCTTTGCTTTAAATACTTACAAATCTTCTCATAGTTTTTCTTTAAGGTTTTCCTCCCTTTGTTTTTTGTTTTTGTTCTTTTTCTCAAAGGCCTAGTAGTTGAACGTTTTGCCTTTGCTTGTTCCACTAATTAAAATTTTTCTATTTGTTTTATCTTTCACTTTTTGTTCTAATTTTTGCAAATATCCTCACTTTATCTTTTATACTATTAAACTTTTTACTTCTGCTAAAAATATTTTTACTTCTTATGACTTTCTTATTCTCTGAATTTTTTATAATTTCCTGTTATTGCTTCAAGGTAAAATATATTCCCTGAGTCCCTAAGAATATTAATGATTCTTTATCTTATCATTTTTTATCTGCTTCTACATTGACTTTATTTCTTCTGAGTTCCTTTCATCTTGTTCTCATGTTTAACTTTCATATGAGAGGCTTTCTTCATATTTCCAGTGGTCCTTGGTTATATAGTCACATTTTGAGTGGCATACCATTCCAGTTGGTGGGCTTCATTGCTTTTCTGAAACAGAAATGCAAGAAAAATGTAGACTTTTTTTTTTCCCTCTTTAGCCAACCAAATTCTTCGGAAAGAAATCTGCCAGTATCTGCGTATTTGATCTAAACCACCACTGCCCACATTCTGCATGCTGAAGGAGGGAAGCAGACCAAAGCCTTTATTATTACATAATATTTAGATGTTCACTTACATCCTCTTTTATCCCTATATTACCACATCTTTTATTCTACTGTTTCTGATGTCCCCAAATTCAAACTTTCTTAGGTTCAGTTACTCCAGGAAGCAAATCTCCTATCTTTTACAAAGGCTTGGGGAAGGAGTAGTTGATGGGTTCACCAGCATTGTGGGCAGTGTCGCAAGGAACAAAATGCTCTTTATACACAACTTTTATCAAGCCTTTTAATTTTGTCTCCCCCACAGCTTTTTCCTTCAGAGGTCCTCAGAGCCTTCTGGAGCTCTGTGACCTGCTTCTTGTTGCCCTCCATCTGCAGGTATTGGCCTTCTAGTTGTCTCCACTTTGTTCTCCCATCTCCCAATATTTTGGTGACTGTTTTAAAAATCTCATGTTCTCCTTGTTTTTTGAATCAAGCATCTTTTTATTGCTTTAATATCATTTTAGTTGGGATTCGGTAAAGAAAGAAGATAAAGTAAGTGTACTTAATGCACATTTAACTACAAGTCTAACAATATTTTCAGAGGCCCTTTTCCCTTCCCGAACACATCACTGTCTGCTAGAATGTTTAAATTTCTAAGAGATGTGTTGCACACATGTGTAATAAAGCACAGTCATTTCAATATTTTATATCCTTTAAAAAAATAAGTCATAGGATAAAGAGCTCTGTAGTTCTATTTTTTGTTATTTCAGCTTGAATGGCTATCCTCTAATAAAAATACAGGTTGTACTATAAAACCAAAGATTATTAAAATTGTATTATGCAACAGAAATGCCTGCAAGCTAAGTAAAAAAGGCCATCTTCGCAATAAAGATGATTTTTTGGCTTATAAATATTATGAAGTAGTAATGATGTATCTGTATGTCATCATGCATATTTTTCTTTCATTAACTTTGTTAAATTGTTTTCAATGAGCCATGTTTGTCCTTAAAGGACAAATTCAACTCGTTAGAAAGCCAGCTTCAGGCAATGTCTTTCCCAGTGGCCTGCAATATTGATTCTGATGAGACACGAAACAGAGACATCTAAAGGAATTTTTAGGAACGGAAACGTAAATATATACTATCCTTTTTGACTGAGCCCCTTGGAAATAAAGTGTTTATTATGAAACTAGGAAACATCACTTCATAAAATTAAATCCAAAGCCAAGATAACATGCCTTTCAGAGCAAGTTAAGAGACAGTTAGATTCATCAACACTTTGGAATGAAGAGTTACTGTTACAAAAAAAAAAAAAAAATCGAAATTCACTGTCTGTCCTAAAATTATTGAAAAGAAATTGACTTACATTAAGCTATTTCTAATCACATTATATTTTGCTTTTTGTTGCATTTGTCTATACTGTTACATATGATATAGATGCTTAAAAATAAAAGTCAATAAGTAAATTATTGAGTAAGCAATTATTTATTGAATTATATTCTAAAGAAATATAAATTCACATATTTTTCTGGTTGATTCTTCTTTAAGGAATAATTCCCAGTTCTCAAACTTTATCTTGATGAGGGAGCTTACAGAAGGTCTGACAGAATTTTTGTGTAAATTTAAAATAACGGCATTTCTCCCATGAACTTTATTTTCCCACATGGACAGGAATAGTAAAATTAAAATCTTTTCAAAAATATTTAGATGATGTCTTTAGTTTGACAGGCTCTGAATTGTTAAGTCTTTCTCTAAGTCATTTAATTGCCATAAGTAGCCCGATCTGAGTTACTTTTCCTGGAAAGCCAGAGCCTAATTCAAAGGCCACAGAAATGTCAGTTTCATTAATGTTTAAAAATAAATTCAAGAAACCATTAAAAGTCACATAACAGATTTTTTAAATCATGTGTGCCTCATGATTTATTGATATTTCTTTAAATATATTTTTCTTAGTCCTTTTAAGTCAATAAGTAGATTTTCTCTTAATTTAAGAAAGACAAAAAAAATAAGAGTAACAAGAACTGGAGGAAGAGTGTTCAAGCTCTCTGTGCTGCCCACCATTTTGGATGACAAATCATAATTATTGGAACACAAGTGATAAAAGAATGCATTAAAAGTCAGAAGTGATTTGAAAAACCAACTAGAGTTTTATCATTCTTTTAAATTAGACTAATTTTAATTAACTCATGAAGCCATGATATAAATCCAACTATCACCTGGAATAAGTTAAGGTGAAAAACCCCAAATGACTGCCAACATCTCTTTCAGAGCACCTTTGTTTGTCTATGTACACTCATGCACCTAAGTTTTCAACTGATTTTAAGAATAAAAAATTGATTTGTCTTTATGTTTTGAAGACCACTGCTGAATTTTCTTAAATGTTTCAAATTAAAGTTAGGAGGAAAAAATACAGGATGCCCTATGATCAAAATGTTGCCTTAAAAAATCAAAACATAGAGAAAAAGAGAGAGACTCAATCAACTTAGCTAATTTATGCAGCAATAACAAATGAACCCATAGGCTTAGGAACATATAACAAGAAAAGTCTAATTCTTGATTGCTACATATCCCTCCTACCTTATGACCCAATCTACCACAGGTCTTTTTGTCCTGGAACATAAGCTAATGAGGAAACGATTTCCTGAGAGGAGGAAATAGCTTCCTGTTTCTACTCATATTCCCTTGTTCAAGTCAAGTAACGTGACCAAACCTGATGCAGATGTAATGGGCAGGCATAATCCTCCCCCCAAAAAGGCAATAAATATTTGAGGACAATAATACAGTCAACCACAGTCTGTATTATGTGACCGTGTATTTCTCTCCTCCTACATATAAAATATATTCATCACCTCTCTCAAGAGAAACAAACCAATATGACATTAGGGTCAAGGTCTAAATCTTGCAAATATCTCCACATGTGTACAGATGTAGCTCCTCTTGATCCAGAAGCCTAGGAACTAAGTTATATGTTAACTGACCCACACATAGTCAATATACAGTGGGTCGAATTCAGACAGAATAACGACCATAAATGATCCCATGGGGAAAAGAGAATAACAGGAAGAAGGCATCAGACTCTGGTCCATAGCAACTTTGAAATCCTTCTAATTATGTGTCATGAGGGCTCCATACTCTGGAGCTGGTGACTTCTCCTTAGTTGGGTGCCAGTCTAAGCCCTAAGAACTGTGCCTAAATCCACTGTCCATTGTGTTCCATGACTCTGTTTCAGGTTTCTTTTTCCCCTGCTCAGGTCATAATTTTAAAAGAATTGGTGTGATTATATAGAGTATGGAAGATTTAGTAGATTATAGGCACAGGAAATCTGTAACATCTAAGCTTCATCTTGTCATCTTTAGTGTAAATCTAAACTGAGGTAGATTAGATACTAGCTGCACCTGAAAAGCAGGAAGCGTTGACACTTTGATGAGTAAAATAATTGCCATCAAATGTGCAAATTATGAAGTTGACTACATGCTTAGGGAGACTCTTCTGCCCCTGAAAGGCATTTTTTTCCCCTTTCAACATGTTCCTATCTCTTTTCAAGGTAAGCACCCCACTTCACTTCCCTACAAACAAAAACAAAGCACCTAATATGATTCACAACTGATGGAGAGTTCAGTGTTCCCATATACCTACTTCTATTAGCCTTGGAAAGTAAGAAATTTATAGAATTTGCCTCTCATTTTGGAATGGAAAATAGCAACACTTTTGAGGATGGATGAAAAAGGAAATGGTAACCTACTCCAGTGTACTTGCCTAGGAAATCCCATCAACAGAGGAGGCTGGTGGGCTACAGTCCGTGTGGTCGCAAAGAGTCTCACATGACCGAGCGACTGTTTTGAAGATGGAAGAAGTTCTAGAAAGCATTCTTCCAATTATCCTTAAAAGTATACCTTAGAGGATTTCCACATCTGCCCTTCTTTCAGGGAGACCTCAAATACCTGATTCAACTTTCAGATTTAATGTCCTGCTTTATCAAAGCCACCATAAAGCCATGTACAGCACTATACGGGAGCCAAGAGCTCAAGCCTATAATATTTTACTTCTCCCATTATGGAAATAACTCCTTGAATTTCTCCTTGTCCAGCATCTCTGCCCAGATAGTTTGATAGACTATCAAAATGCTGATATTCTATTGCCACATTCTATATTATTCTCTGTATTCCTAAATTACCTTACTCTTCCATAAAATATAATCACTTATTTCTTAAGGCTCTTTTAAATTAAGATCAAGTTTATCCAAAATTGTTTTTAATTGTCTAGACAAGGGTTTACAAAATTATGATTTTAAAATATTACTTAGAAGAACATTGCATATTAAGATTAATATTCATCATAAAAAATTTAGCTGTTAATTAAAATTAAAGCTCTTTGGTATAATATTAGCCTAAGACACCTAGATCTATATATTTAAGTTTGAAGGCAATAAGACTACATTTCTTTTAAAACATTTTATAACTCAGAATGTCTACTATTTTAATCTGACTTTTCCCAATAAATTTTTTGCAATGAGATTTTACAGCCTTTACAGCATATGTTTATGTGATTGCCTGCTTATTTTAGAACTCTTGAAGGATATGTTGAGATGTATTTAACTTACTCTTTATATTGACTAACTGAATTGTAGCTTAATATATATTGCAAATAACAATTAGAGTAAGCACAAGAGATTAAAGTGATTAAGTTATTCGTATAGATACATAATAAATCCTCTATCTTATCAATATTTGGTTTCTTAATGTCTCTCACATCCATTCCTTAGCTTTCTCTCTTTCACGTTCCTGATTAAGGCTCCCACTTGTTTTACAAGACTTCACATCAGATCCCCTCTGTATAAACCTTCCCACACATTGCTCTAGGATCAACCTAAATCTATATTGTATAATTGCCCTTCCACTAATTATTCTACTTTGTTGTAATCTTCAGTGGCTCCTCTAACCTATAGGATAAATTCAGACTGCTGAGTCTGGCATCTGTGATTCTCAATTATTGATGCCCCAGTCTACCTTCCTAACTTTATCCTCACACCCACAGCTAAGACTTCCCTAACTCCTTTCTTTCTGGCTGAGTTTGTATATCCTACTGTCCCCCAAATGAAATTACCAATATAATACAGCTGGTTCCTGAGTTACAACATTCTATGGATACAACAGATCAAGAGTACAGCCTGAAAAATAACAGGATTTCAGCCCTTCCTCCTACTTGGGTCTTTATGAATGTCTCCGATTCTTTTGGTTCAAAGGATAGGAAGATGTGTAGAATTGCCTCACTTATAATTTGAGCTCCTACCTGCATCTCCGTCATCCCCATGCTTTAGATGTTGCATTCACTGTCTTTCTAGATTGTAGTCCACACTCACTCACCTCCTCCATGGAAAGGCGAACCTTTGCAAACCACAGTGTCAGACTTTATTTTTGGGGGCTCCAAAATCACTGCAGATGGTGACTGCAGCCATGAAATTAAAAGATGCTTACTCCTTGGAAGGAACATTATGACCAACCTAGATAGCATATTGAAAAGCAGAGACATTACTTTGCCAACAAATGTCCGTCTAGTCAAGGTTATGGTTTTTCCTGTGGTCATGTATGGATGTGAGAGTTGGACTGTGAAGAAGGCTGAGCACCGAAGAATTGATGCTTTTGAACTGTGGTGTTGGAGAAGACTGTAGAGAGTCCCTTGGACTGCAAGGAGATCCAACCACTCCATTCTGAAGGAGATCAGCCCTGGGATTTTTTTGGAAGGAATGATGCTAAAGCTGAAACTCCAGTACTTTGGCCACCTCATGTGAAGAGCGGACTCATTGGAAAAGACTCTGATGCTGGGAGGGATTGGGGGCAGGAGGAGAAGGGGACGACAGAGGATGATGAGATGGCTGGATGGCATCGCTGACTCAATGGACGTGAGTCTGGGTGAACTCCGGGAGTTGGTGATGGACAGGGAGGCCTGGCGTGCTGCAATTCATGGGGTTGAAAAGAGTCGGACATGACTGAGCGACTGAACTGAACTGAACAGAACTACAAATAATGCTCCGGTATCAGGTTTCCCTTACAGTTTCCTGGAGCTCAGTGTCCCCTGCATTCATGTCTCTGATAAGGAGAAAAACTCCTAGCCTTCCAGGTACTCCACCCTTTTTTTGACAAGCAAAGAGGAAGAAACTCCCAGCAGAATTATTTGATGATAACTTTTTTCATATTTGCAGTATCATCTAGAGGACGTATGTTCCCCAGGGGCCAGTGTCAGGGTAAGATCAACTACAAACTCATCTTATGTCCTGATTGACTGTGCTGGGCCCATGCAGTTCCTCCCTGCTCTCTAGCTGACTTCCTCTGGGGTCACCAGTCCATACAACACTTCCATCATTAAATCAATAAATTGGCAAACTGTGCATTTCTAATCTAAAATGGTATGTCAACTCAAAACACAAAAAGAAAAAATCAAACGATATTTGTCAATCCTCTTATATAATAAATTAGAACACCCAAAACAATTCAAAGATATTTTCCTTGTTTGCTTTTTAAAAATGTTCTTCAGTTCTCTAGTTGCAAGGAACAGAAATTTACCCAAATGTCAGAAAGCCCATCAATAAACCAGACCCCAAGAAAAACAGGACAGGACAGTGGGATGATCCATGTAAAGCATTTCAGCAATGCTACTTACATGAATCTTCATTAAAACTCAACCCCACAGATCTACTTAAACTCAAAAGCTTTTGCACAGCAAAGGAAAAAATAAACAAAATGAAAAGATAACACACAGATAGGAAAAAATATTTGCAAATGATGTGACCAACAAGAGATTAGTCTCAAAATTTACAAAGAGCTTATGATGATTAACAGCATCAAAACAACCAAATCAACAAATGGACAGAAGACCTAAAGAGACATTTCTCCAAAGGAGACATACAAATGGCCAGAAGGCACATGAAAAGATGTTCAGCATTGCTAATTATGAGGGAAATGCAAGTCAAAACTACACTGAGATATCACCTCATACAGATCAGAATGACTATCATCAAAATACCCACAAATAAATGCTGGAGAGCTTTGGAAAGAAGGGAACCACCCTACACTACTGGTAGGAATGTAAATTGGTATAGCCACTATGGAGAACAATATGGAGGTTCCGTAAAAAACTAAAAATAGAACTGCCATATGACTCTGCAATCCCAATCCTGGGCATATATTCAAAGAAAAACATGATCCAAAAGGATTCATGCACCCCAATGTTCATGGTGTCAGTGCTTACAATAGCCAAGACATGGAAGCACCCTAAATGTCCATCAACAGAGGAATGGATAAAGAAGATGTGGTACATTTATACAAGGGAATATTCAGTTCAGTTCAGTTCAGTCGCTGTGTCGTGTCCGACTCTTTGCAACCCCATGAACCGCAACACACCAGGCTTCCCTGTCCATCACCAACTCCCAGAGTTCACCCACACCCATGTCCATTGAGTCAGTGATGTCATCCAAACATTTCATTCTCTGTCGTCCCCTTCTCCTCCTGCCTTCAATCTTTCCCAGCATCAGGGTCTTTTCAAATGAGTCAGCTCTTCGCATCAAGTGACCAAAGTATTGTTTCAGCTTCAACATCAGTCCTTTCAATGAACACCCAGGACTGATCTCCTTTAAGATGGACTGGTTGGATCTCCTTGCAGTCCAAGGGACTCTCAAGAGTCTTCTCCAACACCACAGTTCAAAAGCATCAATTCTTTAGTGTTCAGCTTTCTTTATAGTCCAACTCTCACATCCATACATGACTACTGGAAAAACCATAGCCTTGACTAGATGGACCTTTGTTGCCAAAGTAATGTCTCTGCTTTTTAATATGCTGTCTAGGTTGGTCATAATTTTCCTTTCAAGGAGTAAGCTTCTCTTAATTTCATGGCTGCAATCACCATCTGCAGTGATTTTGGAGCCCAGAAAAATAAAGTCAGCCACTGTTTCCACTGTTTCCCCATCTATTTGCCATGAAGTGATAGGACCGGATGCCATGATCTTAGTTTTTTTCATGTTGAGCTTTAAACCAAATTTTTCACTCTCTTCTTATTACTCAACCATTAAAAAGAATGAGATAATGCCATTTGCAGCAACATGGATGGACCTAGAGATTGTCATATTGAGTGAAGTAAGTCAGACAGAGAAGGAGAAATATCGCATGGCATCCCTCATATGTGGAATCTAAAAGGAAATTATGCAAATGAACTTACAAAGCAGAAAGAGACTCACAGACACAGAGAATGAACTTCTGGTTGCCAGGGGGGAAGAGATGGATATAGGATTTGAGATAGACATGTGCGCACTGCTACATTTAAAACTGGTAACCAACAAGGACCTACTGTGTAACACAGAGAACTCTGTTCAATGTTAGGCGGCAGCCTGGATGGGAAGGGAGTTTAAGGGAAGAATGGATACGTGTACATGTGTGGCTGAGTCCCTTTGCTGTTCACCGGAAACTATCACAACATTGTTAATTAGCTATATCCCAAAATTGCCTGGAAAATCCCATGGACGGAGGAGCCTGGTAGGCTGCAGTCCATGGGGTCGCGAAGAGTCAGACATGACTGAGTGACTTCACTTTCCCTTTTCACTCTCACGCACTGAAGAAGGAAATGGCAACCCACTCCAGTGTTCTTGCCTGGAGAATCCCAGAGACGGCAGAGCCTGGTGGGCTGCCGTCTATGGGGTCGCACAGAGTCAGACACGACTGAAGTGACTTAACAGCAGCAATATAAAATAAAAAATTAAAAAAAAAAAAAACTCAGCCCCATGAATATGACTCCATGCTTCTGCAGTGGTTCTTTCTTCCTATACCACAACCCATGCTTCTAACCCAGGGCTGGTCAAACTCTTATATGATTAGGGAATGCCTCCCACCCACCACTCCCTAATCTGTCATGGACGAATATTTTGATAAACACAAAATCATATGTTTGGAAGTAGCAGTAATATTAAATTGCTTCACAGTCCAAAGTTTAGCTTCCTCCCTTTCTCTCTGCTCATCCCAGAGTGGTAAATAACAGCACGCAGACCAGTATTGGTGCTCAGCAGCATATATCTGCTTGCTCCTAGTTCCTGATCCACTCATACCCTAGGGTTGCCAAAGGCCAATCATAATCTCTCCTCTCTTTCTTACATTCCAACCTTCAAATTCTGTTCCTCCCCACTGTCCCACCCCCTGCCCTTAGGAGAAGTTCTAGAGAAAAGAAATTATATTGGCTCATGTCATTTTTCCTGCTGTGCCTATGGCTGCTCCAGGTTCCCATGCCAAGCCTTATCTTATAACCTCTGAGTGGATAAGGGACATCATATCGTATGACACATGGATGACTGAGAAGCATCCCTTCCGAGACCACAGGTATGGTAACTCTGACCGCCACACCATTTGCAGAACTTTTCAAATTAGTTCAGTTTTTTATAAGAAGGCAATAAAAAGTGATATACAAGACCTATGTCACCAGATTGACTCCTAGTTAAGTAATAAATGGGATTTTCTCTCATTTGAAAGAGCTGACGGTTAGGTGCCATCCCTGGTCAAACCAGAGGTGCTAGGATGCTGTGGTTAGTGACTAGCTGGGCAATTTCACACACAAATCGTAATGCTCACTTAAATTGGATGTGCTGTTAATCGTTGTTCACGAAAACAACCTGAATTCAGGAATGAATTAACGAGTTCTTCCCAGAGGGCACAATCATTTTTCAATCTACTTTCTCTGTGGTAGGTCATGGTTCCAGAGAGAGTGCTTGAGAATTGATTCTCTTAAGAGAAAAATAAGCAAAACCTGCCTCAAGATTTTTCCTTCTGATCAGTAGGGACTTCCTCGCCATTCAGTGATTAAGATCCCACACTTTCAATGCACAGGGTGCCATTTCTATGGCATTTCCCTGGCCTTTGGAGCTAAGATCCTACATGTGGCACATGATCAAAAAAATATATGTATTTTTCCTTCTGATCTGTAGAGTCACAGGAAGGAAGGAGGAAGGGTGGCAAGAGGGCTCAGAAGAAGCAGTGGATAAAACCAACTATGGCCGAAACACAAATATCCAGAATTTAGATGCTGGCTGCTGCTAGGTCACTCCAGTCATGACCGACTCTGTGCGACCCCAAAGACGGCAGCCTGCCAGGCTCCCCCGTCCCTGGGATTCTCCAGGCAAGAACACTGGAGTGGGTTGCCATTTCCTTCTCTGATGCATGAAAGTGAAAATCGAAAGTGAAGTCGCTCAGTCATGTCCGACTCTTAGTGACTCCATGGACTGCAGCCCACCAGGCTCTTCCATCCATGGGATTTTTCAGGCAAAAGTACTGGAGTGGGGTGCCACTGCCTTCTCCGTTTAGATGCTTACCCACCGTCAACTACTGGTTTCAGGGTATAAAAGACATGAGGCTAAACTGGACATAGTGCAAAAGACTTCAAGAAGATGCTAGTTAGTGATTTACAAGTAAGTGCTCATGGGAATCTCCCGCCAAGCTTTGGAAGCCCCACTCCAGACCAATCAAGTTAGAATTTCTAGGAATGTCTAGGGAGAAAGTACAAGATTGTATGGAAAAAGTCAAACGAACTTTTGGGCCAATCCAGTACATGCCAGTTTCCCCGGGGAAAGTTCCATTTGATATCTCTTATGGAAAATTAGTGCCTTTGATTATTTTTAGCTTCCCCTTTTGTACTTTAAGTATCTTAGTTTGGATAACAAAAGGTGCGATGTATTAGAATTCATGCAGAACAATCCTTGCTGATCTTGATAACTAAGATGATAATGGTGCTTGGCCTGTTGTTCTTGATGAATCTGTTGAGTGCCAAGTGGTCCACCTAACAACACAGAAAGGACTCTTGTGAAGAAAATGCAACCAGTCAATTGATGCGAGACAGATAAACAGGAGAAAATCAAACAAAAGTTTAGTAGCATGTCTACGTGAGAGAAACCCACGAAAATCAAGTGACTCACTGAAAGGGCCAAAACCCTTCTGTTAAATACCTTCTCCAGCTAAAAATAAAAGAGGATATTGGGGGCAGTGGTTTGAGACTTCAAAGAGAGGGAAGACAAATATCTGGTAAGTTGACATTTGCAGGACCCCATAGAGACAACTGGAGGCAGAAGGAATCTGATGGCTAGGCCCTGACCAGTTTCCTGAAACCACACCCAGCACTTATTTTCTGCAGATGTGAAGGTTCTATTTCAGAACAGATCCTCTATGTAAATTATAAATATTTTAGGCAGTTAAGAGGAAGTTCAAAGTTTCTTCCTAAGTCATTTAGGCCTTGATCGTTTTTAGCTCAAAATAATCATCATGCCCAAGAGACATTGTGGGGTGGTGATTTATTTCCTTACAAAGATGTCAGTCAGGACCATCACAATCCATTATTCGGGCTTCAATTATGTAAAAACTCCAATAACAGGCACTGGAGACTCTTAATTCTTTTCCTCTCAAAGACTTCTGCTGCTGCTAAGTCACTTCAGTCGTGTCCGACTCTGTGTGACCCCATGGACTGCAGCCCACCAGGCCCCTCTGTCCACAGGTTTCTCCAGGCAAAAATACTGGAGTGGGTTGCCATTTCTTTCTCCATCAGAGACTCCTAGGTCAATGCAAACACGCCCACTTCTGACCCTGCCACCTTCTCAGCATACCAAGGAGGTCTTTAAAAGAGTGACAAGCCATCAAAAAGCTGCTGTGAAACTGAGCCCAGGATACTGGGTGCATACTCCCTTTTCCTTTTCATCTCATTATCTAAAGGGGCCCAATCACATATCACTGTGCAAAACAACAGTCTCAGCAAATATCTAGAGAGAAACTGGCAACCTTTCAAGAAGCTAAGAACCTTAGCTTCTTCCACTAAAGTTCTAACTACATAAGGGCTATCAGATAAATACACAGGTCCCAGTTAAATTTGAAAGTCAGATAAATAACATTTTTTTTTAGTACATGTACATCCCATGCAATATTTGGGACATACTTATACTAAAGACAGTATTCACTGTTTCTCTGAAATTCACATTGAGCCCATTGTGCTGCATTTTTGCTTGCTAAGTCTAGTCATAAACTGACTGATGTCTCTACAACCACATATACTTCTCAGCCCCACCCCTTCATTCTGGCCTAAGTCAGACCCCAAAGGAGGTGCAGAACCCGAATCTGAACACGATCACAGTCAGATAGCAGCAAAGTTATACACTGATTTCTGGATTAGTGGATGAAAACTTTTCTTAAGAATAAGTGGATATTGGGTTGCACCCCACAGACCTACAAGCCCTGTACTTACCAGTCCTCAAGACCGAAGAGAGGGCCCGGAGTCAGCAACAGAGACATCAATGGTTTAATGGATAGGGAGCTTACATGCCTGGACCAAGGTCCTGGAGTGACACCCCACCGTGTGCGGAACACTTGGCAGCAGATTCTCTCCAAGGAGGAGAGGGAGGTTACCAGTCAGAGGGGGAATTGACATCAGGTTGGCTCACCAGTTACCAGAGAAACCAGCAGAGGACATACCCCTTACCACCCTGCTGTTAAGCTAGCATGGCAGAGCTGTTCTGATCCAAAGTTAGAACTTTCATACATCTACCTGAAACTACCACAACACTGTTAATCAGCTATAACCCAATAAAAAATTGAAAGTTTAAAGTTTGAAATAAGTAAATAAATATAACTTGCATGCATGCATGCTAAGTCGCTTCAGTCATGTCCAACTCTTTATGACCCTATGGTCTGTAGCCCACAGGCTCCTCTGTCTATGGGACTCTCCAGGCGAGAATACTGGAGTGGGTTGCCATGCCCTCCTCCAGGGGATCTTCCTGACCCAGGGAACGAACCTGCATCTCCTGAGACTTCTGTATTGCAGGCAGATTCTTTACCACTGAGCCACTGGGGAAGCCCATATATAACCTCAGTTCAGTTCAGTTCAGTTCAGTCGCTCAGTCCTGTCCGACTCTTTGCAACCCCATGAATCACAGCACGCCAGGCCTCCCTGTCTATCACCAACTCCCGGAATTCACTCAGACTCACGTCCATCGAGTCAGTGATGCCATCCGGCCATCTCATCCTCTGTCGTCCCCTTCTCCTCCTGCCTCCAATCCCTCCCAGCATCAGAGTCTTTTCCAATATAATCTACACCTTCTCAAAATAAATAAATAAAGTTAGAACACTCATTAGCTGGGGCCTGAGGCAAGTATGTAGGAAAGTCAGTAATGTGAGTAGGGTGTAGCTGAAGCAGGCACTGGTCAAGCAAGGGTTGCACAGAGAGCAAGAGAACAACTTGCTGGGTGACCTGACCATACACAAGAATAGGACCATGTATGGGTAAAAATGTGGCATCACTTTGAGAGTTTTTGCCTGGGCAAGTCTGCTGCTGCTGCTAAGTCGCTTCAGTCATGTCCGACTCTGTGCGACCCCATAGATGGCAGCCCACCAGGCTCCCCGTCCCTGGGATTCTCCAGGCAAGAACACTGGAGTGGGTTCCCATTTCCTTCTCCAATGCATGAAAGTGAAAAGTCAAAGCGAAGTCGCTCAGTCGTGTCCAACTCTTAGCAACCTCATGGACTGCAGCCTGCTAGGCTCCTCCATCCATGGGATTTTCCAGGCAAGAGTACTGGAGTGGGTTGCCATTGCCTTCTCCAGCCTGGGCAAGTCAGCACTCCCCAAATTCATGGGATTCCTAACTTCTACCCTTGGATTCCCCACACCAGATTCCCATTAAAATCCTCCCACCTGTGGGATGTCCTCCACCAAAGAATTGTTCTAGACAGTAGTCTGCTGCCAGCCTCTATACAGGCAAAAAAGGCAAGAAGAAAAACCAGGCTCAATGAATCTGGTCTTATACTTCATAATATTTCAATTACAAATTTTTTAAGAATGTTGCTTTGAGGGATATAAAACCTCCTGAAGGAACATCTGAGATAGATCATTAATAGTTATGGTACTAGAAAATTTAAGTTAAACCATGCAGCTTTATGTTATTCTCTGCTCTTGAATGAAGACACATGTGAGCCCACTCACATAAACACATAATTATTGTTATCAATCTTTGTAGCCCTGAAGTCAAATCTTTAGGTGTCACCTAAATGGAGGATCTCACCAAGCCTTGCTCAGTGAGGATCTTTATAAAGTGGCAAAATCAGGACTTGAATTCATTTAGTGTGTGTGTGTACAGAGAGCATACGAAGAGCACAGACTTACTGCCTGCCATTACTCAAGAATATCCTGGATCATGTCCCTGACTCCAGCCTTCCCCTTGATGGATGCTCTGGTTCTGACTACACAGTATCTCAGTATCTGATCCATTTCACAAACTCATCACATCCATGTGCTCTTAGTGAAGTGAAAGTTGCTCAGTTGTGTCTGACTCTTTGTGACCCCATGGACTATATAGCCCATGGAATTCTCCAGGCAAGAATACTGGAGTGGGTAGCCTTTCCCTTCTCCAGGGGATCTTCCCAGCCCACGGATTGAACCCAGCTTTCCCGCATTGCAGACGGATTCTTTACCAGCTGAGCCACAAGGGACATGTCAAATATTGGGTAATGCACTCAGGCTTCTGTTCCTGAAATTTGTTATAACCCAGATCCTTCTAATCAGAGACATAGGACTTGTTAATAAGCAGTTCTATATTACATTTATCATTATTTAAAAAACAATAAGCTATTTTATAATCTTTGTGAGGAGAAGCCATACACTGAGCAGAAAATTGTTCACCTTTACGAACATACCAATTCTTATATGCCATGATAAAAATATATACACAGATGTGCATATATACAGAAACACAATATTTCTATTATTATATAATATAATATTCTATTCTATAATGGAATAATATTCTATTGTACTATGTATACATATTTTATATATATATATATTTCTATTATTAAATAACATGGAAATAGCACTTACCACCTGTGCTAAGCTTTTCAGTTCACCACAGAATACTTGCTGAAAATCTGGGCAAAATGATGTGCAGAAAGTCCCAGGATTAGAGGGGCTGAGGACAGAGAACCAGTGGCTAGCTATCCATACCTAAATCTACTCTCTTCTCCTTGCACAGGTTTGCTTTGCCACAAGTGCCTCCCTTCCTACGGCACATACTCCTTCTATAATATTGACATTCTCACTGTCTGACAGAAGGAGCTGGGCATGTAACATCATGCTTTTCATCAGCTGAGCATCGACTGCACATCCCCAAAGCACCCAAACAATTTCCAGCAATTTCCTGTGTCTGCCAATGTTTAACTGTGACCTAAATGACAACTATCTTCCTTTCATCCTCTTTTAAGCTCTTTCTGATCAAAGAACCTATTCAATTTCCATGAAATCAATATCTTAAGCAGAACTAAGAGTACCAGAGTCTCTGAGCGCTGGATAAAGGCAAAATGGTTATCTGTTTTGTTGCCGTTGGTTTTTTTTTTTTTTTTATTAATTTGTATTGGAGAATACTTGCTTTACAATATCATGTTACTTTCTACTGTACAGCAAAGTGAATCAGCTATGTGTTTACATATATCCTCTCTTTTTTAGATCTCTTTCCCAGTTAGGTCACCACAGAACACTGAGTAGAGTTCCCTGCGCTATACAGTAAGTTCTCATTCGTTATCTATTTTAGGCTCGTGCCATGCTCAATTGCATCTGTCATGTCTGACTCTATGCAACCTCACAGACTCCTCTGTCCATGGGATTCTCCCAGCAAGAATACTGGAGTGGGTTTCCATGCCCTCTTCCAGGGGAGCTTTGTGACCTAGGAATCAAACCCACATCTTCTGTGTCTCCTGCATTTCAGGCAGATTCTTTACTACTGAGCCACTGGAAAAAAACCCTATTGATTTTATAAATAGTATCAATAGTTGTATATATGTCAATTCCAGTCTCCCAGTTTATCCCACCCTCCTCTCTCCTCACCCCATGTTCATATGTTAGATCTCTACATCTGTGTCTCAATTCCTGTTTTGCAGTGTAGCTTCTAGAAGAATTAGTAGCACTTAGGAGACTCCCAGGGACAGGGGAGCCTGGTGTGCTGCCGTCTCTGGGGTTGCACAGAGTCAGACATGACTGAAGTGACTTAGCAGTAGCAGCAAGCAGGTGTTCCAAACACGCTCAAGAGAGAAAGAAGAAATATACATGTGGAACCTAAATACATACATTCAAGTAAACCAATTATCTCATTTATTCAAACAACTATTACTATACTCCAGATAATCTTCAATAATTCAGCAGTCTAGACAGCCATTCTAGTATCAGTAATTCTGCAAAGTTTATGGTATGAGTTTTTTGTTTTTAATCGCTCATTCTCCCTCCTTTACTTTCTATATTATGTTATATATTTCATAGTTATTGAGTATTTACTATGTATAAGAAAAGTACTAGGTGCTTTATTTTGCCTAAAGTTATTAAACTTCCTGAACAATCCAGTAAAGGTTCTTTCTTGTTTTTGAGCAAACATATTTAACTACCCTTAAGAAGTAAATCAATAATGTTTACACAGTTTTAAACTTTTCAATTGCCAAATGCAAAATATTCCTAAGATACGAAATTCTTTCTCTATACTAGAAGATAATTTTTACCAATTAAAAGAAATTTAAAGAGATTTTAGGGGAGAGACTGGAGATATACTTTATTTCAAGGAAAGTTATTTTTCCATTTGGTTGATGTTCTATCTTTTGGCCACAATCCTGGGTGGAACAGAAAAGAAATATGATAAGTTTCTAGGACATAGTCCCCGAACAGTCTTACACAGAAGTTCATCTGGTCCTAATTACAACTCTATCAAGTAGGTGGGTGGTATTAACAGATCTTTAGGGGCATAGAAACCATGACACAGACATTTCAAGCGTTTTCCTCTCCATCAATAGAGAAGTAACAACACAGCTTCTTTGGAAGGCAGCCCAGCACAGTGGAATAAAAATGGATTTGAGTCATAACACTTGGGTTTAAAACTGTATGATTTGGGGAAATTACTTTATGTCTCTACACATCTCCTTCCTCCATCAAAAGAGTCTGTTAGAGGCTTCCTTGGTGGCTCAGTGGTAAAGAACTCTTTTTAGATTTTTAGGCAATGTAAAATACATTATCTAACTGTATTTTATAATACATTAGCTAAAACATTAACATATTTTGAAACTTCAAAAGGTGAGATTTTAATCATCACTGATTTCACAAACAGGATTGTAATCATCACTGATTTTCTAATTCAGTTCGGCAGCATAAAGGTTTCCCTTTCTGCTTCCAAGAACATGTTTTATGTTCTCCAAGAGGAACACCTATCTATGCAGGGCTGCAACTGCCGTGAACCCCATGTTCACCCCTGTCAACAACACCATATAAATCAGCAGATCCTAGGTGTGCCTTGGTTACAATTTAATACTGCTGTAGCTGCTGCTACTGCTGCTAAGTCGCTTCAGTCGTGTCAGACTCTGTGCGACCCCATAGACGGCAGCCCACTAGGCTCCTCTGTCCCTGGGATTCTCCAGGCAAGAACACTGGAGTGGTTTGCCATTTCCTCCAATGCATGAAAGTGAAAAGTGAAAGTGAAGTCGCTCAGTCATGTCCGACTCTTAGCGACCTCATGGACTGCAGCCCACCAGGCTCCTCAGTCCATGGGATTTTCCAGGCAAGAGTACTGGAGTGGGGTGCCATTGCTGTAGACTGAGTGCCAAACATTTGTTTGAAACATTTAGTAAGAAAGAGGCAATACTGATATGGTTTCTGGTCATCTCATAAACAATTTTAGAAAAGGAGCAAGGCGGGGTGGGGAATAAGACATTATAATGAAGAAGGTATAAAACCAAGCTGATACAGACATGGACAAACCCAACACTCCTGTTTCTCCCTACCTGTACCTTTAGAGTCTTAAGAGAGAAGCTCACTAAATGATACAAACAGAGAAGGACCCTGGAACAAGTAATGTTCTTCTCTGTCTGATAAGGACACATTTTCATCTGTGAGTTCAGCTTTCAGAGAGTATTTAGATCAATGAAGAAAAAAAAGGACTATCGAGGAAAATCAACTAAATCAATCATAATGATTGATACGATGACAAACACTGTAGCCACTCATATCCATGAGAGTAATTAGGAGTCCTGAGAACTCAAATAGATCCCAGTGTTTTTTAAGGAATGTGTGTATGTGTGTGAGTCTGTAATAGCTCAGTCATGTCTGACTCTTTGGGACCCCATGGATTGTAGCTCCCCAGGCTCCTCTGTCCATGGAATTCTCCAAGCAAGAATACTGGAGTGGGTTGCTATGCCCTTCTCCAGGGGATCTTTCCAACCCAGGGATCAAACCCTGGTCTCCTGCGTTGCAGGCAGATTCTTTACCATCTGAGCCACCAGGGAAACCCCAAGGAATGTATAAGAATTTCCACATCAATTCATCAAAAGCAAAGACCTCATTTTTTTTAATTATTCTCAATCTTCTTTTAATTTTTATCTCCTTTCTCAATGACCATTCATATCTAATGACTTTCTACAGTGTAATAATCTCAGAGCCAATCAATCATTGAATAAGTTTTCATTGCATGTTTAACATATACTCAGCACTATATTAGAGGCCAGATGAACACAAGAGAAAGCTTTTCTAATATTTCCTGAAGTCTTTTTTTTTCCATTATTTAAAGACAGATCTCAATGCTTCATAAGCTTGCCATGTCCTCTAATAACCCTTGCATAATCTGTTGCTAAATCAAAGCTTGATGAAAATACAGTCAGGATGTAATCATCTTTCCCTCACCAGAGGCTTCATACTATTTCATATTTGAAGAGGAAATAGTATCATTTTATAGGAAGTGCATGATCAACTCAAGCTTTGGTCCTGATGCTTAGAATAACTGATCCTCAAGGTTGAGTAGAAGCTCTTCGTGCTTTCTCCCACAGCTCACATGGCCAAGAGATGTCTTCTGACTACAGAAGAATAACAAGCAGAGTTATCTTTGGAGACTGTGTGAAGCCGATTAATTAAGAAAAACTCATCTATAGGGAACCATAGTTTTTAAGCCTGTCTCTAAATTATTAGCTGCTCAAGAGCTAGAAAAATAAAACTCAAAGTGTATATTTTGGAATTCTGCTAGTCTGACCCTGTAGCCACACATGTTCTGTATGCCATGGCTATTCACTTAAGCAGTGGGGAGGGGAGAGCAGAGGACAGATAGAAAGTAAAGCCACCTACTTATGCAAAAAGGGATACTTTCAAGGAAATCATCTGTTAGTACCGGATTTGTTTTTCCACGTACAGTTTCCATCCATGGAAAGGACAGCAGGGCCCTATTGTTTCACAAACCACTTACTCAGGATCATTGGCACCAACTTGCAGTGAGCCAACAAGTCCGGAGAACTCACATGTTTCCCCCTTCTTTTAAAAGAAGATACTGTTTCCTTGGCAACTGAAAGTGTTTGGTTGAGCTTTTTTTTCTACTTATAAAGTAGAAACAAGAAGGGAGTCCCGCCACATGGAACTTGGTTTCGAAACAGATTTCTCTGCCTCAAGCAGCTGAAATAACCAACTTGGTGCCTGAACATCACTCTGTGCTAGATCTATATTTTGTCTTTATGGTCAAGTCTTAGACAAATAATAAAGGGTAAGTGAAATAGAGAATACAGGGTTTTACAAAAAATTTTAATTGAAGTACAGTTGACTTTCAATGCTGTGTTAGTTTCTGCTATAACAATAAAGTGGTGTGTGTATATATATATATATATATACAAAAAACCTTTTTATATTCCTTTCCATTATAGTTTATTGCAAGATATTGACAATAGTTCCCTGTGCTGCACAGTAGGACCTCACTGTTTATCTGTTTTATATATAAATAGTAGTTTGTAACTGCTAATCCCAAACTCCTAATTTATTCCTCCCCCAACTTTTCCCCTTTGGTAACCATAAGTTTGTTTTCTATGTCTGGGAGTCTGTTTCTGTTTTATATATACATTCATTTGTATTACTTTTTAGATTTCACATTTAAGTGCTAACATATAATATTTGTCCCTGTCTAACTATTTCACTTGGTATGATAATCTCTAGGTCCATCCATGTTGCTGCAAATGGCATTATTCTGCAAATGTAGTTTTTAATGCCATTATTATTATTTCCTAATCAGGTTTCTGGAATTCAAGTGACTAAAAAGTTCTTACTCTTGAGCAACCAACAGTATACTTTATTTTTCAAATAGAACCAACTTTTTAATGTAAATGAGACAACTTAGTCAATACTTTTTCCCTACTAGGTAGAATGTGCTCAGCAGCCCTGGAGCTTTGAAAAAACTCTAAGCTCAAGCAAGAAGTCACAATATTGAATCACCTTTTCTATACTGGCAGGGGCAATCAGAGGAGGGTGGGATTAGAGGACAGTGACTTGCGTGCCAATCATGAATGTCTACTTTTTGGAGACAGAATGCTAAGCACTAGCTTCCACACTCTCCTCACCGCCATGTTCTCTCTCACTCCATCACTCTGCTGCTGCTGCTGCTAAGTCATTTCAGTCATTTCTGACTCTGTGGGACCCCATGGACTGCAGCCCACCAGGCTCCTCCATCCATGGGATTCTCCAGGCAAGAGTATCGGAGTGGGGTGCCATTGCCTTCTTCCTCCATCACTCTATCCCCTCCTAAGTCTGGTCCATGGAAAAGCTGAAGACAAGCTAACTCTCCCAGAAGAAAGACAAACACAGTTCTCGACCTGAGCTATGAATGGAGAGACACTGCTTCAACCAGAGGTATTTGGAAAGGAACCATTCAGATATCCAACCATTTCAGTTTCCTCATATATTTGCTACAGAGAAGTTCCCACTTTGTAGATCCTCTCCTGCATTAGGATCCAGCCTCTCACTTTTATACTCCAAGAAACAAATGGGCTTGTTGTGAAATGGAAAGTCCTTTCTTTTATAGCACCTTTCTTGATCTATCATTGACCCCTAATTACAACCCAGATCTGGAGATACCTCAGAGTCAAGCCTTGGAGTTACATTCAGTAGTTGGTTGCACAGAGAGGATAAACCACGATTTATAATCTTCTTTCACTGGTGCCCTTAAACATACCAAACTTATGAATGTATGATCCTATTCCTGATGGGTTCACTCTCTACACACTAACTGCTGCAATTCCTGCCGTATTAGGTTGAATAATGTCCCCCCAGCTCATGTCTACCCAGAACCTCCGAATGTGCCGAATGTGACCTTATTTGGAAATAAGATCTTTGAAGATGCACTTGGTAAAGAGGAGGTTATACTGGGTTAGGGCTGACTAACAAGGACCTTACAAGAGGAGAGGACCCAGAGAGACACAGAAGAAGACCATGTGGAGACAGGGACTGAGTGCCGTGATGCAAGCCAAGGAGGGTCAAGATGACGACACCCAGAAGCCAGGAAGAGGCAAGCACAGATTCTTCCTCAGAGTCTTCAGAGACAGCGTGCCTTCCTGACACCCTGATTTTGAGCTTTTACTCTCCAGAAGTGTGAGAAAAAACCTCTGTTGTTTCAAGATTCTTGGCTTGTAACCATTTGTTACAGCAGCCCTAGGAAATAAACATGTATACCTCAGGATACTATTTGCTAGACATCCACAACCAGGCTCCTTGTTTTTTATTTCAGCTAGAAAAAATAAGATTTTGAAATGGGAAGAATTCAGAAAGAGAGAAACTGAATTCTCTCTCAAGTTATTTTTCAACATATTTGGGGGTCAAAGGTGAAGAAATAAGTTTAAGAGAGATGATACAAGCTGCCTGAAGTATTCCGTTTACTGAGGAACCTTAACTAATGTTGATTGTACATAGGTCCACTTCCTCTGATGCATATGATAGTCATCACATGGTTAGGATAGCCATCATGGAGCCTCAAATATGGATTAGTTTTTAAACTGGCCACAAAAGAAAATTATATTAAGGGTTTTTCAAGGAAATTAAACACATGCAGACAAATTCTGGAGAAATATGGAAGAAAAGTATAGACTCACATGTTATCCTCCAAAAAAATTTTTTTAAAAAGAAGAAAGTACAAACATATAATAAGTGGTGAAATAAGTAAGGAAGCTTAATTCAAACAATCCTTTAAAAGTCTCTTTCATACTCAATGCTCTGTGGTGAATTAAATGGGTAGAAAATCTACAAAAGAGAGGATATATGTACATATACGTATAATTTATTTACTTTACTATATAGCAGAACCTAACACAACAGTGTAAAGCAGCTATACTCCAGTAACAATTAACTTAAAAAAAAGCCTCACCCAGCAATAGAACAAGTGGAACAGAAAATGGACTACCAGAGGTAACATGGTGATGACCTCTTATTCCTCATAGGGAATAAAAGAAGAAAATAAATTCAGAGAATCTTCATTGATACCCCAAACTTGAGACCAACTCAACTCGGTGATATAGGAACTGCAGAGATAGAAAATATGGAATGTTCTTCAAGACACTCTTCTCCAATGCACAGAACAGTGACACCTAGAAGCCAGAAGAACCGCCAAACTCACTCAATATGCCAACAGTACACCAATATACCGAAGGCGGGAAACCCAATCCACCTTCCACCAGAGCAGAAACGCCCCCAGAAATCTCCTTAATACAACTATGGAGAAAGAAGCAGAAACATCACTGAGATCCCTGTTGGTAAGTCTTCTTCCCAGAAACTATACCCCTACTCTCAGAAACAGAAGAAGAGAACATGAAGCCATCAGTGCCTTGCCTCAAGCTCACATTATAAGATGAGGCTGCAAAAAGGGCCCAGATAAAAATAGATGGGAGTAAAATATAATACACACAGCCTGTTTGGGGCATGAGAAGACCTGGAAAGCATCATCCCCTTTCAAAAATGAAAAGCCTGAAAACAAATGGCTGATCAACAATGCAAAAACACTAAAGCAAAAGTAGCTTTATATATATATAACATATATATATAACATATATATAAGTATATATCATATATATAAGTATATATATATCATATATATATAGGTTTTTAGTATTTTATGTTCCTTTAAAACTATACATAAGAGTATTCCAGGATAAGGCACATTCCAAGAAATAACAGGGACTTTTACACTTGCACTATGATAGAAAATAAAGAAAATGATCTGTGAAATAAGATGTCAGAGAAGAGATAATAAGAAATTAAAAGAAATCATTTACATATTCATTTTGTTTATTGTTTACGATGATGCTGTGTGCGTGCTCAGTCGTGCCTGACTCTTCAGTCCTACAGACTGTATGCAGCAGTCCACCAGACTCCTCTGTCCATGGCAATTTTCCAGGAAAGAATACTGAAGTGGGCTGCCATTTCCTACTCCAGGTGATCTTCCCAATCCACAGATCGAACCTTTGTCTCCTGCTTCTCCTGCATTGGCAGGTAGATTCTTTACCACTAGCGCCACCAGGGAAGCCCTATTATATATGGCCTCCCTAAAATTTAAGTTCCAGGAGAACAGAGATATGTGTGTGTGTGTGTTATTTCTGTCTTCTCAGTATCTGGAGTAGTGCTTGCCACGTGGTAGAAGCTCAATAAATATGTGTTAATTGAATGAATGAGGAAAAAATAATGTCTATCTTAAAGTTCTCTATAGGAATATTCAATTCCAGAAGGTAGTAGATAAATAGGAGGAAAAATGTGACCCAATAATTTATCCTTGGCTTATTCATGCATAAAAGCAAAAAAAAGGGATTGTTAGATGTGAATGATCTTAGAAAATATAAAGCTCATGACCATGTTTTGCAAATCTGCCTAATAAAATTTCATCCAACTAAGATATAGTCCAAAATTGCATGCTCAGGAATAAGAAAGCTGCTTTATGAAAAAACTAACAGTAAGCATTAATTCCCCTTTAATCATAGCTAAGGCAAAAAACTACTAAAGTTGTTTTAATTAAGGTTATAAAAAGAATGTAAATGTTATAAATCCTAAAAATAACATTATACAGTTTTAAAAAAAAAACAGTAATCATAATATAATGATTATGGTCCTAGAACATAATAGCAGAAATCAAAAGGAAGGAGATGGAGGTCATGGAAATAAAAGGTCATGGAAATAAAATTGTGCAGTGTTCCTAATCTTTCAATATGGGAAACTGAATTTTGTTGCCAAAATTGTCTTATACACCATTCATAGTGGTAAAAATTAGTTAAATCCTGTGGGAGGGCAATTTGGCACTATCTGTAAACATTTTTAATGTGTGAAAATTGCTTGCAAAAACGATCGTAATTTTTCATACCTTGTCCAGTGTTCTCCCACACATACTCTTGGATTCAGCCATGTAGCTCGCTTTGGCCAATGGGGTAGTAGCAAATTTGACACAAAAGACTCCAAGATATGTTTGCATGATTCCTCTTCTCATTGACCTCTGTCTTGCCATGAGAACTAGACTAGGCTTCAGGGAGAAATTATGGCTGAATTATCTAGGCCAGCCAAAAGCTAGTCAGCCACTAGACATGTGGGATAACCACACAAATATCAACAGGACTGCTCACCAACCCACAGCCGACTGCAGACACATAACTCAATCTAGCCAAGGAAGAACTGCTAAACCAATATGTCATCTTGTGAATAAATGATAGTCTCAAACTGCTAGACAAAAATAGCTAAATGATACATGGAGTTACCCATTGGAAAATAATTTTTCCTTTAGGAATTTTTATTAAAGAAACACATACCTTCTCCAAGAAGAACTGTAACAATTCTTTTCTTATTGCAAACAATACCTCAAGAATATTTATTGTAGCCTTTCAGTTCAAAGGAATATTGTAGCATCATTTGCAGTATGAAAGAGATTGGAAACTACTAGATGAACATCAATTGTGGGGGGAGTAAAAATCTCTTAGGCTGAAAATAAGTATGTGGCAACTAAAAAGCATAGCTTGATTTATATATTTTAAAATATCGCAACATGTATTGCTAAGTGATAAAAATGAGTTGCAAAATAATATTTATAACTTTGTATCTTATAAAAACACATATTTATATATGTAGGGGGAAATGTCTGCAAGTATACACAAATCAATGTGTTATTACCATCAGGACGTCAAGGAAAAGGTGATGATGAGAGTGACTTTCATATGTTCTTTTATATGCTTGTGTGTGTCTTAAATTTATGTTTGTATATTGGATTTTTGTTCTTTAAAAAATAAAAAAGACTTTTTAAACATAAGGAAGGAATTGTCTGTGGAACCGTAAATTACCCATGTGCATTCAATGTGTCTGAGTTACCAGTGTCAGAAGGATCCACTGACAAGCTTGCATTTGCATACAATCGTCTACTTAGTGAATGCTTGCTCCAAAGTAACTCACTTCTCTGACTTTGCCAGGACTGAGGAAACACCACCATCTCTATAAAATCGGGCTTATTAAGTGCATCCATATTGTTTATGAGTCATAGAAAACATGTTCATTTTCCTATCTGTGTTAAAAGCTGCTTGGGGAATTGATGAAGCATTGCTTAGAAAATGTTCTGGAGTTCAGATGAAGATGTATTTGGATAAATCACTACTAGTTATCATATACTTATACATACTAAGAGGATAAAGATCAGAAACTGATTAAATGCACAGTCTTTTATTTGATCTTTCAGTAGCAGCACCCAGCTTCAAACCTCCTGAGGGCTTGGCAGGGAAGCTAGGACATGATTTGTTCCTTCTCTGGTTGATGTAACCTTGTGATACAACAGAGGCTGGCCATGAAAGTAAATCTATTAGCAGCAATGCTTACAGAGGGACTCTGAGGAATGAAGAGGTACAGACCTTTGTGTTAGGTTCTGTGGCAAAGGAAAGACCTAGGTCACAAGAGATCCTTGACTCGGAATGGCTACTGGCAATTAGGCTGCTTCTGTTACAGCCTGTGCTGTCCAGGTTCACTTCACGGTGCATCCTTGCCTTCTTTGCCATACCTTTCATGAGACTTTCACTAACCACAGGACATTTCCCCCCTTTGGTAAATATAAACTCTAAGACAGACAGGGGAACTATGATTGGGCATACACCATTTCAGAGCTCCATGCTTCTAGCTGAGCTGTGAACAAGGAAAGAGAAAAGTTGAGGGGAATTAGTCTGTCTACCCTGCAGTACAAAATACTGCAAATTTTATGTCTCTCTGTAATTGACTTGTAACATCTGAGATACCATAGTTTCTGGATTGACATCCAGAACAAATTTAACTTTTAATTAAAAACTGTTTCCCTTCATTGTTTCCAAATTTGTCGTTACAGCACCAAACTTATCAGCTCGAAAGCTGTTTCCCACACTAGTATTCTGAGGTACAGCAGCTATATTATTTTTCAAGTCACTTATTTCTTGGAGCAAACAACTTCGTTGTTTGAAAAATGAATTCTAGAATCACGGAGTTGGCAGTAACTTGAAGGGAGAGGTTGTTCTATTGTCTTTCCAGAGGTTTTCTTCATGATCACAAATGTTTCTCTAAACTACTCTTTTCCACTATTCTTAGAAGGAACACAGAGAAGGGTGCAGAAAGTGGAAGTGATGGAATTCACTCCCCACCTCAAAACCTGGCACTGATAACATCGTGTAGGGACTGCTTCGAGCTTTAAGCCATCCTCAGAGATCAGGAAGATGCTGTCAAGATCAGTGGTGTGTGTCTGTCTCTCCCTCCGTGCCAAGCTTTGACATAAGAGAAGAGAGAGTTGCCAGGCAGAGGACTTAACAATGTCAGGGGTTACCATACTTCTCCACACATAAAGATTCCACTGTTAGATCTTGCTTTCTCCATCTTGCTTTAAGCTCCTCTCTAGCTTCCCAAATCCTGCTCTTTTCATATCAGTGGTAGGAAAAAATCGACCAGGACCAACCTTCAAACACCCTTATAAGGCTGTGAATTGAATTCACCAAGGAAGGTGCCTAAGGAACCATCACCCAATTAAGAGACAAACACAATTAAAAGCAGTAAAAAGATTAAGATGATTGATGAGTGTGAACAAAAAGAATGCAGGAAAAAGGAGAAAAGCACCTTTAGATAATAAAAACAAACAAAAATGAAATTAGACTTTGTCTATATACTACTTCCTCCTATCACTTCTGTAAGGTAATATAGTATAATCAGACAAGTGTTCAAAATTCTTTCTTATTGAGAACTTACACTGCTGATTAGAACGCAAAGTAATGTGAAAGACCTTCAAACTCATGTTAATATACAGGCATATATATTTACCAATATGCATCAAATTATATGTTTAGGACATGTATATTTTACCACATGAAAAGTACATTTCAATTTAAAAAAACAGTAGGCATGAACAAATTTTCTTTACTTTTGTCTTCATCTAAAGTTTGAATTTAAACAGCAGATTATGTAGTAAAAGGAATTGTAATGGCATGCATGCATGCAATGGTCTTCTCCAGGGCCAGTTAACAAGTCTCTTCAAACAGACATATCTTTAGATAATACTAATGCAAATCTCAGTTTAAAATCATTTTATAAGGCTTAGTTAGACATGCCCCTCCTTCATGGATCACAGCCTTGTCATGGCAAAGGGGCTTGTGTAACTCAATGAAGCTATGAGCCATGCCATGCAGGGCCACCCAAGATGGACAGGTCTGAACAAACATGGTCATTTCTGACCAATTGGAAAAGACCTTGATGCTGAGAAAGACTGAAGACAGAAACAGAAGAGGGCGGTGGGGGATGAGATGGTTCGATAGCATAGCCTCACCAACTCAATGGACATGAATTTGAGCAAACTCTGGGAGATAGTGAAGGACAAGGAAGCCTGGCATGCTGCGGCCCATGGGGTCACAAAGAGTTGGACATGACTCAGCAACTAAATGACAATAAGACAAGCCCACTGTTGCTTCAGAATAGAAGGCAGTAAGACATTTCAATCATATATACAACCCTAGCAATCATTACTTGTATTATAATCCAGACTTTCTGCATCTGGGTTCCCTTTTTGAGAGGCAATATAGCAAGGACTCCGCCAATACCACTTAGTTTTTCTGTGATGGTGGGCAACTTAGCGGACTTCTCTGTGCTTCAGTTTCTTCATCTTTAAAATGGGTACTATTATGGGTTTAATAGATGCTCTAGTCTATCCAAATAGATGCTGAAGTCCCAGTACCTGGGAATGTGACATCGGGAAATAAGGTCTCTGCAGATGGTCTATTAAGATGAGATGAGCCCTAATCCAGTATGAGTAGTGTCCTTATAAAAGTGAGAAACTTGAACGTGGAGCTAGATGTGTACAGAAGATAATAAGACACACGGAGAAAGCCGTCCACAAGTCAGAGAACATCTAAGGCTACCAGAAGCTAGGGGAGAGTCCCAGAACAGATTCTCATTCATAGCTCTAAGAAGGAACCAACCCTCCTAATATCTTGATTTTGAAGTGCTAGCTGCCATATTGTGAGACAATACATTTCTGCTCTTTAAGCTGCCCAGTTGGTAGAACTTAGTTATGACAGCCCTAGGAAACCAATACAGGGACCAATAACAGTATCTTCTTCGTGGAATTGTTGAAGATCAAATTAGTTAATCCATGTAAAACACTTAGAATACTGCCTAGCATATGGTAAGGAGTGTATGCATGCTCCATCATGTCCAACTTTTTGCAACCCCATGGACTGTTGCCTGACAGGCTTCTCTGTCCATGAAATTTTCCAGGTAAGAATGTTGGAGTGGGTTCCTACTCCAGGAGATCTTGCCAACCCAGGGATCAAACCCATGTCTCTTGTGTCTCCTGAATTGACAGGCAGATTCTTTACCACTGCACCATCTGAGAAGCCCAATATTAGTATCAGTTCTTCACCAGATCCTATTCACTAGAACTGCAATACATATTCGTGTCTAATACCAAAAGCCAGACCTATAAAATGGAACTGTTCACTCAAAGAGCTTTTCAATGTTCTCCCAGGTGGCATCCCTTGAACCTGATTTTGTAACTGAGAAAGAGTTTTCTGAACTTTTTTTTAAACCACATCTTATTCCCAAGTCTGGAAAGTTGATAGCATACACTTACTTCACATGAAAGTGTCTCCCTGATTCCCACCACCCTCCCTTCTCACTTACAGACTGAATCTAGGAGCCAAACTCTTCAGATCTCTCTCTCTGTTCCCAAATCAAAACTTCCTCAGAAAGATCTAAAACAATTCTGCCTGAGGTCTCTTTTTATCACCAGTACTTTAAAGCATTACTACTTTCAAGGAGAGTACAATCTGAATAAGAATCAAAGTCTTAGGTATACATGTATACCTGTGGCGGATTCATTTTGATATTTGGCAAAACTAATACAATTATGTAAAGTTTAAAAATAAAATAAAATCAAAGAGAAAAAATAAATAAATAAATGCCAAAAAAAAAAAAAAAAGAATCAAAGTCTTAGGCTTAAGAATGAGCTCTACTATTGGAGAATGTTAACCATAAGTCTGTGGTTAATAGAATTTTGGAGGACTAGGGTAGGGAGGGCAGACAGGAAGGCTTCCTCAGACCTTTGAAGGCACCCCTTATTTCACAGGTCTAGACCAACCCTGTCTCAATGGTGCTGTTTTTTCAATCAAAAGTGGCAACAATCCAGTCAAAACATGATTTGCTTTTACTGTAACTTTTCTTTTTTCTTATTGAAGGATAATTGCTTGACAATGTTGTGTCAGCTTCTGCTGTACAATGAAGTTAATCAGCTATATGTATACATATATCCCCTCCCTCTTGAGGCCCCCTCACACACCCTCATCCCACCCTTCTGGGTCATCACTGAGCACCGAGCTGAGCTCCCTGTGCTGTACAGCAGCTCCCCACGAGCTCTCTGTTTTACACATGGTAGGCTATATATATCAATGCTTCTCTCAATGTGTTCCATTCTCTGTTTACCCCCACTGTGTCCACAAGTCAGTTTTGTACGCTACTATTACTTTGCCAACAAAGGTCTGTCTAGTCAAGGCTATGGTTTTTCCAGTGGTCATGTATGGATGTGAGAGTTGGACTGTGAAGAAGGCTGAGCACCGAAGAATTGATGCTTTTGAACTGTGGTGTTGGAGAAGACTCTTGAGAGTCCCTTGGACTGCAAGGTGATCCAACCAGTCCATCCTAAAGGAGATCAGCCCTGGGATTTCTTTGGAAGGAATGATGCTAAAGCTGAAACTCCAGTCCTTTGGCCACCTCATGCGAAGAGTTGACTCATTGGAAAAGACTCTGATGCTGGGAGGGATTGGGGGCAGGAGGAGAAGGGGACGACAGAGGATGAGATGACTGGATGGCATCACTGACTCGATGGACGTGAGTCTCAGTGAACTCCGGGAGTTGGTGATGGACAGGGAGGCTTGGTGTGCTGCAATTCATGGGGTTGCGAAGAGTTGGACACGACTGAGCGACTGATCTGATCTAATCTGATAACTTTCAGAGAGGAGAGGCAGAAAACAGAAATCCACCAAACAGAAATCCACTTGATAGAATTCAAAACCAAAGAATGTGATTGAGTCAAAAAATTATGTAAATACCAGCTTGAGCAAACAGAACGTAAATTTCCAGGGCCACCGTTATTGATTCTGCTATCTTGTTCCTACTGCAATTTCTTCATTTATCAATGGCCTAAAAATGGCTAAGTTCTGTCAACAATCAGAACTTTATGAACCTTAGATAAAAATTGGTTTACAAACATCTCAAGGAACATTTCAAATCAGGAAAACTGAGAATCATTCTATAGGTTATGTATTCTTCACGATTCTGAGAGAAAACAGATGGCATGCTAAAACTGGACCACTTAAGGAGAGTTTAATTAAAGAACTATTTACAAAGATGTGGGCATAGGAAAACCTCAAGGGATGATAGAGAATCAGGGGTTAGCAACTGTGAAGTGCCTCTAGCACCTACAGTCTGGGGAACAAAGACAGGGAACCGTTATCAGAACCCCGAAAGGGAGATCTGTGTGCAGAGGGTTCCTTGACAGTTCAAGGATGCTGCAAGCTCATAGCAACATCACAGGGGGAAAAAATTGTAGATAAACACCCTGACCTCACCCTCCTCCAGGTTTTCTGATCTCTAGGCAGTGTTCCCAATAGTTTAATCTCACCGGAAATCAGAAAGCTAGACATCTTATTGGTACAACATCCCTACAGGTCAGCGTCCAAGGACACAGAACGAAGTGAAGAATATGGAGAGCAGATTAAAGAGAAGGTTATCGAGTATAACACTTGACCTTGGATACATCAGTGGGTCTCCCTGAGCCTACATTTTTTCGTGTCTGAATCCCAGCAGCCAGCCCAGTGCTGACACAGCCATTAGGTTCTAATTGATTGGAATTCAGTCTGTAAAATAATATATATAAGGTAAATGAGCTCCACAGCTCCTTCCAACTCTAACATTCTCTAATTACTAATTTGTTCACTGTCCTCAAATATTATTCAGTAATTGTGACCTGGCCATAATGAAGAGGTCACCATTGCTAAAGATGAATTCCACGTCCCCATCTGTAACTCAATATTCTATTATCTCTTTCATATAAAAATATGAAAATGAATTGGTAAGGTGTTACTCATTGAGACGGCTAAAGAGAAGAAAGACCAAAATACTTGAGTGGAGATATGAATGCATGATAATATAGGAGGGAAATCACTTTGATTGAAAAATTAGGTCCAAGGAGGATCTTAAGCTTATGAAAGAATAAGTGTGATTTACCATAATAATGTGGTTTACCATATTTACCATAAGTGTAAGATGGTGCTCTTGGTACTCAAATTAATACTCATGGTTGATGCTCACAAGTGTTTATCATATGCCAATATTTCATCAGAAATAAGTGATTTGGGGGTTTAGTATATACTTTGAAAAAGTTTGCTACTTATTTTATTTTCCACCAATATTAAACTTAAAATTTTGCATACCTCCTTTAATAGGGATTTTATTTTTACAGCAGTAATTTTATTTTTCAGTAATTGTTACACATATAGTACAAACTGAATTGCTTCAAGTTGTTAGCAAAAATTAAGCCAAAAAGAGCCCTGTATTTCTTTCCAGATATTTATTTTAAAATTACCTTCTATTTCTAAATCTCCTTAATTGGTAGAAAAAGCATCACAGCAATATTTTTTGACTCAGCCACCTCATTTTGCAATCAGCTCTTCCAATCCCATAAATCTTAAGTAAGAACCTGCTAATTTATCCCTAAGGACTTATCCTTAGGATTTTTGCTTCTAAATTAACCCTTTATAATCTTATCTCTTCCTCAGTGAGTCCAATCCACCTGCCCTCTTCAGTTACTGTACATGTGTTGAGCGTTTATATTTGGGGAAAAAATCTTCCCGAAAAATCCCACCAGTTATATGTGTAATTATATCTGCTTTTCTTCAGTCTTATACTTCTTTCCTACTTCTCAGTCCGTTCATTTCTTTACTTTTTATACAAACTTTTCTCTGCAGGTATTCAATGATATACTTGATAATAAAGGGTCATAGAATTAACTGGTAAAGCTGTCAGGATTTAACAAATGTCTTCCAACTCTTCCACTGAGCACTCTTCTCTCCCTCACTGTTTAAATTCTCTTTCCCAAGGACTCTTTTCCAGTAGGAAAATAATGTTCCAAGAAACTTAAAATGACTATCTGGCTCTCACTGCTATTTCAGTGGCACAGGTGGGACTAGATCCATGGAGCACTGATTTGCACTTGGTAATTTAACCTCCATCCCATTGCTTGTAATAAATAGCAAACAAAACCCGTATTTCAGTTAAATGTTCTAATTTGAAGAGAATGACATACCTGATTTGCTTTTCTTACAACACTTGGTTTATAAAGACATGGAAAGAATGTTCTATTCTGAGTGAGTGTGTCAGCTGCTCAGAGATGAGAGCAGATAAATTGTCCTCTGAAATCATTAAAAATGCTGTTTAAAAAATATGTTTGACATCTTAATAGGAAGATGACAAAATAAAATGTCAGTATCCCTGTCTCTCTGAGGCTCTCTTAGACATACTCTACATGATGGTGACTAACACCTGATGTCAGGAATTGCCTTCCTGAGCTATAAAAATAACTCCCTTAAACATTCTAAAGGAAGTTACAAGTGTGTAAGTCGACCATCGGTCTGCTGTAATTGGCTTTTCACTAGAATCCTACCATTTCTTGAACTATATTCCAGTTTTGTCTCTCTCTCTCCTTCACCTTGCATCTAGGTAGGTGGGGAGGATGAGCCACCTAAACACAAGTAGAACACTGGTAGTACTAATGCAAGACGCCCCCAAGCCCAAAGTTAGTGCTCCTCCCACGTGCACGTGTGGAACCGCCGTGAGCTGCCTCACATGTGCTATCTGTGCTTTTCCAGAGCTCCACGCAAGACCTGGGAGAGTTAGATTCAACAAGCCTCTTCTGGGCTCAAACCAAGCTGCAGAGTGTTTCTCATAGGGCTGCCATCACCCCATCGTAAATGGAAAGTGGGAGTTGAGCAGCAGAGTCCTGAGCCACTGTAGCCAGGGGACCACAGAGGTGACTCATAATCAGCATTACGTGGCTATGCAAATGTGACCTCAATTTTTCATTTTTATTTCTGGCTTGCCAAACATGCTTTCAAAACTCTCCCATCCTTAGAGTACAAAAACCTTGAAAGATGCTCCAGATCAAAAGATCCCTAGAAAGTAGAAACAGATGCAAGAGAAAGAATGCAGTGAACAATCAGAAACTTAAAACTATCCACGTTCAGTTATAAGGTCCCTAAAGTAAAACCATATAGCACGTGACAAAAACAGTGTGAAATATTGTCAGAGTTCACACCAGCTAAAATGTACTGGGTTGACTAAAATGTTCATTCAGGTTCTTCCATAATATGTTACAGAAAAACCTGAACAAACTTTTTGGCCAACCTAACTGGCCCTAGGCCACACTTTCGAAGGAGGTATTATCTCCCGCTAAGACCTGAGGAGGAAGCAGAATCCAATATCTAAACTCACTGTGTTTCCTTTGCCATTTGTATGTATAAGGGCTCATAAATATCCATAGTTCTCTTAAAAGAGTGTGACTCTAATATCTTTAATAAATCCTCTAGTGGTCCTGGTAAAGTCCATTATGAAATAGCCCTCTAGTGTCATTGTGTATAGATTCTTGGTATTAGTAGATCTTACTGACTATCTGATTGGAGTAGAAGACATTAGATTCAGGTCACCAGCCTGGACCACGTCAGAGCAGCAGACTGCAAACTATCCAGGTGCGCCTCACGTTACGGCCCCCTGCTCCAGGAGAAAAGGGTAGAACCAGGCTGTTCTGTCTAGACCGTGACTTCTGTCTAGTTCCTGAGGGAAGACACCATCATCACATCTGTAATTGCCTGGCCGCTGCACCATATTATGTACCTCCCAGCCTTTAGCCAAGACCTTCTGGTAAATGGGGCAATGAGGAAGGGAGAAGAAGCAAAGAGAAAGCTGAAAGGGTCTAAAGGTAAGGAGTCTAGTCAATGAACAATAGCCAAGAGAGTAGTAACATTTTGTTTATGAAAAGGGAGATGAGAAGCATTATAAACTTTCTAGTGTTTGAACTGAAAGGAAATGTGTTTGACATGCCCCCAGTGTTCACAGAAGCACTATTTATAACAGCCAGGACATGGAAGCAACCTAGATGTCCATCAACAGAGGAATGGATAAAGAAGATGTGGTACATATATACAATGGAATATTACTCAGCCACAAAAAGGAATGAAATTGGGTCATTTCGTGGATGAACCTAGAGACTGTCATACAGAGTGAAGCAAGTCAGAAGAAAAAATTCAATATGGTATATTAATGCATATATGTGATATCTAGAAAAATGGTATAGATGATCTTATTTGCAAAACAGAAATAGAGACATGGACATAGAGAACAAATGTATGGATACCAAGGGGGAAAAGGGGAGGGGTGGGATGAACTGGAAGGTCGAGATTGATGTATATATATAAATATATACTATTGATACTATGTATAAAACAGATAACTGAGAACCTACTGTCTAGCTCAGAGAACTCTACGCAGTGCTTTGTGCGTGTGTGTGCTAATTAGCTTCTGTCGTGTCTCACTCTTTGTGACCCTGTGAACTGTACCCCACCAGGCCCCTCTGTCCATGGGTTTCTCCAGGCAAGCACACTGGAGTGGGTTGCCATGCTCTCCTCCAGGGGATCTCCCCAACCCAGGGATCAAACCACACCTCTCATGTCTCCCGCTTTGTCGGGAAGGTTCTGTACCACTAGCGCCACCTAGGAAGCCCTTAGGTGCTCTGTGGTGACCTAAATGGCTAAGAAATCCAAAAAACAGGGGATGTATGTATATGTACAGCTAATTCACTTTGCTGTATAGTAGAAACTAACACATTATAAAGCAACTCTATTTCAATAAAAGTTAATTTTAAAATATTTTTAAAAAGGAAAAATGTTTGAGTGACACCACAGGTGGGATCCTCCAAGTAGATCCCAAACCTAAAAATCTGTGATGCTCTGGGAGAAATTTCAGACGGGCTAGGAAGACAGAACTCACCATCATAAAAGAATTTTTGAAATATGATATATTTTGAAGCATCCTAACGAAGTCTACAAACTAATATATTACAGCTAAATATGAAATTAGTGTAAGTAGAAAAGTAGCCAGCTGTAAGGGAAATGAATTTCGATTTGTGTTTTAATAACAGTGAGGAGACTTGAAAATAACTTATGCAAATACATCAAATATACTTTTCTCTTGCATCATATAAAGAACAGGTGACATTCATCTACTGAAGTGCAGTGGGGGTGTAAACAGCGAGACAAGAATGGATTCAAAAATGACTTAATCACCATTTAGTCATAAGATATCAGACAGGTGGCATGAGTGCATGCTAAGTCACTTCAGTCGTGTCCAACTCTTTGTGACCACATGGACTGTAGCCCGCCAGGCTCCTCTGTCCATGGAATTCTCTAGGCAAGAATACTGGAGTGGGTTGCCATGCCCTCCTCCAGGGGATCTTCCCAACCTAGGGATCAAACCTGTGTCTCTTACATCTCCTGCATTGGCAGGTGCGTTCTTTACCACTAGTACCACCTGGGAAGCCCACTGGACAAGTCATTTATCACCTATAAATAAAGACATTTGTCTTCTAGTGAGGATGAAAACAAATAATATAGGTGATGGCCCATAGCACCATGCCCAGACATGGTATAAATACGTGTTTTCCCCTTTCCTTGTAATTTCAGAAACTCTTTTTTTTTAAAATTGACCAACGGCTTGGCAGTGGCTTACATTTCCGTAAATTTCAAATACTCTAAGTACTAACTGAGCTTTCAAGAGATGCCACACTAGGAGACTCTGGGACATAAGAGACATAAGCACACCAGGTATGACTCTCTTCACCATCTTGGGTTACAAATAAGGTGGTATTGACCCTTATTGACCCTTATCAGTATGTAACCAATATTGATAGGAAGTCTAGTTACTCCCTCTGGAGAATGTCATCTCCCTCTGGAGAATCCCATCCCCAAATCGTACAAAGATGCTGCAGACTCACTGATTTCAAAAGGGGTTAGTTCATCTCCCAACACCCAGCAGAGAGAGACACTGAGATGCCTGGTCAGACCACTGCCTTATGATCCCTATACAACCCAGCAGGTAGGTATCTAATGATGTGATCATGCCATTGCTGGAAAGGCCTTGCAGAGCCCCTAAGGTTGGTTACACCACATCTAGACCCCAGGTTATGGTTCTCATACGTGAACACCGGCCAGTGTTTCTCAAAGCACAACACTGCTTCCTATGTGCTGGAATAAGTCCCTCCCTCCACCAATGGAACCCTTGGACTATCGTCTATCTTGGGAATCAAGGATAGAGCAATGGTTGACAAATTACAGGTAGGCCCATTCTGGCCCACTGTCTGTATCCTCATGATCCACAAGCTAAAATGTCTTTACATTTTTAAGTGATTAAAAACATATATTAGAAGAGAATATTTTGTGACCTGAGAAAATTATATGAATTTCAAATTTCAGGTCCCTAATAAAGTCAAACTGGAATAGAGCAGAGCGTATTCACTTAAGTATTGTTTCTAGCTGCTTGGGCATTACAACAGCAAGGTTATTTCTTGAGTTACTGTGACAGTAGGGCTTGCAAATCTAAAATACTATTTGGCCCTTTACAGAAAATGCTTGCTAACCTCTAGGTTAAAGACTCAGACATTTCCCTTTCAAAAGGCTGAGTCCCTTATTCAAATTAGTCCGTTACTCCCTTATGAGAATTCTGCAAACATAGAGAAGACAGAGATTTTGCTAGGCATAAACACACCAAAGGGAACATTACATGCTTTGCCTAAGGCAGCAGTACCAACCCAGCTCATGTGTGCAAAGAGGGTCAAAGAAAGTCAGTAGACCAGTTTGGACTATAGACGTGCTTCAAGGGGGCTTTATAGTCTCTGTTTACTTAGAGAAGGAGATCAGTTTATTTAAAAAAAAAAATTTCCTTTACATTAGGTCTTCGTCACTTCTCATATTAAAAACATGTGGATTAATGTAGGGGGGTTCAGGATGGGGAACATGTGTAAACCCGTGGCGGATGCATGTTGATGTATGGCAAAACCAATACAATATTGTAAAGTAAAAAAAAATCATAATAAAAAAATAAAAATAGGAAAAAAAAATTCTCCCTAACACACCTTCCCCTGCTCAAAAAAAATAATAATAAAAACGTAGATTAATGATGCTAGAAAGAGCTCTGAGTCTGCCCCAAAGAGAAAAGTTGAGCTAACCAGCAGAACCCTGGAAGATTATTTCATTTAACATAATCCTAAATAGAAAAATAAAAGGTGTGCAAGAAAATATATTGATTATTAAGTTTGTCACTAAATCCTGCTACTGAAGCCTTGCTTCACTTCTCTGTTGACATTAATAGGAACTCAGTCATCATTTCAGTCATTTCTCCATTCTTTTGTTCATTTCTTCAGCAAATATACTTGAGGAACTACTGTGTGTCATTTAACTGTTAGCAGTTACCCAAACAGATTGAAAAGAAGAAAAAAATCCCTGTCCTCAGAGCTTACATTCAAGTTAAGGAACATAATTTTTATAAAAAGATAAAATAAGTAATATATAGAATATATTGAATGGTGATCAGTGTTGAGAGGAACAATACTGCAAGGAAAGGAAGGAGAAGTGATACAATTGATACCGAAGTGATACAGAGAATGAGAGTGAATGGAGAATGGGCCATATAGAGTCTTTCAGGTGGTTGTAAGGGCCCTGACTTTTACACTGAGTGAACTGTGAAACCACTGGGGGATTTTGAGGGGAAAAAAAAGTAATAAGATGTGAGTTATATTTAACAGGTCACTCTGCCTGCAATCAACTATAAAGAGACCAAGAGTAGGGTGGGGGACTTTTTTTTCTAAAGTGAAAGAACAAAGTCTCAACTGGGAGACTACTGAAATAGATAAAAGAGGAGGCTGGCTAAGACCAAAGTAATTGCAGTGGAGATGACACAAAGTAGCTGAATTTAGACATCTTTTGAAGGTAGAACAGAGGATTTGCTGATGGAGTAAATGTAGTAAGACTGAAAGAGAGAAGTGGAAGCTGACTAAGATTTTTTGCCTGCCCAAATGAAAGAACAGAACTTCTAACGAATAAGGTGGAGAAATCTTTAGGAAGAACAGATCTGGAAGGACATTAAGAGTTTGATTTTGGCCATATTAGGTTTGAAAGGTCTGTTAGATACCTATGAAGAAACGTCAAACTTGTAAATCTATGCACAAGTCTAGAAAAATTCTGTGGATGATCTTATTTACCAAGCAGAAATAGAGACACAGGTGTAGAGAGCAAATACATGGATACCAAGGGGGAAAGGAGGGGGCAGTGGAAGGAACTGGGAGATGCGATAGACACACACACACACACTGTTGATCACCATTGATATGGTGTATAAAAGAGGTTAACGAAGAGCACAGAGAACTCTACTCAGTGCTCCACGGCGACCTGAATGGGAAGGAAATCCAAAATGGAGTGGATATATGTATCTGCATGGCTGATTCATTTTGCTGCACAGCAGAAACTAACACCACATTGTAAAGCAACTACACTCCAATAAAAATTAATTTTAAAGAATATATGTGTACATACAAGTCTGGAGGTTGAGAAATAGGTTCACGTTGAGAATCTAAATTTGAGAGTCATCCATATGAGATGACACGAAATCCATCCATGAGACCAAAACAGATCATCAAGGGAGTGAGCATCAGTAGAAAAGGGAGAGAACACGCGTCTATGTCCCTGTTCTCAGTCAGAATATAGCGCAACTTTTAGCCTCTTAGCAACACAGCTGCACCACACCTACATAGCAGCCTTGAGTACTGAGGACTTTCTTAAAATAAGGAAAGGAGAGCAACTAGAAGCAGAGCAGCTAGAAGGTGTCTGAAAATGCATTCACTACTACTCACAAGAGAGACTCCTGGGTCATCGTTCAGGACTTAACTCTTATTTTAAACTTTATTACCAAATTTGGTGGCCTCATTTCCAGCAAATGGCTGATCAGAAGTTAGTAGGAGCCTCCGAAAGGCATTAACAACACCTAAAATGGACTAAGAAAAATGAGTCGGATAGAGGTGAAATAGTGATGAAGACTAAGTCTGGACTTCCTGTCTTAGCTCGTCTCTCTTCCAGGGAGATAACTCTCTCACCTGATGGCTGAAGTAGTAAGAATGTGTCATCCCACCTGGGCTAGCCTGAGCCATGGGTCTGTTAGAGCTTTGTCAAACTACTAATTTTGATCAACACTTATTAAGAAGAAAGACTGAGTACTAAGTGGGGAAGGTGCTGGTATAATATTCAGCCTCTCCTTGAGGATCCAAGAAGTTCTGCTCTGGCTCCAGGCTTGCAACACTCTGCTTAGGACCACTGAAGCTCTGCAGTAAACCCCCAAGAGGTGGTTCAGTGACCACTGAAAGTTACCAGAGCACAGTTGTTAAATAGGATGACAGTATGATTCAGTTTCCAGCCGGGGACACTTCTGAGAGTGAACTCCTAAATCAAGCATCAACTGAGACTATCTCAGGCAAAGAAAGGTCGATGGTCTTACCATCAATAGCCACATTTCGCTCCCCTCCCATTCTATGCAGCTTATGAAGACCTTCTCCCCACCACATAGGATACTCCCTGAGGTAACTTACTGTAACCCACAATTTTCTCTTAGAACATTTCTAAGAAATATTTTAGCACTGCTTACAGATTTGAGATCCCATGAAACTCACTGACTTGACCATTCTTTAATCCCTAGCTATGGCTCAGTGAGCATCTGCTGTATCCCAGGAGCCGGGAACACTGGTTTGTAGAAGGTCCTCGAGTACTGGCTGAATGCATGCTTAAATGTCTTAACTCACTCAGGCCTCACAAAGCCAGCATGGAGGTGACCTGCCGTGACAAATGAATTCACTGATGTTCAGAGAGGTTATGGGACATGGCTAAATTCACATGGTGAGCAGGCAGCAGCACTAGGCTTGTATTTCATGACGGCCTGGCCTCCAGACCTGCTCCTTTCCCCTGGGCTGCGTGGAAGAGAAAGACGACAAACGAAAAATGATTACAGATTCATGAAAGACAGGAAGGGAGTTCACACTCCATAAGACAATGGAGCCAGCTAGAGATACAAAGACTTACCCTCTTCCTCATTTCCCTAACTAATCATTCCAAAGTTCAGCCAGATGAAAACAGCTTCTATGAAAATTCTCCATGTGACCCCCGACACATACTACCCCACGGAAAATACAGGAAACACTCCTAAAAACCTCCTAAAATGGCTTAAAATATTCACTGAGGAATCTTTCAGATGGCTCCACAGGCAGCAAACTCTGCAAAAAACAGCCCACGGTCACTAATACTCCTTTAAACAGCCAATAGCTTGTTCCCTAATTAAGGACTTCTCTCTTCCCACTGCGAGTTTTACACTTAGTTTAAGGTCTTGTTATCAGCTGGCATTTGCCAGTGCTGCCCAAATCGAGCTGGACATCAGAACCACCCAGAAAGTTAAAATACTGCTGTCCCCAGAAAGGTTAGTTCAAGAGGGCCAGGGTTGGGCCAGTTCAGTTCAGTTTAGTCGCTCAGTCGTGTCCAACTCTTTGCGAACCCATGAACAGCAGCACGCCAGGCCTCCCTGTCGATCACCAACTCCTGGAGTTCACCCAAACCCATGTCCATTGAGTCAGTGATGCCATCCAACCATCTCATCCTCTGTCGTCCCCTTCTCCTCCTGCCCTCAATCTTTCCCAGCATCAGGGTCTTTTCCAATGAGACAGCACTTCACATCAGGTGGCCAAAGTAGTGGAGTTTCAGCTTCAACATCAGTCCTACCAATGAACACCCAGGACTGATCTCCTTTAGGATGGACTGGTTGGATCTTCTTGGAGTCCAAGGGACTCTCAAGAGTCTTCTCCAACACCACAGTTCAAAAGCATCAGTTCCTCGGTACTCAGCTTTCTTTATAGTCCAATTCTCACATCCATAACATGACCACTGGAAAAACCATAGCCTTGACTAGACGGACTTTTGTTGACAAAATAATGTCTCTGCTTTTTAATATGCGGTCTAGGTTGGTCATAACTTTCCTTCCAGGGAGTAAGCATCTTTTAATTTCATGGCTGCAATCCCCATCTGCAGTGATTTTGGAGCCAAAAAAATAAAGTCAGCCACTGTTTCCACTGTTTCCCCATCTATTTGCCATGAAGTGATGGGACTGAATGCCATGATCTTCGTTTTCTGAATGTTGAGCTTTAAGACAACTTTTTCACTCTCCTCTTTCACTTTCATCAAGAGGCTCTTTAGTTCTTCTTCACTTTCTGCCATAAGGGTGATGTCATCTGCATATCTGAGGTTATTGATATTTCTCCCGGCAATCTTGAGTCCAGCTTGTGCTTCATCCAGGCCAGCATTTCTCATGACGTACTCTGCATATAAGTTAAATAAGCAGGGTGACAATATACAGCTTTGACATACTCCCTTTCCTATTTGGAACCAGTCTGTTGTTCCATGTCCAGGAACAACACGGTTGGGCCAAGGAACTCATATTGTTAACAGGCTCCCAAAGTGACTCTTACATAGTCAGTTTAAATGCTCAGCTTTTGGGAATCGATAAACACCATAAGGGAGAAGGAAGAGAGGCTCTTGCCTTTTCTGCTGCTGCTGCTGCTAAGTCGCTTCAGTCGTTTGCGACTCTATGTGACACCACAGACGGCAGCCCATCAGGCTCCCCCATCCCTGGGATTCTCCAGGCAAGGACACTGGAGTGGGTTGCCATTTCCTTCTCCAATGCGTGAAAGTGAAAAGTGAAAGTCAAGTCGCTCGGTTGTGTCAGACTCTTCGTGACCCCATGGACTGCAGCCCACCAGGCTCCTCCGCCCATGGGATTTTCCAGGCAAGAGTACTGGAGTGGGGTGCCATTGCCTTCTCCGTTGCCTTTTCTACTAAGGTGCAATTTTCTCCAAGTTTCTTTCTCTCCGTTTTGAAGCAAGGCAGCCAAACCCAACCAAAACTGTCTGCTGTGCTCCTGAATGCCAGTGGTATTCAAATCATCTGGATCTATATAAGTAAAGAGTATGTCTCGTCATAAATGTAACTGAGAACTCATCATATTACAGCATTATTTATAAAATCCTCAGGCATTTTTCAACTTTAACAACTTGAGATCCTTCTCACAACTCAATGTTGGGCATAATTCACGTTCTTATCTGAAGTAAGCCCTCAACTATCAATCCATTGATCAATTGATAGAGTATCTTTTGCCAAGTTAGGAAACAGAACATATGAAAGAGTTTTAAAGTTAAAAATTAACTTGTAAATCTGTAATTTGTAAATCAGCTCTTTAAGAAGTTTAAGGATGATAAAGACCCTGAAATTAACACACAAAGAGAAGCATTTCTAGCATAGAGGATGGTCTCTTGATTATGATCAAAATGTAAATTCTCTCTCACTATTTGGTTTGACCTCATGTGAGGAACTGTAAAGATTCTGATGTCTGGGCCTCACCCTGAAATATTCTACTTTATTTGGCCTGAGCCTTGGGATTTTTGAAAGCTCCTCTGATGACCCAACTGTGCCACCAAGGTTGACAGCCGTGCTTCCCACAATCTGCAGTGGGAGTCTCCTGTGTCTGAATGAAGGTTTGGTTAAGTCCCTGAACTTCCAGCACTCAGATGGTAGAGTCTTTTGCTCACTATTATATAAAACAGTCTCAGTTTGGTAATTTGACTTTCTAACCTCATAGATACAAAGCATCTGAATTTTTCTATTAATCTTCTCCCTTCTTGCAGCTCACAGTGGTGGAGATGGTAGAGAAGTGGCTAGTGGGTCCATCCCTCCTGCCCTCTACTCCCTCTGCCTGATTCTAGTGGTAGAATGGCTAGAAAAAGGACCTTGGTCTTTGTCTTCTTTGCAGAAACAATTCAGCAAAGAGACCAAGATTGTAAAACGGAGACAGCGCTTATTGTGAGCAAACTCAGAGTGAGTTGCATACAATAGGGGCAGCTTAGAATGCTTATATGGAGGCAGCTTTCTGGGTTGCCTCTGGCCAATCATCTTGCTCGTGCCCATATTTGGTCTGATTCAGGGTCCTTCCTGGTAGGTACGCACATCTCTCAGCTAAGATAAATTTCAGCACTAAGTTTTTGGGAGGTTGATGGGACATATTATGGGCTGGCATCTCCTTGGTAGCAGAAAACCAGCTGCAGCTGCCTAGCCTGGGGCTTATCCATCTCCTGCCTCATGCCCACCTTCTTCCAACACTTTTTGTTTGCACAAAGGCTGGGGTGGAAGATGAACAAACAGGTGAGATGAGGGCAGATGAGGAGCTAACACAGTTCTGATGTGCCTGGGAGGTTTCCTTGGACTTCAGGGGCCTGGCAGGTGGTTAAAGCCAAGTTCCCTCTGGGTCCGCAGATGTCAAGCTGTCTCCTTCAATAAGGCTCTTTCACTGTCTCAGAGGTTTCCATGTTGAGACACCTCTTCCCCGAAGTCTTCCCAGTTTTGAACTCCTTCCACAGTTACTCTGCATCCTGCAGCCCACACCAGCCTCTTTTACCAGGTGTCGCCTTGCCTTGGTGTGAATACCAAAATGAAATCTCTTTCCTCTGGCCCACATTAGGTACAGGGCCATGCCAGCACCCCACTGCAGCATGCTCTCCAGGTATGACCACAAGGGCACTTACTGCCCTTTTATTTTTCTTTCAAATTTCTGGCCCCAACCAGACTCAGTGCAGAGGCTCTTAACTTTATCAGAACTACCCAAGGCAGAGAGCACATTTCAGGGTGTCTACTCCAGGGCATCTACTCAAACCTCCCCTCATCGTGGTCTGTTTAGGGCCAGGATGAGGCCACCGTGAGTGGAACACAGAAGACCAAGAGGTAGAGTGGAGTCACAGGGTCAGAAGTCAGGGTACAGGAGGGCTTAATAAACAGGGAGGGCCCAGTGGAAAGCTTTCAACATGATGAATTCTCTGGTTGAATAGCATGGAAGGTAGAGGAACAAGAATAGAAACAGAGACTGAATCAGTTACAAAGCATCCCTGGGAAAACATGCTCTTCTGTCTTCTCCTTCTCCGTGGTCCACCTGAGTGGATAAAGCATCTCCTCTACCTCTCCTACGGATCAGGAAGACCCTTGACTCCTTCCTTTATACTAAGCCTTCACCCAGACTTGAGAAAAGGACAACAGTGGACCATCACAGTGTGTAAAGTCTTCATGCCAGCCTCAAGAACCTTAGGAAAGAGTTTATAATGATCCAACTGGAGTGATGCAAGCACAACTGTGCAAATAGAAGCCCCCATCGGCCCACTGAAGTTTTGGCCCAGAAAATTCTATTTTCTGTTTGGTTCTCTCAAACAGTCTGAAGACAACACAGATCAATAGCTTTAAGTTAGAGTCTCCCTCTTGGAAGGGAATTTGACCATATATACTAAAATTTTAAATGCACTTAAAATTTGACCTGGCAATTTTTACAGCTAGCATTCACTCTACAAAAACACTGAACTCTGTGCACAAAGTTATGGGCAAAAGAGCGTTCACTCTGCATTATTTGTAATAGTGAAAACTGAAAACATCATAAATGTCTCTCATTAGTATAATGGCTAATTAATTCATGTTAATTTGTATTACAGGTTGTTATGCAGAATAAGGAAGACCTATTTGAACTCTTAGAGAAACAGTGATAAGTCTTACTTACACTTAAGTGGGGGAAAAAAAAAAAAGTAGTTTCAGAATAACACTTATGGTAAGAACCCAGTTTGTGAGAAAAAAGATAGCTGTGTGATGAATCTATACATTTAATGCCCACAAAAATCATCAAAAAGTTATCAGTGTTGGTCTTTGAGGAAGGGAGTGAGCAGAATGAGGAGGCAAAAGAGAACTTGAAGGATTACTGCGTTCTCTATGTTATGATTTAAGCTTTTGCAATAATAATGCATTTGTATATTTCCTGTGTGACTTTTTTAAAGAGGAAAAAAAGAAATGCAGAGATAAGACTGGCCTGAAAATCTCTGATAGTGCTTCCTACTTTTCACAAAAATGTTCCCTACAGTCCCAGTCTGGTTGCTATTCCAGCGCCTAAATTCCTGACTTTCACTGCCCATCAAGCTTTAATTAACCTCTTGGCTTCCAGGAGCCGTGCAGTGGGGCAGGCTGGTGCTTTAAACTGATACTTCATCCGGCACAGGCACCTGCCTTGGTGACAAAATCCCTTGGTGTCAGATATGTAAGTGCCTGAGTGGTCACCATCCAGGCAGCTGGAACCTTATAGAATTCAGTGAATAACAGCAAATCAAATGCTTAACAGATTTGGTTAGGCATGGATGGACCTGTGCCCCCATCACAGATATCATCAGACCCCCACGTGAAGGGTTTCTCTTCCTAAGTCCCTAAGTGGGTCAGATAGGTTAGTCTGCCTTGCTACAAGCTAACAGCGCCCTCTTCTGCCTAGAAACTGAACTTCTCTATGGAGCAACAGCCTCCTGAAGTCCCTAAAACTTCCCTCCCGTCAGGATGTCTTGCAAAATGAGCCAAAGAGACTGAAAAATATCACTAATGAGCCAAGGAGCCATTTGTAGGAAAGCTGTCACTCTGACTCTGCCCTAAATTCATGTCCCAATTTTATAAGCACCCTACTTTAACTGCAGGAAAGACGATGAAAAGGTTTAAATAACAGGGCAAGTCCCATCCATTAAAATGGCATGCACAAAATTAGAGAGCTTAAAGTTTATATTGCTATGATGAAGAGGAAATGTTATTCTTGGCACAGCATGGAATACAAGTTCAAGTTTTCTGAGAAACCAGCTGGCAATAAGTTACATTTTTTTTTTAAATCTCTTATTATGTTAGTCCAGTAATCATTGTAATCATAACATTTGGGAATATTTACTAAGAAAATAGCCCCAAAGAAAATATTATATAAAGATGTTTAGAATAGTGTTATATTTCATTATTATATGGTGTAAAACTGGAAAAACTTATATACAAATGGCAAGCCATAAAAAAATGGTTATATGATATAGCATAGTGTAGCAAAGCTTTATTATAAAATTGTTAAGAACTGTACTTTCAGGGAGTAACATAATACCTACACACTGTGAACAACACATAGGCTACAGAATGATATTCATATTCTGACTGCCACGCAAGTGTGTACAATGGCAAAAGACTTCAGAGCAAATACTGAGAGTTTAGTATTTGTAGTATTTTAGCATTAGTATTTGTAGTCCTATCTACAAAAATGATTAACTATGGAGCAGTAAAGAAAGGTAGGAGAAGGGAGGAAGCAAGACAGAAAAAACTATTAGCTCTAATTTCATGCCTCATTCCTTGCGGCCTCACCAGAAAGCACTAGTTTCTGTTTTGGAAGCCAAGGAAATCTATTTTACTACAGCAATAGGTTGTTAATTGGGATATTCACTTATGGATACACAAGAAAGCAAAATAGCATTAGAAAGTTATGTCAAATCTCCTTTTTCATCTCTTAAACATAGTTTCACACTTCTGGCTCATACAGACACAAGTTTAAGAAAATTCTAGGTCCAACTGTTAGCATTCATAATCTCTAATCTAACGTTAAGAATCAGGTTTCCCCAGAAGGTTCAGTAATATGAAAATCAATCTAAAAATAACAGAAAGTTTCATGAAACCCCTGATTAGGCTGAAATATGACAGCTTGCTAAAGGCATCCCATATTGAGAGTTCAGTCCAAAAGAATGAGCTTTTACAATTCTTACTATTAAGCTCAGGATGTATTCTCAGAATTGGCCTGCAGGGATTTAAAATGTGAGCTTGAAATATCTAATGAGACACAAGTCCTTGCAAAGGCTCTACTCTCTCTATTTTGTACGAACCAGGCTGTGGCTCAAAATCTAAGAGTGTTAGTCACTCAGCTGTGTCTTACTCTTTGCGACCCCACAGACTGTAGCCCTCCGGGCTCCTCTGTCCATGAAATTCTCCATGCAAGAACACTGGAGTGCGTAGTCATTCCCTTCTCCAGTGGGTCTTTCCAATCCAGGGACTGATCCCAGGTCTCTTGCATTGCATGCAGATTCTTTATCATCTGAGCCACTAGGGAAGCCCATAAATCATATGAGAAGTTGTTAAAATCTCATATTCCTCAGCCTTCTCTGCCAGAGACTCCATGGATATGTGGGACAAGGCAGGGAAATTTTCTGTTTAACAAAAGCGATGGGGTTCTGATGTAGCTGGCCCACATTGCACTTGGATAAATACTAGGGAAACAGACAGTAGGGTTCCTTCAATTAACCTCTTTGAAAACGTATAAGTCTCCTTGGAGCTGGGATTACATACCCTATGTTAGAGAGCACAGAATCCAACCAGTTCTCTTTCTTTTTCAGAGGTAGGGAGTATAATAGTTTTAAAAAATGTTGTGTTAGTTTCTGCTCTACAACAAAGTGAATCAGCTATATGTATACATATATCCCCTCCTTCTTGCACCTCCCCACCCCCCAGCCCATCTATCTAGGTCATCACAGAGCACCGAGCTGAGCTCCCGTGCTATACAGCAGGTTCCCACTAGCTAGCTATTTTACATGTGGTACTGTATATATGTCAGTCCTAATCTTCCAATTTGTCCCTTCCCCCGCTGTGCTCACATGTCTATTCTCTATGTCTGCATCTGTATTCCTGCCCTAAAAATAGGTTCACTTGTACCATTTTTCTACATTCTATATATATGTGTTCATCAACCAACCACCCCCCCACACACACCCATTACCCAAACCCTACTGGAAGCTTCTGCTGTCTGTCACCTAGATTCTGGTACTGAACCCCACTAGGGTCCTCTGCTTCTATGCAACAATCAGAGTGACCCTTTTAAAGCCCAAATTGTATCATGCTACCCCTCTGCTCAGCACCCTCTCAGTTCCTGACCCTGACCTCCAAGGCCCCCCACTAACCTCACCACCTCTTCCTGCCTCCCTCTCCCTAATATACAGAGGGAAGCCCACCCTCAGGCCCTCTGTGCTTTGCCATCACTCTGACTGCAATGCTTCTCCACCAAAACCCCTCCTACCTTTAGCTTCATTTCACTGCCACCTTAAAGAGAGGCTGCGTTTGATTCTCCTAGACCCTGTCATCCTTGGTTCTCTATTTTTCCTTTTGGCATTCATCACATGACATGTAATGTATTTGTGTTTTGTGGAAACAATGGCTTCCCCTGTTGTAGGTATTATTGAGTCCTAGCATCTAGAGCAGAATGTGGCAGATAAAAGGTGCCCAATAAAAACCAGATGAATGCATAAATGTGGGAATTTCCCATATGGGGTCCACGGGAAATAAGATATGTAGAATCCATGGGAATCTATTTGGAGATTTCAACTTTGTACATGAAGGGGGTGGTCTGCTGCCTGGTCGACTACATTTCTGGATGCCCAGTGGGATATTCAATTCATAAAAGGAAGAGGTGCTTATTCTTGGCTGCAGAAGTCAACATTCCCATGACCTTACACCTGCTCTGAATCTCCTCACTGTGCTTAAGACCCTGTTCAGTTCAGTTCAGTTCAGTCACTCAGTCGTGTCTGACTCTTTGCGACCCCATGAATCGCAGCACGCCAGGCCTCCCTGTCCATCACCAACACCCAGAGTTCACTCAAACTCATGTCCATCAAGTCGGTGATGCCATCCAGCCATCTCATCCTCTGTCATCCCCTTCTCCTCCTGCCCCCAATCCCTCCCAGCATCAGAGTCTTTTCCAATGAGTCAACTCTTCACAAGAGGTGGCCAAAGTACTGGAGTTTCAGCTTTAGCATCATTCCTTCCAAAGAACACCCAGGACTGATCTCCTTTAGGATGGACTGGTTGGATCTCCTTGCAGTCCAAGGGACTCTCAAGAGTCTTCTCCAACACCACAGTTCAAAAGCATCAATTCTTCGGCTCTCAGCTTTCTTCACAGTCCAACTTTCACATCCATACATGACCACTGGAAAAACCATAGCCTTGACTAGATGGACCTTTGTTGGCAAAGTAATGTCTCTGCTTTTCAATATGCTATCTAGGTTGGTCATAACTTTCCTTCCAAGGAGTAAGCGTCTTTTAATTTCATGGCTGCAATCACCATCTGCAGTGATTTTGGAGCCCAAAAAAATAAAGTCTGACACTGTTTCCACTGTTGCCCCATCTATTTCCCATGAAGTGGTGGGACCGGATGCCATGATCTTTGTTTTCTGAATGTTGAGCTTTAAGCCAACTTTTTCACTCTCCTCTTTCACTTTCATCAAGAGGCTTTTTAATTCCTCTTCACTTTGTGCCATAAAGGTGGTGTCATCTGCATATCTGAGGTTAATGATATTTCTCCCGGCAATCTTGATTCCAGTTTGTGCTTCTTCCGGCCCAGCATTTCTCATGACGTACTCTGCATATAAGTTAAATAAGCAGGGTGACAATATACAGCCTTGACATACTCCCTTTCCTATTTGGAACCAGTCTGTTGTTCCATGTCCAGTTCTAACTGTTGCTTCCTGACCTGCATAGAGGTTTCTCAAGAGGCAGGTCAGGTGGTCTGGTATTCCCATCTCTTTCAGAATTTTCCACAGTTTATTGTGATCCACACAGTCAAAGGCTTTGGCATAGTCAATAAAGCAGAAATAGATGTTTTTCTGGAACTCTCTTGCTTTTTCCATGATCCAGCGGGTGTTGGCAATTTGATCTCTGGTTCCTCTGCCTTTTCTAAAACCAGCTTGAACATCTGGAAGTTCACGATTCACATATTGCTGAAACCTGGCTTGGAAAAGTTTGAGCATTATTTTACTAGCGTGTGAGATGAGTGCAATTGTGCGGTAGTTTGAGCATTCTTGAAGACCCCATGGGAGACAGCAAAGGAAGAAAACTGTCCAGTCTCCTCAATCCACAACCTCGTCCTTCAGGTTTAAGTCAATAAGAATGCAGAAAGAGCTCCAAATATGATGTTTTTTGAATGGTTAACACATTCCTTGGTGCCTTTTATTTTTTAATGGCTTTTTAAACCAGGTTGTGGGCAGAGGGCTTCCCAGGTGGTGCTGTTGGTAAAGAACCCATCTGCCAATGCAGGACATGTAAGAGACCCAGGTTCAATCCCTGAGTCAGGAAGGCAACCCACTCCAGTATTCTTGTCTGGACAATCCCATGGACAGAGGAGCCTGGCAGGCTACAGTCCATGGTGTGGAAAAGAGATACAACTGAAGCGACTTAGCATCCACATGGGCAGAGGCAGAAGCCAGGGGAAGCCAGGGAAGATGAGACCTCAGAGCTGCTTATTGGTAGAGTGGGGAAGGGGAGAATAGGAGCTAGGGATCCCTGGAGCTGTAGAATGTTCCAGATTAAGGGGGGAAACCAGGCTGTAAGTACATCTTACAGTAAGTACATCTATGTAAGCAATTTTAGTATTAATAAACTGCCTATAAAGTTCTCAGAAGAATGGCACCCCAGTATCCAAGGTTCCGATAATGTATCAGAATTTTCTTTTCTGGTTCAAAGTAGTCACTTTGGTTCCCATTTCTGTACCTGCAGTAAAAAGGCCTCTGCCTCGTTCCTAAAGTGGGGCTGGCTTGTATGGAATCTTTTGTGTTCGTTGGTGTTGACGTCTCAGTGAAGTTGGAAACCCCTTTGGAAATTGGGTTGTATTTTATATTTCCTCTGTTTCTCATCCACCTGAAATAGACCTGAGCTCACAAAGGAAGGTGAACAGTGCCCTGCCCCTCAGCTCCCTGCCTGAGTCAAACATGGCTTGTGCGGAGAGGGGCTCAATAAAGATTTTAGGGAACTTACTTGTTCTTTTCTGTCACTTCACTCAAGAAGCTAGGGTGCCATCCCCAAATTACTGCTTCAAAGCCCAAAGAACTATGATATTTATTTTAAAAGATAATACATTTATTTCAATTAAAAAATTTAAACATTATGACTCTACCTCCGTATGCCTTTGTTTTGAGTGACTACATATCTACAAAGTAATTACAGAAAAACATAGGGGAAGATGTCTTTTGTGGTTAAGAAATGAGAAAAAGTGAGAAATATTTTATGAAGATTCAATTCATTCTTAGCTATTTATAATGGGAACACATTGATTTCTGTATCTTATTTCACATAATTTTACTTATCAGTAACAGAACTCAATGAAGGAAAGTTTTTCATGTATATAGGAATTTTTGTGGGGCTTTTATTGTTTGTTTTAAAAATTAAACTGCTTTTAGTTAATTTAGAAAAAGAGATTGCTCTCCAATTTTCTTATTAGGGCAGAGAAAAAAATCAATCACTAATTACAAGGAAAATTTTCACCCAGATGAATATTATTAATATTACAGAAATATAAGCTCCTCTATTTCTTTTCACAAATATAGTCTTGAGGAAAATATTATACAAAATATCCTAAACTAAAATTTTCAAACAAGGGAATTTTAAATAAAATTTTTATAGCTATTAAGGCAGAAAGCTATGAATAAAATCAATAATAATATCAATTAGTAAACAATTTCAACCATGAGCTAACAATAGCAGGCTAACTGAACCCCAATTTTTATGTGTTTAATAGACTATTACTGAACCAGAATTCTTTTATCACTTAAAGACAGAATTAGAGAGCAAATAAAGGACCTAGAGATTGTCATACAGAGTGAAGTAAGTCAGAAAGAGAAAAACAAGTATTGTATAGTGTCACTTATCTGTGGAATCTAGAAAAATGGTATAGATGAAATATTTGCAAAGCAGAAATAGAGTCACAGATGTAGAGAATAAATTTATGGTTACCAGGTGGGAAAAGGGAGGTGGGATGCATTCAGAGATTGGGACTGACATAAACATACTACTATGTATAAAACAGTGGAAAACACAATTACAGAAAACTAACCAAACTGATCACTTGGATCACAGCCTTGTCTAACTCAATGAAATTCTGAGCCTTGCCATGTAGGGCCACCCAAGATGGATGGGTCATGGTGGAGAGTTCTGACAAAATGTGGTCCACTAGAGAAGGGAATGGCAAACCACTTCAGTATTCTTGCCTTGAGAATCCCATGAACAGTATGAAAAGGCAAAAAGATAGGACACTGAAAGATGAACTCCACAGGTTGGGAGGTGCCCAATATGCTACAGGAGAAGAGTAAGAAACAGCTCCAGAAAGAATGAAAAGGTTGAGCCAAAGTGAAAACAACACCCAGTTGTGGGTGTGACTGGTGATAGATGTAAAGTCTGATGCTGTGAAGAACAATATTGCATAGGAACCTGGAACGTTAGGTCCATGAATCAAGGCAAATTGGAAGTGGTCAAACAGGAGATGGCAAGAGTGAACGTTGACATTTTAGGAATCAGTGAACTAAAATGGACTGGAATGGGCAAATTTAATTCAGATGACCATTATATCTGCCACTGTGGACAAGAATCCCTTAGAAGAAAAGGAGTGGCCCTCACAGTCAACAAAAGAGTCTGAAATGCAGTACTTGGGTGCAATCTAAAAAACGACAGAAAGATCTCTGTTTGTGTCCAAGGCAAACCATTCAATATCACAGTAATCCAAGTCTATGCCCCAACCAGTAATGCTGAAGAAGCTGAAGTTGAAAGGCCTATGAAGACTTACAAGATCTTCTAGAACTAACATCAAAAAAAAAAAAGTATTTTTCATCATAGGGGACTGGAATGCAAAAGTAGGAAGTCAAGAGATACCTGGAGTAACAGGTAAGTGGGGCCTTGGAGTACAAAATGAAGCAGGGCAAAGGCTAACAGAGTTTTTCCAAGAGAACACACTGGTCACAGCAAACGTCCTCTTCCAACAACACAAGGGATGACTCTACACATGGACATCACCAGATGGTCAATACCGAAATCAGACTGACTATATTCTTTGCAACTGAAAATGGAGAAGCTCCATACAGTCAGCAAAAACAAGAGCGGGAGCTGACTGTGGCTCAGATCATGAACTTCTTATTGCAAACTTCAGACTTAAATTGAAGAAAGTGGGGAAAACCACTAGACCATTCAGGCATGACCTAAAATAAATCCCTAATGATTATACAGTGGAGTGATATGGATGCAAGGGATTAGATCTGATAGACAGAGTGCCTGAAGAACTATGAATCAAGGTTCGTAACATTGTACAGGAGGTGGTGATCAAAGTCATCCCCAAGAAGATTATATGCAAAAAGGCAAAATGGTTGTCTAAGGAGGCCTTGCAAATAGCTGAGACAAGAAGAGAAGTGAAAGGCAAAGGAGAAAAGGAAAAATATATCCATCTGAATGCAGAGTTCCAAAGAATAGCAAGGAGAGACAAGAAAGCCTTCCTCAGTGATCAATGCAAAGAAATAGAGGAAAATAATAGAATGGGAAAGTCTAGAGATCTCTTCAAGAAAATTAGAGATACCAAGCGAACATTTCATGCAGAGATGGGCACAATAAAGGACAGAAACGGTATGAACCTAACAGAATCAGAAGATATTAAGAGATGGCAAGAATACACAGAAGAACTATACAAAAAAGATCTTCATGATCCAGATAACGATGATGGTGTGATCACTCACCTAGAGCCAGACATTCTGCAGTGTGAAGTTAAGAGGGCCTTAGGAAGCATCACTACAAACAAAGCTAGTAGAGGTGATGGAATTCCGGCTGGGCTATTTCAAATCCTAAAAGATGATGTTGTTAAAGTGCTGCACTCAACATGCCAGCAAATTGGAAAACTCAGCAGTGGCCACAAAACTGGAAAAGGTCGGTTTTCTTTCCCATCCCAAAGAAAGGCAATGCCAAAGAATGTTCAAACTACCACACAATTGCTCTCATTTCATACGCCGGCAAAGTAATGCTTAAAATTCTCCAAAACAGGCTTCAACAGTACATGAACTGTTAACTTCCAGATGTTCAAGCTGGATTTAGAAAAGGCAGAGGAACCAAAGATCAAACTGCCAACTTCTGCTGGATCACAGAAAAAGCAAGAGAATTCCAGAAGAACATCTACCTCTGCTTCATTGACTCCATTAAACCTTTGACTATGTGGATCACAACAAACTGGAAACTTTTTCAAGAGATGGGACTACCAGACCACCTTACCTGCCTCCTGAGAAATCTATATGCAGGTCAAGAAGCAACAGTCAGAACTGGACAAGGAACAACAGACTGGTTTCAAATTGGGAAAAGAGTATGTCAAGGCTGTATATTGCCACCCTGCTTATTTAACTTTTATGCAGAGTACATCATGTGAAATGCCAGGCTGGATGAAGCACAAGTTGGAAACAAGATTACAGGAGAAATATCAATAACTTCAGATATGCAGATGACACCACCCTTATGAGAGAAAGCAAAGAGGAACTAAAGAGCCTCTTGATGAAGAAAGAAGACAGTGATACTCCATTGTCACAGCTTTCTTATCCATTCATCTGCTGATGGACATCTAGGTTGCTTCCGTGTCCTGGCTATTATCACATCACAGTGCTGTGATGAACATTGGGGTACACGTGTCTCTTTCAATTCTGGTTTCCTCAGTGTGTATGCCCAGTAGTGGGATTACTGGGTCATAAGGCAGTTCTATTTCCAGTTTTTTAAGGAATCTCCACACTGTTCTCCATAGTGGCTGTACTAGTTTGCATTCCCACCAACAATGTAAGAGGGTTCCCTTTTCTCCACACCCTCTCCAGCATTTATTGCTTGTAGACTTTTGGATCACAGCCATTCTGACTGGCATGAAATGGTACCTCATTGTGGTTTTGATTTGCCTTTCTCTGATAATGAGTGATGCTGAGCATCTTTTCATGTGTTTGTTAGCCATCTGTATGTCTTCTTTGGAGAAATGTCTGTTTAATTCTTTGGCCCATTTTTTGATTGGGTCATTTATTTTTCTGGAATTAAGCTGCAGGAGTTGCTTGTATATTTTTGAGATTAGTTGTTTGTCAGTTGCTTCATTTGCTATTATTTTCTCCCATTCTGAAGGCTGTCTTTTCACCTTGCTTATAGTTTCCTTTGTTGTGCAGCAGCTTTTAAGTTTAATTAGGTCCCATTTGTTCATTTTTGCTTTTATTTCCAATATTCTGGGAGGTGGGTCATAAAAGGATCCTGCTGTGATTTAATGTCAGAGTGTTTTGCCTATGTTCTCCTCTAGGAGTTTTATAGTTTCTGGTCTTACATTTAGATCGTTAATCCATTTTGAGTTTATTTTTGTGAATGGTGTTAGAAAGTGTTCTAGTTTCATTCTTTTACAAGTGGTTGACCAGTTTTCCCAGCACCACTTGTTAAAGAGATTGTCTTTTCTCTATTGTACATTCTTGCCTCCTTTGTCAAAGATAAGCTGTCCATAGGTGCATGGATTTATCTCTAGGCTTTCTATTTTGTTCCATTGATCTATATTTCTGTCTTTGTGCCAGTATCGTACTGTCTTGATGACTGTGGCTTTGTAGTAGAGCCTTAAGTCAGGCAGGTTGATTCCTCCAGTTCCATTCTTCTTTCTCAAGATTGCTTTGGCTATTTGAGGCTATTTTTTGTATTTCCATACAAATTGTGAAATCATTTGTTCTAGCTCTGTGAAAAATACCGTTGGTAGCTTGATAGGGATTGCATTGAATCTATAGATTGCTTTGGGCAGTATACTCATTTTCACTATACTGATTCTCCCAATCCATGAACATGGTATATCTCTCCATCTATTAGTGTCCTCTTTGATTTCTTTCACCAGTGTTTTATAGTTTTCTATATATAGGTCTTTAGTTTCTTCAGGTAGATATATTCCTAAGTATTTTATTCTTTTCTTTGCAATGGTGAATGGAATTGTTTCCTTAATTTCTCTCTCTATTTTCTCATTATTAGTGTATAGGAATGCAAGGGATTTCTGTGTGTTGACTTTATATTCTGCAACTTTACTATATTCATTGATTAGCTCTAGTAATTTTCTGGTGGAGTCTTTAGGGTTTTCTATGTAGAGGATCATGTCATCTGCAAACAGTGAGAGTTTTACTTCTTCTTTTCCAATTTGGATTCCTTTTATTTCTTTTTCTGCTCTGATTGCTGTGGCCAAAACTACCAAAACTATGTTGAATAGTAGTGGTGAGAGTGGGCACCCTTGTCTTGTTCCTGACTTTAGGGGAAATGCTTTTAATTTTTCACCATTGAGGATAATGTTTGCTGTGGGTTTGTCATGCTGCTGCTGCTGCTGCTAAGTTGCTTCAGTCGTGTCCAACTCTGTACGACCCCATAGACAGCAGCCCACCAGGTTCCCCCGTCCCTGGGATTCTCCAGGCAAGAACACTGGAGTGGGTTGCCATTTCCTTCTCCAGTGCATGAAAGTGAAAAGTGAAAGTGAAGTCGCTCAGTCATGTCTGACTCTTAGTGACCCCATGGACTGCAGCCCACCAGGCCCCTCCATTCAGGGGATTTTCCAGGCAAGAGTACTGGAGTGGGGGTGCCATTGCCTTCTCCGGGGTTTGTCATATATAGCTTTTATTATGTTGAGGTATGTTCCTTCTATTCCTGCTTTCTGGAGAGTTTTTAATCATGAATGGATGTTGAATTTTGTCAAAGGCTTTCTCTGCATCTATTGAGATAATCATATGGCTTTTATTTTTCAATTTGTTAATGTGGTGGAGTATTACTCAGCCATTAAAAAGAATACATTTGAATCAGCTCTAATGAGGTGGATGAAACTGGAGCCTATTATACAGAGTGAAGTAAGCCAGAAAGAAAAACACCAATACACTATACTAACGCATATATATGGAATTTAGAAAGATGGTAATGATAACCCTGTATGCGAGACAGCAAAAGAGACACAGATGTATAGAACAGTCTTTTGGACTCTGTGGGAGAGGGAGAGGGTGGGATGATTTGGGAGAATGGCATTGAAACATGTATAATATCATATAAGAAATGAATCGCCAGTCCAGGTTTGATGCAGGATACAGGATGCTTGGGGCTGGTGCACAAGGATGACCCAGAGGGATGGTATGGGGAGGGAGGTGGGAGGAGGGTTCAGGATGGGGAACACGTGTACACCCGTGGCAGATTCATGTTGATGTATGGCAAAACCAATACAATATTGTAAAGTAATTAGCCTCCAATTAAAATAAATAAATTTAAATTTTAAAAAGTAAATAAAATAAAGTTGACTTAAGAAGTAAAAAAAGAGAGAGATAGAGATGTTTCCAATTAAAAATAAAGTTAACTCAAATTGTAAAAAACAAAAGAGCACTTCTGCAAAGTATTTCATGTGCTTAGCCTGTCATTATGTGAACATTAAAACAAGAACAATTTAAAAAAAATAAAAAAGAAAGAGGAAAGTGAAAAAGCTGGCTTAAAAGTCAACATTCAAAACACTAAGATCATGGCATCCAGTTCCATCACTTCATGGCAAACAGATGGGGAAACAATGGAAACAGTGACAGCTCGAAATCACTGCACATAGTGACTGCAACCATGAAATTAAAAGACACTTGCTCCTAGGAAGAAAAGCTATGATACCTAGACAGCATATTAAAAAGCAGAGACATTACTTTACCAACAAAGGTCTCTCTAGTCAAAGCTACGGTTTTTCCAGCAGTCATGTATGGATGTGAGAGTTGGACCATAAAGAAAGCTGAGTGCAAAAAAATTGATGCTTTTGAACTGTGGTATTATAGAAGACTCTTCAGAGTCCCTTGGACAGCAAGGAGATCAAACCAGTCCATCATAAAGGAAATCAGTCCTGAATCTTCATTGGAAGGACTGATGCTGAAGCTGATGTTCCAATACTTTGGCCACTTTATGTGAAGAGCTGACTCATTGGCAAACATCCTGATGCTGGGAAAGATTGAAGGTGGGAGGAGAAGGGGACGACAGAAGATGAGATAGTTGGATGGCATCACTGACCCAGTGGGCATGAGTTTGAGCAAGCTCTGGGAGTTGGTGATGGACAGGGAAGCCTGGCATACTGCAGACCATGAGTCACAAAGAGTCGGATATGACTGAGCAACTGAACTGAACTGATGTATAAAATAGATAACTAATGAGAACCTACTGTATAGCACAGGGAACTGTACTCAGTGCTCTGAGACAACCTAAATGGTAAGAAAATCTAAAAACGAGTGAATAAGTGTATATGTGTGACTGATTCACTGTACAGCAAGAAACTAACACAACATTGTAAAGCAACTATACTCCAAAAAATTGCAAAAAATAAAATAAAAATAAAAGTATGGTGTAAGTTAAAAAATTGAAATTCAAAAATAAAATAAAAGTATGCTAATTCAATTTCTTAGGGCCAAATTTTACATTTCAATCAACTAATAAATCTGGTTAGTAAATTTTCTCCTGACAGAGAAAGAAACATGATGGATGGACTTCATGGGTTGACCAGCAATTCAGGCCATTTAGAGGTAATGGATAAAAACAAAGTATATTCTGGATTCAATCCAGATTCATGATTCATGGATTCAAATTCATGATTCAAACTCTGAAATAGTTTATGTCAAATGTATTTTTTCCAGATTTTATAGTGCATTAGAAAGACTGGTTGAATCTCAAGTCCTTTATGGTTTGAGATAAATCAAACCATTTCATCTGTAGAGAAGACAATAAAGTATTTAAATTTTAATTTTATAAAGGAGGAGACATACATCCAACTGATTCTAAACAAGTCATTTAGAATCAAATTTGGAAGGAGACTAAATCCACCTCTGATTCTTCATGAGAGGTTTTAGCCTCTCAAATCTCATCTTAACTGTATGCATTAAGATACAGTTTCAGAGAAGCATCAGTAACTCAGGTTCAATTGGACATTCACGAAGCTTAGACCATAATGTCTATGGTCCACAAAGTCAGAGTCTCTGTAAACTAGTAAATGCTGCAAACAATCTTCTGTCACTCCTGCTAGTTTTCTCCCCAAAGTCATAATGTGCAAACCAATGATCAATGATAGTGAAATAACTGTGACTACCATTCTATAGACTTCTTCTGTAAATTACCAACTAAACTAAAACACATACCTGAAATTTCTCAAGGAAGAAATTAGCATAAATTGTAGGGTGAAAACATAAAAATCAGTTAATCAATAAATGAAGAAAGAGCTTTAAAATTTTGAGATAGACTGCACAGATTCCATCCAGGTATAACCATACATATCAAGGTGTTAATGAGAGTAAACACATTTGTAAGGATTAGAAAACTCCCGTCAGAGACATAGTGGCATAAACTGGTTGTTAAGTGAGTTTTCTTAATCAGCTGTTCCATATAAGAGTACATTGCTGCTACTGCTGCTAAGTCACTTCAGTCGTGTCCGACTCTGTGCAACCCCATAGACGGCAGCCCACCAGGCCCCTCCGTCCCTAGGATTCTCCAGGCAAGAACACTGGAGTGGGTTGCCATTTCCTTCTCCAATGCATGAAAGTGAAAAGTGAAAGTGAAGTCGCTCAGTCGTGTCCGACTCTTAGCGACCCCATGGACTTCAGCCCACCAGGCTCCTCCGTCCATGGGATTTTCATTACTAGGAGATAATTTGAGTAGACTTGGATCAATAAAGTTTTAGACAGTTACTGCTGCTTAACTGCATTGAAATGAGAACCTCTCTGGTGACCATCAAAAATCTGGGTTCATCTAATGAGGTGGATGAAACTGGAGCCTATTATACAGAGTGAAGTAAGCCAGAAAGAAAAACACCAATACAGTATACTAACGCATATATATGGAATTTAGAAAGATGGTAACAATAACCCTGTGTACGAGACAGCAAAAGAGACACTGATGTATAGAACAGTCTTATGGACTCTGTGGGAGAGGGAGAGGGTGGGAAGATTTGGGAGAATGGCATTGAAACATGTAAAATATCATGTATGAAATGAGTTGCCAGTCCAGGTTCGATGCACGATGCTGGATGCTTGGGGCTGGTGCGCTGGGACGACCCAGAGGGATGGAATGGGGAGGGAGGAGGGAGGAGGGTTCAGGATGGAGAACACATGTGTACCTGTGGCGGATTCATTTTGATATTTGGCAAATCTAATACAGTTATGTTAAGTTTAAAAATAAAATAAAATTTAAAAAAAAAATAAAATAAAAAAGAAAGAAAAAAAAAAAAATCTGGGTTCATGTCTTCAATATTATATTCAAGCAATGCAATGGTGCCTTTGATCCACAATTTTCCTTTGTTACTATCTCTATTACCAGAACATCCCATAAGGTTTCATTTTATGGAGGGTTTGGAGAAGCAATAACAGGTTCACAATAATGTTTATATTTTGTAAATTATCTCGTGTCCTCTGTATTTCCATCTGGAATCCACTTCTATAACCAGGCCAAGGCATGTTCACCTAGTTGTTTTTTCAAACAAGGAATTATGAAAGCAATGCCTCTTTAAAACACAGCTGAAAAAAATGGCTGTCACTTTTCAGGTGTCTACTGATATGAGATGAGAAGTGGTGTGTGTGCACGCATGTATACTGTGTTTTAGCATGCACACACACACATGTGCACATACACATGGCACACACACTTCTCAGGAACAAAGTAACTAATGAAATTTGACGACCCCCATCCCTAGGGGCTTCCCAGGTGGCACAGTGATAAAGAACCTGCCTGCCGATGCAGGAGACACACGAGATGCACGTTCAGTCCCTGGGTGGGGAAGATAGCCTGGAGTAGGAAATAGCAACCCACTCTGATATTCTTGCTTGGAAAATTCCATGGACAGAGAATCCTGAGGGGCTACAGTCCATGCGGTCACAAAGAGTCAGAAACGACTGAGTGAACACACACACATGTACATCCCATCTCACTCTTACCGATTACACTAACACATTAGCCAAATTATAAACACCAGGTAGCACTACAGCAGTTATGTCAAAGATTAAAGCAAAGGTGAAAGGTTATTTTTTACCCAGCTCGAGATAATCTCCCTGAAACTGCTAGTGGGTAGCAAAGGCTAACTGACATAGTATACTATCTTAGAGATTGCTCTGAATCAAAACTTTAACCTCATGAGGAGAGGTGCATTTTTGACATGAGGAGCTTCCTCAAATTATGTGCTTGAATGATGGGCAATCTTCAGCACCATCCTAATACTTGTCAACATATGTAACCAGTTAGTTTCCTTCACTTTCTCTCATCTTTCTTCTTCTCTCACCTCTCTTTTTTCCCTAAGTTCCCTTTTTTTATGTTTCCTTTCCCCTCTGCCTTCGCTCTGACAATCACCCATGCCTCCAACTAGCTTTTAGTATTTGAACATCTGAACTGGCTGGATCAGTCATTTTCAATCGTTTTCTATCCCAAAACACATGAGGGATGGAGCAAGCACTCCCATCAGTATTCATGGCTCTCTTCAGCACTGATTTTAGGAGGTGGAGAAAGGCATACAAGAGTCCTCCTGGAAAAGGAAAACTCAGTCCAGTGAGTATGTTTCCCCACATCTTCTCTCTACCATATTGGGCATCTCTGCTTTGGAGCTTGCTACCCAAAGTGGTGGTCCACAGGCCAGCTGGTGTCATCTGGGAGCTTGTTGGAAATGCAGGATCCAAGTCTTCCTGAATCAGAATCTTCACTTTAACTAGATCCTCATACTAAAGTCTAAGAAGCACTGCTCTTTCATAATAAGAATACAGTGAAACACAACAGACCTGATGGTATGGATGTCATTCAGTTATCAGTAATACTCGTGTAATAGAATATATTATGATCTTTGGAGTGAAGCAGGCTGCTTTGTATTTCTAACATTTAATATATCTAAATACTTAGCAAATTATTTAACCCTCTGGAACCTCAACTAACTCTTGTATAAAATGGAGATAATAATATCTACCTTGCAGAGATAATGCATATATAATTCTTAGCACAGTGTTAGGCACAGAATAGGTGAAACAGAAATGGTTTTTTTGTATTTAATTGTTAAATTATTACTGATATCATTATTTAATCTATCCTGTCATTATTTAATCTATCCTGGCTTGATATGTTATTAAAAACTATTCAGATCAAGTTACAGAGATGTGCTTCTCATCTTCCCAAAGCTTCAACATCAAATGGGCAATAACTGTACAGGCAATTGCACAAAAAAGCAATGCAATGATAAGATAACACATTTATCCAAATCTGTTTATGTTGAGATTTTAGTGAGCATGAGCTTTGGTCTATTAGTCTGACCCACTGATTAAATAGCATTATCTGAGTCATAAACAATAAAATCAGGAAACCACTAAGAAATGATGAGATTAAAACAGTCACCAAATTAAAAATACATCAAAGAAGAGTGGAAAATTTAGTAACACAGAAGCTTTATTCTGTCAGATAAACTTTTATCATAATGTCAATAACCTCTAATGGAATTTTTAATGATCTATTACAATTTAAATTGGCTAAATAGAAATTCCTTATAAGCCCAAACCAAACATTTAATTAAATATACCAAACATAAATGGCATACTTTTTAATCCAGTCTTCCAAGCAAAAATGTTTAAAAAAAAAAAGGCTTCTTACTCTTTGTTAACTGAAAAATAAACAGATCTACAGGAGAAGGAAACTAACTCTTTTCAACAATCTACCCATCGTGCAATAGTGCCACTTATACCTATTCTGCATATAAGCTCTTGCCAATGCTAAGCCTTAAAATTAAGTTTAGAAATTAAAAAAAAAAAAAACATTATTTTTTACTAATTTCAAACTCTCTCTTTAGTGCTTTGCATTCAACTCCCAATCTCCAGCATACCTGCATTATGTTTTAAAATATAATTCTAATAATAGACTATTTATATTGCTTTCACACCACTAAATGTTCCTTCGTAGTTGCTTTCCCAGTAATTAAGAGATAACTCCAGTACTTTGGCCACCTCATGCAAAGAGTTGACTCATTGGAAAAGACTCTGATGCTGGGAGGGATTAGGGGCAGGAGGAGAAGGGGACGACAGAGGATGAGATGGCTGGATGGCATCACTGACTCGATGGACATGAGTCTCAGTGAACTTAGGGAGTTGGTGATGGACAGGGAGGCCTGGCGAGCTGCGATTCATGGGGTCGCAAAGAGTAGGACACGACTGAGCGACTGAACTGAACTGAACTGATGAGTCTTTTCCTAAAACTCTCCACTTTCTACTATGTTCACATTAGTTGAACTTAGATGACTAAGTAATCAAAACTCATTTCCAATGGGCTTTTATCAAGACTTTTGCACTTCTCCACTTTTCTAAGTTATATTTAAATTACTATCATCATTTACCTCTTTCTTAATGTTTGAAAATTTACAAATTTCATTAAATTTAGGTAAGCCAAATAACATTCTGATTTATAAAAAATAATTTTAAATATATATTAATAAAACAGTCAATCATTTAAGGCTTAGAATAGATTTCAACAGAAATTTAGTTGAAAATTCCCGGTATAAATTACAGAAAAATCTTAAGATTTGGAATCTTCAATATAGACATTCCTTTATTCCTTATTCATTTAGGACAAGATTTCCAGACTACAAGAATATCTAGATAACTTGAAAAATAAAGGATTAGCTGGAAATCCAGTCATGGGTAGAACTCCAAATTTGAATTAATCTGTAAAGTAGAATATGATCCATTTTGAGGTATCAAACAAATACATCCTTCATTTTGTTCCCTCCCCTGCCTGTGGTTTTGCTTTGTTTTGGTCTGTTTTTAACTCAGTCTTCAGTGATTGGAGGTCACTGTTTAGCTGTTAAAATGGCTAAGTGAAATATATTTTCTTTAATAAATGGAAGAAGACACTAACCAATGGCTCTTTAAAATTACAGTTTCCAGGATTTGATTAACAAGTACTTACTCAGAAGCCATGATGTGCACTGGCATGTGATCAATAAGAAAGCAGAACCCCTGTCCTCATAGATCTTAACGTCTAGTGAGGCAAAGACAGAATTACATTGGCAAAAATAGGTAACAATCCAAGTCCAGAGTGCTATGGCGAGATACGAGAGACAGCCCAGAATGAAGGGGTCAGAATCTTTCCAGGAGAAAGAAAAATATCCAAGTTGAAATCTGCAGAGTGTTGACACACTTATCACCATTAATGATCAAAGCAACACAAAATAAAATAGTAATAATATACAACTTCTTCATATCTTATTACAGTTGATCTTTGCACAACACAGGTTTGAACTATACGGACCCACTGATAAGTGGATTTTTTTTCACTTAAATAGGAAGCACAGGATGACACAATCCAAGCTTGGTTGAATTGGGGGATTCAGAACCATGGATATGGTCGGCCAACTATAAAGTTATACTTGAACTTTCAACTTTGGGGAGGGTTGGTGGCCCTAGTTACAATCCATAGAATTCTCCAGGCCAGAAGGGAAAGGAGTGGGTAGCCTTTCCCTTCTCCAGGGGACCTTCCCAACACAGGGATTGAACCCAGGGATTGAACCCAGGTCTCCCACATTGCAGGCAGATTCTTTACCAGCAGAGCCACCAGGGAAGCCCAAGAATACTGGAGTGGGTAGTGTAACCCTTCTCCAGGGGATCTTCTTGACCTAGGAACTGAACCAAGGTCTCCTGCATTGCAGGCAGATTCTTTAGGAGCTGAGCTACAAGGGAAGCCCAAGAATACTGGAGTAGGTAGTATAACCCTTCTCCAGGGAATCTTCCTGACCCAGGAATTGAACCAAGCTACCAGAGAAGCCCAGTACCAACACTGTTCAAGGTCCAACTGTATTTGCAACTAATTTTTTTAAAAATCATATCTTGTATTAGTGAGGGTTTGGGAGAGAGGAAGCAGCCTGAGAGAGTATTCATGAGAATGTTCTCAAAACCCACAGGCACATGTGTGGGAGTCTCAGAGATGTAGTATTTGTTCTTAGGGCTAATGATGCCTTGAATGGCTGAAGCACTGATATTAACACGCTCAGTACAACATGGCAATATGCACCAAAAATATAAAAAGATGCAGACCTTTTGATGTCAAATACCAATTCTAGACACTAACTTAAAAAAAAAAAATTAAAGATATGGGAAAAAATATTCACAAGACCATCTAAGTATCCAAGGATACAGTGATGAGTAAACAACAGTATACTCATATAATGGAAAACTATTAAGTCATTAAAACATTGTTATGAAGAAATATTTATTAACATGGATTCAGTCACGATATAGTAAGTGAAATAAGATTTCAAATCTAGGCATGAGATGAACCCATTTTTGTTTTAAAAATATACAAAGAGAAAAGTTCTGGAAAGATACAAAAAGTATGTTAAAGTGGCAGGATTGTGAAAAAGTCTTTTTTTTTTTTTTTTTGCCTTTTGTGTGTCTCTATTTTTTATGTCTTACATTGAAAATATGCTGCTTTTATAATCAGAAAAACAAAAATTGGGGAGCCAGTACCAAATGTATTAATTTCTATATATTTTTGGTCCTCCTCCACTTCCTAAGGAGAGTGGATGCTGAAAAATATCCACTTGAGTGGCTGAAAACAGGTATCACAAGGGAAAAGAATCTATCACAGGCCACCCATCAGAAGCAAAGCTAGGAGTCAGCTAAATGTGGAACCCGTGATAGAGCAGATCACCAAAGGGGCCTTGAGTTGAGAAGAGTCATCAATAACCCAAGCCTTTGACATCAAGGGAAAGCGCTGGTAACACAAGAGCAAAATAACAACAACCAAAAAAAAGTGCAAGAAGAAAGGTTTTGAGGAAATCTGTTGAAGATAAAACTCCTCATAAAGATGAGCTTCTTATCAACACAGCCAAAATAATCTTTTAAAAACATTGTATCAGATTATGGCCCTTTTCCACCAAAATCTAATGATTCCTTATTTTACTCACAGTGAGCCAGATACTTTACATGGCCCCACGTGTTCTGAAGCTCTGGCAGCCCTTCCTCCTTCAATCCCCATTCCTTATTCCACTCCTCATGGAGATCCTAGCTGTTTCTCTAATACACCAAGCAGGAGCTCACCTTAGGACTTTGCTCTAGATGTTCCCTGTGCCTGGAATGCTCTTCTACCAGATTTCCAGTCGGCATTACCTGGCAACTCCCTCCCCACCTTCAGATCTTTGCTCAAATGTCACCATATACAAGTCCCACCTTGACCACCATATTTAAAGATGCAACTGGCTTTCACACTAATCACCTCTTCATACTTCCAATTCCTCTCACTCCGCTCTGTTTTTTCCCCAGGGCACAATTAGCTTCTAGTGTCTAATTTATTTATTATGTTTATTATTTGTTGCCTGTCTCCCCCTACAAGAGCACAGCTTTTTGTTTACAAAGACTAATAAACCTCAAGCATTTAGAACTGGTACTCCATTTGTTCTCAATAGCTAATTTGCAAGAAACAAATGAGTGAATAAAGCCTTGTGCTTGTTTTGATCTTCAGTGTGAACTCAGGAATCTGGTCACCTTTAGGGTAACCATGTAAACTAAGTATAAGAAAACATAAAATAATTATATGGCCTTAAAATGGTGCAGTTGAAGTGTGTGGAGTTACACTAATATTCAAATTGTTATGTGGTGCTATCGGTGTCATTCTTAAGTGCTCTACTTTCACCAATCTTCAAAGGAAAAAGGAAAAAGATAGTTTTTGATAACTGGGTTTCAATAGCCTCACCTGTCAGATGAGGGAATTACACTAGATCATCATAATGATCTCTTCCAAAACGTTGCAGTTCCACACTTAGGATTTTCAGGTATCTGTTCCAACATGACAGTCAGAAATATCGCCAGTTCTAGCCCCTCATATAATATGTTGACTGGCCTGTTTTTGTATAAAACTGTCTTTGATTTATATTCTCACCTTCTCTGGATTCTTCTACAAAACATGAAAGTTTATATTTATAAATCTATAAAGGCAAGAAAGAAAAAGCTGAGAGCCTTTTCTTTATCTGAGAAAACCTCTGAATTGAGGGATCAACTAGGTGCATGGAATTAACAGATACGTACCACTATATATAAAATAAACAACAAGGTTTAACTGTATAGCACAGGGAACTTTATTCAGTATCTTATAGTAACTGATAAAAGAATCTGATAACTGAACCACTTGGCTGTACACCTTAAACTAACAATATTGTACATCAACTATAGCTCAATAAGAAAAAACATAAGATGACAAAGTGGCATATATTAATCATGACCATTCATAAAAACAAAATGTTTAGACTTTGGCAATATCTGCAAGCAGTAGGTTTGAGAGCGGCGGGGTTTCTCCAAGTTTTTTTTGTTTGTTTGTTTGTTTTTTGTCTCCTTCAACCTCTTTTCTGAAAATAAGTGCTTTCTCTATTGCACAGCATGATAGAGTTCACAAGCCCAGTTCCACCACTATTTTTCATGTCTTACTACTACTCTGAAGATGGATATAATCTTAAGTTATAATGGCTTCACAACGCTCAGCAAAAATGGGAAAAGATACTAAATTCCCAGATACAACAGCTTGTAGCACCTTTTAGAATCATTTAAATTCATTAAAATAAAGCAAAACACTAATCTATAGAGCCAACACTGTTAGAGAAATTACTGTACAAGAAACTATGATTTTATGAGCAAACCACATAACATATCTTCTTATTCCTAAACCAAAGTAACCCTATGTCAAATTTTAAAAACTTTACATATATATTCATACATATATAAAAAAAGTTTTACATATATATTCAATGTTCATTTCCTCTATCCTTGTCACTCAGTCTAAGATAACATTTTTTTCACACCCTCAAAATTTGAGGAAATATTACATCTTAAAGCATGTGCATTTCAGAGTTACTGCTTGATCAATGAACAATTAAATCTGTTTAATTTGTCACAACGATCTTCACATTAATTTGCCTGGAGTAAAAACAAAAGCTCCACACAAGATTGATCAAATGACTTTTAAGTTTCCAGTTGCTAAATGGTTCCAGAATACAAATGGAAGTGCATTATAGCCACACGAGCACTCAGTGAATTCCTAATGAGCAGGCGCCACCATGCTGATTGCAGTATGTAGTGATACCGCTCTCAGATAGGAGGGGGCCCAGCACTCTGCATGTGAGACCTGGCACTGCAACTGCCTTCTTTGCTGGATCAACTCAAGCCTCATTTAGGCTGTAAATGAATGTGCTCTGGATGAGTACACTTTCTAAATGAATTAAATGTATTTTATAAATGGATTTTTTTTCCCAGAATTCTCCAATGTCCCTGATTTTCTATCAGAAATTATTCTTTCCTTGGCTGGGAAATGCCAGACTAAGAGTTTGAAAGACATGAAAAGAATTCAAGTTAAATGAACCACCATATTCCCTTCCTCCTCCTCCCCCTCCATAAAATATCTTAAATTCTTCCTTCCAGAGGCCACTATTGTACAGATTATAATGGCATAAAAGAAGTGCCAAGAGAAAGAGAATTTCAAGAAAGTCTTCCCCTCAAAATAAGTACTTCTGCACTGGTTTATTCAAGAACAAGGATTTCTAAAGAAGAGAGAATGTCAAATCCTCAGTCATTTTTATCAAAGTTAGACAAGCATGCTGTTTCCTAATGACTTTCCGTTTTTTTTTGCAGCAGTTTCAAAGTCTTTTTCTGCTACCTGGTTGGCATCCCATTCCTTGCTTCTGTAGTGTACTGTATTCACCCATAAAATCAAACCAATGGGAAAATGTCTTCGTGTGATGCTTCAGAGACTTCTCACGCTGGAGCTAGCACAATGGATTAGAAAGCATTGTACCCAGACACTATTTCTAATGCTTTTCATAAAACCCCAAAGCTTTACACTCCTTGGGAAAAAACGCAATTGGTTATCAAAAATCAATCAAAGATAGATAGGTATGGGAAGAAAATTACAGTGACGGTCAGTCGCTCAGTCGTGTCCAACTCGTTGGGTCCCTATGGACTATAGCCCACCAGGTTCTTCCATCCATGGAATTTTTCCAGGCAAGAATACTGGAGTGGGTAGCCATTCCCTTCTCCAGGGGATCTTGCCCACCCAGGGATCAAACCCAGGTCTCCTGCATTGCAAGCAAATTCTTTACCATCTGAGACTTCCATAGACAGAGGAGACTGGCTGTAAATAGTCCATGGGGTTGCAAAAAGTCAGACAGGACTGAACGACTAACACAGTGACTGCCAAGGTACAACCTAACTAAAACAGAAATAGTATCCACATACATCAGACAGGAGTAGCTCATTTATACTGCTGCTGCTGCTGCTGCTGCCAAGTCACTTCAGTCGTGGCCGACTCTGTGCGACCCCATAGACGGCAGCCCACCAGGCTCCCCCGTCACTGGGATTCTTCAGGCAAGAACACTGGAGTGGGTTGCCATTTCCTTTTCCAATGCATGAAAATGAAAAGTCAAAGTGAAGTCACTTAGTCGTGTCCGACTCTATGAGACCCCATGGACTGCAGCCTACAGGCTCCTCCGTCCATGGGATTTTCCAGGCAAGAGTACTGGAGTGGGGTGCCATTGGTTTATGCTGTGGTGAGGTAAAACATCAAAATATAAGAGGCGGAACACAGGAAAGTGTTTCTCTCTCACCCAAAGTCCTCGGCTGCCTCTTCTTGGAAGTACGGTCTCGATTTTGCTGGCTGCCTTGATCTCCTTGTTAGGAAGGTCATCAAGAGGACTTGACCGAGTGTTGGTCCACAGGACGCACCCTGGAAAATGGAGGCTCTTCCCGCCGTGCCCTCGGAGTATGTACTCACTCCAGCGGGAGCCGTTTTCAAGGAGTCAGCCTTCCCAGAGCAATGTTTTATTGAAGCCGTCTGGCTGGTATGGCAACTGAACCCAGCTAAGGCCTCCCCGCTAACAAATTTTTAAGATTCTGGCGGGTGGGCGGCGGGGAGGCGATCACTCATCTCGCAGCCACGCGAGACCTGCCTCCTGTGTAAGTTTCCTTGTTTGTGAACTCTTCCACTCTTCCGCCTAAAAATCTGGAGTGGTCCGCCTCCTTTTTTCGGTTTTTTTCTTGCCTCCACAGATGGAGGCCAGTGTGCAAAGCAACATTCCTGGCACCTAAGATCACACACAGCAAGGAAAGAGCATATCCGAGCTATCTCATATGGGTGTTAGGGAACCAAACTTGGGTTCGCTTTCGGAAGTGCGGTAAAGCCAATCTGCTTACACCCGGCTGTGGTGAAGGTAAGTGCAGCATTAAGTAAGGTGCCAGATAAGGAACCTGGGACAGATAAATAATCAAAAACCCCAAACTGCCTGATGGATTTTAGGGAAGGGTTTTTTCAAAGGCAAAGTGAGGGAGGGGAGCTGCTGGGTGTGTGATCAGCTCTTATCCAATTCTCAGATTGGTCGAGGGTGATGTAACACAGAGGGCTTTCCCGGTGGCTCAGTGGTAAAGAATACACCTGCCAATGCAGGAGGCACAGGAGATACAGGCTCAATCCCTGGGTCAGGAAAATACCCTGCTGGGGGAAATGACAACCCACTCCAGTATTCTTGCCTAGAAAAAGTCCAAAGACAGAGGACCCTGATGGGCAGCAGACCATGGCGTCGCAAAGAGTCAAACGGGACTGAGTGACTGAGCACCAACGAGGTATCAGGGTGGTACCACAGGGCTCGCATTATCGGTCCTCAGGCTCCAGTAGGTCTCATAGTCCTCAAGTATTAACGGTTAACGTCTCCCATTTGGTGGGGGTTTTAGCATCTATAAATCGATGCAGAAATGTGCATCAGATACTGTTATCTATGTATCAATATTTAGAGGAGGAATTAAAGATTCTATAACTGCTGAATGCCTGGTTAATTGCTTAAATTCTTACCAGTTCTCCTAGCCCAGTTGCTCTTCTTGTGAATACATGTTCACATCCTTTCCATTAATTCTCGAGCCAGGCTTTTATGACTCAGGGGAGGCCTGGGAGAGTACAGCTTTTCCACAAACAAGAGGTAAGCAGCAGACACGATGGGGAGGGGTCTGTCCCAGGAAGGCCAATAGTGTCCTCCTTGGTTACATGGGTACTAAGGTCTTGGGCACCAAGCGGCACATGGCTCCTCTACTCATGTTCTATTGGTTAACGTGTGTCACAGATCTCACCAAACCTCAGGGGACATGGAAATACAATACCTTTCCTATTTCTACACTGCAACCTCATGCACCTGGAAAGAGTAGAACCAGAAATACTAGTGGAAAATCCAAATATCTTCCACACCACGAAAGTCAAATAAATTAAATTTCCCTTCTAGATGTCAAGCTACACATTCCCTAGCCTATTTACTCTGTCCTAATCTGTTCTTTACCAACAAAAAAATATATATGTGGAATTAATGTAACATAAATTGCCATGGAAATATGAATTGAGAAGATAGATAAATTAATCTTCATGGGATGAATATTTACATAAAAAGATAGAACTATTTTATACTTAATATCAAGGCAGATGAGAAAAAAGAGAGATCTTTACTTTGAATAAATCTTGATAAGTAAAATTATCTTCCTCTATTAAAGTGAACTACTACAAGTTTCTCTGGTGACTCAGTGATAAAGTATCCACCTGCCAATGCAAGAGACTCAGGTTCAATCCCTGACACAGGTCTGGGAAGGTCCCCTGGAGAAGGAAATGGCAACTGACTCCAGTATTTGTGCATGGCAAAACCCATGGTCAGAGAAGCCTGGCAGGTTAGTCCATGGGGGTTGCAAAGAGTCAGAAGTGCCTTAGCAACTGAACAAAGCAACAAGGAATTATTGGGTTGAAAAGTATATGGAAATATAAATGTAAAAAAATGTTCATACTTCTGTTCCTAAATCCAAAATTATTACAAGTTTGATAAAATATATGACTCAATTTTAGACATTTATTAAGACAGATGCCTTACTCAACAATAAAATCATTTGTAAGAAAAAAATAAAATTAGAATTTTACCATTAGGGCTAGCTGAATGCATAAACATCTTTTAAAACGTAATTAACAACAACAACAAAAATCTTTACACATTCTTCTGAATCATTCAGTACCTTACAACTGTTTGCTTTTATTATTCAGTGAGTAATCTTAGGAAATTTAAAGTTGCATTATATCATCAGCAGGCTTAACAAATGAAAACCTTGGCGATATGGCATGAAAACAGAGGGTAACAAATTCAGAACCAAAACTGTTCTCTAAGTACTATGACAAAAATACTTCTAAGAATTTAAGAAAGTTTTAATAGTAACTTATGTAAATAATATTGTTAAATCTGTAATTTCCATAAAAGCAGGCAGCTTAGAACCTAAAAATAAAAAAGGTTGCATGGGATCAAAATGGAATGATTTGTTTAAATTTATCGCCCATGAAATTCAAGAAACAACTAGAAAATAGAAAGAGATGAAAAATACAAGAAAACACAAGAAATGTGCTTATAAATTGATTTTTATTTTAAAAGACATACTAATCCTATTCATCGCAGTGAGTGTTTTCCCTTTGCATTAGTCATGTGGTGAAATAGTGTACTCATTTCAGAAGCCACATGTCTCAGCCTCATTGTGTAATTTCACTGTTGAAAATGTCAATTGCAGGGACAGAGTGGGGGTGGGGACCGTGGTCAGCCCTGATTTCACCACATTAAGAAGGGCATTGATCAGGCAGAGCTCAAGGAGAGGAGGGGAAGCAGGACAGCAAAGGATATCGAGAAATACTCTTATGAGGAGTGGATAAAGTTCCTGGGAATATTTAACCTAGAAAAGAAAAGCCAAAGGAATAACATAGTGGCTGTCTTACAGTATTTCAAGAGCTATGGTGTATAAGAAGGATTTGATTCATCCTCTGTATTGAGAAAACACAGACTATGGTGGGAATAGGGATAAACACAAGAAATACAATGGTTATAATTGACCAAACATATTATGTGGTAGTAAATTTCCTTTATAGAGAAAGAACATTTTAAAAATTAGATGCTTTTCTGTGGGTGATGAAAGAGAACACATATTGAAAGACAGGTTACAGGAAATAAACCCCAGCATCTTTTCCATTTCTCTGATTGCTGTATGTTTAGGGCATGACCACATTTCTTAGATAAAAAGTGGATTTGAGGGGGGGAAATCATTCAGAGACCAATATGGTGATAGGATTGAACAATCAAGCTGAGTTATAACAAAACAAATGTATTTAATGTATGTATGTTTGTGCATGTTTTATAAAATACAGGGGGAGCTTAAAGTAATGAAACACTTCTAATGCATTTCTTTAAACTGATTGTCAGATGCCTAACGTGTTTTGGAGAGTTGTTTGGTTGGTTTTCTTGATTTATGTGATATTTTTTTATATGTGTGTGATATTTTTAAATGCATAATATGTTTTTATCATAGTGCTCTTATCTATAGCATTTGAAAATTAGGGGAAAAGATGAAAAAAGTTTATTTCCATCACTCTAGCACAACCACTATTATTTTGATTCATTTTTTCCAATTTTTCCCATTGGGGTATGCTTTTTACATACAGTTGAATCCACTTATTGATAGCAATTATGTTCTATAAAGTTGCACCAAACACAAAATTAACAAATGCTAACCATTTTTCCTGGGGGAATAATGTGAGGTTCTTGTGAGCTTCTGGTCACAACATTGCATCACCCAGTCAGACATAACCATGTGTGTTTCTGTTTAAACATACCTTATTTACTATACACTGTTGATTCATTAACACTGAACTCCAGCCAATAACGCTATAGCTCATGCCTGAGCTAAGTTTATCTAACACATTTATTTTCTCCATAAGGCACATCACAGCTTTCTTGCACTTAAAAAAAACTCAAAAACACTTAAGCAGCACAATTAGAAGACCATTTGAAACAGTGAAATCACCAAAAAAAGCACAAAAATTCAGAAACCATGTCACTAAATAGACACTCAACAGGAATACTTGCTCATAGTTTGAGAACCGAAACAAGAAGGCAGAGAGACTTGTTCAGACTCAACAGGGCACATTGGCATCAGATGACTCAGATTGTTCTCAACTCCACACATGGCAATGAATGACTTCAAAGAGCTGTGGGTATTGATTTGGAACTACAAATACACTTTAGCAAGTAGGCAAGTTCACAAGTATGTAATCCACAAATCATGAGGATCCACTGTATTTTGTATCCTGTCTTATTCCATGTCATTCCATAGTCTTCATAAGCATCACTTTTAGTGACTGCCTGCGTGTGTGCGTGCGTGCTTACTCACTCAGTCATGTCCGACTCTTTGCAACCCTGTGGACTGCAGTCCACCAGGCTCCTCTGTCCATGGGGATTCTCCAGGCAAGAATACTGGAGTGAGTTGCCATGCCCTCCTCCAAGGGATCTTCCCGATCCAGGGATCAAACCCAGGTCTCCCACATTGCAGGTGGTTTCTTTACCATCTGAGCCACCAGGGAAGCCCAAGAATACTGGAGTGGATAGCCTATCCCTTCTCCAGGGGATATTCCCAACCCAGGAATTGAACCAGGGTCTCCTGCCTTGCAGGTGGATTCTTTACAGCTGAGCTATCAGGGAAGCCCAGTGACTACCTACTAGCTGCCAAATAGATATGCCAAATTTTAGTTTTCCATTCTTAAATTGTTGCACCATTAGCTCTGCATCACTTAGCAGCCCAGGGTTGCAGTAATAGACAAACCCTTCACAACCATATGAGTTTCACTACAAAAATGAAATCTCTTAGTTTACATAGCCTGAAAAATCTAGAGGTATCTGTGTTTGGCTTCAAACATGGTGACTTTGAGGAGTCAGGCAATGTCCCTAGGACTCAGCTTCCATCACTTTTTTGTTAGCAACCCCCCACCCCAGCCATGTGTGGCTTCTTCTTGGACTTCACACAGTAGATAATGGTGACAGATCCATCCTGTATATTTTCTCAACATTACATGCAGCATAGTAGACATGTGACCCTTCCCGGGAATCCTACTGAAAATCCTGTTGCACAGTTTTGGCTTGAATGGGTCATGCGCCCATCCCTGAGGCAATCGTGGTGGTAATATATTAAGCCCTGTATACAGTGTTTTTCTAGAGAGAGACAAAGAATAATAATGTAATTGGAAGAAAATGTGACACTATTCAAATTTAGAAATAATAGTGTATTAGAGAAGAGATTTGGAGAAGGAAATGGCAACCCACTCCAGTGTTCTTGCCTGGAGAATCCCAGGGACGGCGGAACCTGGTGGGCTGCCGTCTATGGGGTCGCACAGAGTCGGACATGACTGAAGCGACTTAGCAGCAGCAGCAGCAGCAGAGAAGAGATTGGTGGTTGGCAGAGGCCAGAGGTAGGTGACCTCTGGAAGGTACAAACTTTCAGTTATAAAATAAACAAGTCCTGGGGATGTAATGTACAGCATGGGGACTGTAGGTAACAACACGGTACTGCATATTGGAAATTGCTAAGAGAGTAGGTCCTAAAAGTTCTCATCACAACAAAAGAAATTCTATCACCATGTATGGTGTTGGATGTTAATTAGACTTACCCTGCTGATCGTATTGCAATATTGCAACTATTGAATCATTGTTGTACACCTGAAATTAATATGTCAATTATACTTCAGTTTTTAAAAGAGATTATGGTATATTAATTTGCAAGAACCTGTATCATAAAAAGAAAACAAGGACATTCTTTCATATAGAGTATAATCTATAAAACTTTGTGGAAGTTTCAAGCATTTAGATTTTCACGTTTTCATCCTTTTGTCTCTACATATTCATTTAAATTTTTAAAGCATGTAATGAGAAGAGCAAAAATAGGTATTTCTCATATAACAGTGACTCCCACACAAGCATGAGGGGTTGTACTCAATTTATAGATGAAGTACTACATCTTCAAAGAGATATCGTAACTTACCAAGTCCACACAGCCGGGGAGAGGCTGAATCAGATTTAAGCCTAAACTAAGGTCTGTGTGACTACAAAACACAGCTGATGTCCCCTCTGCCACATGCCTCTCAAGGTGTCACAATTCTCTCTACCCTTTGTTGTTATTGATAAGTGGCTAAGTCATGTCCAACTCTTTGCAACCCCGTGGACTGTGGCATGCCAGGCTTCCCTGTCCTTCACCACCTCCCGGAGTTTGTTCAAACTCATGTCCATTGAGTCGGTGATGCCATCCAGCCATCTCATCCTTGGCTGCCCCCTTCTCCTCCTGCCCTCAATCTTTCCCCCCATCAGGGTCTTTTCCAATGAGTCAGCTCTTCTCAACAAGTGGCCAAAGTAGTGGAGCTTCAGTTTCAGCATCAGTCCTTCCAAGGAATATTCAGGGTCGATTTCCTTTAGGATTGACTGGTTGGATCTCCTTACTGTCCAAAGAACTCTCAAGAGTCTTCTCCAGAACCACAGCTCAGTCTCTACCCTTTACCCTGGGATTTTGTACAAGTTCAGACTCTGAAGATTATGCTTTAAGGCCTCTTTGTCTCTTCTTATATATTTATTTACTTTAAGCTTGAGTAAATAAGCCTAAGCTGAAATGTAGAAGGCTTCTCAAAATCTAAATGGTGTTATCAGAAAACTACCCAAATTTTTTAAAGCCTACATAAAACATGAAAGCTCTGACCAATCTATTGCTTGCAATTCATCGTTAAAAAGCAAACACTATGTAATTTTCAAGGCCCTGTTTCACAAGAGAGATCTTACCAAAAATTTTAAATCTCACACTTTGAGCAGTTTTAAAAGAATAATAGGGAAATGGGTTGGGTTGGTTGTTAAATTCTGAGAAAGCTCTCTCAGTTCCATCTATATAAACATCTGAATATTTGAAAACAAATATCCCGAGAGGGGATTCAAATCAAACCTCACTTTCTCTTACTCTCAGACTTGTCATCCATCTTTTGTACATCTTTCAGTGCAGTACAACACACAATTTCTGTTTGATGAGCAACACTTGGGTGCTCATTTTCCTCCACTTCCTTCCTCATCTAACCAGGATGATAACAGTCATTACAGGCTCACTACTATGTTCCATGCTTTGCAGTCATTCCCAGGATCCCAAGACTGTGTAGCCAGCCCTGTAATTTACCCAGGGCTCATAGCTGTGGTCAACAGAAACACAATATAACTGAGACTTAAGAATATTTATTAATGTGCAAAATTTAGCCTCTGACACCAGGGCGTATCTTTAATTGGATGGTTACCTTCACTCCAGTGTTGTTATTCAGTGTTGAAAAGAATAGGTCATATAACTAGCTCAGCGGAAGCATCTCAACTTACTGAGGCATACACACAAAAATATTTTAATGTGCCAGAAACTTGTGCCAAGTCAGCTCTGTGGAAACCCACTCTCAGGGGGCTACCTTAGAGGGATTCCATAATTTTTCAGTCATTTTTAATTATGAAGGCAGTGTCCTTTTGGTTATAAACATCTCATCTCCCCATTCTGAAATTTCCGTCCATTTTTTGGAGCCAGCCTACTTTGAAATGGTTTTCCAAAGGACCGGAAGTCCCTTGTGAGGCTTGGATACAACTGCTGGCTTCTGCACCTCTTCACCTCAGCTCAGTATCAGGCAGCTTCTGGTCGTATCCATCCTCTGGGACTCCCCACCTCAGGGCCTTCATGCACAACCAACTCTGTTGTCTCTTCGGAAGAAGGAACCCCAGAGGCTACTCTTTCCTTTCTGCTTCACTATGCTACCATGCCCTCCCTCCTTAATATTTTTTTTTCCATCTCTGATAGTCGTGGGACAAGACCACAAGCCTGGAAGCTCAGCAAACATCCAATCAATGGGAGGAAATGCTTTACTCTTCCTCTCACAGAATTCATAGGCAAGAGCCTTGCAAGGTTTAGAAGAGGAACCATTTGAAAAGAACACCGCATTTTCTCTTCCAAAATGCATCCTTATCACGCCCTGAATTAGCTTCCTATTGCTGCTATAGTTTCCACAAAATTAGGGGCTTAAAGCAAAATAAATATATTAGCTTACAGTTCTGGAGGTCAGAAGTCTGAAATGGATCTTTCAGGGCTCAAATCAAGGTGTCAGCAGGGCTGCATTTCCACTAGAGGTTCTAGGGGTGATTCCAGTTCTTGACTTTTCTGGCTTCTAGAGTCTGTCCATATTCTTTGGCTCGTGGTCCTGCATCACTTGAAGCTAAGCTTCTGTAGCTGCATCTCCTCTGTCTCTCGAGCCTCCCTTGTGTAAGGACTTTTGTGATGACATTGTACCCACCTGAATAAAACAGGCTACTCTTCCCATCTCGGGATTCCTAACTTAATCACATCTGCAAGGTCACTTTGCTTTGCAACATAGTCACAAGTTCTGAGCATTGGGGACCATAATTCTGCCCACCATATTCCCATTTTCTCTCTTATAGCAAAAGTCATTGGACCATTTTTCATTCTAATGCAGAACCTCAAGCAACTAGGAATCCTTTACCAATAATTAGACATCTCCAACTCAGCCCTAGAGAATTGGATAAGTCACTATTGCAGACACTCTCCAAGGTGGCCCCAGTGATCCTTGAAAGTGAAAAAGTGTTTGTCACTCAGTCATCTCTAACTTTTTGCAAGCTCCTATGGACTCTAGCCCACCAGGCTCCTCTATCCATGGGATCCTTCAGGCAAGAATACTGGAGTGGGTAACCATTCCATTCTCCAGGGGATCTTTCTGACCCAGGGATCGAACTCAGGTCTCCTATATTACAGGCAGATTCTTTACCATCTGAGTCACTAAGGATTATTTATGCCTGTATGTGAAAGTTCATCCCACATTTTAAAATATTTTAATTAATTTTTATCAGAATATAGTTGATTTACAATGCTATGTCAGCTTCAGGTGTTCAGCAAATGAATCTGTTACACATAGACATATATCCACTGTTTTTTAGATTCTTTTCCTATATGGGCCATTACAGCGTATTGAGTAGATTTTTCTGTGCTATGCGTATTTTATATATATTAGTGTATGTCAATCCCAATCTTCCAATTTATCCCTCCCCACCTAAGTAACCTTAAGTTCGTTTTCCACATCTGTGACTCTGTTTTGTAAATAGGTTTATTTGTACCACTCTTTTAGATTCCACGTATAAGCAATATCATATGACATTTGTCTTTCTCTGTCTGACATACTTCACTCTATGATAATCTCTAGGTCTATCCAGGTCATACTCAGTGAAAGTAACCTCGTAATCTCAAAATTTCTAGTTTACCTAAGGGATCATGCTGGGTGTTGTACATGCAGTGGGTTTAGATAAGCATATGATGGCATATAGCCATCATTATAATGTCATGCAGATGATATGGAATATTTTCACTGCCCTAAAACTCATCTGTACTTTGCCTATTTATTAATATCTCTTCCCTCCCCAAGCCCTGCTGGCAACCAATGATCTTTTTACTGTCTCCATAGTTTGTCCTTTCCCAGAATGTCATATACCTGAAATCATATGGTATGTAACCTTCTCAGATGAGCTTCTTTTGTTTAGTGATATGCATTTCACTATGCATTTCTGGCAGAGGAACCAGAGATCAAATTGCCAACACCCGCTGGATCATGGAAAAAGCAAGAGAGTTCCAGAAAAACATCTATTTCTGCTTTGTTGACTATGCCAAAGCCTTTGACTGTGTGGATCACAATAAACTGTGGAAAATTCTGAAAGAGATGGGAATTCCAGACCACCTGACCTGCCTCTTGAGAAATCTGTATGCAGGTCAGGAAGCAACAGTTAGAACTGGTCATGGAACAACAGACTGGTTCCAAATAGGAAAAGGAGTATGTCAAGGCTGTATATTGTCACCCTGCTTATTTAATTTATATGCAGAGTACATCATGAGAAATGCTGGACTGGAAGAAACACAAGCTGGAATAAAGATTGCCAGGAGAAATATCAATAACCTCAGATATGCAGATGACACCACCCTTATGGCAGAAAGTCAAGAGGAACTCAAAAGCCTCTTGATGAAAGTGAAAGAGGAGAGTGAAAAAGTTGGCTTAAAGCTCAACATTCAGAAAATGAAGATCATGGCATCCGGTTCCTTCACTTCATGGGAAATAGATGGGGCAACAGTGTAAACAGTGTCAGACTTTATTTTTCTGGGCTCCAAAATCACTACAGATGGTGACTGCAGCCATGAAATTAAAAGATACTTACTCCTTGGAAGGAAAGTTATGACCAACCTAGATAGCATATTGAAAAGCAGAGACATTACTTTGCCAACAAAGGTCTGTCTAGTCAAGGCTATGGTTTTTCCTATGGTCATGTATGGATGTGAGAGTTGGACTGTAAAGAAGGCTGAGAGCCGAAGAATTGATGCTTTTGAACTGTGGTGTTGGAGAAGACTCTTGAGAGTCCCTTGGACTGCAAGGAGATCCAACCAGTCCATTCTGAAGGAGATCAGCCCTGGGATTTCTTTGGAAGGAATGATGCTAAAGCTGAAACTCCAGTACTTTGGCCACCTCATGCGAAGAGTTGACTCATTGGAAAAGACTCTGATGCTGGGAGGGATTGGGGGCAGGAGGAGAAGGGGATGACAGAGGATGAGATGGCTGGATGGCATCACTGACTCGATGGACGTGAGTCTGAGTGAACTCCGGGAGTTGGTGATGGACAGGGAGGCCTGACGTGCTGTGATTCATGGGGTTGCAAAGAGTCAGACACGACTGAGCGACTGAACTGAACAGAACTGATATGCATTTCAGTTTCCTCCAAAAGCATTTTGATCACATCAACTTTTTATCATGTCTGCTCATTTCAATTCAGTCACTCAGTCATGTCTGACTCTTTGAGACCCCATGGACTGCAGCACACCAGGCTTCCCTGTCCATCACCAACTCCTGGAGTTTGCTCAAAGTCATGTCCATCAAGTAGGTGATGCCATCCAACCATTTCATCCTCTGCCATCCCCTTCTCCTCCTGCCTTCAATCTTTCCCAGTATCAGGGTCTTTTCTAATGAGTCACTTCTTCACATCAGGTAGCCAAAGTATTGGAGCTTCAGCTTCAGCATCAGTCCTTCCAATGAATAATCAGGACTGATTTCCTTTAGGATTTATTGGTTTGATCTCTTTGCAGTCCAAGGGACTCCCTGTTTGTTCAGCCACCTCCATGATACTAACCAAACAAAAAAGAAGCTAATTGGATACATAGTCATTGATCACTCTTTGCTATACTCGGAGGTGAAGAAGTGCTGGGCTTTGGAGCCAGTGAGCTTGTCCCCTTGCCAGTGTATAAAGGCAACTCTATCAACTTTTCAAAGTCAGGGAGGGGAGCTGATTTGTTGGAGACTTGGAGGTCAAGCAGTCACTACTGTCTACCATATTCATACTCAAAAGTGGATACCCAGGAAATTGGCCTTCTACAGAATGAGAAGATGGGATGGAGAGATTCAATGCTATAGGCCTTCCTTTCATCTCTGCAGGTCTGAGGATGTGCTCTTTTAATACAGGAATCAGCTAAGAAAGTCAGTTAAACCATCTATTTATGACTTCTCAAAGCAGGGAAAGGCACTATTTGCATGGGGTGTGGGATAATTATATATGAGATGCTTTGTTCACTGCAGGATGAGAAACAGATCTGAGTTCCATCAAAAATATCAGGATCCTAGACACACACACACACACATACACACATACATACACACATTTCCAATCTTGAGAACTATTAATAGAAAGATATTTCTTGCTACCCAAGATTCCTAAGCTGAATGATGCATTCATTTATTCAATAAATATTTATTATGTACCAGGCACTCTGCCATTCAGACAAATAGAAAAAATTTGATAAGCAAAACAGACCCCCTTTATGGAGTTTATATGTAGAGATGAAGATGAACAATACATAAGAAGCAAATAACTCAGACTGAGAACTGATATAAAGGCATTGAACGAAGATATATATGCTTTTATTAGAGGGTTCAATAGGGAGATTTGAACTAATTTTGAAGGTCTAGCTAAAGTAGCTGAAGAAGACACACAAGCGCTAAGGAAAGAGCATTTCAGGAAAAGAAAACAGCCTGGGCAGAGGCCTTAGGGCGCCAAGGAATGTGGCCTAGATGAGAGATGAAAAACAGCTCATGTGGCTGGAGCAGAATAATCAAAGGATGATATAGTGCAAGATAAGCATGGAGACGGATGTAGGCCAGACCAGATTGTGGATTTGGGGTGTTGTCCTAGGAGCAAGGAGAAGGCAATGGCACCCCACTCCAGTACTTTTGCCTGGAAAATCCCATGGACGGAGGAGCTTGGAAGGCTGCAGTCCATGGGGGTCGCTAAGAGTCGAACACGACTGAGTGACTTCACTTTTACTTTTCACTTTCATGCATTGGAGAAGGAAATGGCAACCCACTCCAGTGTTCTTGCCTGGAGAATCCCAGGGATGGGGGAGCCTGGTGGGCTGCTGTCTATGGGGTCGCACAGAGTCGGACATGACTGAAGCAACTTAGCAGCAGCAGCAGCAGCCTAGGAGCAAAAATGTAGAAGTGAAGCTAGGAGATGTGGAATCATAAAAAAAGAAGGAAAGAGAAGCTTTCCTATGGAAGCAGAGTTAATGCGTCAGTGCTGCTAAGGAGCCCAGTCAGATGGCATGGTGGCCAGTCTAGTAACTTGCATCCACAGGAGAGACGGGGGAGTGATGCTCTATGACTCGTAGCAGTGACTCAGGAAAGAGGGTCCAGCTTTTGCCTTGCAATTCCTTGGCCTGCCTGTCTGAGACATCATGCTGTGAGGAAGCCAAGCAACCATGTGGGAAGCTCAAGTGTAGGTATTCCAGGAAGAGCCCCACTGAAGTGCCAGCCAGAAACCAACCTGCAGATTAACGAGGTAGCGCATCTTTGGGCAAGTCCAGCCCTCAGCCTTGGAGCTACTCCAGCAGATGCTGAATGAATCAGAGAAATCTATTCTTAAAAACTATATCTATAAATCTCTTTCCAAATTTCAGACTCAAAAACAAAATGAATATTGACACTGCTTTAAGGCACTAAAGGGAAAGTTTATAAAGTGAAAGTTGCTCAGTCACGTCCGACTCTTTGTGACCCCATGGACTATACAGTCCATGGAATTCTCCAGGCCAAAACACTGGGGTGGGTAGCCTTTCCCTTCTCCAGGGGATCTTCCCAACCCAGGGATCAAACCCAGGTCTCCTGCATTGCAGGCAGATTCTTTACCAGCTGAGCCACCAGGGAAGCCCAAGAATACTGGAGTGGGTAGCCTATCCCTTCTCCATTAGATCTTCCCAACCCAGGAATTGAACCGGGGTCTCTTGCATCGCAGGCAAATTCTTTACCAGCTGAGCTATCAGGGAAGCCCAAGTTTTAAATAGTTTGTTATACGGTGGTAAATAACTGGAGGAGTTATATATTCCATATGACGTAGCTAGAAAATGTAAGCGGCCACTGACCAGCATCAGACTGTACAGAATTAAGAAAATATAAGAAACAGGGACTTCCTTGGGGTCTGGTGGTCAAAACTTTACCTTCCAATGCAGGGTATGTGGGTTCAATCCCTAGTCAAGTAGCTAAGATCCTAAATGCCTACATGCCTTGCAGCCAAAAAACCAAAACAGAAAACAGAAACAATGTTGTAACAAGTCAGTACTTTAAAAGTGGTCTTCAACAACAACAAAAAATCTATAAAGAAAAAAGAAAGCATAACACTTTTATGTAATGCTATTGATATTTAGACAGCACCACCAACTCAATGGACATGAATCTGAGCAAATTCCAGTGATGGTGAAAGATGGGGAAGCCTGGCATGCTGCAGTCCATGGGGTCACAGAGTCGGATACGACTTAGCGACTAAACAGCTGGTATTTAGAGGTATATCTGTTGTCCAAGTTTGCAATAACTATGTTGACTAGCACAGATTGGAATGAAAAACATCAATGAGGCTCAGCAAGTATGTAGTCATGGGTGATCTCAGGGAGAATTATTTCAGTAGAGAGATCGATGCATGAGAAACCCAGATACAAAAGAGCTGAGTAGGAGGACACTGAGACAGAATTATAGACAACTATTTCCAGTCGTTTGGTTCTGAAAAACAGGGAGGAGGGAAAAAGGGTGGAGCTGGACAGGGATCAAGAAACTCAAGAAGCTTTCATTTTTCTTTGGAACATGTAAATAAGGAAGAATCAGGCTTTTTGAAGTCAATGGGACAAATCCAGCTGGGAAAGTGTAGGTAGAAAGGACGAGAGAGAAAAGGACTTTATTTATGTTAAGGATTGGAGGTGGTGAGGAGAGGAAATTGGATCTAAAGCAGGGAGATGAATTAGAAGAGAAATTTTCTATTTCCATGAGAAAAGGGAAGAGCAGATGGGTACATATACAGGAAGGTTTGTATGTTTCATTTTAAAACCAAAGACTGCATTTTCTGAAGCTTTAACTGCTAAGAGTGAAATGGAGGAAAAGAGTCCAAAATTGGGGGAATGAAGATAAGGAAATGGAATGGCGCAGGCTCCTACCGCTTTGATTGTGACAATTTTTCTCCCAGGCACTTTAAAACCAGGGAATATCTCTGAGCTCTCTGAAAGGGTCATTTCTTCCAATGGAAGAGAAGTTGTTCCTTCATTCACACTACTATCCCAGCCTCAAATTATCTAAGACTCTTCTGTCAAGATTCTTCACCATTCTGAATAAGTACCTGAAGTTTCTAACAGCAAGTAAACACCCTACATTACTTACATACTTGTCTACCTTTTCATTACATCATGTATGGCTGTGAGAGTTGGACTATAAAGAAAGCTGAGCACTGAAGAATGGATGCTTTTGAACTGTGGTGTGGGAGAAGACTTCTGAGAGTCCCATGGGCTGCAAGGAGATCCAACCAGTCCATTCTAAAGGACATCAGTCCTGGGTGTTCATTGGAAAGTCTGATGTTAAAGCTGAAACTCCAGTACTTTGGCCACCTCATGCGAAGAGCTGACTCATTAGAAAAGACCCTGATGCTCGGAAAGATTGAGGGCAGGAGGAGAAGGGGACGACAGAGGATGAGAAGGTTGGATGGCATTACTGACTAATGGACATGAGTTTGGGTAGGCACCGGGAGTTGGTATTGGACAGGAAGGCCTGGCATGCTGCAGTTCATGGGGTCACAAAGAGTCGGACATGACTGAGCAACTGAACTAAACTGAACTGAACTACCTCTTCATTAGGGGACAATGCTTTTAAAGAATGAGCACTACGCTTTTTTTCATTTCTTGTCTCCTGCTGTGTGTTCTCTGTGTGTGCATGCTTAGTCCTGTCTGACTCTCTGTGACCCCATGAACTGTAGCCCACCAGGCTCCTCTGTCCATGGGATTTCCCAGGCAAGAATACTGGAGTGGGTTGCCATTTCCTCCTCCAGGGGATCCTCCCAACCCAGGGATCAAAATGTCCAGTAATTAGTAGATACACAATTGGCTACCTGATAATGTTTAACTGTTTTTAATTTGAAGTTATTAGTCACTTAGGATATTAAAATCCATCCCTCTCATAAATAGCTGAAATGTTACATCTATTTTTCATCCCCTTTGTCACAGGACCTAGTGGTGATACCCCATAAGAATTATGAGATTGGAAATATACAAACAGCCAATATCCAATTCATGGATCACAGGTTTATTGCACGTAATTAGCACACAGTGCAGATTAGTCAGACTAGGGAAGAGAGGAAAGGGGTAGTGAATTACTACAAGAAAAGTCTGGGATGAAGGGGTCTCAGTGTGAGCAGCAGTCTGGTTGAGCAATGGGTCTCCCTCCCACCAGGTGTGAGTGGGAAGTCACTTTCTGCTCCAACAGAGCCTAGGCCGAACATCTTAGCAGCTCAGAGTCAGGTCCTCCAGCAAATAGCCTTTAAGTCACTTGGAATATTGTTTTCATCTTAAGGAGTCCGCCAGTAAGGTGTACTGGTGGTTACCCCCAGGAGGTCTTGTCTCCAGCAGTTGCTCCTTTTGTTCCAGTGAAGTCTTTTGCAGATGTTGCCAGATTCCTTATCTAAAATGACACTCATAGTTTATCACTCCAAGACACCTGCCATCTATACCTGAGGGTTTTGCAACATCTAATATGGAAGTTCATACTGACCACTGTGACTCCATTTTGAACTCCTTAACTGAGCTTCAATCCTATGAGTTTCATACAAGATGAGTGAGACTCACCACACAAAAGAAATCATATCATAACACATTCCCCCCCAATAGTACCAAGGAAAAAAGACATTAATAACAAATTATCTAAAAAGACCATTCATTGTCTGCTCATGAAAAGAGATGTAATTTCTGTCTGTGTAGTCCAAACCAGCTGTAGGCTATACTAGATAAAAACAGAGTCTCTAAAATCAGACCTCCCCTATGTGGAATCCTCAGCTTCAAAAGGTCTGGCTCTGGTTTTTTCAAATATACTGTCCTCCATTTTCTAATCTATAAAAGGGAGAAATGACGACATACATTTCAGGGTTATTGTGAGGATAATAGAAAGAACAAAACATCTATAACATACCCAGCACTTAGTGGGGACCTAATCAGATCAGATCAGATCAGTCGCTAAGTCCTGTCCGACTCTTTGCGACCCCGTGAATCACAGCACGCCAGGGCTCCCTGTCCATCACCAACTCCCGGAGTTCACTCAGACTCACATCCATCGAGTCGGTGATGCCATCCAGCCATCTCATCCTCTGTCGTCCCCTTCTCCTCCTGCCCCCAATCCCTCCCAGCATCAGAGTCTTTTCCAATGAGTCAACTCTTCACAAGAGGTGGCCAAAGTACTGGAGTTTCAGCTTTAGCATCATTCCTTCCAAAGAAATCCCAGGGCTGATCTCCTTCAGAATGGACTGGTTGGATCTCTTTGCAGTCCAAGGGACTCTCAAGAGTCTTCTCCAACACCACAGTTCAAAAGCATCAATTCTTCAGCGCTCAGCCTTCTTCACAGTCCAACTCTCACATCCATACATGACCACAGGAAAAACCATAGCCTTGACTAGACAGACCTTTGTTGGCAAAGTAATGTCTCTGCTTTTCAATATGCTATCTAGGTTGGTCATACTCCTTTCCTTCCAAGGAGTAAGTATCTTTTAATTTCATGGCTGCAGTCACCATCTGTAGTGATTTTGGAGCCCAGAAAAATAAAGTCTGACACTGTTTCCACTGTTCCCCCATCTATTTCCCATGAAGTGGTGGGACCGGATGCCATGATCTTCGTTTTCTGAATGTTGAGCTTCAAGCCAACTTTTTCACTCTTCTCTTTCATTTTCATCAAGAGGCTTTTGAGTTCCTCTTGACTTTCTGCCATAAGGGTGGTGTCATCTGCATATCTGAGGTTATTGATATTTCTCCCGGCAATCTTGATTCCAGCTTGTGTTTCTTCCAGTCCAGCGTTTCTCATGATGTACTCTGCATATAAGTTAAATAAACAGGGTGACAATATACAGCCTTGACAACTCCTTTTCCTATTTGGAATCACTCTGTTGTTCCATGTCCAGTTCTAACTGTTGCTTCCTGACCTGCATACAGATTTCTCAAGAGACAGATCAGGTGGTCTGGTATTCCCATCTCTTGAAGAATTTCCCACAGTTTATTGTGATCCACACAGTCAAAGGCTTTGGCTTGGTCAATAAAGCAGAAATAGATGTTTTTCTGGAACTCTCTTGCTTTTTCTATGATCCAGCAGATGTTGGCAATTTGATCTCTGGTTCCTCTGCCTTTTCTAAAACCAGCTTGAACATCAGCAAGTTCACGGTTCACATATTGCTGAAGCCTGGCTTGGAGAATTTTGAACATTACTTTACTAGCATGTGAGATGAGTGCAATTATGCAGTAGTTTGAGCATTCTTTGGCATTGCCTTTCTTTGGGACTGGAATGAAAACTGACCTTTTCCAGTCCTATGGCCACTGCTGAGTTTTCCAAATTTGCTGACATATTGAGTGCAGCACTTTCACAGCATCATCTTTCAGGATTTGGAATAGCTCAACTGGAATTCCATCACCTCCACTAGCTTTGTTCTTAGTGATGCTTTCTAAGGCCCACTTGACTTCACATTCCAGGATGTCTGGCTCTAGGTCAGTGATCACACCATCGTGATTATCTGGGTCGTGAAGATCTTTTTTGTACAGTTCTTCTGTGTATTCTTGCCATCTCTTCTTAATATCTTCTGCTTCTGTTAGGTCCATACCATTTCTGTCCTTTATCGAGCTCATCTTTGCATGAAATGTTCCTTTGGTCTCTCTGATTTTCTTGAAGAGATCCCTAGTCTTTCCCATTCTGTTGTTTTCCTCTACTTCTTTGCATTGATCACTGAAGAAGGCTTTCTTATCTCTTCTTGCTATTCTTTGGAACTCTGCATTCAGATGTTTATATCTTTCCTTTTCTCCTTTGCTTTTTGCTTCTCTTCTTTTCACAGCTATTTGTAAGGCCTCCCCAGACAGCCATTTTGCTTTTTTGCATTTCTTTTCTATGGGAATGGTCTTGATCCCTGTCTCCTGTACAATGTCACAAACCTCATTCCATAGTTCACCAGGCACTCTATCTATCAGATCTAGGCCCTTAAATCTATTTCTCACTTCCACTGTATAATCATAAGGGATTTGATTTAGGTCATACCTGAATGGTCTAGTGGTTTTCCCTACTTTCTTCAATTTCAGTCAGAATTTGGCAATAAGGAGTTCATGGTCTGAGCCACAGTCAGCTCCTGGTCTTGTTTTTGCTGACTGTATAGAGCTTCTCCATCTTTGGCTGCAAAGAATATAATCAATCTGATTTCAGCATTGACCATCGGTGATGTCCATATATAGAGTCTTCTCTTGTGTTGTTGGAAGATGGTGTTTGTTATGATCAGTGCATTTTCTTGGCAAAACTCTATTAGTCTTTGCCCTGCTTCATTCCGTATTCCAAGGCCAAATTTGCCTGTTACTCCAGGTGTTTCTTGATTTCCTACTTTTGCATTCCAGTCCCCTAGAATGAAAAGGACATCTTTTTGGGGTGTTAGTTCTAAAAGGTCTTGTAGGTCTTCATAGAACCGTTCAACTTCAGCTTCTTCAGTGTTACCTGTTGGGGCATAGACTTGGATTACTGTGATATTGAATGTTTTGCCTTGGAAACGAACAGAGATCATTCTGTCATTTTTGGGGACCTAATAATTCATAGCTATTAGTATTCATTCAACAAACATCCAATTGATAATCAGTGTGGCTAGAGTTGATATGCAGACTCTTAATAAGAAAGGATTCTCATCTGGATATTTATATTTGCCCCAAGGACATACAATTGTATAAAAGTGAGAAGTTAAATTCCTTTCACATGAGAAATTTTATTTCTTGAAATCAAATTTATTTTGTAAAAATCATATGAATGATGAAATAATTGTGGGAAAAACTGCTAATTCTGTCATATTTGTTTTTGTATCCACACATGATAAATCAAACACTTGCTCTCTTTTGCACTGTATGTGTTTGCATAGTTCAAATTTATATTAAGATTCTTATTGAGGAAGCATTGCCCTTGAGGCTTCCAGGAAAAAAAAAATTGCTCAGGACCATAGCTCTGCAAGTTTTAAGACAGCTATTGAAATAACCCTGGGCTATGTTATTCATTAAATTCATTTTGATCTTGATAGCCTCTGACCTGCACAGGTTGGTAATGACCATGAAGATAGATGTCTAGGACGTGGAGTTACTAAATGCATTCATATTTTAAAAGCAGGCAAAATAAAGTGAAATTTTTCCACCAATTCTTGCCTAAAAAAAATTTAGGATGGAAGAAAACAGTTGATTCCAATTCTTCTAACCTTATCCACTTGGGCTAACAATGTGAGTCCTCTTACGACTTGGCCCTTTAAACATTCAAGCAGGCTTTTGGCCAGAGTGATCATTCCAGTAGCAATAAGCATCCTTGGTACCTAAAGCTGTGGTTTTGAAATATAATTTCTCACTAAGAGACAGTTTTTTGGAAACCTGGGTATTTTAGATGCAGGGCAGAAAATGAACTAGATAACCCTGGAACATCTTATCATTCCACATTTAAAAAAAATCTACCTAAGAAAATTAGGATCATATCCAAAAGACTTGGGGGCCAAGTTGAAGAGGCCTTCACTGGCCAATAATAGGTTACTTTGAACTTCAACAAGAATAAATACTAGAGTAGGCTAAAACCTGTAACATGTTTAAACCCCCAAATTCACAATGCTATACTAAGAAAAATAATAACTAGCTGGTCCATTTCAAAGGACACCAGGGAATCCACTATTTGTTTTGAAAACCAGAAAATAAAGGGAAAGAATCAAGCATTATTGTGCATTTCTTATAGGAACTGTAACACTAAATAGCCTGTAGTAGAGGAGGGAGTCTCTCCTTATGAAAGTATTGCAGTAAATAAATGAAAAAGAATTGCAGCTTTGAATGAACTCCTGGATCTAGGATACATACAGACATATGCCTATGCAACAGTTGCTGACTTCTCCACAAAAGAGACAAGGAGATGGCACAGGTTACCTACATGAGCCACTGACAGTCTTGCCACAGAGATCAGATATGATTCTGATCAAATCTTTGTATCCAGGTGCCAGTTTCAGGAAATAGCAAGGTAATAATCAGAAAAACCCAGACTGTAGGAAACTCTACATGTCACATGGCCTGAATTCTTCAACAGAGAAGTTGTCAGTAAATGCAAAGGATAGAAGAGGAACCACAGGCGTTTTAGAGATACATCAAAGTGTTTTTAATGGGCAAAGCTGAAATATCATGGCTAGATATGCATCTTGTGATAAAACAATTAGTTTTTAAAACAGAAGTGATTACCCAAAGGTGATGATCTGCTTTTAAGAATGGGAGCAAGTTGTGATGAGGTTGGGACACATGGAAGGGTTATCTGAGGTAACGAGAAAAATTCTACTTCTTGACAGGGTTGCTTGGTTTATAATAATCCGTCAATCTACCTGTTTGATTTGTGTGGCTTTCTGAATCTGTTTTATTTTAAAATAAAAAAGTTTTTTTTTTAATGGCCCACTGCTAGGCATACACACTGAGGAAACCAGAATCAAAAGAGACGTGTACCCCAATGTTCATCACAGCACTGTTTATAATAGCCAGGACATGGAAGCAACCTAGATGTCGGACACGACTGAGGTGACTTAGCAGCAGCAGCAACAGATGTCCATTAGCAGACGAATGGATAAGAAAGCTGTGGTACATATACACAATGGAGTATTACTCGGCCATTAAAAAAGAATACATTTGAATCAGTTCTAATGAGGTGGATGAAACTGGAGCCTATTAAGCCAGAAAGAAAAACACCAATACACTATACTAACGCATATATATGGAATTTAGAAAGATGGTAATGATAACCCTGTATGTGAGACAGCAAAAGAGACACAGATGTATAGAACAGTCTTTTGGACTCTGTGGGAGAGGGAGAGGGTGGGATGATTTGGGAGAATGGCATTGAAACATGTATATTATCATATGTGAAACGAATCGCCAGTCCAGGTTCGATGCATGATACAGGGTGCTCGGGGCTGGTGCACTGGGATGACCCAGAGAGATGGGATGGGGAGGGAGGTGGAGGGGGATTCAGGATGGGGACCACATGTACACCCGTGGCAGATTCATGTCAATGCATGGCAAAACCAATACAATATTGTAAAGTAATTAGCCTCCAATTAAAATAAATAAATTTATATTAAAAAAATAGAAACATCCTTTTGAATCAGTATGAATGATAAAAAAAAGTAGTCTCCCAGGCTTGGTCCTTGTGGTAAATACACTCAAGAAATACAAATTTTCTTTAAGGGTTTTTCAAACTACATATTGCTGGTTCAAATGAGAGATTTAGATTCAACTCAACACCTTGGCTGAGTACAAGATAGTCCAGTAGCTGAGGAAGAAGAGGCATTCCAGGCAGAAGCCAAACCAACCAGATCTAAGAGCCATAGAATTTTTAAGGAATGTACACCAGTTGACCTGCCTGAAGGCCATTTGTAGACAGGGTGATGAAGAGACTAGGGGAGTGGGAGGGATGTTCAAGCAGAAGTGTACCTGGGTAACTCTATGGCTGATTCATGTGATGTTTGGTAGAAACCAACATAATACTGTGAAGCAACTATCCTTCAATTAAAAATACATGAATTAAAAAGAAAGACGGTCTAGAAGGCTGGAAAATTTTAAAGACTAAGGTTTTACAGATAGAAATAGGAGAGAGATAACTGAACATCCAGCAATGAGCAAGAACTATTTGTTTGATGGATAGAGGATGGATGGAAAATGCATGGACCATGAATGAATGGATGAAAATGCCATGTTAAGTTTAAATTTAAGCCAGGAGTTTACCTACAACTGTGAAAAGATTTTAACATAATGATGTGAGCAGATTTGCATTTAAGAAAAATCACTTTGACAAATGTGTGCAACGCCTAGTGAGTTGGATAGTTGTGAAGAAGAACAAGAGTTTAAATGAGAAAAAAAAAAAATCACAACCTGAACTAAGGGAATAACAGTGAGAATGAGAAGAATGGAATGAATTTGAGATCAATGATAGAGTCAACAGAGGTGACAACTTGGATACAGGAAGGGTCGGTGGAAAAGGCAGATTTATTTTCAAATTTCACCCTTGGAGTGATGTCATTAACATGATCTTGAAACTGTACAAAGAGAGTGATAAAAATATTAAAATGATATGCAGAGCCCATTCAGATAAAAATTAAATATCTTAGAGGGCAAAGAAGGAAAAAAAAATCCAATGCATGCAGAGAAGAAAATGAGCTGCCACTCTTGGGATGGATTTGCAGATTCATCTGATGTGAGACTAAGGAATGTAGAACCAGGGAACAGACTTCAAGTCCACCCCATCTGGACGGCATTTACATCACAGCTTGAAAGCTTGGGCGGACAGGTGGTGGCACAAAAACCAAAAGGTTTGCCTTGCACATTTGCAGAGTAAGACCTCATTTCCAGCCCAAACTACTCATTGCTATGCAACCTCAATCAGCTAAGAATCCAACTGTGCAAATCTTTTGGGATGGTAACTTCAAGGCTATGGTTTTTCCAGTGGTCATATATGGATGTGAGAGTTGGACTATAAAGAAAACTGAGCACCAAAGAATTGATGCTTTTGAACTATGGTGTTGGAGAAGACTCTTGAGAGATCCAACCAGTCCATCCTAAAGGAAATCTGTCCTGAATATGCACTGGAAAGACTAATGTTGAAGCTGAAACTCCAATACTTTGGCCACCTGATGCGAAGAGCTGACTCATTGGAAAAGACCCTGATGCTGGGAAAGATTGAAGGCGGGAGGAGAAGGGGACAACAGAGGATGAGATGGTTGGATGGCATTACCAACTCAATGGACATGAGTTTGGGTAAACTCCAGGAGTTGGTGATGGACAGGGAGGCCTGGCGTGCTGCAGTCCATGGGGGTCACAAAGAGTGGTAGACGATTGAGCGACTGAACTGAACTGAACTGAAAGCTATTGAATCCCTGGCAGTTAAGCTAGTCATTGATTCTTTTGAGTTTTCCAGGTACAACATGCTATTATCTGAAAATAGAGTTTCACATCTCTTTATGTTTTTGAAAAAACTTTCTATTTTGTTTTCAGGCATAGCTGATTAATAATGTGATAGTTTCAGGTGGACAGCAAAGTGACTCAGCCATACATATACATTTATTCATTCTCCTCCAAAGTCCCCTCCCATCAAGGCTGCCACATAACATTGAGTAGAGTTCCATGTGCTATAAAGTAGGTCTTTGTTGGTTATCCATTTTAAATAGAGCAGTGTGTACATGTCCATCCCAAACTCCTTAACTATGCCTTCTCCCCATCCTTCCTCCCAGCAACCATATGTTTGTTCTGTAGACTTGTGGTTTTAAGTTGCAGTTCTACTAGTTTGTAAACAATAATGCAACATTTCAGAGAATGTAAGATTAGACATTGTTGTTTTGTTGTTACTTAGTCACTCAGTCATGTTCAACTCTTTGCAAACCCGTGGACTGCAGCCCACCAGGCTCCTCTATCCATGGGATTCTCAAGGCAAGAATATTGGAGAAAATTACCATTTCCTTCCAAACCCAGGGATAGAACCCACATGTCCTGCATTAACAGGCAGATTCTTAACCAACTGAGCTCCCAGGGAAGTCACAGGTATCAATTTAGATTTAAAATGGTTTATTAAGCACTTGGAAAGTTTTCAATTTTGTTAGTGACTCAAATGAAGTACTTTTAAAATAAATCTAATACCAATTTTAAATATAGTTTAGAGAAATGGGAGTAAACGGTTAAAACAAACAAACGTGATTAAAATTGCCAGTTAATAAAGGTAATAATTAAATTTTTAGGCTAGACTAAATAAGATGTTCCTTTGATCTTCTCTGGGCCCCTAAACCACCCATAAAGGCATCCAAAAATGTCACATTGACAGATGATTAAGGGGCTACAGAAGAAAGGGCAGTTATGGAATTAAATTGTGAGGAGCCATGTAATAGGCAGAGGGAGGTTGTCAATAGACATATTGATGTATGGATTATATTCTGATTGTTCTTAAAAAATATAGGCTGTCTATCAAATCCCATGTGCCCAGGCAATGCTGCTGCTGCTGCTAAGTCACTTCTGTCATGTCCAACTCTGTGCGACCCCATAGACGGCAGCCCACAAGGCTCCCCCGTCCCTGGGATTCTCCAGGCAAGAACACTGGAGTGGGTTGCATTTCCTTCTCCAATGCATGAAAGTGAAAAGTGAAAGTGAAGTCACTCAGTTGTGTCCGACTTTTAGCAACCCCGTGGACTGTAGCCCACCAGGCTCCTCCATCCATGGGATTTTCCAGGCATGAGTACTGGAGTGGGGTGCCATTGCCTTCTCTGACAATAAGGGTAGATGGGTAGAATTCCAGGGGGAACCCATTCAGTATAAGGAGAAACACTCCATGTTGCCCGAAGTGGGTGAACCCTTCTGGTCCTCTTCCCCTGGATTGTAGGGGGGCAATTGGTACTGCTCATCACACCCTCCTGAAACACACTTTTCTCTGACCTTCCAGGATCCCACATCCCCTGGATTTCATTGCTTTCATCAACCACTCCTTTGACGTCATCTCATCCTCTTTTTCCCAATCTCAAACCATCCAAAGAGTCAGAACCATTTCTGAAGGACACTCCTCTGGGCACCACACCTCTCTATCCAGCTGCCTTTCTGGCTTTTCTAGAAAGATCTCTCCTGCATCTGTCCCTACAACAGCTGCTCCTCTCCCAGGCTCCCTCACTCAGAAAACAGCCCATTCTCCCACCCAGGTGCTCTGGCTAGAAACCTGCCTGTCCAACCCCCACTCTCTTCCGCATTAGGACCTGATCCAGCCACAGGCCCTATTGAGTCCACCTCCCCGTTCTACCTCTAACTCCTCCCTCCTCTCCATGCCACTGCCACCATCCTTGTCCAGGCCATCATCCTCTCTTGCTTGGACTATGGCAGTTGATTCCTGATGGCACTCTGGGTCTCCACTCTTACCCTGCCCTTGGGTCAGAAACCCTCAGTACCAGAGGGGGCTCTTAAAAATATACAACTTAAAATCCATTCACCATTGGGACTTCCCTGTGGTCCAGTGGTTAAGACGTGCGTGCATGCTAAGTCGCTTCAGTTGTGTCCAACTCTTTGCAACCCTATCGACTGTAGCCTGCCAGGCTCCTCTGTCCAAGGGATTCTCCGGGCAAAAAAAACTGGAGTGGGTTGCCATGCCCTCCTCCAAGGGATCTTTCTGACCTAGGGATTGAACCCACATCTCTTATGTCTCTTGCATTGGCAGGCAGGTGCTTTACCACTAGCACCATCTGGGAAACCCCAGTGGTTAAGACTCTGTGCTTCAAATACCCAGGCAATATAATAATGAAAAACTAAACATGATCTGCATATATTATTAGAGAAGAAAAGTAGTGAACATGGATCTGAAGATGATCATACTAAGTGAAGCAGATCAGACAGAGAAGGTCAAATATCATATGATACCACTTATATGCAGAATCTAAATATAAAGACACAAGTGAATTTATTCACAAAATAAAAATAGACGCATAGACTTTCTGAATGAATTTATAATTACCAAGGGAGAAAAGTGGGGAGGAGGGATAGATTGGAAGGTTGGGGTTGACATGTACACACTACTATATTTAAAATAGATAACTAACAAGTGTCTACTGTAAAAAAATAAAAAATGAATTAAATTTTTTGAAAATGTAAGTCTTGGTAAGTGCCGTAGACAGTATTAAAATAGTGTGAAATGACACTACTTTAGATTAGGGAGATAGGAGATATTTATCTATGGAAGTAAAATTTAGAATGAAATTCTAATTATTCAAAAAGAGTCAATGTCCTATGATAAGAGGAAATGGATTTCTGTTCAGAGGGGTTAGGGCAAAGGTCGTGCAGCAGAAATGAGCTCAGTGAGTTTAAGGGAAGTAGAAGCTCTTTGTTTGGCATCTAGTTAGTAAGGAAAGGGTTGGGAGATGAGATCAGAGACTCTGTAAAGATCCTATCACATAGGACAAGGTAGGGAGTTTGGATTTTATTCCAAAATTTTAGAGTTTTGGGCATAGGCTGCTGCTGCTGCTAAGTCACGTCAGTCGTGTCCGACTCTGTGCGACCCCACAGACAGCCGCCCACCAGACTCCTCCATCCCTGGGATTCTCCAGGCAAGAACACTGGAGTGGGTTGCCATTTCCTTCTCCAATGCATGAAAGTGAAAAGTGAAAGTGAAGTTGCTCAGTTGTGCCCTACTCTTAGCGATCCCATGGACTGCAGCCCACCAGGCTTCTCTGTCCATGGGATTTTCCAGGCTAGAGTACTGGAGTGGGTTGCCAGTGCCTTCTCCGTTGGGCATAGGAGAAAGATCTAATCTTAATTTTAATAAAACCACTGCATTAATAATGGATAATAGACCAGACCAGTTACCAGATATTGAAATCACCCTGTTGACACATAATGGTGACTCAAATAGGTGACTTCAGATCTATTTTATAGGTAGAGGCAGCAGAAATTGATGATGGGGGTAGTTGGGGTGAGATAAATGGAAAAGAGAAAAGGAAACATCAGGAGTAACCCGTAGATTTTTTAGGTCTGAGCGTATGGATGGATGCTGATGCTTTGTACTGACATGAGAGAGACACAAAGAAGAAGAGATTGAGTAAGTGGGATGCAAAATTCAATGGTTTGATTTTGCCCATGATTGCTTGAGATATTTATTATCACTTAAGTGGAAATGTCTACTACCTGATTGGAAATACAGCTATAGAATTCAGGAGCATGATTAGGTTAGACATAGGTGTGGGGTTGTTGGTATGTACCATATATACCTAAATAAAACACAGTATGTTTTCTTCTGAAAAAAATGATTGCTTGGAAGAGGAGTTCCTATACTGAGATGTTTCACAGGATGGGGCATAATAACAATTATATCATAGACTGATTTTATGAATCCTTATCAGAAGTCATTACTAGAGAGTCCCTTGGACTGCAAGGAAATCAAATCAGTCAATCCTAAAGGAAATTAAGCATGAGTATTCATTGTAAGGACTGATGCTAAAGCTGAAGCTCCAGTACTTGGGCCACCTGATGCCAAGAGCCAACCAACTCATTGGAGAAGACCCTGATGCTGGGAAAGATTGAAGGCAAGAGGAGAAGGAACAGAGGATGAGATGGTTGGATGGCATCACCAACTCAGTGGACATGAGTTTGAGCAAGCTCAAGGAGATCGTGAAGGACAGGGAAGCCTGGCATGCTTCAGTCCATGGGGTCGCAAAGAGTTGGATGTGACTGAACGACTGGACAACAACCAGAAGTCAGACAAAGCCGTGAGAAATAAGTAAAATTAAATTAATAGAAATAGCCATAAGAGAATTTGAGAAGCCTGAAATTATATGTAAAAATAGGACAACATCAGATTTAAAAATCTTTAAAGATAAAAAGTATCTGTATTCATTATGCTTCCAAAAAGCCAAAGAAATGAAAAATCCAGTCAAGTGATCAAGCTGAGTAGAACATCCTAATTTCTATGGATATGATAAAAAGTTAAGCAGTATATATAATATGAATCCAAATAACAAGGCTACACATCTACTTCGATTTGGAAAGTCATGGACATAGTAACTAAAGTTCTATGTATTCCATCATAGTGACTGACAGGACTCCAGTCTGCTTATGGCTGGAATCTCTGGTTGTATGTAAACTCAGTTAATTAGGATAGTAATTCTCTTCCTTAATGAGTATGCCTCTTTCACCAGTGTATTTATATCTATAATTTATTTTAAATTGTTGAGTATAACCAGTGATATAAATTTGTTTTGGTTTGTTTCAGTCTACATGAGGAAGGCCAGTTGCCTAAATCTGAAATTCACATTTCAGGTGTAGTCAGCAAGCACTGAACTGAAAGTTCACATTCTTTGTGTGGCTAATTGTTAATGATGTTCAGTTCTTAGCAAAGTTAGGGCTTTGATAATTTGCATAACATATGTAAGAAACAGGCTTTTCCTTCACAAAAGTTAGTGATGTTCAGAATAAATCTAGAGTTGTTTAGGATATCATTTAGACTCTTCTAGAAACATTCCCCCACATTTGGATGAATGAACATCTAGAGCATTTATCTATCTACACATTTAGGTAGAGCACCCAAGGCTGGATCCCTATATGATCTCATGTCCAGCTGGTGGTTCTAGGATTCTTGGTTGCCTGTCTCCAATAGATGACCAGCCAATTCCTGACACAAGAATATTGCTGAATTTGCCTTAAATCTTTCACATAACAGGCTGCATGTGTACTTGCTAAATTGCCTCATTTCCGACTCTTTGTGACGCTATGGGCTGTAGCTCACCAGACTCCTTTTTCCATGAGATTCAGGCAAGAATACTGGAGTGGGTTGCCGTGCCCTCCTCCAGGGGATCTACCCAACCCAGGGATCGAACCCACGTATTTTATGTCTCCTGCATCAGCAAGCGGGGTCTTTATCATTAGCGCCACCTGGGAAGCCCCATGTACGAGGTTATTGATCACCAAAAGAACAGAAAACTGTGACTTCAGTAGACTTACAGAACATGTTAAATTACTGTGATGTGATTTAGTAATTGTTCACTAGAAAACTGGTGTGGCAGGCAGAATCTAGTCTGACTCCTGTCTGTATTATTTCCTGGTTGTGGGGAGGAGCTTTCACCTATTTATTAGCTACATGTGGCAATGAACATTTACCAAAAATAACAAATTGGTTCTGGCCAGTTCACAAACCCAGATAAGAATGTGTACTAAATAATCTCAATAGCTGTCTTTCTAAATAAACATTTATTTTTCAGTCCAAGTAGCATTTAAAATTAATTTTAAGAAGATTAAGAGACTCAATACAGAATATATATCTATTTTTGTGTGAAGAATGAATCTGTGTGTGAAAGTGAAACTCGCTCAGTCGTGTCCAACTCTTTGCGACCCCGAGGACTATACAGTCTATGGAATTCTCCAGGCCAGAATACTGAAGTGGGTAGCCTATCCCTTCTCCAGCAGATCTTCTCAACCCAGGTATCAAACCCAGGTCTCACGCGTTGCAGGTGGATTCTTTACCAGCTGAGCCACCAGGGAAGCCCAATAACCTCAGTAGCTGTCTTTCTAAATAAACACTGACTTTTCAACCTGAGTAACATCTAAAATTTTAAGAAGATTAAGAAGACTCAAGACCAGAATATATCTAGTTTTGTATCAAGAATGAATCTGTTCTTTTTTGGTAATATATGTGGTTGTAATGATTAGGAGAATTTGACATATTTGAGTGGCAATTTAAAATTTGTAACTGCGTAATTTATGCTTTGGCATTGGGGCTTACATCTTACTACATTATAGTACTGAAAGATTTATTACCATAAAATACTTGAGTTTCACCAGGCATATACATTTATTTTGTTAGATTTGTACCATTTTTAGTACTTGGGAATGTTTATCCTCTAAAACCAGGTAACATATAGTTCAAAATGAAATCAAATAGATTAAATTTATAAATGCAGCTTATAATATTTGAAGATGTTTTATTAACTAAGCTTATAAACAGACACAAACATTTTTCAAAAGCCCCTTAAAAAGACTGTTAACATTTGTTATATTTATAAATAGAATAGAGATTTATAACCTATACTTAAAGGAACAAATGGCATTATAATATGACAACTCAATATATTTAATATTACACTTTTAAACCAGAAATCAGCTCTATTTCTGTGCAAAAGGCAATAAACAAATCTCAAGGGCACCAAAAACAGATTAGTGGATAACTCTATATAAGAATTGTAGTAATATTTAGGAAAAACTCAGGCACAAAGGACTTCAATTAACTCTACTTTCCTTAAAATGTATTTTATTGAAGTATAGCTGATTTACAATGTTGTGTTAAATTCTTCTGTATAGCAAAGTGATTCAGTTATACATATGTATGTATTTCTTTTTCATATTCTTTCCATTATGGTTTATTACAGGATATGAATATAATTCCCTATGCTATACAGTAGGAACTTGTTGTTAATCCATTCTATATATAATAATTTGCAATTAATTCTAGTTTTAGATGCTCATGGAAGCCACCTTTCATAAAAATGGAGGCAAAAATAACCCATAAATTTAACTATAATGGAAGGTATGATCTCACAATTATAAGTGTTAGGTATCCTTGTAAGCACACCTATTGAAATTACCTAAAGAAAGTGACTACATTGTGGATATCACAAATATGCATCTACAAGACAAATGAAAAAATAGCTGTTCTAATGTTGTACAAATAATGTTGTACAGATATCCCTAATGGAATAAAATGTCCAATGATATTATCCTACAAAGTTCCGAAAGGGCTAAAATACAACAATCTAGTGAATAAAACAAAAAAAGAAGCAGACTTACAGATGCGGAGAACAAACTGGTGGTTACCAGTTGCGGGTGGGGTGGGGGGAGAGAGAAGCAATAGATGGGTGAGGAGTGACAAGTTCACACTGCTGGGCATAAAATAGGTCCTAGGGTGTATTATATAACACAGGGAATATAACCAACATTTTGTTATAACTGTAAATGGAGTGTAACCTTTAAAAAATATATTAAAATATTTTAAAAATTATATATTAAAAAACTCCAAAACCTTAAAAACCTAAGTGGAAGTGAAGATGGATGTTTTCAGGAAAACCGTCTTGACTTGAAAATGGTTCCAATGATGACAAAGACTGATATCCAAGGCCACAAATGAAGATTCTGCATGTATTTATTTCATGGACTGTAAGAATGGGAAAAGTAATACCTCTACATTACTTTATAATGTGCCTTTATATAACATGTAATTGCTAATATGTACTATCAAAGTAACAACTAAGCATAGATTTAGCTAGTTTATATCTCTTAAAGTGTGTATATTTCAGGTGTTTATATTTTAAACACTTTTATGAAAAATGCTTTGTGTTTTGAAGTCACCATATATTCAGAAGATAAAATTAAAGCCTTGGGAGGGGATGAGGTTATATAGGTAGAATATATATGCTTATACATACAGAATGTAGAATGTATATATTTACTTAGAACAGCTTTTAATAGAGCATTTAAAGTGGAGAAAGGAGATGTGGCCAGCAAGGAAGAGCAGGAATGGACAGTGAGGCAAAAGGTGTGATATAATGGAAAACACAGTAAAAATGTTTGAGAGGAAAATAGCAGCCATCTGTGTAAAAGCCTGAGGATAGGCTAAGTGAGATAACAGGGAGGCGATCCCTGGATGTAGGGCATGGCGATCACAGTACGCTCCATGAAAACAGTCTCTAAAAAGTGGTCAATGGGGTCGGGTAGAAGCCAGATTGGCCTTAAGAAGAGTGAATGGGGAGTGACACTACAGACCAAAATCCTCTTTAGGGTATTTTCCCTCTTCTACCAAAGCTGCATGGTGGCTGCAGCCCCACCAACCACTTCGAGGTTCACCCAGCAGCCCTCCTACCGGGCCAGGGAGCCCTGTGGAGGTTCATTTTTTCCTCCTCTTGTGGGTGGCAGGGCCTTCTCACTCTCTGCCACAGTCACCTTGATTTTCCTTATTTTCCCAAGTCTGTTAAGAATAATACTCTCTCTATTCATCTATTTTCTTGGCCGCACTGGGTCTTAGTTGTGGTGTACAGGATCTTTACTGCCACGTGGGAGATCTTTAGTTGCGGCAGGCAGGATCTAGTTCTGTGACCAGGGATCGAAACTAGGTTCCCTGCATTGTGACCACAGAGCCTTACCCACGGAACCACCAGGGAAATTCCAAGAATAACACTCTCTTTGCTGCTGCTGCTGCTAAGTCGCTTCAGTCGTGTCCGACTCTGTGCGACCCCAGAGACGGAAGCCCACGAGGCTCCCCCTTCCCTGGGATTCTCCAGGCAAGAACACCGGAGTGGGTTGCCATTTCCTTCTCCAATGGATGAAAATGAAAAGTGAAAGAGAAGTCGCTCAGTCGTGTCTGACTCTTAGCGACCCCATGGACTGCAGCCCACCAGGCTCCTCCGTCCATGGGATTTTTCCAGGCAAGAGTACTCTCTAGGTATCCTTAAAAACAGTGTCTCCGTGACATAGTTTGTAATATAGCAGTATACTCGGTTGATACTATCATGTCTATTTCTAGATTCAGCTCATGGTTGAAATAAAAATGAAGGTCTTGGCAGTCTTGTACTCTGGTATTAGTAGACATCTGCTGAGTCAGGAATCCTCTGAAGGCAATCCAAAAGAAGTGCCTTTTTAAAATGAAAAGTGAGTAAATGAAAAATGCCAGGGGGGACAAATATCTAATTTTATCACTGAATGCCTTATTATTTGAGATATAGTGTAAAGTGTTATGCAAGTGCATTTATTTGAACTACATATTCTTACTTATTAGTGGCTCTCTTAGCAGCTTATCTGTTCTTCCTAATGGCAGTAGGCTTTCTGCTAAAGCAGAATCTGATGGATGTTTGATCTAAAATCAGAATATTCTTATATCCATTTTATTTCAACAAAAATTAAGGCAACAACAGAGGCCTCCTACTGAAAGCTAACCACTGAGTCAGAGAAGACCAGGCAAGAGTACTGGAGTGGGGTGCCATTGCCTTCTCCGCAATAAAAGTATACTTTTTTTAAAAATCCATGAATCACTTTTAAGTTTTTTTTTTTATATCAACCACAGAATTTGATCACGTGGGCTATGTCAACTAATCTTTCACCAAACATTAACTACTGCCATGCAGAAGGGCTTAAGAAATATTTGTTGAATGCAAGGAAATGTTACTTTGGAGAATTTTTATTTTTTAAAGGCTCCAAGTGAAGAAGCTAAAAACAAGAAATCATTATTTCCAAACTACAAGATGAATAAGATTTTAATGAGAAATATTTAGGGAATGCAAACTTGGTGGAGTAGACACTTAGGAGAGTGTTCAAAGGTTAAGCAAAAAATACTTGTACATTACCCCAAGAGTTTTACATTCCTAAAACACATTAACAAGCACACATAAAGCAAAAAGGAGATTTCAAAGAAGGACATTTTGTCACGTTGAAAGACAAAGAAGATCAAACATCTTTTTTAGACTCCAGTTCAAAGCTGGGTGGAGAGGCCTGGGTGGCATTCCAGACTGAAATTCAGAGAAAAAATATTTTCTTTAAACTTTCTTTTTATCCAACAAAGAGTTTCCAGCCAAATAAAACTTCAATGACACTACTTCTTTTTTTCCCATGATTGTCTGGTAGCATTAAGTATATCTCTTTTTAAAAACAGAGATGTTATCAGCAAAGGAAGTTAATTTGATGAGTTCATCGGGTATATTATAAACTCATGGACTCAGACAGTAGTTGGCACCAGATATTATTTAAAGACCAAAACTATATAGACTATGGGAACCTTTCTTTCACTGTGTTTTTTTTTTTAAACACCATTTTTTTTCTTTAGGAAGCTAAGAAAAATTTGGTATCTGAGGCCAAACTTACAAAATGTGAGAAATATATAAATTTACAGAGATGTTACACAGGTAACATGTAAATCTCAGACTTTAAAATAGCAATGTGTATGTGTACATGAGTCCTGCATATTTTGAGTTGCGGTTCTTGTATATGGTAATCATTTCCTGGAATTAACTATGTAAAAAATGTTTTTGCTTCACAGTTGCATGAGCTATGTTGAGTCTACAGCTATTTTTACTCTGTATTTTACACCTGTGTTAAGCACATAGATTTTACATAAAAATAGCTATGCCCTTATAACTAGTCCATCCCATGGACTCATCAGAGTCCACAGTTGCACTCTCAGGGCTGTGCAAGGTCTCGAATATGAAAAACAGCCACAGATCATTTCTCTTTTTTCTGTACATTTTCTTATAAGAACTCAAGTGTGGGATTTTCAACATAAATCTAGCCCAAGAAAGTTGTACTGTAATAAAAATCTTACTTCCCTAATGTTTAGAATGAGCTCATTTTGAAATTTCATTAATGACTTAGCCCTCATTGGTCTACAAAAACCTCATAGGCAATATTGAATAAAGAACTCCAGAGACCAAATTTGACAGCCATGATGACTGCCAGTCTCAGTAATTGAGCATCTTTGGTTTTCATTGCAGCCTGGCAAGAGTATCTCAAAAAGTATAGATTCAGGAGTCAGCTTTCAATTTCTTCATGAATGTAAACGCTCTCAGACAATGTGCTGATATTGTGGAAGATGTTTGCCACCCTCTATTTTCTCTTTTTTGAGGGGTGGCATCACTAGAATTTCTGCGTCTAACCTGTGGCTTAATCTAATAATTACTTCCAGTAAACTCTGGGAGCATTTCAGTTTTGTTTGGAAATACAAACTATTCTATGCGAAAACATTTTTTATTCTAATTTATAGAAACAGGCCAAAGTGTTAAATTAACACTTTCATTTAAAGTTTTGGGAATGACTCTTTCTTTCCTATTGCTGCTGTAACAAAACTATAGCAAGTTTAGTGGCTTAGAACAGTGGAAACTTGTTCCTGGCAGTTCTGTAGGTGAGTTATCTGACATTCATTGGGCTAAACTGAAGGTGTTGGTGAGGCTGTGCTCCTTTCTGAAGGTTCCCGGGGAGAATTCAGTTCCCTCCCTTTTCCAATTCTACAGGCTTCCCGTACTCCTTGGCTTGTAGTCTCCTTCCTCAGTATCAAAGACATCAAGGGAGACCTGATTTTTTTTTCCCATCACTGAAACCTTTTCTTCTGCCCCCTCCTCAAGTTTAAGAATCTTGGTGATTACATTAGGCCCATCCAAGCAACACAAAATAATCTCCATATTTTAAGATCAGCTGGTTAGCAAACTTAATTCCATTTGCTCCTTTAATTCCTCTTTGCAATGTAACATAACATATTCAGTTTCCTGGGATTACCATGTGGACTTTTTCAGGAAGCCATTATTCTGCCTATGGCACTAAGACAGACTTTTAATGATGCCAAAAATCTAAAACTCTATGCATGAGTCAGGATCCCATGATCCTATCTATTTAAGTCTCAGGTACAGATGATTAACTTTATTCTGTATGATAATATTCATTTCCTATTAAGCTATAGACATAACTATATGCAGTTCAAAAAAAAAAGCAGTTTTGCAATCAGTTCAGTTCAGTCCCTTAATCATGTCCGACTCTTTGTGACCCCATGAACTACAGCACGCCAGGCCTCCCTGTCCATCACCAACTCCCAGAGTCCACCCAAACCCATGTCCATTGAGTCAGTGATGCCATCCAACCATCTCATCCTCTGTCATCCCCTTCTCCTCCTGCCCTCAATCCTTCCCAGCATCAAGGTCTTTTCAAATGAGTCAGCTCTTCACATCAGGTGGCCAAAGTATTGGAGTTTCAGCTTCAACATCAGTCCTTCCAATGAACACCTAGGACTGATCTCCTTTAGGATGGACTGGTTGGATCTCCTTGCAGTCCAAGGGACTCTCAAGAGTCTTCTCCAACACCACAGTTCAAAGCATCATTCTTCTGTGCTCAGCTTTCTTTATAGTCCATCTCTCACATCCATACATGACCATTGGAAAAACCACAGCCTTGACTAGATGGACCTTTGTTGACAAAGTAATGTCTCTGCTTTTTAATATGCAGTCTAGGTTGGTCATAACTTTCCTTCCAAGGAGTAAGCGTCTTTTAATTTCATGGCTGCAATCACCATCTGCAGTGATTTTGGAACCCAAAAAAAATAGTCTGACACTGTTTCCACTGTTTCCCCATCTATTTGCCATGAAGTGATGGGACCAGATGCCATGATCTTAGTTTTCTGAGTGTTGAGCTTTAAGCCAACTTTTTCACTCTCCTCTTTCACTTTCATCAAGAGGCTTTTTAGTTCTTCTTCACTTTCTGCCATAAGGGTGGCATCATCTGCCTATCTGAGGTTATTGATATTTCTCCCAGCAATCTTGATTCCAGCTTGTGCTTCTTCCAGCCCAGCGTTTCTCATGATGTACTCCGCATATAAGTTAAATAAGCAGGCTGACAATAAACAGCCTTGACGTACTCCTTTCCCTATTTGGATCATAGTTTGAGATTAACATTAACAATCTACAGAAGACTCCTGAACAGAGTGGGAAACTAAGCTTGATGACACTTAGGGTTCTTTCTAACTTGTAAACCTGCTATAGATCTGTAGAGCACTGCTTTTCTATTTATCCTATTCTCTCCACCACCATGAAGACACAGATGCTTAACTTTTCAGGGTATAGAAATTAATAACAAAATGCTCCCCCAAGAGAATCAAAACAGGATTCTCACCACATTAGCCTTAGGACTTTTCTTCTATGAATATGAAAATGTAACTGCCAAACATTTTTTAAAAGATAAAAATAATGAGTGGCAGATTCATTTTGATATTTGGCAAAACTAATACAATTATGTAAAGTTTAAAAATAAAATAAATTAATTAAAAAAAAATAATAATGAGGACTTCCCTGGCAGTCCAAGGTTAAGATTCTGCTTTTCCAATGCAGGGGGTGTGAATTCCATCCCTAGTCAGGGATCTGAGATTCCACATGCCAAGTGGCATAGCCAACATTTTTTTTTTTAAATAAAAACAACAGTCACTGGTTGTCATGATTTCTCCTGACAAGTAAAAACATATTTATATTAAACCTGAAATCAATATAATTTTGAAACACATTGCCTAAATGTAAAGTTGGTAGTAAGAATTATTATTGTTTTACTAATGGAAACCTGTCAAGAATTTTTTAAAGGTGTATTATTAATACAACCAAGTTAATAGAGTTAGGAATAGATATGCACAGTACTATGAGGAGATTTTTTTCCTCCCTTTGTTCTTTGATGGATTAAAAATAGTAACAGAATCCCTATAAATGTGGATGGAAAATATTTCAAAGAACGGTCAGCTCTGGAGAACAAGTTTCTATGGAGTTAAGTATATAGATTATGACAACACCACAGGCAGAATGCAGAAGCAGGGACCAGGATACTCCCCCACCTTGGAAAAAAAACAGGGACAAAATACATGAAATAACAGTTTTCAAGACACAGGATATTAGGTAATGAAGGGGATGGTGATCCCTACAAGATGAGAAACTAACAAGATGAACCTTACATTTGCCCTAGCTTACTGCCAGCAAATGCCAATTTACTGCCCGCTGCTCAGCGAAGGGGAGGGACTGTGGTGGAGCCCAGCAGATACTCTGAGAGGAGGAGAAAGAACTGAGAATCTGGAAAGGCTTGCAGCTTTACACTAAGCCTCTCAGTGTAGCTTGGGAAAATAAGCAAATTGCACTTCGCACATTCTTCTGCCTTCATACACAGACTCTATCAGACTCCTCTGGCCTCTACATATGTTGTGTTCTGATTCTTTACTAAGAATACTTTAATACGTCTAATTTATCACTATACTATCTATGTCTGATTCTACAAAGTATGATGAAGAATATATTAAATTGCATCCTTTGAATTGTTCCCATTAGCCAAACTAAGTAGCTGGGGTCATCCTGTAAAGCACAGGTGTGCCTGCGGTATGGTCTATTCACTTCCTGAATTGGACTAATACATTCTGCATGAGCAGAAGCTTGTAGGTGACTTACAAAGGTCACCCTCACACACATCGATACAATATTCCAGCAAAGAGTTTGCAACACATGACCAAAATTCAGAGGAGGAAAACGTATTCACCCCCACGTTGTCAGCTGCTAGTTTTTATATGGGTATTAATTTAATACCTATTTGTCATGGTTGAGTCATACTGAGTCAAAATAGCCAGTCAAGTCACTCAGTCACCAGATTCATGCTGTGCCCCAGGAAGGACTGGATCCCGCCCAGGCAGCTCTGCAGCAGAGTCCGACCCGGAAGTAGATTGACTGCTACTACCTCTGCTGGTCTCAGTGGCTTAGCTGGTGGAATGACCCAGACCATTATCCCCCAGGGATCTAGTCACCATACCCTTCCTGGGCTGGGGTGCTTTGCCACATCTATTTACAATCCCAAGTGGGCCAAGGAACACCTTGAAAATTCAAGCAAATCCCCTAGATTGCACCCAGATTCTTCTGTCCCCATCACACTGGGAGATTGGGACTGACATATATACACTATTGATACTATGCATAAAATAGGTAACTAATGAGAACAAACTGTATACCACAGGGAACTCTACTCAATGCTGTGGTGACCTTTGTTGTTTAGCCGCTAAGTTGTGTCCGACTCTTTGAGAACCCATGGATTGGGGTCATCAGATCCCCAGAGTCACTGAGACAGGAAGCAAGATGTTCCCAGTGAATCTGGGAAAGATGACAATTCCTGCTTCTGCATTTGATTCCCATGGTGTTTGTCCAGGGCCGCTGTAACAAATGACCACAAACTCGGTAGCTTAAAACAACAGAGATGCATTCTCTCACAGACTAGGCAGCCAGAAGCCAGAAATCAAGGTGTTGGCAGTGTTCCTCCTGGAGGCCCTCGAGGGAACCTGCTCCAAGTTTCTCTCTGAGCTTCCGGTGTTTGCCAGCAATTCTCAGCATTCCTTAGCTTGTAGCTCAATCTCTGCCTCCATCTTCACATGGCCTTCTTCCTGGTGTGTCTGTGTATGCCCTCTCCCACCTTGGTCCTCGTTACCGTAACTGTGACCCCACTGACTTTCGGCAAATAGGTACTGCCACAAGCCACTGTTTCTGGGTCTTATCACCCACTGCCATCAGCAAGCTAAGTTTTCCAGTTGTTGTTGTTCAGTCACTAAGTCGTGTCTGCCTCTTTGCGACCCCATAGACTGCAGCATGCCAGTCTTCCCTGTTCTTCACCATCTCCCAGAGTTTGCTCAAACTCGTGTCCATTGAGCCAGTGTTGCCATCCAACAATCTCATTCTCTGTCACCCCCTTCTCTTCCTGCCCTCAATCTTTCCCAGCATCAAGGTCTTTTCTAATCAGTCGGCTCTTTGCATCAGGTGGCCAAAGTACTAGAGCTTCAGCTTCAGCAGGAGTCCTTCCAATAAATATTCAGGATTGATTTCCTCTACCATAGTTTGTTTCTACTGTTAGCTGTAGCCTCCAGAGTTACCACCAAACTTTTTAGGGGCCCTTGTGCCCCTATCAGCCATGTCTTTATGGCCTTTCTATGGAACATAATCATCCAAAGAGAAACCTATCCATTCTGGCATATCGTTTCCTGTCTTCATGCTTTCCTCCACCAGTGGTCACTCAACTTTGTTCAGAATTGGCCACTGCTTTTTCCATGTTTCTAGAAGCCACCCTAATAGTGAGTTCACATCTCCTGGGATCCTAACCAGGATGTCAAATCCTATTAAGATAGCTTATTTTTCAACCCAAAGACCCAGTGTGGGTGCTATTATCAAGTTCTCCCCCTCCTAGTCAATACCTTCAGCTTCCAGTCCCAAGCATTCTCCTCCTGTTTCACCCAATACATACAGGCCAATTCTTGCAGCTCCATTGGGGTACAGTCTGTCTCCTGTCACATCAGGCCCAGCCTCTCACTGGCTAAGTTTTGCTTAACCCTAATTACAGCTGCTCATCCCTCGCTCTAGGTCTCGTGGCATGGACACAGAGCAAGTCCTGCAGCGGGGACAGGTGGCCTGGGGAAAGAGACCTGTGCATTACCACCCAGCTTGGGAGTGGGTTAGGGCTGCCTGCCCTTAACAGAGATGTGGGCTGTGACTGCAGACTCACAAAACTCAGGAACCTAGTGAGGGCAAACATTCAGCAGCGTTCACTCAGACGTCGCCATCCCACTTGTCGGAGTCCTCAACTTTCCCAGTCCTTTGACCGTTGCAAAATAGACCTGCCTTGATTGACAGCTGTCTTTTGAAGTTTATCCATTCAGACTCCTAGGTCCTGGTTTGGTCCTCAGTGTTCTCAGTTCTCCTGCTACAAGAGATGGAAGCTTTTCTGCATGCATCTAGAGGATCTCTGGCTTGCCACGCCTCGTTTTCTGGTGCCTGTTATTGCCTTAAGGCTACGATTTTCTCCAGATTCTCAAATCCCAGCCAGTCCAACACTGCATTCCTTTCTATCATACCGTCCCCATGCATCATCAGTGGAAACTGCAACCATTCCCCACCCACCACGAGTGACAGGGTCCAGCTGAATCACTTTGTGTCCACCACACACTATTCATTTCTAATACCTATCTCACATATTGGATAAAAAATGACATAGCTTATACAAAAATTCTGGAATGCTTTCCAAAATAGATTTAAAACAGTGTGAATAAGAAATTAAATGTCAAAAGTATATAAGTGAGATACTAGATTTATTCAAAGAGAAATCAAATTTCCTAGGTAAAACATCTGTGTGATAATAATGATTCTGTGTCTCTGAAAAATGGCTATATGGTCACCTTTGTCCATACATTTAAGCATAAATAACAGGTATTGTTCAGGACACACACGGTAAAGAAAGAACTGAATGAGTCAATGGCTGAAACATACATATAATGACTTAAGATAACATGACTATTTAATGAAAATTTAGCATATAACATCTGACTTTTATCCTATGGACAAATAAGAAAAAATACAATAATTCATTTTACCCATTACATTTTACAAAATCAGACAAAATGATTTTATAAGCAGTTTTTTAATAAAAACAGCAATTTCATTTCAAACAAATATATTATCATCCTATTCCTTTATCCTATATACGTATTTAATTGGCAAATCTACTAGATTACAGAAATCAGTAAAAATCCAATCCATGATGTTTCAATTGCTTAGATCAATCATATTACATTTGAAATTCATTGTTCTTATGTTAGAAGCCTGATTATCAGTTCCTATTAAAATGCTATGCCCTATTGGGACAAGGAGGTCCCAATAAATGTGACTAGTCTCTGCACAAGGCTAAGTAACAATGTGTATAATACTTTTGAACATTCATACATGATTCATCAAGCACACAGATCCCAGCTCCTAAGACAAGGTCATCAAAGGGCAAGAAGCTCTCCTATTTCTCTTGTTCCTCATAGTGAGCATAGCCACTGGCATAGGTCCTTCCTAAATTCAAGTTAGTAAACAAATCTGATGACTCAGCATCTGAATCTTTTCCACCTTCATCTTCTTCCTCTTCGTCATCCTCTGCTTCGTACTCATCTTCTTCCTCATCATGGTAGCTAGCACCAGCATACTTATCAGATGCAAGGTTCTTCCAATAGGCATCATACCCAGAAGCTCCATCTCCCTCTTCACCTCCAGTTTGCCTGCCAAATTTCAGGGAACGTGCTACAAAACACAGATATGTATGTGGTGTTTGATTAAATCCTCCAAATCCTCTACAGCACATACAATTCTGTGAACCTGACTATCTGCTTCTTACTCTCAAATGCAAAAGTCAGTCACATTTGCCTTATTTACTCACTTAAAATTTAACTGGAAAGAAAGAAGACCTCAGGGCTTCCCTGGAGGCTCAGTGGTAAAGCATCCACCTGCCAATACAGGAGACACGGGTTCGATCCCTGACCTGGGAAAATCCCACATGCCACGGAGCAACTAAGTCCATGCTCCACAAATACTGAGCCCATGTGCCACCACTACTGAAACCCATACTTCGCAATGATAAGCCACTGCAATGAGAAGCCTGCGTACCGCACTAGAGAGCAGTGCCCTCTTGCTGCAAGTGGAGAAGAACCTGCGCAGCAACAAATAAATAAAACTTTAAAAAGAAAAAAAGGAGACCTCAGAAAAAACAATCGGATATATCCTACTCACAGTCTACATACACATCATATAAAACAAATGATAAACGTGACTGTGTCGTTTCATTCAATCTAGACAAAGGTGGAAAACAAAATAAGAACAGCATTCTAGATACATACATTAAATAAGGAACATTAAGCTCTAAAAGGCCTTTGTTTGATTAATTAAAAGTGTATTTTCAAATTATAGAACACTTGATTTCATGTCATTATGTTCTTCGCAAAAGAACTATTTTGTAATTCAGATATCCTAGAAAATAAAGCCTGTCATTTCTTCTGCCTTACTAGCAAAACGAAGTTTAGTGCAAAAAATTATGTCTCGCTTCACTGTGTAACTGTATCTTTGATTAAACAAAGTACGGTCAGAGTCATTTAGAATTATGGTTCTATTCTGATGTTTGGTAGAGAGTCAAATTCTCTTTAATAAAATTGTGAGCTGCATTATTGTAACCACGTTATAGTAGTTGCATTCCTTCATGGAAAATTACATTAAACCATAAAACAATTTCCTACAGTAGCAATGTATAACATAATAAGCTGCTGCTGCTGCTGCTAAGTCACTTCAGTCGTGTCCGACTCTGTGTGACCCCATGGACGGCAGCCCACCAGGCTCCGCCGTCCCTGGGATTCTCCAGGCAAGAACACTGGAGTGGGTTGCCATTTCCTTCTCCAATGCAGGAAAGTGAAAAGCGAAAGTGAAGTCGCTCAGTCGTGTCTGACTCTTAGCGACCCCATGGGCTACAGCCTACCAGGCTCCTCCATCCAATGGGATTTTCCAAGCAGGAGTACTGCTGCTCAAATATCAGACACCTAAGAATAGCTTCAAAATGAATTCCAACTTCCAAGTACTGAAGATTACCAGAACTTGAATATTAAGGATTTATTACTACACAATTATTTAACAAGGAAGCCCAAGCAAAAACAGACAAATCACTCTTTTTGGTCTTAAATTTCAGTATTCACTATGTCATTAACTGAAGCAAATGCCAAATATTGAAGTGAACGATGGTAAATTTCTTATGTTAAATTGAAAATTTTTACCCACAATTTTCCTAGGCTATAAAATTCCATTTGCTTAGGAGAACATGTTCATCTTCTCAAATATGAAGAAAAGGCAAAAATAAAAATAGAAAGAAGAAAAAAAGAAACAAATCTTGTCTATGCATTAAAGCAAAATCACTCCAATGTTATTTTAAGAAAGGCCTTACTTGACATGCTAAGATCCTTAGTTTCCTGAGTTTCATGTCCACATTTAGGGCAAGGAGGCTGTTTTCCTTTTTCTTGCTTAAACACCTTGCTCCTTGTATGATCATCACAGAAACAAGCCTATATAGGAGAAATAAAAATTAGGAAGTTAAATAAGTAATTCAAAAATACATGAAGACATCACTCAATGTTTTGTTGTTCAGTCGCTAAGTCATGTCTGAGTAGTTGGAACCTTATGACTGCCGCCAGGCCAAGCTGTCCTGTCCTTCACTATCCCCTGGAGTTTGCTCAAACTCAGGTCCACTAAGTTGGAGATGCCATCCAACCATCTCATCCTCTGTCACCCTCTTCTCCTCTTGCCCTCAATCTTTGCCAGCATGCGGGTCTTTTCCAATGGACTCGGCCCTTTGCATAAGGTGACCAAAGTTCTAGAGCTTCAGCTTCAGCATCAGTCCTTCCAATGAATAGTCAGGGTTGATTTCCTTTAGGATTGATTGGTTTGATTTCCTTGCTGTCCAAGAGATTCTTAAGAGTCTTCTTGGGAATCACAATTCAGTTCAGTCACTCAGTCATGTCCAATTCTTTATAACCCTATGGACTGCAGGACACCAAGCTTTCCTGTCCATCACCAACTCCCAGAGCTTGCTCATACTCATGTCCATCAAGTCAGTGATGATGTCCAACCATCTCATCCTCTGTCATCCCCTTCTCCTCCCACCTTCAATCTTTCCCAGCATCAGGGTCTTTACCAGTGAGTCAGTTCTTCACATCAGGTGGCCAAAATATTGGAGTTTCAGCTTCAGCACCAGTCCTTCCAGTGAATATTCAGGACTGATATCCTTTAGGATTCACTTGGGTTTGATCTCCTTGTAGTCCAAGGGACTCTCAAGAGTCTTCTCCAACATCACAGTTCAAAAGCATCCATTCTTCAGTGCTCATCTTTCTTTATAGTCCAACTCTCTCATCCATACATGACTACTGGAAAAACCACAGCCTTGACTAGACGGACCTTAGTTAGCAAAGTAATGTCTCTGCATTTTAATATGATGTCTAGGTTGGTCATAACTTTTCTTCCAAGGAGCAAGTGTCTTTTAATTTCATGGCTACAGTCACCACCTGCAGTGATTTTGGAGCACAAAAAAATAAAGTCTCTCACTCTTTCCATTATTTCCCCATCTATTTGCCATGAAGTGATGGGACCAGATGCCATGATCTTCTGAACATTGTTTTCTGAACATTGAGTTTTAAGCCAACTTTTTCACTCTCCTCTTTCACTTTCATCAAGAGGCTCTTTAATTCTTCGCTTTCTGCCATAAGGGTGGTGTCATCTGCATATCTGAGGTTACTGATATTTCTCCCGGCAATCCTAATTCCAGCTTGTGCTTCATCCGGGCCAGCACTTCTCATGAGGTACTCTGCATATAAGTTAAACAAGCAGGGTGACAATATACAGCCTTGATGTACTCCTTTCCTGATTTGGAACCAGTCTGTTGCTCCATGTTCTGTTCCAACTGTTGCTTCTTGACCTGCATACAGATTTCTCAGGAGGCAGGTAAGGTGGTCTGGTATTTCCATCTCTTTAAGAATTTTCCACAGTTTGTTGTGATCCACACAGTCAAAGGCTTTGGCATAGTCAATAAAGCAGAAGTAGATGTTTTTCTGAACTCTCTTTTTCTGGTATTCATGGCTGCAGTCACCATGCATGGAGTTACCACGCATGGAGCCAAAAAATATAAAGTCTGGAACTCTCTTTTTCTGGAACAATTAGAAAGCATCAATTCTTCAGTGCTCAGCCTTCTTTCTGGTCCATCACTCAACATATCAAGGAAATTTAAAGATATACTTTGTTCAGGCGAAGATGAGTTTTGTTGGGACTGGTAACATTCTTGATTTCAATTCCTTAAGGGAAAAGGTCTCTGCCAGAACTCTTCTGAACTATGACCTAAACACATGGCATAAAGTATACACAGGGTGTGACATGCAGACACATTTCTTCATAAATATGAATATTCACAAAGACTCTGATGACATAATGGTGAACAGCTCATCTATCCACACAGAGCATACCGTCTAAATGGGGACACATACAACTGGAGATGCAGTTACACGACACTATGCACTGAAAGGCAAGAGCAGAGAGGGAGCGCCAAGCCAGATCAGGAATTCAGGAAAGACTTCCAGGAGACGTGCTCTCTTAGCTGAGATCTAAGATATGGAGAATGGGGGTGCAGCAGGGTAAGCAAAAGTGGAAGAGTTGTCTAAGGCAGAGGAAACAGCATAGACCAACTTGGAGACGAGTTGGGAGAGAAGAGATACGACTAGGAGTATTAATAAGAACCAGAGAAATTACTCTGAGACGAAGTGAATCAGGGTGCATCTGTTCAGTGATCCTTGACAAATGGAAATGTTGAAGACAAGGTGTAAGGAAGCAGAACATTATGGAAATCTTCACTTTCCTCAAACTCTACCAAGCAAGTCCATTTTGACATAAATTAAAATATACTCCCATCATTTTGGTCAGAATGTTCTCCATAAATATAAGGTATGAAAACACTGAGCTAAGATTCAGGAGACCCGCACACTAGTGTCAAGTCAACACACGCCAGCTCGATGAGTTCTGAAACTTCTCTAAGCTGTCTCAACTTCATTCACAGTCTCTACAATAAAAGAATTAAACTCCATAATGTTTGCAGGCATGTATGCTAAATTGCTTCATTTGCGTCTGGCTCTTTGTGACCCTACAGACTATAGCCCACCAGGCTCCTCTGTCCATGGGATTCTCCAGGCAAGAATACTGGAGTGGGTTGTCATGCCCTCCTCCAGAGGATCTTCCCAACCTAGGGACTGAACCTGCATCTCCTGCATTTCAGGAGGATTCTTTTACTATTGAGCCACCGGGCAAACCCACACATAATGTTTAAGGACCCTTATAGATTTATTACAACTAAAAATATTCTAAGGGCTGGTGAGAATATATGGGGATTAGAAACAAATCTAAAACTAAAAAATATAAAAGTATACCTTACAACGGAGACAGGAATGCTGACCAAGCCGATTGCATGAAACACCTGTGGGGAAAGTACATAATATTCAAGATTCAAATTTGGAATGAAAACATTATTTTCCACAGATTTATACTTGTGCTGTCTTATCTTAGATTAACTATCAACATTTTTTTTGTCTCATAACTTTGAGGAAAAAAAAAATGACATGGAATTGCCAGCCAGAGGGAAGGAAGCCAGCAACTTCACATCCCCAGCATTCTTTCACTATTACAACTCTAATTATCCTCTCATCTCCTTCCATTCCTCCAAACTAGGAGATGGCAAATGTCATCAGTGATATTTTAAAACCTGAAATGGTAAAACATCTTTTTTCCCCATGACACTGGCTAGACTCTTCCCTTAATGATATAATATTTCTATTTTTAAAAGAATAACATCTCCATTAATATACATTATCTCCTGGTGGTATAGGCTATTGCCATTTTTTGCAAACTTCTGCTATGAGAATAGATACTTCAGGTGGAAAAGCATGACTGTGAAGAGAAAATAATGTTCAAGGGGGCAGGAAAACAGATGGAAAAATCCCAAAATACTTTCTATTTTAGTCAGTAAGCCACATTAATTTTGGTCATTATCTACAATTAATGCAAAAAAATCTACACTGAAGCGCAAATATTTTGGAACAGCCAAAATGTCTGGCATATATTGAGTACATCAAAATATGGACGACAAAAATAATTAAGAGACATATAGGAAAAAGAAAATAAACTAAGCCTTACCCTGATACAGTATAAACTATTAACTTTCAATTTACTCAGAGGTCTTGAAAAAAGAAAATTAAACAAAAGGAATTTTATCCTTATAATTCAAATATTTGACCAGATATTTCTAACTTGGGGATTCTTTTACTTAAGTTTGCCTGGGTCATGGGAAGCTTTTTCAATCTGGACCAGGGAGTTATTTTTTAAAAAACTCAAGGATGATTTCTCAATTATGTGTATTATTATTGTTTCTGTCCAACCCCCGTCTTCCTTCCACAGTAACACCACCAATTCAGATGGATTTGTGTTATTTGTCCTAAATGCTAACAGTAAAAGTAAAAATCAACTGCTGCTGCTAAGTCGCTTCAGTCGTGTCCGACTCTGTGCGACCCCATAGACGGCAGCCCACCAGGCTCCCCCGTCCCTGGGATTCTCCAGGCAAGAACACTGGAGTGGGTTACCATTTCCTTCTCCAATGCATGAAAGTGAAAAGTGAAAGTGAAGTCGCTCAGTCCTGTCCGACTCTTAGCGACCCCATGGACTGCAACCTACCAGGCTCCTCCATCCATGGGATTTTCCAGGCAAGAGTACTGGAGTGGGTTGCCATTGCCTTCTCCAAAAAATCAACTGAGTACTCACCAAATGTTAGATACATATAAGCATACCAAACTACTCCTATAATAACTAAACTGTTTCAGTCTGTGGAGAAAAAAGCTTGAAATCTCAATCATCTCTACTTAAAGATATGTCCAGAATTCTTAGGTTCAGTCTTCATTCAGTCAAAATAAGGATTATTGTTTAGTCGCTCAGTAGCGTCCGACTCTCTTGAGACCCCATGGACTGCTGCCCACCAGGCTTCCCTGTCCATGGGATTTCCCAGGCAAGAATACTGGAGTGGGTTGCCATTTCCTTCTCTAGGGGATCTTCCCAACCCAGGGATGGAACCTCTGTCTCCTGTTTGGCAGGCAGATTCTTTACCATTGAGCCACCAGGGAAGCCCACACGCTGTAAATCCCTTTCAAATATAGAACCAGACACACACTGAAAGTACAAAATGCCTAACCCAACTTCCCTGTGCACCAAGCATTTCTCAATACACCCTTTTCCCATCGCCACCAGCTGAGCTTTTGACATGCCACAAAGACACAATTCTAAGAAATTCATTGTTGTCTACCGCACCCTCACCTCCACCTCTTGGGAACCCAAACCATTCTGGTGGGATGTGGCCCTGCCAGTCTTCTGCTAATTACCTCAGCCCCACACACAGGCACTCCAGTTCTCTGTCCTGTTTTCTCCCTAAGAATTAAAATCTTGAGTTTATATTTAAAAATGCATTTCTTCCAGATTCTAAAAAATATTGTGACTTTCCTAGTTTTAGACTGGGGAATGGTTTTCTTTTTAAATCTATTTCTATGTCTTCAGAGTATTTTAAAGAAAGCAGGTTTGGACACATCAAAGACTACTGATAATAAGCCACTTAAATTGGAGGCCCCCAGGCCATTTTCATTATTTGAAAAAATAAAGGCAGAGTACACACATGTGCAGGGATTTTTTTTCCCTCAAGACATTCTTCCCACTGGTTATGCAAGTAAAAATAAGTATTTTAAAGAATTCCCATAATTTCCCATTCATAGTTATAAGTTCAAATCCAAAAATGATGAGATACGACCAGTAAGGGAGTAGAAACAATCTATCTTTGGGGCTTATGTGTATGATTAGGGCAGTGTTTCAGAGCAAATATTTCAAGCAGTGAATGGCGACTGGCAAAGGAAGAATGACAAAGAACAAATAAAGCAATGAAAAAAAGTAAAGAAAGAGGACAAATTACACTAAGCCCAAGAAACCTGTGAATCTGAAATGAGAATGACTTCAATATGAGATATCAAAGACATGGTAACAGATTTATATTAAAATCCCTTCCACTATTCAGTATCTTTATTTTTCCTTTGTCTTTTACCAAATCACTAAAACTTTATCACTCAAAGTTGCCTGTCTTTGGGTTTAAATACTATAAAATACATAAAGCTCCCAAGTTTCAAATAGAATATTTCAATTTTTATATTACACATTCTGCACAAGTCTAGGAACAGCTCAAAAATGCTAACTACTTTGACATGTTCCTTTAATCTTTTGACATTTTCTTTATAAATACTGTGAGAATTACATATGTGTTTGGACTGATGACTTACCAACTTTGTATTTATAGATGTTATAGATAAGTGTAAGGATTAACATTTTATAGCAGAACAAGAACCAAATTCATGAGAGTGAACCTGGAATTTCAGCCTTTCCTACAATGGTGTCTACTATTTACTAAGGGCTTTCTAAGTACCCTTAGAAAGGGTACCATCCTGATGCTTCATATGGATTCTCTTCTCAGTTAACTCTTGGAAAAAATTAGCATCTTCCTTTTAAAACATAACAAAACTCAGGTTTAGAAAGATTTGATAATTTGCCCCAAAACATATGGCCCATAAGAAATCAAGTATGATAACCCTGTATGCGAGATAGCAAAAGAGATACAGAAGTATAGAACAGTCTTTTGGACTCTGTGGGAGAGGGAGAGGGTGGGATGATTTGGGGGAATGTCATGGAAACATGTATAATATCATATAAGAAACAAATCGTCAGTCCAGGTTCGATACAGGATCCTTGCGGCTGGTGCACTGGGATGACCTGGAGGGATGGTACAGGGAGGGATGTGGGAGGGGGGTTCAGGATGGGGAACACGTGTACACCCGTGGCAGATTCATGTTGATGTGTGGCAGAACCAATACAATATTGTAAAGTAATTAGCCTCCAATTAAAATAAATTTAAATTTAAAAAAATCAATTAATGTTTGAATCTAAAACGAGCTTTTGAGAAATTAACAGAGTAAGAATACAGTACAATCTTATCTGTAAAAATGATACCATGAACCCATCAGTAACACTGGTTCTCAAACTGGAATACACATGAGAATTATGGGTACAGGCTAAATACAGATGCCTGGCCTCCACCACAGACTTAAAATCTCCAACGATGAGGATTGGGTACCTCCATTTTCTAAAAACCTCCACAGGTGTTTCCAATGCAGACTCCTGTCTAAGAGTCACTGGAACCAAAAGCAGGAACAAACTAGGGGTTGAACCACTTATTTGGGGACATCTGAAAATAGGGTGGGGGATAGGGGCTAGTTATCATAATAACCTGGAAGTGAAAACGCCATTTTGTACTCAGGATCAGGACTGCTACGAGCCCTGCAATGCCTGATCAATCCCACAAAATGAAGAACTGACCCAACCAAAATGCCACTGGAACCACTATTGAAAAACAATGGACTATATGTGTTCTGAATTTTTTCTAGAAACAGAAAACAGATACTGAATTAAATTACAGTCCATAAGAGGCCATATGAAAAACCAGATTCCTTTTCCAGTAAGTTTAACACTTACACTATTAAGAATCATAGGTATAAAGAACATGTAATATATTAAAAACTTACATTTAAATGTTTCCGCTTCTAAAACCTGGCAGCTGGCTTGATGTTCAAACTGATCATCTTCACAGAGAAAGTTATGGCAAAAAGAACAACTGAAAATTCTGCCTCCTATTGGATTAAAAAACAAAACCCACACATGTAAATATAATATAAGTTTAATTTAAAAAATTCTCATCTATAAAACTGCTCAGAAAAGATGGCAAGTTATCTCAGATGTATACCAAAATAGCACAGCAATTTTTTTCTGGTAAAAGCTACAAAGAAAACTAACCAACTGAACCAAAAGAGTGAACTCCCACTATATCCTAGCTCCCAACATAACGCGCAATGCTAAGAGATACTTCCTCTCCGGTACGTAACTCCCCTCCCTACCTGCCTCTAGACAATCCTAGCACTGCCTCTTAATGTTGGTATGTATAAATCCTTTTTCCAACTAAAGTTTACCTGGTCCCCAACCTTTCTGGCACCAGGGACAGGTTTGGGGACGTGGGGGGATGGTTTCAGGATGATTCAAGCGCATTCCATTTATTGTGTGTTTTATTTCTAATCTAAAGCTCCTGATCTGACAGGAGGTACCAGTCTGTGGCTCCGAGGTTGGGGACCCCTGAACTAAACTGATAATGGAAACAGCGCCAATACTTAGGACTGAGAGTATCCTGTAAAAAGAAAAATCAAACTAGAGCATCTGGAATGTTTCAAGGTCATCCTTCACTTCCAGCAAAGCTCATCACTTGTATGTAACCACTCACCGTGGTCCCACACACCCCGTTCACATTCCACACACTCAGCATCGGTAAGCGGGCAGGCACAGGCGTGTGTGCTGAGACACTTCCTACCATGACAGACCCAAGCTTCGCAGAAGTCACATATTGCACCCTGCAACAAAAGAGCACAAAAAATTAATCTTTGCCACCTGACTGGCTACAACTATTATTTAAGCAAAGGTTATCACCAAAATTATATGCATTCAAGCACTCATCAGTGATAGAGTGGCTGCATTTAAAAATGGACTGCTTTCTCTAACCCAAAATTAAACAAGGTTCCCTGAAGATCCAACTTCTTCACCAATAGCTGTTTACAATACACAAATCTAAGCTACAAATCCAAAGAAAAGGAAGCAAGAGGGAAACTATACACATACTCTAACATTAATCATTAAAATAAGTCAAACAGTAGACAGTCATCAAACTGATTTTAAATTAAATGAAGTCTAGAGCCCACAATTCAAACATCCCTGTCCTATAGCAATTCTGTTAACTGAACTTTTTCAAATATTGACATTTCTGACTTAAGAAAGATCCTTATCTGTGTAATTTATAAAATAATCATATAACTTTTCTAGAATAAAAGAGAGAAAATGTTAAATTTCTGCCAGCATCTTTTTTCTTTTAAAGCAGCTTATGTTTTAAATCCCCAATGGCTCAGTGGATAAAGACTTTGCCTACTAATGCAGGAGACACAGGAGATGCAGGTTTGATCCCTGCATTGGGAAGACCCCCTGGAGTAGGAAACGGCAACCCACTCCAGTATTCTTGCCTGAAACATCCCAAGGACAGAGGAACCTGGCAAACTACAGTCCATGAGGTCGCAAAGTATCAGACATGACTGAGTGACTGAACACACATACACAGCACATACTGTAAATCATTAATATATTTCTTTGTAGAAAAAAACTAAAGTAAAATACGTTACTAAATGACAAGGTAATGAGACTCCAATCCTCTATCAAGATAAGACTGCCTTTCAATGACACAATGACATCTACAGGATACTAAGAGCTAAAAGACTCTTCAGAAAATGGGACTGAATGGCGTTTCCTTTACGGGTGAGGAGGGACAGGGGCATGATGCAAGTTCCAGAGCCACATTAGAGAGGAGCTGTGATTTAAATCCAGGTCTTCTGAACCTCAGTGTTCAGTGTTGCATTCAATACAATTCAAGGCTCCATAACAAAAGTGTTAAAGAGCAAATAGGAAGAATGTTTTGGACTTGTAAAAGTAGGTTACCAGTGTGGATAACAAATCCTCAAATGTTAACTTATAAGAAAGATAACACAAGCGATAATTTACAAATAACAGGGAAGGGTATAAAAAGCCATCAAGGGATGATACACACATACCCCTAGACCTGAAGGGATATGGGCAAGGGGAAGAAGGAGGTTCTAGAACCACAAGACAGAGCCGTATGGAGAGGACTACCTACTCAAATAAAGGAGACCAGGACAACATGGTAGGGAGAAAGCTGGAAGAATAAACACGCAGGTCATAATTTCCTCCCCTCATCAGCCCCTCCATGGGCCGAAGCCAAAAAAAAAAGCCATAAGAAAGTCACCGATCCAGTTCACACACACAGGTCAGGCTCCCATGACAAATCAGGGTGGAGAAGAGTGAAGGGAGAGGGAATCTTAAGTGGCAAATAGAAAATGGCCAGAAAATCACTGTTCTAGGACTCAGAGCTAACAATGCATGATTCTACTTAAATGTATTCTTTATATAAGAGATCATTCACACTCACACAATTCAGTGAATTAAAAAAGTAGTAATTTGATAAATCTAGACATACCAAGGAAGATTATAACAGCTTCTGAATAAAGGCAACACTGATAATCCTATACTTAAAGACGAATTTTCACAAGATGATTATAATTCTGGCTCTTACTTCTGCAAGACATGCACACGTGAAAAATGTAAAGGTCTACTTTATGATGAAAAATTATGTGTTCCTGGAAAATTATTACTTATATTCTACTTTAAATATTATAGTCCTCATGGACTGACATTTGGAACTGAGCATAAATTAATACAATAGAATATGGTAAAAAGGGTCAAAAGGATAACATCTTTTAGTGGAAAAAAGAGCAAAATGCATCACAGGACACAACTGTTTTTATTATTTAAAACAATGAACTTCCTTTGAAAATTCTACATGTCATGAAGGAAAACTATATGCAATGAAGTACATTATGTCTCTATGTAGTGAAGAGCAAAACTCTGTTAACTACGTACTCTTTTTTGAAATGTAAAGCTTTAAAAATACAATTAATCGTAGGTTGTTTTGGAACTTAGGTTGCTTATTCAACCAAAAGCTCGAGTCTTAATTTAGCAGAACTTTTAATTAGAAAAGGGCTTCCTTGGGGGCTCACAGTAAAGAATCTGCCTGCAATGTGGGAATAATATATTGCTGAGGTCTAATTAAGACACATTAAAAAGGCCCCACTGACAAATGAATTGTTGTTTGGGTCCATATTAGATGAGTTTCCATTCCTTGTACATTTCCCAGTAAGAAAGAAGGAAGCTGTCTGTACATTTCCCAGTAAGAAAAGAAGGAAGTAGTCAAAAACAAGTGGAGAATAAGTGAAAATCATACAAAAACATGCCAGATAATCCAGATAACTCCAGACTAACTGAACCAAGGGACAAAGCAATACCATTTGGGAAAAAATAACTGCGTATTGGTACGAATGCCTTTTCCATCTCCTTGGAATTCTACTGGTCTAAAAGATAGGACAAGAAGCTTACCACCATGGCAAGGCCAGTACTGTAGACCCCAGCATGCTTTATGACACAGTCTGAAGACTTCATCATGCACTTTGTTTTCCCTAGCAAAGAAATGAATTTTCACTATTAGTCTTACAAAGTGGTCCATGTAAATATTCATTAATCCCTCTTTTTAGCTAGCCCAAGTTCCTATGGAAATAATTTGAAAATAGAGACTAGCACTGTTGACTGCTTACATAACTGAAAAAAGAAAATGGATATAACTGAGACTTTAACAGAGTCTGATCTTTTCAGATTAGGAATTTGTATACTACTTCATGTTTGTAGTAAAATCAGAAATTAAAGGTTATGCTTTCTTATCTAATCATCACTAGAACAGTTTAAAACCTTATGAATTTTTTGAATTTTCAGATGAATTAAGAGATTTCAAACTGATACACACATTTTATAATTCACAATAAAGGCAGTCTGATTTGAAGGGACTACTTCTTTCCATAGAACATCTCAAACCAAATATAAAATAACTATTCAAATTACCTAGTTCATTTTTTATGTTTATCCATAGTTAAAAATTTATAAACATAGCTCCCAGGTAAGCATTCTTCCAAAAGAATTGTCAAATAGTGCCCAAGTGAGCACAAAAACTCAAGAACACAGTGATAAAGCAAAAAATCACAATATAGCCACAAGAGCTCTGATGTAGCAGTGAATTAGCAATCTGAAATACCATCAGGAAATTCATTCATCACATGCCATGAGAGGATTAACAGTGACATACTAGTCACACATCTCAGACACCACAAAGCGGAGCACGGAAGAAACAGAAGACTCTCGATTTTCCATTACCCTGATTACCTAGGAAACCAAGCTAGACAAGAGGTAACAGGAAGAAAGAGAAACTGGAAATGAGAGGCAGCAGCACCCCAACTGTTCCATGTCCAACACTAAGGGCAAGAACTGGTGAGCAGGAGATGCATCCATGCATAGCACTACAGACGCTGCAAACAGGCGAAGGGCCTTGCGAGACTGTGTCTCCATCTTCTCCACAATCTATTTTCGCATTCTACATGCATTTGTCTTTTGTGAATAAAGATATAAAAACCAGCAGATGATGGGTTTATCTAGGCTAGTGTTCTCTTTTCCATTAATTACAGACTTCAAAGACATCTTTGGAAGTTGGAACACACTGGAAATATTCAGGGGTGTGGCCCTAAGCCTTCCTAACTTTCTGCAATGTTACCATGCATAAACACATTTAGATGAACATATCTCAAACTCTGTTTCACCTGAAACTACCATCCCACAACCAAAGGGGAACCTGTGTTTAAACAAAAGTTTGGGGGGTGCTTCTGGAGTGAATACAATTAATCAGGCTTCCTTACTGGAGGTCTTCAGAATCTTAAACATACACATATGTAACAGAATTCTCCCCAATGGCAGTGAAGGAAACACGCAGTACGTCTCAAATGCATGCATTGCTTGAAAAATACCTATTAATATACCAAGTGCTCTGTGGAAGACTATTTGGGAAACATCAACCTTGCTGTTCTGTGAACTACTATATAGTTTTACTCTGAATAATCATTCACTCTGAATAAAAATTCATTAAGTACATGGCTTAGGATCTCTATTCCACTTACTAAGGAAAACATGTGAGGAAACTCAAGAATCATACACTGAGAACCAAATAAGAAAACAAGTGATCACAAAAACCAGCACCAGGTAAATGTTCAATAAAATCATGTTCAGTGGTCTAACCAACATACTGCAGGCAGTATCAGCAAGAATCAAGCTGCTGCTTCTGCTGCTGCTAAGTCGCTTCAGTCGTATCCGACTCTGTGTGACCCCATAGATGGCAGCCCACCAGGTTCTCCGTCCCTGGGATTCTCCAGGCAAGAACACTGGAGTGGGTTGCCATTTCCTTCTCCAATGCATGAAAGTGAAAAGTGAAAGTGAAGTCGCTCAGTCGTGTCCAACTCCTAGCGACCCCATGGACTGCAGCCTACCAGACCCCTCCGTCCATGGGATTTTCCAGGCAAGAGTACTGGAGTGGGTTGCCATTGCCTTCTCCAAGAATCAAGCTAGAAAAGTAAACAAAAGATACCGACAAGACTAAGACTGCATAAAGAAAAGTTCAGGATCACCAAATCTTATTAGTCTGAAATTTAATCTTTTCATGTTTAAAACCACATACATGGTACCTACACTGTATCTTAATTATTTTTCCAGCGTGACATCAAAGAGATAAAACCAAGACATGATAGTTTTCTGGTAGGCCAAATAACATTTTATGTTATCTTATTAACACTAAGCATAACATTACTGTAAATGATAATGATGAACCCACAGGTTCAAACTAAATAAATACCAAATAAATTTTTAGTAAAAGAAAAGGCATGCATTTTTACCAAATACTTACCACACTGTGCACAAATTGGTAACTTCTGTACAGAATTACAAAAGTAGCAAAATGCTCTATTCTTCTGCCGTCTTGTCATGTAAAAGAAAATTTTTAAATACAGTCAATATCAGGTAAAAGGTCCGTCTATGTTATTACATATAGATAGAAAAAAGATAGAAAAACAAATAAAATTTACCTCTGACACTTGTCACATTCCTGAAAAATATAAAAACATAACATTAATCTTTCTACCAAATGAAAATTGCGAAGTTACTTATGTTATAAAGAATATCCTATTTTTCATGTTAAAATGTAAGTGACGCTTGCTCAAAAGCCCATGTATACCAGCATCTACACATACTTTAATACTAAAGGTATGCTATTGGGCATACCACACTAGAGAAAGAAGCGGCATTTTCACAAAAGAGGCTAAAAACTGTAGTGGTCTGTGTTTTGAATTTTTTTTTTTTTTTTAAGGAATCAGAAAAATAATACAGAATGGTACAAGAAACAGTAGAGAACACAATATGTTGAAGCTCACAGAAAATCCAGAATTCTGAAAATGGTACTAAGAACTCCACAATCTGGCCTCAAGCCGCTTTTCAAACTTCGTTGGCCTGTTCTCTTTAGATTCAAACCACTATTTGCCGGTTGTTCTCAAAATATATCTTGGATTCTTTCTTTTCCCTGCCTTACTTACTCTAATATGTCTCCCTGAAAAGTCCCTCCTCACTCCTTTACTTGCTGCAAGCTCTGGTGATGATCCCACCTCCTCTATGAACTGAACCCCAGCCCCACATTCATCTTTTACCAACTTTAACTCCTAATATACCTTAGTCCCAATTGTACCTTTTCTGCAGCACTTACCAAAGTCTAGCCCTCACTGCATATATTTATGGATGAGTCATGTCTTCCTTTGTCTTCCTTCTCTTCTCTAGAAATGACCCTGGCACAGAGAAGGGAGTCCCCACTGTCCTAATTATACAATGTAACCTTGCTCCCGCTCACCCCCCAACCCAGTCATAAATGTCAGTTAACCCCGGGATGGACACCCACCCACGCCCAACCTATCAGAGCGCTTTCCCTCTCTCAGGACAATGTGTAATGTAACATGCAAGCTATAAACCCAGTGGTTATGAACCCAAACGAAATAAAACAACCTGAGAAATGGAACTAAATAAAAGAAAGGGACAGAACTAGAAGTTGTTCCAGGTTCCAGCTGTTCCTGCATCCCAGCTACATCCTTGTCCTTCCAAGCACACAAGTTAGTCCATTATTCATTCAATCAACTCTACTTCTCCCTGAAGTTACTTAACTTGGATTCTGTCATTTATAAACATTAGGTAATACAGAAAACAACTGAGCCCTCAGCTTGTGGAAATAGAGATTGTGTCATTCATCTATGTATCCTCCATAGTGCCTAAAATAGCAGAGCAGGTACACAATAAACATCTGAGGAATTAAGTCATATTACGCATTTCATAAATGTTTGATGAAACAAAAGTACACATAAAAAGGAATGGGAAGAGAAAAAGTAGAGAGGCGTGCAAACCCGAGTTTTGGGACAACGCAGAGAAAACGTGGTCCGAGGAAGGGATGAGGTAATGATGACATGTGGGAAAAAGGCTTCAATTAATAGGACAAATTGAGGAAAAGTGTACTAGATTAGAGAGGCTGGAAAATGTCACACAGTTCCTAGTATGTATTCTTGATCAATACAATAGTAGCCAAGATAATATGACAGGTTTTATAAACAACACAATCAAACAGAACTCAGCTGCTATTCGGTGTTAATGAAAACAACAGACATGCCTTTAACACAGATTTACATAGTTTTTCAACTGAGAACCAAAAAACCCATTACCATTGATGCATTGCATGGATGTTTAGCTAAATCTATGGTGCTTCTTGATGCTCTTAGCTGTTTTTCCCGTTCCCGGCGGTTCTCTGCCTTCTTCCTTGCACCAGTCTTTTTTTTAGGCATTTTCCCTTCTTTCTACACAAGCAAGCAGAGAAGATATAACTGACTTGTGTTTGCTGTTTTAAAGAAACTAACGAGCAGAAGAATGAAATGCTCTAATTCTCATTAAATTTTAAACTCAACTCTGCCATTTTGATGGTTAAGCACATTTTAAGCCTTTATGAAACATTAAGCATACATCATTCCAAATAAAATAGATGGCTTTAAAAAAAAACAAAGCACTTATTTGTATTATCAAACAGTTCTAAAAAATGTAAACATCAAAAGATTTATCCTAACAGCCAAAATGGCTTTCTTTCCCACAGAGAAGTTTCTTTGATGTTACACAATATCCTTTAAAAATTACTTTGTACCAAGTGAAAAAAATTATTAGGAATGTATTATTTACCCACTTTATTTCACTTTTTAAACTATATATTCAGATAACCTGATGCTGCCAAGACTTCAGGTCTAATTTCTCCCACATAATACCTAGATAAAACATCCAATAGTCATGTCAAATGACATCAACTAAAAGCCAAACTATCCTTTCTGAAAAAAGATTAAAGGCATCAGAATCAATTTGACTCCTTGAAAGCTGCCTTTCCTTTCACTTTTACCTGCAGTGAGCATGTAATTTTAACTTCAAAATTAAGAGTATGTGCTTACCACACATCAAAATAAGGACTTTAAAACTGGCTTTTATCAGGTAGTTGAAAGAACCACCACACTTAGAAAAAACAAGATTTTGACTAAATAGCACATTTTTATTTGGCTTTTCATCCCATCTGAAGACCACAAGTTCCCTTAAAATTCCAGTTGTATCTTTTTTGACAAGCTTTGCCTCCCAGCCCTTTGGGCATAAATTAAGCACTTAATAACTGGAGAGATACACCAACAAGTCCACATGCTTGCTTTGAAATAGAAAAAGTTCCTAGTATTCTTCAAACTACATATACTTTTTAAAAAACCGTCTTTTCTAAGAGTGGTTCTCAAAAATTATCTGGAAATCTGTAAAAGTACAGACTGAGCCTTCTAGGCTCTATCCAAGATCTACAAATCCGAAACTTTCAAGCATGGTTTCAAGTTTCACGGCGGACTGACAAATCGACATTTATATTTCTCATTGCTATTGCTATTGCTAAGTCACTTCAGTCGTGTCCGACTCTGTGCGACCCCATAGACGGCAGCTCACCGGGCTCCCCCGTCCCTGGGATTCTCCAGGCAAGAACACTGGAGTGGGTTGCCATTTCCTTCTCCAATGCATGAAAGTGAAAAGTGAAAGTGAAGTCGCTCAGTCGTGTCCGACCCTCAGCGACCCCATGGACTGCAGCCTTCCAAGCTCCTCCGTCCATGGGATTTTCTAGGCAAGAGTACTGGAGTGGGGTGCCATTGCCTTCTCCGATATTTCTCATTACAGCACCGCAAAAATCACACACCAGCTTGTGCCTGGAACAGGACTCAAGTCACTCAAAGTTTTTCTACTTTATGGGTTTCAACTCTAACGCTGGAATGCCCAATCAATAAACCGTGTGATGGTTAGTTAAGCCTTGAAAGTATAGACAAACCAGGCCAAGAGGTTTAGTGGGTGGTGATGTGGAGTAACATCCAAGTCCACTAGGTCACCCTTCCAATATTTAAAGTGACAAGATACACAGAGTGAAAAACGTGTACTGCCCTCGCCAAATGAGCTCCGGAAATAATCACAAGGTGTTCCTCGGGTGAAATTTTCTGCGTCCCCAGGAGTGAATCCGCTGGGAAAGTTGAGCCTCATTTTTACCCCTCCAGTTTGTTTTGTAAACTTAAAAACTGAATTCTGTTCTCGGTTTTATATGGTAGTAAGCCCTTCTCCAGGAAGGCTCCCACTTCTTCAGGACGTGGCCCGTGTTGTGAAATGAAGAAACAGACACGGGGGAGGGGGGAGGGGGGTGGTCACTGCGGCTTGGGAGGCAAAGCCTGCAGCAGGAGGGCCAGAGGTGCTGGGGGCGTCCAGGCAAGACTAGGAGGCCGTGCCACGCGGCTGGGGAAACCGACGGCCGTCCCCGCCCGCGGGGCACCCTCCCTCGCGCGCGCTCCGGGCGGACCTCGCTCACCCTCGCGGGGAGGCCGGACTCACTCCGGGGCCGAGGGGCAGGGAATGGCGTGAAGCCGGCCGCGGCGGCAGCAGCTCCAACGCGCGAACCACAACCCTAGGAGAAAATGCTACTAAGCCCGGAGAAACGCGGACAGAAGCGCTTACAGATACTAGGAGCCGGACCGGACGTCCTCTGACGTCAGCAGCGTCCTTACGGCTACACGTCGATAGAGGAGGGCCCGCCCACTTCTGTTCGCTCCGCCCCGTCCCTGCCCCTCCCGAGGGCGGCGGGGCTCCCAATGCCGTGCAGAGAATCTGGGAGATGAGGAAAAAGGAGGGAACAGGAGGAGGAAAGTGGTTGGGAAGGGAGCCATCAATTTTATGTTTTCAGAAAAGGAGAACGCTAAAGGAAGAGAAAAATGTAAAAGGAAAAAGAGACTCACAACCTGGTACTGGATCAGCTTACTTAGTTTTTCTGGAAACTTTTTTGTTCTCCCACAACCACTTTTCATGTTTGCTGCACAAGCTGGACCTTTAGTTGCCCATGAAGTTCTGTACTACCCTCTTTTGTCTGTTTCCACTGGCCTCTGGAATTCCAGTCTTTTGTGAATAAATTCTTCCACATTCTAGATCTCCAGTGTGTTCTTCCTGTCTTTAGCTGAGACGTAACATCCTCTCCCTCCCAGAGGCTGCTTGCTTTAAACTTTAAAGTGAGGATGGCTTATTTTTCCACACTTCCTTTTTGTCTTGGTTAGGAGCTTAGGGTCTGTCCCCTTGCTCCCCAGTGACCTACTCGGATAATCCCTCCTCCTTTTTATGTAGCCATGCCATTTTTCATCCTTCCTTGTGCTTTGTGTTACTCTGTCCTTACTGATGAAAATCTTTGGTTCCAACTTTGGCCATCACCTGAAGTTGCATGAACATCTAAATGGAAGACCTGTCCTCTTGGGTTCTGGCTTTCATCTCCAGTAGCCATCATCTCTGCTCCAAGACGGACACCCACTGTCATGACTGTTCAGGAGGACTTGTCATCAGGTGGAACCACTGAAATCCAAAATTCAAACGTTTAACCATCCAACCTCCTATATTGTCAACTCTCTCAATTGTCCCTAATGAAGACTTGGAATCGCTCCATCCTTCTCTTTTCTCGGTATCAATATACTCTTTTCTTCCCCAGCTTTTAAAACACAGTTCATCATTTCACTCACAATTTTCCTTTTTTTTTTTTTCCCTGAGCTGGAATGCGCCCAATTCTATTAATTCAACAACTTGCCTTTTCTTTCCTACACTGAACTTCTGAGTGTTATTATAGAGGGGAAAAAAGTATATAATCATCATTCTACTTTAAATCCAAAGTCACTGACCTCTTCAGGTCTCCCAAAATTGCCCTGCTAGCCTTCTATGTTTTCCTAATCAAGACTGTCCTTCTCATTTTCCATGAGGACTTTCGAATCTCCCCTTTCATCAAACTTCTGCCACTTCATCAATTTTAGCAAATATTATTGCTTCCTTTCTCACAGAGAAAATAGAATAGTATTGGTAACAACTAAACAATAATGTTTCATGCTCTTGGCATTCTAATTCGTTTACATGTGTATCATTAACTCCTAATTTTACACATGATGTAACTAGGTCAGAGAGACTGTACAACTTGCTTCAGTCATCATACAGATGGTTTAGCTTGTAATGTTGTCTATTGTAGTTTTAAATTTTTCTTAAATTTGGTCTCAAGACCCCTTAAAAACTCTTAATTAAAACTTGAGAATTTTAACAAACTTTTGCTTATGTGGGTTATAGTCAATTGATATTTACCATATAAAAAACTCGGGTTTCCCAGGTGGCGCTGGTGGTAAAGAACCTGCCTGCCAATGCAGGAGACATAAGAGACCCAGGGTTCAATTCCTCAGGAAGATCCCCTGGAGGAGGGCATGGCAATCCACTTCAGTATTCTTGCCTGGAGAATCCCCATGGACAGAGGAGCCTGACAGGCTACAGTCCAAAGAGTCTCAAAGAGTCAAACACACACATATATGAAAAATAAAACATAAATTTTTAGCTGTTCATTTATTGGAAATTATCCTGATAAGTCTATCACATATTAGCATGAATAGCATATTTCTATGAAAATAACCATATTTCCCCAAATATAAAACAGAGGAGAGTGGTACTGTTTACAAGTTTGCAAATGTCTTTCTTGTAAACCTTAATAGTGAAAGTGTCACGTCCAACTCTTTGCAACCCCATGGACTGTAGCCCACCAGGCTCCTCTGTCCATGAGATTCTTCAGGCAAGAATACTGAAATGGGGTAGCCATTCTCTTTTCCAGTGGATCTTTCTGACCCAGGGATTGAACCCTGGTCTCCTGCATCACAGGCAGATGCTTTACTGTCTGAGCTACTGGAGAAGCCCAAAGCTTAAAAGAAGGCAGATAAATTCCTGTATCTGCCATTCCATTGAGAAATGTTTTGATGTTTCCATTATTCCTATTATAGTTAGCTAAGGAAATTTCAAAAAACACTCTAGGGGAAGGCTGGGGAAATTATTACAATGTAAATCTTTTATGATATTTCAAGGCCTTCTTCCTGTGGATCTGATCGTTTCTCTTTTGATGGTTTCCAGATCCAAAAACTGGCTCAGACTTTAAAGCTAAGCAAGAAATTGTGACTCATTATTAGAGCATTTTTCTCTGGCTCCTGGTTGGACACTCCCTTGATTTCTTTTGAATGTACAGACTGAGCAGTCTCCCTGTTTGCTGTCCATCTTTATTACTCCCAGAGAGACCACATTCTGTCATCCCTCTCCCTAATCTTTTTATTTTACGTTAAAGTATAGCCTATTATGGGCTTCCCAGGTGTCGCAGTGATACAAAGAATCCACCTGCCAGTGCAAAAGATGTGAATTAGATCCCTGGGTCAGGAAGATCCCCTGGGGAAGGAGATGACAACCCACTCCAGTATTTTTGCTTGGGAAACCCCATGGACTGAGGGACCCGGTGGGCCTCAGTCCACGGGGTAGCAAAAGAGTCAGACAGGACTTAGCAACTAAACAACAACAATCCTCTGAGGATCAGACCCCTCTCCCTCACTGCCACTCTCTTCTTGTCACTCATTGCAATATGTGCCAGGTTACATTGTAACTTGAGTCAAGTTATCGACCCAGTGGCAGGGGCTGGGAGCAGGGAGAGGCCAGGCAGATCCTGAAGGCATCACTTGTTGCACTTCATGCGGAGGCCTCTGCATGGTTTTAAGCCAAGGTGAGCACTAGTCACTGATCGGGAAAGTTGGACTCTGTGTTCAGACTTGGGAGGTTCAGGAGAATCCAGGGATTCAAGACTTCCAGGTGTCACAACCTAGCCCATTGCATCAGGATTTCTTTTTTCCAAGCCAGCACTCTGACGTGGCATGGCCAACCTGCCTGGGTTGTGTGGTTGTTAATCTTCTCTGGAGCTCTGCCACCCTTAGGATTAAGCATTGGGCCTATTCCTCAGCTCTTTCTGCCCTCCTACTTCAGGAGATAAAAGCCTCTTTCTTTGCTACTAATTTTTTTTCTTTACTTTTTTACTCTTAGATTCTGAATAGCCTTTAAACATTCTCAGCTTTTTTACTTTTTCCAAAGAATCAGTTTTGCTTAAGCCAATGTCCTTGTTCTTAAGATGATTGCTGCTGCTGCTGCTGCTGCTAAGTCACTTGAGTCATGTCCAACTCTGTGCGACCCCATAGACGGCAGCCCACCAGGCGCCGCAGTCCCTGGGATTCTCCAGGCAAGAACACTGGAGTGGGTTGCCATTTCACTTGTATTTCTTAAACACCTGATATGTTACACCCACTTCTAGTATGTTACCTTACATTAGAATACATCCCAGTTACCTACTGATAAAAGTTTTAATTATTGCACTCTTTGTTATCTTGTGCCAAAGTCCATCTGTTGTTCATCTGTCATCAGTGAAGAGGTCTACACTGACAGTCAGGGAACTAAGGACTCAAGTTTAAAATTCCATATTGGCTCCTATTTTTTTGGTTCAACCGTGACATCAATCAACTTGGGATGTCTTCCCTGAGTCCAAGATGAGTGCAAGGAGTTTGTTAGGGAATGCTTTGGGAACATCACATGAGGAAGGGGTGGTAGCCACAGTGGATGAAGTGAAGAGTTGGCCTACATTATGGTCTCAGGGAAGGGCTTGATTTTGAACCTGGCATGTCCCTTCAGAGTCAAGGCGAGTGGACTCAGCCTTTATACACCTGAGACGTCAGTCACTGGATGTGGGCTGACAAGGGAAGCAGGTGTAAACCTCGGACTAGACTACTCCTTAGAAGGGCTGACAGCTGGGCTTTGTCAGCTTGCTGTACTACCAGCAGCTCAGTCCTTCGCTTCTAAAGAGGAATCTGGGTGGTAGCTTCCAGTATTCATTACAAAGAGTGATGACAGAATCAAGAAATGTTCAGAAAAAGACAAAGAAAGCTTATCATTCACAGACCCTCACTGAAAGAATTCCAAAGAGGGTGCTTCAGGAAGATGCAAACAATTCAGATGGAAGGAGAGGATGCAAAAAGTCATAGACTGAAATCAGTTCCTTTGACATAGGGCATGTGCGATGTATGCACACGTGCTCAGTTGTTTGGTCGTATCTGACTCTTTGGGACCCCATGGACTGTAGCCCGTGAGGCTCCTCTGTCCATGGTATTTTCCAGGAAGGGATCCTGGGGTGGGATGCCATTCCCTATTCCAGAGGATCTTCCTGATCCAGGGATCAAACCCGAGTCTCTTGCATTTCCTGCACTGGCAGGCAGGTTCTTTACCACCGGCAAATCAAAAAACAGAATCTGTACAAAACAACTATAATAAACAAATTGGATCTGAAAACTATGAGGGGCTTAAATATTCTCTAAATTTGATGCAATTGAAATCAAATCCTGAGAGGGATTTTTAAGTGGAATCTTATTAATTAATCCTAAAGTTCTCATGGATAAGTGAAGAGACAGGAACAGCTCACATCATTTTAAACACCAGCAGAAGAGAATACCTTTATTTATTATAAAGTTCCAGTAACTAAAACAGATATCAGCAAATAGACTGATGTGACTGAATAGAAAACCTGGTTAAGGACTCATATACATTTGGTGACTTGCTAAATGGTACAGGCTGCATTAACCATCACTGATAAGAGATATATGGCTATCCACATGAAGGAAAATAAAATTAGATCCCTATTTAACAGCATGCATAAAAACAAATTCCAGATGGATCAAAGATCTAAATATACAAAGAAAAATTATAAGGCTATTGTAAGAAAATATAGGAGAATACCATTACAATATGAAGGTACAAGTGATTTCTTAAATAGGTCACGAAAAAGCAAAAATTAAGGAAAATACATAATGCATGTAATTTAAAACTTCAGCAAGATACCACAAGTAAAGTGATAAGGCAAACCAAATATTGGGAGGTTGAATTTGATACCTATATAACTAAAAGAAAATTTATATACAGACTCAACGAATCCATTAAGAACCACTATTCAGTGTGTATTAGTTGCTCAGTCGTGTCTAACTCTTTGCGATCTCATGGACTTCAGCCTGCTAAGGCTCCTCTGTCCATGGGATTCTCCAGGCAAGAATACTGGAGTGGGATGCCATTTCCTTCTGCAACTATTCAGTGAGAAAACCACAAACAACCCAAAAGAATTACAGGTAAAATCTATAAACAGAAAATTTTATAGAAGAAGAAATCCAAATAGCGTTAAAAATATCCAATTTGATAATACAGTGGAGTGTTATTTTGCACTCATCTGATTAGGCAAAATTAAAAAACCTGGCAATGCAAAAAAACTGAGGAAAGCTAGAGAAACAAATTTTAAGCAATTCTGGTAGGAGCATAAATTGGTAAACCTGTAGCACTCTTCTTAATAGCAAAAAATTTTAAACAACCTATCTTAATTAGAAAAGGAATAAATTATATGCAATCTATATAGCAATTAAACTTTATGAACGTAATCTATAAGCATCAACATGGGTAATCCCAAAACATTATGTCAAAGAAAAAAGCAAATTGAAGTAACTGCTTATGTAAAATTGTAACACAAAAGACCAATTATATACATAATTTATGGATACATACATATGTAGTAAAAGAACCAAAACATCTATAGAAATGATATTAACTTCAGGTTTTTATTATTTCCAGTGAGGGAAAGGAAACAGATGAATGATGAATTGTACTTTTAGTTGTCAGAGTAATACTAACTTAAAAACATATATAACAACATGACATTTGCCAGAAGGAAATGTCAAAATTTAAAAGACTGACAGTACCAAGTGTTGATAAAATGTGGAGCAACTGGAACTATCATTCAGTTTGGGGAGTGTGAACTGGGACTATTTTTGAAAATCATTTAGCATTATGTACTAAATACATATTTGCATTTACTAAAGTATATGTAAAAAATGTTCATAGCAGCACTCATTTGCAGTAGCCCCCAAACTAAAAATAGGCTAAGACTAAAAACAGACTTCTCTCTCAACAGAAGAAGGGCTAAATGAGTTGTGACATATTCATATAACAAAGTATTATATACCAACAAGAATAAACAAACTACAACCTCATGTAACAGTATAGAATAATCTCACAAAAATAATGCTAAACAAGAAACCAGCAATGAACAAGAAGTCAGGAATGAAAAAACAGCACATTATAATTCCCTTTATATAAAGAAAAATAATCAAAACTCATGAGGTTAGAAATCAGGACAGTGGTTCCTTTTGGGAGAAGGTAGCAACTGGAAGAGTTCCCAAGTAGGGCTTCTGGAGTGCTGGCAGTCTTCTGCCTATGATAGTGTTTAAAGTCCGAACATTCCTCAGTCTGTAATTTGTGACTGATGTCATTTATACATGCGCAATGGCACCCCACTCCAGCACTCTTGCCTGGAAAATCCCATGGACGGAGGAGCCTGGTGGGCTGCAGTCCATGGGGTCGCGAAGAGTTGGACAGGGCTGAGCGACTTCACTTTCGCGTTTCACTTTCATGCATTGGAGAAGGAAATGGCAACCCACTCCAGTGTTCTTGCCTGGAGAATCCCAGGGAGGGGGAGCCTGGTGGGCTGCCATCTATGGGGTCACACAGAGTCGGACACGACTGAAATGACTTAGCAGCAGCAGCAGCAGCATACATGTAATAGTTTGTTACAAGTTTTGTAAAGAAATATCAGTTAAAAATAGAAGCAGAAAACATCAATGAAAGTTTTCAAAGTGGCCATACTACAGTGGTTCTTCCCAAACACTTCCTCGCATCAATAAAAAATAATATTTATAGGATACACTTCCCTGGTGGCGCTAGTGGTAAAAAACCTACCTGCCAATTCAGGAGATGCAAGAGACACAGGTTTGATCCTGGGTTGGAAAGATCCCTGGAGTAGGAAAAGGCAACCCACTCCAGTCTTCTTGCCTGGAAAAGTCCATGGACAGAGGAATCTGGCGGGCTGTAGTCCATGGGGTCACAAAGAGTCAGACACAACTGAAGCAACTGAACGTACACACACTGGGGTAAACAGGGTAGATCTCTTTGTTGCCAAAGGTAACTTTCTTTGTGACTTTTCCCCCCTTTTCATTTTCTTCTTTTCAGGTGAGAAGGTAAAAATACCTACTCATTTATCTTCCTGAGAGAATTATTCTTTGCATTTTCGTAACAGGCACCTCTCAAATTTATTTTTTCTAGAAGCAAGAGGATTTTCCATTTGTGTTCCAACTCAAGGGCCCAGATAGAGGCCCACTTGCAACTTATTTGTAGCACAGAAATGTGCTGGAGTGGATAGTCTGGGGACTTCTGAACTATGGGATTCTTTAACCTGCACATTTAAGGGCTTTCAGTTTGGCTTCCTTTCATTTTAATTATGAAAACCAGTATTTGCTTTTTAGCTGAGAAAATCACCTTCCAATGTCAGACACCTGTGTGCTCATCTTTTGTGTATCCATCTATCCTCAAGAGTCAGGAGGGAAGTGATTGGATTTCATAAAATAACTGAAGGACTGATGCCCCCTCACTTCTTTAAAGCATCATATTTTTTAGTTAGGCTAACGGGTGTGTGTGTGCTCAGTCAAGTCCGACTCCGTGACCCCATGGACTGTGGCTCACCAGGCTTCTCTGTCCATGGAATTTTCCAATAAATGATCCTTAACAAATGGCTTGTGTCTTTTGGAAAAGTCTTAGAGCATCCATAACCATCTAGCAAATTATTTCTTCTTTTTTCATTTTATCACACCCTATTATCCACTGATCCAATTTATTATAAGGGAATCTCCAAGTACACTGACCTGTTAGGTTTGAGAAGAGAAGTAGGGTTTTGAAGTATCTAATGCCTGTATAGTCTTTTATTGTTTGCTAAGATTTTCACATTCATTATGATATTTAATACACATAGAAACAATTTATTGTAAAGTAGATGTTATCCCCATTTTACAAATAAGAATGCTGAAATTGTATCAGTCATGACAAATGATACCTATTTGAAATTGAATTCAGCATCTTTCTTTCCAAACTGATGCCTTGTTATTGGTGTCTTAACTCAGTGAACTCAGGGCACTGATCTGCTTAAGCCAGAAATTTGTGAGTGAACCCAGATGCTCTCCTATCCATCAATAATCATTAAACCTTTGTAATATGACTTCCAAGTTATCTGTCAGGATCATTCTCTCAGTAAATCCAGATCATCTATTTCTGGAAGGATGTCTGAAGACACTCTAATACAGAACACTCTGGATTCTGGATAAAACAAAAGAAAACACATTAAAAGAAAACTGTCTCCAGGGCACGATTAAACTGAAAGTAACAGAAGTTCAAGGAGCCTGGGAGGAATGAGAGGGTGGGAATCCAGACAGAAAGCAAGCCCCAGCGCTGACATTAGGCTGGGCCCATCTGAAAACCTGAGTGACCTAGAACTCAGAACTTAGATTCTAGTGAATAACATGCGCCCTGGAGACAAGAGCCCTGTGGCCAAAAAGAGTGGGATATTGGGTAACATTGTTGCATAAAGCTGGGACAAGACCCTACTAAAAAAACAATTGCACTTGAAAATATGTGAGTTATTTTCAAATATCTTTCGATGTTGATTTCTAACATAATTCCACAGTGATAAGAGAACAGATTCTGTAGGATTTCAATACTTTTAAACCATGAAATGTTTGCACCTTGTTTTATGGCCCCAGATATGTTCCAGTGTCTCCTAGTTTATAGTCTATGGGAACTGGACTAGAATTTGTATTCTGTTGTGTGAAAATTGTATAAATCTTAATCATGCTGAATTGCTTCATGGTGCTTTTCAGGTCTACTGTACCCTTCAACTTTTCTTTATATTCATTCTATTAATTTTTGAGAGTTTGATATTGAAACTCCAAGTAAAATCTTAATTTATCTACTTAAAAAAGAATTACAATATATAATGGAACAATATGTAACTTTGTTCTATAGTTTTCCCGACTCCTGTTAAGTGTGTTATCATACTTTCATAATTAAAAAAAAAAATCTTGCCACCTAGAGGAAGACGGGAGGGCTAATTCCCTGTGTCACCTTTGTCTCTTAGTAGAGTGGGAAGAAATAAAAATTAAAAGCACCACAAGAGAATTCCTAAACAGAAGCCCACCTCCAAGTAATAATTAGTTTGATTTTAAGGCTTCCTTCACTGTTTTTCCAGTGAAATAAGAGTAGCAAATAGGAGCAAGCATTTGCACTTCATAACATTTCTAAAGTTCAACATCCCTGGTCAGAGGTTACTAAACCCCTTCCCCACAAGGTTCACTGGGACAATTAGGTATGTGCTCTGTATGGATACTTAGCACAATTGCCTGCACAAAGGAGAAAATTAGTGCAGAGTTCTTTCTTCCTTGGCTTCCTTGCTATGGTTCAGCACCTTCTTATCCATTAGTCCCATCCCCTGCTCCTTGAGACCTCAGGCCTCCAGGGTCTTCAGTGGATCCTTCAGGGTTTTCAGTGAGGTACTGTCTTTGTCGCACTGAGGACTCTGGGAGCACTGACTGGAGATATTTAAATCATATTGGATGGTTACAGGTTATCACGTGTAGGCTCAGCTCAAAATCAACTAGTCAGTTCGGTTCGGTTCAGTCGGTCAGTCATGTCCAACTCTTTGTGACCCCATGGACTGCAGCACGCCAGGCTTCCCTGTCCATCACCAACTCCCGGAGCTTACACTAACTCATGTCTATAAATCAACTAAGCATGCTCTTTTTTCAAGTTTCCTCTCTGATTAAGTTCTCCCCTTTGCTTTAGAAATAATCATCATCACCACTCTGCCTGAGTGTGGAGCTTCCAATGAAATGAGTTTTTAAAAAATTAATTAAAATATTGACAGTAGAGATCATATAGCCAAGTCAAACGGCCCTATCTATCAAAACTGAAAAGTTAATTACTGTTAATTTTGAACATAGAATGTGATCTTTATCCAATATGTATCCATCTGCATGGCAATAGTTACCAGATGTCCAAAAAAATTAAGGTATATTAAAATAAATGAAAATAGCTAAAGGGATAGTTGATTCTATTACTTTTCTACTTGGGGACTACTGGGAAAACAATGCATAGATAACTTTCAATGCCTTTAAAACAGACTCAGTATAATAAAAGTTGAAGTACATTAATGGTTGCACTTGGAGGAAATAACCAGGCATGATTATAAATGGAATCAGATAATTTTCTAACTAGGAGTGTAAAATGTGGACATCAAGATACATATCTAATATCAGATAATAGCTATTGACTCAAATTATAGATTCATTTCTTTTTGAATAGGATCAAATTATACCTTCAATAAAAATTTCTTGAAATAACAAGCCTAGATGTATTTCATCTCCAGCTGTTTCCATAATTAACCATGATAAAGCAAAACACTTTAAATTACCAAACATAAAATAAATGGGATTTGTGACTGTGATTTTTCCTAAAGACTGCTACTTAAATATGTTAAGACAACAATTAAAAGTTACATCAAAATCAGATATGAAATATATCAGTAGGGAACTGCTTTCAGTATATGTAACTGAAGATCCAAATAATAGTGAATAAAACAAGATAGTTTGTTTCTCTCTATGTTACAGGCAGTCCAGAATGGGTACAAAAATTTACTGCCAAAGTCTTTGGAGTTCTTCTGGCCAAGCTCTCAAAGAACCTTTTAGATAGGAAAATTGAGGAAGGGAGAAAAGCAAAAGGACCTACAAGGTTGAGTTAACTTCTGTCAGTGGCTTTCCTGAAACACAATCAGTGACTCTGGATTCTGATAATTGACCAGAATTGAATGACATGAGCAAGCCTGGTTGCCATTAAGATTGGCAAATACAGTTTTTCAGCTGGACACATTGAAACCCTGAATAAAATTGAGGTCCATTATTAAAGGAGAAATGGATAATGGATAATAAGTAGGAAACCAGCAGTTTCAGCCACATCTTGATTTTTTATATTCCACAAGACAGGAAATTTGAAAGCATTAGGGTAGATTGAAAAGACAATGTGGGTCAAAATGGGAAACAGTGTTCTTTAAAAATCTCTTCCAGTATAAAACAACTAGATCCTGCATGCAACTTAATTTTTAGTGCATTGCTGAGTTCACAGGAAATAAGGAAACTCTCTAACACCATCACCTTCCTTCCCTGGAATTGCAATCAGCATGTTAAAAAGTCAGCTAAAATGAAAGGGATGTTTGTCTGAAGGCCAGAACCAACATCAGCAGGTCACACCTGAGACTAAGCCTCTTGCCAGCAATCAACTCAAGGAGCTCAATCAGAAGCTCAGGTTATAACCTGGGTCCTTGAAGACAGCAAATGTGGCCCTAGGTCGGTGGTTTCCTGGACTTCAACAAGAAGCAAATGTAAGTACTTGCTGGAGGAAAGAATTGCCAACATAGGTCTCCAGGTTGTCCAAAGCATGGATTAAAATCAACTAAGCATGAGATAGCAATAGAAGATGAACAAATACCCACAGAGGTGGTCTAAATACTAAAAAAAAGAAAAATTCTACAAGAGCTTATTTAACTTATATGCAGAGTACATCATGAGAAACGCTGGGCTGGATGAAGCACAGGCTGGAATCAAGATTGCCGGGAGAAATATCAATAACCTCAGATATTCAGATGACACCACCCTTATGGCAGAAAGTGAAGAGGAACTAAAGAGCCTCTTGATGAAAGTGAAAGAGGAGAGTGAAAAAGTTGGCTTAAAATTCAACATTCAGAAAACTAAGATCATGGCATCCAGTCCCATCACTTCATGGCAAATAGATGGGGAAACAGTGGAAACAGTGGCTGACTTTATTTTTTGGGGCTCCAAAATCACTGCAGATGGTGATTGCAGCCATGAAATTAAAAGACACTTACTCCTTGGAAGGAAAGTTATTACCAACCTAGACAGCATATTAAAAAGCAAAGACATTACTTTGTCAACAAAGGTCCATCTAGTCAAGGCTATGGTTTTTCCTGTAGTCATGTATGGATGTGAGAGTTGGACTATAAAGAAAGTTGAGTGCAGAAGAATTGATGCTTTTGAACTGTGGTGTTGGAGAAGACTCTTGAGAATCCCTTGGACTGCAAGGAGATCCAACCAGTCCATTCTAAAGGAGATTAGTCCTGGGTATTCATTGGAAGGACTGATGTTGAAGCTGAAACTCCAATACTTTGGCCACCTGATGCAAAGAGCTGACTCATTTGAAAAGACCCTGATGTTGGGAAACATTGAGGGCAGGAGGAAAAGGGGACGACAGAGGATGAGATGGTTGGATGGCATCACCGACTCAATGGACATGAGTTTGGGTAAACTCCGGGAGTTGGTGATGGACAGTGAGGCCTGGTGTGCTGTGGTTCATGGGGTTGCAGAGAGTCGGACACGACTGAGTGACTGAACTGACAAGAGTGATTCATCACATTAACAACTTAAAGAGAAAAAGAATATTGTTGTCTCACTAGCTGCAGAAAAACATTATCACTCATTTGTGATTCTAAACCTGCCCATACAACATATAAATTCTCTTATCATTTCTAATCATGTTTCCTTGAATCATTTTGGCTTTTCTAAGTAGACAATGATTTCACCTGTGATTGATGATTTTTTTCTTCTTACCTTTCCTCTTATATCTTTTATTTTCTATTCTTCCCTTAATGAGCTAGGTAAGACTTCAAGTATAATGTTGAATAGAAGCCAAGATAGCATCTCTGTCTGGTTTCTGATTTTAAAAAGAATGCTTTTATCAGATTGTCATTTAAAAGATGTTTGCAATTACAAGTTTTAATAGATACCTTTTTTTTTTTTGGCAGTGGTTGGGGGGCGGGGAGGGGTGTGTGTGTGTGTGTAGATTAAGAATGTTCCTATTACTAAGAGATTTGGTTTTAACCATGAATCAGTGATGAAACTATGAACTCTTAAAAATTAAATTTTTAAAGAAAAGCAACCTAGCAGAAAAATGAGCTAAAAATATAAACAGGCAATTCATAGACATGAAACACAAATTGTGACTAAACTATAAGAAGGTATTTTTAACTTCATTAATAATCAGATAATTCCACATATCATCACATCCGCTAGACAAACTTTTGCACAAAGATACTAGGAAATGTACACAAGAAGATTCATAGTAGCATAAAAGCAAAATACTGCAAACCAGCCCTGATGTTCGTCAGCAGGAGAATGGATTAATAAATTGTTACCTATTCACCCACTGCAATATTATACGGTAGTGAAAATGAATGGACTAAAACCATATGCAGAATTGGTTAAATTTCAGAGATGGAATATTTACATACATTACATATATTGTTTTGCACATAGTATTAAGTATTTTAAATTATAAGCGGTATTAGTAGTAGTGTAGTGCTTAGTCTCTCAGTTGTGTCTGACTCTGTGACCCCATGGACTGTAGCCCACCAGGCTCCTCTGTCCACAGGGATTCTCCAGGCAAGAATACTGGAGTGGGTTGCCATGCCCTCCTCCTCTTCCTAACCCAGGGGTCGAACTCAGGTCTCCTGCATTGCAGGCGGATTCTTTACCGGCTGAGTCACCAGGGAAGCCCATGAGTGGTGTTAGAAGGGGTGAGTTGCCACGGACCCTCTGGTGCACATTCTTGCAAGTCTGCCGAGAACGCAAAACCCTTTATCAATGTCGTTTCTCAGGGTTATATTTGTAGTGAATTACCTTGAAGATTGAGGTAACATGTTTTATAGGACAAAGAGTAGGCTTGCTTCCATTTGCTAAAAAAAAAAAAAAAAAAAGGCAGAATATTCCTGAAGCTCAGTGTTCTTTGGCTATGACACCAACCTACTGTGTGCATAGCAGCCTCCTGGCCCCTCAGCATCACTTCTATGAAGTTTGACAATCGGGAGGACCAATATAACCATCTGACAGCCTGGCCACTGCTGTGACATGAGAACTAAAGTCCGTTGTCCCTGATCCAAGAGTCTCCTGTCTTCTGCCAACGTCCATACATGGTAATAGACTAACTTGTTAGCCTCTGCTGCTGCTGCTGCTAAGTCGCTTCAGTCGTGTCCGACTCTGTGCGACCCCATAGACGGCAGCCCATCAGGCTCCCCCGTCCCTGGGATTTTCCAGGCAAGAACACTGGAGTGGGTTGCCATTTCCTTCTCCAATGCATGAAAGTGAAAAGTGAAAGTGAAGTCACTCAGTCGTGTCCAACTCTTAGCGTCCCCATGGACTGCCACCTACCAGGCTCCTCCACCCATGGGATTTGCCAGGCAAGAATACTGGAGTGGGGTGCCATCACCTTCTCTGTGTTAGCCTCTAAGTTAGGTAAAAACCTAGACATTTCCTAGACCTTGACAGAAAGTTGGAAGACTAGAAAGACTCCATAAGCCCTTGACCCTGTTTACCGCCTAACCAGCCAACTTGTTTTGGGCTATCACACAATCTCTATAGACTTTTTCCATTTCTTTTATGTAAAAGGAAAAAATGGAACTAGTTTTTAGTATTCCATGATGTCATATTGTGTGAGTGCAGAAAAAGACATCTAGAGATGTAGAGTGGAGGTACTCATCTGGATACAATGGAGCTTTTTCCGTTTCATTTTGTGTCTGAATCTTTGTCACTGAATGCTTTGGTGGATGGTGATTTTTTTCCTCATCCTGCTTCATTTTTCTTCATCTTTCTAAACGTGGGTATTGATGCAATAGCAACAATGATGTGCAGCCATGTGCCAGCCACTCAGGGCTGTTTTCCTTCTGTTCTTGTCTCTATATTGCACGAGCTGGAAGCCTAGTTTCTGGGTTAGATTCCACCAGTTACGTGAGGTTCAGAGAGCGGGACAGAGGCAGAAGCCATTATTATTCCTCCTGCAGAGCAAGGCAAGCATCCACTTTAGCAAGCAGTAGACATGAAGCTTTGCCAACTGCTCCCAGTCATTCTGAGAACAACTTAATTTGGACCACAGATAACTGAGATCAGCAGAAGTGGTTTCTTGTAGTTCTTTCAATTTCCATGTTTCATGAGAGGTGGTTTTGCTCACTTTTGTTTCTTCAACCCTTGTTTTTGTTATCATTTTTTTAAGTGCTTAATGTCTTATGTTAAATCCTTCCTACTCAAAATACCTGCAATGGTTTCTTTTTTACTGACTGAAACTTGTCGGACAAAAAAATTGGTAAATTTTGAGGAAAAGCTACTCTAAATTGATTTTCCTTTCTCCCTCATCATTATCAAAACTTTAACAGTAAAAGTAGAAGTCAAGATTCTATTAGAATTTGTAGCTACATCTCTAAGTTTTCTATTGCTTCTGTAACATTTCCACAAACTTAGTGACTTAATGTAACATTGCGGGGGGAGGTTGTTTTTGTTGTTGTTATTTTTATTAAAATGTTAGTCACTTAGTTTTGTTCAAATATTTGCGACACCATGGACTGTAACCTCAGGAATTCTCCAAGCAAGAATACTGGAGGGGGTTGCCATTCCCTTCTCCAGGGGATCTTCCTGACCCAGGGACTAAACCCAGGTCTCCTGCATTGCTGACAGATTCTTTACTGCCTGAGCCATTATCAATTTAGTTCAGTTCAGTTGCTCAATCATGTCCAACTCTTTGTAACCTCAAAGACTGCAGCATGCCAGGCTTCCCTGTCCATCACCAACTCCTGGAGCTTGCTCAAACTCACGTCCATCGAGTCGGTGATGCCATACAACCATCTCATCCTCTTTCGTCCCCTTCTCCTTCTGCCTTCAATCTTTCCCACCATCAAGGTCTTTTTCAATGAGTCAGTTCTTTGCATCAGGTGGCCAAAGTATTGGAGTTTCAGCTTCAGTAGTGAAGATACAGGACTGATTTCCTTTAGGATTGACTAGTTTAATCTCCTTGCAGTCCAAGAGACTCTCAAGGGTTTTCTCCAACATCACAGTTCAAAAGCATCAATTCTTCAGTGCTCAGCTTTCTTTATAGTCCAACTCTCACATCCATACATGACTACTGGAAAAATCATAACTTTGACTAGACAAACATTTGTCGGCAAAGGAGTGTCTCTGCTTTTTAATATGCTGTCTAGGTTGGTCATAGCTTTTCTTCCAAGGAGCAAGCGTCTTTTAATTTCTTGACTGCAGTCACCATCTGCAGGAGCCCAAGAAAATAAAGTCTGTCACTGTTTCCATTATTTCCCCATCTATTTGCCATGAAGTGATGGGATTGGCCTGAGCCATTATAGTTAACATTTATTTTATTTATCTATCCATTTTTGGCTGCACTGGGTCTTTGTTCTGGTGCATGGACTTTCTCTTTTTGCAGTGTGCAGGTTTCTCATTGCAGTGGCTTCTCTTGTTTTGGAGCACAGCTCTAAGGTGAGCAAGGCTTCAGTAGTTGTGGTGTGGGGGCTTATTTGCCCCATAGCATGTGGCATCTTAGTTCGCAGACCAGGAATCGAACTTGTGTCCCTTGCATTGACAGGCAGATTCTTACCACTGGACCACCAAGGAAGTCCCTGTTGTTTTTCAATCTTACAACTTCTGTAGGTCAAAACTCTGGGTAGGCTTAAATGGGTATTTGTGTAGGGTTTCTCAAGGCCAAAATGAGTGTGTCATAAGGGCTGCATTCATTGGTCTAGAGTGTGACTCACAGCTAACTCAGCTTGTCAGTTCAGTTCAGGTTCATATGGTTGGAGGACCGAGATCCTTGTGCATTTGATGGCCATACCCCTGCGCTGGTCTACTGTTAGAGGCTGCCCACATTTGTGCTCACATTTTCCATGTGGCCTCCTCCAATAGCTGACTTGCATGCAGGGTTGTCACTAACTTCTTCTGCTGCCTCTCTTTGACTCCAGCCAGAGCAGGTTCTCTGCTGTGCCTATTCAGATTGTTGCTGTTATTTAGTCACTAAGTTGTTTCTAACTCTTTTGCAACCCCATGGACTATATAGCCCACTGGGCTCTTCTGTTCACGGGATGTCCCAGGCAAGAATACTGGAGTGGGTTGCCATTTTCTTCTCCAGGGGATCTTCCTGACCCAGGGATTGAACCCCTGTGTCTCCTGCACTGGCAGGCAGACTCTTTACTACTAGGCCACCAGGGAAGCCTGCCTACCCAGCAAATCTGAGATAATTTATCTTTAAGTATACCTGCAAAGTCTCTTATGCCAGGTCATATAATATATTCACAGGTTCCGAGGATTAGAGCATAGTCTCCGCTGTAAGGGGAGGGAAGGATTTTGTCTACCACCTAAGCATTTAAATGTTATGTCTTCATCTGACAGCCTCACTTGAATGCTTATGATCTGCCTTGACTGTGGGAATCATCTTTAAACCCCAAAATTTGGTTTTTGGACTTTGCTTTAAGTAGGAGTAAGAGTGGGAGAGACAGAAAGGCATTGCCAGTGCTTGATTTTCAGAAAGCAATGATAACAAAGCCAACTCAAGGTGACTTGGGAGAAAGGGCAGATGTTCCAGGAGTGGTCATGCATGGACCTGGAAACAGAGTGCATCATCTTATAAAGGTATTGCCTCAGTGATTTTGTTTTTAAAAATCAAGATGTAAAACCCATTTCTTTCCTTCTTCAGCAATTGTGCATAGTAATTATTTTTAATTGAACAACTTCCTGTCCCCCGCCCACACCCCCTCACACACAAGCAACCAAAACTGGGAAGCATAGCAATTTCTTAGAATCAGTTTTTGCCAAAAGCCTGATCTAAGGTGGATGGGGAATTTAGGATTGATCCTGGGAACCCAGAAATTAAGAGGTTACTCTGTGGGATGTAAAGACATCATCAATTCTCTTGTCAAATAAACAAAACATGTGTCTAGTTTTATTGTGAGATGAGATATGTTCCTTGCTATTTGGCTCCGAAGAAGAAATGTTTCTTCTCATTATGGATACCCCCTCACACACAAATCCTGAAACATATTGGTGCTTCGATGTGGAACAAAAATATTCATTAGACGAATGACAACCTTTTGCCCTGCCTCTCTAAATCCATCGTCTATCTCAATAATAGAAACTATTTTTCCTCTCTAATTTTGTCCTCCCAGACCCAATTCTCGGTCTTTTTGTTTCCTTTATTATCTATGAAGCATAGTTCAGAAAGGAAAAAGTGAAAAGCACAGAGATAAATAATAGCTTGGAATTTATCCCTTATATATATAATGAATAAATGTATAATACAATGAAAAAGAATCTTCTGTTTTATCATCTCAAGTCCTTAGGTTTCTGGGCATTTTAAAAAAAAATGGGATATAAAGAATATTTTACAGGCATTGTATGTGAATAGCCTATATACCAGCAGCTTAGGGTATGACAGGAACTACAGAAATTCAAAATGATTTCTTAATGCTTAAGATTTATACTCTCAAATAAATGCCATGAATTTCAATTCCACTTAGTGGTTTAAAAAATTACATCAAATCTAGCTTTCTGTTAAAATTCTAGTCTTGTAGCAAATGACCTTAAAAACATGTCAATATTTATTTGATGTAGGATAATTTTAAGAATGTTTATCCCAAATGGGTTAACTATGTTCAGGAAAGGCCTCAGGGCATGCATTTATAGGAATATATCAGATGGCCTTGCCAACATTCTACACTTTAAAATACCCCTGAGTTTCACTTATATGAAAAAAGGTCATTTAAAATAATAAATAGTCTGAGCTTATGGTCATGCTGAGATTAGAACATTCCTATCTCTCACCCTAAGAACACTTATTACTATTCTACCAAAGACCAAGGACCAACTCAGCAAATGTAAAATGTGCAATAGAGCATGATCATAATCTTTATATTACAATTTATAGGTTATTGAGAAATTTACCCTAACTATCTTATTTGGGCAAAATGTGTGTCAGGTTGTCACTGTGAGTCCCAAGAGCTCTTGCCAGTTCTGCCACTGACAGAAACCTCAGTTTATCTCCTTTAAAATCTTTCTTCACCCTCAGGGAAAGATCAACTTAAATAGCACGTGTGGGCTTCCCAGGTGGCACTAGTGGTAAAGAACCCACCTGCCAATTCCGGAGACATGAGAGACACAGGTTCGATCCCTGGGTTGGGAAGATCTCCAGGAGGAGGGCATGGCAACCCACTCCAGTATTCTTGCCTGGAGAATCCCATGGACGGAGGAGCCTGGAGGGCTACAGTCCATGGGGTCACTAAGAGTCTGACACAACTGAAGCGACTTAGCACACATGCATGTTCATAGACCAGGGAGAAGGAGATGAGATGAAGAATACTTGTCCTTATTGAGTACATTCGGTACTAGACATGCGGTACTAGAGATGCAAAGGTGAGTAGATGAATTTCATCTTTGTCTGAAAACCTCAGAAAGTCAATGAAAGCAATTTAAACAAGGTGAGTGGATCATTGTAATTAGTTTTTGCAGTTTTCTGAGTGCGGCAGGAAGAATGCCTCCCTTTCAATCCTCACATCCAGTAGATCGTCAGTTATCAGTAATAGCTCCTACATGTCTCCTCCCTTTTCCATTCTCCCTGCCCCTGAACAAGCTTGCATTTTTCACCTATTCTCACATGAAAGATACTGGGAACCTGTTTCTAACCCCATCTGCCTGCATCCCTCCTCTAGCTGCAGCAACACTGGTATTTCCAAATTGCAGTCTGCTCATATTGCTTCTCCATTTGAAGTAGTTCTCAGATTTCGTAGAGTCCAAATTCTTTGACAAACCAGGATACTTCATGGCCTGAAGCCACTGGTCTTGGTCCACAGTGAACTGCTAGAAGTTCCTGAACCTTCACACTTAATACTGTGCCTCCTTGGTCTGGAGATCTTATCTCCCCCCACTCTCCCCTGCCCTCCTGCTGAGCCCTATTCATCCTTCCAAAATTCTTAACAGAAATGTTATTCCTCTGAGAAGGTCTAGAGAAGAACTGTTTTTCTTTTTTTTTTTTTCTTCTTCTCTGTTCTTGGGAGAGTATATTTCTGTTACTCTCAACTCATAATTAGAGGCTAAGCAAACCTGAGCTGATTTGTGATGGTGCTGGCGCTGCTGGTACTGGTTGTGCTGCTGGGGTCACTGGGAGTTTTGGTGGTGGTGGACCCACACCTGTCCTTTTTGATGAGCCTTTTCTCTCTCCACCTCAGAAAGTAGCAGCACTCTTGGCAAAAGGAGAAGCCAAACCAAACAAGATCCTCCTTGAAGGTGCTCCCAAGCTGATTTGCAAAAATGCAAAAATAAGACCCTGAAAGTGTCAGGAGGGAGGAGAAGTGCCTTCAGTTCTTTAGTAAATCGGATAGGGTGATCCTTGTCTATGCAAAGACTGGAGTGGGAAGGAAATGGTGACGAAGACATAATTAGTTCTCAGTCAGTTACCCAGAATGATCAGAGATCACACTTTTCATTATAATCACATATTTTTGTACTATGATCCCATATATCTTTATCTATATCCGTGTCTATCTATAGGGAGCTTCATCAGTGGCTCAGTTGTAAAGAATCCACCTTTAGTGCAGGAGACACTAGAGATACTGGTTTGATCTCTGGGTCAGTGGGATCATCTGGAGGAGAAAATGGCCACTCCAGTATTCCTGTCAGGAAAATCCCATGGATAGAGAGACCTGGCAGGGTTCAGTCCAAAGGGTTGTAAAGAGTCAAACATAACTGAGCAACTGAGCATGCAAACATCTACAGTAGATATATATATATATATCAGTTCAGTTCAGTTGCTCAGTCGTGTCCAGCTCTTTGTGACCCCATGGACCAAGTCTCCTGTCCATCGCCAACTCCCAGAGTTAACTCAAACTCATGTCCATTGAGTCGGTGATGCCATCCAATCGTCTCATCCTCTGTCATCCCCTTCTCCTCCCACCTTCAATCTTTCCCAGCATCAAGGTCTTTTCAAATGAATCAGTTCTTTGCATCAGGTGGCCAAAGTACTGGAGTTTTAGCTTCAGCATCAGTCCTTCCAGTGAATATTCAGGACTGGTTTCCTTTAAGATGGACTGGTTGGATCTCCTTGCAGTCCAAGGGACTCTCAGGAGTCTTCTCCAACACCACAGTTCAAAAGCATCAATGCTTCAGCACTCAACTTTCTTTATGGTCCAACTCTCTCATCCATACATGACTACTGGAAAAACCATAGCTTTGACTAGATGGACCTTTGTTGGCAAAGTAATGTCTCTGCTTTTTAATATGCTGTCTAGGTTGGTCATAACTTTTCTTTCAAGGAGCAAGCGTCTTTTAATTTCATGGTTGCAATCACCATCTGCAGTGATCTTGGAGCCTCAAAAAACAAAGTTGGCCACTGTTTCCGCTGTTTTGCCATCTATTTGCCATGAAGTGATGGGACCAGATGCCATAATCTTAGTTTCCTGAATGTTGAGTTTTAAGCCAACTTTTTCACTCTCTTTCACTTTCATCAAGAGGCTCTTTAATTCTTCTTTGCTTTCTGCCATAAGGGTGGTGTCACCTGTATATCTGAGGTTATATATATATATATATATATATATTTACTGTTGAAGATAGATCCAACTGTGTGGTCATATCATCAAAATGCATATTAGGAAACAAAATTGGAAATAAATCTTTTGGCATTTCCAAAGAGACCATGAATTTTATTTTAAAAATTTCTTAAATAAGCATACTTTGTTTTAGGATTTATTGCCACTGTTTTCTCCACATCCAGCATTCCATTGTATGGATTAGCCTGCAGTGGCAGAGTAAAATACTACTCTGTTTGTTAATTTGGCAGTGATGTGATCCCTAAAGACTTCCAAAATTATTTTTTGTCACTCTATATTTAATAACTTTCAGAGTCTTCTCTTAAGACAAATGCTAATGATAAAACATTTGACTGCAGACATTAAAATTTAATATGTTGTTATGAAGTAACAAGAATAATTTTCTTGTGTAATTCACAAATTGATTTTGAAAGCTTTTCTATAGAAAATTTCAGAAATCTTTTCAATATTTGCAGAATACTTTAATGAAGAGTATAATTTCCTTCAAAAAACTAACTTGAAAAATAATAACTATATTAGTGAGATATTTTTAAGCAAAAGTCTTACTTTAAACTTACATCTAATAACCATGGATAAAAAATACCATGGTTAAAAATATCTTTAAGAATATGAAAGTGTTGGTCGCTCAGTCATGTCCGACTCTTTGCTACACCATAGACTATATCTCGCCAGGCTCCTCTGTCCGTGGAATTCTCCAGGCAAGAATACTGGAGTGGGTTCCCATTTTCTTCTCCAGAGGATCTTCCCGACCCAGGGATCAAACCCTGGTCTCCTGCATTACAGGCAGATTCTTTACCATTTGAGCTACCTAGGAAGCATATTTATGAACAAAATACGAGGATTCTGACCAAATTCTGATTGTGTTTAAGACAAAAATGATTGACGTTTTATTGGACTCTGGGCTATTAGATTTGCTGCCCAGGAAGTTTTCCTGTCTCTCTTCTTAAATAACAGAACTTACTGCCTGATTCAATTTGATCCAGGGGCTTAAATCCTCCAACAGTGAGACGGCACATGACCTCAAAAGGAACCATCCCTAAATTCCCTAGGATTCTGAGAGTGAAATGAAGAAACAAAAAATGATGATGATAATTCTTTCTACTGGAGTTTCTAAGATAAAGCTGTTGGTGACCATCTTCCAAAGTACAAGGGGGGAAAAATCTATTTGGGAGAGACAGAAAGAGGGAGAGAGGCTTGGTGAGATTTTCTGACTTAAAAAGTTCCAAAAAGGAAGTAACGGCAGGACTACATCCACTTTTTCACGTGGGAAATGGGGAAGTGGCATCTCCAGAGAAGAAATGAGGAAGGTGATCTAGTCAAATGTACTTGTAAACACTTGAAGACTGACCTTCAGGAAAACATGTAAATAATGTTTACTAGGAGGTGAATCTTCATCTACGTAACGTCTTTAGAAGGATTATGATCTATGTAGTATCACCTATCAAAACTGGAATATACAGATTTATGGCTCCCCAGAAAATCTCATGTAAGCTATGTGTAAGTAATGTAACCTCATGAGTTATTTACAGACCTCAGATATAATCCAGGCCAGAGGATATCCAAGTGTGATAACAAAAAATTGCATTTATTTTTATCTCCTTATTTACAGTTTTTTGTAAGAAACTGAAAAGGAAAAAAAAAAACTGCTTTTTTCATTTAAAAAAAATTTATATACAGTAAAATTCATACTTTATGGCCTAAAGTTCTATGTTTGACAAAAACGTAGTTTATATTTACCACCACAATCATACTAAAATATTGATGATTAAACTGCAAAAAAGGAGGAAACACTCAAAATCAAGAAAATATGTATCTAAAAGAAGATCCATCCAGTCCATCCTAAAGGATATCAGTCCTGGGTGTTCATTGAAAGGTCTGATGTTGAAGCTGAAACTCTAATCCTTTGACCACCTGATGCGAAGAGCTGACTCATTTGAAAAGACCCTAATGCTGGGAAAGATTGAGGGCAGGAGGAGAAGGGGACGGCAGAGGATGAGATGGTTGGATGGTATCGTGGACACAATGGACATGGGTTTGGGTGGACTCCGGGAGTTGGTGATGGACAGGGAGGCCTGGCGTGCTGTGATTCATGGGGTCGCAAAGAGTCAGACGTGACTGAGCGACTAAACTGAACTGAACTGAAAAGTATAAAATTAAATTTGTTATAGAATGATTCAAAACAACATTGATAAATATTTGAAGTAAACTTTTGGCAAAATAAATGAAGATATTCAATATTGGGTTGCAATTGTGAATTCACTAATATTTTAAGATGAATAATTTTCAGAAAATAAAAAATTTAGCATGGCATTTGTCTAGCAAACAAAAGCTACAATTCAGATAGAAGGAAATGAAACCAAAGGGTGAAAGAAAAATCACTCTGGTTTTGGGACAAAACTTAATCTTGTTCTTTATATCAGCCACTGATCAAGAGGGTTCATGCTAATGGTTTTAAAACTAGATATCAATGAAATAAACTACATCTTGAAACGTACTGAAGATGATACAGCATCTTCTCATTGATCAGGAGCTTTGGGGTCAGTGACTAACTCTGTGGTCCTCCTCCTGTGAAGCAGATTCTGGGAGAAGGGGAGTAGAAAGAATCAATCACTTGGGCTGATTCAGGGAAAAGAAGAATCAGCATGAGAAACCAAAACAGATGCCAAAATGCATACCTTGGCATAGAGTCAAGGCCAACTACAGCTGCAATTCATCAACAGTTCCTTAATCCGAAGCCATGTGCAGTAGGATGGTGTAACACTTCGAAGAATTGTTCATTTTAGGAGTTGGAACCAAAATGCCAATTCTCTTTAACTTTGTATTTCTACTAACAGCCTTTCTAAGTTGAAGAGGAAGATTCTCGGCATCCAACACAAACCCGAAGAACAGAACTTGTGAAGGGCAGAACCCAGAACAGCCCTGAGGATCTCGGTGGCAGGAACTGATGACTTCTAAAACAGATCAATCAGATCCAACAGTTCTTTGCACTTGCATCACTTTCCTCAAACTCCTAAGAGGAGGAATCTAACTGGTCTAATCTGAACCTTGTGCCTTCTCCAATTTTCTGTAGAAAGACTTGATCAACAATTTCATCATGTCTCCTCAAGTGGAAAAGATATAATTTCTCTAAAGTGGGCCAGGGTGTTTGTAGTGGAAGAAAGGATGAGAACACTGCAAGGTAAAAACCCCAGCCAGAGCCATCAGACCTCTTTATTTTGTATATATCAAATTAATTTCTATTTTGAGCTTCATTCCACCATATCAGTAGAAAACAGTTATTTCTTGGAGTTTCTCCATGCACAAGCATTTTGCTGCTATTTCCATTTTTCTACATCACCAAAGCCCAGATTCTGGTCTGCTGTCTTCATAGATCACTTGGAGAATCCCGTAATTTTTGTCTACATGTCTGATTTCTGCCAGCTCTTTGTCACTTCCAACGTGGGTTTTGCATATGGAAATCGTTAATGAGGTGCCTGGGATTTCAACTTCCCAACGTTCTGTGCAGCCAGTCCTCCTGGAGTCACGGTTAATGCTGGCATTTTTGTCAGGAGGAACGTTCAGGTCTCGTCTCTTGATAAAACCTTCAGACTGCAAACACTGTTGCAATCCAACAGAACCTTTGCAAAAACTGCAGGAAATCTTTCTCCCCTTGTGTTTCTTCCAAATCATTTCACCCACACACATTCACTTCGCCTTTCTAGCAACTTTACAAGCCCTCTAATTATCCTGCGGGCTTAGATTTTGAGTAAAGAAAGTCAAGACATGTGCAGGTTACTAGTGCTTTCCATTCTAACCAGACTCCCAACCCTGCCCCCACCTCCAACAGCCACTGAAAAAAGCAGAGCTGAGTCTAGGTTAAGCTTGGATGGAGGCAGTGGAGGGAGGGAGAGAGAAAGATAGGGACATTGTTAAAGAAAAGATGTGGGGAGAAAGCCACAAAAATTATTATCTGAAAAGATGATGATCTAATCACACCAAGATCAAGGATTAGCACTTCTGGCAGATAGAAAATGACCTGGCAGCATTCCAAGGATGGAGCTCAGAGGCCTTGCACAGCCTTTAAGTAATCCCAGCTCAGGCTCATAAGGGCAAACTGGGTTCATTTAAAAGGGCAGACACTACATCAGAAGGCCCAGGAGTGAATTAAGGCTTTTTCCTGGTAGCCTGTGAAGGAAGCTCTTCTCTTTTCATTTTCATGAGGGGTTTATGTGTGTGTGAAGATGTGTGTGTGTGTGTGCGTGTGCGCCCGGGCATGCATGTGTCGGGAAAAGGGGTGTGTAGGGAGAAGGGATAGAAAAGTGCTTATTGCTCCTATATTTTATATCTCCTTTTTGAGTATGTGTGCTTATCTTACAGAATGTTGGGTTGGCCAAAAATTTCATTCAGGTTTTTCGTAAGCTGTTAGATTTTTCAGTTAACTTTCTGTCAGCATCTGCCACATTGGAAGTATGTCATTTAGAGTGTGCAATATGTGCATTTCAAATGGTACGTCCTGTGAGCAATCAAGTTTTGTAAAGCCATGTGCTTATGGGAATTGGGATGGCAATGCTTCATTGCTTTTTACGGTCTACACAGATGTAGCCATTCTTCCTCAGCGGCCATTCTAATTTATCTAAGAACAAATTCAGAATGAGATAATCCTCCTGATCACGTAAAGAGGAAGTAAAACACTACTGGGTAATTGGATGACCAGCTTGCATTTATCTACAAAGATCCCCTGGAGAAGGGATAGGCTACCCACTCCAGTTGATTCATGGGCTTCCCTCATGGCTCAGATGGTAAAGAATCCGCCTGCAATGTGGGAGACCTGGGTTCAATCCCAGGGTTGGGAAGATCCCCTCGAGGAGGGCATGGCAACCCACTCCAGTATTCTTGCCTGGAGAACCCATGGACAGCGGAACCTGGCAGGCTATTGTCCATGGGGTCGCGAAGAGTCGGACACGACTGAGCGACTAAGCACGGCACAGAGTCTTCACCTTACCACCCTCTTCCAATTGAGTAAATCCTTTTGGGGGGCATTGCCCAGGCACCTCTGCCTGCCTCTGCAGTGTTTGCACCAGACAGGCTCCTCTCTCCTTCCTGGCTCCTACATCCTATGCTGTTTTTTGTTTGTGCCACATTTATTTACTTTAACAGCAGATGCTCCGCCAGGCTGGCCACTGCTGTTAGAGCTGCCCTATGACAGGTAAAGGCAGCAGAGAGTCAGGGCAGAGGTGTTTGTCACAAAACAGAATCTCTTGGGGCGAGGGGGGAACCTCTTGATTAAAGTCTAAATTTGTAAAGACAAGAATATTGTCTTCCTTGTCATCAAATCCCCCATGACCAGAACGGTGCCTGGTACAAAGTAGGTGTGAAGCTGAGTCCAGCCTCTATATCCTGAAAATGTGAAAGTGTTAGTCTCTCAGTCGTGTCTGACTCTTTGTGACTCCATGGACTGTAGTCCACCAGACTCCTCTGTCCATGGGATTCTCCAGGCAAGAATACTGAAGTGGGTTGTCATCTGCCTCCAAGGGATCTTCCCGACCCAGGGATCGAACCTGGGTCTCCCACATTGCAGGCAGATACTTTACAGTCTGAGCCACCAGGGAAGCCAGGGAAGTCTATATCCTGACACCAAATTAATTCTCAGAGACACAGTTTGGGGTGAAGTAAAAAGAATAGCTTTATTGCTTTTCTGGGCAAAGTAGGGCCACAGCGGGCTAATACCCTCAAAACTGTGTGTCCTAACCTGGAGGGAGTAGTGAGGAGTTTTATCATAATGGCTCAAACGAAATGTGATCAGCTCATGGACGTTCTTCTGATTGGTTGGTGGCGAGGTAAGAGGGAGTCAGCATCATCAACCTTCTGGTTACAACTAGTCTGGGATCTACATACTGCTGGGCAGCCACTGTTAACTTCTTCCACTTGTTGGGATTAACTGTAAAACAGCTCAAAGATATTGTTATATAGAGCCTTTGAAGGGGAAGCAGGACTCTATGGGCTTCCCAGGTGGCTCAAGTGGTGAAGAATCCACCTGCAATTCAGGAGATGCAGGTTCAATCCCTGGGTCAGGAAGATCCCCTGGAGGAGGAAATGGCAACCCACTCCAGTATCCTCTCCTGGGAAATTCCATGGACAGAAGAGCCTACTAGGCTAGAGTCCATGGGTCACTAAAAGTCTGACATGACTGAGCACGTACTCATTTCCTTCACTATCAGGACTCTACCCGTATTGTTTCTTGACTGTTCTCCCTTCTGTCTCAAGCTCCTCCCTTCCCTAATTAGCCTCTGTTTGAACCTGCCTGCTGGAACTCAGGGGAGTTCACGGAAGCTGAATGAAGCCTATTTCCTGTAATCAAGAAATGGGGAACAGAGGGAGGTTTTTGTGCCTAGGAGCCCCATAGGGTCCTGCTTGGTATCTGGTGCCCTACAAATAATCATTAAAGGCAAGAAGGAAGGAACAGAATTTGACTCACTATCTAAAAACCCAGGAGATGTGTCAGATTGCTGGAGAAGCAGAAGCAAAGAGCCTGAGATGATACAAAGCGGGGTACGGCTGTAAGAGAGAAGAGAGGGAATGAATCAGAGCAAATACCATGAGGCAGGGAAGAAAACAAACCAAGCGCACCAAAAAAGCAGTGTCAACCACTCATCCATTCAATATGCAAAGGTGGACTGAATGCTTCCTACGCGCCAGGTTCTATTCTAACGGCTAAGATACTGTAGTGAAAAAAGCTGACACAAATCCCTGCCCTCACAGATTACAGTACATGGGGGTCAGACGATAAATAAGTAAGATATATGAATAAAATACACAGTTTGTTAGGGAATTCCCTGGTGGTCCAGTGGTTAGGACTCTGTGTCTTCACTGCCAAGGGCCCAGGTTCCATTCCTGGTCAAGGAACTAAGATCCCACAAGCCATGCAGCCCAGCCAAATGTGTATATATATCATATAATGAATGACATATACATATATATGTAGTTGTATATGGTTATACATATAACATAATTGTATATGGTTATACATATAACATAATTATAGTTATATATATTAATATATAGTTCATTAGGTGATAAGTGTTAAGAAGAACTCTAAAAGCAGGGAAGATTAACATAAAGTGTAGGAGGAACTGCAGTTTTAGATAAGGAGGCCCCTGCAGGTGTTACAGAGTGATTTGTGAGTAAATCCAGAAGAAATGAGACGATCCCTGCAGCTACCTGGCATTAGAGCCTTCAGCCAGAGAATGGCAAGTGCAAAGGCCCTGAGGTAGAAGCTTGCCTGGCATGTTTGAAGAAAAGATAGGGGGCTATTTCAGAGGGAGACTGAATGACTTCACTTTCACTTTTCCTTTCATGCATTGGAGAAGGAAATGGCAACCCACTCCAGTGTTCTTGCCTGGAGAATCACAGGGACGGGGGAGCCTGGTGGGCTGCCGTCTATGGGGTCACACAGAGTCGGACACGACTGACGCGACTTAGCAGCAGCAGCATTACATGCGTATTTGTATACCATCTGTTTCTCTCACCAGGCTATAACCTCTGTGAAGCAGAAATTGCTTCAGTTGATTCACGATTGAACACTCTGTGCAAAGTGAAACTGAAAGCCACTTAGTCATGCCTGACTCTACGAAAACCCATGGACTACACAGTCCATGGACTTCTCCAGGCCAGAATACTGGAGCCTTTCCCTTCTCCAGGGCATCTGTCCCAAACCAGGGATCAAACCCAGGTCCCCTGCACTGCAGGTGGATTCTTTACCAGTTGAGCCACAAGGAACATTCTGTATATTTAGGTAATTAGACTTCCCTAGTGGCTCAGATGGTAAAGTATCTGCTTGCAATGTGGGAGACCCAGGTTTGATCCCTAGGTTGGGAAGATCCTCTGGAGGAGGGAATGGCAACCCACCCCAGTATTCTTGCCTGGAGAATCCCATGGACAGAGGAGCCTGGTGGGCTACAGTCCATTGGGGTCACAAAGAGTTGGACACGACTGAAGTGACTGAGCACACACTCTGATCAAGATAATTGTATGTAGAAAATGTTTGTTGTATTTTTTTCCTGCTTGTTCAGTTGACAGTTGGACATTTTACTCCTTTGATCAATGTCTTCTGTTTTCAAAATGAGACCCACATGTAAGTGCTTAAGAAGCCCCGGTGTAGACTGACATGTTGGTCCACCTAAATCCTGGGGAAATCAGTACAGGAAATCCCTGAGATGCTACGCATCTTTCCTTAAGATCAGGTCTAAGAGAGCCAGGAGAAAACAGGTAAACGTTCAGTCTTCCTATGATCAGGAAGAGGCTTTTCACAATCTCCCTCCCATTCTCACTCTTCCCAGTCTCAACTCCTTCTCACTGCTGACTGTAAAATGCCAGTCTCTCTATAAATAGAGCCTCCATTGCTATGATATGAGTAACTTACAACTTATGCCCAATTACCATGCAGCACAATAACAATTATACACATCATTAAATGTATGCCAGATTAACTTTGCTGTATATTTTATTTAAACACTAAACTCTCTCTGGATGAGCATAGTCTTCACATTTGTAGATTGTATCACATGGACATTTGATGAGAGCAAAAAAAAAAAAAAGAACATTTGTATGCAAAAGAGAAAGCATCATTGAGTCAGTAAGAGATTCTGTGCATGAGCAATTGCTGGGGTCCAATCAAGGAAACAAACAAAACAGAGCTGCAGGCTATTTTCAAAGAGGTCAAATCAAGACTCCCAAACACATGAATTTCAAAAATATCTTTTGGTTTGCAGAACTCATTTTTTATTAATTATATACAGATGAAAAAATTTAAATAGTTCAGGTCAATCAATTTCAGCCCCACATCACAATTACAGGGAGATTATGCAGATTCTGTTTTCTTTCTTTCATGTAAAAGTTTAGTACATTAGGTGACTTTCCAGCATCACGTACTGAACTACCAATAATTACAAAAAAGATGTGCCCATTTTTATTTTTATTCCTGGCTAAATGAAATGAGAATCCACTTGCCCTTCAAGAGCACAGATGACTTAAAAGATACCACAGGTAGAAATTCAGTGACAGGTCATGTGCTGGGGGATGATGAATAAACCCAAGAGGCAGTGATTGAGTGGTAAATTACTAGTATATGATAACATTTCAAGCATGAAGAGATTTTGATTAAACTGTGTACTTTAGAAAGGCTGGAGGGGTGAGGGGCATTTTAATATCATATTACCTTTTCAAAAAATAATAAATTATAGAGAAGTTCACCCTAGTGTCCTCTCAAATGTCCCAAATCATGAAATTACAGATCTTACTTCCTTTATATAGATAACAAATTGACTGCAATCGGCTATAAACTTCTACATTTAGTACTCTAGGAAGTGCAGTACCTGAGAAAGTTGGAACTAGACATGATTTCAAATCTGGAAAGGAGTACTTCAAGGCTGTATATTGTCACCCTGCTTATTTAACTTATATGCAGAGTACATCACGCGAAATGCTGGGCTGGAAGAAGCACAAACTGTAATAAAGACTGCCAGGAGAAATATCAATAACCTCAGATATGCAGATGACACTACCCTTATGCAGAAAGTGAAGAGGAACTAAAGAGCCTCCTGGTGAAAGTGAAAGAGGAGAAGAAAAAGCTGGCTTAAAGCTCAACATTCAAAAAACAAAGATCATGGTATCTGGTCCCATTACTTCATGGAAAATAGATGGGGAAACAATGGAAACAGTGAGAGACTTTATTTTGGGGGGCTCCAAAATCACTGCAGATGGTGACTGCAGTCAAGAAATTAAAAGATGCTTGCCCCTTGGAAGAAAAGCTACGACCAACCTAGATAGCATATTAAAAAGCAGAGACATTACTTTGCTGACAAATGTCTGTCTAGTCAAAGCTGTGATTTTTCCAGTAGTCATGTTTGGATGTGAGAATTGAACCATAAAGAAAGCTGAGTGCCAAAGAATTGATGCTTTTGAACTGTGGTGTTGGAGAAGACTCTTGAGAGTCCCTTGGTCTGCAAGGAGATCCAACCAGTCCATCCTAAAGGAGATCAGTCCTAAATATTCATTGGAAGGACTGATGCTGAAGCTGAAACTCCAATACTTTGGCCACCTGATATGAAGAACTGACTCATTGGAAAAGACCCTGATGCTGGGAAAAATTGAAGGCAGGAGAAGAAGGGGATGACAGAAGATGAGGTAGTTGGATGGCATCACCGACTGGATGGACATGAGTTTGAGCAAGCTCTGGGAGTTGGTGATGGACAGGGAAGCCTGGCGTGCTGCAGTCCATGGGGTCGCAGAGAGTTGGACACAACTGAGCGACTGCACTGAACTGAACAGAGAAGGAGGTGCATTCTAATGTTTGAGAGAAGGTCACCACCAAGAATGCAGCTTCAGACCTATGCGTGTCAGTTGATCAGTCGTTTTGACTCTTTGTGACCTCATGGATGATAGCCTGCCAGGCTCCTGTGTCCATGGAATTCTCTAGGCAAGAATACTCGAGTGGGTTGTCATTCCTTTCTCCAGGGGATCTTAACAATCCAGGGATCAAACTTGGGTCTCCTGCATTGCAGGAAGATTCTTAACCATGTGAGCCACCAGGGAATAAAGCAAATTATAAAGGATTAAGCAGAATCTCAAGTTAGAATCCATTGTGGACTCTCTTGTACCTATTCAAAAACCATTTCTATCTTTTTTTTAAGGTACAATCTGTTTGTAGGGCATATATTAATTCAACCTTAAAAATTAATTCCAATATACATTGTGCGTGTGTGTGTGTGTGTTAGTTGCTCAGTCATGTCTGACTCTCTGTGACCCCATGGACTGTAGCCCACCAGGCTCCTCTGTCCATGGAATTCTCCAGGCAAGCATACTGGAGTGGGTTGCCATTTCCTTCTCCACCAATATGCATTATAAAGATAAAGACAAATTACTGTTTGATTCCCCTTATACGAGGTACCTAGAATAGTCAAATTCATAGAGTCAGAAGTACATTAGTGGATGCCAGGGGCCAAAGAGTTGGATGGAGTGGGGAAGGGGAAAGAAAGAGTTAGTGTTTAATGGGGATAGAATTTCAGTTTAAAGCGAAGTTGCTCAGTCGTGTCCGACTCTTTGCGATCCCATGGATTGTAGTCTACCAGGCTTCTCTGTCCATGGGATTTTCCAGGCAAGGGTACTGGAGTGGGTTGCCATTTCCTTCTCCAGGGGATCTTCCTGACCCAGGGATCAAACCCAGGTCTCCTGCATTGCAGGCAGATACTTTACCATCTGAGCCACCAGGGAAGACCAGAACTTCAGTTCAGGCAGATGAAAAATTCAGGAGATGTATGATGGCAAGAGTTGCACAATAATGTGAATGTGTTTAGTGGCATTGGACAAGGAAATGGCCACCCACTCCAGGATTCTTGCCTGGAGAATCCCATGGACAGAGGAGCCTGGCAGGCTACAGTCTATGAGGTCGCAAGAGTCGGACACAACTTGGTGACTAAAGCACCACCTCCATCACTTAGTGCCACTGAACTGCACACTTGTTGTTCAGTCGCTCAGTCAGTCGTGTCTGACTCTGCAAACACATGGGCTGCAGCACGCCAGGCTTCCTTGTCCTTCACCATCTCCCGGAGTCTGCTCAAACTCATGTCCATTGAATCTGTGATGCTATCAACCATCTCATCCTCTGTCATCCCCTTCTCCTCCTGCCTTCAAGCTTTCCCAGTTAAATATGGTTAAAATAGTATGTTTTGTATTAAGTGACTTTTACAACAATAAAAAAAGCATTAGGAAACATTTCCAACCCCATTCTCCATTGTCTGTTACTTACTAAAATGATTGGATAACCTAATAATCATTTTTTCCCCCCAGCATGAGTAGTCATTAATCATGTAACCCAGTTCTGGCCAGTGAAATGTAAGGGGAGGCATAGATGCAGGAAGTTGATGAGCAAGGCTTCTCCCTCCTAAGAGAATGGGAGTGGGCTGTAATTCCCTGCTACTTGCCCCTGATCCTGGGGGTGGGAACAGAGGCTTCTGGGAATTACATCAGTCCCCTGACAGCCAGGTGGGTAGGGCCATGACAATCACAGAGACCCCCAATGCCAAAGTCCTGACTTGGTGAGCCACCAAGGGGACATCAGCAACAACCACCATCCTGATTTCTTGTAACATGAGAAGAATCATCTCCTCCTGTTTAAACAACTGTTAGATCACCTGGTATTTAGAGCCCAGTGTATTTTAAATAGATATGCCATTGTTTGAGATATCTGTGACTAAAAGAAAAAAGACAAACTGGATAGTCACCAGAGGGGACAGTACAGCCAAGGCCAGGTTTCTGGCTTTGTTGACTCAGCTGTGTTGCTTCCCAGGAAAGAGTATCCATGTATGCATCCGAATTGCATAACCTGAAATTCCTGATCAGTTGAGCAAACTGGGTAGTGGATTTTGTTGTATTTTGTCATACTAACAGGAGATCTTCTGGCTCGAGAGTAGTTGGTACTAATTCATCCATCTCTTCTTTCCCCCTGGGCTCCATGAGACATAAGATCGTAACAGCAGCTAGAAGGCTCTGGCCTGACAGCTAACGTGCATTTAGAGATTATAAGGACAGACTTACCACCTGTAGCCACCTGCAAACAAAAAGAAAACCAGTCTCCCCAGATGCCATAAAATTGTACTGTAGGGTGGTGAAAAGTGACCACATCCCTTAATAAAATACATGTGTGTTTCAACAGTTGTGAAAGAACACTGCCCTAGCAGGGAACACCCCATAAACACGGGGTTATTTGTAAAAATAAATTTCACCTTGAAAGAGAATATGGAATGTTTACACATTCAAATGACTCTTCTCTTTGCAAAACATATCACTATTGAACTCCTTTAAATATTAAATCCCCTTGGCAATGAAGAAAGAACTACGAAATTGTTCATCTAAACTGGTGAGAGATAATGCTGATCAAAGTTTAATTAGAACTGAAGACGAAGAAACTCACGAATTCCAATATGAGAAAATGAGGCAATATTAACTGATTTATTCTCTGATGAAATATGGACTGGCTGTCTACCATCTGGTGCCACTCTGTCCGGATGTGGCACCTGCTTTGCTACAGGATATGGCCCCATATGGGAGGAAAAACTTGAAACAGGATATCTTAATGTGTAATTATACATCATATTCCTTCACATATACATGGGTTTCTACACATATGTTTCTCTAAAGAAAAGGAGTATGGTGTCAAAAGAGAAAACTGTTTTTGTTTTTTTTTAAATTCTAACTTCAAGATCAAATAAGTTTTCCTGGAGAAAGTGATATTGAGCTTACATCTGAAAAATTAGTAGGTGTTAGTCTAGGTAGAATTATTCAGCTTTGTGGGACACATAACACATAATGACAATAATACATAATTGAACCTAAAAAAATTAAAACTTGACATTAAGAAGCAGTTGGAGAACCTAAATTTGCATCCATGTGAATCCCATCTGCCCTGGCTTTTGTCAGTACAGGTTCAAAGCTTTGTCTCTCCATCATTCTCTTGCCATCTGCACTCTCCCCCACGCCCTCTCAACCCCAGGAACTCATCTTCTTCAAGCTAAAGATGGCCAGTGAATAACAGGTGGGCCTCTCTGCTCATAATTTGGAGCTATTGAGAAGCAGCCCTGCTTGCTTGGCCTGAAATTCCTGTATAAATTGTCCTTTCTGACACATTTCTCACATGGAAAAAAAATAAAGAAAATGTAAGAGAAAATTACCTTCTTTGAATCTGAAGTACAAAGATCGCTCTTTTACTCCTCATTTAGGAAATTCTCATTTTAAACCTGGATTTAGCTACAGACCTCAAATTAGGTAAAGAACCTCCAATATGCTAGCATGGTTAATTCAGCTCTGTAGAAAATCCTATGTGCATGAGCACTCTTATGTATTATCTTCTCTCTCTCTCTCTCTCTCTCTCTCTCTCTTGCTCTCTCTCTCTCTTACACACACACACACACAAACACACACATACACACAAAGAGACACACAGCAGTTTCAACAGACACTGAGAAAATATTCTAGGTTTCAGCCCTAATTCTCCCCAAATAAAGAAATCTCATTCCAGACCCTCCACAAAGAGAATTTCTACAATATTCTTAATGTTACAAATACTCTAGAATTTTTATTAAAACTTAAGGTGTTGGGGGCAGGAGGAGAAGGGGACGACAGAGGATGAGATGACTGGATGGCATCACCAACTCGATGGACATGAGTTTGAGTAAATTCTGGGAGTTGGTGATGGACAGGGAGGCCTGGAGTGCTGCGATTCATGGGGTCGCAGAGTTGGACAGGGCTGAGCAACTGAACTGAACCGAACTGAAAGATGTTTTGCTTATTTCCTTTTAATCAGATGACCAGGTTTGTCAGTTCTATAGATATTTGGGGACAAAATATTGCAGTGTAATTTGAAAGCATAAAGTTCTCATTTCCTCCTAAAACTTTACTTATCACATTTGCTTTATATTTATTGTTTATTCAGCACCATAACAGTGTGATCTTTATGATATCTTTATGACAAAAAGAACATAAAAGTAAATAAAAACAAACAAAAAACTCTTTTCTCTGAAGCAGTTATCAGCAAACACCTTTGATCTCCCCAAGGTATCAGTTCAATTTGCTGAGCAGTTAAGATGATAAAGCACCAAGTCTCTTAATTTATTCTGTTCCATTAATTTTATTCCACAATGTCAGAGAAAATAGAACAAGAACTGGGTGTGAGGAATAATATACCCAGGAAAGAGAATGCCAGGGCATGCATCTAGATTGTGGAAATTCTCTCAAAGAAAAATTCATTTCTTAGGAGAGTTTGGCATGCCAGGACAATGCAATGCCCTATGCCACAATATCTGCCCTGATATTAATTTACATTTGAAGCTATATCATGAGTGGGGTAGGGGTGGTGGAGATCAAGGTTACATGCCCACACCAATGTTCCTACTCTGTAAATCTGCCTTGCTGCCTGACCCTACAATCCTCAGTAGAAACATGGACTTGGGTTTAGGACATATCAGAATGGAGCAGCAAAGATCCAAGCAGCAAAGATTTCTCGACAGTGGGTTCACTGGAGAGAATTAGAGAATTAGAAATACATTTTAAAGAGAACATTGTAATCCTCATTTTTATAGGATTGTGCACTTCATAAGTTCAGGATACTCCTCTTTTGTGGCATTATTAGTTTCAGGTGTAACTATAGATTATTACTAAAGATATTGTAGAATTAAACTTTTTCTATGTTGAATTTTTTAAATAATCTTTGACTTCAAATAAAACCAGCAGACATGAGCATGTTCAGTAGAGATGCTTGAAAAAAAAATAAGAAGCTCTGAGCTAGTGACATAACATCTTAAGAACACAAGGCATTGAGTGAGCTGGTCTTCATTGGTGGCTCAGTGGTAAAGAATCACCTGCCGATGCGGGAGATGCAGGTTCGATCCCTGGGTTAGGAAGATCCCTTGGGGAAAGAAACAACAATCCCACTCCAGTATTCTTGCCTGGGAAATCCCATGGACAGAGGAGCCTGGTGGGCTACAGTCCATGGGGTCACAAAAGAGTCGGACATGACTCAGTGACTCAAGAACAGCAAGTGAGCTATTTTCCTTGTTATCAGAATAAAAGATGATGAAAGAGTTATAAAATAGATTCATTGAAGATACTAAAAATATAACCATAGTCTTGTGTGGTGGTGAAGATTCTTTTTATTAATAATCAGATTTTTGCTTTGTGCTTTCCTGTTAAATTGAGCCTTTAAATTGTAGCTTGCTTTCGAGTAAAAGTAAGCAAAGCAGTACTGCCAATGACTGGATGGAAAAGATAGTCTAATTCTGAGGTTCAATATTTCAAAGTTCATTTTTGCAACAGACCAAGCCATGGACTTGAATTTAGCTTTTCCTGGTTACAAGAACGACAGACTGAGTGGAGTCAGCCTCAACTCTTTTGCTTTATCTCTCAGCTGGTACCAAGTTCAAGTGGGAAGCAGAGTTGCAATATATTGGGTTCTCTTAAACCCAGCAGTGATTACTACCAAAGAATTTTAGAAATAGCCTAGAATCTGAACTTAGCCTTGGATACTGTGACTGCTGGCAACACTCTCTCGACACCCTGCTTTAGTTTCCTCCCACTTTCCATTATCTGAAATTATCCTGTTAACTGATTCTTGATCATATCTTTGCTTGATAATTTTCTCTTTCCTCTCACTAGAACTCAAGATCCATGAGAGTGGGGACCGTTTTTGTTCATTTTCCCCCTCCATGTTTTCCCAAGAGCAGCGCCTGGCAAAATAATTAAAGTTCAATCAGTTTCTGCTTCGTGGAGAGATTAACCCATTTACTAAGTTTGCACAGCTAGTATGTAAAATTCCAGCAATCTGACTCCAGACTAAACTCTATTGCATGAAGACTAATGTCATTCAAGAAAACTCTTAGCAGGTGATTGAAAAGGACTTGGGGCTATTGGGCTACCCCCTGCTAAAAGCTGTATTTCAGAGACATTGCTTATAACTGCTTGATTTGGAGGTTCAAGGTTTTTTTTTTTTCTCTTATTGGTTACCAGGGAGCCATTGAGACAACTTAGATTGCAGATTCCAGAATGAAAAAGCTGTCCTTAGAATCAAATGCTCTGATTCTTCTACCTCCTACAATCCACTTATGATTCTAGGATTAGGACAGTTGCAAGTAACAGAAAAAACTCAAAAAACAGTGGCTTAAACAAAATGTATTTCTCTCTTAAGAAAAGAGGAGGATCAGAGCTTTTACGACACTCCACGGTGTTGACACTTGGACCTCCGTATCTTATTTCTCTGTTGCCCTTGGTCCCACTCCTTTGGTTCTGGATGGTATTGTCTACTTTATAGACAGGGAGATGGAGGAAGGACACAGAAGAGAGACCCAAACAATACAGGTAGCTGTTCAGTATAGAAGGGAATGAGGACTGGTCTCAGACGCTTCCGTGTAAATCCTTGTGCCCAGAATTTACTCAGATGTCCACACCTAGCTTCCAGGAAGGATAAAAAAAAATGCCATTGTATTCTGGGCTGCATGTGCCCAGATCACAATCTGTTTATTACTGAAGAGTAACAAGACCGGAGTCAGCTAGCATGCTGCCACAGAAACATGTCCAAAATGGAATGCTAGGTAAGAAAAAAAATCTGTTGAAGACTAGCGAAGAAGCAAGTTGTAGAAGAAATCGTATCATATATGATTCCTTTTCAGCATAGCACACACATCTACACATACACTCGCAGGGACACATCCACAAAGCCTCAGCTGTGTACTCGGAAAATCACAGGAAAAGATCTGGGAAAATTAACACCAAAGGGAAAAGGGTGGTTGCCTCTGGGGAGAGAAATGGGATGAGATTTGGGGATTTTGAAAGCCAACTTTCACTTTTTACTCTAAATATTACTAAACTGTTGAAGTTTTTATATTGAGACTACATTTATTCTTTGTGTTAACTAGAATCTTAGAGAAATAAAGATACCACAAAACTCAAAGAGAGGAATTGTACTTTGTGTGTAATTAAAGAATTATATATTGTGTGTAAGCACAGTATGCCATAGTATAATGCTTAGGCACCAGAAGATTCTGACAGCCATCTACCAGCTGTGTCAACTTAGTCAATTTCCATGAACTCACTCTTCCTCGGTTTTCTCTTCGGTAAAATGGACCAAACAACATGCATTTTGCTGGGTTACTGCAGGGAATATTTGAAATGATGTTTGTAAAGCACTCAGTGCTTAACTCTTTTTGCTTATCTATGTATTCAAAAATTTATAGTAAATATACAGCATTATATAATGAAAATAAATAAATGTGTAACCAAACATTTATAAAAGTCATCCAATATAAAACAGGTATGTAAGCAATCACTGCAAGTGACAAGCAGTAACTGATCAAGGCATCAAGAGTTAGTGGAGAGTAAGGGAAAGCCTTGTAAGAGAAATTGGGCCATTGTAGACAAACAGCCAACATCTCGAACAAAGCAAATAGTCATTGATTGTCACAAGGCAATGAGCTGATTGAGGTGGCTTTTCTCTTGGAAACCATGAGCTCAGCAACATTTTGCTTCAAAGTAAAATAAATATCCTGGTTTTCATAAATCCAGCTTTTGATCCCGGTTTAACTAATGCCCAAATGAGTATGGTTATCTTAGACTTGAAGGAAGGCAGCTCCAATCCTGGAAGTTCACCTGGGTGGCTTGGCATCCCAGGCACAGAGCTCACCAGCTGGAGGGGGTGGAGTTGGATCACATCACATCCAGGGGATAGGTTTTAAGGTCAACCGGTGAGTCCATAATATCGTCTCTTTTTCTTTTTTTCTTTGGTTTTGTTGCGTGGCTTGTGGGATCTTAGTTTCCTGACCAGGGATTGAACCCATGCCCCTTCAGTGGAAATCAGAGTCCTAACCATTGAACCACCAGGGAAGTCTTTATAACCCTGTAACACCCTTTTAACCACTCACAGAGCATAGGAATCACTGCATGTGATTGAAGGTGATGTAATAGATTCAAGTATTGGCCCCAGAATTTTCACCTCTATCCTCATCCACACTTGTGCAATCTCAGTGTGGAGAGGATGTTTCTCTGCCTCTTCACTTTTGTAACTTGCTTTGCCTATGAAATAGAGACAGAAGTGACCGTACCTGTTCCAATTCTAGGTCTTAAGAGATCTCACGAGTTTCTACTTGCTCTCTCACACCTCTGCCATCACCATGAGAAGCCCATGCTAGCTCAGGGTCCCAGGAGAAAGTAAGAAGTATCTTACAGAGCTGATCAGCAAACCCATGAGAGGAGGAAAAAAAGCCTATTATTATATGCCACCGAGATTTTACGGTTCTTTGCTAGAAATCATTGTGGCAATAGCTAATTAAAACGTTGATCTTATTCAGTTCAGTTCAGTTCATTTCAGTCGCTCAGTCGTGTCTGACTCTTTGCGACCCCATGAATTGCAGCACTCCAGGCCTCCCTGTCCATCACCAACTCCCGGAGTTCACTCGGACTCACGTCCATCGAGTCAGTGATGCCATCCAGCCATCTAAATAGGTATAAAATAGTGAATGCAGTATTATGCAGTGTATAAGAGCGTATGGGCTTCCCCTGTGGCTCAGTGGTAAAGAATCCAACTGGGATGCAGAAGATACAAGAGATGCAGTTTCGATCCCTGGGTCAGGAAGATCCCCTGGAGAAGGAAATGGCAACCCACTCCAGTATTCTTGCCTGGAGAATCCCATGGACAGAGGAGCCTGGTGGGCTACAGTCTACAGGGTCGCAGAGAGTCGGACATGACTGAAGCGACTGAGCACACATGCACTAAGAGAATAAAATGAAAATATAATTTAAGTATTTTAACTCACTCTAATCAGGGCTAGATGATCACAGTAAAAGAGGCACCTAGGCAGGACAGGAACCATACCCACCAGTGACAAGCTTTACAAAGGGCATTGAGATCTGTCTGAAACCTGAAGAAAATGACTGGCTCTAAAGTATGGGGGGAAAGGTTAACAGTATTTAATTGACTATCTACAAAATAAAACTTGCTGCCAACTAGTCAATAGCACTTTGGTTTTGGGGGGGTTTTGTTTCTTTTTTTTTTAGTTACATGTCAGTTGTATTTAATAGGGGATGTGGATACATTTTAAGAAGTTTGATTTAAGGTGGAATAGAGTCTCAAAAGTCACTGTCTCTCCATGTGCTCAGAGAAGGTCTTAAAGCAGTCCTAAGAGGCACAGGAAAACAGATTAATTGAGGGAAGCGCAGACTTGGTTCTCCCATAACCTCACTCATGGGCAAGCAGTGAGAATTCCTACTCCTTCCACCCCACCCCACACTTTTCTTTCTCCAGACACATTTTACTGAGTTCACTGATAAGGAGATTCCACTGTAAGGGTCAGTTTTCACGTAGACCACCATGAAGAAGGAAATCTCTCCCAGGAAACATCTTTGCTAGTGGAAAGAGCACTGGAAGCATAGGATCTGTGGTTGAGTCCTGGTGCTAACACTGAGCAGGACCCCCTTCTCCCAGGACTACCCTAGGTGTCCTGGAGGGAAGGCGATGGTGTTCTCCTGTAAGCCTCCCTCCCACAAACCAGTCTTCCCAGGCATGTATTGAAAGTGCTTTCTCCTTGCTTCCTACATAGACTGTGTGTACTTGTCATGATACTTACACAACTATATTAAAATTGCATTTTTGCCCATTTGTTTCTTTCAGAAGACCCTTGCTTTCTTGAAGAAGGATTATATCTTATTCTTTGTATTCTCAGGCTTCCCTGGTGGCTCGGATGGTAAAGAATCCACCTGCAATGCAGGAAACCTGGGTTCAGTCCCTGAGTCAGAAAGATCCCCTGGAGAAGGGAATGGCTACCCACTCCACTATTCTTACCTGGAAAATCCCATGGACAGAGGAGCCTGTTGAGCTCCAGTCCATGGGGTCACAAAGAGCTGGACACGACTGAGTGATTGACATTTTCACTACTTGTCACGTTTTCTTCGTATTCTCAGCTTCTAACACAATGGTTGGTATGTAACATCCATTAAGTGTTTCAGGCAAAAAAAAAAGTCTTGATGCTTCATATCTTGGGCATAAACTTATCCAACTGGGTGGAGAGAGTCAGAGTGGAGACATTGCTATCATTTTGACAGTGCCACCTAACAATCAAGTTTTAGCAAGAATGAATGTTCGATTATTCTCTGGAACACTCTGAAGCCAGTTGACATACGAGGCAATTTGTCATTTGTTTCCTGTGGCCATTTCCAAAATGAGATTATGTACTGACTGTTCCAATATGCCTGTATGGAAAGTGAAAGTCACTCAGTCATGTCGACTCTTTATGACCCCATGGACTATACAGTCCATGGAATTCTCCAGGCCAGAATACTGGAGTGGGTAGCCTTTCCCTTCTCCAGAGGATCTTCCCAACCCAGGAATAGAACCCAGGTCTCCCACATTGCAGACAGATTCTTTATCAGCTGAGCCACAAGCCTGTATGGAAGATACTCAATATTCCCACCATAATGGAGATACAATTTTAGAAATCAAAATAAAAGTTATTACTTATCTTAGGAAAAAATGAGTTATTTTTTACTGCTTTAATCATAGACTCTCCTTTGCAAAGGCAGAAAAAATAATCTTTATAGGTTTCACTTTCCTAAGTGAAGAAGAGGCACTGTATCACAATAATAGAAATAACAAGTTTGAATTAAGGGAGTTCCTTTTTTTTTCAAACTGATGTGTAAAAATGGATTCTGACAGCTCTGATAATCTAGAGGCAACCTTCAGCCCATCAAGCATTATATGGTGATTTATGTCACAATAAAAAATCCTCTACCGGTGTCCTAAGACATGAAGTAAATGTCTTATATATGATAAAGTTCCTCAAAATAACTGAGAATTTACAGGCTACTTGGTCCAAAGTGCAGTCATCAATGTAGTGCATATCATCTGACTTATAACTGTTACAAATATTTATAATAATGGAATATACTGTTTAACACAATGAAGCCTGAAAAGGCTCATTAACTCTAAATTTGATTCGGTAACTCCATTCCTTCTCATTTGCAGATTCAAGATTCTGTAGTTCTGTAACATTAGTTTAATTATATGAGCTGTGAACCATCCCTAAATCTAGATTCATGTTTAGTTTAGTGAAAAATAAATATTAATGTTGAGATTCTTATTTCTAAATGTTTTTCTGAAGAAATTCACACATCTCCTATATTTTTCTTCTTTGGATTTCTAGACTACAGCACATATGCAAAGTTGTAGAATCATAGAAATTCAATTGAGGACTTTGGTGGTAACAGAGATTAGAAACATGTGTTGAATGAGTCAAGACAATGATAAGCTAAATAGTTCTTGTATAGGCACCAGAACAATAATTACCTTTATAATTGTCAAAAAGGAAAGAATGGCAAGTATTACAACAAAACGGAGGTTAGACCTAAAAGATGAAAATGGATAGAATAATTATCAGAGACTTGAATTTATAACTTAGGTAAAGTAGATCCAAACCTGAATAGATCTCTCACAGGAAGATGAGAATATTGTCATACAGGAGCAAATGTACTTCAAAATGTGTCTTGCTCACTCTGGTTCTCTCATGAATCCCAGGCCAGACATCCTCCTTTAAAATTTAACATTAACCTTTTTACTGTGATTCTTGGATGTTTTCCTGCTGCTCAACGAGTGTTTTATTTCTCCTTCCTAAATGAATTACTCTGAATCTTTACCAAGTTATAGCCATCTAAAAATTACCTAAGAAATATTTACTGAGAAATTTATTTAATTCTGTTTTCCCATGGGGAGATACGTATTTAGATTATTTGTAAAGCTTTACAATTATTCTTATTCTTCTTTGCAAAGGCATCTCATACAATTAAATGACACTTGGATAAGATTCGGTAGGATACCCACCAGCATTTTTCCCCTAGTGCAGATTTCTGATTCATCCAGTCCTTTCCTTCCATCACGCTTCCTTTCTTCTATACCCGTTGTTGTGGCAGTTGATATGCCTTAGCCAAATAATCCATGACAGGTTTCAGATTTCCTCTTTCTTGTCTTATGATGTGTCCTGGCTAGTGAGTATAAAACAGTGGTTTTTCAAATTTTAGCAACCATCATAATGAAAACACAGATTCCTGGACCAGCTCCGTAGGTCTGGGGCGGGCCTGTAACAAGGGGCCAGGTGGCGGTGCTGCTACTGATCTGGAATCCAGCATCCAGAATCAAAGCTGTAAAACATTAAGAAACAAGGCAAATACACCACCCAGGATTGCTGTGAAGTTCTCCCAATTAGTGCAGATTGTAACAGATGAAAGAAAGCTTGGGAGTTAAAAACCAACTACTGGTGTTTGACTGTGTCTGAAATGTCAAGTAAACCAATCAGAAATAAGTAAGATAGAATTGGAATAAAATTCAAAGACTGAAGACTCAAAAACATTAAGAGGTCTTGGAATTTCTGAAGCTGCCATCAAAGCTCCCCTCAACCAGGGTGTCTGCCACCTTGACACCCCCAAATATAGGATATCTACTTTTTTCTACTCACTTTTCAGACTTATTTTTATTTGACTTATTTTGACTTGACATTTCTAGAGTGCCATGCTAGAAGGTCAAGTTCTTTTCCTAGATGTGTTGGTTCTTTTCTTTTTTTTAAATTTCCCAGGTATAGCTCAAAAATATTAAAACTCTATTCCCATAATTAATGTTGCTTTCCCCAGTGTGCACAGCTTTACTAGAATGATTTGTTGTCAAATCTTTATGAGTTAGGACTTCCCTGGTGATCCAGTGGTTAATTAAGACTTTGCTTTCCAATGTAGGGGGTTCGGGTTTGATCCCTGGTTGGGGAGCTAAATCCCTCATGTTTTGGGACCAAAAAACCAAAACATAAAATAGAAGTAATATTGTAACAAATTCAATAAAGACTTTAAAAATGGTCCACATCAAAAAAAGAAAAAGAAACAAAAATCCATGTAAATCTTTCTCCCTCACATTCTTCTGCTAAGTCACTTAAGTCATGTCCGACTCTGTGCGACCCCATAGATGGCAGCCCACGAGGCTCCCCTGTCCCTGAGATTCCCCAGGCAAGAACACTGGAGTGGGCTGCCATTTCCTTCTCCAATGCATGAAAGTGAAAAGTGAAAGTGAAGTCGCTGAGTCTTGTCCGACTCTTAACGACCCCATGGACTGCAGCCCACCAGGCTCCTCCGTCCATGGGATTTTCCAGGCAAGAGTGCTAGAGTGAGGTGCCATTGCTTTCTCCAACACATTTTTCTATCCCTATTCAAAGCCAAAAGTGTGGAGTCTTCATAAATTTCTCTCCTCTACTCTTTGGGCCAATGCCCAGATAGTTAATGACTCTTATTAGCAAACAGAAGGTAAAATGTCATCTGTCCAGAAATAAAGGCAAAATCATAGTTTTTCTTGAATTATAGGTGCCTCTGCTGCCCATTGGACTTCCCTGGTGGCTCAGATGGTAAAGTGTCTGCCTACAATGTGAGAGACCCGGGTTCGCTTCCTGGGTCTAGAAGATCCCCTGGAGAAGGAAATGGCAACCCACTCCAGTACTCTTGCCTGGAAAATCCCATGGATGGAGGATCCTGGTAGGCTACAGTTCATGGGGCCATAAAGAGTCAGACATGACTGAGCGACTTCACTTCACTGCTGCACATTGGAGAAGGAAATGGCAACAACATGCATTCCAGTATTCTTGCATGGAGAATCCCATGGACAGAGGATCCTAGTGAGCTAGTCCATAGGCTTGCAAAGAGTTGGGTATGACTAAAGCAACTTAGCATTGCTGCCCATAGGGTCCCTAAGAGTTGGACATGACCTAGAGACTGAACAACAACAATTGTCCCCATGTATGTCCCAGGTTACACATCTGAGAAAATGATGTGTCTAAAAAAAGATCTAGGAATATAACCAATGAATTACAGCATTGCTTACAATACTAAAAATTGAAAACAAGCAAAATATCCATCAAGGTGGCTTCAGTCTGAAGGCTCCACAGCCCCCTAAATCTTGATAGAATCCACATGAAAAGTGAAAAAAGTAAGGAGAGAAGGCTTGCGATCTAAAGCAGGGAATGGCAAACTGTGGTCCATGAACCAAATCTGGTCTACTGCCTGTTTGGGTGCATATTAGAAGTTGCATCGAAAATGTGTATAGCTGTGAGGTTTTCAATTTTTAAAATGGTTGGAAGAAAAAAAAATCAATATGTGAGAGGTTTTTCATGATGTGTGAAAATAAGAAATTCACATTTCAGTATTCATAAACAAGCCATTATTGGAGCACAGTCCCAGTCATTCATTCATGTTTTGTCCAGAGCTTCTTTTTCACCACAAAGACAGAGTTGAGAAGTTTCAACAGAGACCCAGGATGACCCATCAAGCCTTACTTTTCCTTATCTGGCCCTTTTCCCTTTATGCTGACTTTCAGTCAAAGATGCAGAAACAGCTTGTTAAACAAAATACCAACTTTTAAAAAACTTTTTATTTTATACTGAGGTATAGCTGATTCACAATGTTGTGTTAACTTCAGGTTTACAACAAGTGGATTCAGTTATACATTCACATGTATCTGTTCTTTTTCAAATACTTTGCTCTTGAACTCCCCTCCACGTCACTGTGCTGTCCAAGCTCCAGCTGGGTGCTGTTGCTTGAAGCATTTACCACACTGATTTGACTGAGGAACCCTCCTTTCTGTGGAACGCCTCATACTGTACACATTTTAAAAAACACCGGTTTGGGAAATGCTGTTCTTGAGCACAGGCCTTCAGTGTGTGGATGCAAATTAAGAAAAAGAAATAAATTGGAGAGAATGGATCCATGTATATGTGTAGCTGAGTCCCTTCACCATTCACCTGAAACTATCACATCATTGTTTGTTAATTGCTTATGAAATAAATGAAAGTATTAGTCCCTCGGCCATCTCATGTGAAGAGTTGACTCATTGGAAAAGACTCTGATGCTGGGAGGGATTGGGGGCAAGAGGAAAAAGGGACGACAGAGGATGAGATGGCTGGATGGCATCACCGACTCGATGGACGTGAGTCTGAGTGAACTCCGGGAGTTGGTGATGGACAGGGAGGCCTGGTGTGCTGCGATTCATGGGGTTGCAAAGAGTCGGACATGACTGAGCGACTGATCTGATCTGATCTGATTAGTCCCTCAGTCAGCTCCTACTCTTCACACTCCCATGGGCTGTGGGAGTCCATGGGGCTCCTCTGTCCATGGGATTCTCCAGGCCAGAATACTGGAGTGGGTAGCCATTCCCTTCTCCAGGGGAGCTTCCTGACCCAGGGATCTAACCCAAGTCTCCTGCATTACAGGCAGATTCTTTACCATCTGAGCCATAGGCTACACCCCAATACAAAATAAAAAGTTTTAAAAGGCAAAAAGTAAAAATAAAATAAAAAAGGAATGAAGAGCTAATGATGAAATTTCAGTTATCTGTGAATGCATTGCAAACATCTGCCAGTGTAAAAGAAATTTGAGTTCTAAATGTCTTTCAGATTACATCAGTGGGAAGTATGGACGACTCTTCCTTGGGAATATAACTATGGGGGAAAAATCAACTTTGAGGAAAGAACCTTTTTTGTTGACAAAATAATAACACCATCTTTGTATTATTTTAAAAAAATGGTAATTCTAATATGGGGAAATGTCACAGAAAAAAATGGCTATGTTGGCTCAGCAGAATGTTTGGTAAATGTTAACGCTAAAAACACTAAGCATGAGCTATGTGTAACTGTAATTCCTAAAGCCTCTGGAAGTCAGTAAATGTTACATAACAACCACCATCATCATTTCACTAGGGATTTAAAAACAGGATCAGTCTGTTCTTGCTGAAAGAATAAAAAATTCTCCTTTTGTGAAATAATAGTGACCTCCAGTGGCTGTCTTATTATAGCACTTTACATTTTCTCAAACGCTGCTTAAAAAAAATTACAGAAATGATACAAAAAGATAAAATCTTTTCCAGATTTTAAACATTTATCTTTTCATTTCACACGTTTAGGTTGACTGTGTCTGGTTGTCAGCACTGTTCTGAGCATCAGGAGAGAAAAGCATGGGCTCAGAGTCCGAAGACAGAGCCTTGGGCACATGCGATGACCTCAAAGCTGTCTGACTCTGGACAAGGTCCCTTTGGACTTCCCTGAGCCTTGGCCTTCTCCCAGCGCTGTTCTGAGTAACAGTGAAAGCATACGTAGAAACACTCTTTATACTGTAGTGCTCCTTGCAGAGAAATGGTACTATGTCATGTATGTTTCCTTCTTTAGAGTTTTTGAAACATATCAAGAAGGTCAAGCCATATGAGGTTGATATAGGAATGGGCAACCTTCCATTCAGACCCAAGAACAGAAGAAATAAATTGCCCTCTGGAAGCTAAAACATGAAATCAACTTCAAAGAGACCAGAAGAAAGAAATGTGAAGTCCTCCAAGTGTATGGTGATTTCATGAGGTGGACACCATTGGTTGCCGCTTCCTTCCCTGTTCTCTCTTACCAGAAGAGCCTTAGTTTCATTTTGGGGTTTACCCTCCCATGTTTTATAAATCACTAGGAGCTAAGTCGATCATACTTTTATTCTCTTTCCCAGTGACCGGATTTGGCCACAGTTATATGACCCAGCCAGCTTGATGGAATCCGAATTCTTCCTGGGGGCAGTAGCATGCACAGCCATGCTGTTATTCTTGCTATGGAAAAAATATTTACAGACGGTAACCTCCCTCCAGCCGCTGTTTTGAGGGGGTATGATCATGTCTGCACGGGATACCTGGCGTTTCGGCAGCTGTCTGTGGCTGTGGGAGGAGATACTGGTGGTGCCCTGCAGGCAGCAGAGCAGAGATGCAGAAATTACCTGAATCCTTAAAAACAGTGTTGCACTGTGGGTTTTGCCAGTCTTAGAATTGCCCACCTGTGTATTTGTAATGTGAGAGATGAAGCCCATTGCCTTTAAGGACATATTTAGTTGGAAATTTTGTTACTTGTAGTGGAAGGTAGCCTTACACATTCCATGAGGTGTTGTCACTCTCAAGGCCTCTAAGCTTGGAAATGTCTGGGCCTTGATGAATTCCTTTTTAAAAATCATCTACAGCATATGAAGACTCCTGAAAGTCCCTTGGACAGCAAGGACATCAAACCAGTCAATCTTATGGGAGATCAACTCTGAATATTCACTGGAAGGACTGAGGCTGAAGCTGAAGCTCCAGTATTTTGGTCATCTGATGCGAACAGCTGACTCATTGGAAAAGTCCCTGATGCTGGGAAAGATTGAGGGAAGAAGGAGAAGAGGGCATCAGAGGATGAGATGGCTGGATGGCATCACCAATGCAATGAACATGAACTTGGGCAAACTCTGGGAGATGGTGAGGGACAGGGAGGTCTGGAGTGCTGCAGGCCATGGGGTCGCAAAGAGCTGGACATGACCGGGCAACTGAACAACAACAGCTTATGTTCATAGAGTTATAATTAAATATAATATATACCATAATTTTCATATTAGTGAAACAACTGGGTTTCAGACTAAAGAGAAATCTTTACAAAGGAGAAGATATTGGTATCTGATGATGCAACTGACATTGTATCATTGGATTTAATTACTTAAAGGATCAATTTACAAAATAAGCAACAGCTCATACAGCCTAGTATCAGAAAAACAAATAACTCTACTAAAAATGGGCAGAAGACCTTCATAGAGATTCCTCCAAAGAAGACATACAGATGGCCAATGGGCACATGAAAAGATGCTCAGCATCGCTAGTTCTCAGAGAAAAGCAAATCAAAACTACAACGAGGTTATTACCTCATACCAGTCAGAATGGCCATTATCAAAAAGTCTACAAATAAGTACTGGAGAGGGCTTCCTAGGTGGCAGTAGTGGTAAAGAACCAGCCTGCCAAAGCAGAAGATGTAAGAGACACAGGTTCCATCCCTGGGTTGGGAAGATCCCCTGTAGGAGGGCATGACAACCCATTCCAGTATTCTTGCCTGGGGAATCCCATGGAACAAGGAGTGCAGTGGGCTGTACTCCATAAGGGTCACAAAGAGTTGGACATGACTGAAGTGACTTAGCACACACGCAAGTACTGGAGAGGGTGTGGAGAAAAGTGAACCCTCCTAGTCTTTTGGAGTAAATACAAATTGATACAGTTACTCTAGGGAACAGTATAGAGGCTCCTTTAAAAAACTAAAAATAGAGTTACCATATGATCCAGCAAGCCCACTCTTGGGCATATAGCCAGGAAAGATGAAAAATCTAATTTGAAAAGATACATGTACCCCAATGTTCATAGCAGCATTATTTACAATAACCAAGACACGGAAGAAATCTAAGTATCCATTGGATAAAGAAGATGTTCTTTGTATATACAATGGAATATTACTCAGCCATAAAAAAGAATGAAATAATGTCATTTGCAGCAATATGGATGGACCTAGAGATCATCATACTAAATGAAATAAGCCAGATGGAGAAAGACATATATCACTTATATGTGGAACCTAAAGTGTGATACAAATGAATTTATTTACAAAACAGGAATAGACTCACACATACAGAAAACAAACTAATGGTTACCAAAGGGGAAAAGGAGGAGGATAAATTAGGAGTTTAGGTTTAACAGATACATACTATTATATATAAAACAGATGAACAAGAACCTCCAAATAGGACAGGGAACCATATTCAATACCTTGTTGAATGGAAAACAATTTGAAAAAGAATATATAGAGATATAACTGAATCACTTTACTGTACACCTGAAACTAACACCATGTTGTAAATCAACTATACTTCAATTTATTAATATATAAATGTACGTATATGGGCTTCCCAGGTGGCTCCAGTGGTAAAGAACCTGCCTGCCAATGCAGGAGACATAAGAGATGCAGGTTCGATCTCTGAGTTGGGAAGATCCCCTGGAGGAGGGCCTGGCAACCCACTCTAGGATTCTTGCCTGGAGAAGCCCACGAACAAAGAGCCTGTTGGGCTACAGTCCATAGGGTAGGACATGATTGAAGCTGCTTAGCACACACGCACATATATATATATATATATATATGCATATATACATATATATATTTGATACATATATATGTGTGTGTGTGTATATATATATATATATATTTGATGAATATGATACCGCCCAGTATTTGTTTTTGTGAAAAAGCACACAGTTCCTATCTCCTGTCACTATGTACCAGGAATAATGGTAGTTTCCACCTTCAGGTTCATTGAGAGGATTAAATGAGAAACTGAATCTGAAATTTAGGTTCTCACTAAGTCATGGTTTCCTTCTATTCCTCATCCCTACCCATCAAACCTCCTGCACAGCTCACATTCTCACACAAGCTCTTCCCAAATTAAACTTATCTGTTAATTTAGGTCCTCTTTGCAGTCAAGACTGTGGTCTGAGTTTTATCTACAACTGTTAAGTTTTCTGCTGCATCTGGGCATATTCTTGTCTCTAGATACTCACCAGGATTGCAAGGAGGTCAGGAAGGCAAAGATGTTGGCCTTCCTTATTTGTGAGTATGTGCATTCTCTGGCTCTTCTCAACCCTTTCCCAGTCCCCCCGTATTTATCTTTCTGACCTAACCATAGCCGTTACCCAATAATTGATGAGAACTGCCTGTTTTAGCAATCCTCCTGACATAACAGTGCTGAGCTCCACAGACAAGTTGAGAAAGGGCAAAATGACCTCGCTTTTTAATATGCAGGCTGTGAAGTTCCTTTTTAGCTTTTTATTTTATTTTTTTTTTTCCTTTTTAGCTTTTTAAAAGCTACTTCCTCTCCTGGAGTGGGGAGGACTGTATTGCTTCTAAGGCAAGAACGAAAGTTGGAATTTGGCCAGAGAACTGATGGTACTATCACTGGGTCCCAGAGGCCAGCGCTATGTCAACAATGAAAGCAGAGCTTCCCCTGTCACATACTTGCTGGACATTCTTGAAATGACTAATTTAATAGCAAAGATTTAATAAGTGCCTTTTATATGCCTGGCACCGTTCTAAGTGCTTTTACGTTGAATAATTTAATCATGGTTTTTGCACTTAACAATCACAGCAAACTGAGGAGGTGGGTATAATGATGGTCTCTGTTTTCCACGTGGGGAAACAGAGGCACAGAGAGATGGAGAAGCCTGCAGATGACCAATAAGTGGCAGATGTGGGATTCAACCCCGGGCGACCACCCTCATGAGCGTGCTCTGTCACCCATGCATTACACCATGTGTGTGCACATGGCCGCCACTCCTCCACTTAGCCATTGACATGTTCACTAGGCATGCATGCGCTCCTCCTGTGTACAAGGAGCCAGGGGGCTGAAGACACCTTAGACATCATTCCTGCTTTAAGGAACACCACAATAAAGTTGTGAAACATATAGAGAAACAGGTAATGGAGACCCTACATCCCTCGGAACTGTTTTTAACCTGCTACATCATCCACCCGTCCACTATCTTCTATTTCATAGGACAAGGCTCAACCGAACATTTTTTTGCCACTATTGCCTTGCTGTGTGTATGAGTTTGCTAGGATTGCCATAACAGAGACTTCATGCCTGCTAAGTTGCTTCGGTCATGTCTGACTCTTTGCGACCATATGGACTATAGCCAGCCAGGCTCCTCTGTCCATGGGATTCTCCAGGCAAGAACACTGGAGTGGGTTGCCATTTCCTTCTCCAATGCATGAAAGTGAAAAGAGAAAGTGAAGTCGCTCAGTCGTGTCCGACTGTTTGCGACCCCATGGACTGCAGCCTACCGGACTCCTCCTTCCATGGGATTTTCCAGGCAAGAGTACTGGAGTGGGATGCCAGTGCCTTCTCCGTCACAGAGACTAGGTCGCTTTAAACAACAGAAGTTTATTTTCTTGCAGTTCTGGGAGCTAGAAGTTCAGGTTTCGAGTGTCAGCCAGCTTAGTTTCTTCTGAGGACTCTTTCTCTTTAGCATTGTAGATGGCCATTGTCGCCATGTATCTTCAGTTGTCTTCTCTCAATACGTATCTATGTCCAAAAGTGCTCTTCTTAGAAGGACATGAGTAGAACTGGGTTAGGGCTCATTCTAAAGACCTCATTTTAACCTAATCACCTCTGTAAAGGCCCTTCCTCCAAATACAGTCACATTCTTAGGTACCTGAGTTAGGACTCCAATATGTGAACTTGAGGGGGACATGATTCAACCCATTTCAATGTATTAACTCCTCCTCCCTAACAACTTCTCCAGAAAGTACTTTGACATCTTTAACAACTGTGAACTTCCAGCACTCAGAAGAATTAAAAACCTTTCTCCGCTTGAGGCAGGGAAAGAAGAACATAATTATGTGTATTGCAAGCAAAGTGTATAATTATGATGTTGTGAATGATTCCTAGGGGCAAGCCTTTGGTTATTCAAAAACACTGCCTGGAATTGTTTTCACAGGCTAATTTAACCTTCTCCTCATCACAAGATATTACATATATGTGTACCATGAAGTGAAGTTTATCCTAATAACAAGGTCAAACTTCCTTTCATATCTCCCAGAAGTGGTTAGTATATCCTAAACATCTTTTGGGGCAGGAAAAAATTAAGAGTTGGTCCTAAGCAGATAAAGTAAACAAAAGGGTGGGAAGTCTTCCTAAATAATTCATGGTTAGACCCATTATCCACTTTAGTGAATCAGGGGCAGTGAATTTCACCTTTTTAATACAAAGAAATAATAAAATTATAATTTTACAATAGTTATTACAGCTATTATTGCAAATAATAATAAACATATATAAATATAAAATATAGGCCAATGTATAACATAATACAATTAATCAAATATGTAATCTGTAGATAATATATAACATATGTTATAATAAAAAAGTGGATGGCAGCTTGTAATTTGCAGTGTGTTAAAGTGACAATGTCATGTCACAATTTGAAATAATATTCAGATATTCCATGTTCATTTTTCAAGAGGGTAGACTATTCCTTTCCAGCACTAATATTTAGCTGTATTCATCTCAAAACTTAATGCCTTTAAAAAGAAACTCTCATTTTTAAAAATATGACTGGAAAAAATTCCACAGTGTCGATGTTTAATCCACTCTCCAGGTAATATAACTGAATTCTTTAATGAATTGCATTCTGGCATTGTCTTACCCACTGAAGAATCCCTGTGGTATAATGTTTATATAATTCCCTAATAAAAATTCACAGCTCACACCTTCATGTATTTCTGATGATTCATAGCAACATGTCCCAAATTGCTTAAGAGGGATTAATAGATTGCTTAAAAGCCATTGTAAGTGAAAATGACAATTTTATCACTGTGACTAAAGTAAATATTTTCTTTGGACATAAATGAATGATTTGTAAAAAAACACAAGGTAGGCTTACATCATGCATTTTCCCCAAGAATTCAGTATTTTCCATTAATATCTACCTGTTAAATCCATTAGAATGGCTTTTCATTTCTAAATGAAAGTTAAAGCTGGTATACTGAAGATATTTTCCATGAAGAACTTTAGTTTATCATAGGAACACATTTCCTTCCTTGAGGAATTTCAAATTGTTTGTAAATACAAATGTTGTAAGAATTAAGAACATCATTTCCTTGCCCATAAAATCCAGAAAACTTGGCAAACAAGGAATCATAGAATTTTTTTTAATCTCCCATAATGCCAGAATTGTTCTATTCTATTTTAAGATCAAGTGTTAGAATCAATAATATTTAAGTTACCTCCTAATTTTAATATTTTTGCAATTTTCTGATTCTTCCAGACCACTATAAACCTGGCTAGAATAGTGTTTTTCAAAGAGTATGTGCATGCAGTTGCTCAATCATATCCAGCTCTTTACAGCCCCATGGACTGTAGCCTGTCAGGCTCCTCTGCTCATGGGATTTTCCAGGCAAGAAAAATGGAACAGGTTGCCTTCTCCTACTCTGGGGATCTTCCTGTCCAGGGATCGAACGTATGTCTCTTGTGTCTTCTGCATTGGCAGGCAGATTCTTTACCACTGAGTCATCTGGGAAGCCTGTATTTCAAACAGTAAAGTATAATTATAATGTAAACCTCTTTTAAGGAAAAACATTTCTTTAGCTCCCGATGTTGACTTAAATTACTTAAATAGATTCAAGCATAAAACTAGTTTTATTCTTACAATTCTTATACAACTATTAAAAACAAACTTACTAAGTCAAGTAATACAAAAAATTAACTTAAAATAACTGATCAATTCATTCATTCCAGAATTGTTTATTAGGTGTGTTCTACACTCAAGGAACTAATCCAGGAGCTAGACTTACAGCAGTAAAGAGTATAGATGAAAATCCTCGCCTTTCCATGATTTATTCTAATAGGGGAAAGAGAGAGCAAGAAGGGCAACAAAGTCAACTACATACTACGTTAAAAGGAAATTGGTTGGGGAAAAAAGAGTAGGACAGGAAGTGGATAAGAGGAGTGTCTGTTTTTAGCAGAGTGATCAAGGAAGCAAAGATTTGAACAAGGCTGGGAGGAGGTGAGGGGGTGAGCCATGTGGATAGGCCATTCTCAAAACTTTGCTTTTTGCCCTAAATGAAATGATATGCCACTAGGGGCTTTTGAGCAGAGGATTGACTCCACCTGACTTGTGTTTAACAGGATTGCTCAGGCAGCTGTGGAAGTGAAACTAGGCTGAATAAAGGGTTTCCACGTGGATCATTTTCCTAGAGACACACTCCTGGATTCTCACATCCCCCTTCCTCTCATTGATGAGATTGGGAGAATCAGGAAGGTTTAATCAACAATTTTCTCCTCTCTGTCTAGAATCTGCCCTCCAGAGAGGGTACACTCTGAGCCTCTCTCAGCTGTACAAAAGCTTAGAGAGGCAGGTTATACCTTGCACAGAGCTTCTGTTGTTTTTAGGGGTGAGTCTGCTTCATTTCAGGGAATGGCACACCACTCCAGTATTCTTGCCTGGGAAATCCCACAGACAGAGGAGCCTGGTGGGCTACAGTCCATGGGGTTACAAAGAGTCAGACATGACTGAGTGATTGAGCGCTTATGCGCGCACACAGAAACACACACACACATACACACTGCTTCATTCAGGAAGGAAACATTAGCTGGACTAAGAGGTACTTTGGCCAAGAGGGCTAGATCTTCACCAAAATTTATTTTCTCTACCTTGTGGACGCAGAACTAAATTTTCCTGCTTTCCCAATCTTCCTTAGTGTCAAGTGAAGCCATGTAACTGAGTTCCAGGTGATGGAACATGAATTGAACTTCTGTCCAGTACAGACACATAAAAACCTCCTGTGTAATCTTTCACACTCACTCTTCCCAGTCTACTGGCCAAACACAGAGACTTCAAAAAACACTCTAAAGCCCTTGAGAATAATAGAGTCATATTACGAAAGGTCAGTGAAAGTTGCCTGCCAAGCAGGACATCCTTGTTGGGCTTTGAATGAGTAAGAAATAAACTTTTGTTTTATTAAGCCACTGAGACTTTAGAGCTGGTTTGTTAGCAAAACAGCATTTCTTAACCATAACAAATACAAGTCAAATTCTCCAAAGAGCTTTTATCAGTAATAAAACAAATATTGCTTCTGTCTGTCTGAATCCTGGTCTGTACCTCAATTTGTTCTAATCTTGGGAGGAGGAAGCAAGTATTATCTATCAATTTCTTAAACCTCCAGCAGATTGTATAGTTCTCTTGGTGTATATGATATGGTTGACTTGCCTGGAATGTAGGACCTAGAAGATGGGAGCCAGTCATTTGCTGGGTTTCACGTCTAAGAGTGTTCCACATTTTGGTCAATGTTCAATGGCAAATTTGAGTAGGGAGCAGTGTATGGTCTCATCCAAAATGTTAGTTTTTTTTTTAATTCTTGCATTATACCCTCAACAAATTTTTCTATGCACCATATTGCTGATAATTCCAGAAATTGTTGCCTATAGTTCCAGAGGGCAGCCGAGTTTCATAAATGAGAAAGTGGCCTAACCCACACATTTAGGATAGCTGATTCATATTACATGACTACACCCACATGTTGGCGTGGTCCATTCTTTTCCTAAATAATGAAGTTAAAATTCTATGAATGCTGTTGTGAACATTTCTTACATCAAGCAATTATGTTTTGTTATCATATAATATTGCAGCTTGTGATAAAAAAATATTGAAGAAGGAAAGTTTCACCTATAGTGTTCCTCCCAAAGCAAATAAGGTCAAAGTCTCTATCATTTGGATCCATAATGTGACACAAATCTAAAATTTATTTTGACTTACTCAACAGGACAAAGGCTGTTTCTGATTTATTAAATGTGCACATATATGTAATAACAAAGTAGTCAATCCCATTGCTGGTTACATTACATCTCCTTTCCCTGAATCCTAGAAAGATTTAACCAGCAAAGTTAAGCTCTCCCTTCTTATGTACTAGGAAAAGGGACGATGAGAAGATGGTTATGTCCCAGTGAGCAGTAGGTAGAAGGCAGCGGGACGATGAAAATCTCCACAGCCTAGACACCCACTGAGGCAGCTGCAGTTGATGTTACATCGTCCTGACACAGTGATAACCCGAGACCCAGCTTGACTCCTCAAAATTGTCATAAGATATGAAAGTAGGGAATCTGAACCATGGCAGAACCTGAGCACTGGATCTTCCATAAGATAGAGTCGCCCCAGAGGCCCTGACCCAGGAGAGATCTCTATCTTGGATGGAGAGACGGTTGTGCAGTTGATAAAATTTCTGTCTGTTACTTTTTGTCAAGACATGAGAAAATGAGAATTTCTTTTTCTTTTTGTCAGACCTGGTTTTAAAGATTATTTTATTAAATTTATTATTCAATTTAGTGCAGCCATGCCAAAATACAGCAAGAGTTGAAGTAGGGTGTAGGTTGTTGGCTAACCCACAGAAGTTACTCTGTGATAAAAATTCAACCATATGGATGATTCATGTTGATGTATGGCAGGAACCAAGGCAATGTTGTAAAACAATTATCCTCCAATAAAAAAAAAATTTTCAAAAAGGAAAAAAAGTCAGTTATACTAATCACAAGAACACAGGTGTTCTCACGCAAACACACATATACAGGCATACACACTCATTCTTATTCATTAGAAATTATCTATGCATATTTAGCTATATAGCCAATTTTAAAATTATCTTCATAATAACTTTATATTTCTTTGTTGCTTGACTCATATTAAGGTAAGCTTCATAATAGTCTCCATTTTGCACATTTTTATTAATCTTTTTAATGTCAAATGAAAACATTCACAATTCCATTTGTATTTATTTCTTCATAGGCCAGTGGGGTTTTTTTGATCACTCTAATATTATTTTGTAAATGATTCAGATTCTATACAGTTTTGCCATTAAAAAACTTACATAACACTCCCAATTAGGTAAAGTTCAGAAAATTATTTACCTAGTTACAAACACTGCATAGTGTGGGAATTGAGGTATTTTCAATTGTTACTATTTATTAATTTTTTAAAATTCTCACCTCTTTTCCAAATTTATTCAAATTATTTATGGTTCTCAATCTGGCCACACATTAGAAGCTCTTGGGTTGCTTTTAAAATTACCATTGTTAGAGTCCCACCTCATGTCAACTGAATCCAAATCTCAGATATTTGGATTCTGAAATCTCAGATATTTATATTCTGCAAAAATAAAAACAAAGCAAAAAATGTCTAGGCAATTCTAAATAAGAAGCCAGGGTTGAGAATACTGACTTATTCCAAAGGTTGCAACATGGACCTAAATGAAGTAATTTGACTGTCCTCTCTTACATATCTGTCATCACCAATAAATATGTGGTTGTTAGTTGAGAGTTGAGAATTAAGAATTAAGGATAAAAGTGACTTGAAATCTGAAAACTACACCCAGATTTTACATTCTCACTAAATATGATCAAATATGTATTAATATATCTGGGTTGAAATTTTAAAGATCTCCAAAATTACTTCTATAGCTAATGGGAGAGCTAGATATACAAGCAAATACATACATATGTATTTCTGTTTTCTTTCTTGTAGTGGATCCTTGCCAACTATTTGCTTTAATAGCACAGGATTGTGCTGTGCTGTGCTTAGTTGCTCAGTCGTGTCCGACTCTTTGCAACCCTATGGACTGTAACCTGCCAGGCTCCTCTGTCCATGGGATTCTCCAGGCAAGAATACTGGAGTGGGTTCCCATGCCCTCTTCCAGGGGATCTTCCTGGTCTAGGGACCAAACCCAAGTCTCTTATGTCTCCTGCATTGGTAGGTGGGTTCTTTACCACTAGAACCACCTGGGAAGCCACAGGAATAATTCCTACTATACATCATGATATAGGGTCCTTATTTAATGCCTGATGATCCGTTGTGATAGCAGAAGCAGTAACACATTGTAACAGTAAGAGTTAATATTTACTCAGTGTTACTATGAGGAAATTATTATTCTATGCATTTGATACAAGTGAATTTTAGTCTGTTTTGTATGTACCATTATTATCTCCATTTTATATGCTCCACAGGTATGCCTCAGTTGCACTGTTTCAATGCTTTCCCTTGGATTTCACAGGGGTAGAAATGCCCATTTGACCTTGATTTTGTTTTTTTGCAAAAATGTAGTCAGAGACATTGATTACCATGCTACAATAATAATCACAATGAAAATGAATATATTAAAATGAGTAATAAAGAAAAATATATCTCTAAAGACAAATCATCTTTATTTTTTCACCAAATAAACAAAATCTATGTAATCTAGCATCTTTCCTACTAGGAAATTTTGACTAAATTCAGCACAGAAGAACAGTAATTAATATATTCTTGTGCTGGTCGCATTTTTCTTCCTACTCCTCTTAATTTAATTTACTTTTTTATTTTTAATTGGTCTAGTTTCTATTATATTTGATTTTATCAATTGCCAACAATTGTTTTTCTGGAACAGGCACAATACAAATGGGAAATAAATATCTTAAATGACCAGGACTGCATTTCAATTGAAACCTTAGAGAAAAGACCAGAGGATGTGTGGTTCTGTCCTATAGATATAAATATTCTATTATCAAATTTTAATGCTTGGCTGAAGCAGTATTTCTTGTTACTGGAGTTGCCTTGATTAATCACCTTGCCTGTTCCTCCTTCCTTCTTTCTTCCCTTCCATATATATTTATTGAGAATATATATTTATTGAGAATATATACTGGAGAAAATATACTCCAGTATATACCAGCTCTTTTATACTTTAGGAATACAGATAGGATATCTGCTTTCATAACAGTTAATTCTAGTGAGAGTTGGACTGTGAAGAAAGCTGAGCGCCAAAGAATTGATGCTTTTGAACTGTGGTGTTGGAGAAGACTCCTGAGAGTCCCTTGGACTGCAAGGAGATCCAACCAGTCCATTCTGAAGGAGATAAGCCCTGGGTGTTCTTTGGAGGGAATGATGCTAAAGCTGAAGCTCCAGTACTTTGGCAACCTCATGGGCAGAGTTGACTCATTGGAAAAGACTGATGCTGGGAGGGATTGGGGGAAGGAGGAGAAGGGGATGACAGAGGATAAGATGGCTGGATTGCATCACCGACTCGATGGACATGAGTTTGAGTGAACTCCGGGAGCTGGTGATGGACAGGGAGGCCTGGTGTGCTGCGATTCATGGGGTCACATAGAGTCGGACACGACTGAGTGACTGAACTGAACTGAACTGAACTGGATTCTAGTATTTAGGAAAGAATCATAGCCCTGTAGAAAATATTGTTCAAAGTAAATATTATTTTCCTACATTTCCTCTGATGGAAAAAATGTATAATTATTCCTTTCTTATCTTCTGCCAGTGAAAGAAGGAATCATCCCTGTCCTAAATTTTCTGGTGTCTAAGCATATTTATGCTTCTAAAAGCATTAAGGAGCATCAACTATGAAACTGAGTTATTTAGCCACAAAGTCTGATACGGAGACAATCTTCTGCACAGAATTCGTACTCATTTCTAATCAACTGGACTGGGCTCCTCCAAAGCAAAGGATCTCTGAGAACTAGCCTCCAAAGCAATAGTGTTCACCATGACAATTGCCAACTGTAGAATACTTCAACACAACTCAGTCTTCATCAGTGGGGCATAGTTACTGGCATAGGAACTGAAAAGGCTGATCAGCTATGCAATGTGAGAATCAGAATTATGTGTTTAGAATAGTGGCTTTTGAGCCAATGCATGTCACATTACAGAACACAAAGTCTTACTTAGTCAAACAGCGGTTATAGCTCTTCACAAGAGGATAAGCCCCACATACATACAATATGGTAAGGATACTTGTTTTCCTTTCTACACACTTTATTTTTCCCCCAAGTTTTGAGGAAGATAATAACTGAAGGGGAATTTTTTTTTCTAGGAAGGGGAAATATCTCTGAGAAAATGGTGTTTAAAACTAAAGGAAGGAGAGAACAAGATGGCGGAGGAGTAGGTGGACGTGGAGTACATCTCTCTCCACGGATACATCAAGAATACACCTTCAGACACAGAAGTGCATGCAGAACACCAGTGGAGAGTGGACAGGAGTACCTGACCAGAGGAAAAGAATATATAGACCCATGCAAAACTCGGTAGGATGGAGGAACTAAGCAGAAAAACAGGAGTGTTAGTAGCACTGGACCTGCCCTCGGCAGGTGGGGGAACTGAAGCAGGGGTCCCATCCCCATACAGGGGCAATTGTCCGAGTCAGAAGAGAAACATTTAAGGCTGAGAGTGAAACAGCTGATCTGTGGCAGGCTAAATGGGATGAGAATCAGACAGTCCTTGCCTCAGCCATGCCATACATACCCCACATAGGGACGCAAGTCCCCTAGAAGGTGCAGTGACTGGGAGCTGGAGTTTAGGGATTGTGGAGCAATCCCAGGGCGAGGGCTTCTGTTGACTGCAGAGAGACAGATCAAGGGGATGTGAGGGAGGAGATTATGGTGGGAAGTGCCTGTGGAGGAAAGCCAGGCAGCCATGGAAGCAAGGCGATACTGCTGAGTCACGCATAGGGGGTGGGGCCATCACCATAGCCTCTCACTCCCCACAGGCCCCATCAGCAGTTGAACAATAGAGAGGCTGGCCCGTCAAGCGCCTGACACATGGTACTACTGAGTAGAACCCCATCCAGGGTGCCCCTTTAAGTGCCTGACATGCTGCTCTACAGAGTAGGACCCCAGCAGGGGGGGCCCTCTATGTGCCTGATGCCCTGAACATCAGAGAAGGACCCCAGGCAAGGGAGCCCTCTAAGTGCCTGAATGGGTGGAGCTATGGAGAAAGACTGGCCAAAGAGGCCTTCTGATTGCCAGCTACAAGAGGCTCAAAAAAAGACTCTGATAGGGCCATAACTCCTGTGGTGGAGGCAGTCCCTGTCTCTGCACACTTGGTGCTGCTAGGGTCCCTGCAACCCAAGCAGCTGCAACACCTCCACAGCTGGCCCTCACAGGGGCAGACCCAAGTCCTCCAGGGCAGCCTCAGGAGCAAACCCCAGTAGACAATCCACATGTAGAGGTGGAAATAAAGCCACAATTGAAACCCAGGGGCAATGTGGCTAAAGAAGAAGACCCAAAACCTTCCCACCAGCTGTACAAGCTGCAGGTTAAATCCACATGATCAACTAGGCAGACTCTGTCTATGGAATAACATAAAAGGACATTGAGAGCGCCCACAAAAGAATATACACTAGCTCTAATAGCTGTGGACATCAGAGACAAGAACACACAGGAGTAGGACCAGATTAGAGTCTGAGCTGCCCCCACAGCAGGTCCAGAGACCAGCACAGTGTTGGAGGGCATCCTAGGGAGGTGAGGTGGACTGTGACTCCCAGCAAGGGGAAGGACTCTCACAGCAGTGATTCAAGAAAAACATTTCTTATTATTATGTTTTGACTTGTTCTGTAGATTCTTTTGGATTTTTTTTCTTTTTCTTTTTTCACCCTTTGTTGTAGTTGTTAATTTCATTGGCATTATGAAATCTAATTAAGCTTTTGAGTTTTTTTTTTTTTTTCAGTCACACTTTTTATTGTTGTTATAAACCTCTGCCTTTATGTTGGGCTTTTGCAGTTCTGTGGGGTTTTCCTTTTTTTTCTTTTCTTTTTTTTAATTTTAATTTTTTAAGCCTATTATTATTTTTTCTACATTTTTTCCTTTGTTTGCTTTTCCTACTATTCTTTTCCCCTTGCAGTTAATCTTTAATGTATATAAATCTTCTTATCTACCTCTATTTAACTTTGCATATCTATTCTTTCTTTTCTTTTTTTCCTTTCCTCTCAACATATTTGTTAGTTTTGTTTTCATTGCTTTATTCCCCACTTGGCACCTTGCTTTAGTTTTATTTCCCAGTTTGTGCTTTTAGTTAGTTTTGTTCTTAACTGGTAGATATAATTTTTGGTTTCCTTTGTTCACCAGGTCAATCTACTGTACTTTATTTTTGTTGGACTGCTTTAATTTTGCATATGTGTGTATATGTGTATGTGTATATTCTATTATTTTAATTATTATTTGCCTGATTTTGTAACTGCCATTTGTCTGGGTTCATCTTTGCTTTCTCATTTTTAGGTATTGTTTTAATCTCAATTAACGCCATAACAAACCACTTGTGGAATCTTCCTTCCTGACCAGAGATCAAGCCCTAAACCTTTGGGGTGGGAGCACTGATTCCAAGACCCTAGACGACCAGAGGACTAACCCTAGGAAGTATCAAATAGTGAGAACTCACACAAAGGAAACCACCTGAAGACAAAATCCAGCATCACCCAAGCACCAGTAGCACCCTGTTCAGGATGCCTCATCTAAACAACAAACAAGACAAAAAATACAAACTCCCACCAGACAGGATTACCATATCACTCAGCCTTGCCCATCAGAGTAAAAAAAACAAAAAAGACTCAGCACAAACCTCACCCTATAGGAAGCTTACACAAACCACTGGACCAACCCTAGGAGGGCAGAAACCAAAAGGAAGAAAGAATGCAACCTTGAAGCATGGGAAAAGGAGACCTCAAAGACAAAAAGTTTAAAAAAAAATAATGAAAAGGCAGAAAAAACCTACACAAAGGAAGGAACAAACTAGAAACACAGAAGTCCAAATAAATGAAGAGGAAATAGGCAAACTACCTGAAAAAGAATTCAGAATAATGATAGTAAAGAGGACCAAAAACCTTGAAAACAGAACGAAGAAAATGCAAATCAGTTAACAAAGACCTAGAAGGATTAAAGAATAAACATACAGAGACAAGCAACACAATTACTGAAATTAAAAATACTCTAAAAGGAATCAATAGCAGAATATCTGAAGCAGAAGGACAAATCAGTGAGCTGAAAGATAAAATGGTGGAAATAACTTCTGAAGAGAAGAATTAAGTTAAAAGAATGAAAAGAATTGAGGAAAGTCTCAGAGACCTCTGGGACAATATCAAATGCACCAACATTTGAATTATAGGGGTCCCAGAAGAAGAGAAAAAGAAAGGGTGTGAGAAAATTTTTTAAGAGATTATGGTTGAAAATTTCCCCAACATGGAAAAGGAAATAGTCAATCAAGCCCAAGAGGCACAAAGAGTCCCATACAGGATAAACCCAAGGAGAAACACGCCAAGACACATACTAACCAAACTAACAAAGACTAAACACAAAGAAAGAATATTAAAAGCAGCAAGGGAGAAGCGACAAGTAACATACAAGGGAAGCCCCATCCATTTAACAGCTGATCTTTCAGCAGAAACTCTGCAGGCCAGAAGAGAATGGCAGGATATATTTAAAGTACTGAAAGGGAAAAATCTACAACTAAGATTACTGTACCTGACAAGGATCTCATTCAAAATTGATGGAGAAATAAAAAGCTTTTCAGACAGGCAAAAGTTAAGAGAAGTCAATACCACCAAACCAGCTTTACAACAAATGTTAAAGGGACTTATATAGTTAAGAAATACAAGAGAAGAAAAAGATCTACAAAAGCAACCCCAAACAATTAAGAAAATGGCAATAGGAACATATATATCAATAATTACTTTAAATGCAAATGGATTAAATGCTCCAACCAAAAGACACAGACTGGCTGAATGGATACAAAAACAAGACCCATATGTATGCTGTCTACAAGACACTCACTTCAGACCTAAAGACACATAGACTGAAAGTGAGCGGATGGAAAAATATATTCCATGCAAATGGGAAGCAAAAGAAAGCTGGAGTAGCAATCCTCATATCAGACAAAATAGACCTTAAAATAAAGAAGATTATAAGAGATAAAGAAGGACACTAAATAATGATCAAGGGATCAATCCAAGGGAAGACATAACAATTTGTAAATATCTATGTACCCAACATAGGAGCACCTCAATACATAACACAAACACAGACATAAAAGGAGAAATTGACAGTAACACAATAATAGTAGGAGACTTAAACACCCCACTCACACCAATGGACAGATCATCAAAACAGAAAATTAATAAGGAAGCACAAGTCTTAAATGATACATTAGAAGAGATGGATCTCATTGACATCTTCAGGACATTCCATCCAAATGCAGAAGAATACACATTCTTCTCAAGTGCACATGGAATATTCTCCAGGATAGACCACATCTTGGGTCACAAATCAAACCTCAGCATCTTTTCCGACCACAACACTATGAGACTAGATATCAATTACAAGGGAAAAAACTGTAAAAAACACAAGCACATGGAGGTTAAACAATATATTTCTAAATAACCAAAAGGTTACTGAAGAAATCAAAAGGGAAATTAAAAAAAATTTTAGAAACAAATGACAATGAAAACTCAAAACCTATGGGATGCAGCAAAAGCAGTTCTAAAAGGGATGTTTATAGCAATACAATCCTACCTCAACAAATAAGAAAAACATCTAATAGACAACCTAACTTTACACCTAAAACAACTGGAAAAAGAAGAACTAAAAAACCCCAAAGTTAGCAGAAGGAATGAAATCATAAAGATATAATCAGAAAGAAATGAAAAAGAAATGAAAGAAACAATAGTAAAGATTAATAAAACTTAAATCTGGTTCCTTGAGAAGATAAACAAAATTAACAAACCTTTAGCCAGACTCATAAAGAAAAAAGAAAAGAATCAAATCAACAAAATTAGAAATGAAAAAGGAGAGGTTACAACAGACAATGCAGAAATACAAAGGATCCTAAGAGACTATTATGAACAACTATATGGCAATAAAATGGATAACCTGGAAGAAATGGACAGATTATTAGAAAAGTTCAATCTTCCAAGACTGAACCAGGAAGAAATAGAAATTATGAACAACACAATTAGAAGCACTGAAATTGAAGCTGTGATCAAAAATCTTCCCAAAAACAAAAATCCAGGATCAGATGGCTTCACAGGAGAATTCTATCAAACATTTAGAGAAGAGATAATGCCTATCCTTCTAAAACTCTTTCAAAAAACTGCAGAGGAAGGAACACTTCCAAACTCATTCTATGAGGTCACCATCACCCTGATACCAAAACCTGACAGAGACAACACACACACACACACACACACACACAAACTACAGGCCAATATCACTGATGAACATAGACACAAAAATCCTCAACAAAATTTTAGCGAACAGAATTCAGCAACACATCAAAAAGCTCATACACCATGATCAACTTGGGTTTATTCCAAGGATGCAAGGATTCTTCAATATATGCAAGTCAATCAATGTGATATACCATATTAATAAATCAAAAGATAAACACCATATGATAATCTCAATAGATGCAGAAAAAGCCTTGGGCAAAATTTATCACCCATTTATGATCATAACTCTTCAAAAAATGGTCATAGAAGGAACCTACCTCAACATACTAAAGACCATATATGATAAGCCTACAGCAAACATTATTCTCAATGGTGAAAAACTGAAAGTATTCCCCCTAAGATCAGGAACAAGACAAGAGTGTCCACTTTCACCACTATTATTCAACATAGCTCTGGAAATCCTAACTACAGCTATCAGAGAAGAAAAAGAAATAAAAGGAGTCCAGATCGGAAAAAAAGTAAAGCTCTTACTGTTTGCAGATGACATGATACTGTACATAGAATACCCTAAAGATAGTATCAGAAAATTACTAGAGCACATCAGTGAATTTAGCAAAGTTGCAGGATACAAAATCAATACATAGAAATCACTTGTATTTCTATATATTAACAATGAAAAATCAGAAAGAGAAATTAAGGAATCAATCCCATTCACCATTGCAACAAAAAGAATAAAATATTTAGGAATAAACTTACCTAAGGAGAAGGCAATGGCACCCCACTCCAGTACTCTTGCCTGGAAAATCCCACGGACGGAGGAGCCTGGTAGGCTGCAGTCCATGGGGTCGCTAGGAGTCGGACACGACTGGGCGACTTCACTTCCACTTTTCACTTTCATGCATTGGAGAAGGAAATGGCAACCCACTCCAGTGTTCTTGCCTGGAGAATCCCAGGGACGGGGGAGCCTGGTGGGCTGCTGTCTCTGGGGTCGCACAGAGTCGGACACGACTGAAGTGACTTAGCAGCAGCAGCAGCAAGGAGACTAAATGGAGAAGGAAATGGCAACCCACTCCAGTGTTCTTGCCTGGAGAATCCCAGAGATGGCGGAGCCTGGTGGGCTGCCGTCTATGGGGTCGCACAGAGTTGAACACAACTGAAGTGACCTAGCAGCAGCAGCAGCAGCAAGGAGACAAAAGAACTGTACACAGAAAATTATAAGACACTTGTGAAAGAAATCAAAGATGACATAAACAGATGGAGGGATATTCCATGTTCCTGGATAGGAAGAATCAATATTGTGAAAACGACTATATTACCAAATGCAATCTACAGATTTAATGTTATCCCTATCAAATTACCAATGGCATTTTTCACAGAACTAGAACAAAAATTTAACAATTCATATGGAAACACAGAAAATCCCAAATAACCAAAGCAGTTTTGAGAAACAAGAATGGAGCTGGAGGAATCAACCTTCCTGACTTCAGATTATACTACAAAGCTACAGTCATCAAGACAGTATGGTGTATGTGTGTGTGTTAGTTGCTTAGTCACATCTGACTCTTTGCAACCCCATAGACAGCAGCCCACCAGGCCCCTGCATCCATGGGATTCTCCAGGAAAGAACTCTGGAGTGGGTTGCCATTTCCTTCTCCAAGACAGTGTGGTACTGGCACAAAAACAGAAATATAGATCAATGGAACAATATAGAAAGCCCAGAAATAAACCCATGCATTATGGGTACCTTATTTTTGACAAAGGATGCAGTGGGGCAAAGACTGCCTCTTCAATAAAATAGTGCTGGGAAAACTGGACAGCTACATGCAAAAGAATGGAATTAGAACACTTCCTAACACCATACACAAAGATAAAGTCAACATGGATTAAAGACCTAAATGTAAGACCAGAAACTATAAAACTCTTAGAGAAAAACATAGCCAGAACACTCAATGACATAAATCAAAGCAGAATCCTCTATGACCCACCTCCTAAAGTAATGGAAATAAAAACAAAAGTAAACAAGTGGGACCTGATTAAACTTAAAAGCTTTTGCACAGCAAAGGAAACTATAAGCAAGGTGAAAAGACAACCTTCAGAATGGGAGAAAATAATAGTAAATGAAAGAAGTGACATTTGGATTCATTTCCAAAATATACAAGCAGGTCATACAATTCAATACCAGAACAACAAACAACCCAATCAAAAAGTGAGGAAAAGACCTAAACAGACATTTCTCCAAAGAAGACATACAGATGGATAACAAACACTCATTTGCTCAGCATCACTCATTTGCTCAGCATCACTCATTATTAGAGAAATGCAAATCAAAACTACAATGAGATATCACTCACACTGGTCAGAATGACCATCATCAAAAAGTCTACAAACAATAAATGCTGGAGAGGGTGCAGAGAAGAGGCAACACTCTTGCATTGTTGGTGGGAATGTAAATTGGTACAGCCATTATGGAAGATGGTATGGAGATTCCTTGAAAAACCAGGAATAAAACCACCATGTGACCTAACAATCCCACTCCTAGGTATACACCCTGAGGAAACCAAAATTGAAAAACAGATATGTATCCCATTGTTCATTGAATCACTATTTACAATAGCTAGGACATGGAAGCAACCTAGAGGTCCATTGACAGATGAACGGATAAAGAAATCCTGGTACATATACACAATGGAATATTACTCGGCTATAAAAAGGAACATAGTTGAGTCAGTTCTGATGAGGTGGATGAACTTAGAACCTATTATACAGAGTGAAATAAGTCAGAAAGAGAAAGAGAAATATCATATTCTAACACATATATATGGAATCTAGAAAAATGGTACTGAAGAATTTATTTGAAGGGCAGCAATGGAGAATTAAAGAGAATAGACTTATGGACATGGGGAGAGGGGAGGAGAGGGGGAGATGTATGGAGAGAGTAACATGGAAACTTACATCACCATGTGTGAAATAGATGGCCAATGGTAATGTGCTGTGTATCTCAGGAAACTCAAACGGGGGCTCTGTATCAACCTAGGGGGTGGGATGGGGAGGGAGATGGGAGGGAGGTTCAAAAGGGAGGGGATGTATGTATACCTATGGCTGATTCATGTTGAAATTTGACAGAAAACAACAAAATTCTGTAAAGCAATTATCCTTCAATTAAAAAATAAATGAATTAAAAAAAAGAAAAAAAAAAAACCTAAAGGAAGGGCTTCCCTGGTGCTCAGTGGTAACAAATCCACCTGCCAATGCAGGAGATACAGGTTCGATCCCTGGTCCGGGAAGAGCCCACATGCCATGCAGCAACTAAGCCCATGCCACAAGTACTAAGCCAGCACTCTAGAGCCTGCGGGCCAAAATTACAGAAGCCCGCATGCCTAGAGCCCATGCTCTGCAACAAGAGGAACCACTAATAAGAACCCCGTGCACCACAACTAGAGAGGAGGCCCCATTCTCCACAGCCAAAGAAGGCCCATGTGCATCAACAAAGACCCAGCACAGCCAAAAATAAAATAAATCAATCAATCTTAAAAAAAAAAAGTAAAGGAAGAAGAATTTACATTTGTTAATTCTACATTCCCAGTCCTTCCCTCCCCCAACACCTCCCCCTTGGCAAGCACAAGTCTGTTGTCTATGTCTGTGAGTCTGTTTCTGCTTTGGAGACATATAGGATGGGTTAACAGCAAGGTCCTACTGTATAATACAGAGCATTATATTTAATAACCATAATGAGACAAACCATAATGGAAAGGAATATGAAAAAATGTCTATATGAAAAAAGTATATAACTGAGTTACTTTGCCTTTCAGCAGAGATTGGCACACCATTGTAAATCAACTATATTTTAATTTTTTTAAAAAAAGTAAAAGAAGAAGCAGTGGCTCTGTGAATGCTAAGGAAAAGAGCATTCTAGACACAGGGACTTTTGTACAGAAGCCCTGGGACTTTTTTTTTTTTTTTTTTTTTTTTTTTGCCTCATTTGAGGATCTAAACAAAAACCAGGGGAATTCCCTGGTGGTCCAGTGGTTAGGACTCCACAATCTCACTGCCAAGGGCCTAGGTTTGATCCCTGGTTGAAGAACTAAGGTTCTGAAAGCCACATGGCATGGCCAAAAAAAAAGAAACCCAGTGTGGCTGAGGCGATAAGAGGAGGATACCAGCCTGAGGACAGGGGCAGCTCACAAAGTCATGGAATCCTTCAGTGAGGTGGGGGGGTGGCCCAACCAGATTTACACTTAGAATTCACTTGAATTACTGTGTTGAATCCCATGGAGGAGGGAAGCCTTAGCCCAGTTCCCAGTCTTGCTGAGATGGTTGGTAACCTGGACTAAGGTGGTAATGCGGAGATGGAGAGGAGAGAGTAGGTTTATGATTTTTTTTTTTTGAAGATTGAAACAATGGAACTGGATGATGGGTTAGATATACAATTGGCTGAGGGGCAGTTGTGAGGAAAAGAAAGGAATGAAGAACAACTCCTGGCTTGAGTACATGAGTGGGTGATGGTGCCATTTGTGGAAGGGAAAGAATCAGGAGCTCAGAGTTTGACATATGAATTGTGTGATGTCCATTAATCATCAACAGGGACATGGAAATTAGGCAATGAGATGAGTCTGGGGCTTTGAAAAAATAGATTTAGGAATCATCAGCTATCACTAGGCATGAAAGGCAAGATACTAAAACTGAAAACAGATCACTTAAATAAAGTACAAAATGATGAAAAACAGGCCACAGCAACCCGGGAGGGTGTTTAAGAACCCTCAGGGGCAGAGCCCTAGGGAACCCAAGAGTTACTCATCAAACTGAGCGTAGTTCGGAGGAAATTAAGAAAGGCGAGAGCATCTCAAGCAGAAGGCATGGTAGATTGTGTCCAGTGCTGCTGAGAGGCTACATAAAGGACAGAAATGTTTTCAGTGGGGGACTTCCCTGGTGGTCCAGTTGTTAAGATTCCACCGCCCATGCAGAGGACAGGAGTTTGAACCCCAGTCCAGGAAGATTTCATGTGCTTTGGGGCAACTAAGTCCAGTGTGCCGCAAGTACTGAGCCCATGTGCTCCACAGCAAGACAAGCCATCACAGTGCAAAGCCCGCGCACTACAACTAGAGAGGAAGCTCCCACTCATGGAAACTAGAGAAAGCCCTCCCGTAGCAGTGAAGATCCTGCCTTCTCTATCTTCAGGCTGTTTGAATCCAGAGATTCAAAACTCGCTGGTCTGGGGGACCAACTGCATTCACTGTACTATTCTACTTCATATTAGGGACTTCAGCATCTGCCTATTTTGGTATTTGGCCCCTGCTCCTGGAACCAATCCCCCATGGATTTGGAGGGAGGATTGTATGCCAGAATGAGTAATGAATCATCCCACAGTCTTGACCTAAAATCAAACTAGACACTGGGCTGAGATTAAAACCCTGACACCTGCTCCTTTCAGTCCTAAGGCTGTCTCCCTCAATTTTGGCGCTTGCTGTTTACCAGCCCTGTGGGAATGGGCTTTATTGTAAAAGGGAAATTATTCATAAAAACATCGTTTCAAATTGTTGTTGTTGTTGTTCAGTCGCTAAGACTCTTGGCGACCCCATGGACTGCAGCACGCCAGGCTCCCTTGTCCTGGATATTCTCCCCTCCTCTCCGCTCTGGTAATTTTGACAAAGTACAGTTTACAGCTGTTTATGACCACAGTTGTTATGGTCTGTCAGCATGAAATTCTCTGAATGTCTTCATGTGTAGATACATCCTCCCCCATTTCAGTCTTCTGGTAAAAGAGGACAAGATGATTTTTAAAAGGACAGAGAAAGAAAAGATGCCAGATTTTTAAATGTACCCAATGAAAAGTAATAGTTTAGAACAAAAATTGAACCACATAAAAAACAATTAAGAAAAAGAGATGTAGTGAAAAGTTTTCTGTTGGTTTTGGCTCAAGTCCCAAGTGAGTTTTTCTAGGCTGACTTTCCAAAAAAATTCATGACATAAAGTTGTTTGGATGGGGATGTGGTTAATAAGAAAAGCAAAAAAGGCCAAACTAAATGTCAAAATCTTGTCAAAGACTGAAATAAGTAGAACTCACTTGATGATACAAAGGAGCAAAAAAGAGAAAAAAGTTATTAGCAAAGTATTGTCTTCTGAAATTTGGAGAGTTAGTAAAGGAATAAAGAATAGAGAAATGAGTGGTGTTAGTTTCATGCACGTTCTCCAAAATAAATACACATACCCATAATCTTCCATTTCCATTTGCTGTACTTGCAGCAAAAGGGACTGCTGGACTCCAAAAGTTTTTCTACTTTGTCTGGAGAGTTAGTATGTGGTCTCAGAGAGGCAATACAGCCCACCCATGCAGCAGGGTAAACTGGCTCGAAGGAGGTAAAAGTGATTTCATAGGAGCAGAAATGAACAAAGGAATCGGCAGAGGCATGAGAAGTAAAGTTACAAATCAGAGTCAAGTTCATGAATAATATGGTGGATATCTAAGACAGAGAGAATACCAAAGCAACAGCATAGCCCTTAAGACAGTAATTGGTTTTCCAGTACTGATCAGACTTCCAGTAACAAAAGGTCCCCTTCTGCCCTTGCTACACATATTACCTCAGGCACTTTTGTAATGGGACTAAGCTCATTCTGAGAATTCAGTAAATCAGTCTACATAAAGAACTTAGAACTCATAGTGTTTACATATATATTAAGTATTCAAAAATTGCATCTTTTGTTACTGCTTATTATTCATCTCACTGACAGATGCCCCCGTGAATCAGACTTGCAGCAGATGCTTGGAACATGGAAGGCCTAACAGACTGGTTCCAAATAGGAAAAGGAGTACGTCAAGGCGGTATATTGTCACTCTGCTTATTTAACTTATATGCAGAGTACATCATTAGAAACGCTGGACTGGAAGAAGCACAAGCTGGAATCAAGATTGCCAGGAGAAATATCAATAACCTCAGATATGCAGATGACACCACCCTTATGGCAGACAGTGAAGAGGAACTCAAAAGCCTCTTGATGAAAGTGAAAGTGGAGAGTGAAAAAGTAGGTTTAAAGCTCAACATTCAGAAAACGAAGATCATGGTATCTGGTCCCATCACTTCATGGGAAATAGATGGGGAAACAGTGGAAACAGTGTCAGACTTAATTTTTTGGGGCTCCAAAATCACTGCAGATGGTGACTGCAGCCATGAAATTAAAAGACGCTTACTCCTTGGAAGGAAAGTTATGACCAACCTAGATAGCATATTCAAAAGCAGAGACATTACTTTGCCAACAAAGGTCTGTCTAGTCAAGGCTATGGTTTTTCCTGTGGTCATGTATGGATGTGAGAGTTGGACTGTGAAGAAGGCTGAGCACCGAAGAATTGATGCTTTTGAACTGTGGTGTTGGAGAAGACTCTTGAGAGTCCTTTGGACTGCAAGGAGATACAACCAGTCCATTCTGAAGGAGATCAGCCCTGGGATTTCTTTGGAAGGAATGATGCTAAAGCTGAAACTCCAGTACTTTGGCCACCTCATGCGAAGAGTTGACTCATTGGAAAAGACTCTGATGCTGGGAGGGATTGAGGGCAGGAGGAGAAGGGGATGACAGAGGATGAGATGGCTGGATTGCCTCACTGACTGGATGGACGTGAGTCTGAGTGAACTCCGGGAGTTGGTGATGGACAGGGAGGCCTGGCGTGCTGTGACTAATGGGGTTGCAAAGAGTTGGACATGACTGAGCGACTGAACTGAACTGAACTGAACTGGGTAAGTCCTAGGGGCTTCCCTGGTAGCTCAGCTGGCAAAGAATCTGCCTGCAATGCAGGAGACTCTGGTTCGATCCCTGGGTTGGGAAGATTCTCTGGAGGAGGGCATGGCAACCCACTCCAGTATTCTTGCCTGGAGAATCCCCATGGACAGAGGAACCTGGAGGCCTACAGTCCATGGGGTGGCAAAGAGTTGGACACGACTGAGTGACTAGGCACAGCACAGGATGTCCTAGAGGAGGAGCTCTGCAAGCCTAGGCCCCTGTAGGTTATCTGTGCACACTTGGCTTAATCGTCCCTATTTTTTATTTTCTATGTAGTATTTCTTGCTCTCATTGAATTCTTCTTATGTGTGTTTTTTTAAAACTACCACACGCTACCTTCAAAATTCCCTGGATGTATCTGTCCCTCTCTAAAACTAGACTCTAAACTCCTTGAGAGGAGGACTCCTGTCTGTTCCTCAGGACAGAGCTTAACACAAACAAGGCAATTATACATTAAAAAAAAAAAAAAACAATAAACAGTCTTTCTTGAAACGTTTTTTGGATGTTAAAGTTTCTAGACCTTGTTCCCTTCTACTCCTCTTGTCCTGACCTCCCTTAGGGTCTCATCCTCCATGAGCCCTTTAGGATCTTCCAACAGTCCTGGGAGGAGGTGAAATCACTCCAGTTTCAAAGTGAAAATTGTGACTCAGCACTGAAAACTGCCCATGTGGCAGGACTGAGATCCTAGTCTGGTTCATCTGCTACCAAAGCTCTGCCTCTGCCCAGCACATTGTATCTCCTCTCCAAGCAAATGTAAGATGAAAAAAAAAAGAAAAAAGAAAATCATTGAGACAGGCCATAGGATACCAACTATCATAGGATGTTACTCCTTAGAAAATGGATTTTTTTCCCCCACTCTGGCTGTGCTGTGGCTTGTGAGATCTTAGTTTCCTGATCAGGAATTGAACCTGGGCCATAGCAATGAAAGTACCAAGTCCTAACCACCGGACTGCCAGGAACTCCCAGGAAATGAATTTTTAAAACAACAATGCCAGCCCGCACAGAGTCGGACACGACTGAAGCAACTTAGCAGCTTAGCAGCACATGTAAAGTAATGTGAATCCCCTATTATATTTTGAGAATTCTTCCCCCCTTATGTGGAAAATATTTTTAAAGAGTTCCCCCCTTTTCAGTCATGCGGATAGTTATTCAGGAGCTTATTGTGAAGAAAAGACCTACCCTGAAGAACTGAACAGGCATCAGTTTCTTTTAAATTGCAATCAACCAATCAATCAAATCAAATTAAAAAAATACAATATGGATCAAACCTTGTGCATTGAAACTTTTCCCCATTAAGCTTTTATTAAGCCATTAAAACATGCATATGTAGAGTAACTGCACTTTCAAATGCTTTGTTTTCTCGAAGTCTACTGTAGAGTGTCCTTTGAATATGTGGCACATATGAGTGGCAAGATGCTAAAGCAAAGCAGTGTCAAGGCTGAGGGCTTCATAAAGTCTCATTTGCTGGCATTTGGAGAAATGACATCCTCCCATTTTCTACTGGGGCTTGTCGACTTAAAAAATGCACAATGTGAGAGTTGAGAGTTAAGTTTTATTGGGGCAAAATGAAGTCTGTAGCCTGGGAGACAGCATCTCAGATAGCTCTGAGAGACTGCTCCTAAAAGGTAGGGGAAGGTCAGTATATATGTGAGCTTGGTGAAGGGAGAGTAAGTGCAATTGAAGACATTTTTTTTTTTTCACAAGGTTTCTACTTGTCACAAGGAGCAGACGTCCCAATGAAGGATTTTAGTGCTTTTCTACATATGAGGAAATACAAGAATTGAGCTCATAAAATCAGCTCTTTAAAATATCTAACTGTCTGAAGACCTGTTTGGCCAGTTCACCGCCTGCCACCAATCCCTGTCCCAGCACGGATTGCCTCACTTTTGATCCCCACTAGGAACTCCTTTCACGGAGTGCTGAAGGTCAGCAACAGCACATGATTTAATCCTTGTAGAGGTGTGTGCGTACTTATCTTCTCCTTATTGGAGAAGGCAATGGCACTCCACTCCAGTACTCTTGCCTGGAAAATCCCATGGACAGAGAAGCCTGGTAGGCTGCAGTCCATGGGGTTGCGAAGAGTTGGGCACGACTGAGAGCCTTCACTTTCACTTTTCACTTTCATGCATTGGAGAAGGAAATGGCAACCCACTCCAGTGTTCTTGCCTGGAGAGTCCCAGGGATGGGAGCCTGGTGGGCTGCCATCTATGGGGCCGCACAGAGTTGGACACGACTGAAGTGACTTAGCAGCTTAGCAGAGGTGTGTGCATTCTTTGCTGCTCATTCATGTTCCATTCTTTGCGACCACATGGACTGCAGCCCACCAGGCTCCTCTGTCCATGGGGATTTTCCAGGTAAGAATACTGGAGTGGGTTGCCATGCCCTCCTCCAGGAGATCTTCCTGACTCAGGGATTGAACTGCACTGCAGGCCGAGTCTTTACCATCTGAGCCACCAGGGATGGCAAGTACCAATTTGTAGCTGACAGGCTGCTCTTTACTTTTGACTTGGACACATACACGTTGCATGCATTTAGGTTAAATCTGCCTCTACCATTAATGAAAATAAGAAAACCTCCTTACACCAAAGAGCCCTGGGGAGAACCACTCATTCTATCTGGCCTGGGCTGTTTGGCTGGTGGAGAAAGTCCCCCTCAGGTATGGACTCACCACTAGACTGTCTTCTGGTGATATTTCAAAAGCAAATACTTTAGGGAACTCCCCTTACTCTGGGGTATGGTATATGAAGTGAGACCAACCTCTGGAAAAGCAATTTGGCCATCCAAAGTATGTGTCGATAATTTGAAAACTGTTCATGTGCTTTGACCAATAATCTTCCTTCTGAAATTTTAAGCTGAGGAAAATTACATGAAATTGCTATTTTAATATCTCTAGGCACTTTGAACCTAACCTATTCTAAACTCTCGATGCTTTTATTTTTTATTGAAGGATAATTGCTTTACAGAATTTTGCTGTTTTCTGTCAAACCTCAACATGAATCAGCCATAGGTACACATATATCCCCTCCCTTTTGAAACTCCTCATCTCCCTCCTCATCTCACCCCTCTAGGTTGATCCAGAGCTCCTGTTTCTAAACTCTGGATTCTTATCCCAATCAGTTCCTCCTGCATCTCCCTCATCTCAAAAAATGACCACTCCTTTCTGCCGTTGCTCAGGCTCCCAACTGTAGAGGGCTTCTGCAATTCTCTTTCCTTCATATTCCATTTCAAACACACCAGAGAATACTGTCTGCTCCATCTTCAAAATGTATCAAGAATCCAATTGCTACTCAGCATGTTCAGCACCACCTTCTTGGCATAAGAGATCATCTTCTGTTTCTGAATTATGGCTATAGCTCCTGTTTGCTTTCCTTGTTTCCATACTGGCTCCAATACAGTCAGAACAAACTGCTAGACACGCACAGTCTGCCTGTCAGCTTTATGTCACTTCCTGGCTTCAAACGCTCCAAAAGTTTTTTTTTTCCTGTCACTCAAAATAAAATCCAAAGTGTTGACCCACCTCTCATCTCTCTGATCTCTTCTCTTTCTCTCTTTCTTTCCTTCACTCCTCTCCATTCTCAATGGTTTCTTTGCCATGGTCCAAGCACATCAAATATAATACAATCGCCCTTCAGGATTATTGCGTTTATGATGCTCTCTTTCTAGGATAACCAGTGTGCCCAAAGTGCACGTAGATCCCTCACTTCTTTTAGGATTCTGTTCAAAATTCACGGCATCAGAGCAGCTGATCCTAGCGTAAAATAGTGCCTAATGTAAGTGAGCTTACCCTCCGTCACTCCGTTGCCTTTCTCTTCATAGCACTTTTTATTGCCTGGCACTATCTACGACTCAAAATTTTTCTGTTTCTCCCACCTCAAAGTGTAACTTCTGTGACCTTCGTCTATTTGATTTCCTATCGGATACCCAGCCTAGTGGTTCAAGTAGTGTTACTGGGGTAAAAAGGAGCACTGTGCTAAAGAACAGCAATCATCAGCACAAGGCTGGAAACAACTTAAGACCATGCCCTCGAAATGGACTTTTTATTTTATCGTGAATTGCATTTCTGCTTCTCTGAGATTGTGGCCAGTAGAAATCAAGATCTTAGAGATTATCATTATTATTTTTTGAATCATGTAAGAGCAAGGTGCAGACAGAATGCCTCATCACTACTAAATACTTCAGTGTACATAAACCCCACATAAGGAACTTCTTCTACATAACTACAAGATAAACATTCAAATCAGGTAGTCAGCATTTATAAGACACTACCAACCAATCCACAGACCTCATTCCATTTTTGCCAACTGTTTGTTTTTCCTATCCAGTTCAGGGGCCAATCCAGAACTCTTCATTGCATTTACTGGTCATGCCTCTTAGATCTCCTTCAGGATGTAACAGAAAAGATGCGGTGCTCTGCTCAGCACAACACATCAGGAGGAACATGATGTGACTGGTTCCCTTCCTGGTGATGCTCGTTTGATCACCTGGCCAATTTTGGTGTCTTCCAGGGCTCTCTTCAATGAATTTACCATTTCCTTCCATGTAATCAATAGATACATTTCAGAAGATATGTTAAGATCAGGCTGACATGCTGCTTCACATGCAACACCCAGTCACCAGCCTCAGCATAAACTGAGGACTCTGGCCACAATCAACCAACACAGGCAAGTGATGACTTACTATGTCTACCAGTGGTTTTTGTTTGTTTTAGGACATACAGCATGTGGGATCTTACTTCCCAATCAGGAATCAAACCCATGTCCCTTTCATTGGAAGCACAGAGTTTTAACCACTGGGCCATCAGGGAAGTCCCCTATCAACCTTATTTAGTTGAAATTCTTCATAAGGAAGAGCTGTCCTTTATTTCCCCCTTATTTATTTATTCCACTTATTATATCATTATTTATTCATTCATTTATATTAGCATAGATTCATGGATTTCTATTTGACCCAATAGGTTGCAGTCAGTTACCATCATTATTTATTTTGATACCCAGATTGCCCCAGGTTTGGCCAGCGGAAGCTTATGCATGTCCTTTCAGCATGTTTCCATCGTGCTTTGAGCACTTCCTGTAATGGGCTCCTAGCTCACTTTGTACTTTCCCAGCCCATGCACAGGAATCAGCCCTGGTTTCACTTAAGGGAGGATGGAACTCAGAAGCCAAGACCTTCTGGGCATCTGATGTGTCCATTACTTCTAGCCTCTGAATGAAAATAGCTACGGTGTCTATGTGTGTGTGTGTGATGATTTCCCAGTCATTTTGAATTCAATCCAACACCTTAGGGTTCTTTATAAAGCTGAGCAGGATCCTGTGAGGCCCACCTGGGTACAAACCCTTTCTGTGACCCCATTTCTTATTTAATAAATAGGTTTCATTCAGCCTCCATGATCTTCCCTGAGTCTCAAAGGGCAGATGCAAACAGTTGCTTATCAGGGAAGGGAGGACATGCAGAAACAAAGAAGTAGCTGTCAAGAAACAATAGTGGAGCAATGGGGCAGGGTCCTGGCTCTTCGTTAAGGAATATATATAACAATATCTTTGAGTTCTTCTGCAGGAACTAAGGCCCCTACCCAGGGGAATGACTGCAGCTTCAGGCTAAGCGCAATATTCCTGGCACTCCACTGTGTTACTTCACCACGAACCAATCAGAAGGAAGATTGCACACAGGGGAAGATAAATGAAGACTCTGACCCCTTCCCCCAGTGATTCTCCCTTTAAAACCATTCAGGATCCAGAAGAATCTGTGAAGTCGGTGTTTGGACACGAGTTCACCTTATTCCCCAGAGAAGGCAATGGCAACCCACTCCATTACTCTTGTCTGGAAAATCCCATGGACAGAGGAGCCTGGTAAGCTGCAGTCCATGGTGTCGCTAAGAGTCAGACGCAACTGTGCGACTTCGCTTTCACTTTTTACTTTCCTGTATTGGAGAAGGAAATGGCAACCCACTCCAGTGTTCTTGCCTGGAGAATCCCAGGGACGGGGGAGCCTGGTGGGCAGCCGTCTATGGGGTCACACGGAGTCGGACACGACTGAAGTGACTTAGCAGCAGCAGCAGCCACCTTCTTCCCAGGTTGTTGGCCTCTTGAATAAACCAACCTTTCCTTTTCAACCAACTTGTCTCTCAGCTATTGGCTTTCCAAGGGTAAGCAGTCAAACCCGAGATGGGTAACATTTATAGCTTTCTTTCATTCCATATTCATAAATTCTTTCTTCAGTACTAAGAAACCTGGCTCCCATTATATTTAATATTTTACATATTTGCCCAATAGCCCTATAATTAATCAGTCTTCCAGCCAGGAAGCTACCTCCTTCATCCTGCCATCTCCTCAGCCTCTGACTTATCCTCTAAGGGCAAGAAGAACTGGTAAGTCACACACTCTTAATGATACAGATTCACCAAGTTTTGTGGTTGGAGAAAAAATGCTAAGAGTCAGAGAAATATGGGGAACCACTCTGGTTTGTGAGGCCTCTATACAAAAACCTCGCTGGGATTTTTGGGCAATGGACTCAGATCTCTGGTGGTTCAGGAACCAGCTGCCAGGCAGTCTTCTCTTTTGCCATTTTGGCATTAGGTGCTATAAAAAGCACTGTCCCAATTGCCTAGAAGCCTATTTTCTGAGATGAATAAGTTAGGGAAACACACAAACCCAGCACATCCAATACCACAGAGACACATTTTTCTAAGTAGTTCTTCCTGGGCCTGCTTCTAATTTGGGTATAACTGGGATTCTTTGGTCTCCCCTAACAGCCACCAACTGTTCCTACCCCTGCTGGAAAAAGAACAGCCCGTGCTGATGGGTAGCCATTAACAGATCTCTGCAAACATGCTAATGTCTGGGGTGGAAGGGGGTGAAAGGTGGACTTTTGTTTTCATCATGAATTGGATCCTGAGTTCTCGGAAAGAGTGCCAGCTGGGAAGTTCAACGTGGGTGATTAAGAACCATCACACAAATTATTTTTGAGACTTGACGGGTATCTCAAGCCAGGGAAACTGTGGGTGTGAACAGTTAACCACTCATTTACTTGGTAAGGAATTGTGCTGTATCGAAGTTTTAAGAACACAGCTCCAGAGTGGCTTACTCTCTGATAATTAGTTGTGATCTCTATGCACAGCTGGGCAATACTCTAGAAACAACCCCTAAACCAACATACCTTGCCTACTGAGCTGTAAGTATTCTGTTACCTGTCATGACAACCAGGAACAAAAAAAAAAAAAAAACCAGTAAAGAAATAGCTCACCCAATTTATTTTCTTAAGGAGTTAGAGAACACTCTTTCTATAGGAAAACATATATCACGTTTGCTGCCAGACAGTAAGAAAGAAGCCCACGTGTAGATGCATGCTGATGGGGTGGTCCCTAGACCAGCAGCATCAACATGACTGGGTAACTTGTTAAAAAAAAATAATATGGAACTCACTCCAGATGTACCGAATGAGAAACTGCAGCAGGGCCCATCAGTCTGAGTTTTAAATACCACCTACTCCGCCTCCGCCTTCTTGTGACACGGATGTACGTTCAAATTTGATTATCGCCGCCCTAGACACTCGAGGCATGGTGCTGGAAGTACCTGGCTACCAACTAAAGTTACCCATTGGCCCTAGGATGGGTCATTAGGGAGTTCGCTGCAGTTCCTTCTGCAAACGGAAAAGTTTATCACACACACACACACTTCTCTACATTTAAGATGCAGGAGTTCGCTGCAGTTCCTTCTGCAAACGGAAAAGTTTATCACAGACACGCACACACACACACACACACACACACACACACACACACACACACACACACGTTTCTACATTTAAGATGCAGGAAGTTGTTCCTGTCCTCCTAGGTCTAGGGATCGCTTCCTCCTTTCGCCTCCACCTGGACCAAGTCGCAGAGTAGGTGGAATTTGAGACCCGGCAGGGGTCGCTGCTGCCCATAAAGAGAGAACCGGGGAAGCGTGGCAAGAGAAGCCTAGAATCTTTGACATCACACTAAGCTCCTCCTTGCACGCACACAGTAGACACACACAAACATATACAGACACACGCACGCACACACACACGGACCGCGTAGTCTTCTCTCTGCCGGCTTGCTCCCGGTACCCCCGAGCCAGCCCTTCCCGCGGCAAGTGTGTGCTGGGCGCCGCCAGCTAGGAGCCGAGTGCCGGCAGCCCGAGGGACCCGACGCGCAGCAGTGGCGGCCGCCGCGCCCGCAGCCGGACCCGTTCGCCCCAGCGCTCGGCGACGGCGACTGGGACACCTCGCCGGCACCCGGGTCTCCGAGCAGCCGCGCCCGTCCCCGCCCGGGCTGCAGGGCGCCGGGCCGCCACCCCGCACGCTCCCGGGTCCCCTGCCACCCTTATGCCAGAAGGAGAAGCCGGGCGAAGGAGCAGGACGCTCGGCAGCCGGACTCCGCCGCAAACCCTGAGCGCCCCCTCCGCCCGCGCCCCTCCGGCGCCCGCGAAGCGAGATGCAACCGCCACGCTCCGGCTGAAAGGGGAAGGGGCCGGCGCCATCCGCTCGCTCCGAATCCTGTCTCCGCGGCGGCTGCGCGTCCCGGCCGCGGCCCCCCGGGCCCAGGAGTGAGCAGGAGAAGGAGAAGGAGGAGGAGGACAACGACGAGCGGCCGGCCCGGGGTTGGCCGGGGCTGGGGAGGAGGGACGGCGCGGGGGGGAGCGCGCGGGGGGCGGGGAGGGGGCCCCGGCGGATAAAGATGGCAATGTCTCTCATCCAAGCGTGCCGCAGCCTGGCTCTCTCAACATGGCTGCTTTCCTTTTGTTTCGTGCATCTGGTCTGCCTGGACTTCACCGTGGCCGAGAAGGAGGAATGGTACACAGCCTTCGTGAACATCACCTACGCCGAGCCCGCGCCGGACTCCGGGGCCGGGGCGGCGGGCGGCGGCACCACCGCCGCCGAGCTGCACACCGAGAGGACCGAGTGCGGGCGCTACGGGGAGCACTCGCCTAAGCAGGACGCCCGCGGGGAGGTGGTCATGGCCAGCTCGGCCCACGACCGTCTGGCCTGCGACCCCAACACCAAGTTCGCCGCCCCGGCCCATGGCAAGAACTGGATAGCCCTCATTCCCAAGGGCAACTGCACCTACAGGGATAAGATCCGGAATGCGTTCCTGCAGAACGCCTCCGCCGTGGTCATCTTCAACGTGGGCTCCAACACCAACGAGACCATCACCATGCCCCACGCAGGTAAGCGGGCTCCGGGCGGGCTCGGGGCGGGGGCGGGGAGCCCAGGGCGGGTGGAGGCGCCGAGAAGGATCCAGCGCCTGCCTCCTCGCTCCTTTCTGGGAAGTCTGTGCTTTGCTAAAGACGCGTCTCTGCTGCCTAGACCTACTAAGTTTCGCTCTGCGTCACTTCGTGGGATTTGCAAAGAAGAGAGGACTCACTGCATTGTGGGGACCAGGGAGTGCGTTCCACTTAACACGGAGCCACTCGGACAGGGGTTGGCCGAGGGGGCCCAAGTTTTCCGAGGAGGATCTGGAAGGTGGGGTGTGAGGGGGAGGAGGGGGCGGGCAGGGCTCGGATGTTGCTGTGGGCTAGTGACTGGCCTCGCATCTGTTTGGGACCCGGAGATCTGATCTTGTATGTATGCATCAGGTATACTCCTCATGCCGGGGTTTCTGTATCAGGAGGAAGGTAGGATTACTGATGCTGGCGCTGGCCACCGCCAACTTGCTCAAGTCGGGTTTCAGGGTTTCAGCTCTTCGTGGGAGATTAAGAGTCCACCCCCCACCCCGCGCCACCCGCTGGGTTGACGCACGTCATAAATAATACTGAAAATCCGGTGCTCTGCCAAGCTGTCATCCGGACAGCCTGACAGTCAGGCACGATGGTAAATGATCAACAATCCTTCACAAGCCAACAAGAGCATAGTGGCCATAAAGTTATGCCTACTTTTCTAGTATTGCAATCCTTGTCCCCCGCCTGGGAGGTTAAGTATACTGAAGATTTCCTTTAGGGCAAAAAGGAGATTTCACGGTAGAAATAATGTTTTCCTAAAGATCGCCGGGTGCCCAGACTGGAAATCCATGACTGCTCTAAGACGCACTATTTCTCCGTGTGCCTGACATAACAGTGCTTCCTTGGTAGAAACAGCAAAGTCCTCTCCAGGTTTGTTAGCAAAAGCAGCTCATTTTAGCAGCTTTGCCTCCTTGAGTTCAGGGTTACTTCTTGTTTCTGTGCGCCCCCAGAACCTTGCCCCCTCTTTGCCAGAAGCTGGGTTTGAGGCTGTGGCATCAGGGAGGGAGTAAGAGGGAGTGAAAGTGGCAGATGCATTTTCTTACTGGAGTCACCAGATCAAAGACATTATTAAAATCTGGCTTTTAAAGAAATTAAACAGTTACGCTTCTGAAATGGAGTAGCAGGCTTTGGCCACATTGGGGGAGGGATGCATTCTTTGGGGACAAGTTTTCATTCACAGAGCTCCTGTCACTTATTAGGGAAATATACAGTGGGTTTGCCCCTGGTGGTCAACATCAGCTGTTACAGACAAGGAACTTAACCCTGCTGCAAACAGGTGGGGTGGGGAAGGTTCCGGAGAAGGCAGTGGCACCCCACTCCAGTACTCTTGCCTGGGAAATCCCATGGATGGAGGAGCCTGGAAGGCTGCAGTCCATGGGGTCGCTGAGGGTCTGACACGACTGAGCGACTTCACTTTCACTTTTCACTTTCATGCATTGGAGAAGGAAATGGCAACCCACTCCAGTGTTCTTGCCTGGAGAATCCCAGGGACAGGGGAGCCTGGTGGGCTGCCGTCTATGGGTTCGCACAGAGTTGGGCACAGTACTTCTAACTCAGGGTAAAAAATAATGCAATGAATGAAGGGGAGGAAGGGGCAGTTAACTTCTTTAAAAAGTTAATATAGAGCATTGAGGACCATTTGATATACTTTATTGAGCTCAACAGTTTTGTAGGTGAAAAAGATGGTACTTTGAGGTTGAATCATAAGAGCCCTGTATAAACTTTATGATAGTCGAGGATTTGGAGGACTGTGGAAGAGCATTTTAAATCATGTAAAAGATCTTGGGAAACACATTTAATATCTAAACCTCAATGGGGAGAGCATGAAGGAAGGGTTTTTGTTTTTGTTCTTTACCTCAAGAAGATTGTTAGTCGCCTTTGCAGGATCCTTTAAACATGTCTCTTTTTTTGCATGTGCGTGAAATCAGATTCTTCAGCTTCAAACACAAAGTTAAGAGGCATCATTTGTTTCTGTCTAAAAAAAACTGCCAACACACTGGATCAATTAATGGCTCATCTGTTTTTATAGGAAGCAGTGAACAGATTTCCCACACAAAATGATGCTTGACTAAGATGTAGTGGGAATAAATAAAGGCCTTGGTAATAGTTTGAAATTTAGACTAAAAAAGGTCAAGGAAATTCTCTATTAGCTGTTCTGTTTCCAAAAATGCATTTACATTGTCACTGCTAAGAGCCATGAGAATTCCATAGTATCATTTGATGTATCGCCACATTAGGGACTGGATTCACTTTAGTCAGCGATTGCATTGATGGCTGCTAAAGTCTCATTATGAGATCTGTGACCTGGTAGCTTGGCAGACCTTTCACTTTGAACTTCTTCTGCCTGAACCTGAACCTGAACCTGTGCCAGTGCTGCTCTGGCTGTCAGTGTGTTACACTTAGCTCGAGAACCTGAAGGCTTTACTTTTTCTAGTTGAATTCAGAATTCTGACTCAGTCGTATCTTAGGAAACGTATCTTAGGTGTATGTTTTAGATCAAATATTCTTATTTTGTGAACATGGGATGCAGTATACCAGATGTTCCTTACGTTCGTGAACTTTTTGGTTCAGTCTCTAAAAAGTGAACATCAGCTTTACATTTTAAAAAAATTCTCACCTCTTCTCCAGATCCTTTATTTTTGGCACTGATCACTTTCAGGTGAGGAGAAAGTCTGAATTTAGTGTTATGCAACCCATCATGTAATATCTGTGAGTTTGGGGTGATGTGACACCAATACGCCCACTGTCTTGAAATTCAGTTAAATGGAAGTCATTTTCCCTTTCCCTTTCCATAGAGCCTACCTTTCTGCTTTTTCTTTACTGGCTTATGATTTTGGGTTTCTAACACTTCTGCAGTTATGGTTTTCTCATTCACAAAGACCCAAATTCTCCTGGGATAGATTAGTAGCTTTAGTTTGTAATCAGTTTTAAAAATCTCTTTAAAATATTACTGCTTTCTTGAGAGAGAGTTTATGTATCACAGAATTCACTCTCTCTATATATGTGTATATATATTAAAAATTGGGGTATAGTTGCTTTACAATGTTGTATGAGTTTCTGCTATACAACAAAGCGAATCACCCATAAGTATACATAGATCCACTCCCTCTTGAGCCTCCCTCTACCCTCCCATCCCACCCCTCTAGGTCATCACAGAGCACTGAGCTGAGCTCCCTGTGCTGCACCGCAGCTTCTTCCTAGCTATCTATTTTGCACAGGCTAGTGTGCATATGTCCATCCGACTCTCCCAATTCATTCTTCCTCCTCACCCCTGTGGCCGACTTAATGGCTTTTACTCTATGGACAGAGCTGTAGAACCCTCACAACTGATTCCAAAAGGAAACCCCATGTCCATTGGCTTTTACTCCTCATTACTCTCTAGTCCCCCAGTCCTATTTAACTACTAATTTCCTATCTGTCTCCATGTGCCTAGTCTGGACATTTCATATGAGTGGAATCAAGTAATATGCTTTTTCTGTAACTGACTTCTTTCACTTATCTTAATGTTTTCAAAATCTGTCAGTGCTGTGGCATGTATTAGTACTACACTGCTTTTTGTTGCCAAATAACATTTCTTTGTATGGATATACCACATTTTAATGGACATGAGTTTAAGTGAACTCCGGAGTTGGTGATGGACAGGGAGGCCTGGTGTGCTGCAGTTCATGGGGTTGCAAAGAGTCAGACACGACTGAGCGACTGAACTGAACTGAACTGAACTGAACCACATTTTAAAAATTCATCAAACAGTGGATGCTTAGTTTCTTTCTACTTTTTGGTTATTGTACATAATGCTGCTGTGAACATTCATGTAGAAGTTTGTGTGTGGACGTTTCTTTTGGGTACATATCCAGGAGTGAAACCTCTGGGTCATATGGCAACTGTCTGGTTTAACCTTTGGAGGAGCTGTAAGATTGTTTTCCAAAGAAACACCATCTCACATTTCCACCAGCAGTGTAGGAGTGTTCCAGTTTCTGTCCATCCTCATCAGCGCTTGTCATTCTCTTTGATTTTGCCCATCCTGGTGGTTGTGAAGTAGTGTCTTCATTGCCATTTTCCTTTGCATGTCCCTGATGACTCAGTTCAGTCGCTCAGTTGTGTCCGACTCTTTGTGACCCCATGAACTGCAGCACGCCAGGCCTCCCTGTCTATCACCAACTCCCGGAGATCACTCAGACTTACGGCCATTGAGTCAGTGATGCCATCCAGCCATCTCATCCTCTGTCGTCCCCTTCTCCTCCTGCCCCCAATCCCTCCCAGCATCAGAGTCTTTTTCAATGAGTCAACTCTTCACATGAGGTGGCCAAAGTACTGGAGTTTCAGCTTTAGCATCATTCCTTCCAAAGAAATCCCAGGGCTGATCTCCTTCAGAATGGACTGGTTGGATCTCCTTGTAGTCCAAAGAGTCTTCTCCAACACCACAGTTCAAAAGCATCAATTCTTCGGCGCTCGGCTTTCTTCACAGTCCAACTCTCACCTCCATACATGACCACTAGAAAAACCATTGCCTTGACTAGACAGACCTTTGTTGGCAGACCTTTTTAATGTGCTATCTAGTATATCTAGTATGCTATCCCTGATGACTAGCAGTTACTTTTTTGCATGTTTGTTCAGTCACTCAGTCATGTCTGACTCTTTGTGATCCCATGGACTGTAACCCATCAGACCCCTCTGTCCATGAGATTTTCCAGGCAAGAATACTGGAGTGGCTTGCCATTCCTCCTCCAGAAGATCTTCCTGACCAAAGATTGAACCTACGGCTCCTGCAGTTCCTGCATTGGCAGGTGGATTCTTTACTGCTGAACCACCTGGGAAGCCCCAGAGTTACTTTTTAACATCATCTTAATTCTTTCTCTGGTAGCTCAGCGGTAAAGAATCTGCCTACAATATTGTAGCAGGAGATGTGAGTTTAATCCCTGGGTTGGAAAGATCTCCTGGAGGAGGAAATGGCAACCCACTCCAGTATTCTTGGCTGGAAAATCTAATGGACAGAGGAGAGCCTGGCAACAGTCCATGGGTTGCAAAGAGTGGGACACGACTTAGAAACTAAGCAATTCTTTGTCTACTTTTCATTTTGCTCCTTCCCCCCTTGCTCACCATTATTTGTTTTCTTCAGCTCATCCATGTTTTGTCTTAAAGAAGAAAGGAGGTTAGTAAATAGTAAGAGATCTACCTCTTTCAGTTGGGAAGGGAAAAAAAGCCCATGGACCAGAGACTCTTTATGCCCCCTCTCAAAGAATATGAGGAACTGCATCTTTAGTGCTGTAGAGCTCCTCCCCATGTTTCCTTTGTGAAAGAGCAGTAGGAGGGCTTGCGTGAAAAGCTGTGTAGGAATGCAGCCTCCATCAGAGAGCTCCAGAACTACTCTGCCAGGTACAGGAAAAGGCAGCCAGGCCCAAATGACCTCCTCGGAGCTGCTCAGATGCCTGTGAAACTTGAAGTACACTCTAAGGGAAGTGGTATCAGCAATTTCGAGAGGCTGTATTGAGTGAGAGTCACTCAGTCGTGTCCGACTCTTTGCGACCCCATGAACTGTTAGCCCGCCAGGCTCCTCTGTCCATGGGATTCTCCAGGCAAGAACACTGGAGTAGTTTTCCATTTCCTTCTCCAAGGGATCTTCCCAACCTGGGGATCAAACCCAGGTCTCTTACACTATAGGCAGATTCTTTACCATCTGAGCTAGCAGGGAAGCCCAGAGGCTGTTTTGGGAAGTGGTAAGTTAGGAATGCCACCTCATGCGAAGAGTTGACTCATTGGAAAAGATTCTGATGCTGGGAGGGATTGGGGGCAGGAGGAGAAGGGGACGACAGAGGATGAGATGGCTGGATGGCATCACTGACTCGATGGACATGAGTCTGAGTGAACTCTAAAAGTTGGTGATGGACAGGGAGGCCTGGCGTGCTGCGATTCATGGGGTCACAAAGAGTTGGACACGACTGAGTGACTGAACTGAACTGAACTGAAGTTAGGAATGTGGCCACTCACCAGCCTCTTGAGTTTGTGTCCTGGCTCTGCTATTTTCTCACTGTGGATCTTTGAGCAAATAAGCCTCTCAAGAACTCAGTTTCCTCATTTGTGAAATGGGGGAGCCTCAGGTGGTGGCTATGGAAATTAAATGAATTCATAGGTGTACAGTGCTTGTGTCTGTAGCTGGCAGGAGCTGTCAATACGTGTACCCTTATAGGCATTGTGAATGGTGACAGGAACCTCTCCATGGGTTCCCAGACCCCCAGAGGCTCACAGTGGCCCTGGCAGCCTTAGTAAAGAGCTCTTCATTCACCCTCTTCTCTTTAGATGTCAAAGCTGCCATGCCAGTTTCTCTCTGTGGTTTCTATGATTTGAGACCGGGTGTCCCAGCTCCTGTTGATGGTGGGTGAACATTTGAGAATTTTCCTCCTGTAATTGTGCTTTCTTGTGACTTAAATTGAAGCCTCATCAGAGAAATACGAGATGTACCTATGTATGGTTTGTATATATTTATATGGTGAACACTGGTACATCTGTAAGTGTATGGAGGCGGTGAGTGTCCGAGTTACAATGTTGGAGAAATCATGCATTTTCTTTTTAACTTTTTTGAAGAGTGTGTTTGCTATGTTTTTGTCTTTTGCTAGTACACAGTTAAAGGGAAAGGAGAAAACTAAGCATCCAGTCATCTAGGAAGAACTGTTGAGAGACTGGATTCCTAGTAATAACCTAGAGAGGGAGGGAGGGAGGGAGGAGATGGTTGCAGTAACCATCTGAAAAACAAGCTTAGCCGTTGGCGAGGAGGAGCCCAGAGTGGGGGTATATCTCATGTATTCTAGGGCCTTCTCCAAGGTTGGAGGAAAAAATGTAGGAGATTTATTGAGGCTCTTTCCTGTGTAGGTGGGTGCTAAGATTTTAATGTGTGGGTCCATGCTACATTTACTGTAAGTGTGGAAGCCTTCCTTTACAGCCTCTGTAAAGTAATTAGCTGCTTGAATTTATTGCAGAGCTCTTATTTTTAGGATATCTTTGTGTCGTTTTGTTTTACATTTTCCTTTAATACGTTTACCCCTCTTCAGCATATGGTAGCCCTCTCTCTGGGTAGTAATAATACTGCCTGTGTGCTGCTTACTCTGTGTCAGGCATGTTGTAAGCACTTTGTGTATCAGTTCATTTAATTCCCACAATCACGCTGAGCTATAGGTACTGTTCTTAACTGTCTTTCATCGATCAGGAAACTGAGGTTTAGACAGAGGAAGTGACTTGATCATGCAGGTAGTAAGTGATGGAGCCAGGCTTACACATCTGAGCAGTCTGTCTCCTGAGTCTGTGCTTGTAGCCGCTGCTCAAACCCTACAAACTAGCTGTGGACAGTGGTGACTTCCTAGTGGAGACAGGAAGTGATCTAAAGCTGATTCTCATTTCTGAATACTCCAGTACATCTATCAGCCCAATACACATGGCCTTGCAGACTGCATTTTTGTGACGGAGAGATGGGATTTTGTGTTGGGGCTGCCCTCCTCCAGAGCAACCTCTGATTAACCATTTGGCTTTGATCCATCACTTTCAATCCAGGGCCTCAGGTTTCTCACTTATAAATAGAGAAGTTTGGATTCATTGCGTGTCAAGAGCTATTTGAACACCGCAGTTTATTCCTTATACATTAAAAAAACCAGGATACTTTTACGAAAAATCACATTTCTGACTCCTCATGAGATCTGATGACAGGGCACGGTGTCTGGGCAGAGAAGTGACTGGCCGATTAGGTGAACAGTGTGCCCGTTATCTGGCCCAAGGCCCCATCACTGTGGATGTCCTGGCTCTGGGCCTGTCCTGCTCCTGTGTGCCGCATGCCTCAGCTCTGAGGCTTATGTATTTGGAGCCTCAGCTTTATGGAGACAGACCAAGACTAGTGAGGAGAAGTTATAGAACGCAGACTTGGTTACGCAAAGGAGAAAAAGCAGTTTATAAAGTTAGAGCTGTTGAGAGATGGAAGAGGTTTTCTTGGGAGGTGAAATCTTCTCTTGCCTTCAGGTGGGAGCTGAACACAGGATTTATGCCCAGAGTTCCGATGGGGGTGACCGAAGGGTTTTCCCAAGCCTGAGAGCCCCTGATGCTCTATCATTTCTATATTTAAACTTCTTAACAGCCTCAGTTTCCATTTCATTTCCCTCTTAAGCTACATATGGAAAAGTTACCATTTATGCCTGGTCTTAATCTCCCAGGCCAAAAGAATCCCATCCACCCTACTTAGTATTTTTGTCTTTATTTGGTGCTCAACTGTACTTCTTCACCTGTCTCTCTGCTGGCAGGTGGATACCCAATAGCCAGAAATTCCAGACTCTGTTATTAAAAGCCATAATTTAGTGTCAGTGTTAAATAACATTATTGGTAATGTAACTTAATATGGTCTGGGCATTTCAAGAAACTGTATGGTTTGTTTACTCACTTCAGATCATAAAATCCTGTCTTTACCTTTTAATCTTTAGTAAGAATCCTGTCTTCATCTCTCCCAATGCGTCTATTCTTAAAAATCCCCTGGCTTCTCAAAATGGAAGGAATTTTATGACTGTGAAATTTGGAAAGGTTCATAAAGAGCCTTGCGCTTTATAACTCATTCTTCTAGTTTCTTAGAAAGGAATGATTATGCTTCTGATGCAATGCAAATGTGTTTAAAAACCAGTCTCAGCTTTTGAAAAAGAAGCCCTTGACCATAATTGTTGGATTTTTTGGACATGAAACTTGGTGCATAAAGAACTTAATATTTTGATAGCCCCTGAAAGTCTTCAGTTTATCCTTTGTATATACTCAAAGGAGGACCTTCACTTACTACCGAGTGACTGAAATGATATGCTGAAATTCTGTGTATTTTATCATGTAAATTGAGTTGCTAAATTTGAATTAATCTGAATAGAATTTGACTTTCATTTTATGTCAGCTCTGGAGGGTTTTGTTGGTAATATAAAACCAGAGAAATAAAACTGCCTGTGCTGTGTGATTGTTCTTCCACTAAGCTGCAATAACAGTGGTTGTATTAAATGGAAACCTTGTCCATAGGTGTACTATAATCTTTTATTTTAAGCTGTGAGAGGTTAATCACTTGGCAGTTTAACTCATGATAGGATAAGTGTGCTTTATAGATTGAAATAAAAATATTAATGATTATGATTTGATCTAGTTCTTTTATTTTTCTATATGAGAGGAAAATTAAATTTCTTTTACTGCCTCAAAAGCATTGTTTATAAGTTTATTTCTACTGGTATCATTTTTTAAAAATCTTATCTATTCCATGATATAGCAGTATTTAGAAAATCATTTTCAGTAGAAATAAGAATCATTTGCCATAAAATTAAAGCTTATATGTTGGATTGTTAGGCTTTTCTGTATTTGATGTAGGAACATCTTTTCCCACATCTCCTGTGTCTCCTACGTTGCTGGTGGATTCTTTACCTTCTGAGCCATCAGGGAAGTCCCATATTTCATGATAGAGATTTGAAAAAGAAGTGTTTTTGCATTAAATGTGTGGCTAGTTCATGTCCAGGCAAAACTATATAATGAGCATATATATTAGGTGAGATCCAGGAAATACTGTCTTTCTTAACCAATTCAGTCTGGTATCTCTCCATCATAACTTTTTTTTTAACACACACAATCTGCCAGTAAGCACTATTGAAAAGGAGGATTTGAGATTTTTCAGAGGTCTTGTCAGTGTACAAATGCCTTTTTTCTCCCATAAGTATTTTCCCTGATCCTCATTTTCTTCAGAAGCTATTCATCTGACCATTCTGTAGCCATGAACTGATTATACCTACATGTAATTCCAAGTGACCCAAAGAATGGTGGAAAAGAAAAGATGTTTTCCCCTCTCTTTAGTCAAGTGTTTCCTCCTTTATTTACCAAGGTGCATGAAATGTTCTTCCTCCCAGATAAGCAGGACTGGCTGCCTCTCTAAGGCCCCTTCTCCATGACCTCATCACTAAGGCACTCCCTAGCTGCTCAGTTTGGAATGGCAGCATCCCTCCCCCCCCTCCCCCAGCACACGCTGCTCTTCTCCCTGCTTCATTTTACTTATCCTTAGCATGTCTTCTCCCACCAGAATGTAAGGGCCACAAGAAGGAGGGCTTTTAGAGGCTTTTTGCTCATGGTAAAGTTCCAAAGCCTAGAATGATCCCTGGTGCATGGAAAGTGCTCAGTAAACCTTAAGATCTGTTAAATAAGACTGGAAAGATGGACTCTCTTAACATGCTGCTCTCATGTCATGAAAAAAATATTCTATGACACTAACATTTTTTTTCTTAGCTTTTAACTTGTATAAATGAGGTCAGGGAGATTCTAATTTGAGTCTCCTGTTAAAATGATGGAGTCATCTTGTAGAATATGACATGAAATGAGTGCCGGGTTCATGCCCTCATCTCAGGAGAAAAAAGACATACTAGTAACAAGCAAAAGGATCAGGGCATACAAAAATGTTGTAATCAAATACAATTCTGTGCATATGTTTATTGTCCTGTAGCTTTAATATCCATGTGTACATGTATATATTTTAAAATGAAAGACATATGCCTTGTAGAAAATTTTGGAAATATAGGACATTTAAAAAGAAAGGAAGATAACCATCAATAACTCAACTACTCACTCAGCTCTAGTGTTTTTTCACTTTGTGGTTACATATTTCCTTTTACCAAACTGGGAATATATTACATGTGTTTTTATAGTTTTTTAAAATTTAAAGGCACATGTTGAAACTTCCTTGATGTTTGCACTTTGCCCCTACCTAAACAGTGCTGCTGTAGAATCTTTATGTGCCTAAAAATGGGTGTATATTCATGATTCTCTTAGGTCAAGTGCCAGAATATGGCACTAGTAAGTCAAAGGCTATTCATGTGCAGACATAGAGCTTTTTTTTTTTAAGCCTGTCTAGTGATGTCTTCCAGAGAAGGCAATGGCACCCCACTCCAGTACTCTTGCCTGGAAAATCCCATGGGCGGAGGAGCCTGGTAGGCTGCAGTCCATGGCGTCGCTAAGAGTCGGGCATGACTGAGCGACTTCACTTTCAGTTTTCACTTTCATGCATTAGAGAAGGAAATGGCCACCCACTCCAGTGTTCTTGACTGGAGAATCCCAGAGACGGGGGAGCCTGGTGGGCTGCTGTCTATGGGGTCGCACAGAGTCGGACACGACTGAAGCGACTTAGCAGCAGCAGCAGCAGCAGCAGTGATGTCTTCAGTTACATGCTCGCTCCCTAGAATGGCTCTCCTTTGAAGATGAAAGAGTATCTGTCAGCTGAATCTGTCAGAATGAACATTGGTGCTGTTGCAAGACCCTGGCACAGCTTTCTGCATCACTCTGCTCCAAGCTGGACTAGCTTGACAGTCAGGGCAGAACACAGAAGGTGGAGAATTAAAAGAGAAGTAAAGCCTCGGTGATAGAATCATCAGGATTGCGGTTGGTGACGCCCTCTCTGTTCCTTCCGTTCTTCCATCTCTGGGCTAAGTGCAAAGTGAACGGGGTATTAGGAAACTCGCGTTTCAGTTGTGGTTCTGCCTCAAATTGGCTTTACCGTTGGCAAGTCACTTCCCCCCTCTGGATCTCGTTTTCTTTCATTTGAAAGTGATAAACAGGAGGGTCCCAGAGGGGAACTTGGTTTGGATCAGTGCTTCTCCATCCTGGCCACACGTTAGAATCTTCTGGGGAGTTTAAAAATGACTCCTAGGTCCCACCTGCAGAGATTCTGATGTAATTTGTCTGGTGGCAGGAGGGGACACTCCAGATGATTCTGATGGGCCGCCAGGGTTGACAGCCACCGCCGTGGGTGAATCTTGAGTCTTCCTCAGGTTCTCCTATCCCATGGTTCTGCATGTATTTAAAGAAACAGTGCTTTTTCCTTTGACCATATAAAATCCTTACATGAAAGAAGGACTTTTAAAATTTACTGATTGCCACTTTGGAAGTTCCTTAAAAAACTAAAAATAGAGCTGCCATATGATACAGCAATCCCACACCGAGCATGTATCCAGAGAAAACCACAATTTGAAAAGTTACAATTCACCCCAGTGTTCATTGCAGCACTGTTCACAGTAGCCAAAACATGCAAGCAACCTGAGTGTCCATCAACAAATGAATGGACAAAGACAACGTGGTATATATATATATACAATGGAATATTACTCAGCCATAAGAAAAGAATGAAATAATGCCATTTGCAACAATATGGATAGACTTAGAGCATACTAAGTTGTGAAGTAAGACAGAGAAACACAAATATGATATCACTTATATGTGGAGTCTAAAAAAATAATACAAATGGGCTTATTTATGTAACAGAAACAGGCTCACAGACATAAAAAACAAATTTATGGTTACCAAAGGGGAAAGGTGGGGAGGGGTGATTAGTTAGGATATTGGATTTACATAGGAACACCGGTGGCTCAGTGGTAAAGAATCTGCCTGTCCGTGCAGGAGACCCAGGAGACATGGGTTCGATCCCTAGGTCAGTAAAATCTCATGGAGGAGAAATGGCAACCCGCTCCAGTATTCTTGCCTGAAAAATCCCATGGACAGAGGAGCCTGGTGGGCTGCAGTCCATGGAATTGCAAAGAGTCGGACACAGCTGAAAAGCTGAGTACACAACTGCTCTATATGTAAAAGATAACAACAAGGACCTACTGTATAGCACAGGGAACTCTATATTCTGTAATAACCTGTATGGGAAAAGAATCTAGAAAAGAATAAATATATGTATGTGTATAACTGAATCATTTTGCTGAATATCTGACACAAACACAACATTGTAAATCAACTATACTCCAATATAAAATAATTTTTTTAGATAGCTGATAGTATGTACAGTTACATATTACCTCAAGACATGATTTAGTGACTCACTAAAAATCACCAGACTTTGGAGAGCAGCACAAAGAGAAACAAATGGCAAACTTGGCAAGTACACAAACTTCTTTAACACAGTCAAAGTGTATACAATAATGAATCCGAAATTATTAGACATTTTAATTGAGTTGGGTGATATTTTGTTGATATGCTAAATGTTCATTATCTTGGAGGTAGGCCTCTGGCCAAAGAGTTAACAATACCATGATATTTTCCCCAAATAGGAAGGACCCCAGTTTGCTCATCAAAGTTTGGGGGATAGTATAGGGTGATGGTGAAAAAGGTGATTCTGGTACCCAATTGACCTGAACCAATTGCCTGCGAGACAGAAAGCAACATACGGCTCAAGATAGAGGTTTGATGTCATTGAGTTGGTAAGAGTGAGATTGCACCATTCTAAAATGAGCACAGTGATAAAGGAGCCGCCAAGACTTTGTGGTCGTGTTGGGCAGAGAGAGCCCAGAAACACAGGAGCCACGTGATTAACCTAAGCCTCACCGTATGAAGTGCGCCTCACGTGTCCCCGTCAGAGCTGTTGTGAACGCTTACAGTGCATGAGGGACAGCTCTGAGCATCAGATACATGTTTAGTCTACTTATGTTTCAAAAGAAACATATTCAGAATCAGACTACATCTTACCACCTTTATTATCACCCACCGAGTCCTGGCCATCATCATCTCTGCTTCAACTGCTGTGTCACCTCCAGCCACTGTCTAGCTCCCATTCCTACTCCGGCAAGCTTGCCCCAACCTCAGGGCCTTTGGGACCCTCTTTCCCCCACCAACTTTTGGATAGAATTATTATTCACACAGCAAGCATCTCTTTATGCATTTGTACTATGTGAGAATGACTCCCAAAGAGGAATGTCTGGTGGACATTTACCTGTTTCTGCCTTGTTTAGCCAACTCCTTTTTAAAAATTCAGTTTGCTCTTTTGTCACCTGTACTCCAAGGAAAATATCTTCCTACAGAGTACAATTATAAAATCATGGAGTTTTATTACTCACATGGGCAGGGAAAGTTACCAGTTGCCACTCTCAACTTTTGCATTTTTCTCCCAGATATTTACGTGACTCACCCCTCCATAGCAGTCCTGACTCTGCTCAGTTTCCCCTTCATCGGTTTTCCTTGGCCATATTAAAAAAACTTAATCTGCTCCTCACTCTCTTGCCTTATCCTCCCTTATTTTTCTTCTTAGCTCTCTATCATTACTTGAAATTATTATATTATTTCTTTCAATAATTTACTTGATGACTGTCACACCTATGAAAATATAAGCTCCACAGTGGCAAGGTTCTTGTCTTATCAACAGCTGTGTTCCTAGAGCCTGGCCCATAAAAGGCATCTAGTAAATATCTATTGAAAATATGAATGGATAAGTGAATGTACAACATGAACCCATCCACGGTTCTCAGGTGCGTCACTCACTTAGGAGACGAAGTGATGACTTTATGTTCCACACTCCTTATTTGTCTTATGTTGAAGGCAAGATTTAATTTGAGGGATTACACACTTCATTTCTTCTCTTGTAACAGCAAAGTGATTCTTGTCCTGCCAGACCTGTGCTGAGAAATTCATCTGCTGTCTAACCTGAACTTGATCCTTGACAGTCATTATGTCCTGAGATCTCTTCCTGTTACCCTGCCAGTTTATCTAAGACCTGGATGCCTTCTCCCCCTATTCCTGTAAGCAAATGCATCTCTGTTCTGAGGAACTTTGCTTTGGAGGTTCTGCAAGGTGAGATTTTTAAAGATAATGGATTAGAAATGTCAGCTTGAGAGTCAGCTGTTAGTCAAACACAAAAATCTGAGAGAAGTACCTGGACACAGAGCCACCTGATGTTTTTACTGGAAGATGAACATCTAGTAGTCATGATACTTCAAGGGGACCTGAGTATTACTTGGAAGGGAATCTTAGAGGTTGATTGTAAACCTTACCTGTATAGTTTATGATGAATAGACTATCTCTGTAATAGTATAGTCTGTATAATAGTATAGTCTGTATAGTCTATCTCTATAAATAGGAAATAACCAGTGAGATATGAGAAGTTGTGGCCTTTTGCGTAATGAGAGAACCAGGAGAGAAAGTTCACGTTTTCTCTGAAATCAGGATAACAAGCATCAGTTAAAGCAATTGTTTATTGAAGCAGTTGACAGTTGCTGTAGAATGAATTTGATCTCTTGTGTATTTGCATACTTTACTTTTTAGCTCTGAAACAATGAAATGATACTATCTTTATCAGTTTGACTTTATTTATACAAAAAAATGCATATCCTTACTTTATTCTTTCTTCCTTTCCTAAATGCAGTGATTATGTCCACCTCACTGAGATTAATTCTGTTACCTGGCTGTCTTTCCTGCTAGACGGTGAGCTTTCTGGGGGAAGGTGCCGTGTGCACCCAGCCCCTTCCTCTGGGAACTAGCTCCAGTGTCTTGAATGATTCCTCATCTGCAGTAATATTAGCTAATTGTTCTGCTTAATCATGGATGCCACTTGGTGGGAGGTACCTGGGGTTTCGACCAAATGTTTAAAGGAAATAATCAGCATCTCTAAGGCTCACCTTGCAGCAAACACTAGACCTATGCATGAGAAGTCAATTTCCTTCTCACAGGGCTGTGCTCAGAAAAGACATGAAGTGATGCTTTATTACAGTCCAAAGTCTTGCAGGTGAAAAACTCATTAGTCTCTTCTATGTTCTTGACCTCTCTGTCTTGAAAAACCACTCACCTAATTAAAACTCGATCCTTTCAAATTAGAAAGTCCTACTCTCTTTGGTAAACCTAAATGACTCGTAATTTGGCTTACTGCTGTCTGAAACGCATCAGCATTTTTTTCTATTGAGGTACCATATTAAGTATATCTGAGCGTCTTACTCATAAAAAGACTTTTGTGTTTCATTAACTTAGAGTGTGAAAAAGGCATTACATTGTAGGGAAGAAGAGAACAAGCCATTTTCTTTAGTGAAGCTAATTAGAATTCATTTTGAACCAGAGCATAACCATGAGCCTGCTCACTATTTTTATATTTAGCCTTTGAAAAGGTGGCACCTAATTACTACCAGTTTGTGCAATCCAGAATAAGTGCTATTTTGGCATTAAAGTGAAATTTCTGAGGAGGTTAAGATATTGGAAGAGCACAGGCTGTCACCAATGCATTAAAATAATTGTGGTTCATTGACTCATGCAAATATATTCTGCTTCGTTTCCTGTTTGCGGTTGTCATGTTTACCACGGGAGCAATTTAAATAAGAAAACAGAAAAACAGCTCAAACTTTGGCCCTTGATTGATTTTTGGTAACTGAGATGGGGCATATTTTTTAAAAGGAATAATAGCCCCCAAATAGGCCACTACCTTTTTGGTGACCACCGTGTTGCTAAAAAAGATGTCTTGTCACACAGGTTGACTGACTGGGGCGAGGGGCAGGGGTCCAGTGTCACAGAGCACTCATCCCACTGTCCTGTGCCTCTCGATGAGTCTCAGCCCAGATTCCATTTCTTTTTTCAGAGGAATGGGCATTTCTGGTGAAGCAGACACTGCGCTTCTGGAGCTAGCAGGCAGTTTAAATAAGATTATCTCAACACCAAGTAGTAATGATACCAAACAGGGCCCTCGGGGGCTTCTGGGCACAATGCCTTTCCATGTTCCCCATTTCTTTAATTATAGGAAATAGCCTTCATTTATCCTCCATGACCTTCTCTGAGTTCCAATGTGCAGATTCAAGCTGTCGCTAATTAGGGAAGGGAAAGGATAGAAGAAGAGAGAAACAAATAGTCAAGAGAAACAATCGTACAGCCTTGGGGCAAGGTCCTGGTACTCCAGAAAAGGATATGCATAATATCTTTGAGATATTCTGTGGATACTGAAGCCCCCTCCAGGTGGGAGAAATGAAGGATTAACAATGGTGTCCTGCCTGCAAGCATGTAGACCCCAGACCAGTTGGACCTGAAGGTTGATGATGCTGACTCCTGCTTACCTCACCACCGACCCATCAGAAGAATGTCCCGGAGCTGGTCACATCCTCTTTGAACCATTGCTATAAAACTTCTCACTGTCTTCTCCAAGTGGGGATACAATTTTTCAAGGCATGAGCCTGTTCTCGTGCTTTGCCTGGCAAGGAGATAAAGCTTCTCTTTCCTCCAAAACTCTGTCTCTGTATTTCTATTTGGCACCTGTGTACAGAGAGCCAATATTTTGGCAACAGCAAGCCATCCGTAAGTGTCCAGTGCTGGCCATTTTTTAATACGCGTCAGGCTGAGAAAAACTCGGGATATGAGAAAAACCCGAGATCACCCAAAACTTAAGTTGCCAGGGTCACAGGGCAGCCGGGTTCAAGTGCAAGTGGATATGACCTGACCCTCTGCGCCTGCTGGGGCCTTGGAGTCTAGCAACTCATTGATGGACAGCATCAAACCATGCCTCGGGTCATGAGCTTAGGGCCAGATAGAAGCCCTGACATCAGTTCTCAGGGAGCAAGGCCTATGGAGCTCTGACGGAAGCCCTTAGAGATGACTGGATAGTAGGTGGGGAGCGTCCAGCAGCCTCTGTGTGAGGGGCATGTGGCTGAGCTCATGCCCTGAGCTCTGAGCTCTGTCTCCCCCATGCCATCTCTTCTCCTACCGTGGGAGACCGCTGAGGAGAATCTCTCCCTTTTTGCATAAACCAAGATACCCTTTCTGTAAGTCACCTCTTGTGGTTCCAGGCATATATGATAAATTCATCACCTTCTTCATTAGAAAGTGTTAGTTGCACAGTTGTGTCTGACTCTTTGCAACCCCATGGACTGTAACCCGCCAGGCTCCTCTGTCCATGGAATTCTCCAGGCAAGAATACTGGAGTGGGTTGCCACTTCCTTCTCCAGGGATCTTCTCAACCCAGGGATCAAACCCAGCTCTCCTGCATTGCAGGCAGGTTCTTTTCCATCTGAGCCACGTTTGGCCTTTTTGAGGAGCTCAGCAGATCTTTGCTGGATTGAATAAATACTATAAAGAAGAGAATCAACACTAGTTCTGAACACACAAGGCTCTATGCACTGAATTAGGTGTCTTTCGTACTTCACTCCTTTCATACACCCCGTGAGTTGGAAACTTGCCCAGAGTCACAGATGGATAGAAGCAAAGCTGATATTTTAATTTGGGTCTATATCACTTTCAACTATCTTGAGAAATGTGTAGGATTTCTTTTACTTTTCACTAATTTTTATATTTGTGTGCTTTTTTTTTTATAAGGGGGGGAATGAAAAGAAACTTCTTTAAGATAATCTGTCTGCAAACAGTTTCCCATAAACATTAGATAACTTAATAATTTGCCATTAGTATTAAATTGTATATTTGCAGCAATGCAGTTCTTTCATTATATAAGAAATATTTATTATAGACATATAAGGTACAAACTGGCTTCCCAGGTGGTATTAGCAATAAAGAACCCACCTGCCAAGGCAGGAGGTATAAAAGACATGGGTTCAAGCCCTGGGTCAGGAAGATCCCCTGGAGAAGGACATGGCAACCCGCTCTGGTATTCTTGTCTGTAGAATCCCATGGACAGAGGAGCCTGGCGGGCTACAGTCCATGGTGTCGCAAAGAGTCAGACACGACTGAAGTGACTAACCACACACAGGCAAAGTACAAACTACTGTGGATTTAATCCATAAGCCAAAGCTTGTGCTCTGTGAATATGGTAATGCCTTTGGTAGTCATTGTCTGAATATTTTGGCTTAAAGAATAGTTTCAGTTCTCAGAGTGACTTACTCCCATTAGTTTAAAATGCTGATTGTTCTTAAAGAATTGAGTCAGGCTCCTGTCTACTAAGTCTATTGAAGTAAAAGGGTCTATGCAGATTTCTACCACTAAATGTTACTTTGAGTTTTATAAATAAGTCATTTCCTTTACATTTATCTTACTGTGATTTTCCTAAATTTGTAATTATTGTGAATATTTGCCAAGTAATACAAATCCCATTTACCTGAAAGATATTTTAAGATCAAAATAAAAGAATAAGCCTGTTACTGTCACTGAGGGAATTTTAAAAATGTGTGTGTGTGATGCACATATAATACATAGTGGAGGATTTTAATTGGTCTCAGAAGATGCCTGATTCTCATAGTCCCAGAGCAGTTTTGCTTGTTCATTAAACTGCTACTCCCTTGATTTTAAATAAGATTTTCTTTAATTGTGTTCCTGATTTCTCATGCGCAGTATTTCATTCATCTATTTTTAGTATTTCCTTTGCTTGCTTATTTTAATGTTAAGTCCTAGTGTTTTCACTTGTATGATTCTTATAAGTAAATATTCCTTCAATTTTTTTTCTTAACAACATACAGTGTTTTACCCAAATCTCCCCAGGCAAGCTGACCCAAAAGGCCCTTACAGTGTGAGCTTATGTCTGCCTGTAGGCCAATGAATTTTTAATTTTTTTCCTCTCTGGATGATCAGAATTACCTTGATATTATTTTTTTTATTAACCACAAAATGAAAACAGACATTTTCTGAAAGATTTTAGAGATCATCAAGTTTAATTATTTTATTTTATTGATTGAAAAGTATAAGTTAATTTGTTTATCAGTGAAAAACACACAGCCCCAAGAGTTCATGGCCTTATAGAAACCACAGAGCAGGTAGTAAGTATAGTTGGGGTGTTATCTCTAAAAGATAGAAGGATCACTTCCTCACGATCAGAATTCTCAATCGTGGCACTCTTGGCGTTTCTGGCCCAGTAATTCTTTGTTGTCCTGTTGCTGAGAGTTTGTTGAGAATGCATGTGAAGCATTTAGTGTAGAACCTGGTACATGGTAAGTGGTACAGGAATCATTAGTAAAATGTTGGAACTTCCCTGCTGGTCCAGTGGTTAAGACTCTTGTGCTTCCAATGCAGGGATATAAAAGTCAAGGTTTCAATCCCTGGTCGGAAACTAAGATGCCACATGCCGAGTGACCAGATAAATAATTAGAAAAACACACACAAATAAAGAAGTAAAAAGTAAGCAATATTTTAAAAAATTTATGACTCTTAACTATTGACATTGTGCAGTACATAATTCAAGAACCCCTGTGTAGCTGACAGTGGAGACACATGGTATTTATTGAAATAGGAAAAGTATTAAACTAGAAAAATATTTTGTAAGAAAACAATGAAAAAGTGTCAGTACCCACAAAGGTGTATGTATAAGAATTAACCCAGCTGAAGGAACCATGAAGAAGTCTGTCTACCCCAATAGTTGTAAGCAAATATATTTTTCACATCTGAAGCAGGCGCCAGCCAAAAGCATTACAGAAATGGGAGCTATATTTGGAGAGAGTGTTTCATAGCATTCTTCCCTGAATGATAGGCTAAAGGAGGAACTGCAGCAACATCCCTGTGAGAGGAGAGCTTCTGAGATTCTCAGAAGGGGAGGAGAGCTGGAGCACGTGAACACAGTGTGAACCGCGCTGATTGTAATAGACAGTGACATTGACATGCTGGGATTTGTTGAAAGACAACCAGAGGGTCTGAAAGAACTGGCAAACTCTCTGCCTTTGCCTCAGCCCCGAATAATGACATTTTAATGATTCGGCAAAATAAAAAATAGATCTATCTAGCTCCCATTTGAATGGATGAATTAATAGCTTCCTAAAATGGTTTTTTTTTTTTTTTCTAGTTTTCTTGGAAACTCTGCTTATACAGGCAAGAGGGTAGTACACCATACAGATAAGATCTCCATTTCACAGAGTCCATATGGTTTGGGGGCGTGGTCAGGCGATGATGGAGCAGACTTCAGGACCACTTGCATATATCATCATCACCTGAGTAGCATTAGTACAAAAGGAATATAACGTCTGTCAAGAATTTCCTGTGGGTCGTGCATTGTATTCATCTGTCATGTCATTTATAGATTGGCTGCAGTGGGTTAGTGATTAGAACCAGACTGGGCAGACTCAGATCTCTGCTCTGCCTCGTAATAGCTTTGCTACCCAGGACAAGTTAACCAAACACGCTGCTTCAGTTTCCTCTGATGTAAAATGGGAATAATTGGACCTGTTTCATGAGACTCTTATGAGGATAATGGGATAATATATGTAAAGTATTTATACATATGGTAAATGCTATAAAGACATTTTATAATTAGCATTGTATAATTTGATCATGCTAGTAAGAAAGCAAAGTAATAATATGGTGCTAAAATTCATACCTATTTTAATCAAGTCTATGGTTTTTATCTCTATAACATAGCGAGTGCTTCTGATGCTAACTAATACTTAGTGTGATCTGTACAGCATAATTATATTAAATTGAGGTCACCCTTAATTTCTAGAACAATGACTGCTAAGATATGTAAAATACCTATTTTTCATTACACTTATATTCATCCACAATTTAGACATTGGCTATAGACTCTCTTAATCTTTAATATATCTAGGTGAAATAATTAACATTAAGAGATTATATTCTTGGATTATACTTAATACATTTGTCTGTATTTGATGTAGTACTTTGGAGAAGGCAATGGCACCCCACTCCAGTACTCTTGCTTGGGAAATCCCATGGACGGAGGAGCCTGGTAGGCTGCAGTCCATGGGGTCGCTAAGAGTTGGGCACAGCTGAGCGACTTCACTTTCACTTTTCACTTTCATGCATTGGAGAAGGAAATGGCAACTCAGTCCAGTGTTCTTGCCTGGAGAATCCCAGCGACGGGGGAGCCTGGTGGGCTGCCGTCTATGGGGTCGCACAGAGTCGGACACGACTGAAGCGACTTAGCAGCAGCAGCAGCAGATCTAGTACTTTGCTTGATTTCATTTATTCTTGTAATTGTACTGCGTAGACAGGAACAATACTATTTATCAGTCTATAGATAGAGCTTGAAGTTTGAGTCCTACCCAAGGGAGGACTGAAAATCACATCTTAATTCAAGAGTGTTTTTCCTGTGTTTATATATTTACTTAGCAGTTGTTAAGGTTAAGCACCTACTATGTGCATGTGTGTTAAATACAGAGAGCAAGGTGCCACTTTTTTCCTAAAGCATGTTGCCATCTGGCAAACAAGAAGGCGTCATCTATGCGTGATATTATTAGAATGAACAGAGTGCTGCAGGAACACCCAGGAATGATTAAGTGGGCCTGGAGATTTGAAGAAGGCTTGTTAGAGCAGGTGACATTTTAAAGTAATCAGAGTTGTAAGGAAAGGAGCCCATGTGAGCACTTTAAGCAGAGGAAACCATTTATTTGATTGTTGAAAGAAGGTGAGTGGGCCTGAGTGACAAGCAGGTGGCTTGTTTGGTGAGATGAGATCAAAAAAGAGGTTGAGACTTAGGGAGGGACACTAGGAAGTTGGACATTCTTCTGTCGGTGACAGGAAGCCATGAAAGGTTTTAAACAAACATTTTCAAAGCTCTGTTTGAGAAAATCTTCCTTCTACCTGCGATGAGAAGTGTATGTAGGAGACACTGGTTTTAGACAGTGTTAACTATGAAGCTGATAACAATAGTCTAGAAATTTCAGAAATAATTTTGAGAAACTGATGTCTGAATGAGGATGGACTAAAAAAATGGTGATTGATGAATGATATTGTAAAAAGGAACACAAGAAAAAGAAGTTTGGAAGGAAAGCGTGAATTTAGTGTTGGGCATGTTGTATTTGAGATCGTGGAGGCTGGGCACATGGATGTTGCCGCTGGTGTAGTGCTGAAGGTTGAAACTGTATGGTTGGATGGGACCAGCAATGGAGGAGGTGTAAGGGGAGGACAGAACAGAGGGCAGGTGGGGCAGCATTTGGAGGGGTTGGTAGTGGAAAGGAACTTCCTGATTAGAATAAAGCCAAATTAACTAAAACTATGGAAAGCTATGAATGAGAGAGTTTCAGTAAAGAGGCACATAGTGCCAGACGTTGTCAAGAGGCTGGGGCAGTTGTATTTGATGTGTGATGATGCACTTGGACCAGAAGATGTCAAAGTTCCATCCATTTAAGATTCTGGGCCTAAAATTGGGAGTTTTGCCTAGATTCTCTCAAGGGCAAAGTATAATTTTAGGTAAATTGGCCAATCTGGAGAAACCCTTTAATTTGCAAAACCATTACTAGAAGCCTTTTCCCGTATATGGGTATGAATTTGGTACTACCGTTTCTAATCCTGGCATTTAAATCTCCAGAAAGAGAGGTGTTAATGGTTGATTATATAGAGTATATGGAATTCAGAAGACTCTAAATTTAACTTCTAAACAGTAGGCATATGGGGTTGGGATTATTAAAATAAGGGCGGTGAACAGTCATCATATTAGTATGTGGATGCCAAATCATGATGGGGATAAATAAGTCTGGAGATGTATAAGTGTGTGTGTGTGTGTGTGTGTGTGAGTGAGAGAGAGAGAGAGAGAGGAGGGAAGAGAAGAAAGAGAGAGAAACTAGATCACTATGATGGTGCCGGCAGTGCCTAGGTTTCTATTTAGGTCTTACTAGAATGATTTCAACTTAGACATCCTTTCCAAACTCACAAAGATATAAACTCATACTGTAGAATCTTCATCATTTGAATGATCATTGTTAAGGCTGTCACAAATACTGGCATTTCTGCAACTGTTCCTTTTTTTTTTTTTTGCAAAAAGAGATTGACAATGTGGGGTCCTCTTGCATCTGCAGCCAGTCTGCCTTTGGGACACTGAGTGGAGTCTTCACATGACTCGCATTGTGCAGAGTATCATTTGTTGACCGCTTCAGACGGGGGGAAGCCATGCTTTGCTCAAGCTGGAACACACTGTTCTTAATGGATAAAGAGATGTAGAGGCAAATATCTAGTCATTGGAACTTTGCAGGCTTTTAATTAACTCTCTCCTCTCCTTTTGGAGAAGGAAATGGCAACCCACTCCAGTCTTCTTGCCTGGAAAATCCCATGGACACAGAAGCCTGGTGGCCTGCGGGCCATGGGGTCGCAAAAGAGTCGGACATGACTGAGCGGCTCAATAACAACCCCTCTCCTTAAAGAATAGAAACATTTCCTAGCTCTTCTGCTGCCCAGTTTCCCCTCAGTTTTGATTGCCATTAGCTTTGTTGGAGATGATTCAAAACAGAAGACAGAGGTTTCTGCACTCAGAAGTTTGCGGGCTGGATGATGTTGGTGTTAATAGGTGGGAAAATGGCTCTTTGGAAGGATGAGCAGCTCTTTTTTTTTTTTTTTTGGTATCTTTCCTGGTGACCTCTGACCTGAATCTCCCGAGTCTCTTCCCTTTGTGCTTCAAGTAGCAGTTGCCAACATTCTCCACTGGATTCAGAAGTGAGCCAATTAGGTGATGTGTACAAACCAAGAAAACTTGACCTTCACTCCTTTCCTCCGATGCCCCCCAGCCTCATCACCTCTTGTTTCCCTTTATAATTCCTGATCAGAACAAACACCCATCTCCATCAAGCATGTCTCCTTTGCTGTGTAACCTTGTTACTTTATTACAGGTTTGTTCAGAATGTTTTCCACCTGCAATCTTACTGCCTTATCCTTTGCATGTGCGCGTGCTCAGTTGCAAAGTCCTGTCTGACTCTGCAACCCCATGGACTGTAGCCCACGAGGCTCCTCTGTCCATGGGATTCTCCAGGCAAGAATACTGGAATGGGTTGCCATTTCCTCCTCTAGGGGATCTTACTGACCTGGGGATCAAAGTCACATCTGCTTCATTGGCAGGCAGGTTCTTTACTATTGAGCCACCTGGGAAGCCCCTGCCGTATCCTTTCATAAAAATTAATTAGACCTTTGTGTTTGGAATTTGATAGAATGGGAATCATTCTAGTACCTGAAATAATAGAACCTCATATCTAAAACTTTTACACTTGTGTTCCTGAGATTTCCTATAAATAGATCAATTTAGTTATATTTTCACCTGTCTCATTAACGTTTTATGTTGTTTTTCTAATTGCACTTAAAAAAAATTTAGGAGGTTACATGGCACTTCTAAAAGTGAAACAGAAGGAGAAACTATTACAATTCACTGCACATAATATGGATAGCTATTATTTTGCAAAACTTGTGTTTTATTACAAATCCACCTGTGTGTATGAAAGGTCACAGTGGATTTAAAAGCCAAGGTCTTAGATAATAGCCCAGTGACTCATCATGGTTTTCCTCTATAAAAATGCCTGCCACGTTCAGCCTTATGACCCTGTGTAATGTCCACAGACATGACTGAGCGGCTTCACTTAACTTTTCACTTTCATGCATTGGAGAAGGAAATGGCAACCCACTCCAGTGTTCTTGCCTGGAGAATCCCATGGACGGGGGAGCCTGGTGGGCTGCCATCTATGGGGTCACACAGAGTTGGACACGACTGAAGCGACTTACCAGCAGCAGCAGCAATGTCCACAGAGCAGGCTGATACCTGCCGCCGCCAAGAGGTTTGGTAATAGAAGCTCGCACAGAAAGGCTTCTAGGTAAAGGAAAGTCTTCCCAACTCAGAGGCTAGTCTTTCCTGAACTGAAGCCAGGAAGCTCTCTAGCACTGTCCTCTACTGAGCAGAGGTGTGTAGTTTTTATTGGCGGCAGAAGGCTGTGTGTTCACACTGGAGAAGCATCTCCATCAATTTTATCTCCTATGAAGGAGCAAATGGGGAGACTCCCGTGATGGTCCAGTGGCTGAGACTCTGAGTTGCCAATGCAAGGGGCCCGGGTTCCATCCCTGGTCAGCAACTAGATCCCACGTGCCGGAAGTAAAAAAAGATATCACATGCCATAACTAAGACCTAGTGTAGCCAAATAAATAAAAATAAATGTTTTTTTAAAGGAAATGGAATCCAGAATCTCTGGAGCCCTGTGAGTACCATTGGTGGAACCTGGAGTCCAGGAGAAAGGCTCTATGCTTTCATCTCCAAACCAGAGGAACAGTGAGGTGAAGGTTATGTCATTGGTGTCTTCATCCTGAAAGCATCTGGGAAAATGGAAATGAATGAGCCTATGACAGAGAACCAGGGGACAAGAAGGAAGAGCTTGTCGACTGGAAACCAGGACCAGGTCTCTCCAGGCTGTGTTTTTAGTAATACCTTGTAAAGAAGCACTGTTGTAACACTGGAACCACACTCGTAATTATCCACAGTTTTATTTCTACCTTTGTTATTCTGTTTGCTGAAGATGACTCCTTAGTAAACAGTCTGCAGTTCACTGCATGGTCTGCGATCAGTTTCTCAGCCATGGCTTTGTAAATGCAAAAGTTGAAAGGGTTTTCCACATGGATTATCAGCAGGTTTACCTGTTGTTGCCTCCCTGGGTTGATGTCCTGCTGAGCCAGAGAAGCTGGCCCGCTGCACAGAGGTTTCTGGATCATGTCTGTAAACACTGTCACTTAGGAAGGAATTTCCCAGTGACAGGGTCAATGTGACATCATCCATTTCACCCTGACTAGGAAGATGGCAAGCCTCCAAGTGTTCCCTGGCGCTGTTGGGGAAGGTAGGGGTGACTATATGGCTGGGTATCTGTGCTGAAAGCTGAAATTTTTATTGTTGTTTTTGTTCAGTTGCTCAGTCGTGTCCAGCTCTTTGTGACTCTGCAGAGTTGCAGCATGCCAGGCTTCCCTGTCCTTAGCCATCTCCTGGAGTTTGCCCAAACTCATGTCCATTAACTTAGTGATGCTCCTGGAATTTGCTCAAACTCATGTCCATTGAGTCGGTGATGCTGTCCAACTGCCTCATCCTCTGTCATCCCCTTCCCCTCTGCCCTCAGTCTTTCACAGCATCAGGGTCTTTTCCAATGAGTCAGCTCTTCACATCAGTTGGCCAAAGTATTGGAGCTTCAGCATCAGTCCTTCCAACGAATATTCAGGGTTGATTTCCTTTAGGATTGACTGGTTTGACTCCTTGCAGTCCAAGGGACTCTCAAGAGTCTTCTCCAACACCACAGTTCAAAAGCATCAATTATTTGATGCTCAGCTTTCTTTATAGTCCAACTCTCACATCCATACATGACTACTGGGAAAACCTTAGCCTTGACTAGATGGACCTTTGTTTGCAAAGTAATGTCTCTGCTTTTTAATATGCTGTCTAATATGATGCTATTACTTGATAGTAGATACACAGTGTTGTTGATTGTCACTTTGGACATTGTAGAAGAGAAAAATATTACTCCTTTCCGTCAGTGAAAAGATTCTGGAATCCATTCCAGAACTTCATCTCCAGTTTGAGATGAAAATCCCTCACCTTTTTCTTCCTAAAGAAAAGCAAGTGTTGATAAATACAAAGACTAGAACATAATTAGCACACTATGGAGTAATGTAAACAGTATTTTCAGAGAGAAGTAAAATTGAGATAGCAGCTGGGGACTCCCAGTCCCTTGAAGTCTACATGGTGAAGATTTGAATCATCATTCTCATCCTATAAACCATTCAATCCTTCTCTGGAATTTTTTGAGCTTTCCAGGGAGCTTATATTTTCAAGGTTGTCATAAGACCTTTGATGATGTCACTGATATACACCAGGGTGATCCAAACCTAATCAGGTTTCTGCCTCTCTCTCTTCCTTCCCCTCTCTCCTCCCAGCTCCTCCCCAAGATGAAGACCCTACCAAAACATACCCCTCACCTGCCCCTCACCACACACACTCACAGGCACACAGTCATACTCTTAGTGTACAGGATTTTTCTGAAAATCTGTGGGCTCACATCACGTACTGTTTGATTCAGCATTGCATTTTAGTTAGATATTTTCATTCTTGAAAGGTTTCCTTCTTTTATTTTTTAACTTGGGCAGTGTGGGTGAGTGACATGCCTTTCTCTTTGCCATCATGTCAGCCACTCTTGGGTATCACCCTGTGTTCACACCTGCATCTTTGGTCCCTTACTTATCCACCTGCTTCGCTGAAATAGATACTGCCTCAGAAGTCAAAATAGTCCATACTAGCCCTCCATTGTCTCATGTGGTTTCTCAGCAAACATCTCAGGAGCCCCACCCCCTTATCTTTGGTGTAAGACACAATCGCATGGTTCCGGTGGTGGCTGAGTACACATTTGACCATCACTCACTGAGAGTTTGTCTTCATTTTTCTCCTGGCTCCTCTCCACTGCCCTCCTTTCTTCTACAGCTGCTCCTCCAGAACAGTGCATATATCTCCTAGCTTGTTGCAGGATGGTTTTGCTCTTACCTGGAGCCTTTTTTTTTTTTTAAATGCAAAATTGTATTAAAACTATAAATAGTAAATCTTAGGATTAATTTTCAGTTTAGCTGTGTAAACAGGGGCAAACCTACTGGGATGCAGACATGAGGAAGCAGCTGTTGCTGCTAAGTCACTTCAGTCGTGTCTGACTCTGTGTGACCCCATAGACGGCAGCCCACCAGGCTCCCCCGTCCCTGGGATTCTCCAGGCAAGAGCACTGGAGTGGATTGCCATTTCTTCTCCAATGCATGAAAGTGAAAAGTGAAAGTAAAGTCGCTCTCTTAGCGACCCCATGGACTGCAGCCCACCAGGCTCCTCCGCCCATGGGATTTTCTAGGCTAGAGTACTGGAGTGGGGTTGCCATTGAGGAATCCCCAAAAGGATACATTTCAGGAAAAGAAACTTCTATTAGGCCATCACAGAATAGATGTTATTAAGGTAATGCTAAAAGAACTCTGTCCTTGAATTGTTAAAAGGAAACAACTGGAAAAATAATTTGATGTGCTTCCAGGGCCAGTCTCTGTTGGCTGAGGTGAGTGGGTCAGAAGTGCAATAAAGCTTTTTGAGGTTTCTAACCTTGACTTTCAAGTCAGACCCAGTCCTAGTGAAATGGGAAGGAGGAAAACGCACATCAAACTGCCCTCCATTCATATAAATGTTCAACACTCCTGAACCTTTTTCAACTTAGGGCATCCACACCTATGTTTTTCACACTGTTATCAGCTGTGCCTTTGAGAGCCCTAAGAATGAAGCATTTCATAAAAGAAGTATTTATGCTTATTCCTCTGGAATTTTTTCCTAAGCTGCTAAATTTCTGCGAGATTCAATTCTGGCACTTTCTGAAGCATAAAGAAGGTATCACAATGATTTCAGACAATAGTCAGCACTTACATCCATTCCTGGAATGGTCTCCAGGTCCTTTTCTGGCTGAGGGGTTACATCCTGGTGCAGGCAGTTAACCCAATCCCAACAGCCAGCTGCCTGACAGTGACTGGAAGATGCCGTTGATCTTAAGAGATGTGACTTCAGAGGTGTTGAAAAGTGAAAACAGTGCATCCGTGAAATGTGGGATTTGCTACAGTAGAAGCAGACATCCTTGCAGTCTTTGTATCTAACAGGTATACTCTAGAAAATCCTTTGTAACAGTATACTTTTGAATACTGTAGTGAGTAGCCATTCCCTTCTCCAGGGGATCTTCCTGACCCAGGGACTGAATCCAGATCTCCTGGATTGCAGGCAGATTCTTTACCATCTGAGCCACCAGAGAAGCCCCATATAATTTTAACCCAGAAAGTAAACCTCTTAGGCGTTTACCCTTACATGGTTAGCATGAACAGACAATTTTAAATAAAGATGTTCATCATTTTAAAAGTAAACATTTTGAAATGGCCCAGATGTCCATAGATGGGGAATTGGTTAAGCAAGGTCAGATCCATTCTTTCTGCCTGTGGCCATTCTGCCAAAGCATTGTTCCAAAATGCAGTGAACCTCAGTGAGAATGGCGTGTGCAGACATGAGAAGATGTGTGTGGCATTTGAAGAGTAAAAATCAAGTTGTGAGACGATGTATATAATAAATTACCAGTAAACATTTTTGTTTTGAATTTTTTTATTATATTTATTATGAGAATGGATAGACAGTGCTATTTTCCTTTTAGCATGTCTGAGCCATCGGTAGAAAGAGTTTCAGGCTTATTAACATCACATTTGGATGGTTCCCATAGATATATGTTGTACTGAATTAAAGACAGGTTAAATATCACCCTGAAGCACAGGAAGAAGTCACATGCAGCACTTCAAGGAATAAAGTGTTATGTGTTTATATATGCTAAAGAATTTTCTAGAACCTGATACCTCCAAAGCACTGTGATAGGTGTTTGAGTTGAGGATTGTTTCATATTTTGACACACTGCTCAGAGTTAAAGGAAAGTAAGGAAGCTGCATTAGTAAGATTCTGTGGCATTTCAGAGGAAGGAAAAGTTCATTCAAGTTTGGGGTCCCATGAGGACTTCCTGCAGGAGGTGGCATTTGAGTTAGAACAAGATTGGCAAAGTGTGGAGCATATTGAACTGTATGAACCGTGGAGAAATCCACTGAGACAAGTCATACAGTTTTTTTTAAGTGTTATTCTTTTGCAAATGAACTCATAACTTGCATAGGGACTTCCCTGGTGTTCCAGTGACTAAGACTCTGCACTCCCAATGCAGGGGTTCTGGGTTCGATCCCTAGTCAGGGAACTAGGTTCCACATGCTGCAACTGAAAGATAGGTACTGCATGCCACAGCTAAGATCTGGTGCAGCCAACAAATAACTAAATAAATACTTTAAAATATATAACATACATATATAAAAGTACCCACATCATGAATTTTACTGCTTGGTGTATTTCAAAAATTGATCATGTGAAGATTAAGGAAAAAGACCACTCACTAACTAATCTCATTGGCCCCCCTCAGGTCCCCTTCCAGTCACTAATCTCCTTCAGGGAATCACTCTCTCAACTTCAAATTCCATAGCTTAGTTTTGCCTATTTTGGTTTGATACAGAATTATACAGAATGGACTCTTTTTGTGTCTAGCATTTTTCACTCAACATGTGAGTTTTATCTATGTAGTTAGTGACAGATATAATTCCAGACTATACTTTGGTGTAGATCTAACCTTCTAAAGGCAGAAAAGTGTATTAATCATATTTGTGGTCTCAGGATCTGCCATTGTAATTGGCTCAGAATTGGTGCTAAGTAAAGATTTGTGAAGACATATATGGATGGCTGGCTAAAAGAAGTTAGTTTTCTGAACTGCTGAGCAAACGGATGCACTCAGCAAACAGTTTGTCAATACGCTGGGCACTCCTGACCCTGAGCTAGACTCCAGCAATGCTAAGATACCAACCAGGGTCCCCTGTTCTATGGGACTCACGTTCTATTTGGGGAGAAGTAATATTCCCAAACAGCACAGTTCTGCAGACTGTGGTCTGCTTTGGTAAATCACGCTTTTCTATTCAGGCTGTTAGTCTCTGATAAAACCACAGGAGAGAGAGTCTAATTGCATCACATTGTCTAGTGGCTGCGGATATGGCTGCATTGAAAAGAACCCCAAAGATTTTTAGACCTGGAAAGAGCCTGAGAGAGCATTAATTCCCATGTCTTCCCACTCTGGTTATTGGCCATTGTTAACCACACAAAGGAATTTGGAAGTTACCTAGGGATAAAAGAAACACAGCACTGATTCTTGGGGTTTCATGGAATTTCAGCCAAGCATTCTAATTACTTTCTCCACTTGGCTTGTCAAAACCTCAGGATCTCTTGTCTGTGTAAAGGAATATGCAGTCTTATGATCACCATGTTAGCTTGTCCACAATGAAAATAAAAATATTATTTGGCCATGGTAAACGTCGTTTCTAAAAGAAGCAAATATGGCAAAGAAGATTTTATAGTTAAATATGGTATATTTTTCAATAATTGTGTGTCTTTTAGTATCTTAGAAAAATGAAAGTTGTATAAATCTCATGTTTATCCTTTCAAGGTAATCTTACTATGTAGCAGAAAGGACTCTTCCTAAAATGAACATAATTCATAGTTTTAGTAGCTAAAAGTTATCTTTAGTGTTTTTTTAAAATGTGTAAATGCACACTCCTCCTTGTGTTGCTAAAAAAAAAAAAAAAAAGTTCAAACAAACCCAGAAACAGAAGCGCATTAAGCAAGAAGTAAACATGGCTGTTAATACTCCTTTCCACCCTCCCTATCACGGAGGCTCTGCTGTTAACACTTACATGCACATCTGATCTGCACAGAACTTCCATTTTAATTACAAAAACTGTCATGCATTCATAAGGCTGGGTTTCCCTGATGGCTCAGACGATAAAGTGTCTGTCTACAATGCAGGTGACACAGGTTCAATCCCTGGGTTAGGAAGATCCCCTGGAGAAGGAAATGGCAGCCTACTCAAGTATTCTTGCCTGGAAAATCCCATTCATAAGGGTGCATATAACATATATGTAAAGTTAAAGACTAATGGTAGTTGCAAATAACACATATTCCCAGCAGTCAGTATAATAACTGGATTATTCATAAATAGCACGTTAGAAGTCCCCGGGTGCCCCTCTGTGGTGAATTCAGAATCCTGGCCCAGACGCAGCCACTTTCTGAGGTTCTTAAATCATCACCTTGCATGTACACATGTATTTTTCTTTTTCTCATTTTGCGCACTATATAAAAATGTGTATACATCTATCACCTGACTATCGATAAACTCTCTGTAAATTTTGCACAACTTTATAAAAGAGGTTAATTTTACATACAGAGAATCATTTTGTATCTGGTTTTTCCCTTAGAATTATGCTTTGGGGATTCATCCATTTTTTTCCCCTCACTTTAAGGAGGCATCCATCTTTTTTTCCAAACTTTAAACTTTTTTTTATTTTGTATTGGACTATAGCCAGTTAACAGTGTTGTGGTAGTTTCAGGTGAACAGCAGAGGGACTCAGATATACCTGTACATGTATCCGCTCTCCCCAAACCCCCACACATCCAAGCTGGCACTTAACATTGAGCAGAGTTTCGTGTGTTATATAATAGCTCCTTGTTGGTTATTCATTTTAAATATAGCAGTACGCACATGACCATCCCAAACTCCCTAACTATCCCTTCCCCCAGCAACCATAAGTTTGTTTTCTAAGTCTGTGAATCTCTTTCTGTTTTGTAAGCAAGTCCATTTGTATAATTTCTTTTTCAGATTCCACATATAAGGGATGTCGTGTGATATTTCTCCTTCTCTGACTTACTTCACTGAGTATGACACTCCCTTAGTCCATCCGTGTTTCTGCAAATGGCGTTATTTCATTCTTTTTAATGGCTGAGTAATAGTCCATTGTGTATCTGAATTACGTCTTCTTTACCAGTCCTCTGTCGGTGGACATTTATGTGCTCCCATGTCTTGACTGTTGTAAACAGTGATGCCGTGAACATTAGGGTGTGTGTGTCCTTTCAGATAATGTGTTTCTCCAGATACATGCCCAGGAGTGGGATTGCAGGGTCATACGGTAGCTCTGTGCTTGCTTGCTTAGTTGCTCAGTTGTGTCTGACTCTTTGTGACTCTTTGGACTGTAGCCACAAGGCTCCTCTGTCTATGGGGATTCTCCAGGCAAAAGTACTAGAGTGGGCTGCCATTTCTTCCTCCACGGAATCTTCCTGATTCGGGATCGAACCCGTGCCTCCCACGTCTCCTGCACTGGTAGGTGGATTCTTTACTACTGCACTGTCTGGGAAGCCCCTATGGTAGGTCTATTTTTAGTTTTCTAAGGAACGTCTTTCCTGTTCTCCATAGTGGCTGTACCAGTTTACATTCCCACCAACAGTGTAGGATGGTTCCCTTCTCTCCACACCCTCTCCAGCATTTGTTTGTGGATTTTTTGATGATAACCATTCTAACAGGTGTGAGGTGATACCTCATTGTAGTTTTAGATTTGCATTTCTCTAATAACTAGTGTTGTTGAACATCTTTTTATGTTCCTATTGGCCATCTTTATGTGCCCTCTAGAGAAATGTGTATTCAGGTCTTCTGCCCATTTTTTGGAGTGGGTTGTTTGATGGTTTTTGAGTGGGTTTTTTTATGCTATTAAGCATCATAAGCTGTTTGTAAATTTTGGAGACTAATCCCTTTGGAGACTAACTCTATGAACAGTATGAAAAGGGAAATAGATAGGACACTGAAAGATGAACTCCCCAGGTTGATAGGTGCCCAATATGCTACTGGAGATCAGTGGAGAAATAAGTCCAGAAAGAATGGAGAGAAGGAGCCAAAGCAAAAATAACACCCAGTTGTGGATGTGACTAGTGATGGAAGTAAAGTCTGATGCTGTAAAAAACAATATTGCATAGAAACCTGGAATGTTAGGTCCATGAATCAAGGCAAATAAGAAGTGGTCAAACAGGAGATTGCAAAAGTGAACATTGACATTCTAGGAATCCATGAACTAAAATGGACTGGAATGGGTGCATTTGATTTAGATGACCATTATATCTACTACTGTGGGCAAGAATCCCTTAGAAGAAGTGGAGTAGCCATCATAGTCAACAAAAGAGTCTGAAATGCAGTACTTGGATGCAATCTCAAAAAGGATAGAATGATCTCTGTTCATGTCCAAGGCCAACCATTCAATGTCACAGTAATCCACATCTATACCCCAACCAATAATGCTGAAGAAGCTGAAGTTGAACAGTTCTATGAAGACCTACAAGACCTTCTAGAACTAACACCCAAAAAAGATGTCCTTTTCAAAGTAGGAAGTCAAGAGATACCTGGAGTAACAGGACAATTTGGCCTTGGAGTACAAAATGAAGCAGGGCAAAGGCTAACAGAGTTTTGCCAAGAGAACACACTGGTGATCCAGTTCCATCACTTCATGGCAAATATATGGGGAAACAGTGAGAAACTTTATTTTGGGGGGCTCCAAAATCACTGCAGATGGAAATTAAAATCACTGCAGTCATGAAATTAAAAGATGCTTGTTCCTTGGAAGAAAAGCTATGACCAACCTAGACAACATATTAAAAAGCAGAGACATTACTTTCCCAACAAAGGTCCGTCTAGTCAAAGCTATGGTTTTTCCAGTAGTTATGTATGGATGTGAGAGTTGGACTATAAACAAAGCTGAGCACCGAAGAATTGATGCTTTTGAACTGTGGTGCTGGAGAATTATCTCGAGAGTCCCTTGGACTGCAAGGAGATACAATCAGTCAATCGTAAAGAAAATCAGTCCTGAATATTCATTGGAAGGACTGATACTGATGCTGAAACTCCAATACTTTGGCCACCTGATGCGAAGAACTAACTCATTGGAAGAGACCCTGATGCTAGGAAAGATTGAAGGTGAGAGAAGGGGACGACAGAGGATGAGATGGTTGGATGGCATCACCAACTCGATGGACATGAGTTTGGGTAAGCGCCCGGAGTTGGTGATGGACAGGGAAGTCTGGCATGCTGCAGTCCATGGGGTCACAAAGAGTCGGACATGACTGAGGGACTGAACTGAACTGAATCCTTTATCTATCACATCATTTGCAAATATTTTCTCCAAATCCGTGGATTGTCTTTTTGTTTTGTAAATTGTTTCCTTTTCTGTGAGAAAGCTTTTGAGTTTAAATAGGTCCCATTTGTTCATTTTGCTTTTATTTCCATTATTCTGGGAGACGGATTGAAAAAATGTTGCTGTGAGTTATGTTAGAGAGTGTTCTGCTTATGTTTTTCTCTAGGAGTTTTATAGTGTCCAGTCTCACATTTAGATCTTTAATGCACTATGAGCTTATTTTTGTGTACGAAGTTAAGGAGCACTCTAATTTCATTTTTTCACATGTGCTTGTCCAGTTTTCCCAGCAACATTTGCTGAAGAGACTGTCTTTCCAACATTGTGTAGTCTTGAGGAGGCGTCCATCTTAAAGCATGTAGGATATTCCGTTGTATGAATATTCTGTGATTTACATATCCATTGTTATCAGTTCTTCTTTTGATAGACATGTAGGTCTCTTCTTTCTTTCCAGTTCAGTTTGCTCCATATGACAGAAGGGTCTGGGTGAGGAATGGGTTTGTGCCTTCCTGGGCAAAGTGGCCTGTACTTCCCTTCATGCCTGTGGTAAGGGGGGACCCTCTTGGCCCCCTTCCCTGTCCCTGGTCTTTCCCTGGGAGAACTCAGTGGAATTTACTGCAACTGGTTGCAAACCCCTGTGTGTTTGGGGCTCCCACCTGACCCGTTATCTATATAATAAGAAACACGGCATCCTGGGTCCCACGTGACTTTCAGCAATTTCTTAAAATGGTAGCTAATGTCATCTTACCCCTACTGCGGTGCCCCGCCAGGTGAGGCAGACCACGCTTCCCTTCCCACCTTGGAATTCACTGTCCTGGAGTTCCCTTGCCCTCAGCCCTCTGATAGGGTCGAGAAAAGTTGCAATTCTCTTGCTTTTTCTGGTTTTTATTGTCATCGTCAAGCTAGAAGCTGCAGAAACCCATTTTCTAGTATTTAATTCTATACATTTAAATTTCATAATGCTTGTTTGGATTTTCAGAATTTTACTGATACTTAGCAGACTGTTCCTTCTTCTATCTCCAACTTTTGGGTGTCAGTTTTTGTCTTCCTAAGGTATATTGTCAAAGTTTTCTTAATGAGAGTCGGTGGACATGTCGTTGTTAAAATTAATATATACATTTATTAAAATGTCTTTGCTTCTTTCCTAACAGAAAGCTTTCTTGTCACTTCTTGGGACTGGTAAATTGGGGCCACTCAGCCCCAGTTTGAGATGAAGTCTGTTTTTGTGCAGCCCTTAAGAAGGCAATGGCACCCCACTCCAGTACTCTTGCCTGGAAAATCCCATGGACAGAGGAGCCTGGTAGGCTGCAGTCCATGGGGTTGCGAACAGTCGGACACGACTGAGCGACTTCACTTTCACTTCTCACTTTCATGCATTGGAGAAGGAAATGGCAACCCACTCCAGTGTTCTTGCCTGGAGAATCCCAGGGACGGGGGAGCCTGGTGGGCTGCCGTCTATGGGGTCACACAGTCGGACACGACTGAAGCGACTTAGCTTAGCGGTGGTAGGTGTAGTTTTTACATTTTTCAACTGGTGGTAAAGAACAAAACAATATCAATAAAGAAAGTGTGACACATGGGCCTGCAGTCCTAAAGTGTTTACACCTTGGCAATTTACAGAAAGGTTGCCAACCTCTGGCCATAGTGTCTATTGACAGTTACTTTCTTCTAGCATTTCAAAGATAATATTCTATTGTCCTTTAGTTTCCCTTGTTGATGCTAAGAAATCAGCATACAGTTCTGAGTCACTGTTTTGTGGCATGATGTCTGTTCTCACTGGCTACTGTGAGCATCTTCCCTGTGTATCAGGTATTGTTCAGTTTCACTGTGAGGTGTATGGGCATGGAGCTCATCATCTAGGAAATCCTTACTTACTATCTTAGAATATTGCCTCTCCACATATCTCTTTATGTGCTTCTGACCTTCCAAGTGAGTGGATATCAAGTGCTTATATTTTATTTTGCACGTCTCTGAACCTCTGCTTATATCTTCTCTTCCCTGCATTCTTTGTGATGTTTCAGCTCAGCCTCCCCCCTCACTAACCATCTCTTCAGCTGCATATGTAATCCTCTGCATAGATCTCCAGTTATATTTTTTGTTTCTGCACATTCTCTTTCTGTTTTTGTTCAAATCTGTTTAGTCCATTTGGATAGTCTCTTGATCTTTCATCATCTTTTCAGTCTCTTCTTTCACTCACTTAAAGATAATAAACCCATTATTTTTATATGCTGTTACTATCTGCAGACTTTGCACGTCTGCTTCTGCACTTTGTTTTTCCCAAGTCTAAATCCTGGAGGCTTATTTTTTCATGTGTTTAGTGAATTTGATTGAGTTTATGTTCCTTAGAGCTTTTTCCATGAGAGTTTTTTTTTTTTTTTTTTTTTTTTCCTTGAAGCATGTGTTTATAGAGTTCTTCTGGAAGACTGTGGGTTTCCTTCTACTGAAAGCTCCATGCTAAGGCCACTTTAAAAAATTTGGAAAGTAAGGGATTATGGGCAACCCCGAAGGGTGAATTCAGGTCTTACCTGTGTAGATGTGTGTTTGGGATGAGAAATAACCCAAGGGAGATTTTTTTCTTTTTTTTTTTTTTTGGAGATTTTTAAATTTTTTTATATTTATTATTTTTTTCCTCTTTATTTTATTTTTTTAATTTTATTTTATTTTTAAACTTTACATAATTGTAGTAGTTTTGCCAAATATCAAAATGAATCCGCCACAGGTATACATGTGTTCACTCTTGGACCAAGGCTCTCCTACCAAGCAGGTTTTGTTTTTGTTTGTTTATTTGTTTGTTTGTTTTCATTTTTATTTATTTATTTTTGTTTGGTTTTTTTATTTTATTTTACTTAACTTTACAATACTGTATTGGTTTTGCCATATATCAAAATGAATCTGCCACAGGTATACATGTGTTCCCCATCCTGAACCCTCCTCCCTCCTCTCTCCCCATACCATCCCTCTGGGTCGTCCCAGTGCACCAGCCCCAAGCATCCAGTATCGTGCATCGAACCTGGACTGGCGACTTGTTTCATATATGATGTTATACATATTTCAATGCCATTCTCCCAAATCATCCCACCCTCTCCCTCTCCCACAGAGCCCAAAAGACTGTTGTTTTAGTTTTGCTTTTTGTTTTTTCTTTCTCTGGTTCATTCACTTCAGGGCTGCCCTTCAGGGCTTCCAGCTTCACACAGGAGTCTTCCTTTTTGTCCTCCAACTCTTCTGGCCCCCAGGTTTTGTCTTCTTTCCCCCACAGATGTAGTTCATAAACCCTGGTTCAAGACCAGGAGTGGGAGATGCCCTCAGGGCAATAGCCCTTCATGGCTGGTTTTCCTGTGTGGAGATGTGTCTTCTTAATGTATCTAGGCTGACTTTTTCTCCAACTCGTTTTACAAAGGATGCTTTTAATATTTACCCAATATATTCAGATGTTTTGTCCTAGAATTACTTTCTTTTACCCATGTAGGACAGGAATGGATAAACCATACCTTTCTGTTTACCTATGCATAATATGTATGCTTACACACCTCTCAAAAGAAAAGTTATTTGAGTCTTTAAGAATACAGTAAGGCATAATGGCGGAGAAGGCAATGGCACCCCACTCCAGTACTCTTGCCTGGAAAATCCCATGGACGGAGGAGCCTGGTAGGTGGCAGTCCATGGGGTCGCACAGAGTCGGACACGACTGAAGTGACTTAGCAGCAGCAAGGCATAATGGGAAGGATATAGAATTTGAACTTAGAAGACTCTATATTGCCACATATTCACTTTATCCCCTCCAGGGCCCAGGTTTCTGGTCTATAAACTGAAAATTTCTGTTTGACCTGCCTCTTGATATGTTATAAGAAAAACAGTAAGACTGTGTAACTTTGAATGTAGTAAATTGAGTACCCATAAACATATGACATTATTTTTACTGGTGCTAAGAATAAACATTTCATGTTCTTGATATTAAGGGTTTTAAGGAAAAAAATAATGAATACAAGTTTCCTTACGATGTCACATTTGTCTCCCTTTTCCTTGATGCCAACCAAAATAAAATATTGGGTCTGGGAGCTTTTATCATCACAATAGCCTTAAGTGAGTACACCTGCTTGAGATTGCGGTCAGGAATGTTGGTCTTGGATACTGAATGTGTATGTGTGTTTCTTGGCACCATCATTGGCCGTTCCTTTTAGGCACAAATGAAGTACTGACTTGTAGTTCCTTTGTTTGTGTTGGTAGCTTCTTCGGTATGAATCAGTGGGTTTGTCATAAAGAATGTCTGAGAAATTGAATGTATTTGCTGCTGTGTAAATGCATCACAGAAGTCTCGGAGTTGGAAGGGGCCTGAAGGTCATCTAGTTTACCTAATTCCTACACATGCTGTAGTTCCGTATTTAAACTTCATCCTGCCGTATCTGCCCAACAACTGTCTAATTTAGGTTTAATTTCCTTCTGTGAAAGGAACCTATCCTGTTGTCTTTGGAGACCACAGAGTCTTAACTTCTGATTGTTTCTTTGACCAGATCCAAATGTGTCTCCCTTTAACTTCCCCCCTTTGTATCCTTCCAGTTCTGCTCTTGGACCTCATATAATAAGGCTGGCTAAACCACCCCCACATCGTCAACAGTTGACAACAAGTTCTGTGTTGCCATTTGATCTTTTTCTAATCTGAGAGAAAATCGCAAGTTCCTACAGTTCCTTATAAAACAAATGTTCGTTTCCTCATCTCATGTTTAGCTTAAAATGTGTGATACTCTTTAAAGACTTTAATTCATTTAATCCTTGTATCTGTCTAGTTGGGGTAGATATTATGATGATCCCCCATTTTACAGATGAGAACTGGACCTACAGAGGCCAAGGAAGTTGCTTGAGGCCACATTTCTGGTAAGAAGTGGAGCTGGGATTCTAACCATGGTCTCACTAGCTCTGGAAGCCAGACCCTATTTCCCTCACTGATTTACCACTCTTCCTTCTCACTGTTTCTTCTTAAGGTTAATGCCCAGGAAAACACACTGTTCTGGGTGTGGGCTCACCTGAATTGGATAGAGTGGGACCATCCTCTCCTGTCATCTGAAAAGGTTGCCTGACTCCCATGAAGATATGGCTCTTTTGGAGCATACGTGGTTTTTTTGTTTGTTTTTTACATGCTTCCCTGGTGGCTCAGCAGTGAAAAATCCACCTGCAGTTCAGGAGCCACAGGAGATGTGGGTTTGATCCCTGAGTAGGGAAGATCATCTGGAGGGAGGGCATGACAACCCACTCTAGTATTCTTGCCTGGAGAATCCCATGGACAGAGGGGCCTGACAGACTACAGTCCACAGGGTAGCAAAGAGTCAGAACGACTGAAGTGACTGAGCATGCATGCATGCTCATGGTTTTATTTAAAATTTTTTTTAATAACCAATGTTTAGAAGTAATGGAGACATCATATAGAAATGCACGTTTTTAGCTTCTCTGGAAAAATCAGGAAATCTTGTAACCCTGGGCCCTCATTGCTGAAAAGCAGCCATTGCTGGGAGCAGAGCAGTGGCTGTCGGCACAGGGTGTGCTTTCCCAGTTCACTGTCTCTTTCTGACTGGCATCCTTCACCTACAGACCCTGTAGCCATCTAAAGGTATGAATCTAGCATCTAGGTATTATGTTTTTATGTATGTAACTGAAGGATATATTGGCTATTTGAGCTCCTACACTAATGTTGTCTTGTACACGGGGTCTAAAATTGCTTTCTCAGCATGCCATTAAGACATGCTCCCCTGTCCTAGTATGTGATTAGTTTTGTGTGTCAGTAAATGTAGAGGTAATTTTTTCTCATATATCCCATTAAATTTTATTTGGTTAGGTCAGCTTTTTTAAAAAAAATAAAATTTGATGCCCTTTCTTTCCCAGACAGTGACTGAGATTTCATCAACACTAGACCTGCCTTAAAAAAAAGAAGATTTGGGAGAATGGCATTGAAACATGTATAATAATCATGTATGAAACGAGTTGCCAGTCCAGGTTCGATGCACGATACTGGATGCTTGGGGCTGGTGCACTGGGACGACCCAGAGGGATGGTGCGGGGAGGGAGGAGGAAGGAGGGTTCAGGATGGGGAGCGTATGTATACCTGTGGCGGATTTGTTTTGATGTTTGGCAAAACTAATACAGTGTTTCAGGTTTAAAAATAAAATTAAATTAAAAAAAAAATGTTTGAAAGAAGCTCTTCTACCAAAAATAAAAAGGCAAAAGTACACAAAATTTTGAGTGGGTAATGAATAGGTAGAATCAGAAAATTTCACTTTCACTAGACTTTCACTTTCCACTTTCATGCACTGGAGAAGGAAATGGCAACCCACTCCAGTGTTCTTGCCTGGAGAATCCCATGGACGGAGAGGCCTGATGGGCTGCAGTCCGTGGGGTCGCACAGAGTCGGACACAACTGAAGCAACTTAGCAGCAGCAGCAGCAGCAGACCTATTGTTAATATCAGAATAGGTTTTTAAATACTTTAACATAAGGTTCAAAGGGGAAAAAAGTAATAAAAAAAAGTATACCTACTTCAATTTGGTAACAAACTTGCAACATGAAAAAGAACAATTTGATACAACAAAACCATAAAAAGGAAAGAGGAAAAGGATGGGACCTGAATAGATAAGTGAAGATAAGATGCTACCTGCAGAAAAAGGACTTTTATCTGAGACATTTTCTACAAATTTCATGGTAACCACAAAACATAAATCTAGGGCAGAGACACTAAACATAAAAAAAGAGGAAATGAGAGAAGCATAACAGAAAACCACCAAACTAGAATGACAGGCAGAAGCATAAGGAAAAAGAGACAATGGAGATGTAGAGAAACTGGAAAGCAAAAGATAAAATGGCAATAGTAATTCTTCATTTATCAATAATCACCCTAAATGTCAATGAACTGTATTCACCAATCAAAACACAGTGGCTAGATGGATTCAAGCACAAGACCCAACTATATACTGTTTCCAGGAGATTCACCTCAGCTCTACAGACAAACAAATAAGCTCAAAGTGAAAGATGGAAGATGATACTCCAAGCAAATGGCAGCCCCTCCCCCAAAAAAGCAGGTGTAACCATGCTCATATGAGACAAAATAGGCTTCAAACCAAAAAAAGGTAAGAAGAGACAAATATGGACATTGCATAATGATAAAGGTGACAGTTCATCAAGAAGATATGTTAAAAATATATATATACCTAACATAGGAGTGCCAAAATATGTAAAGCAATTTTTAACAAGCCTTAAGGGAGAAGGCAATGGCACCCCACTCCAGTACTCTTGCCTGGAAAATCCCATGGACAGAGGAGCCTGGTAGGCTGCAGTCCATGGGGTCGCTAAGAGGCGGATACAACTGAGCGTCTTCACTTTCACCTTTCACTTTCATGCATTGGAGAAGGAAATGGCAACCCACTCCAGTGTTCTTGCCTGGAGAATCCCAGGGTGGGCTGCCGTCTATGGGGTCGCACAGAGTCAGACACAACTGAAGCGACTTAGCAGCAGCAGCAGCAAGGGAGAAATTGACAGCAATACAATAATAACGAGGAACTTTAATTTAACACCCCATTTACATCAATGAATAGATCATCTAGACAAAGTCAACATGGAAACAGCAACCTTAAGTGAAACATTAGACCAGATGGACCTGATAGATTTATACAGAACATTCCATCCAAATTCAGAATGCACATTCTTCTCAAGTACACATGGAATATTCTCAAAGATTGACCATATGTTGGGACATAAAACAAGTCTTAATAAATTTAAGAAGATTGAAATAATATCAAGCATGGTTTCTGATCACAATAGTATGGAACTAGAGGCCACCTATAAGTAGAAAGCTAAAAAACTATGTGCTAGAAAAAAAAAGCATGCTACTGAGCCATATGAAGTGCCACTGGTGATGCTGGAAATGCTCCCAAGAAACAGAGAAAAGTCATGACATTACAAGAAAAAGTTGAATCGTCTGATATGTACTATAGATTGAGGCCTGCAGCTATGGTTGCCTGCCATCTGAAGAGAAATGAATCCAGCGTAAGGATCATTGTTTAAAAAAAGAAAAGGAAGAAGAAAGTAAAGGAAATCTGTGAAGCTGTCACTGAAGCTGTGCCGGGAGATGTGAAAAATTCACACTTTTTGCTAAGTACCTTTTAATCTCATATTGAAAATGCAGTTTTTATGTGAATGTGGGATGCTGTAAGTAAGAAAGGCATTCCTATAGACTTTAATGTGATTCGAGAAGAAGTACAAGTCATTAAATGACAGCTTAAAGCAAAACGAAGGTGGAGGATCCAAAAACTGGAGAATCTGGCTGTTTCTTTGCTGAGCAAAAGGTTTTTAGTTTGATGTAATGCCATTTGTTTATCTTGCCTTTTGTTTCCCTTGCCTGAGGAGACATACTCGGAAAGCTCTTGCTGAGGCTAAGTCAAAGAACACACTGCCTCTGTTTTCTTCTAGGAGAGTTACAATTTCAGGTCTTACCAGTGCAAGTCTTTATTCCATTTTGAGTTGATTTTTGTATATCATGTGAGACAGTGGTCTAGTTTCTTTTTTTTTTTTTTTTTGGCATGTCTCTGTCCAGTTTTCCTAGCAGTATTTATTGAAGAGATTATCCTATCTTTATTGTATGTTTTTTGCTCCTTTGTCATAAATTGTCCATATGTGTGTGGGTTTATTTCTGGGCTTTCAGTTCTCTTCCATTCATCTATAAATCTGTTTTTCTGCCAATACCATACTTGTTGTGATTATTATAGCTTTGTAATATTACCTTTAAAAAATTTCTGATGCCTTTTTATATCCTGATTCACTTATCCATCTTATTAACTGTTAGTCTTTTAAAATTAGGTACAGCTGCAAATAACAGAAAATCCAAAATAGCAGGGCTTAATCCAGTAGAAGCTTCCTTGTCATGGCAATGAAGTATAGAATTGTACTATCCAGGGTGATTCCAGCAGCTTCATGATTTTTAGGGACCCAGGCTTCTCATAATATTATAGAGTCACCATCTTTAACACATATTCTGGGGCCGCTCAGACTACCCTCTGGGACCACTCAGAAGTCAACTATTATCACTGTCGATTGACTTGGGCCAGCATTGGGCTTCAAAAGAGGCTGAAATATGCTGATTCTCTTCACAGTGGCCATGTGCCCAGCTAACATAAAAAAGATGTAGTTGAACTTACTGTTTAATTGCTTTCTTTTATTTTACTTTTTTTAATGCAGCACCTTCCAAGCAAATTTCTCCTAAGGTTTTAATCAGTAATTCTAAAGCAAGAGAGAACATTCTTTTAATTTGTGAGGCTACATTCTAATATCAACTAGACACACAGTTCAGGTTCTTTCCAGCCAGTTTCTTCTTCAGGATGGCATTAAGCGTCCCTAAAGTGTGATCATTCTGATCACGTGATAGTTTGGTGTTTTCCTCCCTTTCCCTCCCATGGAATGAGAAGTAGAAATTGGGGTTATTACTCAGGTGAGTTCCAGGGCACAGATGGCAGGAACAGCTAATATGCAGTAAACACCTACTGTGTGTCAGATGCTTTACAGACGTTAATATGCTGATCTTTAAAATTCCCTGAAAAGTGGATTTTGATGTCCCCGTTTATGTATGAGTATGTGGAGGCCCCAAAAGTTTAAATAATCTGCCCACAGTTACCCAGCTAGTAAAATGGCAAAGCTGATGCACAAACCTCCTCCGATGGGCCTCAGAGCTCATCCTCGTTCTCTTAAACCACCTTGCTCCCCCAGGGAGGGGTGCTGCCCACCACTGCTGAGATTCATTGGGGGAAGCTTTGGATACCAACCTGAGGAATTCAGAATTCATCCCGTAGGCATCTACATTTTCCTGTTGATTAAAATAATGTCTGCAAAGCAGCCGTCATAAAAGGTATAAATGCCATTATTACAAAAACATTCTTACAGTCCAACTGGTAAGTGCTGAAATGAGGAACTTTTTCTCTAGGGAGGGTCACTGACCCACGATAAGAAATTCGGTGATACATGGAAGAAAAAATAGTGTAATGGGCTTTTTTAAAAAGAAATGTATAAAAACTTGGCTGATTTTGAAGTTAAGGGCAGAGGCTATTTTTAAAAGTCATTTATTAGCTACTGTACAACCAGTATTTCAAAATTTCAAAGCAGATGTGTTTTTGTAGTGTTGAAAGTTACAAGCATTGGGGGAAAAGAAAGGAACATGGAAATAAGAAATTAATTTTTAGGGTAGAAACAGATTATTATCCTCTTAGAATAATATAAAAGAAAGAGTAGAAAAATAGGGAGAGGGAAGGTAGAGGTAGAAAAGAAGAGGCACTAGAAGGAAATATGCAATAAAAAAAGAGTAACATTTTCCAAAGCACAAACTCTGTAGTCAGGCCCTGTTCAAAGGGGTTGTTGACTTAGTACTATTGTAAGAAGGAGATGGCTGTTTCATTTCAGCTACACAGTGGTGGTTTATTTCTGCACTTCAGGACAGAGAGCAGTGGCAGCTGTGATCACCTGCTACAGTTACCTCTCTTTAATACTTGCAAGAGTCATTCTGTGTTTCAGTGTGACATCAAAAGGAGTGCGTTGACATTAGCGAAGTACTATACGCTGTACACGGAGAAGGCAATGGCACCCCACTCCAGTACTCTTGCCTGGAAAATCCCATGGACGGAGGAGCCTGGTAGGCTGCAGTCCATGAGGTTGCTAAGAGTCGGACATGACTGAGCGACTTCACTTTCATGCATTGGAGAAGGAAATGGCAACCCACTCCAGTGTTCTTGCCTGGAGAATCCCAGGGATGGGGGAGCCTGGTGGGCTTCCATCTATGGGGTCGCACAGAGTCGGACACGACTGAAGCAACTTAGCAGCAGCAGCATATGCTGTACACATTTGGACTTTAGCAGTTCTGTTAAGTATATTCCTTTACTTGCTAAACAGGAAAGTATGCATTACTAAGCTGATAAGCATATTTATGTAGAATTCATCTATAGTACTAATTAGTTTGATGTTGATGTACTCCTTTTGTGTACACACACACACACACACACCCACACACCCCTCTATGAACTGAAAGCAAGCTGGCCTTAACAATGATAGCAATATTTAGGAATTAAGGCAAAAGCACCGACAGGGCTAAGGACTGATGCTCTTTATTACTAACAGGAGCAATTCACTAAGAAGAGATTCTAGTCATGACTGTGTGCTGACTTACACTAAAGATTCTAAGTAATGAAAACTTAGTGGCCTCACTATAAAGGCTTCAGAAGATTTCAACATTCCTTCATGAAAAATAAGTAGATCAAGCAAAATTAAGTAGAAAGATATAAAAAATTGGACATATTTGCTAAGTTTGTAGAGAGCACAGACATACTGGAGAAAGCATATTTGGAAGAGTGGAATGGAGCTGGGGAGAAGTGATGAGACCCTGGTTGGCTAGAGTTTGAGGAAGAAAAAAAGAAGAGACTTGTAGCAAAGGGTTGTAATGAGTAATGGGCCTTTGGAGAGAAATTGTAGTTTCCTAGGACTGTCATAACAAAATACCCTACTGGGTGGCTTAAAACAACAGAAGTGTATTATCTCTTGAGTTCTGGAGGCCAGAAGTCTATAATCAGGGTATCAGGAATGCTGTGTTCCCTTGGAAGGTTCTAGGGGAGACTCCTTCCTTGCCCTTCCAGCTTCTGGTAGTTCCAGGCATTCTGTGGCCTGGCCCCGGCCTTTGCCTCCATCTTCACATAGCCTCCTCACCTGTATATTTGAGTCCCAGTCATCTCTCTGCCTTTCCATCATAGGAACATTTGTCATCTCAAGATCATCTTTGATTATATCTGCAATGACCTTTTTTCCTAAATAAAGTCACATTCACAGATTCCAGGGGATAGGACTTGGACATATTTTCTTAGAAGCCACCATTCAACCCACTAGAGAATCAAAAGAGGATTTTAAAAAACATTTATGCAGTTTCATAGTATGATTACCTGCTTGAAACCTATCAGAGAGAATTCAGTAAAGATTCAGATTACTTGTTCAGATTTTTTAAAAATTTTGGAATTATAGCTGTCCTAGTTTTCATTATTTTGCTGATTTTGTGCTGAGTCTAAAACACAAGCTAGCTGTCTTCTCCTATCTGTTGGTAACTGGCTTTCCTTTCTGTTTGTCCTGCTTGCAAATGGCCCCTGGGAAAATCGTGACACTCCCCTCACTCCCTTATCTTTCAAACTCCGTTAGCATCAAAACTCACTTGGGAAGTCCCTGGTGGTCCAGTGATTAGGTCTCGACACTTTCATTGCTGGGCTCTCAGCTGAGAAGACTTAAAAACTGGGGTGACCTGATGGCTGAGAGAGACTGACATCATCTTTACTCGTGTGTTTGGTGGTTGGTGTTGGTTTGCTGTGGAGAACTCACTGGGGTGTCAAGCGGAGCACCTCCATAAGGCTTCTGCATGGAGTCTAAACCAGACTGGTTTGGACTCCTACACAGTGTGGTGGCAGGCAGGCCTCAAGAGCAAATATCACAGGGAGTGAGGCATTTTTTAGATCTAGACTTGAAAGTTGCAGAGCTTCTATAATATGACACTCTGCTGGTGGACAGGGTCACAAACGTCTGCCCAGGTTCAAGGGAAGAGCCGCAGACCCCACCTCTTTGTGGGAAGTGTACAGGGTCACACTGTGAGAAGAATCTATGATATGGGAGATATCGTGATGGTGTATTTGTAAAATATGGTCTACCACCTTGTCCAGCCATATTCTGCCAAAATTCATCTTCATTTCAGCCAGTCTTTTCACTTTTGTGTTCTTTGGGCTGATTCATGAGTCTACCCTAGTTCATGCAAAATCTTTACTAGAATTGTCCATGACCATCTTCTCTATTAGTCAGAAACCTAAGCATCCTTTAGTATCAACTCAGCCCTCAGCTGCTACAAGTCGACTTGATGGGAAAAGTGAAAGTGTTTCTGTTTTTTAAGGTCCATTTTGTTCCTGTAGTTGACAAATTTAAGAGAAGTATAATTATAGACACTGCAATTGTTTTCAAAATGCCATACCACTTGTATTTAGCTTTGTGTTTGCTCTGCAAGTTCCCTCTTTTAAAGGATAAAACTATATTTGATTTTGTTTCCTGGAAAAAGAGTTATCTCTGGATGTTCTTTGTCTTTCAGATGCATAGATTGAACAGATATTTCAGCATATACAGGATTACTCCAAGTATTCTTTTCAACTCTTTAGGAGAAAGTGATAGAACTTTAGACCAGAGAAACAATCATCTGCTAAGCTGAAATCATTAAAATGGTCAACATTAAGGAGTCCTGAGCTGTATGTCATTGTTGGTCATGTATTTCTGATTCATGCCTAAGAATGAATTGGGTGCATTTGATTTGACTCTGCATTCTATATGAATTTAAACATCATTCACATTTGGGGTAGTCTGACCTGTACCACATGATACTACGTACTAAGAGATAGAAATTAGGTATTGTGTGCAGAGGTGGACATGTAGCACTTATAAAATCTGTTGAGTTGGTTCCTCACTATACTTTCAAAGAGCATATTTTTCATCTTTGCTCAGTCTTCATTTACACATGTTTTAGTAAAGCTTTAGTCAATTGCCTTTGTAGCTTTCATATATGCCTAGGAAGATATCAGTCACGTGAGGGATTTGTACTGTACTGCTTGGTGCATATACATGTGAATTGTGTGTGCACATTCAGTCACACCGGCAGAACTGCTGTGTGTCCACAACCAGCTGTGTGTCCATTCTCAGGGTCTCTCTGCCTTTGGGCAAAAAAGAAGGGACAAATGGAAATGTATAACAAAGCTCTGCTCATGGCATAGCTTTCCTAGTGATCACTGTCCTCACTCCCCTTCATACACTCACAGGTCTTGTCTTTAAAAAACTTTATTTATTTAGCCATGCCAGCTCTTAAGTTGCAGCATGTAGGATCTTTAGTTGCAGCTTATGAACTCTTAATTGGAACATGAGGGATCTAGTTCCCCAGCCAGGGGTTGAACCCAGGCCCCCTGCACTGGGAGCTGGGAGTCTCAGCCACTGGACCACGAGGGAAGGCGCTGCTCATGTGTCTTTTATGATGCTGTGTCTTTTTTGGTTCAGCACCTCTTGTAACTTCAGCTTTGTAACTTCCAGACAAGGCAGAGCCAAAACTGATCACTGAAAACAACACCATCAACATGTCAATCAAATCCACTGATAGTTCTGGAGTAGAAAAAGAAGAGGAGGAAGGCAAGAAAAAGATTTAATTTAGGATCCAGACTGTGGCCTTAAACATAAGGCATTTTCAACAAGTTATTAGATTGGTTTTGGGTTATGGTTATTGATTTTTCCTGTTTATGGTAAAAAGTCAGTATCTAAGGATCTCATTTCCTAGTTATAAAAATTCAAAAAAGAATTGGTTATTTCTCTCTGCTTTTGAGGTTGTTGAAAAATCGCATTATAGCATAAAGAGGAATTGTGTTAAGCACCCTTACTGGATTCATCATCTTTCGTGAACCATTCTGATAGTTCATTAGGAGTATGCCTTTTACTGTGTCCTGAAAGTCAGAAAACATAAAGTAAGCTTATTTTCAGAGCACATAAGTGTGAGTATCGGGAGAGAGTCTAAAAGATTGTAAACACAAGAAAATGTTGCTCTATATATATATATATATATATATATATATATTTCAGATTCACTGTTGTACCCATTGCTTTAATGTAGAGATCCTTCTCCTGATTTTGAAAAAAACCATACTTAATGTGCTATTTGCAAGCGGCTCAGTGGTAAAGAACCTACAGTACAGGAGACACGGGTTTGAACCATGGGTAGGGAAGATCCTCTGGAGAAGGCAATGGCACCCCACTCCAGTACTCTTGCCTGGAAAATCCCGTGGGTGGAGGAGCCTGGCAGGCTACAGTCCATGGGATCACCAAGAGTCAGACACAACTGAGCAACTAAACAGCAATGAAAACCTAATATACTACTTTAAAATGTTACCTTGTGTCTTGACTTTGCAGACACCAGCCCCCCCGCCTTGGTTAGGTTCATTTTTTCCCTTCTGCACTGAGTTAGAAAGGCAGGGAGAAGGAGGGTGGGAAGTCAGTATCAGAAGCTGCCAAGCTGAAGCCTGCTTTTGGGAAGCAAACGGCACTCACTTTCTTTGGTATAAACACAGAATTACACGTTGACGGTGAAAGACTAGTGAATGCAGAATGACCGTGAAGTTTGAAGAACCCTGGGGCACAAGTGGAACAGCTGACAGTTTTGAAATTAAGCAGAATTCTCCAAAGGGGGTAGAAATCTAAAAGAAAACCAAAAGCTTTTCAATTCCATTGATATTGAGTGGGACCAAATGCAAATATTAGTGGAGAAATCAATTTAAGTGGTTCTTTATACTCACATAAAGATTGCCTGTCTCTAAAGGAACAATCAGTTTTAGAAAACACAATCTATTCTCTAAATTTAGGTACATATTCCCTCTCTCTCTCCCTCCTCCCCCTCACCCTCTTTGTCTCATACAGAGAGAAAGAGAATAATTCAATTCTTACTTTGTTCTAAAACGTTTTGAACCTCACAGACTTCTTTTTTTGCTCATTTTTCTACATTATGCTTTTAGTTGGTTTTTCCAGTAAAATTTGAAAGATAAAAAATCAACTCTTTTAGCAGGGAAGTCTCATGAATCTAAAGTTTCTAAATATGAAACACAAAAAATCCCTCTAGTGCTAAGATCTGGTTGACAAGGCTCTTTTCTTATCTCTGTCCAGTCGAAGCAAAAGCTTTTCAGGTGCTTCCACTGGGGCAGCATAGGTTTCTTTTTGGTCTTTTCTGGTGATTCAGATGGTAAAGAATCTGCCTGCAATGCAGGAGACCCGGGTTCAACTCCTGGGTTGGGAAGATCCCCTGGAGAAGGGAATGGTAACCTACTCCAGTATTCTTGCCCAGAGAATCCCATGGACACAGGAGCCTGATGGGCTACAGTCCATGGGGTCACAAAGAGTTGGACACGACCGAGCGGCTAAGCACACACACGCAGGTTTCTTCCTCTTGTCTCACAGTGTTCCCAGATGTCTGTCAATAGACAAAAGAACTGTTCCCTTCTCTGCGATGCCTTTTGTCTAGAGTGAGTTGCTTGGCAGATGAAGTTAAGAAGGGAGCTCAGAGAAGAGACAGAAAGAAACAGAGAAAATTTACCCTGCTCAAAATAACAGCTCAGCTAACATCTACACAGCATGTGCTTTAATGACTGATAGAGCTGTTTGTAAAATAGAATTCCCCAGATGCTGACATGCCCTTAGCCTAGACCTGCTTTTCTAGTCGTTGAGTGTTACAGCTGTTCCAGCAGGAATGGCTCCTTGCACTTGACAATGTGTGTGTCCTCGGGGCTGATAGTCATGAAGGCCGTAGACAGAGCAGCAAGTGATCCAGATAGTTGAGACTTAGGGCTAGGTTGGCAGCACTGTGACTCGGGATGGCCACTTACCCAAGGGTAATATTTTAGAAATCCTGTGGGCTTCCCTGCTGGTTCAGACAGTGAAGAATCTGCCAGCAATGCGGGAGACCTGGATTCGATCCCTGGGTGGGGAAGATCGCCTGAAGGAGGGCATGGCAACCCACTCCAGTATTCTTGCCTGGAGAATCCCCCGTGGACAGAGGAGCCTGGCAGGCTGCAGTCCATGGGGTCACAAAGAGTCGGACATGACTGAGCGACTAAGCACACAGCTGTTGCTCAGTGGTTCAGTGTGGTTGTCGTTGTGGTTGTGACCATGGAGGTCCCACAGTCAGATGAACAGATCTCAGTTGGTAATCACACCGCTTATAGGTAGCCTGGGGACTGTTCCACCCATGGCGGCACCCCCTGCCCTCTGAGAGGTTCCTGAAGACCTCCTGTGCCAGCCTCCCTGCACCTTCTCCCTGAGTCCACTTCCCCCTTCTGGGCACACATGGCTTCTGTATCCCTCTCTCCCATCACAATCAGGGTCAGCCTGTCTGGATGCCTACATCTAAAGCCCTCCACAGAGCTAAGCCTAGATTGTAACAGCTGATGCGTTGTCCCCTTGCCCTTTCCCTCACAAATATAATCCATTTAGAGGAAGAAACCTGGGGAAAAAAGACACACCCACAATTTCAGATAAGTAGTTGCTATTTCATAGAATATAACATTTCTTGGGAGACTTGTGAAAAGGAGACAATACTTGAAATGAGTCAAGAATATCAAGTGAAGCTAATTAAGAAATTAGGAAGCATGTTTTAAGTGGTCACACTGACACATTTTGACAATGAGAAAGGAAAACTTAAATGGATAGTAGCAGCTAGTCCTGGCTAGGGTGGAGATAGGAAAGTAGTCTGAATCCAGATAGGTGATTTCAGATTTGATGGTGAATTCGAGGTTTTGCTTTATATTTGTCTTTTGCAGCAGAAGCTTAATAGTAATAACATGGGTGGAGAATGTTAGCAGTAGAGGAAGAGGGGAAAGGAGAGATTTCAGAGACTACTGAAAGAAGAGGCAGGAAGACTTCATGACAGAGTATGGAGAGATTTAATGTGCTGCTCTAGGTTAATCTCCCTGTTGTAGCCAACTGATCTGGCTTCACTGGGAAGGGGTGTTTTCCAAAGGAGAAGTACTTTTTCTTCCTTCCTGCCTCCCTTCCTTCCTTTTTTTGTGCTGAGGTCCCCTGGAAGAGAGCATGGCAACCCCCTCCAGTATTCTTGCCTGGATAATATCATTGGACAGAGTAGCCTGGTGGGCTACAGTCCATGGAGTTGCATAGAGTTGGTCATGACTGAAGTAATTTACCACCATGTCTTTTAAAATTAGGAATATTTTTTCCAGTATGCTGGCTCTCTGAAAGGAGTGACTGTCTTATAATTTTAAACAATCATGAGACCTGACCACGCTTTATGATAGTAAAAGATAGATGGGATTCTGGGATGTTTCTCCCTGACTTGAGGCTACGTATTGTGCATGGTAAAAAAAAAAAAAAAAGATAATATCCATTTATCCCAATAGAAATAGTCATTAAGAATTTTGGCATTTAGGGTGTCTAAAAATGGTTAGGAGCAGACTTGGTGAATTATCTGAGCAGTCTGATAAATGGTCAGTGCACAAAATCTAGAGTCAAAAGCTGCCATAGGACCTAATCTGTCCAAATGAGATGCATGCACCAGTGTCGGGTTTCAGACAATTCCCAGATCTTTGCTTCATTTTGGAAGATGTGGCCAATATCTCAGAGAAGCCAGAAGATTCTCTCCAGGTAGGCTGGAGTGTAATTGCTTCTGAGGGTAAGTGTGAGGCTGGGGAGAGAAAGGGAGATGCAGGGGTGGCAAGGGAGAGAGCGCTGAAAGCCCAGCTGAGAGCTCTCCACAGAGGTAAGCGCTGCCCTAAGTATCGAGTCTGTGACACCCAGGAAGCCTGAGACTCTGGACAGAGAAGTTAACAAAGCATATTTTATATGGGTAAAATCAACAAAAGAGGCCCTGCTAGTTGGGCGATTCTTTGTTTTTACTTTGGGGCTTCCCAATGGCTCAGTAGTAAAGAACCTGCCTGCCAGTGCAGGAGACACGGGTTTAATCCCTGGGCTGGGAAGATCCCATGGAGACAGGAATGGCTACTCACTCCAGTGTTCTTGCTTGGAGAATTCCATGGATGGAACCTGGAAAGCTCCAGTTCATGGGGTTGCAAGAGAGTCAGACATAACTTAGCAACTGACAACAACAACGTGCTTCATGGGCCTTATTTCATATAGTCATCACATCAGTGCTATGAACTCAGTACTACATTTATTGCCATTTACTTAAGAGGAAACTGAATATCCAGGAGGTTAGTAATTTGCCCAAAGTCTCACAGACTTAAGGGTCCAGAGCCTACAGTTCTGAATGCTACCATACAGCAGCAGGATGCTAGCTAAATGCTAGGCATTAAATCTGTTTACAGCAGTCCTATTAGGAGGCATTAGCCTCATTTACTGGAGAAGGCAATGGCAACCCACTCCAGTATTCTTGCCTGGAAAATCCCATGGATGGAGGAGCCTGGTAGGCTGCAGTCCATGGGGTCGCTAAGAGTCGGACACGACTGAGCGACTTCACTTTCACTTTTCACTTTCATGCATTGGAGAAGGAAATGGCAACCCACTCCAGTGTTCTTGCCTGGAGAATCCCAGGGACGGGGGAGCCTGGAGGGCTGCCATCTATGGGGTCACACAGAGTCAGACACGACTGAAGCAACTTAGCAGCTTAGCAGCCTCATTTACAGATGAGGAAACTGAGGCTCAGAGGACGTGAACATAGTACATGGTAGAGTTAAATTTATTTTATTTTAATTGAAGGATAATTACTCTACTATATTGTGTTGGTTTCTGCCAAGCATCAATATGAAACAGCCATAGGTATACCTATGTCCCATCCCTCTTGAACCTGCCTCCCACCCCATCCCACCCCTCTAAGTTGTTCAGTTCAGTCAGTTCAGTCGTGTCCGACTCTTTGCGACCCCATGAATCATAGCACGCCAGGCCTCCCTGTCCATCACCAACTCCCGGAGTTCACCCAAACTCATGTCCATCAAGTTGGTGATGCCATCCAGCCATCTCATCCTCTGCTGTCCCCTTTTCCTCCTGCCCCCAATCCTTCCCAGCATCAGAGTCTTTTCCAATGAGTCAACTCTTCACATCAGGTGGCCAAAGTATTGGAGTTTCAGCTTCAGCATCAGTCCTTCCAATGAACACTCAGGACTGATCTCCTTTAGGATGGACTGGTTGGATCTCCTCGCAGTCCAAGGGACTCTCAAGAGTCTTCTCCAACACCACAGTTCAAAAGCATCAATTCTTCCGTGCTCAGCTTTCTTCACAGTCCAACTCTCACATCCATATATGACCACTGGGAAAACCACAGGCTTGACTAGATGGACCTTTGTTGGCAAAGTAATGTCTCTGCTTTTGAATATGCTATCTAGGTTGGTCATAACTTTCCTTCCAAGGAGTAAGCATCTTTTAATTTCATGGCTGCAGTCACCATCTGCAGTGATTTTGGAGCCCCAAAAAATTAAGTCTGACACTGTTTCCACTGTTTCCCCATCTATTTCCCATGAAGTGATGGGACCAGATGCATTATCTTCGTTTTCTGAATGTTGAGCTTTAAGCCAACTTTTTCACTCTTTCCTCTTTCACTTTCATCAAGAGGCTTTTTAGTTCCTCTTCACTTTCTGCCATAAGGGTGGTGTCATCTGCATATCTGAGGTTTTTTATATTTCTCCTGGAAATCTTGATTCCAGCTTGTGCTTCTTCCAGCCCAGCGTTTCTCATGATGTACTCTGCGTAGAAGTTAAATAAGCAGGGTGACAATATACAGCCTTGACATACTCCTTTTCCTATTTGGAACCAGTCTGTTGTTCCATGTCCAGTTCTAACTGTTGCTTCCTGACCTGCATAGAGGTTTCTCAAGAGGCAGATCAGGTGGTCTGGTATTCCCATCTCTTGAAGACTTTTCCACAGTTTATTGTGATCCACACAGTCAAAGGCTTTGGCATAGTCAATAAAGCAGAAATAGATGTTTTTCCGGAACTCTCTTGCTTTTTCCACAACCCAGCGGATGTTGGCAATTTGATCTCTGGTTCCTCCGCCTTTTCTAAATCCAGCTTGAACAGCTGGAATTTCACGGTTCATGTATTGTGGAAGCCTGGATTGGATAAATAATTTTGAGCATTACTTTACTAGCGTGTGAGATGAATGCAACTGTGAGGTAGTTTGAGCATTCTTTGGCATTGCCTTTCTTTGGGATTGGAATGAAAACTGACTTTTTCCAGTCCTGTGGCCACTGCTGAGTTTTCCAAATTTGCTGGCATATTGAGTGCAGCACTTTCACAGCACCATCTTTCAGGATTTGAAAGAGCTCAACTGGAATTCCATCACTTCCACTAGCTTTGTTCGTTGTGATGCTTTCTAAGGCCCACTTGACTTCACATTCCGGGATGTCTGGCTGTAGGTGAGTGATCACACCATCATGATTATCTTGGTCATGAAGATCTTTTTTGTAGGTTGTTTTTTTCTAGGTAGTTACAGAGCCCCAATTTGAGTTCCCTGAGTCATACCGCAAATTCCCATGGGCTATCTGTTTTCCATATGGTAATGTATATGTTTCTATGTTACTCTCTCCCTGGATCCCACCCTCTCTGTCCTCCCCCACACCACGTTCATAAGTCTGTTCTCTTTGTCTGTGTCTCCACTGTTGCCCTGCACATGGGTTCATCACTATGTCTTCCTAGATTCCTATACATGGGTATAATTTAAGGTCATATCTGCCTGACCTGCCAAATCCTTCTCACTGCATTACTATATGTGGTGTTCACCAGATGTTGCCCTGATAACAGCAATAGCTGCTTATATTTCTGTAGAACTTACTCTGTGCCAAGCACTGTTCTAAATACTTTATATATTATAACTCTTCTTTTGGTCGGGGGGAGCAATGATCCTTCCTGATAAGTACTCTTATTGACCATCCCTATTTTTCAAATGAGGAAACTGAAGCCCAGTGAGGTTAGGTAACTTGCCCAAGTTCATAGGACTATTAAGTGGTGGAACTGGAATTTGGGCCCCGGGGGGTAGGGGGTGGGGTGGGGCAGGGGTGGGAGGGGTCTCACTCTAGCAATTGATCACTTATATGCTCCTCAAAGAATGAAAATGAAAAATGGAAGTAAGAAAGGGAAAAGATATCAAAGCAGCCTTTTGACTTTCTTAGGGGTTTGTTGGCCTAGTGTTTTTTTTTTCCAGAATAAAGCAAGGCTTCATTTTAAGATCATTGAAAACAGGATAGGATCTGTTGAATACAACAGAGCAGACAGCCAATATTTTTAGCCAAGAGTTGACCTTTCCAAACAGTCTCCACACTAAGAATGCCTCACGGCAACTAAATACCCTTTATCATGTTTTACAACGAATTAGGCACATCTGTTAATAAATCGTCTCTATTAGAACCTGACAACTGATAAAAATGATGAAACAAGATAACTCTTCATTAAACAGACCAGTCTAACCCTGTGCCATCTCCGAGAGTTGTGCAGAGATATTTTGCATTTGAAATGGAAGAGAGTTTCTTAGAAACTTATCTCTCATCTTAAACTCCTTGTAAAACTATAGACATAATCTCCTCTGCTTTTGAAAGCAGGCCTGGTAATAGTGAAATATGGGAGACAGCGAAATCATTCCCCTTGCAAAGCAGTGAAGTTTATAAAATGGAGGCCCTTCCCTCCAAATATACCTTTTCAAACCCCAGAAGACCTTCTGAGATTTCAGAGGGGAGAAAATGGATACCTGTTCCCTTTATTCATCGAAGTCCATGTTGGCCGAGGACAACCCTGTCAGGCCTCAGGGAATGGTCAAGCACAGGATCTGACACTAGCGTTGAGTTTCATTTTGGAGCAGCATAAATTCCCAGAGAACCGATTTATGCCATTTGTGTGGCCTTCTCAGTTTCAGAGCGTGATTACACTTTATAAAAAATTGAGAGCAGACTGTTGTGCTTCCCCGGGGACACTGAGGTTTCAAGAAGGAAAAAAGAGCTTCTTTTGGCCCTGATGAAAATCTCAGAGATAGATGCAGGCAACAGCTGCTGGGGTTTTGTCTGTTTTGTTTTCAAGCTGCTGCAAGAAAAATCAGTCTCCATCATTTAGATGAGAAGAAACGACTTAGCCTCAGTGGTCAGAGAATCAGGCAGGGCCAGGGTGAGCAGAGTGTCTGCAAACACAGATCCTCCTCACACACAGGGAGAGCACTAGCCTGGCCACTCACACTGCACCAGGGAGGGGAAACTTAAGGAAAAGAAGACGAGACTCTTTCCCAGGTTGTTAATTAAACAGTGTGGGGATTTAATCTTTGGTCTCTGTTCTTGCTTCCACAGCCAGGAGGCTCTCCCCTCTCTTGATTTTACTTTTGTTTTTTTTTAAATACTTCTTTCCTTTTATTTTTTTTGGCCAAGCCACATGGCATGTAGGACCCCAACCAGGGGTCCAACCTGTGCCCTCTGAAGTGGAAACACAGAGTCTTAACCACCACCTGGGAAGTCGCATCTTGGTTTCATTTTTAACATTTATTTTAAAATTGCATATAGTAAATAAAATTCACTTATTATTATTATTTTTTTTTTTTTACAATCCTATTAGTTTTGACCCCTGGTGGCTCAGTGGTAAAGAATCTGCCTGAAATGCAGGAGACATGGGTTTGATCCCTGGGTTGGGAAGATCCCTGGAGAAGGAAATGGCAACCCACTCCAATATTCTTGTCTGGAAAATTCCATGGACGGAGGAGCCTGGCAGACTACAGTCCATGGGGTCACAAAGAGCCGGACACTACTTAGAGACCAAACAACAGCAAAGGAGTTTTGACAAGAGTCATGTACCACCACTGAAATCAAGATACGGAAGAGTTCCACCACCTCCTGAGATACTCTGGTGCTGCCACTCCGTAGTCAGATCCTCCCCCCGCCAGCATCCCCTGGCAGCCAGGCCCATCGCCATAGTTTTGCCTTTTTACAGGACGCTTTATGAATGGGATCATACGGTCTTTGGCCTTTTACATCTAACTTCTTCTACCGAAAAGATAGCATTTGAGATTTATCCCTGTCATTGTGTGTATCAGTGGGCTTCCCTGGTAGCTCAGCTGGTAAAGAATCGACCTACAGTGCAGGAGACCCTGGTTCTATTCCTGGGTCAGGAAGATCCGCTGGAGAAGGGATAGGCTACCCACTCCAGTGTTCTTGGGCTTTCTTGGTGGCTCAGCTGGTAAATGTGGGAGACCTGGGTTCGACCCCTGGATTGGTAAGATCCCCAGGAGAAGGGAAAGGCTACCCACTCCAGTATTCTGGCCTGGAGAATTCTGTGGACTGTATAGTCCACAGGATCACAAAGAGTCAGACAGGACTGAGCGACTTTCCCTTTCACTTCGTGTGTATCAGCAGTTGGCTCCTGGGTAGCATCTTCTCTGCTGATGTGCCATGGTGTGTGTGTTGATTCACCACTGAGGATCTCTGAATTGGGGTGATTATAAACAAGGCTGTATAAACCTTCACATACAGGCTGTTGTGTGGGCCTATGTTTTCTCTTGAGGCTCTCTTGTTTTGAACTGGCATAACTCACTGGTTTCCATCCCTTTCTTCCCTCCTGTCTCCCAGTGTAGTCAGAAGGAAGGATAACAGGCGCAGCTAAAGAGCACACAGCGCTCGACCAGGCAGCTTTTCCAACGCCCGAGGCTGCTTGCTGTCTCTCATGCTATATTCCTTAGACCTACATCTGAGGCTTCAGAAGGCAAAAGTAGCAATTCCATTGATATCACATGACTGGAGTGGTGATAGAATTAGCTTTCCTCCTCCAAATGGAGTCATTTTGACCAAGGGAAGACAGTGACACTTACTACCATGTGACTGTATTAAATATTTAAACATAAGCAAAATTGAAATTGTCAAGAACTTCGTGTAGTGTTTATCATCTGGAATTTTGGAGGGAATGATATTTGTGTCTTACGGGCAGTGTTTTTCCTTTTAATCAGAGACTTGGAAGTAAAGATCTCAAGGGGGCCATGCGTGCATGTGTGGGTGCAAGTCACTTTAGTCGTGTCCTACTCTTTGTGACCCCATGGACTGTAGCCCATCAGGCTTCTCTGTTCATGGGATTCTCCAGGCAAGAATACTGGAGTGGGTTGCCATGGCCGCCTCCAGGGGCTCTTCCTGACCCAGGGACTGAACCTGTGTCTCCTGTGACTCCTCCACTCAGGCAGGTCCTTTACCACTGCAACGGGAAGCCCCTCAAGAGGGCCGGCCAATGCCAATTTGATGAAAAGTTGATGTGTAAGTGAAGTCAGGAACAGAGAGTCAGGGTCCACCCACATGAAGATGCTAATAAATTTCACAAGAAGACGAATATGTGAAGAATGGAAAGACCAGTTTGAAACCTTGACAAAAAAAAACACATGCTGTGAAGATAAGGAGCCAAACCCCGAGTGACCAGTTAAGTTGAATCAGATTAGCTTGTGTTTTAGAATCTGTGGCCTCATCTTGTGCTCTAGATCAAGGAAAAGAGAGCATTTATCTTAAGAGAAAAATGCAAAGAAAAACGGAGTTTTTTTTTTTAAAGCAGTTTTAATATAGACATGGGAAGTAGACCTAACTAAAGACTGCTGCTGCTGCTGCTGCTAAGTCGCGTCAGTCGTGTCCGACTCTGTGCGACCCCATAGACGGCAGCCCACCAGGCTCCCCCGTCCCTGGGATTCTCCAAGCAAGAACACTGGAGTGGGTTGCCATTTCCTTCTCCAGTGCATGAAAGAGAAAAGGGAAAGTGAAGTCGCTCAGTCATGTCCAACTCTTAACGACCCCATGGACTGCAGCCTACCAGGCTCCTCCGTCCATGGGATTTTCCAGGCAAGAGTACTGGAGGGGGTCGCCGGTGCCTTCTCCAAAAGACTGCTAGAGAGAAGAAATGAATTTGGAGCAAATGGCAAACAGCAGAAGGCATTAGAGCTAAGTTTGCAAAATCTAGAAAGACTGGAAATGATTTAACCTATGCATGTCAGCTTATGTTGTGCAATTTTGTTCTTCTTGTTGTTTAGTCGCTAAGTCCTGTCTGACTTTTTTTCGACTCATGGACTGTAGCCTGCCAGTCTCCTCTGTCCATGGAATCTTCCAGGTAAGAATACTAGAATGGGTTGCCATTTCCTTCTCCAGGGGATCTTCCAGACCCAGGCATTGTCTCCTGTATTGGCAGGCAGTTGGTTTCTTTACCACTGAGCCACCAGGGAAGCCCTGTGCAATTTTAGAAAACTTCAAAAAAAATCTTTAAAAAGTTGTTCCTGTTTGCAATTTTATAAAAAGGCATGTAATCTTTTAATAGATATTATATTCTTACACATTTTTCTGAAAACAACTGAGTGGATAGTTATCATCATTTTTCAGTCAGATCTAGAAAAATGTTTTTTTGAAAGAAAATGTTCTTATGCTAAAGATTTTCCCACCAAATGTTACATAAGGAGAAAAAAAGGAATGATGGCAGAGTTTTTAAGTACTAGGAATGAAAATATTTTGAAAATCTCAACGGAAAATTCTTTAAAGTCCTGTTGTAATTACACACAACTCAAATTATATAGAAAAGCAGTAAGTTAAAAGTCATCACAAATATAAAAATTGCTCTGAGGCAAAATGAAGAGATTTTCTGAGTGATCTGTAATATAAAGGAGAAATTCAGGGAAAATATAATAAATCTTGAACCTTTTATTAAATTGAGATTAAAGGGTATAATTCCAGTTAGTAAATAGCAGTGGATATAAGCTGTACCCTCAAGTTTTTAGCTACTTATTATTGCTTCATTTTGAGAATTACTTCAAGATGGGCTTTCCTGTACTTGGTTGACATTGGTGTGGGCCAGGAGTCAGCAGACTGTGGCCCAGTTTGACAGCCAAATCCAGCCCACAGCTCTTCTTTGTATCTAAAGTTCTGTTGGAACACAGTCACACTCATTTGTGTAAGCACTGTTGAGAGCTGCTTTCTCCTTATTTGCAGAGTGACGTCGTGGGTAGTCTATGCAACAGATTGTACAGCCCATGAAGCCTAAAATACTTACCTTCTGACTCTCCAAAAGAGTCTGCCCCCCACCCCCTTACTCTGGAGTAAGCCCTGGAACCAAGGCTACCCGTACTTGAGCAGCCTTTGTCCAGATTCCATTTTTAGGACCTAGGTCTTGATTTTCATTCAGAGAGGTTGAATTGCAGTAATAAAACTCATGGCCAGCAGAAGTTCCTGTTTGTTAATTTACAGTCAGAAATTTTGCTGCCAAGAGAAACAAAATACTTAATTTGCTGATTGGTGAATAGTCTCTGTGCACTTCCCTCGTAGCTCAGTTGGTAAAGAATCCGCCTGCAATGCAGAAGACCGTGGGTTGATTCCTGGGTCAGAAAGATCCGCCGGAGAAGGGATGGGCTACCCACTCCAGTATTGTCAGGCTTCCCTTGTGGCTCAGCTGGTAAAGAATCCATCTGCAATGCAGGAGACCTGGCTTCTATCCTTGGGTTGGGAAGATCCCCTGGAGAAGGGAAAGGCTACCCACTCCAGTATTCTGGCCTGGAGAATTCCAGGGACTATACAGTCCATGGGGTCACAAAGAGTCGGACACAACTGAGCGACTTTCACTTCACTTCACTGAACAAATGCTGTTTGGAAGGTTGTTTGGTGTAAGAGCAGTGCAAGGGGTTAACTAATAGGATAACTCTTTGAGCTAAAGTCTTGGTAGTGGTGGTGGTTTAGTCACTAAGTCCTGTCCCACTCTTGCAATCCCATGGAGTGTAGCTCACCCAAGCTCTTCTGTCCGTGGGATTTCCCAGGCAAAAATGCTGGAGTGGGTTGCCATTTCCTTCTCCAGGGGAGCTAAAGTCTTAGTCTCCATCATCTGCTGGCTAGCATTCCTTGCCCTTCCCTGTATCCCAGAGAGCATTCCAGGTTCCCCTGCCAGCGGGTTGGTTGGAAGATTTGGCAACGGTAAGCACTCATATAAGTAGGGGAAGGAGATATTTCTCTCTCTCATTCATTTTGGATGACAGCTCTGGAGTGCTTAGCCCATTTCTTGGTTCTGCTCCACTGGGCAGCCTTACTCTGGTTCTGGGTCCCGCAGGCCAGCCCCAGCCTCTGGGCCTTAGTAACACACTTGTTCTTTTTGCTCCTCCAGTCCCAAGAGGGGTCGAATTTCCTGTGAAGGCTAATCTCTAGGTTGCCTCAAACTCCCCTGTTTGCTTTTCAGCTTTCCCTGGTGAACCAGTTTCCTTTGTTTGACATACTCAGAGTGGTTTCTGTTTTTCAAACATGACCCTGACCCATAGTGGTGTCTAGCCTGCCGTCAAGAATAATCCTGGAGTCACCCGTTCACATTCTGATGGTCAGGATTCCCCTTTTTCTGGTTGCTGGGTGCACCTGCCCTCGCTTGTTAACAGCCTGCAGTCATGCCACACAACCAGTTAGGCCAGACTTGTGTGCCAGTCACTGTGGCCGTGATATGCGTGTGCCAGAAGCCAGCGCTCTGCTTGAAAGGTGTTGCTTAATATCAGCCATTTCCTAGCAGATTGTATTCATTGGGTATTATTTTTAAAGCAGTATATTCTCAGAGTTCAAGATCAGTAATCACATGGTCCCCCTGTGTTGGCTATGCCTCCTTTCACTGCCTTCAAGCTACCAGATTCTTCTTCTTGCTCCAGAATTCCAGGATGGGGATGATCCAGAAATAATTGTCCACTTCCGGATCCTCACCAGCCCTGCTCCCGGGTCTGAATTGAACAGTCTGTCATGCCTCACCCAGCCTCTAGTTCTTTCCCAGAACCACCCCCCCACCCCCCCGCCACCCTCTCTTAGCCTGGACAACCCTATTCATCCATCGTGTCTTTGCTAAAGCTTCCATTGTACCTGCATCTCCGGTCTTCTATGGAGCTCAGATTGTATCTGAGCTACAAGGCCTTCCATGGAAGGAAGGCCTCCTTCCTTGGAGACCTGGCTTGTCAGACAAAACAACAAGAATTACATGGAATTCAAATTTAAAAATTAGACCTTTCTACAATTTTTCCCCAGGCTTTTTCACTGAGTACCACATGTCAATTGGCTCCTTGGATATGCAGGTGATGTATTTAAAAAACAGAAGTACTGAGTGATAATAATAACGTTGAATCGTATAGTCCTTTCTCTTTCCTCAGTCTTTTTATTCGTGTTATCTTATTCTGCATCCTCCACGATCTGGGAGTGGTGGTGTGGGGAGTGGCGATTACTGCTATGTTATGAAGATTGAGAAGCTAGTGGGAATCTGCTGTATAGCACAAGAGGCTCAGCTCGGTGCTCTGTGATGGCTTAGAGGAGTGGAATGGAGCTGGGGGAGAGGGAGGCTTCAAGAAAGAGGGGTTATATGTATACAAAGAGCTGATTCACTTTGTAGTACAGCCAGAAAGTAACACAACATTGTAAAGCAATTATACTCCAATAAAAAAATTAAATTAAAAAATAAAAAGTAAGAAGCTGAGGCACAAGGACCTCAGAGTGCAGGTAAGGGCTGGTCCTCTTGACATTTTACGTTGAAGATGAGGCATGCCTGAGATGTTTGTTTTGCATCGGAGCAGAGGTGAGGAGAGCACAGGCGGTGTTGCCCCATCGGGTTTCAAGAGCGCCCCCTTGTGTTCGTGTCTCTGGGATGGTCACTTCCGCCTTCCATGGCTATTCCCCAGAAGCTGAAAGAGACTGGCTGCAGCCTTGGAGGGGTCGTTGCCTTACGTTTCCAAGGTTGTTTCCACTTCAGTTGCTTCTTCTTCCTCTTCTACTGCATCCCATGTCCCTAGCTCTGCCACAGCGGCTGTGACTAACATCCCCGCTGAGCAGGCAGCGTGACCAATACCAAACCCTGATTCCTGAGGAATCGAGAATAATGGAACTAGAGTGGACAGTCCTCTGTGATGACTTACCTCTCAAGCATTGTGGAGGACATTGACAAATATTAAGCCTAAGGGAGAAATTTCCAGTGTAGACTGTGGAGCGATTCAAAACAATGTAAATTCATTGCTTTTAGGTATTGAAACTCTCTGCTTTGGGGCTGTGACTCTTAGAGATGATTCAGCAAAAAGGAGCCAGACTGAATATGATACTGCCCTGCTCATGGGTCATGGTGATGCGCTGAATAAAAATCGAATAAAAATCTGATTGAGAATTGATGCTAGCTTGGGGCAAGGATGGTAAATGTGTACTTTTAATATGTCTTTTATAATTTACAGTCTTCAAATGTTTGTACAAAGTGACTTTATATGCAGTTATGTTTGTGATTGCCCTTTTAATATGCTACTTGGTAGGAGACAGATGTTATATTCTTTGATGTTATACAGTTAGACTGTTCCATAAAAGCAACTTAATACACATAAATCTTAAATCTTCTTTCCTTTTTGTCCCACTGAAAACATGCATGCCTGAACTACAGAATGCTAGAGAAGCAAGCGTTAGCATCTCCATCAGTCTGTACTATCTCTGTTAACATACGGCAATATGTCACGTCTCTGCAGAGACCCTCAGCCACTACTGAGGTTTCTGATAAGGCAGTTTCTGTTTTCCGAAAGTGGTCAGTGGGTAGGAAAGAATTTCATCCCTTCATAATATAAAGTACATTTATCTGTTCCTCTCAACATATAAAACACTCTACCTGTTGCAAAGTTCTGGTGACAGTGTTGGTGGTTGTGGGCGATAAGGGTCCTCCGTGCTGAGGCCCTAGACTCTGCTCCAGTGAGTTCATGCTGCAGACGCTGCCCTGCACCTACTGAATCCGAACCTGCCGTTTAACAAGACCCCTAGGTGGTTCAGAGGCCCATTGAGACTGAAATAGCCCTCCTCTAGAAGTTGCTTGAAAGTATGGTGGCTCTGATGGTAAAGAATCTGCCCGTAATGCAGGAGACCTGGGTTCGATCCCTAGGTCAGGAAGATTCCCTGCAGAAGCAAATGGCTACCCACTCCAGAATTCTTTTCCCTAAAGAATTCCATAGACAGAGGAGCCTGATGGGCTATACAGGCCATGAGGTCTCCAAGAGTCAAACACAACTGAGTGACTAACACTTTCACTTTCATTCCCCTTGAAATTGCTTGAAAGCATGGCAGAATCTCCCATTTGTATTTGATTTTCATCTCCCATAAAGAAGAACAAGTAAGTGTTACCCAGATTCGCAGTGTCAGCTCTGACTATAGCTTTGGAACTGTACAGATGCAGTTGCTGTCAAGATTTCACTACTGGTGAATGGCCTTTATTCCAAAAGAACAAGGCTCCCATCCTTATCTTTTTCCTTTAAAATGTCTGTATTTCCTAAAAGTGTATAGGTGACTCTGTTTCCCATAAAACTTTTCCTTGGCCTCCCATTAAATGTCCTTTCAAGAGACATAGCCTGCTGTATTTTCATGGAAGAATGTTATCACACTCAGAAACCCCTCGTATTTAGATTGCAACCATATTTTAAATTAATTAAACTTTTAGGTCAGATATTTTCTGCTTTTTCCAGTAAGAAATTTCCTTCTCTCCCCACTTACTTCCTCTCTCACTGTCTTCCTTTATTTTCTTCCTTCCGTTTTCGTTTCTTCTTGTTGATACTGCAGAAGTATTTGAGGTCTTCAGCTCCTAAGACAAACTGGAAATGCTACACAATTTTCTTTTTTTTAATTGAAATATAGTTGACATACAACATAATGTTAGTTTTGGGTGTATACTACATTGTGACTTGACATTTGCATATGTTATGAAATGGCCAGCGAGTCTTGTAACCATCTGCCCCATACAAATTTATTACAATATTATTGACTGTACTCCACCACCCACTTTTCTTATTCCATTTTTTAAAAGACAAAGTTCACCAATTAGAGCCTTGGAAATACTAATACTTTTTGGTTTGTTTTGATCTCAGTGCTAAAACTTGTCATATAAAAATCTGAGTGATTAAAAGCAAATTTAGCTCATTTAGAAGACTGTGTCTCAACTCTCCCTGTAGTAAGAAAGTATCTTATATGTGAATATTTCCAAAGAGTTCCTTAATTTTTACCTACATCCCTAGATTAGTATAACATTCTTTTATTTGACTTTTTCTCTGAGCTTTTAGAGACATTTTCTATCTTAGCATAAAAAGCCTTTATGAGAGATTATCCTCTCTGAACTTGAAAATGGGAATCAAAAGTGAAAGCTTTAACAGATCACCTTCTTGTAATTTATAGTCAAGTCATTTAACAAATAACTATGTGATGATATTGATTGATCCTGAAAACCAATCTAGATCATTAGGATTAAGGAATTTTTTTTCCCTCAACAGCAGGGAGGTAATATGCCCTGAATTTAATCAAACCCTCTCTCTGGTTTTGACCATGTCAAAAGAGGCACTAAATGCTTAGTCTAGAACTTTCTGATTCTTGCATAGGAAAACAATCTTGGTCAGATCGTTTCTACCATAAAAATATACTGAGCCACAGACTTTGGGTGAATCCAGTAAATATGCCGAGTACGTTATGAGAAATGCAGGCTGGATTGGCAATATAATATATGCCACTATGTTGTGAGTGTTTAAAAAAAATGCAATTATGCACTGGAATCAAGATTGCCAGGAGAAATATCAACAACCTCAGATATGCAGATGATACCTCTCTAATGGCAGCAAGCCTCTTGATGAAGGTGAAAGAGAGTGAAAAAGCTGGCTTAAAACTCAATATTCAAAAAGATCATGGCATTTGGTCCCATCACTTCATGGCAAATGGATCAGGAATAAGTGGAAACAAGGACAGATTTTATTTTCTTGGGATCCCAAATCACTGCAGATGGTGACTGCAGCCATGAAATTAAAAGATGCTTGCCCCCTGAAAGAAAAGCTATTACAAACCTAGACAGCATGTTACAAAGCAGAGACATCACTTTGCCGCCCAAGGGCCACGTAATCAAAGCTGTGGTTTTTCCCGTAGTCATGTATAGATGTGAGAATTGGACCGTAAAGAAGGCTGAGTACTGAAGAATTGATGCTTTCTAATTGTGGTGCTGGAGAAGACTTGAGAGTCCCTCGGACTGCAAGGAGATCAAACTAGTCAATCCCAAAGGAAATCAACCCTGAATATTCTTGGAAGGACTTACACTAAAGTTGAAGCTCCAGTACTTTGGCCACCTGATGTGAAGAGCCAACTTATTGGAAAAGACCCTGATGCTGGGAAAGACTAAGGGCAAGAGGAGAAGGGGGCAGCAAAGGATGAGATGATTAGAGACAGCATCACTGACTCAGTGGACATGAATTTGAGCAAACACAGGGAGACAATGAAGGACAGGGAAGCCTGTGTGCTGCAGTTCATAGGGTCACAGAGTTGGAAACGACTTAGCAACTGAACGACAACAGAAAATAACCTGTCAACTCGCTGCAAGAGCTGGAATAAAGCTGATCTATTTGTGGTACTTCTGATAAGACTGACCTGTTTTCTCTCTGGGAAAAAAAAATTGACTTAGAAAGCTAATAGCTTAAGGATGACTTCAAACTTCTACAAAAAGATTTACAACTTCAATCACTCTATTATGTGTTCTTTTACAAATAATAAGCAATTTGTATTCTAACAACAGATTATTTTATCTGTTTTAATTACATGTGAAAACTAAATTAGGCAAGTGATCTATTTGCAAGTAATTAATCTGAAGTTATTTAAAAACATGTACATAATGGTTATTCAGTATTAATAATTCACTATTATGCTAATTTACATTAGTAGCCAACCAAGTAGTCTACATTATTTATGTGTTGTGGCTTCGTATGTCTTTGATGTTTGGGGGAAGGATCTGCTTTGCAAAAATTTGTAAAAATACTCAGATTGAATTCATATTTCAGAGACTTTTTGTTTTTTTATTTATTAAACTTAAACAGAGTTTATTTAGGGAGGAAACACACTCCATAGACAGTGTGGGCCATCTTGGAAGGCAAGAGAGGCATTGCCTTCTTGAGGTTGTCAGTTTTTTATAGGGGTGGGTGATTTCATTGACTAATGAGTAGGGGAATATTCCAGTTATTAATATTTTGAGGAAGGGGTGGAGATTTCTAGGAATTGGTCCACTGCCTACTTTGTGACCTTTACGGTCGTGGTACTGGTGGTATGTCATTTAGCTTGCAGATGTGTACAACATTGCAATGTGTACAGTATACAACGAGTGTATACTGATACTCTGGGTCTAGTGGAAGAAGACTCATCTACCATCTTGGATCTTGTTGGTTCTAATCACTTTATGTCGTATCCTTGGGCTGTGTCATTCTTTTAAAGGTTATGCCCTGCCGCCTTGCTGTCTTTTCCCCTGCTTTAGAGATTTTGCTTCCATAATTTTATGGGAAGCTGAAAGGTGACAGTCTGCCTTCTATAGCTGCTTCAGGGCTGAGTTGGGCCGTCAACCCTGCCTGTCAGGAAGTAAAAATCTATGGACACCTTTTAGTTGCACAGACTGTCATAGCACAATGCTAACTTAAAGTGCTCTAACCCTCTGCTTAGAAAGCTTTGGAACAGCATGCTTCATTTAAAATAAAAAAAAATTTAATGTGAGTTCTTGATGTGGATAAGTGTTTTAGTATCAAGATGTATTTGTGTCTAAAGCATTTTAGAAGTGCAAATTAACTAGAGTGTTCCATAAAGTTGGCATAGGTATCTTTTTTAGATTAAGCTTCAGTGTCTGAATTGCCCTTGACTCATTTGTTCACAATTTGAGGGTCTCTTTTGATGCCTTCTCCTTGGAAGGGAAGCATTGATATTGCTGCAAAGAATCAACTGACTAGCAGATTTGAAGACACCTATTTCTGAAATGTGTAGTGTAATTTGTAGAGTACTCAAATTACTGGGGAATGGATTGATATTTTTACACACGCACTGAACAAATGATAGCCTTTAATAGTTGCACCTTGCTCTAATCTTCCATCATCTAGAGGAGAAGGGTCATAAGGAGAAATAATTTAACAGTAGGAGGAGGAAGTTCATGCTGATTCATTCCTTTCCAAATTGAACACCCTTGGATCCGATGAATCAAATAGCAGTGAGAAGGCTTAGAAGTTAATCACAAGGAAGAGATGGGGAAGATCAGACTACCCATGCAGAGAGAATGCCTGCAATGTGTTATTTCATCACGAACAGCTTCAGGAAAGCAAGCCTTTTCTGAAGTTACTGTGTGAAGATACTGGATTGCAGCCAATGTCAACATTCAGATAGAGATGGATATGCTAGTTATACACCATCTCTATTGGGGAGATCTATGTAAGTTGCATGTAAGTTAGATGGAGGGCATATGTGTTGAAAGAATTGGAGTTTGATAGACAGTTGGAGTGAATATTGCTCTTATGCCCCAGTGGACTTAAGGATATCAAGGTCAGTTTTTCCAGTGTTTGACCTCTTGAGAGATATTATGAAATTGCTGAGTCTAGTCTTTCTTAAGTGTGAATTATAATGAATTTCTTCTTAGAGCATATACACCCTTACCCTTGAAAGTTTGCCTTTCATGAGGAGGCATCTCTTTTAAATAAAAACATTTATTTATTTGGCTGTTCTGGGTCTTAGTTGTGGCACGTGGGCTCTTTGATCCTTGTTGTAGCATGCGGAATCTTTAGTTGTGGGATGTGAACCCTTTAGTTGCGGCATGTGGGATCCAGTTCAACTGGGGATTGAACCCAGGCCCCTTTGCATTGGGAGCTCAGAGTCTTAAGTTCCTAGGATGCATCTTTTTCTTTTTACCTTTCTTCTGTTTCTTTATTTTTTATTATTAATTAATTTATTTTTTATTAGAGGATAATTGCCTTACAATGTTGTATTGATTTCTGCCATATGTCAACATGAGTCAGCCATAGGTATATTAATACATGTGTCCCCTCCGTCTTGAGCATCCCTCCCACCTCCCACCTCCCACCCCGTCTCACCCCTTTAGGTTGTCACAGAGCTCCGGGTTTGAGCTCCCTGTGTCGTGGAGTCATACAGCAAATCTCCACTGGCTGTCTGTTTTACAGATGGTAATGTATATGTTTCAGGGCTACTCTCTCAGTTCGTCCTACTCTCTGCTTCCCTGCAGTGTCCACTAGTCTCCATTGCCCTTCATCTCCGTTGCTGCCCTGCAAATAGGCTCATCGTACAATCTTTCTAGACTCCATATCTATGTGTTAATATATGATATTTGTTTTTCTCTTTCTGACTTACTTCACTTTGTATAATAGGCTCTAGGTTCATCCACCTCATTAGAACCATTTCAAATGTGTTCCTTTTTATGGCTGAGTAATATTCCATTGTGTATATGCACCACAACTCCTTTGTCCATTCATCTGTCAGTGGACATCTAGGTTGCTTCCATGTGCTAGCTATTGTAAACAGTGCTGGAAAGAACATTGGGGCACATGTGTCTTTTTCAATTATGGTTTCCTTAGGTTATACGCCCAGTAGTGGAATTGTTTGGTCATATGATAGTTTTATTCCTAGTTTTTTAAGGAATATCCATATTGTTCTCCATAGAGGCTGCACCAATTTACATTCCCACCAGCAGTGCAAGAGGGTTCCCTTTTCTTTAGGAGGCATCTCTTAATGGTTACCTAATAGCCACTGGCATAGCAAACTTGAAATATATTACAAACAGGGAGCTTTTTTTCCCCCTATACTCAATTCTAGGAACTATTTGTGTTTCAATATTTTAAAATAGTGTTTTCCTATTTTGAGAGGCATCAGAGCATTCAGATATGGATAGTCTCAAGGAATTCCTTTATGTCATATATTTCTCTCTGGCATTTTTTTCCCCCTTATCTCTGCCTCTCACATTAGTGTCAAGCCTGTGGCTTCCCCAGCACCTTAGGTCAAAGTAACCCAAGTGCATTCATTCAATGCTGAAACTAGAGAAGCAGGTAGATTTGGAGACATTGAGCCCTGTGATATACAGAGAACTTATTTAAAACTGTCAGGCTATTAAATCTATAGCTTATAAAGCCACACCACAGTGTCAGAGCTTCTGCCCTGACTTCGTTTATGTTTGTTAAACCTTTTTCAAAAAAAATCTTATAAGCATTTATCTATATTGATTTAAATATATATATATGTATGTGTGTGTATATATGTATGTATATATATATTTCTCCCCCCACCCCAAAGAAGGAAATGGCAGTCCATTCCAGTTTTCTTGCCTGGAAAATCCCATGGATAGAAGAGGCTGGTGAGCTACAGTTGCAAAGAGGGGTTGCAAAGAGTCAGACACGACTGAGCAACTGAACACATTTTTTTAAATTAAAAACAATTTTTTGGGCCACACCATGAGGCATGTGGTATATTAGTTCCCTGACTAGGGATCAACCTGGTACCCCCTGCATTGAAAGTGCAAAGTCTTAACCACTGGACCACCAGGGAAGTCCCTCTGCTTTGCCGTTAATTTGGCAAATAATCCTGGAGAGAGACTGTCTACTCCCCACGTTACTACTTTTTGTTTTTGTCTTTTGTGTCTTTGTATTTTTATGTGAATATAATAGAACTGTAACTAATTATTAACTGTAACTAATTGGAGGAAAGCCACATAAAGACATTCTAGTCATAACCCTTGACCTCCCAGTATTCACAACCTGTAGGCCAAAACAGAAACATACATAGCCAGGACTGGTTCATGTTTTCCAAGTCTCCACCTTATAGTAAGCACACCTACTGTGCATTTCCTTATTTGGTGCACAGAGATTCAAATCCTACCTCTGCCACTTACTAGCAATATGGCCTTGGTTTTCTCAGATATAAAATGAGGGAATTGATAGGTTCTTAACTCATTGGGGTATTGCCAGCTCTAAATTAGTCAAAGTATGCTAAGTGCTTAGAATAGTATCTGACACACAGCATATGTTCAATATGTATTTTATGATTATTAAGTAGAGCTTACAAAGTAAAAAGAAAAAATAAAAATAAATGTTGAAGTTGTTTGGTTTCATTGAGGCCATCTGCTTTTTAACTTTGATGAAATCCGTTTATGGAGTCACCAATCAGTTGCTTTGGACTTTCTGTCATGGATTCATTATAGAATGGTTTTTATAGTTCAGTAAGCAAGAGGAGCTAAAGCCAAAGCCGTCAAGTAAAATAAAGCATGTGACTCTTGGTTACTCAGTTTTTGTCCTTAGCCCAACCACCCCAGCCATCACAAACAGATACACATGCACACACACAGGAATGCATACACATTCTAAATTGTGAGGGTCTGGAAGATCTGTGAAGGAAAGAATACTGTATTTATTTTTGTGTTCTTGGAGTCTAGCATGATAACTTGTCCATAGCATGTTTTAGGGCTCCCCTGGTGGCTCACACGGTCAAGCATCTGCCTGCAATGCGGGAGACCTGGGTTGGATCCCTGGGTCGGGAAGATCCTCTGGAGAAGGAAATGGCACGTTTTAAATAATCAGTTTGTTTTTATGCATAAGCCCAGTTTTGTTTGGCAGGTCCTTCTTGAAGAACTAAAAACAATGTTAGCTCTAAACCATCACTTTGACCTGTGACTTCTGGAAATATAGAAGGTGGCACAATCTTTCAGGAAAGCAGTTTGCTTATTTTCATTGAGAACTTTAAAAATAATGTATATTATCTACCTTACAAATTTAACTTTTGAGACTCTATCATAAAAAAATAACTTTGCATTATGTACAGACCTGTTTGCCTTCATTTGGGCTTCTCAGGTGGCTCAGCAGTAAAGAATCCACCTGCAATGCAGAAGACGCAGATTCGATCCCTGGATCAGGAAGATCCCCTGGAGAAGGAAATGGCAACCCGTTCAGTATTCTTGCCTGGAAAATTCCATGGACAGAGGAGCCTGGCTGGCTGCAGTCCATGAGGTCACAAAGAGTCAGACGTGACTGAACATATACACACATAACTGTAAGGACAGAAAGGGAAATGATTAAATAAACTTTGTGTGCATGAGTAGAACTTCAAATCTATGTCCTTTTGGGAGACGGTTCATTCAGTTTTAAAACTGGTTTATATCAATTGAGATAGCATCTACAAAATTCAGATGCTTTTGTAAGTAAAATACACTATAAATAAGCTAATTTGCTCATGACTCATTTAATACAATGCCTCTATGTATAAATTTGTGAATGAATGTTATTCATATTCTTTACAAATATTTTTAAAACACAAATATAATATTATCTGTAAAAAAAAATACAAAATTGCCTACACAATAGAATCTCAGCTATCTAAAGAAATGTGTAGGATTGAGGTTAGCTGGCTGGATGCCATATTGTTGAAAGGTGCTGCTTCTAAGTATAATATTATGGGTGATTTTGCACCCCAGGTGTTTGATATACATGTTTACCATGTGTATATGTGTGTGTATTTCTTTTATAATACAAAGAAACTTAAAACAATATCAATTTCACATCAAAAACCCAAAAAGAAAACTCATCATCCCATGCATTCAAAACCAGTATTTTACTACAGTTTTTCTTACTTCCTTTTTATATCTTACTTTACTTTGGGTATAATAAATTCCATTTTCTTTGTTCACTTTAAAAAAAAAGCTTGTTTTTCTACTCTAGTATAAAAATAAGTCTCTCAAACCTTCCAAACTTAGGACATCAAAAGATAACTCAGTTACAGGTGATTTCATGAAAGTATTTCATGTGCTTATAACAGTTCTGCAGCTCATAGTTATCTGATTGAGCCTCTTTTCTTAAATGCTTCGATAAATTTTAAAATCTCTACATACTTTGAGAAGACGTTTTCTTTACTTTTGAAATGTGATTTATTTATCAATTGAAGTAGAACCTGCTTAATTCAGATCCTTTTGTATGTAGGTGGAATATGCTAGAATAAGCAGAGTAGCTAATGATTCATTTAAAATATGATAAAATACTTTGTGTTATATTTTTATGACTTTTTTATTTCTTGAATTTTTTCACATGTAGTGGCCACTGTGCTGTCTAGGCCAAGTAAGCCTACATTTGCCAGTGTCCCTTTGAAGCTATAGTAAGAATGTATTGACATTTTTCTTTGAGTCACTGTATCAAATTTTTTATGCTCTACTTAATTTTCTGAGACAAGTCAGATTTCCTTTACAGTGGCATTTTCTCACTAATGTGTGTTGTGTTTGCTTCTCCCATCTTCTGGAAGAGTCATATTGCATTTTGTTTATTGTGAATCATACTGGGCTAAATTTAAAATAGTGCATACCACTGGTCTGATTATTTTAAAGACTTACTTCATTTGCTACCATATAAAATGAGGAAATAGTGTTAGTGAGTTCTTTTTTCTAAGCATCCTTTAGGAGTGTATTTTATTTATCCCCACAGTGTGAGCCGATGGCTCACTAGCTCAAAATATATTTTCTGAAATGGTATGGAAAGAATAATGAAACCTCTGCTGCTGCTGCTGCTAAGTCACTTCAGTCGTGTCCGACTCTGTGTGACCCCATAGACGGCAGCCCACCAGGCTCCCCCGTCCCTGGGATTCTCCAGGCAAGAACACTGGAGTGGGTTGCCATTTCCTTCTCCAATGCATGAAAGTGAAAAGTGAAAGTGAAGTCGCTCAGTTGTGTCCGACTCTTCGCGACCCCGTGGACTGCAGCCTACCAGGCTCCTCAGTCCATGGGATTTTCCAGGCAAGAGTACTAGAGTGGGGTGCCATCGCCTTCTCTGAATGAAACCTCTATGAAGTCGTAAAAGATGAACATTTAGTCCAGCAAATCTCTGTGGGGTCTTATGTAAGTGTCCATCTATGCTGCAGCAGCGTGGGGGAGGTGATATGAAGCACTATTGTTTTCCCTTTGGATTTCTTTTATCTTGATATAATTTACGTTAGTACATAAGACAAGTTTAAGCCCCAAAGCCACACACTCCTCCTGCTAATATTTTACTCTTCACGTCTGTATTCTTTTCTAGGTTCATCTATTACATATTTGACAGTTATCCATAGTAACTGTAGTAATTATGAACAGTGTTCTATCGTAATCCATAGAAGCTCCTAAGCTAAAATAAATTTTATATAATAGCGATTTATTGCCAGCTTTCTCTGTCATGAAGATAAATGTGTTTTCAATAAAACATAGAATTATTGGATTCTATAACTTAATTATAGAATTTTTCAAAATGATGTATGATATTGGTTTAGGCCGAGCTACCGCGGTGAGGAGTGAAGCTGTAGCCATGAAAGAGACAAGGAACATAAACCTAAGGAGAAGCGAGTAACCCTCTTGACTCCCCCAGGTGGTAATTCAGAGATTACCGCCCACTTTGACCAAGAGCAGCTTCAGGAACATCGTCAGCCTATGCCTGAGCATGACTATTTTGAGTTTTTTTCTAATGATACTGGTCTGTATTCTCATGTGTATGCAAGAGCATACATCAACTTTAAAAACCAAGAGGACATTATTTTGTTCAGGGATCGTTTTGATGGTTATGTATTCCTTGACAATAAAGGTCAGGAATATCCTGGCATCGTAGAATTTGCACCTTTTAAAAAGCTGCAAAAAATAAGACTAAGAAAAAAGATACTAAAGTTGGGACTACCAATGATGATCCAGAATAAAGAAAATTTTTGGAGAGCTATGCTGCAGATAATGAGAAAATGACATCTACTCCATCTACTAGAGGAAATAGAAGCAAACAATAGAGAACTAATAGCCAAAAAGACAACTCCACTTTTGAGCTTCCTGAAAAACAAGCAAGAAGATGAGAGAAGAAAAGGGAGAAGAAAGGAGACGGTGAGAAATGGAAAGAAAAAGGCAAAGAGAAGAAGAGAGGAGGAAGTGGAAAGAGAAATAAAAACAGAAAGATATAGAAAAGCCAAAGAAGATAGAGTTCCGGAAAGGGACAGATTAAAGGATGAATCAAAGATTAAGCTGCTCAAGAAGCCAGAAAAAGGAAATGAAAAACAACTGGACAAAAGAGAAAAGCTCAAGAAATCGGACAAAGAGAATATGAGTGATGAAAGAGCCAGTGGGCAGAGTTGTACATTGCGCAAGCGTTCTGAGGGTGAATTTAAAGATGGAAAGCCTGAGAGACCTGAAGATGAGGTGGTAGAGAATACAGGGAGAAAGAGCGGGATTACAAACGAGACCAAGAGCGCATCCTGCAGGAGAGAGAGAGGCTGAAGCGGCAGGAAGAAGAGCGCCGCAGGCAGAAGGAGCGCGAAGAGAAAGGAAGAAGGAGAAAGAAGCACTTCCGGATAAAGAAAAGAAGCCTGAAAGTACGGAGCCAGTAGGCAGCTCAGAAAAAGACTGAAAAGAGAGAAGTGGTTAAGAGAGCTCACATAAGAAACAGGGAGTGCCCGGCGATGCAGCTTTACCAGCCAGGAGCTCGAAGCCAAAATCGACTCTGACCCCCTGATGACTGCACCAAGTCTGGAGAGTCAGCCATAGGAAAAAGCAGGAAAGTGGTGTTAGCCATAGAAAAGAAGGAAGCGACGAGTGATAGTCCACATGGCCTTAGGTGTCCTGACTGTCCAGCCGAAGAGCACGAATTAAGCAATCCACAAGTGCCTTCGGGGCAAAGGAATAGAGAGAGAGGAAGGGGGTCGCTGGGCTGGTGGGGTACACTGCCGAGGAGTATGTTTTGCGTCAAAGCAGGAAGCCGATAGCAGGTTCAGATTGGAAGTACGATTTTCATTTTTTATACAGTTTCTACAAATGAACTTTAAAGTGTCAGACAAAGCTGAGGAGGAGAGGACATGCATTGTAGTTTCAGGCAAGAAATGTCACAAGAGGACTTATTTAGGTATGACACGGGAAGAAGATACGAGAACTGGCTTTCAAATCAAAAGGTTTTGTTAATAATCCTGGATTGAATTTTCTTAAATTTCAGTGGAGAAGAGTTGCTGTGAAGTCGCGTTCGGATCCAGTTATAGTCATTGTTGGTGATAACTGTTGACTTTGTGTAGTTTAGAAGCAAGAAGCATGTAATTGTAATACAAGTACAGTGAAGGATATAACACATTTTCACTTATCCAGAAATTTAAATAGTCATGTAATGTTGATAGCTTATGTCCTAAAGTTTTAGAACTAGTTTAGGAACCACTACCCACTCCAGTATTCTGGCCTAGAGAATTCCATGGATTGTGCAGTCCATGGGGTCGTAAAGAGTCGGACACAACTGAGCGACTTTCACTTTCACTTTAGTTCTTTGTTTGCTTACGTGACATTAGTGTAAAACAATTTTTTAAAAAACATCTACTTTTGCCGTTAGCAATTTTTATATTCGTACAGTCTAACCCTTAGTTGATGCTTGACAATCCAGTCTTTGTTTGACCTTAGGTCCCATGAGCTGAGTGCCTACCCTCTCCAGGAAGGAACCTGCACCAATATTTGTTCCTGTTAAATAGCAACTTAGCTTATTTTCCATTGATATCAATAAATATCAACACTCAAAAAATGTATGATATTATACATTTTGAGATAATGTATGATACAGTGGAAGCTTCAATAAGATTTTATGTCTAGATTATTTCTTTTGTCCTCTTACAGTCAATTAACTCACTTAAGATGGAGCTACTTCTTCACATAGAAAGCATATATTCAGAATTTTGTTATATTAAATAAGTTTTGTTATAAATTTTAATTTTCATCAAATACTTTTCTTCTTTGAAACCTAAAAGAATTGGCAGAGAATACTAGAAACCAAAAATGTGAACACTAAAGATGTTAAAGTTGTGTATTTCATTCTAAGATGTGAATACATAGATAAAAGATAAAGTTTTTTAACTTGTAAACTCTCCCAAAATAGACAGATTCTTTAAATCTCAGATTTCCAGGTAAATTACCTTAACTTTTCAAATTACTTTGCTGATACAAACAGATCTAAAATTTCACTGAAATTCTTAATGAATAGTTGATGATACTCAATGGAAACCTACCTTAGGAAAAAATTACTGCAGAGAATATCAAACTGCAAGTAGGATGAATTCAAAAAAGAAATGCAGGAAATTGGGCCTTGGGATAAAACCGTTAATCTTCTGATGAAAGCACATTTTGTTGTTTTAAATGTATGACTATATGGTTAACACAGATCAGCAGTAGAACTCTCCATTTGATGATTGATTGGTCAGCTTTTTTAACCTTGTATATTGAGACTTTGTGGAACGGAAGCAAAACCCAAATCATTGAAGTTTATGTCCAGAAGGGATCAAAGGATCATAGAATACAGGTGAGGAGGCTGAGGAATAAGTTATTTGGCTAAATGTATGGTGCTCTGGCTGGTTTGTTGGTGGCCAAGAAAGCTCTGGTGACAAAGAGGGTAATTCAGAAGGAATGGAACCTGTGGAACAGACACTGTAGCCACAGGAAGATTCTGGGTTTAAAGTGGAGAGAGCAGAACGATCCACTAGATCCAGGGTAAGGGCAGAATGTTGTCTCCTGTTGCTCCCGGAGCTTTGGAAGGATTATGTACTAACCAGAATATGTTAGTAGCATATCTTGTGGGAAAAGGCAGACTAAAAATCAGAAAGTATATTATATTCTCAATTCTTAAAAGCCACCAAACTATTCACAGTATTGTCTGTGGATGGTTAGGTTGAGAGTTTTCCTCCTCCTCCTCTTCCCTCTACTTCTTTTTTCCCCTTTCTTCCTCTTTTGTATATTTCTCAAACATTTACAGTGAATATGTAGTAATTTTATGATAAGAAGCCTGTTATTAAAGTTTCCAGTAGGATCACATCTTCCATAGGTAGAAAAATAGATGTTCATTCATCTTAATAGGAATACATTCATTTGGGATATCAAGATCAGAATACCAATCATGTACACAGTTTATTGATGAGATGTACCGTTGATTTCGTGCACAGAGTTGTTTCATCTGGTGGTTAATGGAATCACTGCCATGGCTTCCTGTTGTTGCTTAAAGTTAATTATTTCAGTTGTATCAAAGGGTAGGTGATGTTGGGTTTAATTAGGAGGAATCACTTGGAATTATTTGGAGTTATTATGGCCTACACAGTGAAGTTGAGTCTTCATGCTCACTGCTTTCAGAGCAAAGGGATTTTTAGTCTTGTTGGCAGGCAGGATGCCCAGAGTGGGGTGTTGGACTCTTGCCAGATTTGTTTGTGAAGCAGAAGAGGGCATATACCAGAACACTTGGGTTCTGTTGAGGGCGTGTCAATGCATGTGTTAGGGGTGAGTAGTTACCAGGACACAGGGAAGTCCCCTGGGAGGCAGTGGGGCAGGTCAACAGAAAAGGGTACATGTGAAGAGTCAGGGTGGAGGGCTGTAGCGGTTCATTGACTGTCCAGCAGGGCTTTTGTGGGGGCTTCCCAGGTGGTGCTAGTGGTAAAGAATCCACCTACCAATGAAGGAGATGCAGGAGACACGAGTTTGATCCCTGGGTCAGGAAGATCCCATAGAGTAGGAAATGGCAACCCACTCCAGTACTCTTGCCTGGGATATCCCATGGACAGAGAAACCTGTTGGGCTATAGTCCGTGCGATCACAAAAGAATCTGACACAACTGAGCATGTGCGCACGTTCTGTTTTAAAGAACCAGAGATGTATTCATCAGGCAGACTGTTTCTCTGGGCTCTTCTCCAGTGTCAAAGCTCATCCATATAAAAGCAAATAAAGCATTGTGCTCCTAATTACCTTAATGTGAATTATTTACTTTATGGTATTAAAGAGAGAAATTGAATACTGATCAGTGTCTTTGATTTCTCTGCACGTGACTGAACTGCTTACTCCTGGAATAAGAATAAATTTGCCAAATGGATCACAACTTCATTCTAAAACCAAATAGAATGATTTTTCAGTGATCTATTTTCAATCATCTGTCCCCTTGTTATTCTTAATTACCAACTATAATTACTTGCTTCTGTCACCATTGTCATGGCTGTATAGCTAGAAAGACCCAACTGGGGAATCTGAATGGTTGAGATACCTAATCCCATATTATTGTCAAATTAAATAACCCATTCTGGCTCTGAGAGCCTTCAACTGGACAATGTATTCCCTTCATCTCTGCTTTATTTTGACACCTACATCAGTGGTTGTGATATGCTGGGTTTCTTTCTTGCATGGAAAAGAAATTTATTTAAACTATAAATTTCATGTTGGCAAACAAAATGATTTTTGCTGATGCTCTGATAAAGAGCCTAACAGCAACACCATCAAATGTATTGAAACTTAAGGAACACCCACTCAGTTACTTTTTCTCTAGAGCCAGTAAGGTTTTGAAATGAGCAAACACAAGTTGGCCAAAGAAATTTCACTGTCTTTTTGTAAGAATAATGTTTTTCAAAAAAGTAATTTTGCAAAGAATATTTCAGAATACTGGGCATGTTTATAAAAGCTAAGATAGCTTAGTCACATAAGGAAGCATAATATTTTTCAATGTCTTTATATTTGGGATAACCATACTAAAATGATAGTTGTTTCAATTATTCAACAAGTGGTTTCTAATGAGTTTTTTTTTATAATCATATTGGTAATACATATTAATTGCAGACAAATGGAATCAATTCAGATAAGTAAAATGAGGAAAAAGGAATCAATCTCTAACCTTCCTACTCAGAAGTAACCACTGTGAACCTTTTTGGTTATATCCTGCTGCTGCTGCTGCTGCTAAGTTGCTTCAGTCGTGTCCGACTCTGTGCAACCCCATAGACGGCAGCCCACTAGGCTCCTCTGTCCCTGGGATTCTCCAGGCAAGAATACTGGAGTGGGTTGCCATTTCCTTCTCCAATGCATGAAAGTGAAAAGTGAAAGTGAAGACTTTATCTAAATTATTGTAAAGTTATATTTATGTATAATACAAAAGTGAAAGTGAAAGTCACTCAGTCATGTCTGACTCTTTAATTTTAATTGTGTAAAACATAATTGAGATAAAACTTATAATTATATAAATATAATGTTTAAAAGTATGAATTAACATTTATTGAATGCCTATCTTGAAAACCCACTCCAGTATTCTTGCCTGGAGAATCGCATGAACAGAACAGCCTGGCGGGCTGCAGTCCATGGGGTCGCAAAGAGTCAGACACGACTGAAGCGACTAAGCATGCACGCATGCTTACTGTTGTGAATCATGTGTTTTTTTTTTTAAAAATACATTTATGCCTTTTATATAGGTAGATTTTCTTCTTAAATTCTGGGCCCTGGGGCCTGTGTTCTGCGATATTCAAAGGTATGCAAAGATATATGAAGAATAGGGAAAGGAAAGAAAGCCAAGAAGTCCTTTCTTTTTGTTCTGGCTGTGCTGGGTCTTCACTTTGTTAGGCAGGCTCCTCTAGTTGTGGCATGTGGGTTTAGTTGCCCTCAGCATGTGGAATCTTAGTTCCTTGACCAGGGATCAAACCCGCAACCCCTGCATTAGAAGACTACTTCTTAACCACCCGACCACCAGGGGAGCCTTCATAGGCCCTGGTCCTCTATCTTCTGAGACCTGGGAGCTTTGATGGCAGGGGCGGGAGCTGAGGAGAAGGAGAGGTTTTTTTTTTCCCTCCCTCATTTCTTTGACTACTAAAGAAAGAGGTGAAGATTAGGTGCAGAGGAAGAGAGGAATGCAAAGATTATTTGTTCCTCCTCCTGTTGCTTGTCTTTAAAATTTGTTTACAAAGGGCCTCGGGCAGAGGAGAAAGGAGCTGAGGAGCAGCCTAAGACTCTGTCAAGTTTAAAAAGTGCTTGGGAGATCATCAGTACTGACTATTCAGCCGTTTCTCTCACCAGCCCACATCCTTCTAATTTTAAGGGCCTGAGCAGGTGTTTAGGTTTTATTTTGAAGTTTATGTTAACAGCAATGTAAAAATAGCCATTTTCACAATATGTATTTACATCCTGTTTCTAGAAAATGTAGTGTGTGAAGGAAGAATCACAGTTTCTTAATATTTGGTTTTGTAAAAAGATACCCCTCTTTATCAAAAGCCTTATATGAATAATAGGATATTTTAAAATAGCAGTATACTACCTTGCCTTTCAGATATGATTCAAGAAAAAAATTATGCAAAATTTAGGGCCAACAATTACATGGTATAAGAGAGGAACACCTTAATTATAATGAACTTCTCTGGCAAATTAGTGCTGAGACCACTTCCTGACCCAGGGCGTTTAGTAAATGCTGACCTAAGGTGCACCACCTTTTCTTTAAAATGTGCCACTATGCAGGGGCTAAGACATTTTTTTGAAGTATGAACTCTTGAGTCCTTCTTTTTAAAGTGTACTTCCTGTATCTCTGGATTTTTTAAGCACTCTGGGAAAATCCTCAGACATTGTACCTTTAAATACAGCCTCTCTTGTGTCCAGTGGTTCATTTTGAGGCTCATTAGATATACGTTAGACCGTCTTATTCTTTGTCTTCCACGTCTCATAACTTCTTTTGCGTATTTTCTATCTCCAGGTTTCTGTGCTGCATTCTTAGTAATTTCTTCTGATCCATTGTTCTGTTTACTTATTCTGTCTTTGTTGGTGTGTGCGTCCTCAGCCACTGAGCCGTGTCCAACTCTTTGAGACCCTATGGACTGTAGCCCGCCAGGCAGTAATTCTGTCCATGGGATTCTGCAGGCAGGACTATTGGAGTGGGTTGCCATTTCCTCCTCCAGGGGATCTTCATGACCCGGCAGAGTACTTTTATTTCAGTAGTTCATCTTCTTTCCAACAGTTGCATTTTTCAATCCCCTGATCATTTTTTATCTCCGATTGCTTGCTTATTTGGGGAAATCGCTTTTTTATTTTTCAACCATTCCTTACCTATTTTTTATTCCAACATATGAAGTGTTTGTTGTCTAACTCTGTTGTTTGTTATTTCTGCTTCTTATTCACGATGAAGTTCAGATTTGATTGATGTTAACTGTGAAAAACTAGAAAGTCTAAGTTGAGGTTCCTTTCCTCCAGAGACTCTCTGTGTTTGTCATCAGGACCTGCTGATGTAGGGCCACTTTAGACCCTGCCCAGCATCTCAGGCTTAATCAGGGGCCCTCTGGCTCTTCTCTGCCACCTTGGTACTGCCTCACATGCTAGTCTCCCACCATAGCCGTGACAATAGCATTTGCTCTCAGGAAATCACCACTTTTCCAAGCCCTGGGTTTTTTTTAATATTCAGCTCAGATGTCTCTCTTACATCATATGAGTTCAGAGAGGGAATACAACTTTTCTGTGCTGACTGAGATTTGAGAAGGCCCCTCGGAACATCTAAACTACCACTCTCCTGGAAGTGGAATTATGTAGCATCATGTTGCCCTTGACATGTAATGTCCCTTGAAAGTAGTTTGAGATCAAACCAAGAACCCAGTGCCCTGAGCCAGAGCTGGTGGTGTTGCCTGAGATGGAGACAGGCTGCCACCCTTCCTCTGAGCTGGCCAACGCAGGGCACCGCTGAGTTGACCGTTCCCTGGGGGTTGCTGCATAACTGAAGAGACTGCTTTCTAATCAGTCCATGGGGTGGGTAGCCAAGGGAAGCAGAGCTGACCATGCTCTGATTCTGTGATTTGCACATCGCCACTCTTAGAGGCGTGATCTCAGTGTGCCCAGCACCCACCAATGGCATTGGGCACCTGGCAGTAGTGTTTTATTACCCCAGATGGTCAAGCGAAATTACAGAACTTCCAGAATTGGTTCTTTCCTCCTAATGATATTAGCCAAAAAGACTAACCAATCTTCATCTCACCTTGCCTCGTGGAAGCTTGAAAGTGAAAGTGAAGTCGCTCAGTCATGTCCTACTCTTTGCTACCCCGTGGACTGTAGCCCACCAGGCTCCTCTGTCCATGGGATTTTCCAGGCAAGAATACTGGAGTGGGTTGCCATTTCCTTCTCCAGGGGATCTTCCCAACCCAGGGATTGAACCCAGGTCTCCCGCATTGCAGGCAGATGCTTTAACCTCTGGATTTAGTCTTTTTTTCCCACGGCCTTCCATCTTTATTAAAATCGATCACTACTCCTTCCAAAGCACTTTTTTTATTACTAACTGCTTAACTAAAAACTATGGGCAAAGTGGTTTCAGTCTCATTGTGCTCTTCAATAATAATAACCTCAACATTTCTTTTTCGTGTGTATTTTAAAGTAATGATGTTTTATAAAATGTCGCCGGTTTTCTAACCTCTATTTTGTTCTTCATTATCACAGTTTCTCTAGTACTCTGTGTGATTTGTAGTTTCAATTTGATGTGTGCGCTCACCTCATCCTTTTATTATATTAGTGCCTAATACAGTCAGAGCTTGGCCTCACTCAGATTTCTCAGTAACGGATAATTCTTGTTTATTAGGTTTCAAGGCTTGAAGACTCACTATTATATCTCTCCTGAGCATTTTATTCAAAGAGAGAAGGTGGTTACTTACATCTTTACTACCAGCACATTAACTTTGTTGGGGAAGTTAGGGAGGAAAAAAAGGCATGACTTGACATTCAATTGTGCTCTGTAATGGCCCATATCTAGTGTGTTCAGCCCCTTATGAAGTTGTGGAGCATTTTGAGGACTGAAGTGTGAGTTGGCATAAATCACACTGCAGGCTATGTGTCTTTGGTTATGCAGTCAGAGTTACCAGTTACAATCCGTCCATACTCATGGGGAAATTATAAAATGTTCACACCACTTATGGTTGCCTGGGGAGAAGGTTGGGAGAAAAGGATAGTTAGGAAGTTGGAGATGGTAGTGTATACACGGCTCTATTTAAAATGGATAACCAACAAGGACCTACTGAATAGCACATGGAACTCTGCTCAGTGTTATGTGGCAGCCTGGATGGGAAGGGAGTTTGGGGAAGAATGGATACATGTATGTATATGGCTAAGTCTCTTCACTATTCACCTGAAACCATTAACAACATTGTTAATCAGCTATATCCCAACACAAAATAAAAAGTTTAAAACTAATAATAAGAAAAAAAAATGTTCATACCATTTGGCCCAATCATCCCACTCCTTTGAATTTATCCTGAGGATTTGTCCAACAGCATTTTTAAAAAGCACAAAGCTATACAAAATGATGGGTATTATAGCATTTTCTTTAACAGAAAAGAATAGACAGTATTTAAATGCCTGATATTTTAGCAAATTAGGGGGCATTGACTTGATGAACTATTATGCAGACATTTAAGTCATAATGCTGACTGTAGAAATTCAAGGGACACTTAGATATGTGGTAAATGCACAAAATAGACGATTGAATTAAATATACACAATGATTATAACTTGACAGATCAGTAGACTTACAGACAAAAATTAGACAGAAAAATGTAAAACAGAGATTTGTGTTAGCTTCGGGAAATAAAGGTAATTTTATTCATTTGAGATATTTCTCTTAAATGGCATCATGTGGTTTTTACAGCAAACGTGCGATTTTTTAAAAGCAGTGAAGAAAAAAAAGAAAGTGTAGATAAATATAGGACATCTCAATTGTCTCACAGACCAGGTGCTTGCAGAGTTTTCCTACTGCCTGGGGAGAGAGGGCTTGCAGTGTGAAGTTTCAGGGACCACATTTTCCACACTGCTCCCTTTGGAGGGAGAGACGTTTTGAAGAGGCGGCTTTAGCAGAGGAAAGGAGGCTGGGTCATTTATCTCATTCTCTTTTTCATTTTTATCACTGTTGACAGATGTACTCTTTTCTCATGCCCGCCCTCATGGCCAAATGCCAGAGGCCCTTCTTCCCTTTCCAGAGCTTCTCTAGTCGGGGCAGCCTTTCTCATACACAGGCTGACACACTCGGATGACACTCATGAAATCTTCCTTCACTTTCTCATTACTTTTCTTTCCCATTGTATCCACCAGTTTCAGCATCATCTCTGGTCCTGGTTTGAAACCTGCCTAAACATTCATTTTTCTAAGGACCCTATATGGACTCATCTGTATGGACTTTGGGCATCCCAGGTGGCGCTAGTGGTAAAGAACCGGCCTGCCAATGCAGGAAATGTAAGAGACATGGATTTGATCCCTGGATCAGGAAGATCCCCTGGAAGAAGGCATGGCAATCCACTCCAGTATTCTTACCTGGGGAATTCCATGGACAGAGGAGCCTGGTGGGCTACAGTCCATAGAGTCGCAAAGAGTCAGACACGACTGAGCAACTCACTTTTCCTCATATCCATTTCATGAATATTGGTGCCTGTCCTCAAGTTGACTTAATGCTCACTTACTCTGATTTTCCTTGCCTATTTGCACAGGCCTCAGAAGAGGGATCTCCACCAAGTGTGTATCAGAAAATGTGCTCAGTTGATCCAGAAATGTTGTCACTTCTAGGTGGGCAGATGCCAAGTGTTTATTTCCAATGGCAAACTGATCATGAGAATAGTGACTTTTTTGAGCACTTACGATAGAACATGCGCCAGTGGAAACACTTTCTACTTAGGATATAATTTGTTCCTAACTGCAGTCTTATTTGTGGAGTTATCCAGGTTTCACAGGTAAGGAAACTGAGGCACAGAACTGCTAAGCAAGTACATAGTGACCTAGCGTATTGCAGACTCCAAAAATCACCCATCAGATGGCAAAGATTGCCACAGCTGGAGTTGAAGGTGACTGTGGGAAGGTTTGACTTCATTTCAATATTTCAAACCTTGGGAGCTTTCACATAAACATCTGAATTTTGGCTTTTCTTTGAAAAATAGAAGGGTTTGACAACAATTTGCTGGAGTTGAGTAGAATCTGTTCCTTTAGAGGGGAAATAGGCTGCCTCCCACCATGCCACAGTTGGGCTCATGTCACTTAGAATTTTATCATACTTTTCTTTTTCACCAGTTAAGATATTGTTTCACTTTTTTCTTTTTTTCCTCTGCTTAATATTTAAAGTTTTTCCTGTTGATATACAATCTTGCTTTATTTAGGGATTTCTGTTTAATCTTTGTAACTTTGAGTATTATGGGGAATCATTCATGTGAAGTCCCAAGTGGCTCAAGAATTTGAAGTTAATCAGTCCCTAGGAAATGGACTCAGTGAACATAATCACTGAAGAATAAAGCTGTCATAGAGCAATGAATAGAAATGGAAAGTATTTGACTAAGAAAGACTTTAGCTTTGTGTGAAATCTTCAATAAAATTCTGTTGGTTTCCTTGTGATACCAGAGCTTGATATTCTCTATGCTTCATTAAAAAAAAATCAGCACTACCAAAATAATGATTTTAAAACACAGTTGTGATGGTATCATGTCTCTGACTAAATAGCCTTTGCTGCAGCCTCACTGCCTTGTGGAAAAGGTCAAGGCTTTGCATGGCTCACAGGGCTCTTGTGATATGACCTGTGCATTCTTCTCAAGCTTCATCTTCCATTAAAATGCTTGAAACTAGGAGCATTGGAAATATAATCAAATGAAGTGTTACATGAGTGAAATAGTTGGGGAAAGTTTCAATTTAGGTAGACAGGCTGGGTAAGACTTCACTAAGGAAGAGACTTTAAGTAATATGAAGGAGACACCCAGGTGAGTATCTTGGGACGAGCATTCCAGGTAGAGGAAAGATGTGCAAAGTCTCTGAGTGCATGTCTGCTTGGCAGAGGGGAGCCCAATGTGGCTGGTATAGCAGTGACCGAGGCGATCTGAGAGACAACAAGGAACCAGGACAAAATGAACCTTTAGGTCTAATGACATCTACATGACTTGGAAGCCCTGGGCTGGTTTTCAGTAAGGGAATGACATGATCTCACTCACACGTTTAAACAGAGCATCCTGGATCTGGTACTGTTATAAATTGAAAAGAACAAGGCAAGAAGCAGGGAAATCTGTTAAGAGGCTTTTGCAACAACGCATGGTAAGATATCATGTCAACTCAGACCAGCATAGTGGAAATGGAGGTGATGAGAACAGATAAGATTCTGGGTATCGTTTGAAAGATAAATCAGCACATTTTGTTAACAGGCCAGAGGCGGGGTATGACGGAAAAAGTAGCATCAAAGATGAGATGAAGGTTTTCAGACTAATCAGAAAAGTTAATATTAACTGAGCTAGGGAGGATTTAAGAGGAACATGGTTGGGGGATGGTAATGCATGGAGTTCCATTTGAGACAAGTCTGTGATGCCTGTTTAACATCCAGGGGACATGACAAGCAAGCAACTGGATAGATGAGTCTGAAGTTCAGACTGAAGGTAGAAATCAGTCATCAGCATACAGTGTTATTTAAAGCTATGGTTCTTGCTGAGAACACGAAGGTCTGAGGCCAGGAGTGTTCCAACCAGTCTTAGAGGTCAGGGAGATGAAGGGTGATTGAGAAGGAGCAGAGAGAAAAATAAAACACAATTAAACACTCTTGATGTCCTGGAGCTTAGGAGGGTTCAAAAAAGAAAAAGTGGTCAATTGCTAATGAGAACTCAAAAATGAGAAGTAAGAATTGATTATTGGAGTTAGCAAGTGGAGGTCACAGGCAACCTTGAGATCAGGCAAGGTCCCTGCTCTTGGAACTTACATAATAGGAGAAATACAGACAATACAAAGTTTGACAGATAAATACATAATATATATTGACAGGTAATGATGAGTGCTATAGAAAAAAAAAAAGAAGATAGGGTCATGAGATATAATGACTGGGATGCTCCTGTATATAGGGCTGTCAGGGAATACGTCTCCAAGAGGTGTTATTTGAGCCAAGACCTGAAGGGAGTGAGGGCACAAAGGTTGGTATGAGGAACCTGCATAGCCGTATGGATTCTACACCCAGCGTCCTTCTGATTGGCCAGATGTTTGGACTAATTGGTTATTTCCCAGAAGTATGCCAGCTGTTGAATATTTTTCATATTACCCCTGGCTGAGCCTTGTGACTATATGGGGAAAATGGCATTCTAGATAGGAAGAACAGCACAGTGAAAGCCCAGAAACAGGGCATGTTCAAGCGTACCAGAAGCCAGTCCTAATCGAGTGGCTAGAGCGGGGGGAGACATGACGTGGAGCTCTCCTGCTTTCAGAAGATCTCTCCCAAACATTTGCTCTATTATCTAACAATGCTTGCTTGTGCTCATGCTATTGCTCAGTCGTGTCCAGCCCTTAGCAGCCCCATGGACTGGTCTGTCCATGGCGTTTTTCCAGGCAAGAATACTGGAGTGGGTTGCCCTTTCCTTCTCCAGGGGATCTTCTCAACCCAGGGATTGAACCCACATCTCTTGCGTCTCCTAACAATGCTTAATTACCTTAAAAGGCTGTCATTCACTGAGTGTATGTGTGTGTGAATGTACAGTGCATATGTGTATACATGTGTGTGTGTACATTTGTAATTATTACACATGTAAGTTTGCTCATTGCCAGTGAGAAGAAACGACTTTCTGCACATACATTAAATATACCACTATCAAATATTATACTCATCAATCTTAGTCATGTATTTCTAGAGAGAAAGGAAAACTTTAAGAGCTGAGTGTTGTCTTGAATATTTTCTCACTGACATGGATTTTTTATATAGTGAAATATCAATGGTATGTCATAAAGTTATAAACTTACCAAACTCCTTCCTGAGATATCTAGGCCTATAAACTCAAAACTTATTTGGCGGTTTCTTATAATCTAGAGTATGGTTGATTGGAAAGTGCTTTTCTCTGGGTTTTAAGAACTTTTTCTCTTGAATCTACCTATATAATAAAAAATGGGAAAAATCAAATTGTATCTAGAAAAATATTTATCCATAATTAAATATTCCAACTGCCACAGTTTCATTTCTGTGTGCTACTTTCTGATTTTTATTTCAAATTTGTATATAATTGTGATATATTATATTAAAATATATGTGTGTACATATATATCTTTTGACTTTTAATATTTTTATAAACACTTCTCCATATTTCTTTATATACACTTATGTGTGTATATATATATCTTTTTAATGGCAACATAATATTCAGTATTTATAAATTTAAAATAATTTTTGTAACTTTCTCACACTTTGTACAAAAATAAACTCAAAATGGTTTAAAGGCTTCAAGGTAAGACCTAAAACCATGAAATGTCCAGAAGAAAACACAGACAGTACGCTGACATCAGTCTTGGCAATATTTAATCAGATCTGTCTCCTTAGGCAGGGTTAACAAAACCAAAAATGAGCAAAAGGGACTAGATCAAACTAAAAAGCTCTTGCACAGCAAAGGAAACTATCAACAAAATGAAAAGTTTGCCTACTGAATGGGAGAAAATACTTGCAAACGATATGTCCTATGAGGGTTTAATGACATAAAAAAACAACTCAAAAAATGAACAGAAGTCCTCAGTAGACATTGCTCCAAAGGATGCATACAGATGATCAACAGGCACATAAAAAGCTGCTCAACATCACTAATTATGAGGAAGATGCCCATCAGAACCACAGTGAAATATCACCTCTCATCAGAATGGCTGTTAACAAAAAGACAAAAAAAAAAAAAAAACTGTTGGCGAGGTTGTGAAGAAAAGGGAACCTTCATGCACGGTTGATGGAAGTATAAATTGGTGTAACCATTATGAAAAAATGCTATGGAAGTTCCTCACAAAATTGAAACTAGAACTACCATAGGATCCAGCAGTTCTCAGTTCAGTTGAGTTCAGTCACTCAGTCATGTCCAACTCTTTGGGACCCCATGGACTGCAGCACGCCAGGAAATGCTACTACTGGGTATTTATCTGAATAAAAGGAAAACACTAATTCAAAAGGATAATCCCCTTTATCTTCATTGCAGCATTATTTATGATAGCCAAGATATGGAAACAACCTTAGTGGCCATCAGTAGATGATAGGATAAACAAGATCATGTGTGTGTGTGTGTGTTTATATAGATATGTATAATACATATGTGTAAATATATTTTTGCATGTGTGGCTTCCCTGGTGGTTCAGACAGTTAAGAATTTGCCTGCAATGAGGGAGACATGGGTTCGATCCCTGGGTTGCAATGTGGGAGACATGGGTTGGGAAGATGCCCTGGAGGAAGGCATGGCAACCCACTCCAGTATTCTTGCCTAGAGAATCCCCATGGACAGAGGAACCTGGCTGCACAGCATGTGGGGTCACAAAGAGGTGGACATGACTGAACAACTAAACATGCACACATGTGTATACACACACACACACATATACACACAATGAAATATTACTCAGCCATTAAAAAATAATGAACTCTTGCTATCTGCAACAACATGGAGGAACCCAGAAGGTATTATGCTAAAGTGAAATAAGTCAAACAAAGAAAGACAAATACTATATGAATTCACTTATATGTGTAATTTAAAAAAAAAACAAATGAACAAACATACTGAAACAGTCACAGATACAGAGAATAATAAGTAGTTGCTCAAGGGAAGAGAGGAACAGGGTATGAGAAAATAGATGAAGGCGATTAAGAGGTACAAGCTTCCAGTTATAGAATAGTCATGGGTATGAAATGTACAGTGTAAGGAGTACAGTCAGTAATAATGTAACATCTTTGTATGATGACCAGTGGTAACTAGACTTATTGTGGTGATCATTTGCTGGCCAGGTTGCTGCTGCTGCTGCTGCTGTTGAGTTGCTTCAGTCGTGTCCAACTCTGTGCGACCCCATAGACGGCAGCCCACCAGGCTCCCCTGTCCCTGGGATTCTCCAGGCAAGAACACTGGAGTGGGTTGCCATTTCCTTCTGCAATGCATGAAAATGAAAAGTGAAAGTGAAGTCGCTCAGTCATGTCCTACTCTTAGCGACCCCATGGACTGCAGCCCACCAGGCTCCTCTGTCCATGGGATTTTCCAGGCAAGAGTACTGGAGTGGGGTGGCGTTGCCTTCTCCGTTTGTAATGTATAGAAATACCAAATCACTATATTGTGCCCCAGGAGCTAAGACAGTGTTGTAGGCCAATTGTAGTTCAAAAATAAACAAATTCATATAAAAAGAGATCATATTTGTGGTTACCTGAGGTGGGAGGTGGTAGGAGGAAGGATTGGATGAAGGCAGTCACACGGTACAAACTTCCAGTTGAAAGTTAAATCAGTGTTATAATGTACAATGTGATAAACATAATTTGCGTTGCTGTATGTTGTGTATAAAAGTTGTTAAGAGAGTAAATCCTAGGAGTTCTTATCATGACAATTTTTTTTATTTTACTTTTATTTTGTATCTATATGAGATGATTGATGTTCACTAAATTTATTTCATGATGTATGTAAGTCAAATCATAATGCTGTACACCTGAAACTTATACAGGGCTGTATGTTAATTATATCTCACAAAAACAGAAAGGGAAAGAAAGTTTAAGTAATTTCTATACAACTTCAGTATATGTATGGATAACTATATGTGTATGTTGCATATATATTTCCACTTCTAACGATTTAGTAAATTTCCACATGTTTAAAAATCATATATATCCTTCTAGTGATAGCATCATATTCAGTTGTATCAATTGCACTCTAAGATACATGCTTCTCCCCATTAATGGGCACTGAAGTTGTTTCTGTTAGTTTTTATTGTCATACACTTTTAAAAAATTATAACCATAGATTAATTTACAACAGGGGAGTCACTGAACATATTTATTGTCTTCTCATTGGCAAATATTTCTCCAGATAGGTTGTATTTGTAATGTCATTAGCAATGAATGAGTTTATTTTCTCCACTCTAACCCTGAAGAGTATTTTTTTTTAATTAAAAAATGTTTTGCTGGACTATTTGCTGGTGTACTTCCCTTTATATTTCTTTAATCATTAGCAATGACTTTGTGGGGTTTTTTCCCTACTTTCTGTATTTTGTCTTTCATTAAATTTTTGAATTGCTTACCCACTTATTCATTGGGGTTTTACTGGTGGTCTTATTTGAAAATATTTTTTAATTTCTTAATATTTATAAAAACATTAAACATTTTTAAATTTTACTAGAAATTAACCCTTTACTTCTTATAGTTTGTTGTAACCTTTTCCCCCTCTTTCATTGCATTTTCCCCTTAATTCTGTTGTCCTAAAAGCTCTTATTTTTACCATTTTCCCCTTGAGTGTGCCACTTGTTATGTCCTCTAGATCTGTTTCTTAAGATTTTTTTTAGACTGATGTCCTTATCCTTGATCATGTTGGCTATACTTTTCAATTGCTATCTCTAGTACTTAATAATAGACTATAATTTCTCTTTGACTGTTAGCAAAGTATAAACCCTTGAAGCACCTAGCATCTCCTTATTCTCCCCTTTGCTTCATACTTCTAAGGTTTTGTCATCCCTTACTTGAGGCACCAACTGATATTGACAGTATTCTGTAATACCTGTCTCTCAAAATAGGTGCCAACCATGAGCCACTGGCCGGGCCCTGACTGTGGCTGAATAGCATGCCTTCCTGCCGCTTTTATTTTGAAAGGCTGTTACTTCTACCCTTTAGCAGTAGAGAAAGTGAGAAATGAAAGGATTATGTTGATCCCCGTCATCTTGCTATAGCTAGGCAGCTTCCACAAAAGCCATATGTAGTACACATGCTTTCTTCTTCATTCTCACAAAATTACAGCGGCCAGCTCTTTGTCACTTACACACCATACTGACCCGTCCTAGATGGCTGCATGCCAAGATGGGTCTTATGGGCTCTGTTCACCAGTGGCCTATGAATATGAAATATCTGTAACATTCCATCAAAACATAGCTGAATGGAGACCTTGCACTTCACTGTATTTCCAGAAGCTTCTTTTAGCTCACTATGTAGCAACTGCTCTGAATTACCCTGTCACTTCTCCACACATTCTCAGCCAAGTGATGGTATATTATAGCAAGCTGTATTTCACTGGTTCCATTCAAGACTTGGTTTTCCAGGGAGTGTAAGATGTGGCTTTACATGACATGGATGAATGTGCTCATGAAAGTGAATGTAAGGAGCAGAGTCGGTCTTGGTCTTTGAAGAGCCTACAGAAAGTGGGTCACAACGCTTCTGGGTTTGAGCTTTCCCTGGTCTTCTCTGTGATACCTTGTGTTTCTCAGGCATCGTCCTCTCATTGTTCTATTTGTTTCCCTCCTGGTTTATTGCTCTCTCACTGGCAGGAGGCTTCCTGGGTGATTCTGCATTACAGGTGACAGCTTTGACCGTCTTTAAGTGAAAAGAGCAAAAGTGACATCCTGTAGAAATATATGACACATTAAATTTATTGATGAAAAACAAGATACAGTTTTAACAGAAGGAGGGATGGAAAGAGTCAGAATACCCATACCAAACAAAAATTGATGAGGCCCTTTTCAGAGTCAGTCAGTCTATAGCCTTAGGTGTCTCTAACTGTGATCCCCGGAAGGTACTCTTCCGCATGGAATCCAAGAACAAAGTCAAAAGTATAAAGAAGTTTCTGGTGTCCACTTTAGCTTCCTTTGACAGAATTTCCTATGTGTTTAGGGGAGCAGTTGGACAAATAAAATCTTTATTCGGCACCATTTTCTGTTTTTTTCCAAGGTAAAATGATTTATAACCAAGATCCATTGATATATTACTTGAGATTATTTATTTACAATGAAAAATGTATCCCATGAGTCACCCTCTTTGTGTGCATCTGTCTTTGATCCGTTCTGGGAGTGTGCTCAGAGTTTCCAAGCCCAAATCCTGGATCGGGACCAACCTCTGCCTTTCTCTGCTACAAATAAAACCCCAGTTGACAGTGGAGAACTGTGGGGGTACAGAAAGAGGTCAAAATTCCTTCTGCAGGGAAGGTTGAAGGCATTTGACGTGTTCAGAGTACTGTCGTGTATGTTTTAACATAGGTCAAACTAGCAACTTTAAAAAACCAACCCCCCACGCATGTTTCTTAAACTTTTTTCAGATTTAGGCAAGCTGTGAAATATTAAAGCAGGAAAACACACACACACTGTGCTCCCATGAGCCTGGAAAGATCTGGACTGGACTGTGTTTAAGTGTTTTTTTGTGTGTGTTTTCTTTTAATTCTGCAGGGGAGAGGGGTGATTTTTAAAAATTGGTGACTAGGAAAAGTTAGGATTTAAAAGGCAAACAAAATGATAAGATCCAAAAATGTACTGCAAAACAGGTGAAACAAAAATGATATCTCCTTACATCCTTATATCTGTTTATAAGGAATAACAAACATACTTCCTCTTACGACCCACAAATTATGAGGCCACAAGACTGTACTGTCTGGCAGTAATTCCCTTACCAATGGACGAAGCGTGGAGAAAACTGAGCATGATGAATTGCCTTTTGATTTGAATTAATCTTCAGCTGGCAAAAAAAAAATAAAAATAAAAATGGTCATGGGAACAGAGCAACACAGATGTTCAGAAGCCGAGGACACAGTTTAAAAAGAATTCTTCATACACCATGCTTCCAGAGATATGGAACCAGTGACTCATCAAGTGTGAACTTCAATTTTGGCCCTGGTGGGTGTCAGTAAATTACAGTTTTGTGAAAGCAAAGTCTACTCTGCAGCTTCCTCCCAGACTTGTGGTTGTGTATTTCCTAGAATGCTTCAATAACAAGTTTATATAAATGGCCCAAGCTTTGGCAGCCAAAGAATAGACTCTAGTCCAGTCATGAATGTGAGTAACAGAAAAGAATGCATTCTATTTAAAGAGGAGCGTTGGTATCTGTTCAGGTAGGAAACAACGTTTGAAAGCTTTGTAGAAAAATAGCTCCTCCAGCCCATCCAAAGTTATGAGAGAGAGAAAACGTTATCAACTATCAATCAGACCAAGTTGAGTTGATACTTGACAACCTTTTGCCTGTTGTACTGAATCCCATCTTAGGATCTTGATTAATTCCAGCATTTCTGTAATTTTAAGATATTCCCATTTCTATCCCATCTCCTGTATCTCCTAACCCTTCTCTTTGGCTTTCCTGTTAAACCGTTTTCCCTTTCCCTTTGTAATTTATTTCAACTCAACCTTCCATGTAGAGACCTTGACCAAGAAATATGGTGTATCTGAATGACTCTGTGTGACCCCATAGATGGCAGCCCACCAGGCTCCACTGTCCCTGGGATTCTCCAGGCAAGAACATGGGAGTGGGTTGCCATTGCCTTCTCCAGTGCATGAAAGTGAAAAGTCAAAGTGAAGTCGCTCAGTCGTGTCTGACTCTTAGCGACCTCATGGACTGCAGCCTACCAGGCTCCTCCGTCCATGGGATTTTCCAGGCAAGAGTACTGGAGTGGGGTGCCATCGCCTTCTCCAATAAAATGTATTGTATAAATATTTATACTTGAGGACTAAGAGAACCCTTTAGTGGTACTATTTATCTAAAAATGATTATAATAATAATTGATCAGGATATGTGTGTAAATAAAAATAGGTCCGTACACTTCATAGGTCACTGTATCAGCATAATTGCTTAAAATCAGGCACATCATTGACATAAATGTTTAGAGCCCAAGATACAAAGAAGAATATTTTGAATGGAGTCAGGCCCTAATAAGGGTTCACTGAGCTTAATTTAGGGTTTGTTGTATTGAATACAATTATTTTGGCAGTGCTTATCCAATTTCTCTGGCACACACACATTGGAGAGTGAAAGGGCTGTTGTGACTTTCCGTTTAACAAGATGCTTCTGTGAAATCTCCTGTTTTGATTTAAAAGCGTATTCTAGTTCAGTACATCAGTGTTGGGAGTTTCAGTAAAGCATAGTGAGTCAGAACATGGCTTGCATTACTGGAATCAACACTTTTTAACCAAATGCTTTTGTACAAGTTTCTCAACCTCTCAAAGCTGCCAGTTCTCTTTTCTATAAAATGGGGATTCTATGGGGGTGAACTTTATAATCATTAATAAAGCATTTTGCTAACATATGTTATAAGCACTCCTTCCCCCTTCCAAAAACCATCTTCTATGATGTGTTTGATCTGTCACCTTAATCATGCATGCATCTTTTAAAAATATAGTGTTCTTGCCTGGAGAATCCCAGGGATGGCGGAGCCTGGTGAGCCGCCGTCTATAGAGTCGCACAGAGTCAGACACGACTGAAGCAACTTAGCAGCAGCAGTGTTACTTTGCATATGTATGTTTAATTTGCATAAAGAAGAGAAGGAAATGTTGATAGATATCAATAGAATATATTGACTTCAAACCCACTACATACCCCACAAGGATATTCTGAGATTTCAATAAGATAATGTAAATAACCTTGGTGCTTCTTAAATGTTGGTTGTTTTGGAGTCTCCCTGATCCTTCCAGAGGGATTCCCAGGTAGCTCAGTGGTAAAGAAGCCATCTGCCAATGCAGGAAATGTGAGTTTGATCTTTGGGGCGGGAAGATCCCGTGGAGGGGGGATAGGCTACCCATTCCATTATTCTTGCCTGGGAAATCCCATCGAGAGAGGAGCCTAGCAGGCTACAGTCCATGGAATCGCAAAGAGTCGAACATGACTGAAACGACTGAGCATGCACGCTGATCCTTCCAGGTAACCTTAATGCTGTTGTATGTGTGTTGAGGGTGGGGAGAGTATTTTAAGGGCCTGAAATCAAGGCTGTGGTCCATGAATCCTGAGTAGTATTTTTACTTCTGCATATACTTCCACTTGCAGGATGACCTCTTTGACTTTCTTCCATAGTACAGAAAGGAATGATTACAATTAAACCATTGTGTTCCTTGGAGTCAGAAACTGGCTGTTAATTGAGCCACCCAAACACTGACCTTGCACCCTATAACTATCAAAATGGCTTCCCTTCCCTTTATGCTAACCTCCAATTTTCTACCCTCCTAAAATAAGTTAATTCTGCATGTTCACCCATGGCTAATCTGGTTAACAGTACAAGATCAGATGTCCAAACCTGGACTCAGATGCCAAGAATGTATTGGTAGGAAGAAAGCATTTACATATGTTTAGTCTCCTTACATAGAACTTCTGTAGACAAATGTTAAACCTCAAGTATCATGTGAGTTTGACCAGGAATGCCTAGAATCAGGCTTCCTCCTTCTAGTATTACTGAGCATTTTGGAACAAATGTTTTTGTTCAGCTGTTTGTAGCAGAAATGAACACTTGATGAATTTTTGCATTAAAAAAGTGACCCATTGTCATACTATTAACAGCAGTAAACTTCTAGAAACTCTTCTTTGCTGTCATTTAGGTATAGACTGGCATCTAGCATTTATGAGAGAGGTTCAGAAGTCAATTCTACGGGTGGCTTACCCCTATTTTTCACAGACACACCAGGTTTTGTGTGTCTTAAAACTCCACTCTCTTCTTTGCTAATAACCTCCCTAGCTCTTAGGAAGATTTCTAGTTTTCCTTCCCAAATGAGTCTCTGTTATTTATTTGCAGGCTCACTGCCCACAGAGAAACTAGATTTGAATTTTTTTGTTTTTTTTTACATACCAATACTCAGACTATATTTTCCAATAAAAAGTCAGAGCAAGCACATTTTCAGTCTGAGAAAAGATCGTCATACAATTCTACCAAAGTCTTTCCTGGAATATTTACTGCTCCTCTCAGTTTACCTGGAAGAGGATGCTGAGGACAGACTTCAAGGACTTCAGAACCTTCCCTGATTCTCTCTGCATGTGCTTTTTGTTGAGAATATAAGGAAGAAAGGACAGACACTACCAGCCCCATCACCCACAGCACACATAGAGGGAAGGAGTTGGGATGGAGGGGAAGAGAATGAATATATGAATGCCAAAAATGGAAGTTGAACATCTATACAGGAAATAGGGATCACTGCCCGCAATGCGGGAGACCCAGGTTCGATTCCTGATTCGGGAAGATCCCCTGGAGAAGGAAATGGTGATTCACTCCAGCATTCTTGCCTGGAAAATCCCATGGACGGAGGAGCCTCATAGGCTACAGTCCATGGGGTCACAAAGAGTTGGACACGACTGAGTGACTTCACTTTCACCTTCAATAGAAATTGCTAATTACCTCTGATTTTTATTTTTCAGTTTATATATTCTGGTATTCAATTTTCTGTTTCATACTGGTAGCAATTGCTGGTATCTTTTGTCATCCTAGAGCTTTTAGGATCTGTTTGCTTTAGTACATAGTAAAGGAAATGGCAACTCACTCCAGTATTCTTGCCTGGAGGATTCCATGGACAGAGGAGCCCAGCAGGCTACAGTCCATGGGATCACAAAGAGTTGGACACAACTGAGCGACTATCACTCACTCACTCACATAGTGAAAAATCAAGAATGTAGTCATGGAGCCAAATTGCATTTTTTCAGACTCATCTCATTCTTGCATAGAAAGAGCCTCAAGGAAAGAAAACCAACTCAAATGAAACTAGTTGAACTTTGAGAAAGTATCCAGTTTTTGAAATTCCTCAGAACTTTGAAATAGTTTGTTCTTTCATAATAATGTCGTGGGTATTTGATGTCAAAGTTGAGAGACCTGGAAGTGTTGAACTGACCTTTATTTAATCTGATTGATTTAAAATTTTGTTTGTCTTGAGCAATTTAATTCTTTAGGTAGAATGAGGCTCACATTTTATGCAATAAGACTAATAGTCTCCCGATGCACAATGATTCCTTCAGGATGCTATTAAGTAAATTGAATTTCTCTGATTCACTACAAGTTGTTGGGTTTTATTGATTTTTCTCCTCATTTTATTATAGGTAGGTAAGCTGCAAATGTCAGCTGCCAGAACATGACCAATAAATACCTGTTTAATTTTTACTGATGATTTCATATTCTTGAATCACTAACTTTTCAGAAAGTAGATTCTTTCTAGTATGAGCCCCATTGAGACCTGTAATTATGTACATAATTTTTTAGTTATCAAGATATACCTTCATGAAACATTCTTTGAAAATAAATTAGGTCTTATCTGTGGGGGCCTGTCATTCCTAAGAATGAAATGCACTTATCAGAGTTGCTTCTTGAGACATAGTTCATGGTGGAGTTTGCAGATGGTCCAAGACTTAATGTTAAATATTACTTACAGTATTCCTCTACATAATGTACACCTGAAAACTTTGTTCAGTTCTTTTCTGTTTTCTTGCAGTATAGTTGATATAAAGCAAATATCATCTTATTGGCATCTTCCATTCATTCTATGGTGGTTTTCTTTTTCTTCATTTTTCTTCCCAGTGGCAAGCAAAAGTAATCCATGGAACTTTCTTTATGTTAAAACAGCCCACAAAAGAAATAAATTTGAAAAATTATTCTAGTCAGAGGCTTCAAATTGTATTTTACAGAATCTTGGTATCTGGGGGACTATAGCCCACGTGCAGCTCTATATTTATGTGAGAAGTATGATTTTTTTGTGGGGTTTCCCTGATGGCTTAGTGGTAAAGAATCCACCTGCAATGTAGGAGACACAAGAGACACGGGCTTGATCCGTGGGATGGGATGATCCCCTGGAGAAGGGAAATGGCAACCAGCTCCAGTATTCTTGCCTGGGAAATCCCATGGACAGAGGAGCCTGGTGGGCCTCAGACCATAGGGTCAGAAAGAGTCGGACATGACTTAGTGACTAAACAACAATAATTTTTTGTATCATGGGTTTGATTATTTTTGCGTGCAGTTCTTCTGTGCTATTCCTCTGTTCTTGATTTGCACTTACTCTCCCTTTCTCCCCTGCTGAGCAAATTACTCACTAACTTTAACCAGTTAAACTGGTCTCAGGTTATCTCTTGCTCCATATGAGTGCATGCATGCACGCTAAGTCATGTCTGACTTTCCATGACCCTGTGGACTGTAGCCCGCCAAGCTCCTCTGTCCATGGGATTTCACAGGCAAGAATATTGGAATGGGTTGCCATTTCCTTCCCCAGGTGATCTTCCCGACCCAGGGATCAAAGCCGTGTCTCTTGCATTGGCGGCCAGATTCTTTACCGCTGAGCCACCTTATCCTCTCCCTCTCTTGCTCCATACCATTGTCTAGACTGTGGTGCTCCCTGTTTGGATTTCACCTACTTTTCACTAAACAAACTCTCAAGGGATGTCTTCCATCTATACCGATTCCCAGACCATAAGCTGGACAAGTACAGTGAGTTTTCCCAGGTGCTTCTGAGTTGTTTTCTGTAAACATTACTCCCACATTTTGTCCCCTGACTCCTGGTACCGTACAGATGCCCCTTGGGCTTTTGCATCCTTCCCAAAGGTAGACAGCATCTTGGGTGGGGCCTCAATTATGGGGCCTCAACATCATGAACCCTCAATCTGTCATCCACATGGAGCTTCAAATCACCTCCCAGAGCCTCCTCCCTTCTCCCCCAGAGCCTTGCTTTTGGCTATGCGTTTCTCTGTTTTGGGGGTGTCTCATCTGAGACCCTCGGCCTATAGTGAGTAAAGGTGATCTCCACTCCCGCTTATTCTTTCTGCTTTCGTGGGCCGTTGTCTCTGCTTCTCTAGACGCCTCTTACCATCTCCTGCTGTTTTAAGTCATTTTTCTGCTCCTGCAGTCATCAAATGGGAAGATTTTCCTTTTAAAGCTATTGTTACGTCCCCAAATGTCAAGGCACTGGGGCTGCTATAACAAAATACTGCAGGCTGGGTAAATGATAAACAATAGAAATTCAGTTCTCACAGGCTGGACGTCCTAGATCAGGGTGCCAGCGTGGCGGGAAGAGGGCACTGATGTCTTGTATCCTCAGTTGGTAGAAGGGGCTGGGGAGCTCCGTGGGTCTCTAGTCGAATACAAGTGAAGGTTGTATTCTACCCCTCCCAAAGGCCCCGCCTCCTAACTGTCACACTGGGCATTAGTATTCCAAGGTGTGAGTTTTGGGGGAAACACAAATATTCAGACCTGAGCACAAAAGAAGCTGCCAGCTCTGTGGACTTTCCAGCCTTCTTTTTTGATTTCTTGGACTGAGTCCTCTGAACAGGTTGGAAGATACTGAAGTGGTACCACCAAAGGTCTTGTTCTAAGGAATATCCCGAAGTTCAGCACGCCCCGCCAGCTGTCTCCAGCGTGTCTCCCAGAATGGAGAGAGGTCTTCACCTCCACCTCTTTGGGGGCTTTATTCTGGGACCTGAGAAGCAGTCAAGCATTCTCTTTACCTGAATCTCCATAAGGACTAGCCTGACGTCCCAGATTTCTAAGGATGGGGCTCCAAAGTTGAGTGCCCTTTCTCTGCTTGTGCTACAAATATAATTTAAATTCTATAAACTATAAGTACTTTCACTTAGCAAAATATATATTTCAGATTGTTAGTATATATGCTTGTTTTCATGTTGGCTGTTTTGAAAGATCAGTTCCTCTAAATAGGTATATCTAAGGTGGGAACTTAAATTTTTTTTTAAGACTGTGTTCATGGGGCCCACTAGCATTCACATTGTTAATCTTCCATTAATGTGTCCTTTCTTAAACGTTATACAAATGAGATTGGCTTCAGCTAATACCATCTTTCCCAGGAAAAATGAAATCAACTTCTACAGCTGGAAGCAATTTAGTCCTTGTCATTGAGCTCCTTAACTTTCTATCTTGGGAAAAATGCATTTTTGATCTAACAGTTTATTGCAAAAATGGTTCAGGCTTCTGCTTATATGATGAGAAAAGAAAATAAATTATATTATTTTGGGGGGAAACTGGGACCAAATGCTCTCAAAGTAATTTGGAAATTCCAAACCTTGAACTGTTTCATTTCCTTCAGAGAAAAATGCAGGTCTAATAGTCTCATCAAATTGTTTCTGGTTTTTTGTGTTGTTTTTTTTTTTGTCCTCTTCCAAATTTCTCCTAAAGAAATTGATTTCTCTTGTTATTATTAGCTTATCCTCACATTAAAGTTTTCCCTGTAAACATTCTTCATTGGTCTCTTAGTCTTTATAAGTGATTAAGTATTGACTTAAAGTAGGGCAGTTTAATTTACATTGGCTGTTTGAGGGATATGCAGTACATTTATGGTCACTAGCTTTTATGCTTTCTAAAAAGCTAAATGGTGATTTAGTAGGAGGATAATGATAGAAGTGATCTTGCTTACTAAAAAACAAAAAGAAAAAAGGAAACAAAAAACCTTTAATGGAGTGTCACTTTAGAAAAATATAGAATACTGTTTCCATTAGAGTAAATAAGGACAATCAACCAGTCTATAATTTTCATCTACAACCACCGCTATATGCATTTCTTCTTATATCGTATTAAAGAATTGCATGCAGGAAATAAATGAAATGTTGATGCATCTGTGCTAAATAATGGATCAGGGCCAAGACCATGGGGGAGGGCGAAAGGCTGGGACTCAGGCTGATGGAGTGATCATTAGAAATACATTCAGACCAGCTGTCCATGACCTGTAGTACTTTTGCACTGAGGGCCTTGTAAGTAAGATATAATGAAGAATACGTTTATCTTGTGCTGTGCTGTTTGGTATTAGGATATTGTTTTGAATAATTTCTTTTAAAAAAAAATTAAATGTGACATGAGTAAGCATTATCAATATTTTTCAGATAAATTTGTACATCAACAATTCTAACAAAAATGTTGCACTTAGGATTTTCCATAACAAAATAGGAATATAAAATGTGGCCAGTTCACTATAGAAATTCACTAACCACCTCATGGTTTTCCCTTCATGAAACCAATGATCTCTGGGATCTAATACCTGATGATCTGAGGTAGAGCTGATGTCATAATAACAGAAATAAAGTGCACAATACGTGTAATGCCCTTGAATCATCCCCAAACCAGCCCCCTACTCTGGATTCGTGGAAAAATTGTCTTCCACAAAAACTGTCCCTGGTGCCAAAAAGGTTGGGGACTGCGGGTCTAACACACCGTTAGCATTACTTACAGGTTATGTTCCCAAATGCAGGAGTCTTTCTCAGAAACTTGCAGAGACTTATTATTGCTCACAGAACAGAATCCATGTTCTCGTGTTGTTCAGTGGTACAGAGTTTCCATTCCTCAAAGTAATTTGAAAATTCCAAACTTTGAACTGTTCATTTCCTTTAGAGAAAACTGCAGGTCTAATAGTCTCATTGGGACTTCCCTGGTGGCTCAGATGGTAAAAGCATCTGCCTACAATGCAGGAGACCTGGATTCGATCTCTGGGTTGGGAAGATCCCCTGGAGAAGGAAATGGCACCCCACTCCAGTACTCTTGCCTGGAAAGTCCCATGGGTGGAGGAGCCTGGTGGGCTGTGGTCCATGGGGTCGCAAAGAGGATACAACTGAGCTACTTCACTTTCACTTTCAGTAGTCTCATTAGATTGGTCATATTTTTTGTCTTCTTCCAAATTTCTCAGAAAAGTTCTGGAGATGTTACACAGCAGTGTGAATGTACTAAGTAGTACACTTAAAAATGGTGAAGATAGTAAATGTTATATTACCCATTTTTCACCACACACAGAATACATCCTCATACTAAACCTAGCAGTCAAGGGCAGTCATGATGTAGCCCCTCCACTATCTTTCTAGCTTCATCTTTCTTTACCCATTCAACAAATCTTTACAAGCACCCATTATATGCCAGAAACTTATAAAGAACAGCAATGAACAAGACAAGCACAGCCCCACTTGCAAAATTTAAAATAAAATATTGCCAGAGTGGAAAGGGGTACTATATGTTTGTTTTGATTCCTAATACTTTGCCATAGATCTTTAGTATTCTCCATGCACACTTCACATCTATGTACTTTTATAGCTTTGTTTATGATACTCTGTTAGTCCTAAAGCCCTCCCAGCTTTCCACCTCCCTCTCAAGTCTCATTTTTCTAGACCTTTTATCTTTTAAGACTTCATTACACATAACCCAGTGATAAAGCTCTTCCTTTGACAGCCCTATTGTGTTACCTTACGTAGCTTTCCTGGTTCCCCAGGCCTGATTGAGGGCTTATTGCAGTGTTTTGCATATAACAGACACAAAAGAGGACTTGTGAAATGAAGTGGCATTATTAAAACATCTTGAAAATTATTTTCTTAGTACACACCAAATACATTACTTTCATTGTTTTAATATTTATATATCTAAGTTGCATTTCTTTTTTTAATTAATTTATTTATTTTAATTGGAGGCTAATTACTTTACAATATTGTACTGGTTTTGCCATACATTGACATGAATCCACCATGGGTGTACATGTGTTCCCCATCCTGACCCTCCCTCCCACCTCCCTCCCATCCCATCCCTCAGGGTGATTCCAGTGCACCAGCCCTGAGCACCCTGTATCATGCATCAAACCTGGACTGGTGATCTGTTTCACATAAGATAATAAACATGTTTCAATGCTATTCTCTCAAATCATGCCACCCTCGCCTTCTCCCACCGAGTCCAAAAAGTCTGTTCTTTACATCTGTGTCTGTCTTGCTGTCTCACATATAGGGTCATCGTTACCATCTTTCTAAATTCCATATATATGCGTTAATATACTGTGTTGGTGTTTTTCTTTCTGACTTACTTCACTCTGTATAATAGGCTCCAGTTTCATCTACTTCATTAGAACTGATTCAAATGTATTCTTTTTAATGGCTGAGTAATACTCCATTGTGTATATGTACCACAGCTTTCTTATCCATTCATCTACTGATGGACATCCAGGTTGCTTCCATGTCCTGGCTATTGTAAACAGTACTATGATGAACATTGGGGTACATGTGTCTCTTTCAGTTCTGGTTTCCTCGGTGTGTATTTCCCAAAAGTGGGATTGCTGGGTTGTATGGCAGTTCTATTTTCAGTTTTTTAAGGAATCGCCACACTTTCATTTTAAATATATACTTATATGTAAATTTGTATTCATTTATATTTAGTGTTTATTTCTATTGAGTATTTATTTATCTCTTGCCTTTCCTTTCTACTTTAAATGTTCATTTGTATACTACCAAATGCCATCCATTTGATACTTCGTTATGAGTATCTTCTGTGCTCAGACTTAGACTCCCATGAATCATTGCGGGTATATAGCCTTGAGTGGAGTCATTAACGAGGGCCACTGCTTGTTATGCTGTGTTCTGATAACAAGGATCGTCTCCTGAAGCAACAGTGCCATTTTATGGGATTTAGACTTGTCTCACCACTCGGGGATTAGGGATACATGCACTTTCCCCACTGATATTAAGTGCATAATTAACTTTGTGTGTGTCCTTATATCCATTCATCTACTAAGCGTTGAATGGCATTCTTCTTAAACTGTAATGAGGACTCAGGTGTTTGTGACCTTGACAGCTGTGAAGGTGAACAGTTAGCAGCAGCAGAAAGGACCTCTGATTTGGAGCCTTTTGCATTCTGGCTCACATCGAGAGGACACGTAAGGTGGGCAAATGCCAGCTTCTCCATTCCCCAGAGTGGACACCTAATTCAGAGGAAACATTTTCAGTTATGTCCCTTTTTGTAAATTTTCAGCTTCACTGAGGTGTAATTGACATATAAAATTGTAAGATGTTTAAAGTATACATCTTGGTGATTTGGTATACATTGTGAAAAGATTCCCACCATCTAGGTATTAAACATCCATCACCTTATTACTTGTTTCTTGGTGAGGACATTTAAGTTCCACTCTCATCAGATTTCAGTTTTGTCTCTTTATTGTCCACTCAGTTTTGGAAGGAAAAGTGCCTGCCAACCTGAGAGTTACTAAAAACATATTGAAACTGTGGCTTTTGGTGTTAAATTGTGGAGTGTTGTTGAAAGTAAAGGATAACTTTCATTACCTTAAGGTTGCTTTGATCAGATCAAGAGCAACTAGTCCTGCCTTTGAGAGCCATAGGGTTCTAATGGAATATTTTTTTTTGACATGGACCATTTTTAAAGTCTTTATTGAATTTGTTACAATATACCTTCTGTTGTTTATGTTCTGGTTTTTGGCCACAAGGCATGTGGGATTTTAGCTCCTGGACCAGGGATTGAATACACACCCCTTGCACTGGAAAGCAAAGTCTTAACCACTGGACCTCCAGGCAAATCCCCTAATGGAGTTTTCATAACTAGTTTCCTAGACCAGCCAAAAGAACTGTGTTTTGTTTTGTTTATAATTTTTTTAAGTTTTTAATTATTAAAAAAATTACCAACTGAACAGTTTTTAGGTGTACAATTGAACAACATTAAGTATATCTACATTGTTGTGCAAGTGATCTCTAGAACTTTTTCTTCTTGCAAAACTGTTATTCTGTACTCATTAAACAATAACTCATTTCCCCTCGCCCCAGCTCCTAGAAGTCACCATTCTGCTTTCTGTTCCTATGAATTTGATTACTTTAGATACATCATTCAAGTGGAATCATACAGTATTTGACTTTTTGTGACCGGCTTATTTGGCTTAGCAAAATGTCCTCAAGCTTCACAGGATTTCCTTCCTTCTTAAGGTTAAATAGTACTGGGATGACCCAGAGGGATGGTACGGGGAGGGAGGTGGGAGGCGGGGTTCAGGATGGGGAACACGTGTACACCCGTGGTGGATTCATGTTGATGTATGGCAAAACCAATACAGTATTGTAAAGTAACTAGCCTCCAATTAAAATAAATACATTTATATTAAAAAAAGATTGACTAGTACAGTACTCCATTATATGTGTGTATTATATGTATATAGGCGGCACTAGTGGTAAAGAACCCACCTGCCAACGTTCAGTTCAGTTCAGTTGCTCAGTCGTGTCCGGCCTTTTGTGACCCCATGGACTGCAGCACGCCAGGCCTCACTATCCATCACCAGCTCCCAGAGTTTACTCAAACCCATGTCCATTGAGTCAGTGATGCCATCCAACCATCTCATCCTCTGTCATCCCCTTCTCCTCCCGCCTTCAATCTCTCCCAGCATCAGGATCTTTTCAAATGAGTCAGTTAAGACAGGGTTCGATCCCTGGGTCAGGAAGATCCCCTGGAGGAGGAAATGACAACCCACTCAAGTATTCTTACCTGGGAAATCCCATGGACAGAGGAGCCTGGCAGGCTACAGTCCATAGGGTCGCACAGAATTGGATACAACTGAAGTGACTTAGCACACGTGTGTGCACATACACACATGCACACACATATACACATACATACATGTTGTATATATTCATTTATCTGTCAGTGGATACTTGGGTTTCTTCTACCTCTTGGCTATTGTGAATAATACTGCTATGGACATGGATGTGCAAATATCTCATCAAGATCCTGCTTCCAATTCTTTTAGATATATACCCACAATTGGTATTAATGGATCACATGATAATTCTGTTTTTAATTTTTGAGAATCTGCCATACTATTTTCCAAAGTGACTACACCATTTTGCAATCCCATCATTGGTGCACAAGAATTAGTTTCTCCACATACTCACTAACAGTTGCTATTTTCTATTTTGTTTTATTGATTGTAGCCATCCTAGTGGATATGAGGGTGAAAATGTGATTTTGATTTGCATTTCTCTAGTGATTAGGAAAGTTTAGCATCTTTTCGTATGCTTGTTGGCCATTTCTGTATCCTTTTTGGAGGAATGTCTATTGAAGTTCTTTGTCCATTTTTCAATTGAATCATTTGTTTTTTTGTTACTATAGTTCCTTATTTATTCTGGGTATTAACTCATCTGATATTTGATTTGCAAATATTTTCTACCATTCTGTAGTTTGCCTTTTCACTCCATTGATTTATAGGACTAGCTTTAATATTATTTGTGAAGGAATTATCTATCAGGTTTGCTGATGTATGACCAGTAATTTCTCCTGCCCAAATAAGTACTGACTAGGGAATTCAGTTCCATGTTTTGTTAAAGTTATCTAGCTTCCATAAAACCAATAGCAATAATAAGGGCAATGTTTTTGAACTTTTCTTTACACCAAAGCTTTAATAAAAACTTATCAAGAATGAAATATTACTATTTGCAGCAACATGGATGGACGTAGAGGTTATTATGCTAAGTGAAGTCAGACAAAGACAGATATTATATGATAGCACTTAACATGTGGAATCTAAAAAATAAGACAAAGGAATCTATATACAAAACAGAAATAGACTCACAGACATAGAAAACAAACTTAAGGTTATCAAAGGGGATATGGAAGGGGCAAGGATAAATTAGGAGTATGGGATTAACAGATAAAAACTACTATATGTGAAAAAAAACACAAAAAACCTTACCATCTTTCTTGTGGGCTTCCCTTGTGACTCAGCTGATAAAGAATCCACCTGCAATACGGGAGACCTGGGTTCGATCCCTGGTTCGATCCCCTGGAGAAGAGAAAGGCTACCCACTCCAGTATTCTGGCCTGGAGAATTTCCATGGACTGTATAGTCCTTGGGGTGGCAAAGAGTCGGACATGACTAAGTGACTTTCACTTCACTTCACATCCTTCTTGTAACTCTTCTCATGTGAAAAGTGTTACAGGGTGCTCTGATTTAAAGCTCTTCACAAATTGAACAGGAGCTGAAGAGTTGGCACAGAGAGTTTGTTTTGCCATCTGTCTTATATGCCTGATCTTGAGTTTGTGAAGAGAGATGTGTGGTTTGTACTGTATGGCCTCTCCTATGGTATTTGAGAAAATATAAGCTGTATCAGTAGAGATGATCTGCAAGTTACTTGGAATTGCAAGAGAATAGAGCTTCTTTCTACAAATCATCAAGGAGATGACATACTAAGTAACCAGGATAGAATTCAGGGAAAATGTTTGCCTGTTTTTTTAAGGAAATATGTGCATTCTGTGGTTTCTGTAGAACATTTCATCTAAGGGAATATCAATGTGTTCACAAGTTATATATAGCCGGCTTCTCCATTAAAATGCAGCTAACTCTTGGGTGACTGCAAGAAAAACTATGAAAATATCTAGGCCACCCATTCTTAGGATCAAATGCTTCCTGAGCACCTGTGGAGAAAGCAAGTTATTGTTCGTGATTATGGCCTATTTTAATAAATGATATCAGTTTTGATAAACCTTAATGTTATTTTTGATCACTATTTCTGAATCTTCTCTAAATTGATGTCATTGTATCAAATAAATTTCAATAAATAATTGGTTGCCTTTTAGCACATGAGCTCTACTGGCAAGGATTTTTTAATTTGAAATGATACTTTCACTATTAAAAAAACATGAAATAAAGTGAAGTGTCAAGATTACTTTTGGGAATTTTGAAGTGTTTTAAAATTAAGAAACATTCATTTTCACCGTAATCCCGACACCAGCCCTGAAGTCCAGAGGCTCAAGTACTCAACAATTCTTCCTTGAAAATAAATCGCAAGATTGTAATCGATATTTAATTTTAAAGAAGGAGATTAAAGAGCATGGTGCTGCATTGTTGCTTTATTACTTTGTTTTTTAGGGTTCTCTCCTGACAGTAAAATTCACACTCCATTTATCTAAAGAGCCGTAAAGCTGGAATTTCCTAAGAGCACCGTATGTAATGATTATGGCAAAATTCCAGAAATTTCCAGTGGGGAACAGGCTTTTACTCTTTCTGAAACTGTCAAGCTGCTGGCAGAAGCAAGCACTCTAGTTAAATGACTAAGCATATGATCTCAGAGACATGCCCCAGTCCTTCGGAAGAATCCACGAGGAACATCTGGCTGAGTGACCGAGCACCATTTGTAGCCATGCATATCACAGATTAATCATCAAGGACTCTGAGTAGTTCTAGCCACTACCTCTTAATGAAAGCCACATGTGAACCCATCAGGCTTTTTTTTTTCACATGACATCACTGACGTTTGAATGCAGCAGTTGTCTAGTGCCCCACACAGTCATATGATTAATTCCACCGAGGGGCTTTGGGGTTCCAGCTGGTCCCAACACTGTGCATGCAGTATGCAGAGTGAGATTTCCACAGGGTGTCCATCAGTAGCAGAGCATGCTCAGCCCTGCCACCATCATCTGTTCTACTCTAGCTTTCAGTTCCTGTCAGAGTGACTCTGCACTAGATATGCATCTTGATTAGGCAAGAGTGGACCAAAAAATACGCTAAGCTCATGAACTAGCTGATGATCTTTAAGAATGCACTCTTAAAGAACTGGTGACTTGCATTCTATTGGATAAGAACTTGTCATGGTTCTGGTTCTTGTCCAGGTATATAGAAAAGTTAAAAAGTATTGTAGATTGGGAGTTTTTATAAAAAGAAGAAAAAATTCTAAATTAAGCTCCTATTACTAGGGCAAGGATGAAGAACTAAAATGAAATAATTAGTAAATGCTTAAAAGAGTACTGGTTTTCTTTTGAAAGAAGAGCTATCATACTAATTTCAACTCACTCTGTGGGAACAGCAATTACCTCTTCAGACTCAAGCTTGCTTATGACTTGGTAGGAAGACATCAATAAACAGAGACTACCATTAAAAAAAAAAGAGAGAAGAATGCCAGTGCAGGAAATATTAAAAAGCAATGTCTAAAAATACCATGTATTAACACATATATATGGAATTTAGAAGGATGGTACCAACGATGCTACATACAGGGCAGCAAGGGAGACACAGACGTAAAGAAGAGACTTCTGGACTCATTGGGAGAAGGAGAGGGTGGGATGATTTGAGAGAATAGCATTGAAACATATGCATCACCATATGTAAAGTGGATGGCCAGTGCGAGTTTGATGTATGATGTAGGGACCCAAAGCTGCTCTGTGACAACCTGCAGGAATAGTGGAGGGGCTTCAGGATGGAGGCCACACCTGTATACCTATGGCCAATTCATATTGACATGTGGCAGAAACCATTACAATTTCATAGAGTAACTCTCCTCCAATTAAAATAAATAATTTTTTTAAAATAAGAAAAAAAAAGGCATGTCTAAGCCAATGTCCTTGAACAATACTTGTTAAAACAATTGGAATATGTCCATACAATCTAAACAGTGGGGCCAGGAGGTGTGCTCTGCCCCATTCCGTCACTCGGGGACCAAGGCTGATGGAAGCTCACCTTCTATGGCTTCCAAGGTTTCTCTGGGTGTCCACGCTCAGCCAGCATTTGGGAAAAGAGAAGGAAGTGGAAGGTGGTTGTGATCCAGGCAGGGAGGTGATTCATATGCCCCTGACCAGGACTTAATCCCATGGCTGTATCTAATTGTGAGGGAGACTGGGAATTGGAGTTTGTGTGCCAAGGTGCAGAAGAAGCAAGTTTAGATGCTAGCTACCCAGCCTCTGTTGTAGAAGTGATGGAAGCCAGGTAGAAGAAGAAGAGCAGAACTGAGGCATCTTTAATATATAACCGAGTATGTCTCTGTGTGTCATTTGAACAATGTAAATATGTAACCTATTCCAAAAATAAAAGACACTTTCCAGAAGAAGTAAAGTCATTGTCTATATAACATTTAGGGCCCTTATCCTCAATTATACACCATGTATTCCAGATGGTTTTTGTCATTTATCATGGCTTATACACAGGCTCTAATTCCTTTTGAACCAGACTGGTTCCAGAATCAGGGGAAACCTCTCCATGACCTGGATTCCTCAATTTGGGGACTTTTTTTCCTTCCCTTGTCTCAGTTGGATGGCCCACCAATAAGGAATGATTGTGTGATTAGGTGATAAGAGAGGAGTTAGCCTTGTCTGTGTTGAACTAGGGGAACGCATCTAATCATGCCCCTAAAAGTCACTGTAAGGACTCCCCCATACCTCAAATCTGGTCTGGAGAATGGCAGCCACAGCGCATCATAGCTCTACAGGTCACATTTGAGACCCAGAGGTGTTCCATCGCACTCCCCTGCTCAAATGCCTACGGGTCTTCACACTCCTTATGATTCTTTTTTCTTTTCTTGAGGATTGCGTACTTTTTGTTTATTGTTTGTTTGTGGTTGTGCCACATGGCATACAGGATCTTCCCCAACGAAGGATCAAACCTATGCCCGCTGCATTGGGAGCTCAGAGTCTGAACCACTAGACTGCCAGGGAAGTCCCATACTCTTTATCATTGTGAGACCTTGACTTCTTCGCCTAATGCATGAGGTTCTGATCTGTTTGCCTGTGTATTTCCAACTTTCCATCTTGCCAAGTCCTTTGAGTTTTCCCTATGACTGAAACCAGAGTTTCTCACACTGATATTCCATGGCAGATTTTTCTGGAAGGCATTATCAGCTGTGAGGCAGACAAAAAAGTAGTACATGAGCAAATACATTTGGGAAAGATTATATGCTGCATCCTATATCGCCTCTTGGGAGAATATATGTTCTGAAGATTCTGAGAAGCTCTGCAGCTTAGACTCTTGTTTAATTGTGTTCCTCCTAGGAACACATAAAATGTATCACATACCCCACCTAAATGTCCCTGGGCACTGATACACAGAACGTCAAGTTGGAAGCTGCTGCTTTTGACTTGTGTGGTCCAATGTGGTCACCACGGATCACACGGGACTACTATGCATTTGACACGTGTCTCATATTACATTTTGCCGGGGTCCAGCCCCGGCTGATCCAGGGTCTTCGAAGGAGAGACGGCTAGGCGGCCTATTCAAATGTTAATTAGATATAATAAAGAGGAATAGAATGAGGATAGCTCAGTAGGAAAATTCAGTGGAGAAAAGAAGCTGAGTGGCTTGGTTTACGCGGAAAATCAATATAACCCGTGACACCAGGTTAGCTCTGACCACGGAGGCCGCAGGCGCCCTCTCGAATAGCGGAAGGTGCCCCACCTTAGACACCTTCTCGAGTGGGTCTTAGAAGCCCAGGCAAATAAATGGTCGCAGAGGACATCCACGCTCCAGATGGACACTCAGCTAGAAGTTAAAGGGAAGAATGACATGGGGAGACCAAGCGTTGGTGAGCAAGGCCCATAGCTTTATTTTCAACAGGGGCTTTTATACCCTAAGTTACACATAGAGGACAATAGGGGATGCAAAGTCAGCAGTCTTTGATGCTTATCAAAAACCAGGGTTTCTTTCCTGCAGATTTATCGTATACAAATGGTTTAGGTGATTTACATCATCTTCTGGCCAGAGGCCTATTAACATTTTATGACTCTTGACAAGGACTTATCAACAAAGACTTATTTTCTCTAAGAGTAATTATTTTAAGGTTTGGCGCCATCCTCCGAAGATAAGATTACGTTCCTATAGGGTGGATGTGTAATGGGTTTACAAAGGAAAGAATTTACTACCTTAAGGGTCTAAAGTTACTAACACCAAGGCCACTACTTATTTTTTCTACATACCAACTATATTAATTAATGCACATTCAAGGATACAATTCAAGGGATGTGAAAACTTGGCAACAAACATTGGCTCATCAATGAAATCTTTTACTAGCTTTATTCTGACAGTTTCTAATTCTCTGAGAGGCTCTAAGCTATTTGAATATCTTAAGCTTCCCGTGCCTCTGGAGGCTGGGAGACTGTAAACAATCGTATGCATAGCTGTAGGTGTCCGGGTAAACTTGTCAGGCGAGTTAGAGAGCCATCTGAGGGGTTTGGATTTAAACACTCCTAATTGCCCAGGAACTTTATTAATTGGAGCTATAAGTTAACTCTTTGACAGAGAGAGTGAGATGGTGGTGGGGGACAGCCCCCAGTAAAGTCAGAGGTGAGAGCACAAAGCAATAAAGTAGGCAGACTCTGGTTTTTGGGGGGTAGATGCTCGAGAATATCCGGGGGCACTCCCGAGGCTCGATCCCGCCTTTGCGTATGCCGAGCCCCCTTCCTCATGACCTTTGTCACGAGTGGAATGTCTCTCGCCGGCTCCCAGCATCTCCCCCTTTTTTATTTCTTAAAACAGCCAGATGTAGCTCAGTCGCGAGCCTCTGAATGCTCTGCCGAAGAATCCTGACAATACAAGGAAGAATGAATATGAGAAGCAGAATTAAAACAGCCACAGTAACATAGCTAAGGAAGGTAGACAGCATATTTTTTCCTGAAATGTAGTTAGAGAAAGTATGGAAGAAATCATTTGCTGTTCCAGCGGCAGTAAAATCTAATCGGGAGTGTTCCATAGTTGCTATTTGATTGCGAAGTTTCCCTAAGTCTAGACCAATGTCAGAGCTGTTCCAGATACCTGAAATATGGTTTTTAATCTTTTCCCATTCAAAATCTGTCTCATTTACTTTCAGGGGTGTTACACATATCCACCGATAGTCAGCATGACAGGACAATGCCATTTTCACCTTTAAAGCCTGCAATTCAGTCCCAATATGTATTACTGCTTCCTCTAGGGCGTCTACCCTCATTTCTAACTTCCTGTCTATAGCTTCCTGTGTTGCCAATGCTAAAGAAACATTTTTGGACATAGAATCAACATACTGAGCAGTATGTACTTGTTGAGTCAATGATATTGCTGTCACAGTAACAGAAGTGATTGCACTTATCAAAGCTGCTATTCCCAAGATAAGTAAGCCCACAAACCGTCGGGTTCGCATTAAATCCTGCAGTTGTTGTAATACAGCCAAACCGTAATTATCATACCAATAAGAATGCACAGATACAGGTATCATGAGATAGGGTGGGCGTTTCAACACAACAAAAGAACAAACATTATATTGGGGGGTCAAACAAGATGAAAGCATACATTGTTCACAACACCACTACCACAAAGGAGCAAACATTATATTGAGGGTTTAAACACGATGAGCCAGGAAGCAGCTGCAGGCGTCGGCCCGGGGGAGCAGTGTCCCCAGCATCAGGAGGCAGAATGCCAGCGGCAGGCTGTGGGCCTCGGCGCTTACGGCGGGCGGAGGGGCGGGGTTCGCAGCCTTGGGCTAGCCGCCGCGGCTTGGGCTCCCAGCGTTCCCCTCTCGCCGGCGGGAGCGCGCTGGTCTGGACTGCATTCCGCGGGCGCGCTTTCCTCTCTGGCCCTCACTCACCGCACAGACTTCTTTGCTCTAGGTCGCGGGGTGCAGCGAGAAGGGTAGCGGGCGCTGCTGGCGGCGCGGAGGCGAGAGCTGGCTGGGGGAGGGGGAGCGAGCGAGTGCGCGCCGCGAACCTGGTCTTTGGGGAACGTGACATGACGAATTTGTCTGAGATCCAAATCGAAGAATCTGCATTCTGTAGAAATATACAAGCATACCCTCTCCCACAAGTTAGCAACACATCTGGCCTTTTTCACTCTCCAGTATGGAGGTCTTTTTACTTGACCAAGGGCCGAGTCGTAGCCTGTAATTCAGGCATCTAGTGTCTCATCATTGTAGTCTGCCCCTGTGTGTTTACGTTTAAGTGATTAATTACAATTTGGACATAACTATTTGTCTAGCTGTTTTTCTAGATATGAAATTTATACCTTGAACCAGCTGCATTTTGATGGTGAATTTTGTGAGAATTTTTGGCTTTATCAATCTTTTTATTTAAGTTTAAAACAATTACTTTAGTCAATGCATCTGCCAAAGCATTTCCTTCATGTAAAGGGCCGGGCAAGCTGGAATGGGCTCTAAGTCCCACAAAATATTTTTTATCTCTGTGTTTAATCTTTCTGTAACTCAGATAACAAGGAGAAGATAGTAGTTTTATTTTTTGGAATATTAGCAGTTTCAATATGAGGAAACAACCCTACAATATATCAGGAGTCAGTCAAAAGATTAAAGGTGTGGTCTCCTAAATGTTGAAAGGCCTAAATAATTGCTTGTAACTCAGTCTTGACATTTTATTCCCTTGAATTAAAAGATCTTTTAAAGGCCTTGGAGCTGTAATTTCCTGCACCCAAAAGGCTAGATCACTAGATTCAAATGTTTTGCGGCTCTTAGCTTGAGAAGTCAAGTTTTTTCTTTTCTGATAATAAGGTAAAAGCAAAAGCTATGTTACTCTTTGACCTTTATTAATTTATACAGTTTTGGTAGGCAGTGAGATCAAGACTTTAATTTCTCAATATAATCAGAATCTACTACACCACGCACCACCGAAATTTCTTTTTTTTTTTTTTTATTTGAAAAGAAAGCGAGCTACGCCCCAGGACAAATCTTCCAAAGTCCTCGGGTAGGGGGCCAGCCACTCCCGTTGGAATTGGAGTAAGTGGCACGTCAGGGGTTAATATTGTTGCTCAATCCGCTTGCCTTTTCTCCTAGCCTGGGTGAGACCCCCCCTGAGGGGGTTTTCTCCAAGGAGCACGCTCTGCATATTGTGTACTAAAAGCTCCTTTGTTTAAAAAACTTTTTATCTTCCTCAGGCTTAGGCAACTCTTTGAGAGGCTTTGGGGGCAAAGTGGGGAACTCCTGGGTCCTGGGAGGCACAAACGGAGGCGGTGGCAATCGCCTTAAATCAGAAAGTGGTGGATAAGTTTTTTAAAGGTTTGCGCAGAGAGGGAGGGAGCTCGCCAGGGCGCTCAGCCGCAGCGTCCTGTAAGCCCTCTCCTCGGGAGGTAAAGCACTTTCTCCCTCTTTTTTTTTTTTTTTTTTCCAATAGCAGAAATTATGATCTGTGCAGAAAGTGGAGACTCACCACCATCTACCGCTATAGCCTCTCCCATAGGCTATTTAACAGCCTCATGACGGAGGTCCAGGACATGTCTAATCATAATACACAGAGCCAATAAACATTTGTCTATTCTTAGATGCAGAGAAACCCATTTTTTTTTTTTTTTTTGAGAATATTTTTATTTATTTTGTACCCTCTTTACCCTATCTAAACTGCAGAGGGGACTAGAAAAGAAGCCTCAAGGTGAGGATCAAATTTATCCTCGGAACTAGAGAAAACCCCTTTCCGGGAAACTCCTAGCGGAGGCCCTTTACCCCCACATGGAGGAGGAGGCATGGGGGGATGGGAGCGTCCCGTATTTCTCTTCTCCTGTTCTGGAGATCTTTTAACTGTTTGGTGACTAAATCTTACAGACTGTCTGATAAGGGATGTTTCCCTCAAGCTCCTAGGAGCGGATGGTCTGACAGGGGAAGTTTCTCTTAGGCCTTTTGGGGCATCATTGTTTAAGAGATGCCGATCTCCATCAGAGTGATATTTAGCTATTATCTCGCCTAAATTCTCTTTTTCTTTTGGGGAAGGCTGATCTTGTTTCTCATCCCTAACTTTAAGTTGTTCCTGAGTAGTCATGGCTGCTAACATTTTTCTTAGTTGCCTATAGTCAGGTGGGTCTTCATTTTTCTCATTTTCCTGAGGTTTAACTACAGTTTCGACCTCATTTTCCTCTTTAAAGGTTACTTTTTTAGATTCAGGGGCAGGTTTAGCCACAGCATTTTCTTCACTATCCCCTTTAAGATGTACTTTTTCTGAATCGGGGGCAGGGTCTAAGACATCTCTAATGATGTTCCATAAGGAAAAAGCGTCATTAGGAACATTTTCTGAGCCATGTTCGGCATGGTAAGTTTTTAGCTGTTTTCCTACTTTTTCCCAGACATCTAAGTTAACAGAGCCTTCGTCTGGGAACCAGGGACAGTGCTCTTGTACAAATGAAAAAAATGATTGAATGGCAGATTTTTTAACTTTGATTCCTCTTTTATTTAATAACTGTAAGATTACTCCTATAAAGAGCTGTCTTTCATTTGATTCAGTGTTACCCATGTCAGAAAATTAAGTATAGTAAAAGATTTTGCTTTTAGCTATCAAAAGATCAGGCTTTTCTTTGGCCTTTTAACTTCAGAAACTGTTTTCTCTCTCTAAGTCTAACACTTTAACACTTTCAACACTTCCCACTCCTCTCGCCCTGTCTGTCCTACAGGGGGGTCCGCGGCACCCTTGAGTGGGGTCCTAGCCGTCCCGAACACTGGAAGGACAACAGGGCTGATGACCCAGATTGTCCCGGGGGGGGGGAACAGAAGGCTGGTGACCCAAACTGTTCCGAGGGGGGAGCAGTAGAGCTGATGACCCAAACTGCTCCGTGGGGGAACAAGAGAGCTGATGACCCAGTTGTTCCGAGAACGGGGGAGCAAAAGGGCTGATGACCCTAATTGCTTTGGGGAGCTTACCTTCGAAAAACCTGTTTCGGGCGCCACCTGCCGGGGTCCAGCCCCGGCTGATCCAGGGTCTTCGAAGGAGAGACGGCTAGGCGGCCTATTCAAATGTTAATTAGATATAATAAAGAGGAATAGAATGAGGATAGCTCAGTAGGAAAATTCAGTGGAGAAAAGAAGCTGAGTGGCTTGGTTTACGCGGAAAATCAATATAACCCGTGACACCAGGTTAGCTCTGACCACGGAGGCCGCAGGCGCCCTCTCGAATAGCGGAAGGTGCCCCACCTTAGACACCTTCTCGAGTGGGTCTTAGAAGCCCAGGCAAATAAATGGTCGCAGAGGACATCCACGCTCCAGATGGACACTCAGCTAGAAGTTAAAGGGAAGAATGACATGGGGAGACCAAGCGTTGGTGAGCAAGGCCCATAGCTTTATTTTCAACAGGGGCTTTTATACCCTAAGTTACACATAGAGGACAATAGGGGATGCAAAGTCAGCAGTCTTTGATGCTTATCAAAAACCAGGGTTTCTTTCCTGCAGATTTATCGTATACAAATGGTTTAGGTGATTTACATCATCTTCTGGCCAGAGGCCTATTAACATTTTATGACTCTTGACAAGGACTTATCAACAAAGACTTATTTTCTCTAAGAGTAATTATTTTAAGGTTTGGCGCCATCCTCCGAAGATAAGATTACGTTCCTATAGGGTGGATGTGTAATGGGTTTACAAAGGAAAGAATTTACTACCTTAAGGGTCTAAAGTTACTAACACCAAGGCCACTACTTATTTTTTCTACATACCAACTATATTAATTAATGCACATTCAAGGATACAATTCAAGGGATGTGAAAACTTGGCAACAAACATTGGCTCATCAATGAAATCTTTTACTAGCTTTATTCTGACAGTTTCTAATTCTCTGAGAGGCTCTAAGCTATTTGAATATCTTAAGCTTCCCGTGCCTCTGGAGGCTGGGAGACTGTAAACAATCGTATGCATAGCTGTAGGTGTCCGGGTAAACTTGTCAGGCGAGTTAGAGAGCCATCTGAGGGGTTTGGATTTAAACACTCCTAATTGCCCAGGAACTTTATTAATTGGAGCTATAAGTTAACTCTTTGACAGAGAGAGTGAGATGGTGGTGGGGGACAGCCCCCAGTAAAGTCAGAGGTGAGAGCACAAAGCAATAAAGTAGGCAGACTCTGGTTTTTGGGGGGTAGATGCTCGAGAATATCCGGGGGCACTCCCGAGGCTCGATCCCGCCTTTGCGTATGCCGAGCCTCCTTCCTCATGACCTTTGTCACGAGTGGAATGTCTCTCGCCGGCTCCCAGCAACATTTCTATGCAGCTGTGGGATTCCTTGTTAATTCTTCCATGAACATTCTATGCAGAGCAAATAATTTCTTCCAGGATACTCTCACTTTGTGGCTTTACTCCATGTGTCATAAATATTTGTCCATGTTTCTTAGTCATCAGCTGTGTGTTTTCTTTCCTTGATGATTGGTACGTTCATGCTAAGGAGTTGCAGAGTCTAGTAAAGTGCCTGACACATAATGTTATGATCAGGTTTCCTTTGTCCCCTCTTTCTGTACATATTTTAAAGATAAACAGACACTTAAGTTTTTTTATTTTGCTCTTAAAATTTTTAATGCATATATGATTTGTAAAGCTAATAAGTATCCTGTTCTCAGAAGAAACTTAGAACATTTTAACTCCAGTCATCTCCCGCCCCTATTCTTGTTTCTTTAGGTCTATTTTTTTTATATTGTTTTCAAATTCCATTCTGTAGTTCCATTGCTAGAGATGGATCTCAACTCCCACTCACGTCTTGAGCATCTGGCACATCTTGTTTTTTGTTACAATAGAAGTCTAACTTTTCAGTTGCCTGTGACCAATCCATTGGCCATTCAGGTACTGCCACCTCCACCCTATCTAATTTTTGGTTCTGCAAATTTTCCCATTGGGCTTTAAATCCTAGCAATGCTTTTCAAAGAATATCTGTTATGTTTTAGCAAGCATTTCTTAGGGTTTCATAAGAAATACATTTACCAGTTAACTATACACTGGCATAAACTGAGGGTTATTGCATGGAAAATGAGTAAATGGATGTATGGATAAAGTAGAAAAACTTTCTGGCACAAAGAAATGGAGCAAACAAGTAAGGGAGACAGGAAAGCACAAAGGCGGTTTGTTATCTTTTAGTTTGTCTAGAGAAATGCTGTCCACTTTGTTAGTTGCTAGCTCTGTGTGGCTGAAGCGACTTAGCAGTAGCAGCAGCAACAGCTGTCTGTGGCTTGGAGCACTTGAAATGTGGATAGTGATGGACACATGCTGAAGTTGTAAAATACAAACTAGATTTTGAGGACTTAATATTTAAAAAGGAAGTAAAATATGCTAATAAAATTTTATATTAATAATCTATTAAAGTAATACTTGGGATATATTGAGTAAAACATATTAAATATCACCTCTGTTAATGTGGCTACTTTTGGGTTCGATTCCTCAGTTGGGAAGATCCCCTGGAGAAGGGAAAGGCTACCCACTCCAGTATTCTGGCCTGGAGAATTCAATGGGGTTGCAAAGAAGCGGACACGACTGAGAAACTTTCACTTTCCCCTTCACATTCAAATTTTATTTATGCCTCCCCTGTTTCTCTTGACCAACACTAGAGTACATTATAGATACACAATAAATATGAATTGAACAAAAAAAGACACTTGTTGTTCAGTCACTAAGTCATGTCTGACTCTATGACCAGGGACTGCAGCACACCAGGCTTCCCTGTCCTTCACTATCTCCGGGAGCTTGCTCCAACTCATGTCTATTGAGTCAGTGATGCCATCCAACCACCTCATCCTGTGTTGTCCTCTTCTCAACCTGCCCTCAATTTTTCCCAGCATCAGAGTCTTTTCCAATGAGTTAGCTCTTTGCATCAGGTTGCCAAAGTATTGGAGCTTCAGCTTCAGTATCAACCCTTCCAATGGATATTCAGGGTTGATTTCCTTTGGGATTGACTGGGTCTGATCTTGTTGTCCAAGGGACTCTCAAGAGTCTTCTCCAGCACCATAGTTCGAAAGCACCAATTCTTTGACACTCAGTCTTCTTTATGGTCCAGCTCTCATATCCGTACATGACTACTGGAAGAACCATAGCTTTGACTATACGGACTTTTGTGGGCCAAGTGATGGCCCCACTTTTTAATCCACTGTCTAAGTTTGTCATAGCTTTTCTTCCAAGGAGCAAGTGTCTTTTAATGTCATGGCTTCAGCCACCATCCACAGTGATTTTGGAGCTGTAAATGGAGCTGTAAAGATGAGTCCCACAATATCAGCAAACCACTTCCCATATTGGATTTACTGTGGATCAGATTCACCCGTCGAAGGAAGTGCAAGAGGTGAGGATAGAATTCAGTTCCCTCCAGGTGGAACATTTAGATGAAAAGTAGCTGAGGGAAATGAATTTAGATAAATGCTTTTGACAATCGCCTGAGGAGAATAACACACACCTATAGTTTTCCACATTTTCATCACACTTTGTTTTGGTGATGTAGAAATGTTTTGGCATAATATATCATGAAAAAGACTTAAGGAATCTCAAGAATGCAATCAGAACTTTCTCAACTTGATATTATTTTCTTCTCTGAAATTTTAGCCAATCTCTTCCTTGAATTAGCCTTCTGCTGGGATGTAGAAAAAATTATTTATTACATTCCAGAATTTTGAAGCTTGCTTGATTACTGTATAGCATTTTGCCTTTACCTTGAGAAATGAATTGTAACTGGCAAGTCAGACAGTCAGACAAAAAGTGTACAAAGGCACCACCTCACTTCCATCTATATATAGCCATTAAGCCTTGTATTAGTGAAAACATTGAAAGCGGTAGTCACTCAGTTGTGTCTGACTCTTTGTGACCCCATGGACTATACAGTCCATGGAATTCTCCAGGCCAGATTACTGGAGTGGGTAGCCTTTCCCTTCTCCAGGGGATCTTCCCAATCCAGGAATTGAATGCAGGTCTCCCACATTACCGCTGTAACTAAGTCCATATGTTTTCTTTCTAAGGGGCAGGATAGAGTAGTAAAGTTGTGAAAGAGGATTGTAAAATAAAATATTTGTCTAAAATATCTGAGGCTTCCAGAGAGCTGTTGTTCCACCAGCCTGCAGAATAAACCCCAGTGCCAAGGGATCCTGAGCCTGTTGTGTACCAGAGGACTGTCCCCAGAGACCATTTTTGCCCTTCTTTCTTGCCACCCTTATTCTCTGAAATGGACACCGATGTTTTAGGACGTTTGCTGGGCCTCCAGTTGCTGTAAGTCACTGCCCCAGGATTCTGCTCAGATCAGGAATGCAGCATGAGTTCCAGGGCAAACTCTCCTCTGTTTATGAGTTACAGGAGCAGTTCACAAGCTGTGTGACTCAGCTAGGTCTCATGCTTTCCTGTTTGACTCCCACTGCCGCAGAAGTCTATCTCATTCACAGTTTCTCCGTGCGTGGAGTATGGGTATAGGGCGCCAGAGACCAATGCCCTTTGGGCGTGTTACTGATAAACCTGATTCCCACGTGTTGGGATTTTACCTGTAACGGTGAGACACATCTGTTACCCCAAGGGTCTATGTTGGGGAAACAGGCATATGGACCAAATGATTAAAGCATTTGGAAGTGGAAAACTCAGTTGTCTTTGAAGTGAAATTATTTGTAACTTTTATCAGATGTCTTCCCCATGTTACCCATGTGTTTAGCATTCCAGTTTGCAGGCGTGGAATTGCCCAGTTACCTCCATTGTTAGCTGAAGGGAAAAAAATAGTCCCCAAAGTCGTGGAGAGCCAGATTTCATGATTATGCACCTCTTCTGTTACCTCCTGACCCCTAAGATTTCTGATGCTACTCAGGGATGCTTCTCAGTGTGCAGCAACTGCCCCCCGCCCCACCAACAACAGAAAAAGAGGATGAGAAAATGTTTTATTTGCTCAATGCAGATTAACCACAGTGTTTTTTTATTTTCATGGGCAGTATGAAGGGTCCAGTCTAGCCAGAACCTCCTCCTCAACCCTCCATGGATCTTACTCAGTAATCTAATCAAATGAAACGTCTCGGATCATGAAGAGCTTCTGAAAAAGAGAAAAAAAAAGGCACAGCATGAAATGATACATCAAATGACTAATTGGTCAGCTGAGCTGAGTAGTTTGGAATTGGATGGTTGGCCACGGTTTATAGAGTTTGTCTTGTTCTCCTGTTTTGAAAGAATGACGTAAAGATGCCCACAAACTTCTGGTCCTCTGGGCAGTAGAAAGAGGGATTGCAGACAGGACAGACGAAGGGTATTTTTTTAGAGCCAGAGCTCTTGAGAAATTGCCTCTGGGAAAACCTGAAAATCTCCATGAGCAGGCCCCCACTCCATAGGCACAGGGCTTGGGCCACAGAGGCTAGGCTGAATCCCAGCCCATTTGCTCCTCAGCCTAAAGCCGTTGCCCAACATGTACTGCCTTTTGTAGTGGCTTTACCTTACAGCACAGAATTGTAACCCTTGTGCATATAAATTACCCATAAAACTCTTGCCTACCGGAGAGTTGAGGAGAGACGGAGATGAAAAAATCACTCTCAGAATTCCCACTAAACAAGAGTCAGCCAAAGTACCAGAGGCCGTGGACCAGTCAACACAGCTAGAGAAACCTACAAAATATCTGTGTGAGAGAGTTTAAGGATTGTTCTTGCCATCGGCCAATGAAACAAAATAAAAGGAAAACAAGCCAACATGCCAACAAAAGTCTCCAGTGGCCAAGGAGCTGAGAAGAGACTGCTTTGTGGATGAGTCAGCTGAATGCTGGGACATCTAGAGAAGCAGTGATTTTCAGAAGGTTAAAGGAGGGGATACAACCAGGTGGTACAGTGTATACATATTAGCATTTATATTGTACTTCATGGGTGATTCAAGGAGTTTGCCAGGCTAATTTTGACTTAACAAGCTGTATTTAGAGCCTAACCATAAACTCCTAGTCAGTTAGTGTATTGAAAGCTTTCTTCTGTGTTATCTTGAGAGGGTCTATCAAAGGACCAAGGAAATAACCTTGCTGTTGGGAACCTTCTATACTTTAAATACCTGCTGTTCAGAAACCCATTTGAATTGGTTAATATTAAATGCACGTGAAAGAGACATTTGCTCTTAAACAGACTTGGAGATATGTTAAGGTTTTCATATGCATTTCCAGATGGAAGGTATTTAAATCTTACTTGAGTTCATAAACATATGTTGAGAAATTTGACAGGGTGGTGGGGAGGGGGCAGTGGGAGGGGGTGTGGCATGGACCCTGGGAGAGGTGATGATAATAATTATGAAAATTTAAAATTTAGTGCATATTTCTAATCCTGAGTACAGCTTACTTGAGGAATCACTTTAAAACCCTGTGCCTCATTCTGAGACATTTTTACAGTAAAATTCCCATTAGAATGAAAGCAATCTGATTGTCGATTTTCTTCATCTAATAAGAACTAAATATAGTCTTTCTAAGACTCCTACCAAGCATGACAGTGATATTTCAAAAAATCTCTTTTCATACGTAGAGAATAGAGCTGTAGATCAATTACATAGAACTAAAGAGGCACCAGCCACAAATACCTGAAATTATTTTCTTGATGATTATAAGGTATTTTACATTTGACATGAATCTTTTCATTCTAGACCGTTGATTTTTATTTACATTCTGAATCCAAGTGTTTGCCTCTTTTGGTTAAATAAGATTAAAATGTTGATGTGGTCTATACAAAATCAAAAATTATGTTTCGGGAAATCCTGAACTCATTTTATTTGCTCTATTAACATTTCTTGGGTAAAGTTCCTTATATATATATTTATATTTATATTTCTTTGCTGTCAAGTTGCTTTCATTGGATGTTTTTTGATAACTCTACAGCTAAATAGGAAAAAAGCCTGGCAGTGTCGTATAATTGGGACAACCCGTAGGAAAAAGTCCTGTGCCACATTCAGTGAAGCTACTGCCTTTTCCATCTTTATTTCTTTGGGTCAAAAAATATGGGGTCAAAAAAAATAGATCAGTAGTTCTGGGGGCAATTTTATTTTCCCTTTTTTTTTTTTAAGTCTTTATTGAATTTGTTACTCTAATGCTTCTGTTTTATGTTTTGGGGTTTTTTTTGGCCCCAAGGCGTGTGAATCTGAGCTCTCCAAACAGGAAGTCCTTATTTTCCCTTAAAAAAAAAAAATCATGTATGGATACAACTGTAGGATGCTGGGAAAGTGACTTGTGGCATCTTCTCTACCATCCTTGTTGTGATCGCCTGGCAGGCAGTTGGCAGCTCTGAACCCTTTCTGGCCGCTCTTCTCATGCTGGCTGTCTCTGGAAGCCATGTGCCAAAACCAGGTAGGGAGGGTTTGCATGGCAGAAGGCTTATTTCAGTGGCAAAGGCTTAGATGAAGTTAGATAAGGCCAGGGGTGTTGCCATGCCTGTTCATGTATAGAATGTTAACGTTCAGAGGGAGGCACAGGCTCCCAGGCTGGAGGGCTCCGAGTACCACAGTGAGACCTCTGAACTTTATTCAGCCGACAGTGATGAGACCCTGAGGTCTCACAAGCAGGGAGGAGATGGTACAGGGTATTAAGATGCTGGATGATGTGGTCATGGCGGTGAAGTGGAGAAGGGCTCTGGTGGACCTAGAGGAGTGTAACTGGATAGGAGAACGCTGAGAGAGGCTTTGCAAAGGCCAAAGAGGCCCTTTCTGAACCCCTCTGGTGAGAGCTGACGTGAAAAGGAAAGGGAGGGTTCAAGATGCAGAATATTACGGCATGGCAAGTTAGAAGGACAAGACTGACACTTAAGGAGAAAAGGCTGTGCTCAAGTTTACACGCGTCCGCCTTCATGCGGTGTGACCTTCAGTGCATGCTTCTCATCTGCTCTGCTCACCCCCCATCCTGTGTTGGTAGTTAGGAAATTATAATATCTGCATCCAACAAAACAGAATATTTTAGGAAATTATAGTATCTGCAACCCACAAAATGGTATGTTTTATGTGTTTACATTCTCTAAGACGTATACAGTGTTTTATTATTGGCAGTGTGTTATGAAAGATTATTTATTATTTTTTAAGTGAAGTATAGTTGATTTATAATGCTGTGTTAGTTTCAGATGTATGTTATTCAGTTATATGTATATATAAATTCTTTTTCAGATTCTTTTCCATTGTAGGTTATTACAAGATATTGACTATAGTTCCCTGTACTATTCAGTAGGACCTTGCAGTTTATTTTATGTATAGTGGTGGATATATGTTAATCCCAAACTTCTAGTTTACCCCTCTCCCTCTTTCCTCTTTGGTAACTGTAAGTTTTCTGTCTGTGAGTCCATTTCACTTTTGTAAATAAGCTCGTTTGTACTGTTTTTAAGATTCCACCTGTAAGTGATATCATGTAATATTTGACTTCCTGTCTGACATGCTTCACTTAGTATGATGATCTGTAGGCCCATCCATGTTGCTGCAGATGGCATTATTTCATTCTTTTTATAGCTGAGTAATATTCCATTGTGTATATATACCACACCTCTGTCGAGGGACACTTAGGTTGCTTCCTAGTCCTGGCTATTATATATTTATTATTATATTGGATTTATTATTGGAGGTTTATAGAGGAGTAAAACAAAGAGTTAAAAATCTGCATGCATATGTTTATAGCAGCTTTACTCATAATAAAACTTGAAAGCAACCATTCAGTCAGTGAGTGGGTACGTCAACTGTGGTGCTTTCAGACAATGGAACGTTGTTCAGTGCTAACAAGAAACGAACCACCAAGCCAGGAAAAGGCATGGAGGAACCATAAATGCATGTTACTAAGTGAGAGATGTCAATCCCAAAGGGCTACAGACTGTATGATTCCAACTATATGACATTCTGGAAAAGGCACAACAGTGGAGACAGTAGAAAGATCAGATGTTGCCATGGGTTTATGGAGAGAGAGGGGTGAAGAGGCGAGCACAGAGGATTATTAGTATCTGTATGATACTATAATGGTCAATGCATGTCAATATCCAAGTGTCAAAACCCAGAGAATATGTAACACGAAGATGAATCCTGATATAGACGAAGGGCTTTGAGTGATATTTGATGTTTCAGTGTAAGTTCATTGATTAGTTGTACCAAGTTGCCACGGTGGTGAGGGGGTGCTGGTGGTGGAGACTGGAAGGGTTGGGAGACACTTGTGGGAACACTGTACTTGCTGCTCAGTTTGCTTTGAACTTAAAACCGTTCTGAAAAATAAATTCTATTTGATTGGGAAAAAAGGTCTAAGATGATCCCCAAATCTTAAGCCTATAACTAAAATAATAGCAATAAAAATGCTCCTCACAGGAGTAAAACTATTAGGAAAATAAGCTGATTTCTGAGAAAGGTGATAAATTCTCGAGACATTTGAAGTCCAGGGGACTTGAATAGCAATCATGTGGAGACATTCAGTAAGTCACTGGAAAGCAAGACTAGGTCCTATTATACTTGACATTCTTATGGCACTTACAACTGCAAAGTGTGTCTACGTGTGTTGACTTGTCTTATTTTGTTTCCCACGCATGGGATAAAGAGATCAGGGAGATGATTTCTAAAGATTTCTTTCACCTGTGAGATTTTGTGACCTTCAGGAAAAGACTGGGTGTGAGATAGAGATGGCGAGTGTCACCTCAAGGTGATGTGAGGCCTTGACAGTGGAGGAGCTTATCAAAGGGAACAGATCTGGGCTCCAAACAGAATCTGAAGCAGGATATACTGGGTGCAGGATAGACATTCAGGGGAGCCATCAGACCTGGTGAGGAGAAGCCCGCTGGGACATGGAGGAGAACAGCACAGGGGCATGGCAAAAAGTTTCATGCAGCAGTAGATGGTCAGCCAGCTGCAGAGATGGTAAAGAAGCCGGGTGGAAACTGAGAAATTTGGTTTGGAAATTAGGTTGCTTTTACCTTTGAGAAGCTCATCATTTTGAGTGGTGGGGTCAGCAAACATTGTCAAAAGCCGGGCAAACAGCAGGTGTCAGGGAATAACACAAACAGAAGGCAATGGACTGAAGGGATGAGAGCCTCATCAGAAGGTGGTTTTATAATGGGAAGATAAGAAGGTGTGGTATCCACCTTCTTTTTTTTTTTTTTTTTTTTTTTAATGTTTTTTGTTTCTTTCTTTAGTTCACCAGAACATTTACACTATCAGAAGGTCTCACTTTTTAATATCCTTAAATTTTGGGGGGAAAAATAAACTTTGCTCCTGATTGGAAGGCCCATCAGGGTCTCTCTTATCCTGGTTGTTTGCTTCTATACATGTGTGACTGACAGCTTGGTGGGTTGCCAGCAGCTGCCTCCATTCACTGGTAGCTCAGACTCTTTACAGTGAAAGAAAAAGAACCTAGAAACCCTGATGACGTTGTGATATAGTTCATACATTCTTAGAACTGTTTTAAACTGTTTTAGCATATTTCTGGAGAGGGCAATGGCACCCCACTGCAGTACTCTTGCCTGGTGAATCCTATGGATGGAGGAGCCTGGTAGGCTGCAGTCCATGGGGTCGCTAAGAGTCGGACATGACTGAGCGACTTCCCTTTCACTTTTCACTTTCCTGCATTGGAGAAAGAAATGGCAACCCACCCCAGTGTTCTTGCCTGGAGAATCCCAGGGACGGCAGAGCCTGCTGGGCTGCCGTCTATGGGGTCGCACAGAGTCGGACACGACTGAAGTGACTTAGCAGCAGCAGCAGCAGCATATTTCTAACAGCAAGAACTACTTTTTCTCTTAAAAGATGATTTTTTTTTCCCAATGGAAGCTTCCATTCCAGGGCTGCTTGGGGAGTAGTGCCTCAGTTAGACGTTGCCCTGAATTGTTTGCAGACAGAAACACCAGAAATTTATTAATATATGTCCCCACACAATTCCCTTTAAATATAACATCTGTCTGTCTGTCACAAGCAGCTTTGATCTGATTTTTTTTTTAAGTAGAGAAGTTAGAGCATATTTTACATATAAAAAGAATGTTACAACAGACACATATATGGGTACATATTTTCCATTTTTCGTGTGAATACTTGCATTTTTCCAGGATGGCACACACACATGCACAGACTCAAAATACTGCAGTATTGCAAAGTAAAAGGTGAGAGGGAAGTAAAGCCTATTTATTTATCTATGAAAGTGAAGGTGAAACAGTTAGTTGCTCAGTCGTGTCCAATTCTTTGTGACCCCATGGACTGTAGCCTTCCAGGCTCCTCTGTCCATGGGATTCTTCAGGCAAGATTACTGGAGTGGATTGCCATGCCCTTCTCCAGGGGATCTTCCAGACCTGGAAGATCTGGGTCTCCTACATTGCAGGCAGATTCTTTACCATCTGAGCTACCAGGGAAGCCCATATTTACCTATGCGATGCCAACAATTAGTGATGCTAGTGGTAGAGAACCATCTGCCATTGCAGGAGACAAAAGACACATGGGTTTGATCCCTGGGTCTGGAAGATCCCCTGGAGGAGGGCATGGCAACCCACTCCAGTATTCTTGCCTGGAGAATCCCATGGACAAAGGGGCCTGGCAGGCTACAGTCCATAGAGCTGCAAAGAGTTGGGCAGGACTGAAGTGACTTAAGCACAACCAACAATTACATTTCAGGTCAGGGAAATTGAAATCCTATGGCTTCATAGGAATTCAGTCAGCATCAGCAGCCCCACCCCACCCCTCCGGGCAGCCCAGGACAGGTGAGACTCTGAGCTTGTTTGCAGGTAGCTTCTGGGCACATCTCCAGGAGAAGCAGCCATCTCGGGAACTTTCCTAACTCTTTGTAGGGCTGCATGTTATGATTTGAATTGTGGCTTTTTGAAAGAAAAGATCCTTTATTTTGCAATAGCTCCCATATGATTGGCAGTGATTAGTGACAAAGAAATTTCTTAAAAGGTAGCTGTAAGCTCTTTCAATAAAAGAGTGAGGTTAATGTGAGTGCAGCTACAACCTCAGAATATGAAGTCTTGGAGCTCAATTTAATATCAAGCATGTTCTTTGTTCTTCCGAACCACCAGGTGCCTTGCTTGATAAGCTTTCAAAATTCCTTCCACTCTAAGAAGACTTTTGCACATGTGAATCTGACTTTTGATTTTATACGTTCTAATACAGAATTTATAATCATAGAGTGAACACATGAAATTAGAACAAGACTTGTTCTAATTTGTCATTAAGGATCTACTTTTGTGGTGATTTAAAAATTTGAGTTGAATACAGTGGAGAGAAATAGAGAAAAAAGGAGAAGATAGTGAACATTCATTGAATGTCATAGCACTGGGCCAAGTCCTTTTATATAAATGATTCCATCTAATCCTCATAGCTTGTGAACTTTGTAGTGTTACCCACACTCATGCCATGCAGTGATAAAATAGCAGAGCTAAAAGGGAAATCAAATCTGTGTTGCCTGGAAGCTTTTTTTTTTAGTTATTCAGACATGTTGCCTGGACAGGAAGGCATCTCGAATACTATATGACAGCATTTTTTTTTTTCTCAGAATGAGTAAGCAAATAAATCTGAAGTTCAAATGTCTGTGTTTCCAAGAGAAGAGTAGACCCCCATAGATGCAGAAACTTGAGTGGGTTGTGTGTGTGTGTGTTTGTGTTAGTCACTCAAGTTGTGTCTGACTCTTTGAGACCCCATGGACTGCATCCCACCAGGCTCCTCTGTCCATGGGATTCTCCAAACAAGAATACTAGAGTATGTTGCCATTTCCTTCTCCAGGGGATCTTCCCAACCCAGGGATCGAACCCAGGTCTCCTGCATTACAGACAGATTCTTTACCGTCTGAGCCTCCAGGGAAGCCCAAGTAGAGTGAGGTTAGACCACTCAATTCAAATTGCCAGAGAAGAGAGTTTCTGATGAGCCTTCACCAATAACATCCTCCAGTTGGCCAGATGGCCCATGATGGCATGGTTTTATAGGAAAATCTCACATTCTTTTCTTTTTTTTTTAGTTAGTCTGAACGATGTATTATCAAAATGGCACCAAGTCCATGGCTTTCAAAATTACGATGGTAACAAAGCCCAAGTAAAATTGCTTGCTTGCTCTCTCGTAACTACTTATGTTTCAGCATTTCTATGCATTTTTTTTTTAAGCTGAAGGCTTTTCAGTGTTGGGGAAAGAAGAGTAACACAGATTTTTGTTTAGCACTCTAGTACTGGTGATTAGGAATGGCAGGAGGGCCTCTACGTAAACATTTAATAATGCTCTGAGATATGTTATCCTGATGCGTATTATTTAAGTAGCTTCAGTGCTGCTCTTCAGTTCAGTTCAGTTGCTCAGTCGTGTCTGACTCTTTGCGACCCCATGAATCACAGCACGCCAGGCCTCCCTGTCCATCACCAACTCCCGGAGTTCACCCAAACCCATGTCCATTGAGTTGGTGATGCCATCCAGCCATCTCATCCTCTGTTGTCCCCTTTTCCTCCTGCCCCCAATCCCTCCCAGCATCAGAGTCTTTTCCAATGAGTCAACTCTTCGCATGAGGTGGCCAAAGTATTGGAGTTTCAGCTTTAACATCATTCCTTCCAAAGAACACCCAGGGCTGATCTCCTTTAGAATGGACTGGTTGGATCTCCTTGCAGTCCAAGGGACTCTCAAGAGTCTTCTCCAACACCACAGTTCAAAAGCATCAATCCTGCTCAGCTTTCTTCACAGTCCAACTCTTACATCCATACATGACCACAGGAAAAACCATAGCCTTGACTAGACAGACTAGACCCCAGCTATGGGGCTGATATTGGAAACCCTTGTTTAATATGGGTCTTCTTTAAACCATACCCTCCCTACCATACAAGGGAGGACAACACAGAGAAAACACAGAGTTTTCTTTCCCCTCAGTGTCAGACAAGAGTTCCTGGATCCCAGAACTCCCTCTACCAGGACCCAGCAACTCTCCCCTAATTCCGTCTTCTGGAGGGTGGCTTTTAGGTCATTATAAAGGTGGGAGGGTAGAATATATTTTGTTAGCAATTCATTACCTTAATGTATGCTTCCCTGGTGGCTCAGTGGTAAAGAACCTGCCTACCAATGCAGGAGACGTGGGTTTGATCACTGGATTAGGAAGATTCCCTGGAAAAGAAAATGGCAACCCACTTTAGTATTCTTGTCTGGGAAATCCTATGGACCGAAGAGCCTGGCAGGCTACAGTCCATGGGGTTGCAAAGAGTTGGACACAACTTAGCAACTCAACAGTAACAACCTTAATGTATACCTTGTACATATTTACACATGTGGTGTGAGGTGTAAATATGTACTTCTTCCCGCAACAGTGAGCAGCCTGAGAATTACCACTTCTTTCACTGAAGTGCTTCAGAGATTTTTGTAAATAAAACTCAATGCAAAATAAATCAAAGCCTTTGGCACAGACTGACCTTAAGAATCAACCTGAGTAAATAAAAACTCCAGGACTGAAAACCCAAGGTTCTCCAGATACAAACTCAAGACTCAGCCCAGTTCATGAAAAATCCAGTTCTCTTTTTAAAACTCAGGTATCTTAATATCCTCTTAGGCAATTATTACTTTTGAGATTATATTAGGAGAAATTGCCACCATCTTTACATTTTCATAATAGAGACAGATTTTACCTCAATTATTTGTTCTAGACAGCCTAAACATTTTCATGCCAGGATTCAAGACACTTTCTTGGACATTAGCATGATGGCTCATTATCATGCTCTTAGATCACTAAAAAACTGTCTGTCCATTGAGTTCAACCATTTGTTTAAGGACAATTCCAAATGACAAGCTTCTTGGGAAGCAAACAAACACATCCAGTATCATTATTACTCAAAAGAACCTAGCAGGCTCCCTTCCTTGGTTTCGTTCGATTCAATGTAACGAGCGTCTGTTGCACATTTAAGAGTAGAGCAACAGGCAGAGATCTAGAGAGACATTCAGGTGAGCAGAGATTTCACCCTTGAAAATGCTCGCAGTCTGGAAGGGCAAGCACCAATGAAACAATTCATAATCAAAGCCAGATCTGAGAATGAAAAAAGAAGAATCAAAGTGTAGGGAGAGACTAAATGTCTGTCAGAATTAGTATTTCCTTTCTCTTTGTCTAAAAATAATTTCATGGAGGACGTGCAGTTTGAACTAGAGAAGCATTGAAAAATAAATAGGTTTATAATTGGGAGAAAATAATAATAATAGGTAGCATTTACTGAGCCCTTACTAGTTGCCAGGCACTGTTCCTATGTGGATTATATGTATCATTTAGTCCTCCCAGCACAAACAGCCCTATGGGGTAGGTAAGTGTATTCACTCCCTCCCTGAGTTGAAGATTAAAATAATGAACAATGTATAAACACTCTAACCAGTTTGTTCACAGGAGATACATGAAATAACTCACCCAGAATCACACAGCCAGTAAGGTGGAGAATATGATGCAATCAGTCTGCCTGTAGAACTTGTGTGGTAAACCACATACTGTAGAGAGAAAGGTATCCCACACATAATAGAAGGAAGGTGTGCCAGACATGGAACAGCCTGAAAGGTTGGCGTGAAATCACTGCATAAAATGTAAGAATATGTTTAGTTTTGAAAGGGGTTGTTAAACATTTTTCCAAAGTGATTGGATCAATTTGTATGACACCAGCCATGTAAAAGAGTTCTGGTTGTTCCACATCTTTGAAAACATTTGGCATTATCACATTTTTTTCCCTTTTGTAAATTTTGGCCATTTTGTTGGATATGGAGTGGTATCCTATTGTGATTTTAATGTCTCTCTAATTAACTATAATTCTCTCAAATGGGTGTGTAGATAGTGTAAAACAATTAAGATCTGAAGCAGATCATGCATACATATACGTATGTGTGTGTGTGTCTATAAATTGACAAACTGATGTTAAATTTATATAAAAATCCAAAGGGATTAGACATACCCAAAGCAGTATTGAAGAAGAGCAAAGTAGGGAAACTTATACTAGTAGATGTAAAAACTTATAATAAAGTGCAGTAAACAAGACAGTGTGATATTGGTTCCAGGATAGACAGGTTGGACAACAGCCTAGCAAAGGCAAGTGCAGAATCAGACCAGAGTATTTAGGATCACTTAATCTGAGCAGTTTCCATTGCAACATAGAGGAAAGAGGATGGTCTTTTAAATAAACGATTCCGAGTCAGTTAAAACTGTGTAGAAGAAAAAGTTCTTTGAACCCTACTTCATGACATAAAAAATTAAGATAGATCACAAGTCTATAAAACAATTTCCTCTTTTTAAAAGAAACATGGGTGAATATCTTTATAATTTTGGGTTAAACAAAGATTTCTTAGATAGGAAATAAAAAGCACCAACCATAAAAAGATGGATAAATTGGACATTATTAAGCATATATATTCATCAATGCCAAAGAATGCTCAAACTACTGCACAATTGCACTCATCTCACATGCTAGTAAAATAATGCTCAAAATTCTCCAAGCCAGGCTTCAGCAGTACATGAACCATGAACTTCCAGATGTTCAAGCTGGTTTTAGAAAAGGCAGAGGAGCCAGAGATCAAATTGCCAACATCCACTGGATCATGGAAAAAGCAAGAGAGTTCCAGAAAAACATCTATTTCTGCTTTATTGACTATGCCAATGCCTTTGACTGTGTGGATCACAATAAACTGTGGAAAATTCTGAAATAGATGGGAATACCAGACCACCTGACCTGCCTCTTGAGAAACCTATATGCAGGTCAGGAAGCAACAGTTAGAACTGGACATGGAACAACAGACTGGTTCCAAATAGGAAAAGGAGTACACCAAAGCTGTGTATTTTCACCCTGCTTATTTAACTTATATGCAAAGCCCATCATGAGAAACACTGGGCTAGAAGAAGCACAAGCTGGAATCAAGATTGCCGGGAAAATATCAATCACCTCAGATATGCAGATGACACCACCCTTATGGCAGAAAGTGAAGAGGAGCTAAAGAGCTTCTTGATGAAAGTGAAAGAGGAGAGTGAAAAGGTTGGCCTAAAGCTCAACTCAGAAAACTAAGATCATGGCATCTGGTCCCATCACTTCATGGGAAATATATGGGGAAACAGTGGAAACAGTGTCAGACTTTATTTTGGGGGGCTCCAAAATCACTGCAGATGGTGATTGCAGCCATGAAATTAAAAGATGCTTACTCCTTGGAAGGAAAGTTATGACCAACCTAGATAGCATATTAAAAAGCAGAGACATTACTTTGCCAACAAAGGTCCGTCTAGTCAAGGCTATGGTTTTTCCAGTGGTCATGTTTGGATGTGAGAGTTGGACTGAGAAGAAAGCTGAGCACTGAAGAATTAATGCTTTTGAACTGTGATGTCGGAGAAGACTCTTGAGAGTCTCTTGGACTGCAAGGAGGTCCAACCAGTCCATCCTAAAGGAGATCAGTCCTGGGTGTTCATTGCAAGGTCTGATGTTGAAGCTGAAACTCCAATACTTGGCCTACTTCATGCGAAGTGTTGACTCACTGGAAAAGACCCTGATGCTGGGAGGGATTGGGAGGCAAGAGGAGAAGGGGACGACAGAGGATGAGATGGCTGGATGGCATCACCGACTCGATGGACTCTGGGAGTTGGTGATGGACAGGGAGGCCTGGCGTGCTGCAATTCATGGGGTCTCAAAGAGTCGGACACGACTGAGCGACTGAACTGAACTGAACTGAAGGGAATAAAAAGACAACCACACAGTAGAAGATATTTGCATTACATGTATATAATAAAAAAGACTTATAGTTAGAGGTAAAAAAAAAAAACAACTCATACCAATCAGTAAGGAAAAGACAGCCAACCTAATTAAAAATTGGGAAATGGTTTAAACACTTTACGAAGGAGGATAACAAATATCAAAAAAAAATTGAAATGATGCTAATAAGAGTTTTCAAGCAAACATTGAAATTCAGTTCTTTAATTATGTACTAAAATCAAAGGATCTAAATCACCAAGGCACATAGCTACAGAGAGAGTATGTTTATCTTTAATAGGAGTACTTGCTTAGTAGGTAGCAACCTCTGAGTGCATCTGGAATCTGGCCATGATCGCTGAGTACTGCTGGAATTTGTGTTAAGGACTGGAGCTACACGTCTCTCTATTCTTATTCACCTGCTTCCTTGCTCTTGGGTTTTTACTTCACAGAGGACCTTCATTCACTTCCCTTGGGCAAGTGAAAATATACTTGTGCTCTCAAAACTTGAAGAAGCCCTCTTGTGAAGATGCTTACTGTTTGGAGGTGGGAGTGGAAATGGTGATTGTATATCTCGCTGGAATTAGTCAGATGTGCTCAAGCATGTGGGCGTGCACGCACGCACACGCACACCACAAAAATCCTGAAGGCTGTGCAACGGAAATATACAGAATCAGAACATCAAGCATTCCAATTCCCAAGATGAAGATGTAGTCATTTTGGTCCACATCTACAAAGATGTCTATTCATAAAAGAAGAGCTATAATTGATCTAGTACCCCGGTCCACAAGTTAAATGACATAAAGCTAGGACTTTGATGATGGGAATTTGTTACCCCCAACTCTTCCCAAATTAATCATCGTATACCTAACATCAACACAAAGCACGGCTTTGTGTTAAGAAATGGGGATAAATAGGTAATAGACTGCTGTTTTCCCTTTAATAACTGAAGGAATTTCCAGTCTTTAACTGGCTTTCTTGGAGGCAAAGTGATATATTAGAAGGAAGATGGGGTTTGGAATTAGCCAAACCTAATTTTGTACCAAACCTACTAAAACCTATGAAGCCAGCCTTCTGGCAGCTAAATGAAAAGGTCGTCCTCACACCCTCACCTGAGTTTCAGCTCACATTATTCTTTCTAAGTCCCAAAAGGAAATAGAGGTTTATAAACAAAGTCCACTTCTATTCATCCTGTTACACCAAGTAACTCGATCAACTTTTGAATCTACTTTTGGTTAAAGAAAATCTTTCAATCTTTATGTTGGTGAAATATTGGGGAATTCTAATTCAACATCCAATTTCACTTTTAACAAGAGGAAAATGTAAATACACAAAGAACAAATCAAACTGCCTTTCAAGTACCCAAGAAGATTAGGAGCACTCAGGGTACCCCAGATCAACCGAAACATAAGAAAAGTATGATTGTAGATCTTGCAGAAGTCTTAAAAGTTAACATGTGCTGGCCACTCACTGTATGTTAGAGAGGAAGAAGATGTGTTTTAGAGACATCTACTCCTAGGCCAAAATCATGTGTTTAACAAGGGCAGAGGCAAGACTTGAACCTAAAGTCCCCCGGATCTCTGCTGGTGGCCTTTCACTTTCCAGAAGGAGGGTTTTCGGAGAGCCTGTCATTGCCGCTACCGCACTCCCACGTGTAGGTCAGCTTAATGTTCAGAACATCTCTGTTACGTTGAACCAAGGATGGGCCCCAGCTGCCTTTCAGCTCTTCTGTATTTTGGGTCTATGGTTATTAATCGGTGGGCTATTTGGGAGACAGACTATAAAAGAGGAAGTGGGGTGGATTAGTGCCTCAATTCCTTTCCAGCCTTTGGAAATGAAAATGTGTATTATATTGAGAGTCAAAAAGTAATATACTGATTGACAAACAAAATTGGAAACCTTGGGATGCCTATTAAGAACTAGCCTTGTGCACAGAACTCTTGGTTTCCATTGAGAACTAACTTTCTCGGACATCTGCAGTTTTCTTACACATGTCTATATTTTAGACTAGATGTATTCTCAGTGCAGTATAAACTCAAGTATATATGCACTTGCTTTAGGAAGAAATAACTAAATCCTGTTGGTTCCTCCAGGCTTTACACTTTGAAGAGTCATTCTGAAACTTACACATACAGATATAAGAACTGAAAAAAAAAAAAAGATTTGTTAACCTCAAAAGTATTTATTGATATTTAGAAAAGACTACTGGGTGTGAATGCACATCACAGCTGGGAATCCAGAGCTTGCTCTTTATCAGTGTACCTTCCTGTCCCTGGAAAGCTGATAAAGATTTCAGTAGAGCCAAAGCCTCAAATTTCCACGTGTCGACCGAAACAAACAAGCACCTATGCGTCATCAACCGTGTCCAGTTCAATCAAGTTTTATTGAGAGGATTAAATATAAAGAAACTTGACACTTGTCTCTGGTTTTAGCTGTGTTCCCTTCTGTAGTTCCTGGTTGTCAGACATCACTTTACCAAGGATCTTCTTGGTCAGTTCTTCCTGCTACCACGCAGAAGGCGGGGTTTCGTTTATAGGAAACTATAGAACTGGTGGCTAAACTGGCATACAGAGACTAAAGCAAAATGTACAAAGAAGGGAGAAATGTATGTATGTCTCCTTTCTCTTTATTCTTCTTTCTAGTTCTTAAAATTAGAAGTTTAAATTATAGCAAATTCCAAGGTTAAAGTGCTATTTTTAAGAATTCTAGTGAGATGAATGGAGAGTGGCATGAAAGCTTATATACTACCATATGTAAAATAGATAGCTAATGGAAATTTGCTGTATGACTCAAGGAACTCAAACTGAGGTTCTGAAACAATCTAAATGGAATGGGAAAGGATGGGAAGTGGGAAGAAGGTTCAAGAGGGAGGGGACATATGTACATCTATGGCTAATTCATGTTGGTGTAAGGCAGAAATCAAACCAATATTGTAAAGCGATTATCCTTCAATTAAAAAATCTTAAAAAGAAAGAATTCTATTCACTCAAAATAGTTAAGATGTAACTAAAATAAAATGAGTCCTTCTATCATAGTGTATGATGTACTCAAGTTGCAAATGGGTTGTGATCCCACAATTAATGTATAATATTATTTGGTTAACACTCATTTTGGTGTAGCTACTTTTCTCATACACTCACCTGCAATACAGGGTAAAGTTTCCAGTAAAAATATTTTGCACAGTGCTTAGGCTCACATACCATTTTACTTATTATTTTAAAACTTTTTTATCTTTCGGCCACACCACTCAGCATGTGGAAATTTAGTTCCAGGGATTGGACCCCACGCCCCTGCAATGAAAGTTTGGAGTTTCAACCACTGGCCCACCAGGGAAGTCCCTCTCATACCATGTTAAAGAAGCCTACTGATCCTAGAATTCCAGATTCTGAAAAAATATTAATACTTCCTCTCTTAGCAGGCGTGGTTGCAGTGTTGGTCATACCTGGTTCTCTCCTCTGTCTCTGGGTGCTTCTTTCCTGACTCTTTTGCAAGCTTCTTCTCCTTTCCTCGGCACTAAATGTGGAATTCTCAATGCTTGACCTTAGGCTGCCTGCTGTTTTCTCTTTATACTATCTGCCAGTTCAGCCTCATCCACAGCCATGCTTCAGGTACCATGTCCATTTTGACAGCTTCTGAATTTTTATCTTCCCTCCTGAACTTCTCCAAGATCTAGCCACAGTTTCTCCATTTGGAATTCTCAAAGTCACCTCAGATTAAACACATCCAAAAACATGCCTTCTCTCTCAGATTTGGGTTTCTTCCATGTCTCCCCAGCTCAAAGAATGGCTAGCTCTCCCATCTGTCCAGGTGTTGCTGCTGCTACTGCTAAGACGTGTCAGTTGTGTCCGACTCTGTGCGACCCCGTAGATGGAAGCCCACCAGGCTCCTCTGTCCCTGGGATTCTCCAGGCAAGAACACTGGAGTGGGTTGCCATCTCCTTTTCCAATGCATGAAAGTGAAAAGTGAAAGTGAAGTTGCTCAGCCGTGTCCGACTCTTAGCGACCCCATGGACTGCAGCCTACCAGGCTCCTCCGTCCATGGGATTTTCCAGGCAAGAGTATTGGAGTGGGGTGCCATTGCCTTCTCCCATCTGTCCCATCTGTCCAGGTGTGGAGATCAGAAATCTCAGGGTCATTCTTAGCACTAACCCCTCCCTCAACATTCATGTCCCTACATGATGTGCCGGGTTTTGCCTCCTAATTTATCCATTTCTCTCCATTACTCTTTGAACATTCTGTGTTCTTTGTTTCCACAGGGTCTTTGCTTGTACTGTTAGAACAGAGTCCCCTCACTTGAGCATTTATTTTTTTAAAGAAGGAAGTCATCTGCAGTAGTTGCTTATCTGTGGACTCATTCAGGCCTGGAGGAAAGAAGCATAGAGGGTAGAATTTTGAAGCTCTTCTGTAAAATACAAGGTAGACGGCAATTTCTTATGACAACCAGGATTAATGGTTCTATTACAAAGGCAAGCGCTTTTGAAGTCCATAAGTCTCAAGACAGCTTCGTAAAAAAAAACAATCCAACAAGGACAACTGTGTAGTTACAAAATACAAAAAAAAGGGTGATTAAAAGACATAGAATTGATGACACAAGAGTCATTAATAAGAACCCTGTCTCCGTAATTCCTTGGGTCTGTAACCTCTTACCTCATGAGTATTCTCACGAACAACTGTCTTTTAGAAAATTTTCAGACATGATGCTATTAGCCATATCGGTACAAAATCATGTAGAAAATTATAGTCTTGACTTTAAAGTCCAAGGAGGTTATAATTTCATGCCTCCTCATTTTTCTTCTCCCACCTGTTCTGAAAAATTTCCAACTCATTATCCAGAGTTCAGCTTTAATGTCAGGCCTCCAGAAAGCATGTCCTGACTCCTACCTACCCTTATGGCAGGCTCCTTTGTAGAACATTCCCAGAGAATCTCATTCCCTTTCTTCTTGAAGGTCATCTCAGTTTGTAACTGAACATGTATGGTTGGAGATTTTTACGAATTCTTATCTGTCTCTTCAACTAAACTTTAAACTCATGAAAATACAGAACACATGTTTTTTTGTGTTCCCCATCACGACAGCCCCAGATCTCAGTGTTTTGTTTTGTTTTGTTGTTTGTGTGTGCTCAGTCACGTCCGACTCTTTTTGACCCCATGGACTGTAGGACCCATGGATCCAGACCACCAGGCTCCTCTGTCCATGGGACTCTTCAGGCTAGAATACTAAAGTGGGTTGCCATTCCCTTCTCCAGTGATCTTCCCGGCCCAGGGGTCGAACTCACATCTCTTGTGTCTTCTGTATTGGCAAGCAAGTACTTGACCAGTAGCACTACCTGATCTCAGTGTGACATCTTGTAAATGCTCAGAGATGTTCGTGGAATGCTATGGAAGGGATGGGCTGAAACTACCAAACCACTGTAGCTAGAACATGTATTTGAGAAACTGAATTCAGAATTCTAATTCGTTTCTGGGACACAACCCCATTCCTTCCCCTTACTCAAAGACCTGCCCTTTTACCCCTGATCTTGATGGGCTTTCCCTATCTGCAAACTATTCTGGGATTTAACCAGTGAGTGGTGTTCTAATGGCATAAATCAAGAGCTCAGGAGCTTCCCAGGTGGCTCAGTGGTTAAGAATCCGCCTGCCACTGCAGGAGACACGGGTTCAATCCCTGGGTTGGGAAGATCCCCTGGAGAAGGAAATGACTATCCACTCCAGTATTCTTACCTGGAGATCATGGACAGAGGAGCCCGATGGGCTGTAGTTCATGAGATCGCAAAAGAGCTGGGCACAACTTAGCAGCGACTTAAAATGTATACAAATCAAAGGCCCACTCAGACCTGGGCTGGAAAGGAAGAAAGGTGAGAATGAGAAAAGACCTGCAAGGGGAACTAAATGGAAATAGAGTGCTGGGCACAAGTCGGGCAAGTGTCCTTAGCTGTGGAGGCTGCATGATGGCGCAGAAGGCCTTGTGGGGCTGCTTCCTGTCCTCCTGCAGTGGTCAACCTGCCCCTTTACTTCCATCCCCCGTGGAATTGAGAGCACAGTCTTTGAAGAGCTTAAACATCACAACTGGGCAAAACCTTGGAAATGATGAAAGCTGACTTCCTCATTGAGGAAACGCTGGCTGGATGGGGAAGGAGAATGGCCCAAGGTGGCAGAGCTGAAATTAGACCAAGAACTCAGGTCTGTCTGCCCTACCTCTGCAGCTTTTCACTCTGCGCTACCTCTGGCTTGGTTCTGAGCTGCTAGCCCTGTTCAGATCTTAGTTATGTCACTTGGTGCATGCATTAGTCCTCCTTCAAAGGTTTAGCAATTTGTCAGTGGGATTAAGCTAAGCCATATTATTTTCAACGCAAGTCGAGGGAGGAGAGGCATTCTCTGAGCTGAGAAACATATTGAGTAACTCGCAGGGGAAGCATTTCCCTAAGACAAAAATAGTGGGTGTTTATGTAAGCACAGCATCTTGACCCAAGCTCTTTATCATTCAGTGTGGCATAGTTGAAGATAGTGAGGAGAGGAAGGAGCTCGGCGAAGGAGGTGGATTAAGGGCTGACATCATAGATCTGTTCTTAGAATGAGAGGCTGTTGATAGAACTAAGATAGGAGTCAGATAACCTGTCCTGGTATGAGCTTAATGAAACACAATAAAGGCTGTGTTGTGCAGGCAGCTTTTACAGTACAAAAGTTCAAGAAACCCTCTGATGAGAAGCATTACTAATTCTTAGAACTGTAACTCTTCAATTACTGCAGCTTTGATTAATAATCTTTGCTTTGTGTAATAATCTGTAATAAAATCATTTACTCTCTCTAAGTAGACCTGAGATGATCCTCTAACTGAAGTAGGAACTTATACCATGAAATGATCTCAGGTGATATGGGCATCAATAGCATAGAAACATACCCACACTTATATATTAACCACATCAAACCCATCATTTCACAAATGTTATTCATCTGTATGAAAGCAAAAGCTCAAGTGAGTGAGTTTAAATAAAAATGAAAATGAAGTGTGTTGTATTGTAAATGGCTTAAAATTTTTTTTCCGATAACAAATATGTGTAAATCATTGAACAAAATTTAAATAGATTTCAATTACTGATACTATCTTTAGAATTTTGGACCATGCCTGTAAAAAAGAAAACCCTGGTTTTTCAAGAAAGTCTTTTCCAATAAAAAAAAAGAATACTCTTAATTCCTGTAACCCTCCTTCATTAAATATATTTACTCTTTTGCATATATTTAATACAAAAATGTATTGAGTTAGTTTGGATATTGTTTTAAACCAAAAGTAGGAAAAGAAGTTCTATAAAGAACAGAAGACAAACTGATGGAAAATTATAAAAAGAAAAGTAAAAAAAAAAAATTAAATTTGGTTTTACTTTTAATCCTCCTTAGAGTGCTGGGCACAAGTGGGGCAAGTGTCCTTAGCTGTGGAGGCTGCATGATGGCGCAGAAGGCCTTGTGGGGCTGCTTCCTGTCCTCCTGCAGTGGTCGACCTGCCGCTTTACTTCCATCCCCCATGGAACTGAGAGCACAGTCTTTGAAGAGCTTAAACATCACAACTGGGCAAAACGTACTTTTAAACCTACTTCCATCTTTTACAGTTAAGAGTAGGAAGCACAAATCTTTATTAAATAATCATTGAAACTGAAAAAACAGGAGAGAAGGGAGTAGAGAAGACAAATAAAGAGGAAGTATTACAAGAATGAGCAAGAATTGGAGAAATGGGAAAAAGAGAGAAGCTGGTGAAAAAGAGAAGAGTCAATAAAGCAGTATCTATAGAGAAGAGGCAGAATATACTCCCAGAGTTATGCTTTTGTGAAATAACACAGAATTTAATTCATTTTGAAGGATTTTCAATTAACTTTTAAAGGTAGGTTACGTTTTATGACTAGAGGCAATGTGGAAATATGAGCTCTTGAAAATTCTCCATAAACCTGATCAAATGTAGATAGAGGAAATTTTCTAGCTCTATATCTTAGGTCTGTGCATTTCCAACATTTTCCAACATAGTTATTCAATTATAAGCAAAGTCAGACTAATTTTTCTAATTCCTTTTTTGTGTTGCAATTTTCAAAAGGCCACAGATAAATTAGTACTGAATGAGTCACTCTGGTAGTTATTATGACATAAGACTTGAAAAACTCAACTGAGAAGTTTCCATATTGTTATAGTTATTTATATTCAGTGCCATTTGTAATTGTTGCTAGTTAAAATGACTTTTGAATAAGGATGACTATCTTGAGAATTTAACATTTATGAAGCCTCCCAAACAAAATTAAATTAAAATATAAAATTTTAGACAACATCTCATTAGGGCTGTGGGGCAGCCAATTTTTAACAAATCCTATTACCTTTGTCTTGACCTACGTGTGTGGTGAGAACAAAGTCAAAAATTTTAAATCCACATAGGCGGTTGTATCTGTCTTGAAGTTGATATCATTTGAACATCCTTTGATTTGTGCATAAAAATTTAATTTCATTTACTTTTAATACTTTGACAGTTATTAGTCTAATAGCTGCCTGGCAATTTGATGTTTCTCAAAATTGAATATATTTGTTGATAAACCAATATATTAATATCTTGCATACTTACAGTTTGTAATAAGGATTCAAGAGGTAAACATATCTCATCTAGAGCTGTAAAGATTTTCCAGGATTAAGAAATTAAGAACTATAACCAGGATTCTTCCTTACGTATACTGACTTGAGAAATCAAGAATGTGTTTAAATAGCTTATCATTCTTACTTTTGAACTACTTAAGTGAGTAAAATTTGGCATACATTCAGGACTATCTACTAGAAGAGATTTGGAGGCAGAATTTCTCTATATTGATTTCCTTTAAGAGGCTTACTTGCCTTCCAGGACTGATTTTCGAGTCCATTTCAGGTCCTCTTCTGATAGAGCTCTTCCTTCAGCTTTGCTTGGGATGAATACAGTGGACATGTGTTCTGTTCAGAGTTAAGTATGAGTTCAATAGTCTTGAAATTGTTACCCACAATTCTGAGTTGCATTTTCTCTTGAAACCACACGCTTCAGTGTTTGTCACAAACAACGCTATTCCCCTAACTTTACTGTCAGCAAAAAAGTTATCTATGTCCTCACTAGGAGGATATCCATTCCTAGGTGTTGCTACATCATGTATACCCTTGATAATAAGAATTTAAACCTTAAACTGAAAAAAAAAGTATCAGCATTTCAGTTAGACTTTCCAATATTACTGTTTCACTGTGATGTATGTTTCAACCACAGGAGTATTTCTGGATCTTTCTCTTTCCAGAATTTGAATCAACACATCAACAGAGTCAATTCCTTATTGATAGCTGAGCCATGTGAGTTTCAGTCAATACCACCTTTATCACTTTAATAACAATAAGAATCGTCAGAGTTTTTGCCTGCTTTTGCAATAGAATGCCCTCTTTACTGCCCTTTTTTTGAAAAGTCAGAGTTCTTCTTTTTTCAATTTTTTAAAAAAGCTCAAATTTCCTACATTTTTAGATATCTGAGGCTTTCTAGACTTGTTTAGTTTATTTTTAAATTTAATTTATTTTTGCCCACACCACACGGCATGTGGTACCTTAGTTCCCCTACCAGGGATCGAACCCATGCCCCCTGTGTTGGGAGCAGGGAGTCTTAACCACTGGATCACCAGGAAAGTCCCGCGAAGTGTCAGGGTTTCAGAAAAGGTGGATTTTCAGACTAGTTAATTCCCAGAGTAGAATCTGCACCACCTTCCGTACCTTTAAGGAGGCCCATAATACTCAGGGTGGGTGTGGGGGGCACTGGAAGGGGGTAGGTAGATTCTGTGTCTGCAGCTGCTACAGCTTCATAAGGCTTTGCCATCTCCAGTAGATCTGTCTTAACTGATGGGGAACTCCGAGCTTACGGGCTGCTATTTATCTCTCACAAATATGAAACTGCACTATTTTTAGAAGCGAACTTGACTCTTGGCAGCAGCATATTTTTGCTGTGTGTCACAGATCTTGGAACCCGCAGGTTGGAAGGAACTTAAGAGATTCTTGAGACAAATCTTGTAGAGGCTAATAGTTCAAGGTCACAGACAGGAGGGCCCTCCAGAAACCAGGACTCTGGGCTGTTACACACCTTCACTCAGTTTGACCTAGTACCACCCTGATGTGTTTCTGAGGTGCTCCTCTGCAGGCCAGGCATTGCAGTGAGCGCTTGAGCTTGGCTCTCTCTGGCTGGAGGATAAGCACTGGCTTAAAGGCCTGAGCACTGATCTCACCCCAAGAGTCCATGATGCTACCTGTCTTAGCCAGCTGGGGCCGCCATATCAAAATACCACAGCCCAAGTGGGCTTCCCAGGTGGCTCAGTGGTAAAGAATCTGCCTGCCGATGCAGGAGATACAGGAGACTCATGTTTGATCCCTCGGTCAGAAAAATCCCCTGGAGAAGGAAATGGTAACCCACTCCAGTATCCTTGCCTGGGAACTGCCATGGACAGAGGAGCCTGGCGGGCTACAGTCCATGGGGTCGCAAAGAGTCAGACATGGCTGAGCAACTGAGCACAAGTAGCTTAAACAACAGAATTTTATTTTCTTACAGTTCTGGGGGCTGGGAATCCAAGATCAAGATGCCAGTAGGGCTGGTTTCTGGTGAGAACTCTCTCCCTGGCTTGTAGATGGCTGTCTTCTTGCAGTGTCCTGACATGGTGGAGAGAGAGAGAGAGGTCTGATGTCTCTTCCTGTAAGGACAACTGTCTTAGAGGATCAGGGCCCCACGCTTATGAACTCAGTGAACCCGAATTACCTCCTTAAGAGCTCCATCTCCAAATACAGTCACTTTGGGGGTGAGGGCCCTAACGATGAATTGGGGGGTACAACTGAGTCCATAACAGTACTCAGCCATTAAATAAAATCCACAGGGAACTGGACTAGACTCTTGGTTGGATAACTTTATTTCACCTTGTTATCTACCTGGAAGCAATTTCTCTATTAGAGGCTCTTTAGGGAACATTTATTATCTGGGCTTCCTAAACTGAAGTCAGAGTACAGATTTATCTGGAGTCTCTGACAGCAGTGGACCACTGCACCATATACTCTGAAAGTAGTATTTGAACAAGTGATACATCCGGTAGTATGGAATTCAAAAAGGTACGTGGTGAAAAGTATGTCTCTCTCACTCCTCTACCCTAATCTGTTAATAGTGACTTCTTTACTTTTATAAGGTGGTCTGTGCACTGACAGGCAATCTGTACGTAGTCACTTTTTTTTACACAAATGTTAGCACATTGAACTCACAGTTTTAGACTTGACTTTTTTCACTAAACAATAGATCATGACAATTATTTAACATAGTGCATGTGCAAATAATACATTTATATAGTTTGCCTTCTATTAATATAAAATATGTGCATGTGTGCATGCTGAGTCACTTCAGTCGTGTCCAACTCTTTGCAGTCCTAAGGACTGTAGCCCGCCAGGCTCCTCTGTCCATGGGATTCTCCAGGCAAGAATAACTGGAATGGATTGCCATGCCCTCCTCCAGGGGATCTTCCCGACCCAGGGAACGAACCCACATCTCTTATGTCTCCTGCATTGGCAGATGGGTTAGTGCCTAGGAAGCACATAAAATCTGTGAAATACTTCATTGTAGATATATCATAATTTCCTAACCAATCTCCTTCTATTGTCAACCTCTTTGATTATATTTCTCGATTTTAAATTGTAACTCTATCAAATATACAAACGAGGCTGCAGTGATTATAAATATTATTCACATATATATACTCACGTACATACCTCCTTAGGTAAGTTCCTAAAAGTGGAATTGCTTTGTTAAAGGTATGTACATCTATGGTTTGGTGGAGATGACCATATTGCTCCCTATCCTGTTTTTTTCTTTTTAATTATAGTGTATTTGTTTTACAATGTTGTGTTAGTTTCTGCTGTACAACAACATGAATCAGCTATATATATTCATATATCCCCTCCCTCCAACCCACTGCTACCCTACCCCTCTGGGTCATCACAGAGCACCGAATTGAGCTCCCTGTGCTATACAGCAGCCACTTGCTCTTTTAATTAATGGTAGTGTATGTCAGTCAGTCAGTTCAGTCACCCAGTCGTGTCCGACTCTTTGTGACCCCATGGATTGCAGCACTCCAGGCTTCCCTGTCCAACTCCTGGAGCTTGCTCAAACCCATGTCCATTGAATCAGTGATGCCATCCAACCATCTCATCCTCTGTCTTCCCCTTCTCTTGACTTCAGTCTTGCCCAGTATCAGGGTCTTTACTAATGCGTCAGTTTCTTTGCATCAGGTGGCCAAAGTAAGTGGATCTCAAATGTGACAGTTTCCTGGAAGCAGAGAAACTACACAGATTTGCTTTGTGTTATCTGTGTGTATTTAACTCACAAATCTCGTACTCTGAAATGTTCTCCCAGGTTCTTTTTGTTTCATTATCCCCACCTCAGACTCTTCTGTTTCATGAAGTTTTCCCTGATGACCATTTTCTTACTTTTTTTCTTGGTTCATTCCACGCAGTGATCCTCTGTACATGGAATCATGAACTCTACCTACAGACAGGACTCTCTAATACTTTGCTAAATATAATTTTTCTCTTCAAATATTTCTTGTATGTTTACTATTTCCCTAACTAGATTCCCTAGCAAAATACCAACATTTACTTTGCTTTTATAATAGTAGTATATAATTTTTATAACACTTAATAGGATAGAAAAGAATTTTTGCTTTTGTATTTTATTCTTTCCTCTATGTTTTGAAGTAGCCATAGCAATAATAATGATAAAAGATGTTCATATTTACATAAATTTTAATAATGTATTAGTATGATATATAGTTAATATATAATTATTATTATTTCATCATAGAGGTGAAGAATTTGAGATATAGTGAGATTAAGTGCCCAAGTCACCTAGCTATGAAATGGTAAAGGCAGAACTTTAATCCAGTGTTAACTATTCTAAATCACATTTTCTTTCCACTGACTCATGTTTTCTTTTAACATTTAATAGTGCTGAGCACATAATAATAAAGAGCTATAGATGGTTGTTTAGTTGCTAAGTCGTGTGCAAGTCTTCTTTGACCCCATGGACTGTAGCCCTCCAGGCTCCTCTCCCCATGGGATTTCCCAATCAAGAATGCTATTCCCTTCTCCAGGGGAAATTCCAGACCCATGGATTGAACAAACCCGAGGCTCCTGCATTGGCAAGCGGATTCTTTACTACAGAGCAAGGAAGCCCCTCCATTAGGATGCTTCCCTTCAAAGATGACCCCTTGTTATCTCTTGTAAGCTATAGATTGACTGAACATAAACTTCCCTCCAGATGATCCCAGTGAACACCAAGTGAGTGACAGACTTGAGAGGAAATACACCCTGCTCTCTTACTCCAGGGAACCTAGCGAATGGATCATTTTGCTCTTCAAGGCAACCAGTCTTCAGAGAACACCTTTTTTTCATTTTTGCATAGCCTGGATTTCCTCACTCCCAGGCCTTGCTTTGGTCTTGATGCTTTTTCAATGTGGTTTTTGTTGTGGTGGTGCCCGGCACCACAATGAGGTCACTCACTGTTCAGTATTAGCCTCTGGCCTGAGTTTGTGAAGGCTGGTTGCACAGGCAGTGGATTAAGTGTGTGAGCACCAACTCCACAACCAATACTGGTATTTAGGATAAATAAACTTCCCAATGAGTCTTAGTCTGACCTCTGGCTTGCACCATTGGTCTGATACGCACGCAGGTCGACTAGGTTCTAGAGTAGCCTCTATGGGATCCTTTGGGTCTTTGTCTTCAAGACAACTTGGTAACTAATTGTGGGGACTGAGGGAGGGGGGACATTAATCTGGCTGCAGCTTTCAACACTTTACCCTCTTAAAAATCTTTCCGGATTTGGCAGGGCTATTTTGGAGCTTGCATGACCTTGGATTTCCACTCTAAACATGGTTAATCTGCCGGCTTTTGTTTTGATCCTTTCCACGAGCTGTTCTCCTGGAGGAACTAGAGGCATGCATGTCTCCATGTGGTTTCCAAAGGTCTGGAGGAACTGAGATGGAGTGGGTAATGATTTAGAAAGCTCTTCCATTCTCAGATGCTGGTGGCAGCTATATTTAGACCCTAAGAGGCAAGTCACTACTGTTATGCCAGCAACACTCACACAGGCAACTTTTATTCATGCCAGGATGGACCAGGCCTGTCATCCCTCCTGGGCCAGTGTTTTATGATAAGTGACTGTCACTGCCTTACTTCGAATTCTGTCCCCCAAGTTCTTGGTCATGACTACATGCCTGCCGGGGGGCTGGAATTTGGACTTGAGAAGTGGGGCATTGAAGTGGGGGGCAGTGTAGGAGCTAGTAGGGAGGGAGGGGAAAGAAAGCAGAGAGGGAATAACTATCTTTCTCAACTCAGAGATAATGACTTCAATGTTTATTGAAGTCAGCACCAGGCTGAATTCAATCTATTCAAGCAATATAAAGATCTTAGAGAAATTATAAACAATTTCTCCAGGCCACATAAACCCCTGAAAAAATCAGGAGCTCCCACTATGAATAGGGAAGACCTGCATGCCCTGGGAAACCTATTCCAAAACTACGTTTTACTGCCTCTCCCTGTGGCGGACAGGAATTATTGGCTCCCCCAACAAAGAGGTCCATGTTCTAGTCTCCAGAACCTGTGAATACATTGTCTTACATGGCAGAAGGGACCATGAAGATGTGACTAAGGAACTTGAGATAGGGAAATAATCCTGGCTTATCCACTGTAACTACAAGGATCTTATAAAAGGGAGGCATGAGGGTCAGAGAGAGGGAGAGATGTAACAAGGGAAACAAAGGTTGGGGTGATGTGGCCACAAGCCAAGGAATGCAAGCCACCTCTAGAAGCCAGAAAAGCCAAGGAAATAGGCTTCCCCCAAGAGCCTCCAAGGAAGCACAGCCCTGCAGACAGCTTGACATTAGCCCAGTGGCACCCATCCCAGACTTCTGATGCCTAAAACCGTTAAGTTAATGACTTACTCTTTTTAAGCTGCTTCGTCTGTGGTAATGTGCCACAGCAGTGATAGGAAATGAATACACCCCCAAGAGAGATTCTGACACCCGCAGGGAAGATGATCACTCCCCGGGGCGTCATCTCTGAAGCCTCTCTGCCTTTGATGGATTCTGGGGAGGACAGTGGATGCCACAGTGCCTGGTCACCTGTCGCTCTGCTTAGTTTCAAGTGGACAACACAGTGATTCAGTATCTTTATAGATTATGTGCCGTTGAAAGTTATTACAAAATAACAGCTGTAGTTCCCTGTGTTGTACAGTATATCCTTATTGCTTATTTATTTTATGTGCATTCCTTTGGGCCAAGGAATCTAAGACCTTGAAAATTTTTTCATATGAATAAAATCCCTTCCTCTTGGGAGCAAACCAGGTATACTATACTAAGTATACTTTCAGAAAACATTATGTTTTTTCATTTTGTGTGTGTGTGTGTTTAAAAATATATGTAATTTTTATTTGTTAGTTATACTCCAATAAAGCCAGGAAAAGTGACAGCCAAACCAGCCGGAAAAAAAGGCAATATCACCATCCATATTTTGTTTGTGAATTCATCTTTTGTTGAAAAATCTGTAGTTCATATATTTTATTTCTATTAGTATTTCATGATAAGTATATTCCACAAATGATTTACCCATTCTTTTGTTGTTAAGCATTTCAGTTGTTTCCAGTTTTTGGTCTTTATAAGTTTTTCTCCAGTGAATATCTTTGTCATCTTTTTCCTTAATTCTTTTTTTATTCAACTGTAGTTGACTTACAATATGAGTTTTAGGTGTACAGCACAGTGATTCTATACTCTTATAGATTGTACTCCATTTAAAGTTATTACAAAATAATAGTTATATTTCCCTGTGTTATACAATATATCCTGTTGTTTACTTATTTTATACCTAGCAGTTTAATCCCATGCTCTTCTCCTTCTTCCTTCTCTCCACAGAAAACATTGTGCATTATTTTAAGAATTTTAGTTCTCAGGGTGATCCCTCTCTGAAGATTTTACCTCTCTGAAGATGAGAGTATTAGCATGATTCCAGTCTTTCTACAGTTGATACAATTTTTCTCTCATTTTGCTGGGTTTAAAAAAATTACTTACTTTGTAAGTGATTTATGTGGATTATATGGAGCTTTATTTGGGTTAAATGAGATCTGCACAAAGTTCCTGACACATCGAAGGGCTCAATAAATATTTCTGGTCATTATTATTTTCACCAAGCTTTAAGAGCCTCAATTTACCTAAAGCCCATTGGTAATAGCGCCTGCCTTCAGAGCACTATGAAGGGTTTGGTCATTTATTACTTTGAAATAAACCCACTCTAAACTTGATAGCATAAAATGAATTTCATTTTTATGCTTTCAAGAAATATGGTTTAAGAATTCAGATAAACCACAGTATCCAATATCTCAGGGAGACTCAAATGTCTGGGGCTAGAAAAGTTGGAAGGTGTCTGTGCTCTCAAGACTGGCATCCGTGGGCTTTCCTGAAGGCTCAGTGGTCAAGAATCCACCTGCCAGTGCAGGAGACTCGGGTCTGATCCCTGGTCCGGGAAGATCCCACATGCCACAGAGCAACTAAACCCGGGCACAGTGATTGAACCTGTGCCCTAGAGCCTGGGAGCCACAACTACTGAAGCCCCCGTGCTGTAGAGTCTGTGTTTCACAACAAGAGAAGCCACCACAATGAGAAGCCCACGCACCACAACTGGAGAGTGGCCCCTACTCGCTGCAACTAGGGAAAAGCCTGCACAGCAGCAAAGACCTAACACAGTCAAAAATAAAATAAAAAATGTTTTAAAGACTGGCACTTACTCTTGGATCACTCAAAGGGGTGGGTACTCTTATGCAACTGTCTACGAAAGTGCCTGAAATTTTCATATGGCTTGGGGTTCCCTCTGAATAGGAGCTGGATTTCAAGAGAAGATTCTCAAAGAGACCAAGACTGAGGCTGTGACTCTTCTTCGGAACCAGCCCCAGAAGAGAAGCAGCAGCCATTCTGCTTCAATAGGATTGTTGCAAGTGAGCCACCAAGACCAGTTCAGATTGAAGAGGGTTACAGTTAGGGGAAAAGAGAATCTGAGTCCCCTAAATTCATGGCAGTCAGCCATGTTTATCTTTGCCCTCTAAATTTATCCTTTAGTTAGTATGATTCCCATGTAATGTATTGTTCTTAAATTTCACCTAAAATATATTTATTTGCTTCAGATTTGGAAAGATGCTTTATCGGTTGCTCAGCAACTCAAATATGTAATTATCTTTTGCCTTAGTTAGAATCTTACTTAAGGTTGAAGTCTTGACATTCAGAATGGTATGTTTCTAGTGAGGAAATGAAGTTTTACAGTTATAATGTTAGAGTGATTCTCAGGCTCCAGAAACTAATATTTGCAAATGATTTTCCAAATGAAAGTTGTTCATACGGTGAAGAAAGCTATCATTTTGTTCACTTCAGAGTTGTTTGCAAGAGAGAAACAAGTAGTAATTTCTAGAATAAGCAAAAGGAAACGATTAGCTCCAGATTATGAACACTCTGTATTGACCATGGAGGCAGCATATGGAAGGCTTGTGATGTGTATCCAAAGAGGCCTTTGGTTCCTTGATGTTTATTTTGTTAAGAATCTTTTTTATGTAGACCATGTTTAGAGTCTTTATTGAATTTGTTATTATATTGTTTCTGTTTTATGTTTTGGTTTTTTGGCTGTGAGACGTGTAGGATCTTAAGTCCCTGACCAGGGATCAAACCTGCACCCCCTGCATTGGAAGGCAAAGTCTTAACCACTGGACCACCAGGGAAGTCCCACTTCCTTGATGTTTAGAATACAGTCTGTGGGCATGTGTAAGCCGTGAATTTAAGTGACTATAAATGCCAGAATTGCTGTGCATTCATAGGTTGGTCTAGAATAATCTAGCTATAATTTGGAAAATTCAAATAAAAAACAGATCCAGAAGAAAACAAAAATAGTTATTTTTTCATTTTGTTCATAGTTCTTAACATTTTTTCTTTTATGGCTACTGGCCACTGTCTCTTAATGCAAGTAAGTTAATGAATTCACTCCCATGTCTAAGGATTTTGGCAAAGCTCTCTCTGAACAAGAAGTGAAAGACTCTTAATTTCTCTGTTTGGTAACCTATGACTATCTATCTGGGTCTTTCTAGAATCAGCCCAACTGTCAGGATTTATCTATAACTTGCTTCAACTATTGTCTTCTCCAAAGTCAGGTGATAAATAATATCTTTAAGATTTGTGTTTCATGTGGTTTAGAAAAAAACAACAAGATAGAAAGATTGTGAGTCGTTGCTTCAGTTTACACATTTTTAATTTGTGCTTCAGTTTAACATTTTAATTTGTTAATATTGCAAGTTAATGTTCAAGAGTTAGAAGTATTGATATGAATATTTATATGATTTTGCTTCTTTGAAAAAGCTTAGCTTATGCAAAATGACAAGCTCCATCTGCAAGATCATAATTAACCTGTTACCAGTCAGTTACTTTCATCTTTCTGAATTTTTTTAAAGCCTACTTAGAAGCTGCCATCAGCCTCATTTTTGTCTGGGTAAGCCTCCTAGCCCTCCGTTTTCTGTCCTGCAAAATACGGAGATTGAACTTGTAGGTGGTCTCTGGATGGCTCCCTGAAGTAGAGCTCTGTGGTTCTACAACACTTTTCCATAGCTCTGCCCACATCAGCATCTCCTTGGTGGCTAGCTTAAAATCGGCACTTTCTTTGGATGAAATTAAATAAGCAGGAACCAGATGCCACCACCACCGCAATAATAAAGCCCTGTCTTGAAATTCCAGCTGAATCCACGTTACCTTAGCGTAAAAGCCTCTTGGTGCTGTTTTGCAAAAGTGATGTGATAGATAGTCAGCCTGGAAACCTCGCTGATACCAGCACCTGTGTACTCCAGACCTTAGTGCCACTTTGGAAACATCCAGCTCCGGGCGGCAGTGAGGCTAAACTTCTATGGCTTGCGATAGCATTTGCTAGAGGAGCAAAAAACCAAAGTGCTTAAAATAAGGGCACTCTTTTGCATTGTACATATTCATGAGAACTCGCAGTCACTGTTTTGAATGTGTGCAGTGTTGGGCTGTCTGTGGTGGTGGTAGTACGGTTTTGCTCTTATTTAATGTATGTCTACAAAATACAAATAAGAGACAGTTTTACAGTTGACTTGAAAAGTGAAAAATCAAGTAAAATTTTCCCATCGTTAGATTGTCGGGTAAGATAAGATAAGGTAATTGCTGCAGATCAAGCTTCAAAGCATTCAGGCCATATTGGAGCAGGAGAACAGAGAGTTCCATAAGGGAATTGCCCCAGTCTAAAAGAAAGTAGTGGGACTTCCTGGTGGTCCAGTGGTTCAGCTTCCAATGCAGGTGTTCCAATGGGTTCACCTTCCAGTGGATTTGATCCCTGGTGGGGGAGTTAACATCCCACATGAACCACAGCCAAAAAACCAAACCAGAACAAAAGCAATATTGTAACTAATTCAAAAATGATTTTAAACTTATCCATATCAAAAAAAGTCTTTAAAAGACAAGTAGAACTAATGTGTTTGAGGATTTTAGAAAATGTGACAGAGATAGTAGTGTTGGGGGTAGGAGGAGCAATAAAAATATGGAAACCAGGCAAATGGAAGAACGATGTAATCATTAACTTCAGGAGAAATGACGAAAATAGTTTTGATATACTACCTGGCTGCACAATGAACAGTATTTACATTGAGTAATAGTGATTCACTCTCTGGGGACCTGGGGCTTCCCAGGTGGCACTAGTGATACAGAACCCACCTACTAGTGCAGGAGATGTAAGAGACGCAGGTTCCATCCCTGGGTTGGCAAGATCCCCTGGAGGAGGGCATGGCAAGCCACTCCAGTATTCTTGCCTGGAGAATCCCGTGGACAGAGGAGCCTGGCGGGCTCTAGTCCTTTGGGTCGCAAAGAGTCAGACACAACTGAAGCGTATGCATTCACATGCACACACACACATGCACACACACGCAAGGGCTTGAGTGGAGACACAAAGATGGCAGAGTGAGTGTGAGTTAAGTCATCTACCTGGGCAGAATGTCAACAGAAAATGTCCAAAATTGATCACCCAAGAAATACTAGTATCAACATATTTAGAAATATGGAAGGAAGTATGAGCAGAAGTGTCAAGAAGAGTTGGCCCATCTGAGAACCACTGGTTTCAATGTGTAAACTTTGCAGTGATGGAAAGTGTTTTACTTATAGGAACTTAAATTATATCTGAGAATGAATGTCTTTCTTTTCCTTTGAGAAAGAGCAAAATCATTTCTAACTTTTAAAAAAGTCACCTAACCTTGGTTAGATCATATTTCCCTTATTTGTAAAATGAAGGAGATGATGATGTCAGGGTGGACAATGAGTTTCCTTCTCAGACCTGTTGCCTGATTATTTTATCCAATTCAAGTGTAAAAAGCTGACATTGGCAAAGCCTTTACTTCGTTGTTCAGGCAGAGTAAGCTTTGCAGGCTTTTAACGAGGATAACATTGTTCCTTAAATCGCTTTCTGTAGTTTAATATCAGTAATCTATTCATGTCTGAAAGCAGCTACTGTCAATGAGAAAGTTTTATATATCTTTATTTTTTATTTTGCTGTTAAGTTTGGCCTCAATATTATTAGCAAACTTGTGACATTGCTTTTGAAATATCAACCTCTTAAGAAAAGGGAATGTTATTCTTTTGCCTTAATCTTTTTATTTAGCAGTGATTTTACCCACTAGGCTAGCAAATGTAAGTTGTGGGTAAAGGTGACCAAGAAGTGCTGTCCAATAGAGAAATAATGCGAACCACATATGTAATTTAACTTTCTAGTAGCCACATTTTGAAAATCAGAAAAGAAAAACAGAAGAAATTAAATTTAATATATTTTATGTAACAATATGTCTAAACTATGTTTTCAATATCTAATCACCATAAGTCCAGTTCAATTCAGTCACTCAGTCGTGTCCGACTCTTTGCGACCCCATGAATCGCAGCATGCCAGGCCTCCCTGTCCATCACCAACTCCCGGAGTTCACTCAGACTCACGTCCATCGAGTCAGTGATGCCATCCAGCCATCTCATCCTCTGTCGTCCCCTTCTCCTCCTGCCCCCAATCCCTCCCAGCATCAGAGTCTTTTCCAATGAGTCAACTCTTCGCATGAGGTGGCCGAAGTACTGGAGTTTCAGCTTTAGCATCATTCCTTCCCAAGAAATCCCAGGGCTGATCTCCTTCAGAATGGACTGGTTGGATCTCCCTGCAGTCAAGGGACTCTCAAGAGTCTTCTCCAACACCACAGTTCAAAAGCATCAATTCTTCGGCGCTCAGCCTTCTTCACAGTCCAACTCTCACACCCATACATGACCATAAGAAAAACCATAGCCTTGACCTTTGTTGGCAAAGTAATGTCTCTGCTTTTGAATATGCTATCTAGGTTGGTCATAACTTTTCTTCCAAGGAGTAAGCATCTTTTAATTTCATGGCTGCAGTCACCATCTGTAGTGATTTTGGAGCCCAAAAAAATAAAGTCTGACACTGTTTCCACCATAAAGTATCCCATTATTAATATCAAATATTAATAACTTCTAATGATATTTTTAATGCCAGTTCTTCAAATTCCAGTGTGTATTCTACACTTAAGCACATTTCAATTTGGATGCTACATCTTCACCAGACATACTTGATCTGTATTTAGATTTTTATAAAACTTAACACTTGAAAAAATAGATTGTCCTACACAAGTTATCTCAGACATACTTAGTTTTCCAGGAATTGAGCTGAGTAATGGTTTTAAATTAAAATTTAAACTAATGAACATTAGAAATTCAACCATACTAGGTACATTACAAGTGCTCAATGGCAGCATGTGGCTAGTGGCTCCCATGTTGGACAACGAGCCTTATAGAATGATTGGTATGTGTTCAAATGATTTCAGCGGATACTCAGTATCCAAAGAATATTCTTTTTCCCTAAGGGTAGAGATAGGAAAGAAGAATGCTTGATTCTCCCTTCAGATATGTAGTTTGAGTGGTAGTCTTCAGTAGCTATTCATTGACTACAACTATAAGAGGGCAAGTAGGCATGAGAAGGCATGAAAGAGCTGCTTCTGCTAAATGACTTTTTTAATAAACAATAAGTGGGGAGGAGTTCAGGTTTTTGCTTTGGATTGTTTTTCTATCTGTAAACCTACTGAAGAGGGGTATTTATGAAGCAGTATATGTCACTAAAGTACAAGCCAGTAGAGACAGTATTTAGGATATCAGAGAACTATAAAGAAAAGAAGAAGAGAAATAATTTGGGGACAGTCTTAGTTTGTGTTTCCCCAGAAGCAGACCTAACACAAGTATTCAAGTACAAGCCATTTATTTGAGAGGTGATTCCAGGAAATACCAGTTGGGGAATGGAGAAATGCGAGAGGAAGGGAAAGAAGCCAGTATAGTATGCTATTAAGCAAGTTACCACCCTGAGTCACTGAAATCTGATCGCACTGAGGAGCTCTGGGAAATGGCTTGGAAATATGCCACAGACTTCTACCAGTATAGGAAGGAGGGAGCTGAGGTATTTATGCACCGGCATCCTCCGTGACTAGTTCAAGACTGCCCTCCACAGATAGTACTTCTCCTTACCCACACAGTCCAAGTGACTCTAATGGTCAAGGAAAGCCATTTATGCAAAGAAATCCTGAATCTGGCAGTTGAAAATCAGGACAGTGTATACTAAAATGATACGGGCTGGGGATACAGGTGGGTAATGGATAACATCTGCTGTAGACATTCTGACTTATAATGTAGAATGTATTTCAGATCTGTGGAGCTGTCTCAAAATTCATACTGAATTTCCCAACTCTTTCCCCTTCCTAGACCTGAGATCATGTTAAATGTACCCAGTTCCCCCTGTCCTGAGATCTACTGATAGAGCCATGAAGACCAAGGAGCCTTATAAACTTGATTGACTTTCCTTTTAGTCTAGAATCATTTCATACCAGTGTCTGTCATAGCAAGTTGCTCGAATTTATGGGTCCAGCCAAAGGATATGCAGGGTTTTCCATTTTGGAGCTTGGGCTATGAGAAGCTGTTTACTATCCACCAAGGTATATCATCAAGTTCTGTCATTTTTTATGTTTTCTCAATATATTAATAATTGGTCTTTTAACTGGCATTAATATTATTTGTTGAATTCATAGTCCATGTCATCTTACCATAGGGAAAGCTCTGTGGGGACTCCCAGCTTCTAGAAACCAAAACTAATAAACTTTAATTGCCCTTACACAAGGGATTTTCCAATATGAACTTTTAATAAAGGAAACTTTCATTTCTAATTTTCAGAAACTACTGAAAACAACTTTGGAGGATACTAAAAAGGAACTAGAGATGAATTGAGTAAAGTAATGAGGGATTTAATAATTATGCAATGAATTGAGAATTCCAGGTCATTTCTACCAAACATGAAAAATTATGAAAAGATATGATTCATGTATATTTCTCTATTCTGTGTTACAGTTCAGAAAATAAATATCTAGAAGTTCAATAGATCCAAGATAATATGATACTTTTTCAACTGTAAGTTCTGGCCGTGCATTTTTAAAAATAGTCTCAGTTCAGTTCAGTTCAGTCGCTCAGTCATGTCCAACTCTTTGCGACCCCATCAGTCACAGCACGCCAGGCCTCCCTGTCCATCACCAACTCCTGGAGTTCACTCAGACTCACGGCCATTGAGTCAGTGATGCCATCCAGCCATCTCATCCTCTGTCGTCCCCTTCTCCTCCTGCCCCCAATCCCTCCCATCATCAGAGTCTTTTCCAATGAGTCAACTCTTCGCATGAGGTGGCCAAAGTACTGGAGTTTCAGCTTTAGCATCAGTCCTTCCAAAGAACACCCAGGGCTGATCTCCTTCAGAATGGACTGATTGGATCTCCTTGCAGTCCAAGGGACCCTCAAGAGTCTTCTCCAACACCACAGTTCAAAAGCATCAATTCTTCGGTGCTCAGCCTTCTTCACAGTCCAACTCTCACATCCATACATGACCACAGGAAAAACCATAGCCTTGACTACGGACCTTTGTTGGCAAAGTAATGTCTATGCTTTTTAATATGCTATCTGCTGCTGCTAAGTCACTTCAGCCGTGTCCGACTGTGCGACCCCATAGACGGTAGCCCAGCAGGCTCCCCCGTCCCTGGGATTCTCCAGGCAAGAACACTGGAGTGGGTTGCCATTTCTTTCTCCAATGCATGAAAGTGAAAAGTGAAAGTGAAGTCGTTCAGTCATGTCCGACTCTTAGCGACCTCATGGACTGCAGCCTACCAGGCTCCTCTGTCCATGGAATTTTCCAGGCAAGAGTACATATCTAGTGAGGTATAATTGATGTGACTTTTCCCAGTAGTTCACACCAGAACAAAACACAAATCCATGTTTGTGTTGATTATATGACAGTTTCAAACTAAAAATTATCCAATTTTTATTTTTCACTACTTTAAGAGAGCAACATGAGTTGGGCCATTAATTGCTAATTGTTAACCCAGGTATGTTCATTTTTTCCTTCAAAGATTAATTTTTTTATTTAAATGCTGTAGTTTCCTTTCATTGACCAATGTGAGGTGGAAAGTTCATCCTTTCATGCTGCATAAATGGGACTTTGCTCAGCATGGGCCTCATGGCCCTCAGCTGTGTCGAGGGGTCCCTGTAGCATTCAGGTGCTCCAGGTTGTCCAAAAGCTCATCCTTTGTTTCTGGACCTCGAACCAAGGTTGGCGCTAATGCCTACTTAGCGCCTCTGGTCTGAGTGCAACTATCTGAAATGTTTAAAATAATTATTTGATAGATGGTATTCATGATAATAATAGCTATTAATATTTATTAAACACTATACTCTGGGTTCTTTATATGCATTATCTCATTTAATTCTCACTCAGCCATTTGGATTCGGTACATTTACTACTAGAGTCTTGGAGAAAACCTGAAGCTTGAAGATTTAGTAAATCTTCAAGCTAGGAGTTACAGTAAATGATTCTGCCAGTTAATTTCATTGATTAGATTGCTAGGAAGAGATAATGCTAGGGAGTTTTCTCCTCTTGTAATCTCCTCTCCTGCAATTCCATTATTCTGCTCCTTAATGAGACTTATATGTATATTGGTTTTTGTCCAAACTAAAATTAGAACTTAAAGCATTTTATATGTAAACAGCAGGTTCTCTCAGCATTATTACTGGTTCCAATAAAAATTGAATTATTGTATAAGTCAATTTGGTATTCTACAATTTATTTTATGTCAGCGTGGACTCTGGTATTTTTAACTGTTTAAAATTCTCACAAAAACTAGAAGTAAGTTATTTTTGAGTCTGATGTGCTGACTGTCCTACGAAAATACTTACACGTGGGCTATAAATAAAATACCTTATTTTATATTCATCACTCCCCCAACAATTATTACAAATTCACAGAAAATTCTGCACACTTTTAAATTAGGGGAAAATATGAATATTTTAAAAATGAGAGTCATTGATCATCTCAGCTGTAGCTGAGGAACTAACATCAGTGAGTTCATTACTAGAGCTTTTCCAGAGAAAATGAAGTTGGCTGTCGTTAGCATCTCCTTTAAAGATTTCTTTTTTACTTCATAAAATTAGTTGTTATGGAGTCCCTCTAAGTGTAATGACAAATCTCCACTTAGGGTATCTGGTGCATAATTAAAGTGCAGTTTAGAATTAAATGAAAAAAAAAAAAGCAGACTCACAAAGAGAACAAATTAGTGATTACCCATGGGGAGAGGCAAGGAAGGAGGGGCAAGTACGGGGATGGGGGAGTTGGTGCGGAGAGTGTTACTATGTGATTATATGAAATCATGTGTGTGAAACTTCCAAAAATTATTAAGGTGTATAAAATTAAAGAATCATTCAAAAAAGAAAGATTACCTAGTCCATATGACTGGCCTATGTTAATTCATAAATTATGATTTTGGCTTCATTTAAAAAAATAAAGTGCATTTTAGTAACTCCCAGCATTTGACATATTTCAAGTTGTTAGCAAAGCATTAGGAACCACAAATGACCAGTTTCTACTCAACTACTTGGATGAACCTTTACTATTTTTAACTGAGAGGGCTTCTGGAGAAATCATATCAGCTAGTTTGCACTATAGGTTATCACTCTGGTTCCTGAATAATCAATTTCTATACTCCTAAAGTTGTCCTACTGTGAATTTGTTTTTATCCCCTGAAAACTAATTTTTATTGTCCAGATTAAGACTGTGGTCCAGACAACATCTTTCCCATTCGCAGCAAGTGTAGAAATACACAGGTTTCAGGAAGGATACATGGGTTTGAGGATATATTTGGCAGTGGTAAGACAATCAGTTCAGTTCAGTCGCTCAGTCATGTCCGACTCTTTGCAACCCATGGACTGCAGCATGCCAGGCTTCCCTGTCCATCACCACCTCCCTGAACTTGCTCAAACTCATGTCCATCGAGTTGGTAATGCCATCCAACCATCTCATCCTCTGTCATCCCCTTCTCCTCCCGCCTTCAATCTTTCCCAGCATCAGGGTCTTTTCCAATGAGAAAGACAATAATGACACTGATAAAACCTGCCGTCTGTATTGTGGTTTTATATGGCAGCCCCTGTGCTAACAGTCTTCACTACAAATTACCTCCTTTAATAATCAGACAGGATATTTCCCTGTGTATTGTTTCTCAGTGATCCTACAGTAAGATTGCTAATAGAGAATGAGGGTGGAAAAGAGCATATAGGAGGCATGAGGAGAGATATTAAAGATATGAGAGGAGGGCATGGCAACCCACTCCAGTATTCTTGCCTGAAGAATCCCTAGGGCAGAGGAGCCTGGCTGGCTACAGTCCACAGGATCTCAAAGAGTCGGACACGACTGAAGCATATAAAGATCTGAGCTCATAAAGATATGAGCATGTAAACATGAAGACATGAGGTCATCACTTAGACAAAGGGAAAGCAGATCCAGAATAGAGTAGAATGGATGGTCTGCATTATGCTGAGTGAAAAAACTAAGCCAAAAGCCAATCTCAAAATGGTTACATACTGCATGATTCCATTTATATAACATTCTAGAAATGACAAAATTACAGAGATGGAGAACAGATAAGTGGACATCAGGGGTTTGGGAAGGGGAAGGCGAAGGGGAGGGGTTCATTTGAAAAAAGGGATCGTAAATTTAAAGTGAAAACAGATGACTGGTGAGGTTTTTCTCTTAGCTGTGTTCCCATGATGAAGTGGGGACATAGAAAAAAGCAAATTTTGTAGGGCACTTTCTTTGGAGAAATGGAAGAGCAAGGGGGTTAAGAGTATTTTTAGAGGAGTTTTTATAATTATAGGCCATGTGATCTAGGTAGTGAGAACAGAAGGGAAGCCAGGAGGAAGTTGATGGGTAGTAAGAAAGTGGCATCTTTGAAATCAGCTTTAATCTCAAAGAGAGATAATTGGCTATAACCCAGTACAAAATAAAAAGTTAAAAAAAGAGGAGACCATGTTCCTTGACCATAATGCAACAATAACAATAATAATGATTACAAATGGGTAACTTTAAAGGTCACATATGTTTGGAAACTAAATGCATAGTACTAAATAACCTTTTCCATTGGCATGAAATCTGCTTCTTCAGATTTCAAAGTCATACAAATAAACTTTATTGTATAGTTTTCTTCATATAAGGCTAGTGTTTATTAGGCTTATCCTTCGATATTTTATGAATTTCTCTTGTTATATGTCTAGATCACATTTTCCATTACATATTCTGGTTAGGTATTACTGGTGTATAGGAACCTCCTAATTTTTGTATGTGGATCTCAAATCTTGTCTTTTACTGAACATTCTTCTAATTTTAAAAGCTAAATTATCTTGACATTTTAGGTGCTCTTGTGATTCCCCCAAATAATGACAATTTGTACTCTTCCTTGTGCCAAAGAATTGATGCTTTTGAACCGTGGTGTTGGAGAAGACTCTTGAGAGTCCCTTGGACTGCAAGGAGATCCAACCAGTCCATTCTAAAGATCAGCCCTGGGTGTTTTTTGGAAAGAGTGACGCTAAAGCTGAAACTCCAGTACTTTGGCCACCTCATGCAAAGAATTGAATCATTGGAAAAGACCCTGATGCTGGGAGGGATTGGGGGCAGGAGGAAAAGGGGACAACAGAGGATGAGATGGCTGGATGGCATCACCCACTTGATAGATGTGAGTTTGAGTGAACTCCGGGAGTTGGTGATGGACAGGGAGGCCTGGCGTGCTGCAATTCATGGGGTCGCAAAGAGTCAGACACAACTGAGTGACCGAACTGAGCTGAACTGTACTCTTCCTTTCCTAAACTTACCACTCTAATTCCTGTTTCCTTGTGCCAAACACCTACTTTAAACATTGGCTTGTGCATGTGTGTGTATTAAGTTGCTTCAGTTGAGTCTGACTCTTTGTGCCCTTATGGACTGTAGCCCACCAGGCTCCTCTGTCCATGGGATTCTCCAGGCCAGAATACTGGAGTGGCTTGTCATGCCCTCCTCCAGGGGATCTTCCCAACCTAGGAATGGAAACCATGTCTCAAGTCTCCTGCACTGGCAGGTGGTTCTTTACCACCAGCGCCACCTGGGAAGCCCTAAACATTGGCTCAGCCTTGTCTTATTCATGATTTGAATTGAAAACTTCTAATGTTGTTTCTTCCATTTAATGCACTATTTCAAGGAAATGCTTTGTATCACATTAAGTAAATTTCCTTGTATTTCTCTTAATAAGAATGAGAAATGGGTGCCATTCTCGACATATGGCTTCCTTCTGTAAGAAGGTGGCTGCTTGACATCTCTCCATGTGAAGTCAGAGAAAAGGGGAGATAAGATCTGGAATGCACATACTCAGCCATTTATGGATATGACCTTGGAGCAGCCAACACCATCTCTACTCAACATCTCAAAGGCCAAATATTCATCACGTGGCCACATCTACTAGCTAGCCTCAAGGAAGGCTGCTGATGATTAATGCTTTTCACTCAACAGCCTGTGCCCATCTGAGACTCTTAACACCGTTAGAAGTGCAAGACAGCAGATGCTGGAGGACAGATAGCTACACCACATAACCATGTGCTGCTTTTCTTTGATTTGTTAATGTACTGAAATGCATTAACACATTCTCCAGTATTACATCACCCTCACCTTCCTAGGATAAACCTCTTGGAGCATGAATATTTTTTTACTATATGATTGGAATCCATTTGTGAATGCTTTTTTTTTTGCATCTGTATTTGTTAAAAATAATATTTAAATTAATGCAAAGTGGTCCAGTGGTTAAGAGTCTGCCTTTACAATGCAAGTGACGCAGGTTTAATCCCTGGTCTGAAAACTAAGATGCCACATGCTGCGAAGCAGCTAAGCGGCAACCAGAGAATCCATGCAACAAAAGATCCTACCTGACACAATGAACACTGCCCTAAGACCCAATGCAGCCAAACAGATAACAAACGTCAGTGCAGAAGGTAGTAATGCTTCACATTTCTGTGGTTCACTGCAGTTTTTGTAAGTCCTTTCACATATATTATCTCAGTTGAGAATACATGATAATCGGAGCTGACTCTTTTAAAAATAATTATGAAGTAGAATGACCTAAATCAAACCCCTTATGATTATACAGTGGAAGTGAGAAATAGATTTAAGGGACTAGATCTGATAGACAGAGTGCCTGATGAACTATGGATGGAGGTTCGTGACATTGTACAGGAGACAGGGATCAAGACCATCCCCATGGAAAAGAAATGCAAAAAAGCAAAATGGCTGTCTGAGGAGGCTTTACAAATAGCTGTGAAAAGAAGAGAAGCAAAAAGCAAAGGAGAAAAGGAAGATATAAGCATCTGAATGCAGGGTTCCAAAGAATAGCAAGGAGAGATATGAAAGCCTTCCTCAGTGATCAATGCAAAGAAATAGAGGAAAACAACAGAATGGGAAAGACTAGAGATCTCTTCAAGAAAATTAGAGATACCAACGGAACATTTCATGCAAAGATGGGCTCGATAAAGGACAGAAATGGTATGGACCTAACAGAAGCAGAAGACATTAAGAAGAGGTGGCAAGAATACACAGAAGAACTGTACAAAAAAGATCTTCATGACCAAGATAATCATGATGGTGTGATCATTGACCAAGAGCCAGACATCCTGGAATGTGAAGTCAAGTGGGCCTTAAAAAGCATCACTACAAACAAAGCTAGTGGAGTTGATGGAATTCCAGTTGAGCTATTTCAAATCCTGGAAGATGATGCTGTGAAAGTGCTGCACTCAATATGCCAGCAAATTTGGAAAACTCAGCAGTGGCCACAGGACTGGAAAAGGTCAGTTTTCATTCCAGTCCCAAAGAAAGGCAATGCCAAAGAATGCTCAAACTACCGCATAATTGCACTCATCTCACACACTGCTGCTAAGTCAGTTCAGTCGTATCCGACTCTGTGCGACCCCATAGACGGCAGCCCACCAGGCTCAGCCGTCCCTGGGATTCTCCAGGCAAGAACACTGGAGTGGGTTGCCATTTCCTTCTCCAATGCAGGAAAGTGAAAAGTGAAAGTGAAGTCCCTCAGTCGTGTCCACCCCTCAGCGACCCCATGGACTGCAGCCTTCCAGGCTCCTCTGTCCATGGGATTTGCCAGGCAAGAGTACTGGAGTGGGATGCCATTGCCCTCTCCTAGTAATGCTCAAAATTCTCCAAGCCAGGCTTCAGCAATATGTGAACTGTGAACTTCCTGATGTTCAAGCTGGTTTTAGAAAAGGCAGAGGAACCAGAGATCAATTGCCTACATCCGCTGGATCATGGAAAAAGCAAGAGAGTTCCAGAAAAACATCTATTTCTGCTTTATTGACTATGCCAAAGCCTTTAACTGTGTGGATCACAATAAACTGTGGAAAATTCTGAAAGAGATGGGAATACCAGACCACCTGATCTGCCTCTTGAGAAATTTGTATGCAGGTCAGGAAGCAACAGTTAGAACTGGACATGGAACAACAGACTGGTTCCAAATAGGAAAAGGAGTACGCCAAGGCTGTATATTGTCACCCTGCTTATTTAACTTCTATGCAGAGTACATCATGAGAAATGCTGGGCTGGAGGAAGCACAAGCTGGAATCAAGATTGCCGGGAGAAATATCAATCACCTCAGATATGCAGATGACACCACCCTTATGGCAGAAAGTGAAGAGGAACTCAAAAGCCTCTTGATGAAAGTAAAAGAGGAGAGTGAAAAAGTTGGCTTAAAGCTCATCATTCAGAAAATGAAGATCATGGCATCTGGTCCCATCACTTCATGAGAAATAGATGGGGAAACAGTGGAAACTGTCAGACTTTATTTTTGGGGCTCCAAAATCACTGCAGATGGTGACTGCAGCCATGAAATTAAAAGACACTTACTCCTTGGAAGGAAAGTTATGACCAACCTAGATAGCATATTCAAAAGCAGAGATATTACTTTGCCAACAAAGGTTCGTCTAGTCAAGGCTATGGTTTTTCCAGTGGTCATGTATGGATGTGAGAGTTGGACTGTGAAGAAAGCTGAGCACCGAGGAATTGATGCTTTTGAACTGTGGTGTTGGAGAAGACTCTTAAGAGTCGCTTGGACTGCAAGAAGATCCAACCAGACCATCCTAAAGGAGATCAGTCCTGGGTGTTCTTTGGAAGGACTGATGCTGAAGCTGAAACTCCAATACTTTGGCCACCTGATGTGAAGAGTTGACTCATTGGAAAAGACTCTGATGCTGGGAGGGATTGGGGGCAGGAGGAGAAGAGGACAACAGAGGATGAGATGGCTGGATGGCATCACCGACTCCATGGATGTGAGTTTTAGTAAACTCTGGGAGTTGGTGATAGACAGGGAGGCCTGGTGTGCTGCGATTCATGGGGTCGCAAAGAGTCAGACACGACTGAGCGACTGAACTGAACTGAAGTGTTAGAAAATATCTATAAATGGAAACCTCAGGTTTCTTTTAGTATTGACTAAATTCTAAAGGACAATCCATGAAACTAAAATGAGAATTAGAGGAGAGAGGATACAGAGAATTGAAAAAGGATTTTTGCTTGCATGACTTAGGAGGGATTTTATCACTCTCCAAGATGTACGAGGAAGAATGGGACTGCCAGCTCTGTAAACTATCTAGCCCTCTGCTGGTTTTCTAAGCATTCTGTTGAGAGAGTTTAAACAACCTGGTTTTGAATCCATAAGTAAAGAATTTCCCTGGCATTCAACATTCTTTGACTTTTTGAACTTTGGATTCCTTACTCATCTGCATGTACCAAATTGTGCTAAGTTGCTTCGGTTGTGTCCAACTCTGTGCAACCCTATGGACTGCAGCCTGCCAGGCTCCTCTGTCCATCGGATTCTCCAGGCAAAAATACTGGAATGCGTCGCTATTTCCTTCTCCAAATTAGATGATGACAGTTGAGCCCACGCCCAGGAAAAGGAAGCACTAAAACCCTGGGCCGCTTCTGCTGTTTGTCTGGCAGCTTGGTCATCTGTGTCCTGGTCACGGGACAGGGCTGAAGAGCTTCTCCAGGATACACGATAATTACACAGCAGTGATCGCTCAAAAGTAGAGTGCCTTTGGGAGGGAAATAGATGGTAGGCTGACATCATTTGCAAAAAGAGGAGTTCTATATGACAATGACTGGGCATCAGAGTATACATTTGTTGTTGTTATTTAGTCGCTGCAGTTGTGTCTGACTCTTTGAGACCCCACGGACTGTACCCTTCCAGGCTCCTCTCTCCATGGGATTCTCCTGGCAAGAATAGTGGAGTGGATTGCCATGCCCTCCTCCAGGGGATGAACTCCCATCTCCTGCTTGGCAGTTGGATTCTTTACCACTGAGCCACCTGGAAAGCCCCAGAGTAAACATAAAATTGCCCCAGTAGCAGGGTCTCTTTGTAGATTTTACCCATATAAAATATGCTTTGTTAACTTCTCTCTCCTGAGACTCAGAGCCTCCTGGGTGTCATAGATTTGATACTTAGGGCAGCACTTACCTCTGAGGAGAACTCAGCTGGGCTTTCAGCACGGTCTCCCCCATCACCCCTGCTTCTCCCTTTCTCCCCGCACCCACCCCCTCCACACACACACACATACATACATACCCTCAGAAGCAATTACACTCCAAGCTACCTGGAGAGAATCTTCCAGCTTCTCTGAAACACTGGCTGCATCTTCCAAAATGAAGCAAAGATCTGGGAATTTTCTGGAAACCCATATTGGTGCACACATCTCATTTGAACAGATTAGGTCCTATAGAGGATTTTGTGCATCGATCAGACTGCTCAAATAATTCAAAAGTCTGCTTTGTACCATTTTTAGACACCCTAAATGCCAAAATTCTTAAAGACTATTTCTGTTGGTATAAATGGATACCTTCACTGTCTCTTTTTCACTTCAGTTCAGTTCAGTCACTCAGTCGTGTCCGACTCTTTGTGACCCCATGAATCACAGCATGCCAGGCCTCCCTGTCCATCACCAACTCCCAGAGTTCATCCAGACTCATGTCCATCGAGTCAGTGATGCCATCCAGCCATCTCATCCTCTGTTGTCCCCTTCTCCTCCTGCTCCCAATCCCTCCCAGCATCAGAATCTTTTCCAATGAATCAATGCTTCGCATGAGGTGGCCGAAGTACTGGAGTTTCAGCTTTAGCATCATTCCTTCCAAAGAAATCCCAGGGCTGATCTCCTTCAGAATGGACTGGTTGGATCTCCTTGCAGTCCAAGGGACTCTCAAGAGTCTTCTCCAACACTACAGTTCATAAGCATCAATTCTTTGGCACTCAGCCTCCTTCACAGTCCAACTCTCACATCCATACATGACCACAGGAAAAACCATAGCCATGACTAGACAGACCTTTGTTGGCAAAGTAATGTCTCTGCTTTTCAGTGTCTCTTTTTACCATGCACAATAAGTAGCCTAAAGTACAGGGAGAAATATCTCAGAATCCCATCTATTTTCTATCAACATTAGCCCTAGAAATTCATTATGAACATTGAAAATGAATAAGGTTGAGGTCCACATGAAAAGAACTGCTCTGTTTCCATTTTCAGTCTTTTCGAGCAGATATCATATATCATGAAAGTGCGGCAGTGGATAAACAACACAGGTAGTGCAACTGAGCACTTAAGTTTAAAATAAGTGCCTTAAAATAGCAAATTATACCTTACAGGAAAAAAAGATGTTTCCTTGTGTCCTGAAAGTGGGTGATGGGTAATTTAAAACTTTTCAGATATCCAAAATTTGGTTACCTATTTTTAACATGCTGAACTGAAGTTTGGAAAAAACCTGTCCAGTTTCAAAGCCCAATCCTTCACTATCAGGCTCTGTGATCTCTCTTTTTTATAAATGATCTCTTAATATAAATAGATAATAGGAATATTGTAAGGAGGGAAATTACTAAGAGGCTACCAAATAGTAAATATGTTAAAAGCACCACAGCTAAAAGAGCCAAAAGATAGATCCACCTTACAATAAAAAAAAAAAAATCCAAAAATAGACCCCAGTATGTCTGAGAATTTAGGAAAAAAACAAATTGCATCCTGTCTGTCTCCTCTCTGCCCATCACATTAAATGCGGTGGTGTTATTGAGCCACACTCAGATTGCTCAAGATTTAAATGTAAAAAGTAGAACTACATTTAATGTATAGCTGAAAGAAATTTTAGATGAATATTTCTATCATCTTTGGTGAAGAAGAGCTTCCTTCACAGAGAATCAAAAGTAGAAGTCATAAAGGAATATATTGATGAAATTTGACTACTAAAAAGAGTGAAATTGGTCTAAATATGACCGTGCGTGAGTGCTAAGTTGCTTCAGTCATGTCCGATTCTGTGTGACCCGATGGACTGTAGCCTGCCAGGCTCCTCTGTCCATGGGATTCTCCAAAGTCTGAGCATACAAAGTCTTACATAAATAACCCCAAGACCTCATCTCCAAAAAGAAGAACAGTCTCATTCTGGAACCTTGAATAGACTCACTTGAAAAATATATAAAGTAAAAAAAAAAAAAAATCAAGTGAAAACTTATGATCTATCACTGAGTAAATATCTACAGTGTGGCTCCAGTACTGGGGTGAACTTCACCAGGCCAGATTAGTCCAGTATGCAGAGAAGATCATATTTCTATAGAGCCAAAACCTGCCAGAAGCTCTGATTCCTCACAGAACCTCAGACCACATACAGCCATTAGCCAAAGTAAACATGACGAGAGAACGAGCATCAGGATTGTCAGTAAATTCTGCAAAGTTGAAATCTAAGCCATCGGTTTCAGTAATTCCCAGAAAGAACGGCCAAATCTAAACACTGTGTAATTCTGTGATTTTTACAGTTGAGCCAGTGCAAAGGTTTCAGGAATTTAAAAAATCATATAACTGATGTCTCATACATAGACACCTTTGTATCTAGCTAGCTTTTAAAAATATTCATTTGGCCTAAGTGAAATACCATCAAGGAATTTAGGATGGAAAAACCGCCTAGAGATCAAGGTCAAGAGAAAGCCCTAAATAGCTTCTAAGAAACTTGCAACACCCTGAACAAATATAATCTGGTAATTCTGTCTCACTGACTGACCTCAGTGCATGGATAAGGCCAGCTTTAAGCAGCTGAAGGGGTGTTTAATTCTCTCCAGAACCTACATCCTAATTGCAAGTTTGCAGTTTAATTTGTAGTGACCTCAAGTAATAGGGCATTTCCGTGTGGAAACGGGGCCCATGAAGAACATTGTAGGATGGATTGGAGTTGAGGTACTCCCTGAAAACTAACCTAGGGATTGTTATTCTCATCTGAGCGTCAGCCACTAGTGACATGTTGAGTTGGCTCATTTGGAGTTGATATCATTATCTTTACCAAAGACCCCTTACAGAAGCCTCTGAACTCCTCACCAAGAGGCTGTGCCTCAGAGTGTCATGAGGAGAAGGGAAAATGACCCAGATATCTCAGACTGAAGAAGGGTACCACTTTTGCTTCAAACTGTCCAATAAACCGGGGCTCCGCAGTAAGAGTATTTGAGAGTGGAGATGAAACCACCCTGGAATGATCTGTACAGTTTCTCTCCTGTCTTTGCTTGGCATGAGGATACACAAACTGTTTACATTGAATTAGGTAAAATAAGCAGAAGATAATCCTGAGACTGTTATTTTATGTTGGCAGGTCATATTAGAGCTTGTTAAGAAAACTTGTTTAGCAGAAACAGATTCACAGATATAGAAAACACACTTGTGGTTATCAAAGGGGAGACAGAAGTGGGCAGGGACAAATTAGGGGTATGGTATTAACTAATTATTATGTATAAAGCAGATAAACAGCAAAGACATATAGTGTAACACAGGGAATTATAGCCGTTATCTTAATAACTCACAATGGAATGTAAGCTACAAAAATTCTGACTCACGATGCTATGTACCTAAAATTAACAATATTATAAATCAACTATACTTTAATAAAAAGAAAAATCTGCTTTGTGATTGCTTTGGATATTGTAGGAGAAGCCTGTCTTGGAAATGATTAATAGAAGTCTATGACTGAGTGCTCCTAGTGTCTGTGAAGGGGAAGGAGAGAACTCACAGACAGATGGTTTAAAACTGGGTATTTTATCCTTTGCCATGGGGCACAAAGTACCTTTTCCCCTCTGTGGAGTGACTGTGAAATGCAACGTAGAACTGTAAACTGGGCTGGTTGGGAGGGTCCATCTTTCCTGGACCAGGGCCAACACCACGTTGGGGAGCTAGAAAGGAGCAGGATCATGACCTTGCTGGTACCAAAAACAGCATTTGTTTTAGGTTCTTTTCTCATCTGTAAGACAGCAGCATCCCACAGTAGCTGAAGAAAGGAAAATTCACCTCCATTTCTGGCTGGGAATTAGACCTGGCTATCTGGTCCGGCACAGACTCATTGAAAGAAGTACCATTATTTGATGCATGTTATTCTGTTCAGACACTTTCCGGTGATCTTCTCTTTCATCCCCTTACACTTGTCCTCTCACAACAGGTGTCGAGGACATCGTGGCAATCATGATCCCTGAGCCCAAGGGGAAGGAGATAGTAAGCCTGCTGGAGAGAAACATCACTGTGACCATGTACATCACCATCGGGACCCGGAACTTGCAGAAATATGTGAGCCGCACCTCGGTCGTGTTTGTGTCCATCTCCTTCATCGTGCTCATGATCATTTCCCTTGCCTGGCTGGTCTTCTACTATATCCAGAGGTTTCGATATGCAAATGCCAGGGACAGGAACCAGGTGAGTAGCAGAAAGTTACACAAGAAAAAAAAAAAAAAAACTTAAAAATTATTACCAAAGTAAGACATGATTGTGTAAACTTTGGAGATCACAGAAAATGCCATGACCAAAACCAAACTTACCCTACAATGCCCCTACTCAAGATCAACACTGTTAACATTTGCTGCAGAGGTTTTCAGGTCTTTTCCAGGTATACGTATTTTAATGTCTTGCTAACATTGTTCTGTAACACGGAGATACTTTGTCCCACATTCCTATTGCTCATTTGTAGGACAGTTTACTATTTAGACAGTGGCTCAGTTGATGAAGAATCAGCCTATGATGCAGAAGACCCGGGTTCAGTCCCTCAGTCGGGAAGACCCCTGGAGAAGGAAATGGCAACCCACTCCAGTATTCTTGCCTGGGAAATCCCATGCACAGAGGAGCCCAGCTCGCTGTAGTCTATGGGGTTGCAAGAATCAGACATGATTTAGCGATTAAACCACCAGACACAAATAAAGGGGAGAAGAGGACAAGAGCTAAGATTATGCTAATTGTATCAGTATAATGTGGTAAGAGCCAGAATTTCCTCCTTGAGAACAGAAAGAAACAAAAATAAATAAGTAAAAGATACTTTTAAAGCAATAAATTTTGGAACAGGTAAAGCATACTCTTAGGATAAAATGCAAAAGGTATAACCCAGGTCCCCCACATCACTGGCAGATAGATTCTTTGACATTTGAGCTACCTGGGAAGCCCAACATGGTATACAATGAAAAGTAGTTATATTCCCATGGCTGCCCCTCAGTTATGCAGTTTTTCTCTCTGGAATATCTTCTCACCCAAGGAATTTTTTTTATGTGCTTACAAACACCTGTGTGTGTGTGTGTGTTTAAGCCAATAAGAGCACATATAAATCTGTACCAATATTTGTCACGTCATCCTAGAGATGAATTCCTATCAACACTCAATCCAAGCTGTCTTCTCATTTCTAATGACTGTATAGGCAGACTTTGGAGATCCAGTGGGTTTGATCCCTGACTGCTGCGATGAAGCAAATATCTCAGTAAAGCAAGTCGACAGGAATTTTTTGGTTTCCCAATGCACATAAAATTATGTTTATACAGTAGTCATGTCATTATATCCAAAAAAGTGTACATACCTTAATTTAAAATACTACCTAAAATGCTAACCGTTATCTGAATCTTCAGCATCATAATTTTTTTGCAATAATAACATCAAAGATCACTGACCACATATCACCATGACAAAATAGTAATAATAAACATTTGCAGTATTGTGAGAATTTCCAAAATATGACACAGAGATACGAAGAGCAAATGCTGTCAGAAAAATGGCACCGATGGACTTGCTCAATGCAGGATTGCCACAAGCCCTCAATTTATAAAATATACAACATCTGTGAAGCACAGTAAAATGACGTATGCCTGTATAATGTTTTATTTTCTGCATATACTACATTTATTTGTTGCTGCTGCTGCTGCTAAGTCGCTTCAGTCGTGGCCAACTCTGTGCGACCCCATGGACGGCAGCCCACCAGGCTCCCCCGTCCCTGGGATTCTCCAGGCAAGAACACTGGAGTGGGTTGCCATTTCCTTCTCCAATGCATGAAAGTGAAAAGTGAAAGTGAAGTCGCTCAGTCGTGCCTGAGTCTTAGCGACCGCATGGACTACAGCCCACCAAGCTCCCCCATCCATGGGATTCTCCAGGCAAACACACTGGAGTGGGTTGCCATTTCCTTCTCCAATTACATTTACTTAGCCAGCTCCTATCAATGAATGTGTTTTCCCTTACCAAAAAGCAAAACCGAGCACACACACACACAAATGTACATGTGACACAGTGCATTTGTGAGTGTATCTGTATGGTAAATTCTGAAAGTTTTATAGCTAGGGCAATGGTATGTGTATTTTACATTATAATGTGCTGTGCTTAGTCGCTCAGTCATGTCCAACTCTTTGTAACTCCATGGACTGTAGCCCATAGGGCTCCTCTGTCCATGGGATTCTCCAGGCAAGAATACTGGGCTGGGTTGCCATTCCCTTCTCCAGGGGATCTTCCCAACCCAGGGATCAAATTCAGGTCTCCCACATTGTAGAAGGATTCTTTACCATCTGAGCCACCAGGAAAGCCTTTAAACTATAATGGATACTGCCAAATTGTCTGCCAGAAAGGTTGAACCAATTTATACATGAACCAGCAATATAGTAATACTGATACTAATATAAACAACATTCGTGCAGTAGGATATTAATACTGCTTATACTAACATCTGGGGCTTCCCTGGTGGCTAGAGATGAAGAATCCGCCTGCCAATGAAGGAGACGCGGGTTTGATCCTAGGGTCAGGAAGACCCCCTGGAGAGGAAATGACAAGCCATTTCAATATTCTTGCCTGAAAAATCCCATGGACAAGGAGCCTGGCAAGCTATAGTGCGTGGGGTCACAAAGAGTTGAACACTACTTAGTGAGTAAACAACAAATACCAAATTATACAACAATATACTAATAACAAGCACTGTTTCCAGTATCCTCACCATATAAATGTTATGGCTTTTTTCGTTGTTTATGATTTAATAAGATAAAAATGGCATCACATGTTGCTGATCACAAGTTCCATTAAATAGAAAAAGTTATTTTTTTTTCTATGAAGTATCTGCTTATATTATTAGACCACTTTTCAGTTGAGTTATTGGTCACATTGACTGATGTGTATAAGCTCTTTACTGGTCAGAGTAGTTAATTCTTTGTGGAACTGCTACAGATTCCATGTTTTTCCTCTAAACTTATCATTGTCTCCGATGTATATTTGGGGTTTGGGGCCATGCAGAAATTTGGGGGTATTACATAACTGAATCTACCAATTTTTTATAGCTCCCAAGTTTAATATCATAAGATCTTCCATAGTCCAAGATTATAGAAAAACAGTATTTCATCCACTGCTTTTTTTTCACTTTCACGATTAAAACTCTAATCTACAGAGAACTTATTTTGACTTAAAGAATCAAGTACAGAGCCAATGTTATTTTTTTTTCAGATTGCCTACTGGTTTTTGTAACTGGTGTTTATTGAATAATTAATCTTTTCCTTCTCATATGCAGAACCTCCCCCATTTAGCATATATTAAAGCTCCATATGTGGTTCTGTTTCTACGCTCTATAAAATGTAGCTTTAATCTGTCTTTTCACATTCTGATACCATACTCTTTTGAATATTTTAGCACCAAACTATGCCTCGTATCTGTTCATGCTCATCTTCTTTTATTGCTCTGTCTTCGCTTTTTTCATGTGTATCTTTGTATGAATTTAGAATCACTTTAAGCTAGTTTTTTTAATTTATAGAATAATTTAGGAATCTATAATGTAATGATGTTGAATCTTCCTATCTAAGAATGATATGTTTTCCCTTTATCTAACTATTCTTTTTATTCCCTAATAGCATTTTAAATATCCTCATTTAATCTTGTACATAAGAAATGTTTATTCCTAGTTCAGTGTGTTGCAATTATAAATGAAATCTTTTTAATATGGGAAGGCTTTCGATTTTTGTTTATTTTGCATATTACTATAATTTAGTAATTTATTTATTCAGTAATTTATTATTTAAAATTTTATTGTCTTAAAAGTGATATTATGTAGTATATATTAAATACAGGCATGTTATATGAGCTCTCGATATATTTATATATATAATCTTCTTAATAACCTTATAGTAGATAATTTTATTGTCCCCATTTTACAGAGAAGGAAACAGAAAGTTTAAATAACTAGCCCAAGGTCACACAGCTAGTTATAATTTAATAGAGACAGCAGTTGAACCAATATCACAGCTTCAGAGCATATGCTCTTAACCAGTGCATTATAGTGTTTGTAATGGTTTGAATTAGTCTACCAGGACTACACTAATAATATGCAGTCAATGGTAATATATTACTTCTTTCAAATTTTCAACCTCCTTTTTTCTTCTGTTGCCTAACTTCACTGACTTGTGTCTCTAGAACCAACTAAAGTAATAGTGGTAATAGTGAGCATACTACTCTTCATTCAGTATTTATGGGAGCATTCTGAGTTTAATGGATTGTTTTTATCATTTCTCAATTTTATTATTTCCCCATGCAGTCTTCTAGGTCGAGATATATATTTACCATGTTATGCAAATGTAGACATAGTCCTATTTTATTCAGAGTTTTAATCAGGAATGTATTTTTAATTTTAACAAATGCCTTTCAACAGCGATAGTTCTGACTTTTCTCTTTTGATCTATTAATAGTAGTTTAAATTAACGGATTTCCTAATATTGAGCTGTCTTGAATTTTCAGTACATAACTAATCTTCTAATGTGTGCTGAATTGTTTTGTTCATACCTTATTTAGTGCATTATTTACTTTTTACCTTGATATTTGCATGTGAGATTTGCCTGTAGCTTACCTTTTAAATTTGTATTTATGTATGTATTTTTGAGACTGTCGGGTCTTCGTTGCTCTGTGTGGACTTCGTCTAGTTGCAGTTAGTTGGGCACTCCTCTTTCTTTGTTGCATTACTCTCATTACAGGCTTCTCATTGTGGTGGCTTCTCTTGTCGTGGAGCACAGCTCTAGGAGCACCAGCTTCAGCAGGCAAGCTCAATAGCTGCAACTCATGGGCTCTAGAGCGCTGGCTCAGTATTTGTGATGTCCAGGCTTAGTTGCTTCGTGGCATAAGGGATCTTTCCGGACCAGGGATCGAACCCATGTGCCCTGCATTGGCAGGTGGATTCTTATCCACTGCGCCACCAGAGAAGTCACGATTTACATTTTGTCATGTTTAGGCAATAGTGCTACTGATTTATTAAGAAGAATTTGGAGATTTTGTTCCATTTTCTTTAGTTGGGTTGTAGTGTCCAACATGGCAGTCACTAATCATGTGTGACTATTTAAATTAATTGTAATAAAATTAAATTTAAAATTGTGTTCCTCAGTCATACTAGCTACATTTCCAGTTGCTTCTGGATGGCAGGGCATAGATAGGACATTTTCATCATCATGGCAAGTCCTGTAGGATGGCCTAATTCTAGAACCTTTTAAAGAGTGTTAGAATTAGGTTAAAAGCATCTGCCTGCAATGCGGGAGACCCGGATTTGATCCCTGGGTCAGGAAGATCCCCTGGAGAAGGAAATGGCAACCCACTCCAGTATTCTTGCCTGGAGAATCCCATGGATGGAGGAGCCTGGTGGGCTACAGTCCATGAGGTCGCAAAGAGTCGGACACGACTGAGTGACATCACTTCACTTCACTTAATGTATTATAGGGCTTCCATGATAGTTGGTAAAGAATCCGCCTGCAATGCAGGAGACCCCAGTTCGATTCCTGGATGGAGAAATCCCCTGGAGAAGAGATAGACTACCCACTCCAGTATTCTTGGGCTTCCCTTGTGGCTCAACTGGTAAAGAATCCACCTGCAATGCAGGAGACCTGGGTTTGATCCCTGGGTTGGGAAGGTCCAACTGGAAAAGGGAAGAGCTACTCACTCCAGTATTCTGGCCTGGAGAATTCCATTAACTGTATAGGCCACGGGGTCACAAAGAGTCGGACACAACTGAGCGACTTTCACTTCACTAACGTGTTTTAGATTTTTTGGTAAGCCAATAAATTCAAAGTTGTTTTAGGAGGACAACTCTTTTGACTTTCTATTTATTTTATGAAAACTCATCTGTTTAAATTTTCTATAGAATCTGGAACAATTTTTTAAACATTTTTATTGCTTTTTTTGACTTTCAAAATGATGCATGTTTATTCTAAAAATTTGGCAAGCAGAAAAATACTAAAAGAAAACAAATCACTCATCACCCTACTGACTTGTTAACACTTAAGAACATTACCTTCCAGACTTTTAATTCCATATGTATACATATATTCAGTAAATTGTTGTCATATGTGTGTTATAGATGCATGAGATACAGACACACGTTAGACATATACATTTGTGTGGTTTTTTTATTAAATGGTGAGCATTTCCTCCATCATTAAGTAATAGTTAAAAGATGATTTTTAGTAGCTACATAGTAGTCAGGTTCTACCTCTTAACAAAAGTGGGCAAGTTATTTTATGCTTTAGTTTTCTAAACTAAAAAGGAATATGCTTCTTTTTTTAGTTATAGTGAGGATTAAATGGCTTAATGTGTCTTATATTTTAAGATCCCTGAGCATAACTACTCACTTACAGAGCTCTCAATGAATGGTATCATTATTACCATCATATAAATTCCATAACCATTACATACAGTTCCAACTTTGATACTTTTACTGAATATTCTTGAATTTAAGTGGATACATTACCAGTTAGACACAAGGCAGTGAAACTAGATATGGAACAAAAAATAAGTTCAGTTCCACTGGTTCCTAAAGGTTACATTTGAAGAACCTGTACAAATATAAATCAGTTATCACAAAGATACTTACCAGCTGATCCAACAGTGATAGAGATGGTGCCCCTATCTTTTTGAGTCTAGAGATAATCCAAGCAGTCTCTGGGAAATTGAGGCAAGGATGAAACTTTTAGTCTTGAATTAGTTGAGTAACTGTTTCCAATGCTAGTTCTCTTTGTGCAGGTAGATATAGATTGCATTTCTGTCTTGACATGTGCAACTCTGTGACGTATGTGAAAAGGAAATTAGAATGGATGGCATGAAGTGGATGAGGTTTAAGTTTTTACTCTGCTCCCTGTTTATTAACTTTCCTTGAATTACAGGATGCTACCTTTGGTTCACTAAGTGAATTTGGATCATGCTGAAAACAGTATTTCTTGATCAAAATAGACATCATACTTTAGCCCTTTTACGAATGAAATAAGGATCTATTATTTCCCTTAGACAAATATTTCTCTTTTGATGGGGAGTGCTTCGTTCCAGTCAACAGAAAGTTACAGCTGTTTGAGCTATAGCTTTAGTAAGCATCAGGTAAACTGAAGTCATTTATTTTTACAGAAGCATTATTGGCCTTTCCAAAAAGAGGAACTCTCAGGTTAGATGTTGACTCACAGTCTAAAATGGACTATCAAAGGCATTAATGTTACATTGGTGAAGTATCTAGCCATTCCGGTATGTAATTGAGAGACTGAACTTGAAGTAGCCAGCAGCACACCTCAGTCTCTGCCTGGCTTGGTGCAGGTCACACTTAGAGGAAAGTCACCATCGTCTTACATGATCATTAGCCCTTTCAGATCATTTCACTGTAGCTTCCCATGGAGTAAGATTTGCGAGATGTTCTTTATGGTAGTAACGTCACTGCAGCGTCTTTAAGATGATGACATGGAGGATTAGGGCCACGACTTGAAATGGAGAGGGAGACTTGACTGGTGTGGCATGTTTCCTAAAGAAACTGTACCAAGATGGTGCTAGTGTGTGGTGATAGTTAAAGACACAGCTTTGTAGTCAGATGGATCTGGACGGCAATCTTTGGCAGTTTCTAGTTGTGTGATCTTGTTTGGATCCTTACCTTTCTGTCCCTAGATTTCCTCACGTGTAAGCTGGGAATGATCATAGGTCATCCCCACAGGCTTGATGCAAGGACCCAATGAAAAAATGCATGTAGGTTATCAGAGAGTTGTTAACAAGATTGCATTTTTTGGAATATAGAAAGGTTTATTGCAGGGCTGGTCAAGGAGAATGGGTGGCTCATGCTCAAAAAAAACCCCAACCTGGGTTGTCTTTAATGGGTAAACCATCTCTTAGAAAACAGTATTTCCCTCCCAAATTTAAATAGGCAAGTTCTTACATAACTCACATATAGTTAAGTCTGGATAGGGGCTTGGTGTCCCAGGTGACACAGTTTGAAATAAAATGGAATTATTTTTCTGGAGTTATGGGGAAAGTAGGACATATCAATAGACTACAGAGAAAAAAACCTGGCGTTCTTGGAAAATACCTTCCCATGCAACAGTGTGTTTTAATTCACAATAACAGTGTGCACACTGTTTTTAGAAAAAGGCAAAAATAAAAGTGTTCATTTAAAAGTAAGTGTTTGCCACCCCCGCTTCAGACTCTTTGTCAACTTCCCTCCCTCTAGCTCTTCCCAGAGGAAACAAGCCTTAGCACTTCCATTTCTATGCTTCCAGAAGTTTCTGTGTCTATAAATAAGAAAAGTTCCTTTCCACATTTATTATTATACATACACAAGGACTCTGCCTTCACATGGCAATATATTATAGGGACATCACAGGAAATACACATAAAAACAGATGTGAGCCCACTTGGAGGACAGCAGGAATCAGGATAACAGGTGATGGGTTCGGACTAGAGTGAGCGAGATGGAGAAGCCAGATGGGCATCAAATTAGGGCAATATTTTGAAATTCCATGGATTTGATGTAGCATATAAACCAGTTATCCTAGTTTATACCTGCTATACTAGCCTTGTGCTTCCCAGATGGCGCTAGTGATAAAAATCCCACCTGCCAATGCAGGATACAGAAGAGACATAGGTTTAGGCCCTGGGTGGGGAAGAGCCCCTGGAGGAGGACATGGCAACCACTCCAGTATTCTTGCCTGGAGAACCCCATGGACAGAGGAGCCTGGTGAGCGACAGTCCGTAGGGTTGTAAAGAGTCAGACAGGACTGAAGTGACTTGGCACATACGCACGTACTAACCTAATTATTAATAACCCACCCATTTTATTCTCACAAGTGTTCCAGTTTAGATAATAATCATATGGTTATCTTATGTGTGAGGGAAACCAAAGAATCAAGGGTACAATTAGGTCAGTTCCTATAACATTAACTGAAACAGCAAAAGCAGAAAAAGAGGTCCAGAAGGGCCAGAGAAGCCAGAAATGGGATATGGAGATAATAAACTGTAGAAGCCAACACAATGTTGTAAATCAGCTATACTTTAATTTTTAAAAACAAGCAGATACTAAATAAACATTGAAAAAAAGAAGCCTGTTAGATGGAGATGCCTGGTAGGTATTCGATATACAAGCTGAGAATTTAGGAGAGAAGAGGTGGAGGTGGCAATGTAAGAGTTATCTATGTAGAGATGCCATTTAAATGGTCAGGACAAGGTGAGTGCCTCCTGGAAATGGGCATCCAGAGAAGAGGCCTGAAGACAGCCGGGTATACACTTGTGCCCCAGTCTTTCTTCCTCCATCATATTACTTTATGTATTTGCTTTATTTTCTTCCCAGTTCTTGTCACTGTTTGAAACCATTTCCTCCTTGCCCTGTACCTTCCCCTGGCCTGCAGGCTCTCTTATGGAGTTGAAGCAAGGGTGCTGGTTAGCAGACACCACGCGCAGCCTCATGCTCCCTCTGAATCCAGTTCTCCTTGGCTCAGGGTCTCTGCTCTGCTGTGGCTTTCACTCATTTTTATCGTTGATGAAGCTCTGTCCTCTTTTCTCCAGGGCCAGGCTGCTTGGGGATCTTGCCGTCAGCCAGCCTGTGGATGCCTGAGTCCAGTGTCTATTTCAGGCTCCCTATCCACAGAGCTCACAGAGGTGGCTGGACCCCTGTACTCCATTCCTGAACAAACCCTGTGGCCCGGAAGAGCCCATGAAAGCAGCCCATGAAAGTGTTAGGGTATAGGTTGGCTCGGAGCACACACGGGACCCTTAGGTGGGCTGCTTTTCATAATGTCATATTCCAGCCAACAGAGTCTCGGCTCCGACCAAGCCCAGACCTCTCTGCTACGTAATCAAACATAGACCCAGACATACATGGGACCCTCTCAGACAGCTAAGTGAGGATCTAGGATACTACCAAGGCTGATGTGTTAGGAGCTGGAACCTTGTAAGGATCAATAGTGTGTTTGCTATCTAACTCTGGTTTTGGAGCAAAGTAGAATCAGAGACTTGGGCAGGGCAGGGTCATGAAACAGAAGGACAGTCCAGTGTAGGCAGAGCTTAGGAATCTTGGGAGTCAGGAACTGGATCTAAATCACAGATACAGGAACAGTGGTCCAGCCTGCCGGGCGGAATGAGGTGAGAGGAAGTGAGGAAATGGTGCAGAGGCACACAAAGCCTTTTCCATCACACTCTCACCTATAAAGTGTGCAAAGACACTCGAGTAAAGGTGGCACGATGGTGTGGGAAGGGGAGGTGCAGCCCACTGCCCACTCTCACACATGGAGAACCCCATGAACAGCATGAAAGGTTCTATATGATTAAGAAAAACATCTGCTTACTGTCTAGCACATGCCAAGGCTACTTTTACATGCTAGGCCATGCGTCTCCATCTCCTCACGAGTCCTCATGATGGCCCTGGGTCAGCACTGTAAGGAAGTAGTGCCCTGATGTCACCAGGGTGGACTCGTACCCGGCGTTGCACAGATACCTCTCAGATCAGCCCTGAGAGCCCGGGTTCCCACAAGGGCTGCATGTGAGAAACCACACGTATAAGGACTGGAGGCATTGAATACCTGGCCATTCTACTCATCTATTTGAGAATTGACTGCCTGATATCAGGATCATGGTTTCTATTTTTATTTTATATTGGAATATAGTTGATTAACAACGTTGTGTTGGTTGTAGGTATACAGCAACATGGCTCAGTTATCTATTATTTTTCAAGTTCCTTTCCCATTTAGGTTATTATACAATACTGAACAGAGTACCTGGTGCTATGTGGTAGGTCCTTGTTGGTTATCCATTTTATTTTTTAAAACCTTTTTATTTTGCATTGGGGTATAGTGGAAAATTCTGAAAGAGATGGGAACACCAGACCATGTGACCTGCCTCTTGAGAAACCTATATGCAGGTCAGGAAGCAACAGCTAGAACTGGACATGGAACAACAGACTGGTTCCAAATAGGAAAAGGAGTACGTCAAGGCTGTATATTGTCACCCTGCTTATTTAACTTATATGCAGAGTACATCATGAGAAACGCTGGGCTGGAAGAAGCACGAGCTGGAATCAAGATTGCTGGGAGAAATATCAATCACCTCAGATATGCAGATGACCACCCTTATGGCAGAAAGTGAAGAGGAAGTGAAAAGCCTCTTGATGAAAGTGAAAGAGGAGAGTGAAAAAGTTGGCTTAAAGCTCAACATTCAGAAAACGAAGATCATGGCATCTGGTCCCATCAGTTCATGGGAAATAGATGGGGAAACAGTGGAAACAGTGTCAGACTTTATTTTTCTGGGCTCCAAAATCACTGCAGATGGTGATTACAGCCATGAAACTAAAAGACATTTACTCCTTGGAAGGAAAGTTATGACCAAACTAGATAGCATATTCAAAAGCAGAGACATTACTTTGCCAACATAGGTCCGTCTAGTCAAGGCTATGGTTTTTCCTGTGGTCATGTATGGATGTGAGAGTTGGACTGTGAAGAAAGCTGAGCACTGAAGAATTGATGCTTTTGAACTGTGGTGTTGGAGAAGACTCTTGAGGGTCCCTTGGACTGCAAGGAGATCCAACCAGTCCATTCTGAAGGAGATCAGTCCTGGATGTTCATTGGAAGGACTGATGCTAAAGCTGAAACTACAATACTTTGGCCCCCTCATGCGAAGAGCTGACTCATTGGAAAAGACCCTGATGCTGGGAGGGATTGGAGGCAGGAGGAGAAGGGGGCGACAGAGGATGAGATGGCTGGATGGCATCACCAGCTCGATGGACATGAGTTTGGGTGAACTCCGGGAGTTGGTGATGGACAGGGAGGCCTGGCATGCTGCAATTCATGGGGTCGCAAGGAGTCGGACACGACTGAGCAACTGAACTGAACTGATAGCTGATCAACAATGTTGTGATAGTTTCAGGTGAACAGAGAAGTGACTCAGCCATATGTATACATGATCCATTCTCCCCCAGACTCCCCTCCCACCCAGGCTGCCACATGACACTGAGCAGAGTTCTCTGTGCTATACTTATGGCCTTATTGATTATCCATTTTAAATATAGCAACGTGTCTATATCAATCCAAAACTCCCAATCATAGTATTTAGAATTTTAAGGGGACACTAGATGTAATGAATTTGAGAAATAGAGATGTTAAGTGATTTTGTTTTCCCCAAGGGCACACAAGCAGGTTTTTTATTTCAAGGCAGGGTGGCTTCCAATGACCAAGCTCCCTTCTCAGTATAGGTCCTGAGGAGCCCTGAACCACGAGGAGGATCACCAGCCCCTCCATCTGTCACAGCAGAAACATGAGGAACGCCCGACCATGCTACTATGTGAAGATTGGCCCTTTGGGGCTTTGGAAATAAAGATTAGTTGCTAGGCCCTTTGTCATATCTATTTTGAGATTCTCCACCTCAGGGAGCTTCCCAGAGGATGCTAAGGGGTCTTCTTCATTCTACCCACTAATGACCTCTGTGTCCGGGGACCTCTATTTTAACCTTGAGCTGGGGAGCCAGATCCGATACTCTTGATCATGAGCACCAATATGCACCATGGGCCACCCTCCCCTTCCACCAGGATGTTAAGAAGCCCTGGGTACCTCATTTCCCAGGTGCGCCACTTTGGCTGCTATCCACTGATTCTTACCCTGCTAATAGAAATCCTGAGTGCTGTGTGCTAAGTTGCTTCAGTCGTGTCCGACTCTTTTGCAACCCCGTGGACTGTAGCCTGCCTCTGTCCATGCGATTCTCCAGGCAAGAATGCTGGAGTGGGTTGCCATACCCTCCTCCAAGGAATCTTCCCGACCCAGAGATGGAACCCACGTCTCTTACATCTTCTGCATTGGCAGGCAGGTTCTTTATTGCTAGCGCCACCTGGGAAGCCCCTTATAGAAACCCTCTGGTGGTAAAGCAAAGCCAGTGGGTAGCATTCCTGCCATCTTTGTGGCCAGTGAGCCTGCCTTGGGCCATGTGCCGGGACTTTGTCTCACTGTCTCTGAGGATATCCCACCTTGGACACAAGAACTGGATCTGCATTCTGAGAACCAAGGGACTTCTAGTAGATAGCAGCTTCTTCAGATATGGGCAGATCAGATAAAGTGAATCAGGTTCTTTTTTTGTTTTTTTATAAGCAGTATTGCCACTGAGGCCAATCCAAGGAAACCAGACCTGTGTTGTATTGTTTTACCTGAGGTCAGGTAATGGCATTCAGCCAAACTTTCTTGAAAGAGCTCCCTCTCCCTGAGAATGGCTTCTTCTATTATTTGCATATGCATGGTCCATGCCCCTTGGGTTTCTTTTGCATATATTGGTGCTGAAGTTTTGTTGGAACCAAAGAAGTAGTGGAATTTAAAACAAACTTGGATTTCACAAGGAAAGAGAAAGGGGAGGGGATAGAAGTGGGCGAGCTGTCTGCCATCAAAGGAGGGTCTGTAGGTGGTGATGCTTCTGTCTCATAAAGAAACAGGAACCAAAGAACAGGAACCAAAACGGTCTCTGATTGATGTTGGCTGGAGGAAGCTCAGAGCCCTCAGGGGACACAGAGCAATTCGCAGAGTATTTGGTGAGGTCATTAGCCATTGGTTTGCTCTGTTTCCATAATTCAGGTCTCAAGGGATCTTTGCCTCCCAGTTCTGTTCTGTATGGATGACAGTGATGAGCTGATAAAGCTGGAAACAGCATAAGTTTACATACCGAAGGTTACTAATAAGGGGAACTAAGGCATAGACTATTTAAGTGACTTGGCCTAAGTCACACAGTGAGTAACAGAAACAGGAGCAAAAGCTGAGTTTCCTAACTCCCAACCATTGCCATTTCCTCTACAACTCTTCCCAGAAAGAAGAACCCTGGGACTTCCCTGGTCGTCCAGTGGTTAAGAATCCTCATGCCAATGCAGGGGACACAGTGCGATCCCTGGTCCAGGAAGATTCCACATGCCGATGGGGCATCTAAGCCCATGCACCACAACTACTGAAGCCCTCGCGCTCTAGAGTCCATGCTCTGCAAGAAGAGAAGCCACCGCAGAAAGAAGCCCACACACCACAGTGAAGAGCAGCCCCCGCTGGCCACAACTAGAGAAAGCCCACATGCAGCAATGAAGACCCAGCACAGCCAAAATTAAGTAATTCACTTTAAAAAGTGATGGTGATTTTACCCCATGCCATGTGTGCATAAGCAACTGTAAGCCATCACCTTGTGGGGTCACCATGGCCACCAAAATAGTCTGCATCTTTTATCCATCTTTCTAGACGGATGGAGGGATGATCTGCGTCATAGAAATTGATTAGACTGGCTGTGCAATGATCTCTGTCCCATCCAGCAGACCTGGGAGGATCATTATTATGTAGGAGAGCAAGTGAGGAAGTGTCCGAGTCAGCCGTGGCCACGTGAGCCTTCACACGGCTGGGACAATTCTGTTTACGTCTATAATGCCCTCTCTTCACCTAGAACATGAAAACACCTAGTTATTTTTCTGCTTGGTTATGATGGTGATGATAATAATCAATGACTATAAAATATAGCTGTCGGGGAAGAAAAGGGGGGCAGTTACATTACAGAATTAGCATTTCCCTCGTGGCTCAGATGTAAAGAATCTGCCTGCAATGCAGGAAACCTGGATTTGAGCCCTAGGTCAGGAAGATCTCCTGGAGAAGGGAATGGCAACCCACTCCAGTATTCTTGCTTGTGGAATTCCATGGACAGAGGATCCTGGAGGGCTACAGTCCATGGGATTGCAAAGTCAGACATGACTGAGTGGCTAAGCACACGATAGATTTATTCAACCTAATGAACTAGGAGGAACAAAAGCGCGACTTGATGCTGTGTTTTGGCATACTTATTCCTAGTTTTTTCTCACCTTGACTGCATTTCTCTTTATAATCCAGAGAAGGACAAGAGAGGAATGTCTTTATTTTTCTCGATTTCTTAAGTACTTAGGAGCTAGCTAAATTATACATCTTGAGTTGAATTGGAGTCTGTCATTATTTCCCATCCTTGGTATTTATGTCAGACTTTAGTTTTCTAATAAATGGTTCTGTGTTTATTTTCCATAAAGTTGTTTATCTTCATTGTTGTCAAGGAACTAATAACCTTGGTAAATATTTTCTTTTACCATTTTCAATCAAATGATGAGTGCGTCTAATTATCAAGATGTCTCAACTCCTGACAGTTTTTAATGAAAGGTGTAATATGATTTGAATCTGGCTGGGTTAGAGAAAATCTGTAGGAGCCCCCTGGAGAAGGGAGAGTAATCCTTACTTGAAACAAAAGGCCCACACAGACCTGAGGTGGTCCCTGCGTCTGCCTGAGGTGGTCCCCACGCCGTCTATTGGCATCACATCACTGCATTTCTGAGCACCACAAAGGACAGAGTCTGTTTTGTGATGGACTTTGGGTTCCAGTCTCTAGATTCTCTCTTCAGACTATGTGTAAGACTTGTTTTGAGCACAGCCTATAGACTTCCCACTCACTGATACACAGTGCAGTTAAAAACCCAAAGATTTAAGAGATCAACTGTGGAAGTAACAACTACCTTATTTGGGCCATTTTATTAAGAATGTTTATGTCTTTCTCTGATTAGTTTGCATTTTAGAAATCCAAACTAGTTGTTTGAAAATTGTTGAAAATGAGACAATGGTTTTATCCAGAAGTCAGTATTCCTGATTTTCATGTCACTTGAGAAGAAATGGAAACATGCTTATATTGACAAGGTTTGGCTGCCTGCAAATGGTCATAGCATTTTTTTTAAAACTTTACAGCGCTTTTCCTTTTATTTTGTCAGTCCAGAACTCCTATAGAAAAAAAAAAACAACACAAAACCTAGTTCTACCAGGTCCCTTAGTTATCATCTATATCTCAGAAGCTGGTTTTCCATATTTTCCAGCTGTCTAGATCATCTCTTCTTCCCCTTGGAAGTGCAGACTTTATATCCTTCATCAATCTCTGCCGAAATATGATCCTTTTTCTCCTCAAAAGACATATATGTAAGTTTTGCTTACCTGTCCTAACTCTGTGATATTAAACAGTTTACTTAAGTCCCAGTTCATTCTATAAAATAATATTTTTCTCATGGGGTTGTTGTAAGGGAAAGCTGATATTGTATATAAAGTTTTAGCATGGTACTTAGGATATGTTAACTGTTCATCACATGCTCAGTTGCTCAGTCATGTCTGGCTCTTTGCAACCCCAAAGACTGTAGCCTGCTGGGCTCCTCTGTCCATAGGATTTCCCAGGCAAGAGTCCTGGAGTGGGTAGCCATTTCCTCCTCCAGGGGATCTTCCTGACCCAGGGATTGAACCCATGTTTCCTGCTTTGGCAGGCAGATTCTGTACCACTGAGTCACCAGGGTAGTATGTGCTATTTTAAAGAAGAGAGAGAAGCTTGAGTGTTATTTCAAAAGGAACAAAGTTAGTGAAAACAAGTACTTATTCTGTTTAAATGTTTGCCCCATTTATCTTAGTCCTTCAAGTATGTTTCACTGCTGCAAACGCACATCTGTCACAAACTAGAAGATAACAACATGTGGAAAATTCACAAGCACACAAGCAAACTGATTTTTTTCCTTGAAAGATTAAAATATAATTCTCTCCCCATCTTCTCCCTCTCCCACTCTTCCAAATTGCTCTATTGTTGCATTACTGCAGGAGTCATTAGGATAGTAACTTTCTCTATTAAAAAAAAAAGAGTACATAATACATTGTTTCTTAACATGAGTGATGGTAGTTACTCAGGTGTTCACTTTATAATTATTAGCTAACTGAGTATGTATACTTTATGTATCTTCCTATGTGTATACTCACACACACAATGGAGATGAAATTGGCATATAAGAAAGTGATGGGATAGAATTTGTTGTTGTTCAGTCACTAAGTTGTGTCTGACTCTGTGACCCCATGGACTGCAGCACGCCAGGCTTCCCTGTCTTTCACTATCTCCCGAAGTTTGCTCAGACTTGTGTCCGTTGAGTCGATGATGCTAGATAGAATAGTACAAACCAAATATAAGTCTAGGTTGGATATATATATATATATAGCAAAGCAAACTGCGTAAAATTCCAAATTGAAAGGAATATGAAAGCAATAAACCCTGATTTTGAACAAAAGATGAAAACTATTCCAACTACTCCAGACTGGCTATCTCCATGTCACAAACTGAATGGCTAGAGTAGGGCAAATTATGGAACTTTTCTTCTTCTCTGCATGGATACAACCTGCACTGGAGTCGCTGTGGGACAGAATCTTCCCATGTCATCTTCCGTTTGCTTAACATCAGGCATGAAGAGCTTCTCTCTATGACTGAACTCTTTAATAGACCACAGTGAGCCAAGCCACTTTGCACAGAGGTCACTGCCCCATCTCCTCCAGCCATCTTCGTTAACATTCCTGCCACTTGTGCATGATTTCAGAGATAGCTGCCATGGTTTACTGAATGCTATCAGACACGAAGTTAAGAATGAGAAGTCTTTATTACTAACAAGCAGCTTTTGGTTTTTCAGCGTCGACTGGGAGATGCAGCAAAGAAAGCAATCAGCAAGCTCCAGGTCAGGACCATCAAGAAGGGTGACAAGGTAACAGCCTCTTTTCTTTTTGTTGTTGCTGTTGTTCAGTTGCTAAAGTCATGTCTGACTGTTTGCGACCCAGTGGACTGCAGCATGCCAGGCTTCCCTGTCCTTCACTGTCTCCCGGAGTTTGCTCAAACTCGACCACTGAGTTGATGGTGATGCTGTCCAACCAAATCATCCTCTGTCACCCCCTTTACCTCCTGCCCTCAATCTTTCCCAGCATCAGGGTCTTTTCCAATGAGTTGGCTCTTTGCATCAGGTGGCCAAAGTATTGGAGCTTCAGTTTCAGCATCAGTTCTTCCAATGAATATTCAGAGTTGATTTCCTTTGGGACTGATAGGTTTGATCTTCTTGCAGTCCAAGGGACTCTCAAGAGTGTTCCCCAACCCCACAGTTCAGAAGCATCAATTCTTTGGTACTCAGCCTTCTTTATGGTCCAACTCTCACATCTGTATATGACTGCTGGAAAAACCATAGCTTTGGCTATATGGACCTTTGTTGGCAAAGTCTTTTCTTTTTGATGAGGAGCTATTTAAAGCTTCTGAGTTTCCTAGCAACCAATGTAGATAAGAAGATGAGGGAGGGAAATACATGCTAATAGTTTTCCTATAAGCATCTGTTATTATGCCCACTGTTATTAAATATAATTTAAGGCAGTTTGTAAAATGCATGCAATGGGACCGTAAAGTCATTGGAGAAAAAATATGAGAAATTAAAAAGTAAATTTAGGAAAAGTAGATAAAACCAGGATGAAATAGTACACAGATTCATTACCTGAAATGAAAAGCAGACATGGGTCCAAAATTTAGGTTGGGGCTTTCTGGCAGCCAGTGCAAAGGAGAAAATATTCAATATTCAAACGAATCTGAGTACCTTATTCCAGTGTCCCACTAGATAAAAATGAAATGCCTGTTCCTGGAATTATGACTTAAGAAAACTTTTCCATGAATCCTTGCACGAAAAGCATTTTTAGGTGCTAAGTGATGTATTCCACTTAAGTCTGCAGTTAATGCTGATGGCTCAGTGGTAAAGAATCTAACGCAATGCAGGAGACGTGGGCTCAGTCCCTGGGTCAGGAAGATCCACTGGAGAAGGAAATGGCAACTCACTTCAGTATTCTTGCCTGGAGAATTCCATGAACAGAGGAGCCTGGCAGGCTACAGTCCTTGGGGTCACAAAGAGTCGGACATGATTTAGCAACTGCTGCTGCTGCTGCTGCTAAGTCGCTTCAGTCGTGTCCGACTCTAACTAAACAACAATTTAAAAAGTGCAAGAAGCATAGTTAGTCCCCCTGAAACCGAGTTTCCAGAACCCCAAAGTTATGACAGCAGAACTCATTCCAGGACAGTCATTCTAGAACTCTCTAGCTGTAGGATGATGACATAAAGCCAAAAGCAGAAGCATAGCCTAAGGAAGGACCACGATGCAAGCTGGTCAGGGCCCGCAGACCTCTAAAGACCTCCGTTCTCCCCAGGAGAATTTTTCCCCCAGGAGAAACTTTAGAGCAGTGGATTGCAGTCCATGAATGTGGGGCTCCTTGAGCCACTGTGAGAGATTCACAGCTCTACTTGTATTTGAGGTGTTGTCTCTAGTGTGAATAATTGATTTGTCTCACTAATTAGGTGCTACTGGTTTTCAGTATATAAAAATACCTTTGAGCTTAATAGGATAAAATTCATTTTAAAAGCATCACTAAATTTAAAGCATGTTTTTTCAGTACTTTTTTCCTCCTCAAACAGAATAATAAAAGAACAAGGACTGTTACATAAGTAACGTATTACAGGGTGTTGAAAGAGATTTAAGTATTTGAAAAGAAAGCTGGAACCACTATTTTAGAGTTGTATACATTAGATTTCCGAGGAATGATAGATTAAATATCATTTTGATGAGTCCCCATGAATAGCATTTCTCTCATCCTTGAGACTTTGCTATGTCACCTCTGATTATAATAAGTAGCATGATTAGTAATGGTACATTAAAAAACGATTTCCTTGTCAAAGCTCTTGGCGTGGAACCAGGAAACAAAAAATGGAGGTTGGAAGGACTAGAAACTAAACCAGTGCATAATAAATTATGGATTAAGACAGCCAGCTTCGAGAGAATTGAAAGCTCTGCTCCAGGCAAGCTCTCCTTTGGCTTGTTGCTTGTGTGTTTACAGAAGTTGAAGCTCGCAAAGCAGGCTCATCTGTGCTTTCTGTGTTGCAGGAAATGGAGCCGGATTTTGACAACTGTGCCGTTTGTATTGAGGGGTACAAGCCCAACGATATCGTCCGGATCTTGCCCTGCCGGTGAGTGGCTAGCTGCCTGCTTCTGACTGGGGCCTGTGTGGAGAGTGTCTGCTGGCCTCTCTGGTTCCGACCTGCTTGGCCTAGCCCTGCAAGGTCAGTCTGCCCAAACACGGCTGGGGTTCAGGAAGAAACAACCAGCACTCTTGATTCGTTTCGTATAACCTTTCTCCTTGGAAACATTCTGTCCTGTGAAATTAGCACTGTTTTCCCATCCTCTTCATACCAAACTAAGGCTCTGTGACCTAGAACCTCATGATGCACAGTTGGACCATGTAGCTCCAAGTTCAAGTTTTTCTTAACAGCAGACCTGTAATACTCAAAATCATCCCCGCTTTTACAAGTGCTATTTTATTAAAATAATAAACTCTTAAAAATGTCTTCTGGGTGATCATGAAGGGATCAGCAACCAGACTATAGTCAGGAGTGGGCAGGAAGCCAAAGGCAGATTTCCTTTTCCTTTATTTTTTGTTGACAAAAAGAGAATGTGACAGTAACCCCCACACTTCTAGGATCTAGAGTAGAAGAATGTCAACAGATGTAGTTGGAAAACTGCCTGGGTGATTCTCATAGAACTCTAGTCCGTCTATAGATTCTTTTTATACAATTCAAATTAAATAAACTTAAATACTTCGATAAAATATCTTAAAGTTGCTTAAAGCTTCTTTAGTGTTTTTGCATCTATGCAAGTGTCCTAAAAATACAAATTAAATTCTGCCTTAGAGAAATATTCTTCTCTTAGAAATCCTGCCTTTAAAAATTCTCAGAGTATTTAAGTAACTAAAGTAGAAAACAGATACCGCCAAGATATAAAACAATTCATTTGGTCATAAAACAATGCAATGCTAAGAACTATTTATTAGAAACACAGAAGAAATCATGCCTTAGAGGAATGAGTTTAATAATCCCAAAATGACAGAGAAGTGACAAAAAGGAACAAGATACTCAAATAGATGCACGCACTCCAAGGGGAGTGAATGGGCTTGAAATGCTTTCACGCAAATTGATCGGTAGGAAAACAGGCCTGTGGAAAGTGCACTCTGGTGGCCCCAGCTGAAGCCTTCAAGCGGGATTCGCTTTCCTTAGAGATGCTTGACCATCTCTAGAACAAGTCATAAACTGGGATACATCAATACTTGGCAGCGTCCTTCATATGAGGGTACTATAAATAAGTTCTCTCCCTAGACATTATACTTGGTATTTGCTTGGTGATTTCTGAAACGCTGGCCAAGAATGGTGATAAGTGAACTGCAGAGAGCCTCTCCAGATAGTATCGTTCCTCTCTGCCGTATTTTATTAGGAGTTTTATAAAGCCTCCTAGCTATAGGCAAGGAAAGTACTTGCTTTTACTTTCCTTTGGAGATGGCTTAGCGCCTTGTGAGGCTCCTACTAATAAAAAATAGCCAAAGCTAAAATTAAAGGTCAGTGTCATCTTTTCCCTGAATATCAAAAGAACTTTACAAATGTAATTAAGAAAATCTGTTTTAAGGACATCTTTAGGCTTACTTTAGCTCCGTCATTCATATTTTATAAAACAGCTTATTCACTGAGGGCTCTTTCATGAGTATATTTCATGTGACTGCATATAATTGCTAGAGGCTACATAATATCCAGGTCATAAATGTACCACAGTGTAATTTACCATCCTCCTGTTGTGAACCATTTGGCTGATTTCAGTTTTTAATTATGACAAATTACATTGCTTTTGCAGTATTTAGATGGCTGTAGTATATTTTTCCAGATCTCCTTTTATAGTATTTTTGTGGAAATATTAACCAAGACAAAAATAGCACTTTAATATTTGTCACACACACACAAATCTTTAGGAACTTTCATTTTATTTATGCTAGCTCTTGCCCCAGCACATTCATGGTGGCTCACAGGGTAAAGAATCCGCCTGCAATGCAGGAGATCAGGGTTCAATCCCTCGGTCGGGAAGATCCCCTGGAGAAGGAAATGGCAGCCCACTCAGTACTCTTGCCTAGAAAATTCCATGGATGGAGGAGCTTGGTGGGCTACAGTCCACGGGGTCGCAAAGAGTCACACAGGACTGAGCGACTTCACTTTCTTTCTTTCACGTTCTTGCCCCAGGTCAGTTCAGTTTGGCCTCAGGCTCCTCTTTATTGAGTCATCATTTGTTTCTCCGTTCATTCCTTCATTCTTTCTGCTTCAAGTTCCTCACTGTCCATCTGTCTTTATTCCTTCCTGTGGGCCCTGCTTTAAATAACAAAAAAAAAAAAAACTCAGGTTATAGTTAGTGTTTGATCTTAGAGGAGCCACCCAGTCCTACTCTTTGAAGCGCTCCTCCAATTTTTCCATGCAGCTTTTAAAATCAAGATATTTTTATGCCTGTTGCTGGTCTCTGCCAGACAGTTTGCACTAATGGATGTTATCAAACAAATGCACTGGCATTTGCTTTTTGCTAGATAATTTCCTCTGGGGCATTATTAAGCCTTTGCTCCTATGAACCTCGTAGACTCTCTTTCCCATTATTTCCAGGCTGACTCATCCACAGAATTCTTTGCATCTCCTTGGAATGAAAACTGTTTTAAAAAATGTTCCAGTATATTGTCTCTCTTCTCTCCCCCTCTTTATTGTGGCCTCTTAATTCCTGACATGCTGGGCGCCTCTTCCCTATGGTTACCATTCACAGAGTCTTTCCAAATCACGCATCACTTGCACCGTGACTTTTGCAAGATCATCCTCTTGACTGTGTCTCTTTTAAAGGCACTTGCACAATTAGGATGAATTAATAAATGATTCTTCCTCTTTGTATTCATGGTAATTGTTCAAGTTAAATTGTGCACATCTTCATGGACTACTTCTTCCCCTTTGTTCTTTCTAAGTCGGGTCCTTCTCTAGCGCTTGAAGGCAAGCCTATCCGTGGGGTGAGCCTAGACACACACATTTAATGTGAGGGAGGGACCCACAGTCGCACACAGAACACCTCAGGTCTAACTTTTGAGGTTTGGAGTTGATCCTAATATACCACTAAGATATTTTCCAAGGAACTCCGGTTTTGCTGTAGCATACCTATGCCAAAGCATACAATTCACTGTATTTTTAGGCTGGCTTTTGTGACTCAGGTTTGAACTTGCAGTTATGATTTTTAGCCACAAAAGAGATCTTCCTGAAGTTCTGTTGCCTTCTCTTGTCCAGAGAATAAGCTGGGCTTTCTGAGTCTTCCGTGGCTTTTATCCTATGGTGTCTGAACTGTCCTTCAATGGTTATTCATCTCAATCTATTTAACTACCCAATTTCAAATGCAGTGTTTCAGAAAGAGCATGATCTCCTTGGGCAGAGCAAAAGGCCCTGTTTGCCATTTTTTTAAAAAACAAAGCAGAATTTCCCTTGTGGTCCAGTGGTAAAGACTCCACCCTTCCAATGCAGGGTTAAAGCCCTGGTGATGGAACTAAGATCCCACACAAGGCAAGGCAAAAAAAAAAAAAGATTAAAAATAAAAAATAAAAACAAAGCAATGTACACATGCTTTCTCTAAGTTGCCTATACAGTCCTTTCCTATTGCTATTTTACTGCTAAAAGCATTGTCACTAATTTGGGAAGATATTAGTTTCATCTACTGTCTTTCCCTTTGTTTGCAAACTCTGCCCTACAATTCAGGAAAAATTATAAAGCTCCTTGGCAATAAGCAGACCCTTGCCATATTCTTTTTAGTACCTAAATGCTTTATTTGAAACCACAAACATTTCTTTTGTAGCAACTGTTTACCAGGAATAGTGTGAAGTACGAGAAATGAAAAGATAGATGGCATGGTCCCTGCTTGAAAGGGAGTCAGGCTAGTGAGAGAGAGGTGGGGATTTAACTAACTGGTCACAGCACAGAGGGTCATATACACAACAGTAATAACAAAACAAATTAGAAATCTGGAGGAACTAGTACCAGGCACAGGAAGTTAAGAAAGGCTCTGTAGATTTAAAGGGGCTTCCCTGATGGCTCAGTCAGTAAAGAATCCACCTGCAATGCAGGAGACATGGGTTCAGTCCCTGGCTTAGGAAGATCCCCTAGAGGAGGAAACGGCAACCCACTCCAGTATTCTTGCCTGAAGAATCCCATGGACAGAGGAGACTGGTGGGCTATATAGTCCATGGGGTCGCACAGAGTCAGACACGACTGAGCAAACACAGCACAGAAACAAATGAGATGTCCTCATATTTTCTAACCATGATTGTTTTGCCCTTTACATCCTCATTTTAGAAAATTTGTCAAAGGATAAATATTTAATCATCTGTGTAACTTCCTCATACAGGGATCCACTGCTGACACTTTTATCATTTCCTTTTATTTGCTGTGCCTGTTTTGTATAAGTTTGACATACTGCTGTCAACAGCAATTAATATCCTGCTCTTTCAGTGCTTCCCTTGTGGCTCAGCTGGTAAAGAATCCACCTGCAATGTGGGAGACCTGGGTTTGATCCCTGGGTTGGGAAGATCCCCTGGAGAAGGGAAAGGCTACCCACTCCAGCATCCTGGCCTGGAGAATTCCATGGGCTGTATAGTCTGTGGGGTTGCAAAAATTTTTGTCGGACAAGACTGAGCGACATTCACTTTCACTTTCTCTTTTAATATCCTGCTGTTTTCACTTAGCATTGAAAGAATTTGCTAGAAATAGTACTAAGTTATCTGTGGCTCATTTTGACCTTCCAACTCCTTAGGCAGAAGCTGATCAAAATCTGAGTTGAATAAATCAACCAAACACCCTGAATGTTGGCTCTTACTCCTCAAGAATCAGGGCCACTTTTGTGGGCCCATCAGAATTGTCCACTAAGGTAAAACCTGAGTGTGTCCTAACTCCCTTTATCTCATTCCTTAGTAACCCATCGATGAGCTATTCATGTCTCGTCATCCCAGCCCCTGAGAGAGAAAAGCAGTTTAGCCTAGACAGACAATAGAGTTTGTCTGGATAATAATGGCCCGTGGAGGCTGTGTGTCTTGCTGGCTTATTATTGTCACAGTTGGATTACAAATAAAATCCTCTAAAACCCAAGTTAATATCTTAGATAGCTGCGCCTCAAGCATTTAACCAGTTCGTACACAAAATGTACTTACCGATTGCCTTCTGTAGTTACGATTTGTAGATGGTGCTTCCTGGAGGCTTCTGTAGGTGGCGCTGTTGTCAATACTCCCAGCACTTTTTCTAGGGTCTTTGTATTTTGGAGCCAGGGAACGAGGTCAGCGAGCGGCTCTGCAGGTCCATGGCTTGTTGGACTCCTCAGCCTTCACAATAGGATTGTTTTGTCCTGAACAAGCTCACCCGTTAGAGATTTCTGGAAGGGAGTGTGTATGTGTGCATGTGGTAAAATATATGTAGCATACAGTTGATCATTTTAGCCCTTTTTTAATGAGATTTATTTATTTTTAAATAAATAAAAAGGAGGATAATTGTGGATATAAATTAAAAGGAGGATATTTGGAGGATAATTGTTTTACAGTGTTATGTTCCTTTCTGCCACATATCAACATGAATCAGCCATAGGTACACCTATGTCACCTCCCTCTTGAACCTCCCCCACCATTTTAACCATTTTTAAGTTTATATTTCAGTGGATTACAGCACAGTCCTCAGCACATTCATCTCCACAAGAACTTCATCTTTCCAAACTGAAAGTCTGTAGCCGTTAAACATTAATAATATTATTAACTCTCCATTCCCCCAGTCTGGAGTTGTGTGTGTGTGTGTGTGTGTGTGTGTGTTTTAATTTAGGCTTGATTTTTATTAACAGAAGACAATGTCAATGGACGAATTAGATTTTGACTCAAGAATCTAATTTAAGTTGCTTAGCTAAAAATTGGTTTTTATATATTCAATTCAAAAATGGATGGTGAATGGTAATTCTGCATATTTCTGGTTTTGTTATTAGTGCTATTTGTTGTGGTTTGGTTGCTCAATTGTGCCTGACTCTTTGTGACCCCATGGAATGTAGCCCGCCAGGCTCCTCTCTCCATGGGATTCTCCAGGCAAGAATACTGGGGTGGGTTGCTATTTCCTTCTCCAGAGGATCTTCCCAACCCAGGGATTGAATTTGTATCTCCTGCATTGGCAGGCAAGTTCTTTACCACTGAACCACCTGGGAAGCCCCGTTTTTACTATTATTACAATACTAATACGATGCTACTCTTATTATTAGAACTGTTACTGTTCCTCTTACTATTACTGACATCGTTACCACCATCTATTCTTCTCTGGCTTTCTGCAATAGCCTTCTCCCTGATCTCCCTACTTCTACTCCTGCCCCTTAATCATTCATTCTGATGTCTGTTTTTGATTATCCAGCTAGATTAACTGGACCTTGGGTACTTTTTTAGTGAGTACAAATTTAAACTCATTAAGTGTATCAGAAGTATGACTTTAAAATTACACTGAAGTATAATTCTGTCTTCTGTTTCTCTCAAAAGGATTTCTATAACAAAGTAAATTCACAGAAAATTAAGAAGGTACACTATCTCATATTCGCTTTTTACAGGAGAGTTAACTAGGGCAATTGCCACTGATTTTTTCAGGAATTACTGTAAGAAGCAATCTTAGGAATTTTGCCATTGTAGCTCTTGTTAGGATTTTCTACTCTGATTTCATTGTGAGGACTCACCAGAGCAGTTCACACATATAATACCTACCTTTCTCCTGAATGGGAGAATGTTTTTATGCTGTGGATACAAAATTGTGCTGTTTTCCAGATTTTTTCCAATGTTTTGTTGATAGAAAGCCAACAGCCAAATCTGTAGTCCAGCCCATAGCCAAAAGGGATTTTTTAGCTTCATCCCTGACTCTGTTTTATGTTTCTATTCTTATTTTTCTTCTTCTGCCTTTTTTTTTTTTTTTTTTCGGCATCCCTTTGGATATCTGCATCTCTCCAGTCACCTTAAGTCCTTTCTACAATAAACATTTTCCATGTGTTTAAAACTTTCTCAGTGTCATTTTTAATTGATATATAATATCCCCTGTGCCGTAATTTGTTTTGGGACAGTTATGTCATTTCCTCCTCCATACCCATGTACTTCTTTTGCTGTTACAAATAAGGCTGTGATAAATAGCTATGTGTGTGTGGACCTTAGTTACATTTCAGATCATTTCTTTGTTTCTAAGGTTACAAATTCAAATTGCCTGGTTGCTTTCCAGAAAGTGGTACTGAAGGAATGTTCCAGTCAGTCAAAGATAAAAAGACTACTCCAAGTAATATCCTAGAATTGTCAGAATATGATGCACATGTCAGACTTGCCACGTGGCTCAGTGGTAAAGAACTCGCCTGCCAATGCAGGAGACACGGGTTCAATCCCTGGGTCGGGAATATCCCCTGGAGTAGGCAATGGAACCCACTTCGATATTCTTGCCTCAAAATTCCATGAACAGAGAGGCCTAGTGGGCTACAGTCCTTGGCGTCACAAAGACCTGGACGTGAATGACTGAGCAACTAAGCACATACAGACACACACATACACACATACAACACCCATGTCAAGATAATGGTGGAGAGATAGGCCAGTCCAGATCACTTGGGACCTGAATGCTGAGGAGCCAGGGTTAAAGCCAACTTCTGAGGTACCTGCTGAGGAGTCCAATTTGTGTTTCATAAACAGCACACTGGCAGCATGTGGAGTGAGGCTTAAAGGGATCTGACTGGGGTCAGAGGAACCAGTTAGAAGACTATGGCAAAGTCAAAGCAAGAAGTGCTGGAGGCCTGACTGGAGTGTTGGATTTGGACGTGTAGGGAGAAGGATCTAGTCTAGTCAGAGGAGATTCAGGAGATAAACCTAGCCTGAGTCAGCCATTTGGAATACTTGAAAATAGCTGCCCCTGTCAGATGGTGACTGATAGATACATCTGTATTTGTTTTCATTTAAAACCTGCTCATATCTTTCCATTTGGATTCTAAACAATAGAAAAAAATCCAACAGCTAGCTCACTACTACTCAAATACTGTAACAGAAGAAACATTTAAGAACCAAAACAGGTTTAAACAGATTTTGTTTCTCACTCAAAAACAAAACAAAAAACACTTGAGGACCAGCATTGGCTTATCTTTTTAAAATTTTCTTTTGAGTTATTCATCCCGCAACAATCCCATAACTGGGCCTTTTAAGCAAAGTTCCATTTTGGATAGACAGTCGTTAGATTCTGTGTGTAAATGCTGCACTACCCTTTCTCTTTCTCATTTCTTTGCTTTAGAAATGAGCCTAATTTTCTATTGTATCTGTGTAAGAGATCTCTTAAGTAATTCAGAACAAAGAATATATCATACCATTTCCTTTTTTTCTTTTTCTTTGAAACTTAAGTCTACAGTTTTACAAAGATCAGAACATGACTAACAGCGCTGGTGTTGAAAGAGATGAAATGGAGATTTAAACACAATAATATACCAGGCTAAAAGGCGCAAACAGAATAAATGGTTATTGTTAAAGTAGAAAACAAATTAATAGAGAAGGAGCAATAAAGCTTACATGCGCAAATCAGGGCAATAGATTCACAATGTGCAAAGGAATTTCTCATGACATTCCAGCCTCTGAGTCAGAGAAATACTGAAAGGGGTAAGCCTGGAGATTTGGAAAAAGAATTTCTGAAGGCTGTTAAAAAGTCAAGGCCTAGATTTGGTCTTCTAACGCAGTGAATTCTCGGAAGGTCTGTTACATACCACATGTCTAGAATCAGCAAGAGGCTTATACTTCATTTTTGTCCGTCTACCTAAACAACCAACTGCTTTCCTTTCTCAGTTAATGTGACTGACATATGTATATTTTTAACATGGATTTAATCATTGACTCCTCAGATAGTAAATGCATTAACTTTTGTCCCTAAGGACATGTGGTATTTTCCTTTACAAGAGAAACAGCTCTGGGAGAGATCTAGTAAAAAGGTATATGGCACGGACTCCCCTGGTGGTCCAGTGGCTAAGACTTCAAGCTTTACCACTAAAGGGCCCAGGTTCAGTTCCTGGTAGGGGAACTAGATCCCACATGCCACACAATAAGACCCGGCACAGCCAAGTAAATAAATAAATAATTTTTTTTAAAAAGATGCATGACAAACAGAAGAGGGATCCACTTGTAAAGCTTTCTGAACAAACGTGAATCCTAAGGCTCCCAGAGTGACTTGCCGGCTAAAGGACCACCATCCTTAAGTTCAAATTAGTAAGATTTACAGAACTAACGTACGTGAAAGCGCCATGCCTGCCTGCCGAGTGTGTGACTAACAGTGGCTTGCATCTGCTGGGCCTCTCTCTCTGCTTTTTTACTGTGTCCCAGAGAGTTTCCTTGTTCTTGTTGGATTCTTCCAATCAAACGCACCTGGACAGCTCATAGCCTCCCCTGCTTCCCCTGAAATTTTCATGTGGGACTCAGATCTTGGGTTCTTTAATGACAGCCTAAGGCAACAGAACAGCTGGGACTCTGATATTCATCTCTGAACTTAGGGCTCTCATTCAGTCTCCCTGCCAGACACAACATGGTCATAACACAGAACATAATATAAAGAAGAATTATAACTTGATGTAGACATGAGTGGAAACCATAGTTACAGAAAACTAACCAAACTGATCACTTGGAACACAGCCTTGTTTAACTCAATGAAACTATGAGCCATGCCATGTAGGGCCACCCAAGACAGATGGGTCATGGTGGAGAGTTCTGACAAAACGTGGTCCACTGGAGAAGGGAATGGCAAACCACTTCAGTATTCTTGCCTTGAGAACCCCATGAACAGTATGAAAAGGCAAAAAGATAGGATACTGAAAAATGAACTCCCCAGGTCAGTAGGTACCCAATATGCTACTAGAGAAGAATGGAGAAATAGCTCCAGAAAGAGAAGAAGTGGAGCCAAAGTGAAAACAACACGGAGTTGTGGATGAGACTGGTGATGGACGTAAAGTCCAATGCTGCAAAGAGCAATATTGCATAGAAGCCTGGAATGTTAGGCCCATGAATCAAGGTAAATTGGAAGTGGTCAAACAGGAGATGGCAAGAGTGAACATTGACATTTTAGGAATCAGTGAACTAAAATGGACTGGAATGGACAAATTTAATTCAGAAGACCATAATATCTACTACTGTGGGCAAGAATCCCTTAGAATAAATAGAGTGGCCCTTATAGTCAACAAGAGTTTGAAATGCAGTACTTGGGTCCAATCTCAAAAACAACAGAATGATCTCTGTTTGTGTCCAAGGCAAACCATTCAATATCACAGTAATCCAAGTCTAGGCCTCAACCACTAATGCCAAAGAAGCTAAAGTTGAACAGTTCTATGAAGACGTACAAGACCTTCTAGAACTAACCCCCCCCCAAAAAAAAGATGTCTTTTTCATCAGAGGGGACTGGAATGCAAAAGTAGGAAGTCAAGAGATACCTGTAGAAATAGGCAAATATGACTTTGGAGTACAAAATGAAGCAGGGCAAAGGCTAACAGAATTTTGCCAAGAGAACGCACTGGTCATAGCAAACACCCTCTTCCAACAAAACAAGAGAAGACTCTACACATGGACATCACCAGATGGTCAATACCAAAATCAGATTGATTATATTCTTTGCAGCCAAAGATGGAGAATTTCTATACAGTCAGCAAAAACAAGACCAGGAGCTGACTGTGGCTCAGATCATGAACTCCTTAATTGAAAACTTCAGACTTAAATCAAAGAAAGTATGGAAAACCACTAGAACATTCAGGTATGACCTAAATTAAATCCCTTACAATTATACAGTAGAGTAACAAATAGATTCAAGGGATTAGATCTGATAGAGTACCTGAAGAACTATGAATGGAGGTTCATAACATTGTATAGGAAGCAGTGATCAAAGCCATCCCCAAGAAGAAGAAATGTAAAAAAGGCAAAATGGTTGTCAGAGGAGGCCTTGAAAATAGCTGAGAAAAGAAGAGAAGTGAAAGGCAAAGGAGAAAAGGAAAGATATATCCCTCTGAACGCAGAGTACCAAAGAATAGCAAGGAGAGATAAGAAAGTCTTCCTAAGTGACCAATGCAAAGAAACAGAGGAAAACAATAGAATGGGAAAGACTAGAGATCTCTTCAAGAAAAGTAAAGATACCAAGGGAACATTTCATGCACAGATGGGCATAATAAAAGACAGAAACAGTATGGAGCTAACAGAAGCAGAAGATACTAAGAAGAGGTGGCAAGAATACACAGAAGAACTATGAAAAAAAGATCTTCACGACCCAGATAACCACCATGGTGTGATCACTCACCTAGAGCCAGACATCCTGGAGTGCAAAGTCAATTGGGCATTAGGAAGCATTACTATGAACAAAGCTAGTGGAAGTGATGGAATTCCAGCTGAACTATTATAAATCCTAAAAGATGATGCTGTGAAAGTGCTGCACTCGATATGCCAGCAAATTTGAAAAATTCACCAGTGGCCACAGGACTGGAAAAGGTCAGTTTTCATTCCAGTCCTAAAGAAAGGCAATGCCAAAGAATGCTCAAACTATTGCACGAAGGTACTCATCTCACATGCTAGCAAAGTAATGCTCAAATTCTCCAAGTGAGGCTTCAACAGTACATGAACAAAGAACTGCCAGATGTTCAAGCTTAGAAAAGGCAGAGGAACCAGAGATCAAATTGCCAACATCTGTTGGATCATAGAAAAAGCAAGAGAGTTCCAGAAAAACATCTATTTCTGCTTTATTGACTACGCCAAAGCCTTTGACTTGTGTGGATCACAATCAACTGTGGAAAATTCTGAAAGAGATGGGAATACCAGACCACCTGACCTGCCTCCTGAGAAATCTGTATGCAGGTCAGGAAGCAACAGTTAGAACTGGACATGGAACAACAGACTGGTTCCAAATAGGAAAAGGAGTACGTCAAGGCTGTATATTGTCACCCTGTTTATTTAACTTCTGTGCAGAGTACATCGTGAGAAATGCTGGGCTGGAGGAAGCACAAGCTGGAATCAAGATTGCCGGGAGAAATATCAATAACCTGAGATATGCAGATGACACCACCCTTATGGCAGAAAGCAAAGAGGAACTGAAGAGCCTCTTGATGAAGGTGATAAAGGAGAGTGAAAAAGTTGGCTTAAAACTCAACATTCAAAAAACGAAGATCATGGCATCTGTCCCATCACTTCATGGCAAATAGATGGGGAAACAATGGAAACAGTGACAGACTTTATTTTCTTGGGCACCAGAATCAGTGCAGATGGTCACTGCAGCCATAAAATTAAAAGATACTCCTTGGAAGAAAAACTATGACCAACCTAGATAACATATTAAAAAGCAGAGACATTCCTTTACCGACAAAGGTCTGTCTAGTCAAAGCTATGGTTTTTCCAGTAGTCATGTATGGATGTGAGAGTTGGACCATAAAGAAAGCTGAACACTGAAGAATTGATTCTTTTGAACTCTGGTGTTGAATAAAGCTCTTGAGAGTCCTTGGGACAGCAAGGAGATCAAACCAGTCAACTCTAGAGGAAATCAGGCCTGAATATTCATTGGAAGGACTGATGCTGAAGCTGAAGCTACACTACTTTGGCCACCTGATGCAAAGAACTGGCTCATTGGAAAAGACCCTGATGCCAGGCAAGATTGGAGGCAGGAAAAGGCGATGACAGAGGGTGCGATGGTTGGATGGCATCACCAATGCTGGGCAAGATTGAAGGCAGGAGAAGAAGGGGATGATAGAGGATGAGATGGTTGATGGCATCACCAACTCAATAGACATGAATTTGAGCAAGCTCCAGGAGTTGGTGATGGACAGGGAAGCCTGGCGTGCTGCAATCCATGAGGTCACAAAGTGTCAGACATGACTGAGCGACTGAACTGAGACATGAATATCATTTTAATATTTGAAAACTTCAAAAATCACAAGTTTTTCCAAAGCATTAAAAATAAACACTGGCCCCTTAAGATTTCTAACCCCAGCCACCCATCTAATTTTAAGAATGAGTCAAAGAACTGAATGTCTGTGTGAACAGGAGATTCCAAACTCTTTATGGGTAAAAAACAATTTACAAAACACTGTAATGTGATTAGGATTCCGACTCTGAGCCTTATAACTCGTGAAGTGGAAAACAAAGGGATGCTTTCTAGCCAGGCAGAAATGGCCTGTCCTGACTTTACCCTGCCATGCCTGTTCCATATGCTTGACTAGAAACAGATTTTCTTTTTCCATGTTCGTTTTTCTAAAAAAGTGATGTATGCTGGCTGATTTTAATAAGATTTCACTTACCCTTTCATGCCCATGTTACAACCTTGAAAGTTTTTTTTTAAATATGAAACAGCAGAGAAAACATTCATTTCTTTGCTAATTGTAAGAAATTTTGAAAAGGGTGAAAAGTAAAAAGAAGAAAAATAATAATCTCACCGTCCAGAAATAATCATTGTTAATATGACTATATTTAATTTTTATAATGTATGTGCCTATATAAACATCCCACGTATGTTATTAAACATAAAGTCAGGCCATTAATACAGCTTTTATTCTACTTTCTCTACTTTTGAGAAAGTGTAAGTAAATAAAGTAAATAAGTAAATAAAGTTATAAAGTAAGCATTTTCCTATAACTTTAGAAATTATCTTAAAATATTTAGTGGTTGCATAATAGTCCATTGTTGGGGTGTATTTAACTGCCCTCCCCACATTGTTCACCATTTAAACTGCCTCCAGTGTTCATCATTGTAAAATCATGACCTTACTTATCTTTTTTTCCTATATTCATCCCTTAGTATATACTCCTAAAAGTTAACTTCCTGGGTCAAAAGTACTTAACAAAGGATCTTGATAAGTTTTGTCTAACTGCTTTCCTGAAAAGTGGTTATGATTTACACCCCACACCAGCAGGATGTGCTTGCATTAATGTTCTTTTGGAACCAAGAAGTGGTACCATTTTTAACCCTCTTTCTCATCTAATAACCAAATACAAAGTAGCACTTAGCTTTAATTCCTATGCCTTTGATTTCTCTGAGATATTACCCTTGAATAAACAGAGCTCTTCATGTATGATATCTGTCAACTGAAAGAGTTTTCACGGTGTGAGAGTTGTGAGTTCAGCTTTATTTGGGGCTTAATGAAGACCATAGCCCAGGAGACAGAAGGCTCTAGGGAACTATGCTGAAGAGCTTGGGGAGGGAGGGGTCAGTGTACATGTGATTTTGGTGAAGGGGATACATGCAACAAGCACACCTTCTGGCAGAAGTTTGATGCTAGCCACGAAGAGCAGATGTCTCCATTAATGATTTTAGTGCTTTGCTATATATGAGAAGATGCAAGGAATTGGGCTCATAAAATCTTCTCCTGAAAATATCAGACTATCTGATGACTTGTTTTGCCAGTTTTTCCCAGAACACAGAGTACTTCATTCCTGATCTTTAACCTCGAACTTCTTTTGGGGGAGTGTCGAAGGTTAGCAAGTGGCTACTGACTTCATTCTTGTGGAACCAGATAGCAAGAGACAGTTTTTAGTTGGCATGTCTAATGTAAATATAAATCGTTGTTGGTGGTAAGATGTTTCTAGTTTTAGAGATGTTAAAGTGGAAGAGGAAAATGATATGACACAGAACTGATAAAATGTGATATTAACTATTTTTAACACTTTGTTTTCATATTTTGGAAAATAGTGCTTTTTCTCATTTAAATATTTTTGGTCTTATGCTTTTAGATTAATAGAAAAAAGTTATAAAATTTATGAATTTTATCTCCCCTTCTTTTAGTCTTTCTTTACCAAAACAAAATACAGTAAAACAACTGAGCAGTTAAGTACATTTTTCAGATTTCTCTGAAATTTATGTTGGTGTAGGCATCCCACTCATACTCATTATTTATGAAAAACATTATTTAAAAAACACTGCTGGATGATACATAGGAAGGCTGTTAAGAGAGTAGATTATAGGAGTTCTCTTCACAAGACAAATTTTTTTCTCTTTTCTTCTTCTTGTATCAAAGTTAGATAATGGATGTTAACTAAACTTACTGTTTCACAATATATATAAGTCAAAAGATCATGCTGTATACCCCAAACTTATACAGTGATGTATGTCAGTTATTTCTCAATAAAACTGGAGAAAAAAACTAGAAAAAAAAAAACCTCATTCTTTCAAGAACATAATTTTACATACTCTGCCAAATTAAAAGTTATATAGAGCGGTGGGAGTTTAAAATGGTCCAAGTGCTTTGGGAATTTGTCCGTTTCTACTGAAGTTAAATATACACTGTTCTCTAACCTAGCAATTTCACTGGTGGATATAATACCCTAGAGAAATGAATGCATACCTTCACAGAAAGACTTGTACAAGAGTGGTCGTCATAGCAAATTTCATCATAATAACCAAAAAATAACCCCAAGGTCGAACAACAGAAAAATCTGTGGTTCAATCAAGGTACATTCATAAAGTGAAATATTACTTAGCAGTAAAAAGAAACAAACAGTTGGATGTACATCAAAGCACAGATGAATCTGAAAGCATTATGTTGAACCAAAAAAAGCCAAGCAAAAAAAATAGATACTTAAAATAATAATTATTATACTTATGATTCCATTTAAATGAAATTCAATCACAGGCAAAGCTAATCTTCAGTAACAAAAATTCTAATGATAGATTCATGGCAGGGAGTAGGTATTGTCTGGTCAGGAGAAGGAGGGGACTCTGAGGTGACAGAAACAGTCTTTATCTTCATCTGGGTAGTGTGTACATAAATGTATACCTACTTAAGAAATCATCCAGCGTACTTAAGATTTACACATTTTACTGTATATTAAGCCTTCATTTTGGAGAAGGCGATGGCACCCCACTCCAGTACTCTTGCCTTGAAAATCCCATGGGCGGAGGAGCCTGGTGGGCTGCCGTCTATGGGGTCGCACAGAGTTGGACATGACTGAGCGACTTCCCTTTCACTTTTCCCTTTCATGCATTGGAGAAGGAAAGGGCAACCCACTCCACTGTTCTTGCCTGGAGAATCCCAGGGACGGGGGAGCCTGGTGGGCTGCCGTCTGTGGGGTCGCACAGAGTCGGACACGACTGAAGCGACTAAGCAGCAGCAGCAGCAGCAGCAGGCCTTCATTTAAAAGAATGAAAGGGGAATCCCTGGCTGTCCAGTGGTTAGGACTACACTTCCACTGTAGAGGGCATGGGTTCAGTCCCTGGTCAGGAAAAAAGCCACACAGCGCAGCCATAATAAGATGAAATAAAATAAAATAAAAGAGATTTTACAGTACCAAAGAAACTAGGCTGTGGACTTAAAAAAATTAACTTTGTACATTAGCCAAAATTACATAAAATTTAAATTCAGAGTTTGCTAATGTTGCTTTCTTATCATTTTTCTTTGATTACTTTGGATTTTTGTGTATAAACTGCCAAAAATTAGCCATCACTTCATCTAGGGGATTAAAAGAGGGAAACATGAAAGAAATAGCAACATTGGTAAGTGTCTGATGTGTTATTTTCTGTTGTTATTTTCAACAGAGCAAATGCTTCAGAAAGCAGTCTTGAACCATAATAACCTTGTTAAATATGGCATTCTGACTTCAAATGTCCTGGTCCCCAGTTATATTCATCAACTAGACACTCGGGACGAATGCCAACCAGCTCTGCTGCCCCAGCCAAACAATATAATTAGACCAGGGTCAAGTTTTAAGCTCAGAGCCTCCCTCTGCCAGAACCCAAAGCAATGAGACACAGTGTAAGAGGCCAATCCTGCAATTCCCTCTGAAATTGCATTCCCAAAGGACTGGTTTCTTCAGTAGCAGGAGGATCTGATGTGGCTTCTTAGTTCTTCAAATTTTGTTGGTTTTTCTTTAACGCTGTTTAAACTCCAAACTATGGACAAATGGCTGAAATAAGTGTCCATTTATTATAATACTTTGGAAAACATTCTACTGTTTACAAAGGTCTTTTACATATAATGTCTATTTTACATCTCACAACAGCCTATAATAGAGTTAGGGCAGGGCCCGTTAACACTGCTTTATTTGACTAAAAGAAAATCTTTACTCATGGGATCATAGGGTCCAGAGTGCAACTAGGTTTTTGACTTCTGGGCCAGTACTCTTTCCAATGTACTGATACCACTGCAATGCTATAGACACCTTAACCCCTCCTCGCCCTGCCCCCAGGTAACTCTCCCATGCATTCAACTCTCTGGGGCTATGGTTTTGGCTGAAAGTCTGCCCCAGGAAGCCCCATCTCACTCTGAGTAAGCCAAATGTCTGAGAACCCTAAGGAATCCAGATCAAATCTAGCCCAGCTTTAAGGAATTTGCTTTCTCCACAGTGATTCCAAGCTTGTTATTGTGGGCCTAAAAACAGAGCAGCGCTTTTTCACAGAAGGGCAGTGTTTGTGCTAGTGAGGTGAGCCATAATTTACTTTATTGCTTTATTTACTTTGTTGCATAATTTACTTTATTTTTTTTTTCCCTCTCCACCAGGTAAAACTGCTAGCATAGCAGATGAGCTTGCCAAAACAAAGCAATTCCGTTTATAACAGCCATAATATGGCTACTACTGGTTCTATGTGACTTTGAAAAGCATGCTACTGGTTACAAAGGTCTTTTGCATATATTATCTACTTTGCATCTTACAACAGCCTATAATAGAGTTAGGGTAGAGACCACTGGAGCTTCCCAAATGGTGTAGTAGTAAAGAATCTGCCTACCAACACAGGAGACACAAGAGACTCGGGTGCAGTTTTGACCCCTGGGTCTGGAAGATCCCCTGGAGGAGGGCATGGCAACCCACTCCAGTATTCTTGCCTGAAAAAATTCTGTGGAAGGAGGATCCTGGTGGGCTACAGTCCGTGGCATCGCAAAGGGTCATACACAACTGAGCACACACACACACACACACACACAGGGACCATTAAGGCTGTAATTTAAGGAAAACCTTAACTCAGAGAGTCAAAAGTCTTAAGTCCTTTCCTTTTGTTTTTTCTGCCCTCCCCGCTTTTTAAAATGATTTTTATGTAACCTAAATAGGGGGAATCAGGGAAATGAATTTTCTCAAAATTGGTCCAAACATTTCAGACCAAGTCTAATAGTGGAATCACCCCCACAGAGAGGCACTGGGCTGGTTGGGTGGAATTTATCATAGGGAGAGGCTGGTGTCTACTTAGCTGGCCCCGTAATGCTGCATGGTCACCACAGCAAGGACTTTCTGTATAGGAGACATAGAAAGATTCTCGAGACACCACTGAAGAAAGTCACTTGATGACAAGAGGTGCATGATCATAAGGAATAAGGGCAAGTCTGGCTCAAGTCCATGATTATTTTCCTCGTTGTTCATGCCTCCTTCTGCTCAGCCCATCTAGATGATTTCAGAGCACTGATTTGAACTCAACCTGGTGGCTGGGAGGTTAAAGTCTCTGCCTGCAATGCGGGAGACCTGGGTTCGATCCCTGGGTTGGGAAGTTCCCCTGGAGAAAGGAATGGCAACCCACTCCAGTATTCTTGCCTGGAGAATCCCATGGACAGAGGAGCCTGGTGGGCTACAGTCCATGGGGTCTCAAAGAGTCAGGCATGACTGAGCGACCTTACTTACTTACTTTTCAACTTTATTTTCTGTTCCTACTTTTTCTTCTCTTTTTTTACTGGAGTATAATTATTTTGCAATGCTGTGTTAGTTTCTGCTTTTCAACAAAGTGAATCGGCTGTGTGTGTAGCTTTCCATCCTGCTGCGTTTCTCACACATATCACGATACCACCGCTGTGCCTTTCCTCATGGAAATTCTTTCTCCTTGGATTTTTTTCCTCCAATCTTCAGAGTTCTTCCCAGAATTCAAGAATTCTCCCTTCCTTGAATTCTGTGGCACTTTGGCTTGTACGTGTTTATGATCTGTCACTTTGCATGTTATACTAACATCATTTAAAATACTGTCACTATTATCCATTGAACACTAAGCATTTCACAAACAAGTGTAGAATCCTTAGGACAATCCCATAAGGTACTAGTCAGGACAGGCTAGGATCTGCTGCAGTAATGATTACGACAAAACCTCCAAACTCTCAGTGGCTTAATACAATGAAGATATCTTTCTTATGTTTTATGTATGTCAGAAAGGAGAGTCTGCTGATCTAGGCTAAAACAAAGCTGTTTCCATCTTGAACAATGTGCATTGACAGCTCAGTAATTAAATGCCATCGCCTGAAGTGAAATCTGCTATTTCTCATCATAATTTATTGACCAGAATTAGTCACATGGCCATAGCCCGTGAGAGCCTGTACTCGTCTTGTGTCCCTAAAGATGGAGAACCAGCAGATGGGATGAACAGTGTTCGTGAGTGCCTCAGAGAGGTACTATTATCACCCTCATTTTGTAAATGAAGAAGCTAAGGCTAGGAGACGTTAAAGGGTTATTCCAACATAGTCAACCAAGATTAAAAATGAAATCTGCTTTGCCCCCAGGCCTGAGTTTGTAAGCTCTACACAGTATCAGTTGTACATCTTCCTATCAGCCTGTCAACTCTGTATTTAAAATACTTCACCAGGGCTTCCCTGGTGGCTCAGCAGTAAAGAATACACCTGCCAATGCAAGAGACACGGATTTGATCCCTGATCCAGGAAGATCCCACATGCCGCGGAGCAACTAAGCCCACCTGCGCACCACTGCTATTGAGCCTGTGTTCTAGAGCTCAGGAGCTGCATCTGCTAAACCCACATGCCACAGCTGTTGAAGCCCCCGTGCCCTAGAGCCTGTGCTCCTCAGCAAGAGAAGCCAGCACAGTGAGAAGCTCACTCACTGCAACTAGAGAAAAGCCCCTGCAGCAACAAAGACCCAGCATAGTCATAAATAAATAAATAAAATTTTTAAAAGGCTTAAAAAATAAATGAAACACCTTACCAATATCAGGCATGCCTGATTCATCTAGCACCATGTTCTGCAGGAAGTACTACCACATAACTGGTACACATTAATGAATTGTCATTCTGTGTTGATTTTCCTACTTTTTTTCCAGAACTTAGCATTCCCAGTAGTGAGTTCTAGTATCAGTTTTAGAATCTCTTTAACAATATGCAAAAGCTCTCTTTTTCAGACTCTCTCATGTGTAATGAAGAAATCCACATTCCATACTACACTGTGCTAAAGTGCCACCACGTCAGAAAGGCTCTTTTCTCCGTAACAAGGTTGGAGATTAAACCCACTGGTTTGCATAGTACAGCACAGTAGAAAACACAGAGAAATTTCATGATACACTGAATGCTCGGGTTACTGGTCCCTGGAACACAGGCATGGCATTTGGGCCAAAGATAATGCATAGAAGTAGTCAGTGATTTCCCTGAGTTTTTCAAAGCCATGGCAGTCAAGATTCTGCTGAAGTTCTCATTGAATTGACATGATTTTAAGAGCATGGTTGGAGTGAAATCCTACTTTAGAAAATCAATGAGGGCACTTTAAATTTTCTTCCTCTGGGTAGGAATCAGGGACATTTCTCCTAAGCAATATTTATTACACTGTCTGGGCTCAGTTGACATTCTATAAGTGTCCTCACCAGTGCAATTTGGTCTTTCTAACTGAGTGACCTCGGTAATGCCTGCGCCGAGATCCATAAATCGATGATCTTGAAATGAGATTTGCATGGGGGAAATGGCCTGGTGTGATGTCGACCTGACAGTCTGAGCAGAATATGGGCTCACCAACCCCATAATGTCCTCATCAGGCCCCCAGAAGAAGGCAGGATTCTTTCATATTTTAAGAGTCCATAAAAATTAAGGAAAGTGCTTTGTAAGCTCTACTATAGATAACTCACTGGCAAGGAATAAGAATTCAATCACTGTTCATTAAATAATGACACTTCAGCTTCTTAATTGCCAGGTAATGTGTTTTTGTCCTCTTTTCTGTTTAACAACTTATATTTATTTTCACTTAGAAGACATAAATCTAAAATGAAACCTTTTTTTAAACTAGATTAAGAAGGTTATGCATTTCAGAATTGATTTCACTCTGCATATTGCCCTCACAAAAGGTTTGATCAATTTACATTCCCACCGAAGTATATAAGACTGTGTACACCATTGCCAATGTGAGCTATTATTGAATTTAAAAGTAAATGCCAGTTATGAATGAATAAGAATGATCTTGCATAATTTTCGTTTTTCTGATTTTAGTTAGGAAGTGTTTTTACAAGTGTTTTAACACATTTATCTGAAGTCTTAAAATGAGTTTGGGCAAAAAAATTAGCAAGAAATATTTTTTACCAACACAATAATTGCTATTAAAAATGTATTGGAACAGGCAAAATAATTTTCAGGTTTTCTGGATATAAGATCAGCATGCAGTCAACAGTTATCAATTCACTGGAATGACATTAGCTAATCAGTAACAAAACTTGTCTCTCTCTTTCCCTTTTGACCCCCTTCGCCCATTTCTCTGACTCCTCATCCCACACCTCTGGCAACCACCAATCTGTTCCCTATATCTATGAGCTTGTGTTTGTTTGTTTGTTTTTAGATTTCACATAGAGAGAGGTCATGTGGTATTTGTCTTTCCCTATCTGACTTATCCATTTAACAAAATGACTTCAAGGTTTCTTCACAAATGGCAAGATTTCATCCTTTTTTATGGTCAAATAATATTTCATTGTGTATATATACACCACAATTTCATTATCCATTTATCTATCAATGGTTGTCTCCATGTTTGACTATTGTAAATAATGCTGCAGCGACCATGGGGATGCATATATCTTTTAGAGTTAGTATCTACATTTTCTTTGGACAAATACACAGCAGAATTGCTGCATCTTATGGTAGTTCTATTTTTAATTTTTTGAGGAACCTCCATACTGTTCTCCATAGCAGCTATACTAATTTCCATTCCCACCAGCAGTGCATGAGGGTTCCCTTTCTCTACATCTTCAGTGATAGTTATTATTTGTTGTCTTTTTGATAATAGCCATTCTGATAGGTATGAGATGATGTCTCATTTTTGTATTGATTTGCACTTTCCTGATGATTAAAAGTGCTGAATATATTTTCATATGCCTATTGGCAATCTGGATGTCTTCTTTGGAAAAATGTCTATTCAGATCTTCTGTCCATTCTTTAGTTGGACCATTTGGGAGCTTTTTACTATTGAGTTGTATGAGCTCTTTATATACTTTGGATATTAGCTCTTTATCGGATACCTGATTTGCAAATATTTTCCCCTATTCAGAAAGTTTTCTTTTTATTTATTTTTTTTGATGGTTTCCTTTGCTATACAGAAGCTTTTTTATTTGTTGTAGTTCCACTTGTTTATTTTGGCTTTTGTTGCTTTTGGCTTTGCTGTCAGGTTTTAAAAACTTATCTCTAAGACCTGTTAAGGAGCTTATCACTTACATTTTCTTCTACGAGTTTCAGGATTTCAGGTCTTACATTCAGGTTTAATTCCTTTGAGTTCATTTTTGTATCTGGTATAAGATAGTTGGAGTTTCATTCTTTTACATGTGACTGTCCAGTCTTCCCAACAGCATTTATTGAAGAAACTGTCCTTTTTCAACTGTATGTTCTTGACTCCTTTGTCATAAGTTAATTGGCCATATATATGTGGATTTATTCTGAGCTCTCTGTTCTGTTATATTGACCTATGTGTCTATTTTTATGCCAACACCATACTTTTCTAATTACTGTATCTTTGTAATATAGTTTGAAATCAGGCAATGTGATGCCTCCAGCTTTGTTCTTTCTCGGTGCTTCTTTTGGCTAATTGAGGGGGAGTGGTGGCTCCATAAAGATTTTAGGATTGTTTGTTCTATTTCTTTGAAAAATTTCATTGGAATTTTGATAGAGATTGCACTAAATCTGTAACTTGCTCTGGGTAATACGGACATTTGAACAACACTGACTCTTCCAGTCCATAAGCAAGGAATATCTTTCTGTTTATTTGTGTCTTCTTCAGGTCTTTCAGTAGTGTCCTATGGTTCTCAATATGCAGTCTTTCATCTCCTTGGTTAAATTTATTCCTAAATATTTTATTCTCTTTGATGCAGTTGTAGATGGTATCATTTTCTTAATTTCTGTATCCAACAGTTTGTTATTCATGTATAGAAATGCAATATATTTTTGAGCATTGAGTTTGTATCCTGCAACTTCACTGAATTCATGCATTCTAACAGTTTTTGAAGGAGTCTTTATGGTGCTTTATATATAATATCATGTCATCTGCAAATAGTACATTTCTTCCTTTCCAATTTAGATGTCTTCTTTTTCTTGTCTAAATGCTCTGGTTAATACTTTCAATACTATGTTGAATAAAAGTGGCTAGAGGACATTCTTTCAGCTTTCACTGTTGCGTATAATGTTAGCTGTGCATTTGTAATGTCTGGCCTTCATTATGTTGAGATACTTTCCCTCCTTAACTGCGTTGTTAAGAGTTTTTCTCATAAATGTTGTATTTTGTCAGATGCTTTTTCTGCATTTATTGAGACAATTATTTGACTTTTATCCTTCATTCTGTTACTGCATTTCTAGAAATTTATTCATTTCTTCTAGGTTATTCAATTTGTTGGGATATAATGTTTACGATATTTTCTTATAATCACTTATACTTCTGTGATTATCAATGGTAACATCACCTCCTACATTTTTTAATTTTATTTCTTTGGATTCTCTCTCATTGTTGCTTGGTGAATCTAGCTAAGAACTTGTGAATTTAGTTTATCTTTTTGAAGAACCAGCTCTTAGTTTCATTGATCTTCTCTGTTGTCTTTTTAACATTTGTTTCCGCTTTAATCTTTATTATTTCTTTCCTTCTACTAACTTTTGAGCTTCATTTACTGTTTGTGTTCTTTGTCCTTCTCTCATAGTAAAAACCCTCTGTTGGGTTATAGCGAACTATTACTTCAGAGTGTTGTCAGTTAAAGGACATTGTCGTAAAACATAGGAAACTGAATAACAGGCAACTTAAATTACTTCCCAGAGATCACAAAGCTAAGGAGGGTTCTTCAGTCCCTGAAACTGGAACATATACTCAGCTGCTGCAGCATATGTAAGAAAACAGAGTAGGCAGAAAAAGAAAAGAAACCAACTCTCCTTGGCAGAGTTTGGAGGAAAAGGGTGGGATGTTCAAGGAAGAGAAGGGACATCTGAGCTGTGACTTGCTTGAATTATGAGCAAGGTTTGCCATACCAGAATAAAAATTTTTAATTGAGAAGGACATTCCTGAGTTACGGTGAAAATGTGGGATAAACATGGGGGTGGAGCAGAAGATGTGACAAGGACCAGACGGAGTGAGCCTTCTTTCTATGCTGTGACTTTGTGTTGTAGGCAGTGGAGCAGCTGAAGCATTTCCAGTGTGGGGAGTGATATATTTGTATTTTAGAAACCTCAGGCTGGAAAGAGAAACCAGACCACATTGGGAAGAGCCTCGGGAAAAGTAGATCTTTCTTTCTATGGAGCTTCATGATAAGAATCTGAAAATTTGTGCAGAGCTGCCAAATAACATTTACCAGATTTATTGGGCAGTGGAGAATGAGGGAAAACAGAACATTTCGAGACCAGTTTTACCATCTTCCTGAATACACTCGAGCAGACTGATAGCTGAGTGTAGATCTGATGAAGCCAATATTTGACAGCGTTTCTCTGCTATAGCCAAGTGAATACACGTAAGGCAGATGACTTTTCCACTGTTTTTGCTCAGTCCCTAATAGTCTGTAACTGGGCTACTGCCCTCTTGAAGCTGGAGCATAAAACATACACTGAGAAAGGATAAAACTTTGAATTCCTCCAACTCCACTGTCTTGCTCATGACAATTCAGTGCCACGAGGAAGGATAATAGAGTGTAGATTTGGGTCCATATACGGAGAGTAGGACTGGGTTTGAGTCCTGGTGCTGCAGTTTATCCTGCAGAAAGGAATGGCAGCCCACTCCAGTATTCTTGCCTGGAGAATCCCAGGGACAGAGGAGCCTGGCGGGCTACAGTCCACGGGGTCGCAAAGAGTCGGACACGACTGAGTGACTCAACAGCAACAGCAGCTGCAGTTTATTAGCTCTTTGGAGAATTTACTTGAAGCAGATTCAGCTTCCTCCTCCATAAAATGGGAATAGGAATTTCTACCTCATAGGGCTGTTGTGAATTAATATATATAATATGCTAGGTAGCTTTCAGTAACCAGTAGATATTGTTTATTAATTAAATTCATATTTCTTAATTAAACACTGACTCTTCACTCATTAACAACTTTGCAAAGAAGATTCAGAAGCTCTGAAGAAACATTTTGACTCCCCATAGAATCATGGGTGGGGAAGATCCTCTGGAGAAGGAAATGGCAACCCGCTCCAGTATTCTTGCCTGTGAAATTTCATGGGCAGAGGAACCCTGCCGGTTACAGTCCATGGGGTTGCAAAAGAGTCGGACATGACTTAGTGACTGAACAGCAACAACAGAAGCACTGGATAGATCTTATTTAAACACATTGCCTAGAAGAATGGGATTCTGTGGTCCCTGAGTGACTCGCATTCTTTGAGCACTATTTCATCAAGGGGAACGAAACAGCTTGCCTTGGTGCCAAAAGGAAAGCCCCAGGATCTAAAAAAAGAGTGGATATATGGGTATGTCTAACCGATTACCCTTGCTGTACACCCAAAACTAACACAATATTGTAAATCAACTATACTCCATAAAAACAATTTTTAATAAAAAAAATTAGTTAAAAGAGAATCAATAGATGTGGAAACAAGTTAAGCAAAGGTTTGTCATTACTGGCCCCCAGATTGAGAACTTACATGATTGTCCTATTCATGATCGTCTCAGCATTCTGATGCAGTTGCCATCGCCTTTCGTCAGGGCTTTGAAACCCTCCTTATAAAGTGTGCATTTCTCTTTGGTGAATAAGGAAGGAGAGGTGTTTTGGTCAACTGTCAGTTGTACTTCTCATTTGTCAGGATTGTTAGGAGACAGATTATCATCCTGTTGTTCCTTTCTGTGTACTTTCTCATGCAGTCTTTGTTAAAGCATGGGAAGGGACAGCGCCCTGCTGTGAATCTTACAGACAGGATGAGCTGAGATAGACTTTGCCTTAGAGATGTTTATTAAACTGTTGCTGCATTTCGCTAAACTCCAGATTTTCTCCCTATTCCTTTATTTATTTAGTCTAGTGACTTCTATTTTTCTTTCCATATGAGAGGGAAAAAAAGATTGTTTTGCAATCCCAATTATAAGAATATAGTCTTCCTATCTGGCCAACCCAAGAAATATGGTACCAGGAATAAATGAATGTTAGTTAATGAGTATTCATTAATAACCACCATGATCACCCTATGTATCATTTCAACACTGTTTTTGTTGCCCTTAGTTCTCCCTTTGATTTTTTTTTTAAATTTGCAGTTATTTGCTTTTAGCATTAGAAAGTTTAAAGTAGAAATCAGAGTGATAACATAATATCTAAAAACAAGATGTAATAGTGGTATTAATAGGATGAATGGTAGCTTACAATTAAGGAGGGCCAGGACTTACGGTTTAAGCTTCATGGGCGTTATTTATTTCTTCTCTCTCTCATACACACACACAGACTCGATCACTCACAAACTCCATACCTATAAAATAAAATTTGATTGGGAAAAGGATTAAAGTCTTGGAGAGCTAAGGCTTGCCTAAGATCAAACAGCCAGAAAACAGTGGATGCCAGAGAGTGGCCTTTCAATGACCTTTTCTGTTGCACCCAGGGAACCTCTGAAGCACTGTGGTACTGCCTTGAAGGAAGAGACCTTGTCTTATTCATCTCGGTACCCAGCTCCTAGCCCAGAACAGAATGAACAAGAGGTGACGTTGCTAACACTTTATTTTAGGAAGATAAATCTGGCAAGGATGAGTGGGATGAAAAGAACAGGGAAAGACTGGTGGCATGGCGAGCGGTTCTGATGTTATTACAACAGTCCAGAAAGAGAGTTAATGAGATCATGAATGAGGGGGCAGCATAGCGAGAAGAAAAGAGGCAATGAAGGTGGAAAAGGTTTAGAAAGAATGCATTCATGGACTTGATGGCTGTGAGCAGGCAGTGAGCAGTGCCAGCCTTTTGATAAATATCCATTCATGTAGGAAATATTTCGGGAGCATCATCTGTGTGCCAAAATCTAGTCTAGTTGCTGGGGATCTAACAGTGAATTCGGCAAATGAAAGTTTTTGCTCTCAGAGAGCTTACAGTCTCATTTTAGGATGTACCAGTCAGAGTTCTCCAGATGACCACTATACCCCACTGTATATTCTCAAGGAATTGGCTTTTCTGATTATAGGGCTGGTAAGCCTGAAATCTGAAGGCCAGGTCTACTGGCTGGAAACGCTGAGCAGGGGCTGATGCTGCCATCTTGAGGCAGTTTTTTCCTCCTCGGGGAAACCAGTTTTGTTTGGTCTTAAGGCTCTTCAACTGATTGCTCAGGCCCACCTGGATTATTTAGAATAATCTCCTTTACAGTAAGTCAGTCCTCTACATACAAACGAGTTCTGTTCCAAGAGCCCGTTTGTTAAGTCCAATTTGTTCGTAAGTCCAACGAAGCTAGCCTAGGTACTCAACTAATGCAAATGGAGGGTAGTCTGCAATTTCACTCACCCCTGACGTGGATGGAATGCACTTCCTCATCTTTGAAAGTTTGCAGCTGGAAGGCTCGTATGTAGGGGACTTACTGTATATAAAGTCAGATTGTAGACATGAATCCCGTCTGCAGAATACCCTCAGTTAGGGTTTGACTGAATAACTGATACTATAGCCAAACCAAGCTGACACATAAAACTGACCCTCCCCGAGGAGATGGAAGAATGACCAGTGCAGAGCGAGAAATCACCTAGGATGGTAAGTACTGGCTCCTGTGTCTGGCAGACTCAGGGAGGAATAGAGGTATTTTCATCTTACAGACGAGGCAGATGAGACTTGGGGACTTATTTAGACTAAAACAGCTAACTGGCCCTGCTGTCTTTCTGTCTCCAGCATATGTGCAGGAAACACCACAGAGCCTGTCCTCCCAGGGACAGTCAAAGAGACCAGAATATTTGCCATTTTACCAGGAACACCACCAGTGAGTGATTTAGATTAGGAACTTGTTTTCTGACTATAGAGCTTGCACGTAGAGAGGCTGATCGTTGCTTTGGGGTGAGGGGTACACAAAGTGTGAGTGTGTTAGTCGCTCAGTCGTGTCTGACTCTTTGCAACCCCATGGACTGTAGCCTGCCAGGCTCCTCTGTCCATGGAATTCTCCAGGCCAGAATACTGGAGTGGGTAGCCATGCCCTTCTCCACAGGATCTTCCCAACCCAGGGATCAAACCCAGGGGTCGGGGGGACAGGATGCTTTGTCCAGCATCACCCCCTTCATCCCACTGCTGCACTGGGACAGGCAGTCTTCCTGTGCCCAGGTCGGGGCTTCTGTACAAGCCATTCGTTTTGCCTAGAAGACCCTTTCCTCCCCCCTCCCCTTCACGTGGACCATGTCTGTGTAAACCTTCAGGTCTGAGCTTCAGCACGTCATCAGGGAAACTTTCTCTGTGCATCCACCATCTCCAGTTACAAGCTCCCCCCACCCCCTGCTAACACCATGTTCTTCTAATGTTCTAGATTAATATGCTACTTCATCTAATGATATTAATATTAGATTAATATGCTACTTCATCAAGAAGTAGCTTATTTCTATCTTACTAGTGTCTGCCTCTCCTGTTACACTCTCAAAAGAAAAGGAACCAAATCACTATTGTGCAGATTTCCCAGCGAGGACACAGTTCTTAGCAGATGTTACTTGTCAGATGGATGCACGGATAAAGGAATGAATGAATGTGATGTGTTTTCTTCTAATCAGGGAATCTGTAGGGCATCTAAACAATCACCTGGAAACACAGGGTGCGTCCAGGAGGCTCCTCTCTGTTTCCTAATCCCCAGTTTGATCATTTCCTGTACACTGCCAGTCCCAGCCGTGGTACATGGGTTCTTCTCCATGTCACTTTCAGAAGCGGTGCTTCTTCTCTGATTTGAGAGGTCCTTTGTAAGCATTTGAGCCTAAAGCCTTCCGACACAAAACTCTTAGGATCGTTAGAACAATAGCTCACAAGAGTGAGGGAAGCATCTGGAAGGATTCCAGGAATGGTGCAAGGTTGAGGAGTCAGGCATGGGTGGCGTGTCCTAAGGATGCCCGCATACTTAACACAGATGGTTCTCTCTCTTCTTGCCCCAGGCAGGAAATTCTGACTACTTCTGCCTGTGGTCTGGAGTCCCTTGAGACTTCCATAAGAAGACAAGCTTCTGACTCAAGCAGCCCCTGATATCTCTGAGTGGGCTCCTGAGAGCCAAGTTGAGAGGAAGTTAGGAGCCTATACCCCCATACCTACTAAATGCCACCCCCTTATCCTGCCACACAGAGGAAGGCTCCTGAGGGTGGGCACGTGAGGCTGAACAGGAAAGCTTATGGTACCACTCACCTGGTTTCTGACCTAACAGCCACCAGTCATAACAGCTTAAAATCTCACCTGTGCTGTGAGTTGCTTCCAAGAGCTCTTCTGCCCTTTGTGAGTCACCCGAATATCAATGGAAATGAGGCTCTGTTTTGTGGTTTTCTTCTGATGGTGGGACAAGACATTTGGGATTGATTTAAAAGTGGCCACTGTCAAGTTATCCCAGAAGGGTCTGTGCAAGTTTCTCCCATTTGCCTTCTTTCCATTCAAGGGTCTTTCTATCCAGAAACATCTCTCTGTTTCTACGTTCTCTGTCGTTTCTGAAACTTGGAAGTCTTGACTGCAATTCGTAGATGACCCTCCCGGGAGCCAGACAGATGCTGACTGTATGACCACAGATGTAACATAAAGCATTATCGGCCCGGGTGTTCGGAGATGGAGATCCTGGAGTCTCGGCTCTGCCGCTGAGCGGTGCATGACTCTGGACAAGTGTCCGGGCTGGAGTGGACGCGGTGCTCTCCGCAGTTACCGCCACGCTAAGATGTATGGTTCTCATTGCAGGCATCTTTTCCACAAGTCCTGTGTTGACCCCTGGCTCCTAGACCATCGCACCTGTCCTATGTGCAAGATGAACATTCTTAAAGCCCTAGGGATCCCGGTAAGCACAGTTCAGCCTACAGCCTCGTCGTGTCTGTCTCCACATTTCCCACTCAACAGGGAGAAAACAGCACCCCGGGTTGTCTGTGTCCCCTCGACCCCAGAGCAGTGGCATCACGTGATGAGGCCCTGGGAGCACTCTCCCATCTGGACACATTTCTCCTCTCCCTTTGTCTCTATCTGAGAACATTGTGACCCTCCCACCGTGTTTGTTGTTTTGTCTGTGAGTTGAGATGTCGCCTGAGCAGCTCACGGGCTCCTCCTCTGGGCTGCAGTGGGTGACGGCGGGTCGGACCCCAGCAGAGGCCAGGGCTACGCTGATGACACTCTCTTGTCATTTACCTGCACCGTCGTCAGGCAGACCCAGCCGCCACGCTTCCCCCTCCATCGCCCAGCTTCCAGAGGAGACAAGCTCTTCCGGACGAGGGGCAGAGAGGTCAGCCTCTGGGCATCTGGCTCGGCGGCCTCTGCTAAACTCACATCTCTGCAAGAGCTTGAGAGAGCAGGAAACCAGAGCCAGAAGCCCTACATTCCCCCACTCCCATCAAGCTGGCTCCCTCAGTTACATGTTTTAGCAAACTCAGTCTCTCACCCCGTGCACACAACATCCCCCAGCAGGCTGGCTTGATGCTCCAGGGAAGGACTTTCCCGGGCTCATATCGAGTGAAGGCCACGGGCTGGTGGCTGTGAGACACCAGCTGCTGTCACGAGGGCAGGAAGCAAGCCAGGCCACCAGACCTAAGGGCTGTGGAGAGATGTGAGAACGGCATAGGTGCCGTCTAAGAGAAGCTAGACCAGCAGGGTACAGAGACCCTCTTCCCCCTCACCCCCGCCGCTTTGCTGCAGCCTCCGTCTTGTCACTCCTCACTACTCATGGCAGAGAAGAAATAGAATTTTTAAAGTCCCAAGATGTCACTGAAGAAGAAAGGATCAGCTCAGATATCAAAGGCTTTATTTAATGCCAAAAGGCTAATTATCCCAGGAAGATCAGAGTGACTGTTGGCACAGAGTATACCTGAAGCATCATGAGGTCACGGACTGGCTGAATTTTCTGCCCTGTACCAGCTGCCTCTGCCAGCTGTATGCTGATTTTTTTTTCTTACACTCAGTACACCAAACACAAATCAACTTGTGTGACTGTAGCTTTGAGCTAGATTTTAAAAGGCAATGTGTTAAATTTTCAGACCAGTGTTGTCAATGCATAGTAAATTCAAGGTGAAAATCAATGAGAGTGAACATGAACTATGAGCAAAAGCCCCAGCATCTCTATCAGATACTAATGACTTAGAAAATTTAACTCGCTGTTTGCATGTTTCACATATCTGGCTCTAACTGGTTTTTACCAGGGAGGAGGGAAATGTATGTATGTGTGTATTTACATGTGTGTATGTGTGTATCTGGGTTCTAAAATCTTTAACATGTTTGCAGTTAAAGGTAGACAGTCACATCGTTTAACCTAGGCCTTGTTGCTTAAGAATATCTCCAAAGCTCCCAGTTTTCAACCCCAGAGCTTCTTGGTCAGGACAATGAAACCAAACCACCCCCAGTGGTTACAGTTTATACTAAATAGCATTCCACTCCAGACTTTTTTCTGGGAAAGTATAACTTCTGCAGGCCTTGTAAATATCTGAGAATTGTACATGCCTCAAGAATACAGCTAATCATTGTTTTTAAAAGGGAATTATTGGGTGGCCTGTGGGCCTCTTTCCAGAAACGAATAACATTTTAACTTTTAGCAGTCGGGCATCCTGGCCACAGTTTGTTTCTTGTCCAGTCTGGATAGGATTTTACTCAGCCCACTTGCGAAAAAGTAAAAGTCAGTAGCATCTTTGGATTTTGCCAAGGATTCTTAAAGGCCAGTCAAACAGGAACATGACACCACCCAAGCTGGCCCCAGAGAACAGAACGTCCTCTATGAAGAAGAAGGCAGGCATGCAGGCTGCCTCTCATGCAGCACAGAGGCATATGGCTGCCCCCATGCCTCCCTGGTGCTTTGTCCTGGAGGATGGTACTGAAGTCTGGATCAGGGACCAATTTGGGATGCTGTTCTCCAAACCTTTAAGCATGGTAGCACCATGCTTACATTATACCAAAGAGAAGATGTTTTCACTCCATTCTTAGAACCCCCCGTGTAAATGGACAGGCTCACAGCCTTCTCAATTAGGAAAAACTTCCTATAGCTAACTGAAACCCTTTTCATGCAGCTCAAAGAAGTTGTTTTATAATTTTTTTTAAACTCCTTGTGCGCCATTTCTTCCTCATCAAAGAAAATTGAAAAGAGCCTGTCAGCCTCTCTGATAATTGGTGCCTGTTGGTCCTTCATCTCTGGATCCCTTACACGTGCTTAGAGCTCAGTAAATGTTTGTGGCTTTGTAGGCCTTCAGAGTGGGAAGGCTGCCAGTCACAGAGGGGTGTTTATGAAATTCACCCTGATTCTCCTTTGAGGAATGTCCATTCACCAAAGACTTGGCTATAATCCTGATCCACTAGATCGTCCAAATATAGGGTTTTGTGTTTGATTTTGGTCTTTCTTCTGTTGTTTTTAACTGAGTAGTCTTGTGTCTGCATGTGCGCTAAGGCAAATAAATGTAAGTGGAAAGCTTAGGGCTGGGGACATTTTCATTTTTGAAAGAGGTTTCTCTAAAACGAGCTAAAGAACGAGAGTGAGGCTCATGGATTGCGAAATTCCTATCACAATGGTATCTTTTCCCATTATATTTTGCCAAGAGAAATAAAAGACTGAACTGAAAGGGGTGGGTGGGGGAGTCCTTTATTGTCAGAGCATTTTCATCCCTTTATCTACATTCAGGAGCTTCATCCTCCTTTCTCTCCAGTCAGGTTGAGGGGTATCTTTGCAGAATGACAGAACACATCACTAAGCACTCTTGTAAGGCACCATATATCACAGGCCTTTTTTATCCTAGCAAGCACGGTCTCCGGTCACTATTACCCTGGTATGAATAGGATGATTGTTAATGAATAGAAAATCCCATGGAGTTGGTGTATTCACTAGTCCCTAACTATTTAGCAGTTGGTTAATTTGAGGAGTTTCCCTGCTAACCTGAATTTGAATACCTATACGCTGTTCACTTACAGATGGCTTTTGACATCTCTTACTAAACATTATGACTGTAATTTCTCTTAGTGGTGTATAAAGTGGTTTTCTTTTCAAAATATTACTCTATTTTGATGAACCATTTTGAGTGGATATAAACCGTGAGGTTCTGTAAGGTTGGTCTGTTAAATATTAATCCTATAGCTAAGCCAAATTATTCATGCCTGCTCTTGCTAACAGTTTCCCTGAGCTAATCCACTGTTTCTCTTTTCCTCTACTCCCTTCTCTTAAAAACATAACACTGTTCCTCCTAGTCCACGAAGTAAAAGTGAACATGCTACATCAAAATTAATAAAAATAATTTCATACAAAGAAAAAAAGAAAGAAAGCAGGAACGTGATCAACAAGCAAAGTCAACATTTTGAAAAATATATCAGTTGTTATTGCATCTGTGGTCACATTCAGACGTTTATGACTGGAAGACCAACCAGCACAGTATCCTTACCGGGAACTCCTCCCTGCTACCCCCACACAAATGGACATGCTCACGAGCATCTTTACATAGAATAGGGGAGGGGGAAAAGTCATTTTTTTCTTCTAGGTTCGCCAACTGGTCCCTATAAATGAGACTTATAAATGACAGATTAGCAAGAGAAAATCAAACAGTATATGAATATATGAGCCATGAGTAGGCACAGCAGCACTTGGTGATGAGTGACTCCCAGAGCTGGTTAGAACTTCAGCTTATATAGCATTTTCAAAAAGCAGCAACAGGGACTTCCCTGCAGTCCTGTGATTAAGACTCCACCCTTCCAACACACAGGGCATGGATTCCATCCCTGCTCAGGGAACTAAGATCCCACATGCCATGCCACACAGCCAAAAAAAAAAAAGAGCAAGAAATTTTTAGAGAAGTGAGGAGACAAAAGGAAAGGACTTTGAGTTTCTAGGACAGTGGAAAGTTAAGTAAACGGGGGAACCAATGGCAGATAAGGGCATGTCAGTCAGGTTTGTTGTACGTTCCATTTTGGTGTCAAAATCACCCAGCAGCTGACGATGAGCATGTCCTCCTCCTAGTAGAAGAGAGAGACACCCTTACAAATTTATGTTCTACTTTTAGGCAAGAGGTGGGGAGAGCCTTTCTTTACCTACTTCTCAATTGTTTCTATGAAAAACAATCCTTTTGCCAAAGTAGCATATTTTGGGGTTGCACATTCTGCTACCCTTCAAAGGTATACTTTAGCTTTGCACAAAAATTGAATTTTTTAAGTATTTTCTCAAATCTTCCCTTCATTGATCTAAAATCTGGGAAGATACTAATATTCCCAAGTTTTCAGAGCAATAAACTGAGACTTACATAAAATTTCCCAATTGACATTTATCAAGCACTTAATAATTGTCAGGCACTATGTGAGGGCTTAGAATTCAAGATCAGTGTAGTTGATTCACTTTAAGAAGCTTATGTCTCACTTGTATATGGAATGCACATGGAATAAAAACAGAAAACAGATTGGTGATTGCCAGAGGTGGGGCGGGGGGGTGGGTGGGGGGAGAGGTGAAATTGGGTGAGGGGGTCAGGATGTACAAACCTCCAGTTGTTAAATAGTACCTGGGGATATAATGTTCAGCTTGGTGACCCTAGTTCACAACACTGTGTTGTATTTTTTAAAGTTGCTAAGAGAGTAGATCCTAAAAGTTCTCATCAGAAGAATAAAAAATTTATAACCGTGTGAGGCAGTGGATATTAACTAAACTTATTGTGGCGATCATTTTGCAATATGTACGTGTATCACATCGTTGTACAATTTTAATACAATATTCCATGCCAATTATATCTCCATAAAATTGGAATTAAAAAACAAAACGCTTGTAGACTAGTGGAGTGAGACAAACCCAGTAACAAATGAGTTCAGCAGAGTTGGAGAAGTGTGAAAAGTTACAGTTACAAAGGTGACTCCTTGGGAGGGAGCACCACTCAGTAAAGAGGCATTTTGGCCTGGGATCTGAGGGGTGAGTAGAAGTTCACCAGGGTAAGCTTGACCCCTGGCCTGGGCGAGGGCAAGGGGATGGTTGGGACAAACATCATCCTGAGTAGAGGAACAGCACATGCTAGGGCACTGAAATAGTGGAGATATTCCAAAGGCTGAAGGTAAGGTCAGAAAAGTAGGCTGGAGCCAGACTGCCTGTTTGCTATAGTAAGGAGCTTATCATTCATTCTTTAGGGGATTAAAACAAAAAATCATACCTATGGTTTTTTTTAAGTACTCTGGTGAGAAAGTGGAGAATGGAGCATACTGCGGAAGAAACTGTAGGGAGATGAGGAGACTGGTAATGGGGTGAAAAGTGTTCAGAACATTCCTGCTCGTGTCCAGTCCTCTCAGTAGGTCAATTCTGTGAGTTGACTTTTGACCACTCGAATTTCAATGAATTGACTCACTGGCAATGGAGATGGAGAAAGCAGAAAGAAAAGAGAACACAGGGGAGAGGGAATGGAGCTGAATTTGAGGGTTTTGTGGGATGATGGAGATTTCCAGCCAACTGCTGGAAATGCAGGTATGGAGCTCAGGAGACTCAAAATGGAAATCCAGCACAGAAGTCTAGTAGGTTGAATTCCTTGCTTTGTGCTCCCAGTGAGTCCATGAGTTGTAGATTTTCTCTTTGAACGTTGCACCCAATCTGGTCTTTGTGATGTTAATTCAATCAGTGTCAACGCAGGGTTCTCCTTTTAAACCTTTAAGGATACAAAGCCATGTCATTGTCATCACTCAAGGCAATGTTGCTGTTCGGTTCAGTTCAGTTCAGTTCAGTCGCTCAGGTGTCCGACTCTTTGTGACCCCATGAATCGCAGCACGCCAGGCCTCCCTGTCCATCACCAACTCCCGGAGTTCACTCAGACTCAGGTCCATCGAGTCTGTGATGCCATCCAGCCATCTCATCCTCTGTTGTCCCCTTCTCCTCCTGCCTCCAATCCCTCCCAGCATCAGAGTCTTTTCCAATGAGTCAACTCTTCGCATGAGGTGGCCAAAGTACTGTGCAAAAAAATTAATAAGTAGTTATTCCTACTACTTCTCAAGATCATCTCTCTCTACCCCCCCCAACTTTTAAAAATAATTTTTATGAGTTTGGGCAGGGGCAGAACAATTGAAAATCATTTTTAAAAAGCTGCTCATGGAGGAGCATAGTCATATATTCAAATATAATTGAATATATATATATATTCATATAGTCATAGCCATATGGAGGAGATAGTCATATATTCAATACCACTTCAGCCAGCAGAACTATAACCAGAGTGAGACTGTAAGATAGTCCAGTAAGAAAATAGTTTACAAGGCTGGTGACACAGGCTGCCTTACCAAATAGGAAGCCCCCCATTTCTATGTGTTTCAAGTGGAGCTGTGAAGGATTAGGGGAGGCAAGAGTCCTGTAGTGAGTAGGTAATTACACTGGGTGAGACCACCAGTGTTTTATAATTTTGTAATTTTTTATAATTTTTTAAGATTTTAATTTAGAGAATTTGATAAATATGTGATCAGTTGTATATTCTACAAATAGGACTTTTTTCTCCAGCTGGTTTTTTGGCTTATGCTAACAACAAATGCTTATGCTTGTGTGTGTGTGTGTGTGTGTATGTATGTGTATATCTCTGGTGAACAATTCACAATGAGTCTTATTCTGTCTCTCCTCTCTTGCCATTAGTTCATTTGCAAACAACATATGGGTCTTTGGGGCAAATTATCAGGCTGTCATCTACTTCGTATTATGAGAAGTAAACACTATATATAAGGAAGAGCTATTATTATAAATAAATGTCATATTATTCCCCTTAACTAATTTTATTAATGTATGGATATTATTACTCCTGGAATTAAAACCTGGTCTCTAGATCTAAACAGAGACTTTGGAAAGAAAATTTTGGAAGATGTTTTCATGTTAATTACAGAAACTATATTGTGGAATGTCTTTAAATATAGTGATTCAGGAAGAAACAGTAAAAGACTTAGTCTCCAGCAGGACAAAATATTGAGGCTGTAGACATCTCATCCCTAACTTGATGATGCCCACTAAGAACAGGTCCTTTTCTGCTCCTGTCAGCCCAACGCCGACTGCCTGGACGACTTGCCCACCGACTACGAGGGATCTCTGGGAGGTCCGCCCACCAACCAGATCACAGGCGCAAGTGACACGACCGTAAACGAAAGCTCGGTCACTTTGGACCCTGCTGTCCGGACTGTGGGAGCCCTGCAGGTCGTCCAGGACCCAGATCCCGCCCCTCAGGAGGGAGAGATCATCTTCACCACCAACAGTAAGTTCTGCCATGCACACACCGAGTGCCCTTATTCCCAAAGGCTGTCGCCTCGTGAGAACTGGAAAGAGGCACTTGTCTTCAAGAAGAAAGAAAAGAAATTAAATGAGTAGAACGTTGCCAGGCTAACCTGTCACACCTGGCAGTCCTTGAGAAGCCCAGCTCACTCCTGAGGCAGCAGGGCAAACAGCAGAGCTGGCATGGGTCTCGCTCACCCACACACGGATGCCACAGCCCTGCACACACCCCGTGGTACTGGAAGCAAGCTGGGCAGTGGGTCTGACCTCTGAGAGTGGAAGGCAAGGGAGAAAAGCAACTGCAGGGGATGGGTAGTGGGACTGGGATGGGACGCACCACGCGCGCGCGTGTGTGTGTGTGTGTGTGTGTGTGTGTGTGTGTACCGAAGCTAGAGCCCTCCTGGGTGTGCATGTCCGTGGCAGTCTGAGCTGGTCTGGACAGCACATAGGAGTGTTATCCTTGTTCTGGCTGCAAGACTCATGCAAATGGCACTCCTTTGCATGAACGTTGTTGCAGTAAAACCTAAACCACTTACATGATGACATATTCAAATATCCCTGGAGCTTCCTCCCCATCTCCTGCATAGACTCAAACTAAATGCTGTTCTGGTGGACAGTATAAAAATATTTAAATAGCTATTCTGGCATATGACTGAAGCTAAAACCTCAAGTATTTCTTCTACAGTCTAATACAGCAGAGATAGAAGTGTCAGTTCTAAGGAAAACATCATTCAAATTAACTTAGGTTTAAGGTTAAAAGGGTAGGTGGATAGTGCAGTTTTTAAATGAGGTGTACTTTTTCCCTTAGTAGAAGCAGCCTATTCACTATAGAAAATTTGGAAATGGAACAAAGCAGATGAAAGCATGTTGAAATATTTCCTCTTAAGTTGATCTCTTGTTTACATATTCAGGATGTTTATACACTTCTAGAGCTCATTCACACTGAAATTTAAAGATAAATTTTTCTGATGAAGAAGCATAACAGCCCTCATTGTTTGTTGAAAGCCTGAAAGATAACAAAAAAAATCAAAAAATGAATCAATACCCCACTAGCCAGAAATGATCACTGTTAACATTTTGGTGTCTTTCCTGATAATCTTTTGATATAGTTGAGACAATAAGCATAGGGGTGAACGTTCATTATTGTAACCACAGAACTTTCACAAGACCTCAACGGAGAGTTCAGTTCAGTCGCTCAGTCGTGTCTGACTCTTTGCAACCCCATGGACTGCATGGACCCCATGGAGAGTAACTAAGAGTTCCTGGGTGATGGGACTCCCCTGGTAGTCCAGTGGCTAAGACTCTGCACTCCTAATGCAGGGGCCCCGGTTCCATCCCTGGTCAGGGAACTAGATCCCACATGCCGCAAGTAAGAGTTCCCACGCCACAACAAAAGATCCTGTATGCTGTACGTTTCAACCAAGACCTGATGCACACAAATAATTTTTTTTTAAAAAGAGTTACTAGGTGCTAAATATCTGCCCATGCAGGGTGTATTAGTTTTGGATAGATATGAGTTTTGACTTGACTTTTAGAGGCATGAGGATCTCAATACTGAAGCACTAACCATTACACATTAAGAAGTCCCTAAAGATAGATTATGATCCCTTTGTTCTGAAGGTCTAAAATGGTACAAAAGCAGTTTTGAATTTTTTGTAACCATACTAAATAAAAACACGTTGGTAGGGTTGATTTTAATAAAATATTTTATTTAACCCAATGTAGCCAAACTGTTTTACATACTTCATTTTATACTAACTCTTTAAAACCTGGTGTGTATTTTATACTTAGAGCACATCTCAGTTTAGACTAGCTCCATTTCAAGTGCTCAGAAGCCATGTGTGGCCACCGGCTACCATATTGGAGAACACAGATATAGAATCCTAGTAATTTAGGGATCTAAGAACTTTAAAGGTCATTTAATCTTAACCGTGATAAACTTCTGGTTTTCACCATAGGAAAATTGAACAGAGGAGTAAGTGACTGACTCAGATCAAACATTAAGTTCTCTTTGCAAAGTACAACATTACCCCATAATTTTCCATTTATTGGACATGCTTAATTACCATCAAGCTTATCACCATTAGTGGTCTAAGTGAAGTATAATATATTGGAAGACCTGATAAAATTTTGCTAGCAGTTCAAAAACACTTAACACATGAACCTTTTTTGAGCCCATGCTGAGGCTGTGCTGCACTCAGTCGTGTCCGACTCTGGGACCCCATGGACTATAGCCCTCCAGGCTCCTCTGTCCTTGGAATTCTCCAGGCAGGAATACTGGAGTGGGTTACCATTTCCTCTTCCAGGGAATCTTCCCAGCCCAGGAATCAAACCCGTGTCTCCTGTCTCTCCTGCATTGGCAGGCAGATTCTTTACCACTATACCAACTGGGAATCCCTTTTGAGCCTATAAAAAGAATCAAATTAAAAATGGATTCTATTTCTTGCAGTGAAATGATTGATCGACTTTCAAGAGAAAGTGTGTCGTCTGTTAGATTCCTGATTTGGAAAAGTGGCCACATACTTCATCTCAGTAAAGCCCAGATGACAAATGAAAAGGCATAGTTTATGAGTGAAAATACAACCGAAAATGAAATAGGAAATTAAAGTCTGTATCCAGATAATTCATAATCTCCAACGGTTTTGGCTAAAACAGACTCAGAGTGTTTAGGTTCATACCAGGCATTCAGTAGCTATTCACTGAATGACTCGAAGTGAAAAATGTTTGATCTAAGCTTGAACAGGGAGCTTATGTTCACAACATAAGGAAAAATGCCAGGTAATTTCAAAGGAAGGTCTTGGTAAAGATGAAGAGACAAGAGACCACATCTGTAGCCTGAAGACCAATGCCATATGTCAATATGGCTAAAGATACAGCCTCTTAGTGCAGAAACTGAATTGTTCTCACAAAATACTTTTCCTAGGCCATTTCTTTTCTTAATTGAGGTATAGCTGATTTATAATGTTATAATACTTTAGGTATACAGCAAAGTGATTTAGTTTTATTATTATATATATATTCTTTTTCAGATTCTTTTCCATTATAGAGTATTACAAGATATTGAATATAGTTCCCTATATTCAATATATTAATTATATTACATATTAATATATATATTAATATATAGCATAATATATAAATGCTATATATTAATTCCTTGTTGTTTATCTGTTTTATACATGCTAATGTGTAATCTGTTGGGCTTCCTAGGCAGTGCAGTGGTAAAGAATCTTCCTGCTAATGCAAGAGACATGGGTTTGATCTCTGGGTTGGGTAGGTCCCCTGGAGAAGGAAATGGCAATCCTCTCCAGTATTCTTGCCTGGAGAATTCCCTGATGGGCTACAGTCCATGGAGTCGCAAAGAGTCACACAGATACACACAATGTGTATCTGTTAATCCTAATTTATCCCCATTTTCCCCTTTGGTAGCTATAAGTTTGTATTCTATCTCTTTGAGTCTATTTCTCTTTTGTAAATAAGTTCATTTGTGTCGTTTGTTTATTTGTGTGTGTGTCATTTTTTAGATCCCACATATAGGTGATGTCATGTGATATTTTAGACCATTTCTGATTAGTTTTATTTATTGGGATTTAACAGAATATTCCAAACATAGTTTTTCTGATTAGACTTTTTAATTGGAGGACAATTGCTTTACAATGATGGGTTGGTTTCTGGTATACAACAGTGTGAATCAGCTATAGGTATACATATATCCCCTCCCTTGTGAGCCTGATTAGATGTTAATGATTTATACCACTAACTAAATGGCTGTAGACTCCTTAAGGGAAAATTCTCTCCTCTGTACAGATTGCACATTGCATAGTGCCCTAAGTCGCATAATCAATAAAGGACCAAACACAGATACATGAATAAATGAGCAGAAAGATTCAAGCTCTCATCCACGTAACCAACTCCCTAATGCTATCAAAAAAACACAGATGATGAAAGGAGGGGATGTGGGGGTGTGATATTGCTACAGACCACAAATAACCCACTGGAGGTTGGACCTGACCTTTTTTTTCTCCCTATCCTTTCCTACCTCACATCGCTAAAGATCCAGAAACTTACTAGAAAATTACAGAAAATGAAGAAGTAACAGTTGCTAACAAATACCTAACACCAACTCTGTACCAGGCATCCTTTCATGTTATCTATGTGTATTAGCTTACAACAACTCTATGAGGTAAATATTATTTTTAACCTCATTTTACTGATGCAGAAATAGCAGCACCAAGAGATTAAAGTAACTGGCCTGAGGTCATAAGCTAGGGACAGATGGAGCTGGAATTCTCAGGACCAGCTGACTCTTGAGAAGCATGCCTAGCTATGTTCGCAGGATGAGAAAGGGGAGAAAATGAACACGGTGCTCACTTCTTTTTTTTTTTTTTACTCTCTTCCTCCATTTTTCTAAATCTCTGAGAGTTCAAAAATGCGTTTAGTTTCAACTTGCCTTCTCATCCCTACCTCCATTCTTCCTTTCCTGACAAACAGTGTTGGTGTAGAGTCAATCAAATATACATAGAAGTCATTTCAGCCCTCGGGGGGGACAGCGTAGAACAGATTGCCTTTAGAGTGAAAATGGGAAAATGTGGCAGTAAAGGATCACCTTCAGTTCCCAGGAAAAGAAAAAGAAGAAAAACATTTACAAAGGAAAGGAAATCCAGACTGGTTGCCAGTCTGACATTTGAGAGAAGGACATTCTCGTATGCATCTTGTTAATGTTTCTGACATTTCAGCTTTTATCCCTCACACGGCAGCACCAAATCACAGTTTCTCTTCCACTTTGGTGCAGCGAGTCATTTGTATGCATGCACAAATGTCACTCACCAATCTTTTTTTTAATTAATTAATTGATTCACATTTATTTTTGGCTGTGCTGGGTCTTCGTTGCTATGCGCGGGCTTCTCTTTGTGGTGGCTTCTCTTGTCCGGAAGCATGGGCTTTAGGGCACCCAGGCTTCAGTAGTTGCGGTTCCCTGGCTCTAGAGCACAGGCTCAGTAGATGTGGCACACGGACTTAGTTGCTCCGTGGCATGTGGAATCTTCCTGAACTAGGGATCGAACCGGTGCCCCCTGCATTAGCAGGCGGATTCTTAACCACTGGACCACCAGGAAAGTCCCCACTCACCAGTCTTTATCTGCTTTCCTGTTTGCACCGTACTCTGCCTTCTGACTCTCCAAGCCCAGCCTGTAGCTTCTTGGATTGGCTTCATCAGAGGAAAAAGTTCCTTAGGACCAAAGGAAAACACAGCTAAACAAATGACCTGGTGTGTTTAGAGACTCCAGACAGAAGCTAGAGAAAGACACACAGAAAAGAAGACACTATCACTCCTCCAAAACATCCCACATCACTCCACACTTCTCAAGAAGGTCTGAGACCCTCCCTTTGTTTTTCAACGAAGTTGCTGACACCACCATCCATTTCTTGTATTGAGTCACTACCGGCGTCTTCTAGCTGCCTCCAGATCATTACCCACTTGCCACTCCTTCCAACTCAAGCTAGAAGGAATCAGCAGTCAGCCCTGGGGTGGCAGGTGGAGGGTGGAGGGGTGGAGGGAGCTGGGAGCTAGAAAGGGAGGAGATAGACAGTGTCCATTTCTCCCAGATTTGCCCCTGTATGTTCTGATGAGCACATGACATAGTGAGTTTGGTCAGGAGACCTGGTCTTCAGACTTCACAGAAGGAAGCAGTCCACATGAATCCTTATACAGGCTAACAGGTTCAGACTCGACCAGCTGAATTGAAACGTGGTGTGGGTTTCCTCTGGGAAACTTCCTGCTATATGGAGCTGGTATAATAGACCCTGCTCGGGGAGGAAAGTTCCAGCAGGAATTTTCTGCTCACCTGTAGGTAACCGACAGTTTCAAGAGTCCCTTTATGTCGCAAACATGGACAAAAGGATTTTTTTTTTTAATCTGTGGGCCTTTCCCCTTGTGAGACCCATCACTGTGGACAGATGGGCCTCCACTGCTTACCCATAAGGCCTCCTGCAACGCCTGCACGTCCGGCCTCTGTCTGCTCAGTCTCTGACTGCCCAAGCTGAGCCCAGTCCTCTCACTCCCCATGTGGTCACCTCTGGGACCTCACACATCATCTGTCCTGACAGCCCTCTCCAGTACAGCGCTGTTCCCAGCCTTTGACCCCACACAGGCCATCAGCCTCCTCCCTCCAGACTCCAGGCAGGCAGGAGACCTGAGTCCACACTCTGTTTTGTTTCATTTTTTAACTTTTTGGCTGTGCAACAAGGCATGTGGGATCTTAGTTCCCTGACCAGGGATTGAACCCAAGTCCCCTACATTGGAAGCTCAGAGTCTTAACCACTGGACCACCAGGGAAGTCCCTGAAGAAGAGAAGCTTTAGCTTCTCTAAGGCCTGAGTTTGTTCTCCCTGAGTCCCACCTACATGAAGCAGAGTTCAGAATCTCCTTGTGGTAGAGGGGATGGAGTTTCTCTTACAGGAACCCCTCAGTGGGCGTGGTCCTGGGCAGCGGCCCCTCCCCCCCCTTCTAGAGGAGTGGGATTCAGCAAGTCAATGCTCGCTCCTTGGACAAGCTCTTTTCCAATTTACCCACATTTCTCTCCCTCCCTCCCCTTGTTACTGTCATTAACTGGGTGATGAGGTCCAGAGTCATCAAACAGGTGCCCTTCACATCTACTCCATCCAGCAGTGGTATGGGGGGTCCAGAGGCTGGGGTAGGTGGGAAAGGCTGTCTCAGAGTTCTTTGTTGCCGGTAGCTCTTCAGTAAGAACTGAGGCAGGAGGAGTCCCACAGGTGCAGAAGAGTTAATCCCTAAATGTCTCCATGGGCTTCACCAGAGGGCACCTTTCTAGCTGATATGGGAGACCCGGGTTTGATCTCTGAATCTGAAAGATTTCCTGGAGGAGGGCATGGCAACCCACTCCAGTATTCTTGCCTGGAGAATCCCATGGACAGAGGAACCTGGTGAGCTACAGTCCATGGGGTTGCAAAGAGTCAGACACGACTGAGCGACTAACAAACACACACATGCATATGCACACACACACACAGGAACTGAACTGCAGTTCTTTTGCAGAGAAAAAAAAAAAAACCACACACACTCTTCAAAATATACTCATGATACAAAAAGCAATTGTTACAGCAAAGCTGAAACTGCAGCCCAGCAAAAAGTCATTTTCAGCAAACGTGTTTAACAGCTATCACTGTAAGTGCTGAGGGCTCCGCAGGAACACAGATGACAGACTCATTATGGAAAGAACTCCCAAAGAGTTCATTCAGAGACTTGTGCTTCGTAATCTCTGGAAGGGTCCGCTTTCTCTTCTTTGAGGAACTCAATAGGAACCTCTCTAGGGAGTCTTCATTCCTAAAAACACATTCTCTTAAAATGAGGCCAGAAAAGACATTCGTTCTTAACTTTTTTTAAGTTTTATGTTTATTATTTTGGGAGCCATAGAGGAAGCATCAGAATATCTACATTCAAAAGTTGTAAATGCCCCTAGACTTGCTCCAACCACAAGCTCAATACAAACACAAGAGTGACTTTTATTTATTTATTTATTTTTAGGCCACAGTTTGAGGATCGTAGTCCCCCATGTGCATGCCAGGTCATTTCAGTCATGTCCAGCTCTTTGCGACCCTGTGGAATATAGACTGCCAGGCTCCTCTAGATTCTCCAGACAAGAATACTGGAGTGGGTTGCCATGCCCTCCTTCAGGGGATCTTCTCAACCCAGGGATCAAACCCATGTCTCCTGCTTTGGTAGGCTGTTCTTTACCTCTAGTACCACCTTAGTTCCCCAACCAGGGATCAGACCCATGCGCCCTTGCTGTGAAAGTGCAGTCTTAACCACCAGACCACCAGGGAGAACTCTACTCAGTGCTCTGTAATGGCCTATATGAGAAAAGGATCTAAAAAAGAGTAAATATTTGTATAACCAAGTCACTTTGCTATATACTGAAACTAACACAACATTGTTAATCAACTATCCTTTAGTAAAAATTTAAAGAGAGAGTATTCCTGACTTTTCCAAAGAACTCCATTTTGAACCTCTGGGTCAAGGCAACTGAGAGCAAAAGGGAGGCTTGGCATGAACATCCCTTTTCTGTTCGAAATGGGCAACTACATTTTGCTACATTTGCAAAGCTGCAATCTCCAGGTTTTAATGTGACTGCAAAATATGCCAATGCATCCAGAAATAAACACCTCTAGAGAAAGCATTCCAGGGTTGATTAGAAAGGACAAGACTGAATAGCCACCTCTGCTCTTTTGACTTGCATCAGATAGGCCTGAACTGTCAAAGTAGCTCCCCTTGACTGTGGATAAATATGCCGGCTGGAATGAGCAACGAGAATGATGTCCCTTGGTACCCATAAGATTCCCATTAGCCCTGGAAAGATGACTGCTTTGATTTGTGAGCCTCTTCCATTGTGGCAGACAACAGAATCAGCCAACCGGGTAAGATTTTAGACCTCACGATTCTCTGCCCTTCAGGAAATATTTCAGCCATGGTGAATTACTTCTATACAAAATGAAGCATTTGCAGACAGTGATACTGCTCTCCCCACTCATCTCGATAGCTCAGATTGTGCCAGGTCCATGGAGTCTCGTCCCCGCCTTGTTTCTGAGCCCTCCAGCTCACCAGCTCAATCAAGGCTTCCAGAGAGGAGCAACTGTTCTGAAGAGCAGAGATCTTTGTGATACGCACGTGCATTCATCAAGTTTCCCAAATGACAACCAGACAATCCACAAACCACTAGATTTTTTTTATAACAACATTCCTCCGCGATTGAAAGCATTTGCCAACCTAAGAAAGCCCACTCAGGGCCAGACTCCCAGGACTTTTCTGTCCTGTGTCTGGTGCCTTGGCCACGAGTGTGTGGAGGATCTGGAGATGTACAAGCTCCCTGTGAGAGAGTTCATCAGTTTGGACCACAGATACATTGCTGCTGGGAGCATTCAGCCTAGGTATGATACACGCCATTGACTTGGGAGACACTGCCCTCTTAAAATGAAATGGCCCAGCAAGCAGGCAAAATCCTTCCATTGCTTGGAGAGTGTCTCAGATATTCTGAGTTATTGATAGCACCATATCCAGGCTTCCCTGGTGGCGCAGACGGTAAAGAATCTGCCTGCACTGCAGGAGACCCAGGTTCGATCCCTGGGTTGGGAAGATTCCCTGGAGGAGGGCATGGCAAACCCACTCCAGAACTCTTGCCTGGAGAATTCCATGGACAGAGGAGCCTCACGGGCTATAGTCCATGGGGTCACACAGAGTTGGACATGACTGAAGCGACTAAGCAGCAGCACCATCTCCAGTTTGATTAATTTCTCCCAGTGCTGTCTCCTTTTCGGTACACACTCCAAAAGTGAGCTAGGAAAAGGCTGTTGAGCAGACCTGAATTCTACCAGATATTGAGACACTGAGCATGGATTGCAGCAGGGACGTGGCATCCAATGGCAAGAAACATAATTAGCAGGTCAAGCCCCTTTTCAGTGGTGAAGCAGCATCAAGTGTAAATAAGATAACGTTTCTCTTTGCTTTTCAATTCTAAAGCACGTGGCAGAGGGGGGACGTTCCACCATTCAGAGATTAAGAAGGCAGGGAAGTGCTGAAAATGTCCTTTAGCTGACATAAGAACTGGCTCTCAAAATTCAGAGTCAGGGTTCCACAACTCAAAATATTTTGGAAATGAAATTCAGTGGTTCAGGACCAAAAAAAAAGTGTAACTATCAGAACATCACTGGAGCTACTTGAAGTCAGATGTTATAATGGAAACACCACTAGTCAGAAACAAAAAAGTGGGGCCTTAGGTGTGATTTGGCCTCCAGTTAGCTGTGTGACCTTGTGTGAGTCACCTACCCTTTCTGTGCTTTCGTTTCCTCTGTTGTCGAATGAGGCACTTTTACCAGCCCTTGACTCCTAAGACCAGTTCCATAATTCTATGATTAACATTAGACTCCCTCTCTTGATGTCCCTCCAAGTTTTGCCAGGAGAGGCTCAATCAAGACCTTGCATCATCACTAACAAGCCCTTCCTGATCCCTCTCTCCTTCCAGTCCCATCAAGTCATCCTAGCAAGGAGCTGTGTGCTCGGTGCTCTCCCCGCTGCAGCATCCTGTGAAACTTTAGAGGGTCGCTATGAGATGGCAGTTTCTGCCCAGTCTTTTATACATCACATTTTCTGTATATCTTCCTGTAAAATGAATGGGAGAGAAGACAGACGAGTGTCAGGGACTGGAAGAGCAACATGACTCTAACCTGGATTCCTCTTAGGATCCCCTGGCGCCATAAACCCTGTACTTAGACCGTCACAGCCTTCTGCTCAAAAAAGACTCTCAAGCAGCACTTACCTGGGCCACTGAGATGCTGGCTATGCCCAGACTCAGACAGTGTTCATTTTCTTTGTTTTTAAAGACAGTTATTAACTGTTACCTTTCATTGAACACAAGCTCTGTGTCCTCTACATAGAATGTCTTATTTGACCATCATAACAATCTTATGAGAGTGTCATCCCCATTTTATAGATTCCAAAATCATATGCCTAGATCAATTGTTTTTCAAATTGTGGGTCATTAAATCAATCTAGTAACTCTGAACCAGTATTATATATATATATAATATATATATGTATGTATATATATATATGTGTGTGTATGTGTATATATATATATATATATATATATATATATATATATATATGGGCTTCCCTGGTGGTTCAGACAGTAAAGAATCTGCCTGCAATGCAGGAGACTCGGGTTCCATCCCTGGGTCAGGAAATTACCTGCAGAAGGGAATGGGTGCCCATTCCAGTATTCTTGCCTCGAAAATTCCATGGACAGAGGAGCCTGGCAGGCTACAGTTCATGGGGTCTCAAAGAGTTGGACATGACTGAGCAATTCTCCAAGCTAGGCTTCAGCAATATGTGAACCGTGAACTTCCAGATGTTCGAGCTGCTTTTAGAAAAGGCAGAGGAACCAGAGATCAAATTGCCAACATCCACTGGATCATGGAAAAAGGAAGAGAGATCCAGAAAAACATCTATTTCTGCTTTATTGACTATGCCAAAGCCTTTGACTGTGTGGATCACAATAAACTGTGGAAAATTCTTCAAGAGATAGGAATACCAGACCACCTGATCTGCTTCTTGAGAAATCTGTATGCAGGTCAGGAAGCAACAGTTAGAACTGGACATGGAATAACAGACTGGTTCCAAATAGGAAAAGGAGTACGTCAAGGCTGTATATTCTCACCCTGCTTATTTAACTTCTATGCAGAGTACATCATGAGAAATGCTGGGCTGGAAGAAGCATAAGCTGGAATCAAGATTTGCCAGGAGAAATATCAATAATCTCAGATATGCAGATGATACCACCCTTATGGCAGAAAGTGAAGAGGAACTAAAAAGCCTCTTGATAAAAGTGAAAGAGGAGAGTGAAAAAGTTGGCTTAAAGCTCAACATTCAGAAAACGAAGATCATGGCATCTGGTCCCATCACTTCATGGGAAATAGATAGGGAAACAGTGGAGACAGTATCAGACTTTATTTTGGGGGCTCCAAAATCACTGCAGATGGTGATTGCAGCCATGAAATTAAAAGACACTTACTCCTTGGAAGAAAAGTTATGACCAACCTGATAGCATGTTCAAAAGCAGAGACATTACTTTGCCAACAAAGGTCCGTCTAGTCAAGGCTATGGTTTTTCCAGTGGTCATGTATGGATGTGAGAGTTGGACTGTGAAGAAAGCTGAGCACCGAAGAATTGATGCTTTTGAACTGCGGTGTTGGAGAAGACTCTTGAGAGTCCCTTGGACTGCAAGTAAATCCAACCAGTCCATTGGAAAGGAGATCGGTCCTGGGTGTTCATTGGAAGGACTGATGCTGAAGCTGAAACTCCAATACTTTGGCCACCTCATGTGAAGAGTTGACTCATTGGAAAAGACTCTGATGCTGGGAGGGATTGGGGGCAGGAGGAGAAGGGGACGACAGAGGATGAGATGGCTGGATGGCATCACTGACTCGATGGACATGAGTCTGAGTGAACTCAGGGAGTTGGTGATGGACAGGGAGGCCTGGTGTGCTGCGATTCATGGGGTCACAAAGAGTTGGACACAACTGAACTACTGAACTGAACTGAGCAATTAACACACGTGTATACACACACACACACACACACACACACAGTCTTTAGTGTTGATTTTAGCAAAAACAGCTATCAGGATGACATCAGCAAGTAAATGGCAAGTCATATAAACCAAAAGAGTATACAGAGCAACTGTCTTATTTCTGTTTTAATAGTAATGCTAGACAATGGGCAAGCAATATTTAGAAAAAAATCATTTATTTTTTTCAATAGATAGTGGTTTCAGTGTTTGTCTGTTTATGTATTCATATGTATGCAAATACACAGTTTGATATTTACTCCCACATCTACACATAGAATTTTTTTTTGCATGTTTATAGTGCTTTTTTTTAACAGTAAATACCACATATGTTGTCTCATTTTCTTTTCTCAGGGAATTAGTTAAAAAAAAAAAAAGACATCGTTTGGAATGGATATTATTTCCACTTCACAAATGAGGATATTAAGGCACAAGTATCCCATTCAGGGGGCTTCCCTGATATCTCAGTTGGTAAAAAATCCACCTGTAATGCAGGAGACCCTGATTCAATTCCTGGGTCAGGAATATCTGCTGGAGAAGGGATAGGCTACCCACTCCAGTATTCTTGGGCTTCCCTTGTGGCTCAGCTGGTAAAGAATCCACCTGCAATGCAGGAGACTTGGGTTAGATCCCTGGATTGGGAAGATCCCCTGGAGAAGGGAAAGGCTACCCACTCCAGTATTTTGGGCTGGCAATTTACATGGACAGTCCATGGAGTGGCAAAGAGTCATTGCTGCTGAAATTAAGGAAGAAAACCTCTCTCCCTGGACTCCATTTCCAGGGTAGTCTATACTATGTGTGAATCCATTCATGTATCTGTCCCATAATTTTAAAGGAAACTAGCAATCATCTAAGAATAGCTCCAATCCATCTAAATATTTTATAACTTAACTGTTTTACATGTCACTAAAATATTTAAGCTCCAGATGCTTTATTAAGGATTTAGTTGAACTGTTTAACAAGTTGAATACTAAAAAGTGAATTTCTCTCTTTCTTTGTGCCTCTGAAATTATGATGCAGAAAAGTGTTAATAATTCATGTCCATCCATCCTTAAAGCTGCAAGAATAAAAAATCTTAATATCATCTTTCAGGGATTTGAGACTTGCTCTCTTCTGGTAGAAAGAAAAAACTTTTTTCAAAAAACATTTATTTATTTTACTGCAGTAGGTCTTAGTTGCAGCATGTGGGATCTAGTTCCCTGACCAGGGATCAAACCAGGGCCCCCTGCATTGGGAGCTCGGAATCCTTAGCCCCTGGACCACCAGGGAAGTCCAAGAAATACCTTAAATTCACTGACTGATCATTCTTCCTACCATCTCAAAGTGTGCTTCACCCAAATATCTTGTTCTGTCTTCCTAACATTCCTGCACAGTAGAAACAAACAGTAACATCTATCCCAGGAAGAAAAACAGAAGGAGAGGGGCTAAATCGAGTTCTGGCCCCAGCCTAATTATTTTTCCAATATTCCACCACATGGTTTAAGTGGTTCCCTATAAAGAAAGCTCACTTTTTCCATGTTCATAGTATAGAGTTAGAAACTAAATCAAAGCATGCCCACATGAGAATGATTTTTATTTATTTTTTTGCAGGCTTTTTGATGTGGACCATTTTTTAAAATCTTTATTGAATTTTTACAATATTGTTTCCGTTTTTTATGTTTCGCTTTTTGGCCAAGAGACCTGTGGGATCTTTGCTCCTTGATCAAGGATAGAACCCACACCCTCTCATTGGAAGGTAAAGTGATAACTACTAGATGGCCAGGGAAGTCCCGAGAATGATTTTCATTTTTTTAAGATTTTTAATATAACTTGTGCTTGTTTATTTGTAGCTGTGTTGGGTCTTCGTTACTTTGCAGGCTTTCTCTCGAATTGTGGCTAGCGGGAACTACTCTCTAGTTGGGATGTGCAGACTCCTCACTGCAGCGTCTTCTCTTGCTGCAGAGCATGGCTCTAGGCATGCAGGCTTCGGTAGATGTGGCACAGAGGCTCAGCAGTTGGAGCTCCCAGGCTCTAGAGCACAGGCTCAGCAGCTGTGGTACCCAGGCTTAGCTGCTCCATGGCTTGTGGGATCTTCACAGATCCGGGATCAAACTCGAGTCTCCTGCATTGGCAGATGGACTCTTTACCACTGAGCCAGCAAGGAAGTCCCAGAGAGTGAGTTTTAAATCAAGGCATCAGGGCTGGTCTTCTTGGTAAATGAATCATCTAGAATCAGCTCGAGATTTCTGGCTGTACATGGCAGACTGAGCCCACAGGTTTATTTCTGCTACCCCCCAGAGTCCCACCAAAGCATTTGTAAAAGGTATAAACCTGCTAGAGCAAAGATTACAACAAATTTTGGAAGACAAATAAGTGGAAACTCACTTAGTGAAGTGGGGAAGGTTGAATTCTTAGTGTCGTCTAAGGGAGAAGCCAGTGAGAAGCTAGGAGTTTTGCAGCTAGCTCAGGGTATAGGGCACCAGATACCCAGGAGGACTGTGGTATGCAGTGATGCTCAAAATAAAATTAGGTGAAATACTGTGTAAAGAGCATTTATGTCTCCCAGATTGTGTCTCCCATTCTGAGCTGCCTGGTCGTTGCCTCGGACTCTTAATGAAGTCCCTTCCCTAGTTGGCATGTCCCACCCATCACACTTAATCATAGTGCCTCATTGCAAATATGAATGGAGGGCAAGTATGGCTCGAGAATTGCAAAAAGTCATGAAATCTAAGAGAGAGAGAGATGTAACAAATGAAAATAAACTCAAAGGAAACCAAGATAATTCAGATCACAAAATTCTATAAACTATTATTTGTATCCTAGAGATATGGGATAATATTGCATTTATGGAAAAGAAGCAGATGATAGGAATTTCTTTGAGAATGAGAAGGAGATCTTGAAAATTAAAAAATAATTTTAAATCATATATATCCGAGTGAAAATTCTCACAGAATAATTGAAAGATGAAATAACATTTGTCTTGTTAAACTATGTTCTTGATATGAAATAAAAATTGGAAAAAAGTTAATTTGATTTAAAAATTAAGTATAAAACTAAGGAAAAACAAAAAGGGTCAGTTGACATGCCATTGAAGAATTCATCCACTTTTTCAACACATGTTTTGAGTTAGCATTCCTCCCTGATAATGTCTTTTTACTACAGTGAAGAATCACGGCTTCTTGGCTGGCCTCCTTGGCTTCAGAAAATATGTTTGGTAGCAAATTTTTAAGAGCATTTCCTTTTAGCATGCTACATGTGTGTTATCTTTTCAAGATTTAAGTGTATAGGTTTATTTTGCAAATTAGTGACTTCAGTTTTTACAGTGAAATTATTCTCCAGTGTTCAAGCCAGTAAAGTTTGGATCATCTCTGTTTCTCTCACTCTACTGCCTTCCATAGTCAAATAATCACCAACCATGTTCATTGTGCCTTTTAGATCTCTCTCCATGTCCCGTTTTCTTCCTCATGGCTATAATTAGAGACCTTAGCATATCTAACCTTGGTTTTTTCCATGGCTGCCGTTTCACTCTCCCTGTTTCTAGTCTTACCGTCCTCCAAGTCTGTCTGCGTTCCTGCACTGCCTAAATAATCATCTATAGAAATCTTCAAGACATGTTTATCCCCTCTGGGTTAAGATCTCAAGCTGGCTAATCTAAACAAATCATTAAGCATTTGGCTTCTGCATATCTCTCCATGATTTTTTTTGCCATTCCCAGCTGGTGAGCTTTACAGGGAAGCATACGTAAGTGGTTCCAGACTGGCTGCCCCAACTCTTCTCCCTGTAGGTGCTAAGTCTTGCATATCCTTCAGGCACGTCTAATCTGCTGTATTCTCTGAGATGCCTTCTCTGTGACTCTGAGAAGAATCTAATGATCCTGCTAGAATGTCTCCTTTCAAACCATCATCTCTGTTATTATTTCTTCAGGAATCATCTGTTGCCCCACTGAACTTGCAGGTTGCAGAGCTTGGACTCTGGCTTTACACCATCATGTTCTGAAACCCAGCACAAGTTATGTCTACGGTTAGATTCAATAACAGCCTTCCCCGGTGGCCCAGTGGTGAAGAATCTGCTTGCAATGCTGGAGATGCAGGAGACGTGGGTTCAATCACTGGGTCAGGAAGATCCCCTGGAGGAGGGCATGGCAATCCACTCCAGGATTCTTGCCGGGAAAGTCCCATAGACAGAGGAGCCTGGTGGGCTACAGTCTGTGGGGTTGCAAAAAGTTGGACATGACTGAAGGGACTAAGCACGCACACAGACTCAATAACATTAGTAGATAAATGAATGGATGTGTTGAATGTTAAAGGAAAGCAACGATAGCAGTAGTTTGAACTGGAAGAGTCTATGTTGCAACACATATTGGTGTTTGAAAAGAATAGGTGTATAGTCTTCCAAGGACATTCAAAACTGGACCAAGACACCAGCAAATGAGCCTGCCTATAGCCTGTTCCTCTAGGACAACACTGGGACCCTAGACCCCTGTGACAGGAGCACAGATGCTAAACTAGTCCCCCATCACAAGGAAGGAGGGCGATTAATGCCTTGTAGAAATGGGTTAATGACTTATTATTAATCATTATTGATATGGGACTACACAGCAGAAATGAGGGATTGAAAGCAGTGGAGAGAGACAAAGTGGCAGAAAATGCGGCAAAAGAAAATGTGATGGCAAAGACTCTCCTGCCTGGCTGTGCCTCCCTTTCTGCAAATGCCCTGAGAATGTCATTCAAACCAAGAGCCCAGGGGCCAGTGCAGCTCAAATGCTCTTCATCTTTTGTTTTGCACCATCAACACCCCTCTTCTTACTTCCTATTAACCCATGATGAGTGACTGCAAGGAGATTAAACCAGTCAATCCTAAAGGAAATCAACCCTGAATATTCTTTGGAAGGACTGATGCTGAAACTGAAGCTCCAGTACTTTGGCCACCTGATGTGAAGAGCTGATGTTTGGGAAAGACTCTGATGCTGGGAAAGACTGAGGGCAGGAGGAGAAGTGGGCAACAGAGGAAGAGATGGTTAGACAGCATCATAGAATCAATGGACATGAGTTTGAGCAAACTCCAGGAGATAGTGAAGGACAGGAGAGCCTGGCGTGGTGCAGTCCATGGGGTCACAAAGAGTTGGATATGACTTAGCGACTGAACAACAACAACAACGATGAGTGGAGATGACCCTACCCAGAGTAATATAGACTTGGAGAAATCAGTTATCTTTGGCACTGGGCAGTTCTGGGCCCAAACCCTGGCTGGCCTCTGACTAAATAGCTATGGTCAACAAATAACCTCCCCGGGCCTCAATGTCCTCATCTTTAAAACTGACCAGGGAATGTCCTAGCAGTCCAGTCGTTAAGACTTCACCTCTCAATGCAGGGGGTGCAGGTTTGATCCCTGGTCAGGGAACTAAGATCCCACTTGCTACAATGGCTTAGCCAAAAATAATTGTTCAAATAAAATCCACCCTGCAAGTATGTTGTGAGCATGAAATGAATCAGTGTATAGACAGCTGCTGACTCAGTGCCTGGCACTCAACCAATCATAAACATTACCTCTGCCCCCCACCCTCCACATCACCTCCCCACGAGGACACACGTTCGACAGACACATCACAGGTACCTATTAACACAATAGAAATGTCCTGATACAAATATCTATAAACCACCTTTCTCAGATAGATTCCAAGGCCCAATAGCTCTAGGTTGTATCCTTAATCATTTGCCTGTGAAGATGGAAAAAAAAATCACCTTGTTCTTCTTCAATTAACAGAATTACTTTACTTCCCGAGCCAGAACTGCACGCTCTCTTTTAGTTATTTATCGTTTCCATTAATTGATCACTTGAGGACTACTGAATTATAAACAGCAATCTTTATTACCATGATCTCATATAAAATAATGACTGTCCTTATAATACCATTTACAGAGAAACCTCTCAGGTTATCAGCAACATCACTAGGCAGCCCATCTATCAATCAACAACCCATTAGTGTCATTCCTAGAAAGTCATAATTATGTGTTTCTATGTATGACTCTGTGTTTGGTTATATTCAACAGACAGCAGCCCTCCCACTAATCTTAGAGAGTGTTTTGAGCATACAGACTGACAGAGGAATGACGTGTAGATAAACCAGTAGTTTTTTTTTTTTTTCATTATACTGGTTTATTTTATTTTCTTAAGTCACATATTTTATAGAACAGATCTAAATCATTCAGATGCCTTAAATGAAAGATAAACTAGTAATTTTAGATTTGCCAAGGCTTGATGTTCTTTTTGGGCTTCCCAGGTGGCACTAGTGCTAAAGAATCCCCCTGCCAATGCAGGAGACGCAAGAGACACAGGTGCCATCTCTGGGTCGGGAAGAGCCTTTGGAGAAGGAAATGGCAACCTGCTCCAGTATTCTTTCTGGAAAATTCCATGGGCATAGGAGCCTGGCGGGCTACAGTCCATGGGGCCAAAGTTGGACACAACTGAATGCACACACATACACAATGCCCTTTTTGCATTTGTAAGTGAAATCTCAGGGAATGACTCAGAGCAAAAATTTTGGATGTACCCATTGATATAAGCCTGCAAGTTGTCAGCACTTGGGCCCCACACCATCACCGAGAAAGTCCAGTAGGAGATCTGTTAAAATATAGAAGTATCTTGAACTCATTTGCTTCAGCAGGGGTGGTCCTTACTGCACTTCCTCCCTTTGGGGAAAAAATTTGCTGGGAAACTTCTGAAGAAAAGAAAATACATTGTGGTTAAGGGATTGAGCCAAACTCTTTTCCCCAGCTCTATCCAAGACACAGCTGGTGATCAATTAGGTGTGGATAAGTTAGGATGCCAGGTTGGTGGGAAACTGTCCTTCCTCCTTCCTCCAGAGGTTTCCAGTGGCACACACACCAGGGCCCCAGGGTGAGAATCAAGCCAGGTTCCATGCACACAGACATATACACACAGGTATACACGTGCGCTCACACAGGCGTGCATGCATGTGCACTTCACACACCACCACCACCACTGATCACCAGGTGTTCGCTCATCATCCCAAACCATGAGGAAATAGATCTCTAGAGGTTCCCAGATGTTCCAGGCAGAGGGAGCAAAGCAAAGTCCCATCTGACTCCTCCTGCCTGCAGATGGGCTGGACTTATCCCTGAGAATTTCTGATCACGTTCAGTGAGTGCATGCATGCTAAGTCGCATTCACTGAACATGATCAGTTCATGGGGATCTTTGCATCCCCCATGGACTGTAACCCACCAGGCATCTCCATCCATGGGATTCTCAAGGCAAGAATACGGGCGTGGGAGCCATGCCCTCCTCCAGGGGATCTTCCCAACCCAGGGATCTATGCATATCTCTTATGTCTCCTGCATTGGCAGGTGGGCTCTTTACCACTTAGGCCTCCTGAGAAGCCCTATGTTCAGTGAGTAGCCAACATTTAAATACAGCAGAGCTTTCTGTGCCGATCAGAATTGGCAACCTGAAAACGTTGGAAGCAACAGCAGTCCTGGGTCTCATTCCCTAATGGTGGCAACTGGCTGGATCTGAGTTGCAGCAGCCCCAAGACAGGGCGTGTGCTCTGCAGTTCACCACGCCTCTGAACCCCAAATGTAGGGATTGTCCCAGGGTCAGAATACTTCCTCCATATGCACTGACGTCTTGGGGACAGTCAGTGTTTTGAACTGTCCTATCGGGTCTTCTTAAAGTAATACCTACTGGTAAAACCACGCAGGGCCACTGTGTATGTCACTTCAGCAACCATGTACACAGTTAAAACTCACTGCTAACTAGTGTTCCCAGCAGGGAGGAGCGATTACTAGATTTGTACTCAAGTGCCATTGACTTTGTTTCTTTGTCAAACCAATCATTCTTATTTATCTAAATACTTCTGCCTTAATCAGAGCTGCCAGCACCAGAAAGTATTGGCTGCATTAAACTCCTGCTGTGCAACGAGAACAGTAGAATGAATTTTTTCAGAAAAAATAATGCCAGCATAATACCTCAACTGTTATTTAAATAAGTCATCAATTAGAAAATTGGATCTGGAAGTCAAACCAAGCAGAAACACAATGGATTCAAAGGCAAGTCTTCCCTGTCATGGAGATGAAGAAAATCTATGCAGGAGGATAAATAAGCCCTCACACGTGTGGGCGCATACATGTTATATGTAGAAACATTCACGTGTAGGCACATGTGTATAGCAGGAACACAGCTACACCTATTTATACACACAATCACATGTGTATACACACGTTCATAACTGCATATTATATGTAGTTTTCGGAGTGCCTCAAACAGTGCTTACACACACCTGCAGTCTCTGTGTTTAGATGGCATACAGGTGGACATAAATACAACCCAAGATCAACAACTTTGCGTCCCAGTAGCTAACTACATCTCAGCAGGGGTAATTGGGGTTTCTGGTCATGACTGTCAATTTGCTCCTCCTAGGAGTGAAACTGTGCTTCCAGTTTAGCTAGTTAGAAAGGGAACAGCTCTCCAAATTTATATTAGGATTTTGTTTCTTTAATAGATCTCTGTGTGTTAGTCACTCAGTCATGTCCCAACTCTTTGCAATCCCGTGGACTGTAGCCCACCAGGCTTCTCTGTCCATGGGATTCTCCAGGCAAGAATACTGGAGTGGGTTGCCATTCTCTTCTCCAGGGGATCTTCCTGACCCAGGGATCAAACCCAGGCCACCTGCATTGCAGGCAGATTCTTTACCATCTGAGCCATCAGGAAAGACCATAAATAGATCTAAAGGCTGTCCAATATCTGAACAAAGGCAAGACAGCCCTACAAGTAAGACAGTTCCTAGCTTAAGGTACAGTGATTCCCAGCACCTGTGCCCTATGATAGACTTTACAGCCAGATCATAACTGTATATGCTCGTGTCCACACCGAGCGTGTCATCTTCAGCTGGTGAGGCATCGGGGACATGGCCAGATGGCAAAGCTTCTGGGAAGCAGAGGGTGGGCCTTTATGAGACAGCATGAAGAGGTTTTAACATTTCCCATCCCTAATTGACACCTCTGCAGATAATTTAAGTTCTCAGCAGTAGAGCTAAGTCAAGGCCGGCCCTGTCACCTGCTGATTGGGCAACTGGGGGTTAATTGCTTAACTTTTCTGCATCTTTGTTTCTCACCTGTAAAATAGAGTAAGAAAAACATCTACCTCATGGGATTAAGTGTAATGAAAATGCGTTAGAAAAGCACTTGGTGCATTAAGGGTGTTCAAAATGTGTTCTCTGCAAGAGCCTACTGCATAGCACATGGAACTCTGCTTGGTGTTATGTGGCAGCCTGGATGGGAGGAAAGTTTGGGGAGAATGGATACATGCGTATGTATGGTTGAGTCCCTTTGCTGTCCACCTGAAGCTATCACAACATCGTTGGTTGGCTATACCCCATACAATATGTGTTTAGTTGCTCAGTTGTGTCCGACTCTTTGCAACCCCATGGACTGTAGTCCTCCAGGTTCCTCTATCCATGAGGATTCTCCAGGCCAGAATACTGAAGTGGGTAGCCTTTCCCTTCTCCAGGGGATCTTCCCAGCCCGGGGATCGAACCCCTGTCTCCTGCATTGCAGGCAGATTCTTACCATTTGAGCCACCAGGGAAGCCAATACAAAGTTAAAAAGCAAAAAACAATGTTCGTATTATCTCTCAGTCAGAGAAGAAGTAGAAGGAACTCAGACATTATTAAGCATATACTATGTGCCAAGGATCTTGTAGAGAATGTTTTTACGTATTTTAGTTAACCTTCACAATTGCTGCCACTCCTTTACATACAAGATACTGAAGTGGAGAGCAGTTGGGAACCTCACCAGAAGTCCTACGTTGAGTAGGTGGAAGGCTGGCATGGGAGCTCTTGTCCTTCTCCACACCCCAGGGTCTCGTCTCACACTGGAGCTTCTCAAGTGTGGTCTGAATACCTGCCTGGGCTATAATTAGAGTGCAGACCCCAGCTTCCACTCCAGATCTGCTAAATCACAATTTCCATGGATGAGCTGAGAACGGTCATTCTTACCAGACTTCCCATGTGATTCTTTCTAAAACCAGAGTTTGGAAATGTATGCCTCTACCCCAGAATGTGCGCCCAAGGAGGACAGAACCTGGATGACTCACATTCATAGTCTTATCCTTGTGTGCTGCTCAGTCGCTAAGTTGGGTCCAACTGTTTTCGACCGCACAAACAGCAGCCTGCTGCACGCCTCTGTCCAGGGATTTTCCTGGCAAGAGAGCTGGGGTAGGTTGCCTTCTCCAGGGTATCTTACCAACCCAAGGATCGAACTCAGGTCTTCTGCATCTCCTGCATTACAGGCATATTCTTTACCTGCTGAGCCATCAGGGAAGCCCATCTTATCCTTAGGGCCCATTTAAATGTGGTCTGTATCTACTCCCATAGTAATTGCATTCAGGGGCACTGGAGTTGGAACATTCTCTTCAACCCAACTAAGGTTACCTCCTTCTTTGTCGACTCAGCTTTGTAAATTTTCCAACGGGCCACAATAGTGTGGTTTTGTGTGATTGGTCCTTGGGTGGATCCTTCTTCATAGACACCCCCCTCCCCATCTATCCATGCCTGTGATGAAGACCATCACTGGTCCCTGTGATACTGATCCCAATGCCAATGGAAACTCCATGGAAAATACAAGTACATTTTTATTCAGCCTGCCTTGATTATGATCTTGATGGAGGCTTAATCCTGGCAGCCAACATTGCTCTTTGGGGCAGAGGACACTGTCTTTTTATTATTATAATTGCTCCTTTGCTCATGAAACACTGCGCACCTGATGTATAACCTATGTGCTGATGCAGGCATTCACTTACATTGTGAGCAGAACCAGTAACTCCAGAATCACCTAGGGTAAAAGGAATTGCTTTCTGTAGAGAAGATGCCTGTAACAATCTGAGACACTAAAGCAAGCCCTTGATCCAACAGAGCAAAAGATGAATTTGGAAAAGAATCGCAGTTGATTTTTCTCAAATATGTAATTTTGCTGAGAAAAGAGGTCTTCAGTGTCATCAAATTAACTGCTAAATAGAAAAGGATAAGGTAACAGCGTTACATCTTATACTTCCTTTGGGTTCTTGGCAGCTCAGACCTGCAAAATTGTTCTAATTAGTTGGTAGTGGTTGCACAGCATTAATTTCTACCAAAGATATAGTGTTGAAAATATATTTAAGGAACTTAACACTTGGACAGAGAAGGCAATGGCACCCCACTCCAGTACTCTTGCCTGGAAAATCCCATGGATGGAGGAGCCTGGTAGGCTGCAGTCCATGGGGTCGTGAAGAGTCGGACACGACTGAGCGACTTCACTTTCACTTTTCACTTTTATGCACTGGAGAAAGAAATGGCAACCCACTCCAGTGTTCTTGCCTGGAGAATCCCAGGGACGGGAGCCTGGGAGGCTGCCGTCTATGGGGTCGTACAGAGCTGGACACGACTGAAGCGACGCAGCAGCAGCAGCAACACTTGGAAGGGGGCTTCTCAAGTGGCTCGGTGGTAAAGAATCTGCCTGCCAATGCAGGAGACGCAAGAGACTTGAGATGAATCCCTGGGTCGAGAAGAGCCGCTGGAGGAGGAAATGGCTACCCATTTCTCCAGTACTCTTGCCTGGAAAATCCCATGGACCGAGGAGCCTGGCAGGCTACAGTCCATGGGGTTGCCAAGAGTCAGACACGACTGAGTGACAGCACACACACACACACACACACACACACACACGCACGCACATGCACACACACATACACACAACACTTGGAAAGAGGTAATAATGGTAGGAACTGTCTTTCTTTGCTTTTATTTTTCTGTCTTGATGACAGTGGCAGTTATGGGATGTATAGAATCATGGCTTAATCCTCATCATGTATATAGCTCATTTCTTAGAGTTTTTATCCTCCAAGACAGTTTGATGGGACTTGCTTTTATGGTGATGCATGTCTGTGCTTATCATCTGTCCATCTTCTACCTCCAGGGTTCTCTCGGTGCTTACATATGTATCCTTCCTCCTAGAGACACCCCGTCTCTAAAAATGCAGCCGTAAAAAGGAAAAATGTATTTGCCCCCATACTGGAATTACAGTCAACTTTTTGAGGGAGAATGTTCAAGGAGTCTCAGAAATCCCAATCAGCTCTCACTCTGTTCGCACCTCCTGGTCCCTCTCCATGAGTTTTATTTTCCTTAGAGAGAATGGAGGAAAATTGAAGGCAGCCTAGTAGGTTCAGAAACAGAACCAGCAAAGATAAAGTTCTCAAGGACCCTCACTGCTTTTGCCAGATCCCAGGGCTTGCAGATCCCAGGGGTAATCTGCTCTCCCTGGGACCTCGCTGGAATTGAAGATGCTTCCATGGTATCCATGGAGACTTAGCATCAGATGAGTATGTTGCATGTTATTTGAAGATTTATTAATTTTTAACACCATATTTACCATTATTGACAAAGCATCCCACATTGCAGGAGACTTTACAAATAGTCTCAGGCAGCTGGTCTTCTATGACAAAGAAATATAAAATATTTTCAAGGAGGAAAAGCACGGAAAAAAAAATAGACATTGAAATGAACATGGTAAGATCTCTCCAGCAATATAGCACCTCCTATTTGTGATCTGGCTGCAGATTCTTTGAAAATGCAAGTTCAAAATGTTCATTGGTCATGTGCTACTGGAAAACATTGGCAAAATGATAAACACAGTATGGAGCAATCAAAGTTAGGCAGGAGCACTGTCCCAGACAAAATTTGTAAATCAACCATGGAGTAAAAAAAAGAGAGAGAGAGAGGGACTGGACATATACTATAAACATCAATAATCATTCCAAAAAGCAGCAGCATGATTCATTTCTTAAAAATTCAGACTCTACATGGGCCACATGTTGGAATGACTTTCAATTATCCAAAATCACAAATATTAAGAATAACTAGGGAGAAAAGACATTGTAAAATATTCTTAAAATATCTTGAAGACCTCACCAGAGGTTAATCTCAAAGTCTGCTTTATTAATTAAATGAAACCATTTGCCAACGATGGTAGTGATTTAGTATAGTATTTATTAATGCCTATTTTGAGCTTGGATAAAATTGCCCCTTCTCTAAAAAATTTAGATTCTAACAGATGTAAAACAGATGTGTACAAAGTAGAAGTTACTTTGCCAAGTGCTCTTTTTAAAAAATAGGTATCATTTGCCAGATCTGCTAAAGGCTTTGTCTACATAAGGGATTTGTATAGCTTTCGTTAGTTTACAAAAGAGAAGGAAGAATGATCGCTCTTGGGCTGGTGCAGAAAACACTAAGACCTTAACCCCCACATTAAATTCCAGAAACTCCCATCAGGCTTGTTCAGGGCACTTGGCCTTCGAACACATATTCAAGAATATTAGGCTGAAATACTTCTGCCTCAGATTTTTTTCATCCTTCTACTGAAACATTGCTGGGTTTATAGTCATTTTCAATTCTGTGTTTATCGTTGATATGTTTCCCCAGTCATGGTCATCCAATTATAAGTGGTACCTTTCCAATTCACATTTTCAAGCTTAACAAGCTACTGACTTGGTCACACCCACACCTGGCTTGGCCACACCCCCACCTGGTTGGCCACACCCACACCTGGCTTGGCCACACCCACACCTATTCCAGGGACAGAATTCCACACAGGGGGCACCTTTTCTCAAGGAGGTGCTGAGAATAATTCTGAAATCATTAAAGAAATAAGCCAGAAATAGAAGATAGAAGATACCTACTAAGGTGCGGGACTTGGAAAGAGCAAAAGTAAAATTCCTGGCTCATACATACAAATAAGCCACTTACTGTGAGGTGTAGATCTGGGGGAGTTTTTTGTATTTTTATTCTTTTAAATTTTATTGGAGTATAGTTGATTTACAATGGTGTGTTAGTTTCAGGCGTACAGCAAAGTGATTCAGTTATATATATTGAGGCTTTCCAGGTAGCACTAGTGGTAAAAAAAACCTACCTGCCAATGCAAGAGATGTAAGAGACAAGGGTTCCATCCCTGGGTTGGGAAGATCTCCCAGAGGAAGCCATGGAAACCCACTCCAGTATTCTTGACTGGAAAATCCCATGGACAAAGGAGCCTGGCAGGCTACAGTCCATAGGATTGTAAAGAGATGCAACTGAAGTGACTTAGTATGCACATACATATATTTATTCTTTTTCAGATTTTTTTCCCATATAGGTTATTACAGAATATTGAGTAGAGTTCCCTGTGCTATACAGTAGGTCCTTGTTATCTCGTTTATATATAGTAGTATGTGTATGTTAATCTCGAGTTTTCCTTAGCCTATTCTATGGGCTCGCCTGATGCCTTGGTGTAATGTATTCAACTTCGCAATTAAATCAGAAGAATAGGAATCTCCCTCCCCAATGTTTTTAGCCTTTAAAAAACTAATATGATTTCTTCAGAGCTTCCCATTCATTTTTTCAGTTCATTTAGTTGATAACCATTGTGTTTCTTTTATTTGGATAGTGTAGGAGATAGAGGTTTGGTAGTGGCTATGCAAAATAAGCTCCAGCCCTCTTAGAGCAAACAGTCTGCTCTAGGTAAGAGAAAATCATCCATGGGTGGAATATTTATTTAAACAGTGACATACAACAATGCTGTTAATCAGGTATCAGGCATGTTGTGGGTTACAGGTGTTCTTCAGAAAAAAGGGATTGCAGGTGTTCTTCAGAAGAAAGGGGGATTGCAGTGGGCAACGGTGCCCTCCAACCTCTGACCACACCCCTCCCTGATGGGAAGGAATCAGTGGGGACCAGAAGCAGAGTCATCCAGAGCTTCTACTCCACCTATGAGAGACCAAGTTAGGATGCAAATGCCATTGTGGGGAAGGCTGAACTTAGCCACACCCTTCTTTTTACTTGGGTTTTTAGTAGCCAAACCCTTTCATATGTATAATTCAGTATGGGTGTACAATTCAGATGCAGTAAACATGGAAGTTTAAAATCTTTGGTTTTTCAAGCAAATAAGTGAAAAGTGCCCAGCACAGAGTCGAGTGAAGTTTAGGCCCTTTCCCCTCCCTCGTTGGATCATCTTAAGAAGAGGCATTTTGGTGAAGTGAATTGTAACTACCAGATTTGTTTTGGCTTCCCAGGAAATAAAGATCAGATGAGCAAAGGCAATGAAGATCAGATTAATGAAGTGATTTCAGTCAAGATTCATTGCAGTGCTGATTAGTCGTCTGCCTCTGAATATTGCTACACTGAATACTAGGGGAGGAGCAGGGAGTGGTGGGTTTGGGGGGACCTGCCTCAGCTGTCCTTGCCCTAGCTGCTGTCGTCACCTTTGGGGTCGTCACCGCCATCTTCCACTGCTGTTCAGTCTCCCCAGTTCCCTCACTGCAGAACCCTAGGGTGTCACGGAGCACCATGAACACCTTCAGAACAGGAACCGAAGAGCTGAGTTCAAGTCCCAGGTTCAGCCGTTTCCCAGCTATTTCCTAACAGTGCTGTTACCCACCCACACTCCCCCGCTTTGTTGTCCCCTGCCATATGAATGTCTGGTCAGCTTAATGTTCCCCTTATGCCCTCTGCCCTTTTACTTGTCCTTGTTGAACAGCTTTCCTCATTTGTATCACCTTTATTCTCACCCTAAACTCATGCCAAGGGATTCCCACTGCATGGCCAAATATTGCTTAAAAGTCTGGGTTTTGTTCTAGATACAAAGAGCTAGAAATTGCATCCTGTGAGCCAGAGGAATGGGTTTGGTTGTGATCAGATTTTATGCATGACTGGCCCACTGCTCTTGCGATTAGAAGCTGAAGATAGAATCCATTAGGATTTCCAGGAAGGTGTGTAAACACATCCAACTAGGTGAATCTCAGTCATTTATTGCTGCAATACTAACTCAGGCTCTGGGCCAAAACATCGGGCCCCTTTTTCTAACTGTGTCTATCAGCTCTTGAGGGCTTAGTATTGTCACCAGTTTGAGCCCACCCCTCCTGCCCCCAAACACCAGGTTGTAAACTGTTCTCAAACCAGCCAAAGGTGAATTATGTTGTATTTATCGGAGGAGGAGGCAGTCTGAGTTCTTCTAAACAAATGACTTGCAGTCTTGACATTTTCTAAACAGGCTTCTCCATGTGTTTTATAGAGAAGTATGTGGTCAGAAAGGTCAGAAACAACAACTATATTAAAAACCTTAAATCAAGGGGACTTCCCTGGTGGTCCAGAGACTAAGACTCCATACTCCCAATGCAAGGGGCCTGAGTTCAATCCATGGTCAGGGAACTAGATGCTGCATACCACAACTAAGACCCAGTGTAGCCAAATTAATAATTATTTAAAAAAAAAAAAAACCTTAAATCAATTGTGATAGTAAAACAGGTTGATGTAAAATGATGCCTGTTAGGGAGACTCCACTGTGCTCATGGCAGTGTTGCATCTCTAGTTTAATGCTGAGCTGTTTGGGAAAAAGCCCATCAGGCTCCTCTGTCCATGGAATTCTTCAGGCAAGAACCCTGGAGTGGGTAGCTATTGTCTTCTCCAGGGGATCTTCCTGACCCAGGGATCAAACCCAGGTCTCCTGCATTGCAGACAGATTTTTTACCATCTAAGCCATCAGGGAAACTTGGCTATTTATCTGCCTATACTTTGCTTAAGCTTTTTTTGAGGACTTGATCTCAACAGTTTCACTATTTAAATTGCTTCATTCTTTAAAAAAAAAAAAATACATGTCAGAAACTGTGCTCCTGAGTCTGTCCTCCCCTCCCCAGCCCCTTCTAGAGAGATGTGAAGGATCCCCTACTTTGCTGTGTTCTGCAGCTTGACCTTTAAACTAGATCTTGTATTTCCATCAGAGCCTGTTCTCTAGTTTCTTCTGGCTCTTATGTTGGACTATCTTGTAACAGAGCAACACTTGTACCAGCAAGAGGGATAAGGCTGTCACATGGCAAATGAGCTCTTTATGAAATGTTGATGCATTAACCTACATCTGATCACACTGAAGAAATAGAGCATTACAGAAACACTGGGGTAGTGGCCAGAGAAAGAAAGGGCACCCTTTGTCCATCAGGACTTTGATAGACAAAGAAGGAAGCCAAGAGGCTTAATGGGACAGGAATAAAGCAGGTTCTCAGTACATGTACTAAATACAATAATAGCTGCCTCTTATCTGGCACAGCATGTGCCAGACACTGTGAAGTGAAGCCCTATGTCGGTGTGTTTACACACACACACACACACACACACACACACACACAGAGACCAGATCTTGTTATAGACTACAAAAATATTATTGTCACTATTTCACTGATAAGGAAACTGAGGTTGTTTATTTTCACCAATTTAAGCAAGTACTTTTATGCACAAACATGATATAATCCAGGTATGTTAATGTCATGACACTTCAGCCTGGCATTCAAATCACTCTTCAGTTTTAGCACAGCCTATCTTTCCAACCCCTTTGCTGTATTCAGTGAGACCAGTCAGGAAAGTGGAAAATGCTCTAGGTATTTCAAAATAGGGGAATGCAATACAAGAAATTGATTTCAAAAGTGTCAGGAGAACTGAACGCCAGCCTTTATCTTCCACCATACACAAAATTAACTTGAAATGTGTTATAGATCTCTGCATGTGATACACCAATTTAGTAGAAAAAAGGATAGAAATAACAAGGTCATCTCAATTGATTCATAAAAAGCATTTGACAAAACACACAGAAACCAGTTGCTTTTCCATACACTAAGGATGAAAAACCTGAAAAGAAAATTAAGGAAACAATATCATACAGTAGCATCAAAAAGAATAAAGTATTTAGGAGTAAACTTAACTAAGGAGATGAAAGACTTGTACACTAAAAACTGGAAAACATTGCTGAAAAAATATAAAAGATGCAAATAAATAGAAAGCCATCCCCTATTTGTGGATTGGGAGACTTAATATTGTTGAACTGTTCATACTAGGCAGAGCAATCTACGGATTCAATGCAACCTCTATCAAAATCCCAATGTCATGTTTTGCAGAAGTTAAAAAAAATCCTTAAATTTATATGGAATCTCAAAAGACCCTGAGTAGCCAAAATGATTCTCTGAGAACAAAGCTAGAGGCCTCACACTTCCTGATTTCAAAGTATCTTACAAAGCTACCATAATCAAAACAGTGTAGAACTGGCATAAAAACATATGGGCCAAGGAAAGCAAAGAAAGAACCCAAAAATAAACCCTCACATATATGGTCAAATTCTCTGTGACGAGGATGCCAAGACTACACAGTGGGGAAGGATAATCTTCTCAACAAACGGTGCTGGGAAAACTGGAAATGCATGAGCGAAAGAAAGAAGTTGGACCCTTATCTTGCAAGAATCATGCAGGATGGTGGTGTCCTGGACATCTGTTGTACAACAATGTGCATGTGGTCGACAGTATTGTACTGTATACTTGGAAGTTGTTTTGAGAGTAAATTTAATGCATTGTGATTTTTTGCCACACACACACACAAAAACTTGGCAGTTTCTCATGTAGTTACATAGACCCAACCAGATGGACCCAGCAATGTGCTTCTGGGTATTTACTCAAGAGAAATGAAAATGCATGCCCTCAAAAAGACTTGCATATAAATGTTCAGAGAAGCTTTGTTTACAATAGCCAAACAACTGGAAATAATTCAAAGATTCATCAGTTTATGAATGGATAAGCAAAATGTGATCTATCCATACAATGAATCGCTATTCAGCAATAAAAAGGTGTGAACTATTGATATATGTGACATTATTAGTGGATTTCACAATGAGTATAATGAGTGAAAGAAACCAGACACAAGAGTGCATACTATAACATTGCAGGTATGTAAAATTACAGAAAATATATATTTATCTTGAGCCATGGTTACCCACTAGGGGTGGTTTTGTCTCTCAGAGAGCATTTGGCAATGACTGGAGAGTTTTTGATTGTCATAACTGGGGAGGGGGTGGTGCTAATGGCATCAGTGGGTAGAGACCAAGAATGCTATAAAATATCCTGCAATTCCCAGCACATTCCCATGACAACAAAGAATTCTCCAGCCCCAAGTATCAGTTGTGCCAGTGTTGACAAACCCTGAAAAAGAATTATAAAAAAGAAAGCATATCAGTACATATACACAATGGAGTATTACTCAGCCATTAAAAAGAATACATTTGAATCAGTTCTGATGAGGTGGATGAAACTGGAGCCTATTATACAGAGTGAAGTAAGCCAGAAAGAAAAACACCAATACAGTATACTAACACATATATATGGAATTTAGAAAGATGGTAATGATAACCCTGTATGTGAGACAGCAAAAGAGACACAGATGTATAGAACAGTCTTTTGGACTCTGCGGGAGAGGGAGAGGGTGGGATGATTTGGGAGAAATGCATTGAAACATGTATAATATCATATAAGAAACTAATCGCCAGTCCAGGTTCAATGCAGGATACAGGATGCTCGGGGCTGGTGCACTGGGATGACCCAGAGGGATGGTACTGGGAAGGAGGTGGAAGAGGGGTTCAGGATGGTGAGCACGTGTACACCCATGGCGGATTCATGTTAATGTATGGCAAAACCAATACAATACTGTAAAGTAATTAGCCTCCAATTAAAATAAATAAATTTAAATTTTAAAAAAAGCAGATCAGATATAAGCTGAGACCAGGGACAGAGGGAGGAAATGACCATAAAGAGAGGAGACAAAACTCTGGGGGAAATAGAAATCGAGTACTTACATCCATCACATCCATCAAAACTCATCAAAATCATGCTTCATTAGAGTAGATTTATCAAAAACAAAACCAGTTTGGAAGACTGGAGGAGCAAGATATCCCAAGATCCTGAACACACACTATTCTGATGTTGCCAGAACTGTCTGGCTTCTGCTGGGGAGACCACCAGCTCTGAGTAGGCGGTCAGGATCCTTCTCTCTCTGATTCTGTTGAAGGCATGGCCAACACTTCTGGAGCCCACAGGGACCAGCCTGAACTAGAAGCACAGGGGCTTCCTCCCACCTTCCAATCTCCTTGGCAGGACCTAAGAGAAAGCCAACTGCCAAAGGGAACTGGGAAATGTAGTTCCGTCTTCTGGCTCCCTGTGGAACAGGAAAGCACAGAGGGCAAGAAGAGGGCAGAGTGTCTATGGGCTTGATCTGGTGCTTTGCTATGGTTCTCCATATCCTAAGCTACAGCCGAATCAAACCATCCGCATGCCTTGACATTTGCTCTGATGATGATTAGTCAGGTAGGTTCTCCTAAAAGAAAAGCCATCTTCCTGTAGACAATACTTGGCTACCTTAGAGAACCAACCATTCCAGGCTTACAGTGTAAATTCATCCATTTAGACAAGTGCCTCCTAAAATTGTTCAGATATAACAGATACTTAGATCTCTTAAAAGAAATGCCATCTTCCTCATCTCCATACTTCCCAGCACTAGTCAGCTTTCACCACTGGTTTACATGTAACCTACTTCATGAGGGTTAGTTACCCAGCTGGAGATGAAGTTTTCCTTACCTTTCTGTTTCTCTAGAATTTATTTATACCTCTCTTTTAACATATATCATCTTATATTTGATGTGCATACATGCGTGCTAAGTTGCTTCAGCTGTGTCCAACTCTTTGTGACCCTACGGACTGTAGCCTGCCAGGCTCCTATGTCCATGGAATTCTCTAGGCAAGAATACTGGAGTGGGTTGCCATTTCCTTCTCCAGTATTAGATGTATATAGACACAAATAAGTTGATTTCTTTTACTAGATTGCTTTCAAGTTAAAAGCAGAGCCTGTGTTTAGTTCATCTTTATTTCCTCCAAAGGTCATCAACAGTGCTGTGTACCTAAGAAGTGTTCAATAAATTCCTATTGGATGAATAAATGATAGATTGATGAATGAATACATGAAGCCTGTAGATAATTTTCTACTTGCAATATAAATTAATGTAATTTATGATTTTATTATAAAATATAGTTTTATAATGGAAGAAGTGAATATCTGCATGATATCTACCTGTCTCTCTAAACCTATCTGCTAGCCTTCCCTCTTTTACTCTTTTTTCATTCCAATCATAGTCACAATTACCAAGAGCATTCCGTATACCAGATATTATGCTTAATGCTGAAGGTTTCCTGTAGGTAGTACTAATTAGGAATTGTAAAATAGCTATTAACAGCATAAATGTTCACTAGATTTTGCTTTCTTTCCTGTAAAAACTAATGTACAACTAGTGCAAAAGTCACGTTCTGCCTTCTCTTGGCACTCAGTAAGGAATTACTCAATGAATGAATTTTTAATGAAATCAAAAGGAATTTGAGCAATTGGAGAAAACCTTCCTCTGCTAGGTGAAGGGTCACAGGGAAAGAAAACCAATGACAAAGAGATAAAAGCAAAGAATTAAATCCTAACTTGTGATCTAATTTGATATCCAAACTTCAGGGAGTTCTCCTATACTAAGTCAGAATAAAAAACAATGCTGTAAATGTCCCCAGGTGAGAAAGAATTTTCCTGATTTGAGCTCACCATGTTTACATTTATGATTATAGAGCAAACATTTAAAAAGGCAAAAGTTCCCCTGTTCTATCTGAACAATTTTTAGGAGTCACTTGGCTAAAATGGGTGAATTTATATTGTAAGCCTGGAATGTTTGGTTCTCCAAGGTGGCCAAGTATAATCTTTGGGAATAACCTAGGGCTTCCCAGGTGGCTCGTTGGGAAAGAATCCACCTGCCAATGCAGGAGACGTGAGTTTGATCCCTGGGTCTGGAAGATCCCTTAGAGAAGGGAATGGCAACCCACTCCAGTATTGTTGCCTGGGAGATCCCATGGACAGAGGAGCCTGGTGGGCTACAGTCCATGGGGTCGTGAAGAGTCAGATATGACTGAGCGACTAAACCACAGCAGCCAGATAGAAATCTAGCAGCCATGCCACTGCCATTGCACAATAGCATAGCCGTCGACACCACTGGCCCTTGGGTTGGGATTCCATTTCTGCCTCTTTCTGTTCTTGACCTTAGACAAGTTGACTTCACCTGTAAAATGTGAAGCAGTCATTGGGGTAATCATTCGTCTGCTCCAGAGCATCTTTGTCAGGATGACATACGTAACATGTAATTGCTTAGAGCAATGCCTGGAATTATTGTTAATATTGTTGCACAGCCTCTGAAGAAAGTGACCCAAAGATTCACCATCCCCACAGCAGAATCTATTCATAACACAGAAAATTTAAATCAAATCAGAAGTTTATCTTCTCAAAAATTCTTATTGAGCAAAAGAGAAAAAAGCAAGGAATACACGTGAAAGAGACACATTTCCTTACTGAAAATACTCTGCATTTGGAATTGAAGCAACTTTCCCACTAAGATTACAACAGGGAATATATATATAAGCAGTGTTTGTTGTTTAGTTGTTAAGTCGTGTCCAGCTCTTTTGTGACCCCGTTAACTGTAGCCTGCCAGGCTCCTCTGTCCATGGGATTTCCCAGGCAAGAATACTTGAGTGGCTTGCCATTTCCTTCTCCAGGGCATCTTCTTGACCTAGGGATCAAACCCATGTCTCCTGCACTGGCAGGCAGGTTCTTGACCACAGAGCCACCTGGGAAGGCCTCAGCATCCAAATTAATGTCCAGAAGGATGCTAATTTCTTTGAAAACTTATTTTTCAAGTACATGGTGGGGGGAAATAAGCTTTTATGTGGTGCAGAACACGTGAACATCAAACTTACTGGAGAATCAAAATACCTGGGGGTTGATATTCGTCAACCCCTTACTTTCTCTCAACACAGAGACCACATTATGCGGGCAACGTTTGTTAATTCCCAACAGAGGAGGATTTATTCCAGCCACTGCTGCTCTGTGCCTCCTTTCATAGCTCAGGCAGTGGAGTAAATATCAAACGCATTCTAGGATGGCTCCTTTTCTGCTCGAGCTTTGAATAACCATCATTTAGAAACAATCAAGTAGGAAAGCAGAGATTTCAGATGAAAAGTGTCCCGTCAAGTTAATGAAACACACAGTTAGTGAAATGTAAACCAAAAAATGCATTTAAAAAAAAATAAAAAGCCAAGCCATTCTTGGTTATAGACAACAGTGTTTTCTTCAACTTACCCTGGTAACTTCCCTGGTGGTCCAGAGATTAACACTCTGCACTTCCACTGCAGCGAGTACAAATTCAATCCCTGGTCAGGAAACTAAGATCACACATGATGCGTGACACAGCCTAAAAAAAAGAACAACTTATGCTAGGCACAAAACCTCTTAGGTGCATGCTTCTGAGACTTTTATCATTTCTGTGAGACTCTAGTAAAAGCAACCCTTTCCCCAGAAAAATGCATACATGCACATAACCATATAGGCGTGTATGTAACTGTGGATACGTGGACTCCCCTGAAAGTCAACATCTTCTGGCCATTGCTACTGGTGCTTAGGCCTTCACTGGTGGCTCAGTGGTGAAGAATCCGCCTGCCAATGCAGGAGACATGGGTTCAATTCTTGAGTCAAGAAGATCCCCTAGAGAAGGAAATGGCTACCCAACCCAGTCTTCTTGCCTGGGACATCCTCAGACTAAGACTCTGAACTCGGAAGTATAGATGCAGTCACGTTCATGAACTCTGGTGTCAGAGAGGCCTCGGTGTGAATTCTGAACCTGACTCTTACTGTTGTGTAAACCCAGGAAGTTTTTTACTTTTCTGAGCCTTAGTTTTAACACTTGAAAATAGAAATAATAATTTTTCCTTTGTCACAGGTTAATTGTGAATATTCAATTGGACAATCTAAAGTACTTAGATAGATAGTCCCTGGCATATATTAATGCTAAGTAGTCAATAAGCACTCTATGGTTGTTAGTTAATAAAACATAAAACTTGACACCCTATGCATCACCCTATGACACCCTATGTCCAGAGAGGAAATTCAGTTTCACTGCTTCAAACATGTACCAAGTGCCTCCTATTTATGGAGAGTTGGGAATGTTGACAATGGATGGGCCAGGGCCTGTTCAGTGAGACAGACCCCATCCTGCCCAAGACAGGACAGGCTACATCTCAGGTTGGGAGGAACGTTATGTCATCCAGGCCCACTGTTATAGAGATAGTTATAGCAAACCCACAGCAAAACTACAGCTGCCATGTCCGTTTCCCAAAAGGAAACCTGTGAGAGTTGGACTATAAAGAAAGCTGAGCACCGAAGAATTGATGCTTTTGAACTGTGGTGTTGGACAAGACTCTTGAGAGTCCCTTGGACTGCAAGGAGATCCAACCAGTCCATTCTAAAGGAAATGAGTCCTGGGTGTTCATTGGAAGGACTGATGGTGAAGCTGAAACTCCCAATATTTTGGCCACCTGATGTGAAGACCTGACTCATTTGAAAAGACCCTGCTGTTGGGAAAGTTTGAAGGCAGGAGGAGAAGGGGACGACAGAGGATGAGATGGTTAGATGGCATCACTGACTCAATGGACATGAGTTTGGGTAAACTCCAGGAGTTGGTGATGGATAGGGAGGCTTGGCATACTGCGGTTCATGGGGTCACAAAGAGTCGGACACGACTGAACGACTGAACTGAACTGAACTCTTTAGGTAACATTCTTTGTATTAAAGACGAAAGAAAGAAACCAAAGTCCATATGAATAATTTATGGACTAAATGGAATTAATAAAAACAAATCCCACCACTAAGAATGTTTTGGTTAACCACAGTTAGCCTACTGATGGATTTTACTTAGAATTAAATGTGCTAATATATGAAAGTAGTAGTTATGAGTCAACAAAATAGGTCAGAGAGCTCCGTTTACAGCAGTGTTTTCTGCTTACCGTCTAAGCAGATGCTTTTTAACATTATGATAAAGAGATTCAAGATGGAGTGTTAGATACTTGGGATCAATCTTTAAATCCACCAAAATACTTTCTCTGTGCTGAAGTGACTATAACATAAAAGAAGCAGACTCAGAGAGCACACTAGGGGTTACCAGTGGGGATGGGGTAAGAGGTAATTTAGGGGTGGGAAATTAAAAGACACAAACTATTGGGTATAAGACTGGCTCAAGGATGAATTGTACAACATAGGGAATATAGCTAATATTTTGTAATAACTATAATGGAAATTATACAACCTTTAAAGTTGTATAAAAACTTAAAAGTAGTAAAAAAATAAAATATTACTTTAATATAACATCTGACCTCTGTTCCTATTATAACAAACCATCCCCGTGTTTCATCTGTTTTGCTGCAATGGTTTTTGCTGGATTACCTCCACCCTTGACCTACCAATCTATTCTTCACTTAACTGCAAGAGTGATCTTGTAAAATATTAAGCAGGTCATATTACTCCCTGTTTAAATTCTCTCAATGTACTTAAAATGAATGAAACAAAGAGAAGAAAGGAAGAGTGTCTAGTAGTATGGGGCAACTGTGTCAAATGGACTAAATATTTTTTCATCTGTGAAATAGAAATAATAATACCCACACATCAAAGGGTTGTGAGAAATCAATAAAGACCAATGCTATTTTTGTATTCATTTTATATTAACTTTCACAAAAGAGAAGGTAAAATTCAGTGAACATTTTTATTGTTAACAGTTATTTTATTCTCCTCAATTAGTTCCACCTACAGAGAACTTTCTAAATGTTTTAGTGTCAACATTTTTATTTGTACTATTATAGTCTCAAATTAAAACATCTGCTTTGATTAAAGAGAGCCTTCCCTGGAGGCTCAGATAGTAAGGAATCTGCCTGGATTTCAGGAGACCCAGGTTTGATCCCTGGGGGAAAAGATCCCCTGGAGAAGGAAATGGCAACCCACTTCAGTATTCTTGCCTGGGAAATCCCATGGGAGAGGAGCCTGGCAGGATACAGTCCATGGGGTCACAGAGTCAGACATGACTGAGTGACTAATATTTTCTTTCTTCTTTCGATTCAAGAAAAAAATTCTGTTTTTAAAAATTATGGAACAAACCAAGTTCAATTAAAAACATAGCACAGACTAAAAAATAATTTCAGATGTCTTCAGGTCATTTTTTACAGTTTTGGAATGAAAAATGATTAGATACTGTGGTTGATGAAATGTCCCATCATGAAAATTGAACCATCTTTTGGCAAATCTCTGTTTGTCTTGATTTGAATTTATCTTTGCCTAGAGCCGTGCAGGACAGTCAGTTTCCAAAATAGCATCATAAATTCAACAGCCAATAGTTACAGCAGTCCACATGGCCCTTTTTTCTTTCAATTCACACATTCCAACTTAGAAAGCACCATAGTGAGAATGAAGCCATGAAATTCGCAGAGGCCAGTGGCTGAGAAGACAGGAGTGAAGGTGGGAAGCTACAGGAACAGTGAGCTCTCTGTGTACCAGTCAGCTCTTATCTGTGCTTTGTTTTTGTCCCTGCTCTATTGAAAGCCATAGAATCACTCAGTGATGAGCTCTTTGGTTGACTTGTAGTTTACTTGTGAGCTACAATATGTGGCTTCTTATGAGCTGAGTTGATTCATGGACTATTGCCCAAAAGAACGAGGAGGAGGAGGAGATGGATGCAAAAGGGGAAGCGGTGGGAGGGGCGAGGATATATCTCTACAACGTAGACCTCATTTTAATTTTTTTTAATTTTTATACAATCTTTAATGGTTACACTCCATTCACAGTTATTACAAAATATTGGCTCTATTCCCTGTATTGTACCACATCCTTGTAGCCTGTCTTAGGGTAGTTTGTGCCTCCCAGTCCCCCGGCCCTATCTTGCCCCTCATCCCACTGGTAACCATAGTTTGTTCTCTGTATCTGTGAGTTTGCTTCTTTTCTCTTGTATTTACTAGTTTGTTGTGTTTTCTAGATTCCACATATAAGTGTTATTATACAGTATTTGCCTTTTTCCATCTGACTTATTTCACTTAGCATAACACGCTCCCAGTCTATCTATGTTGCTGCATATGGCAATAACGTGTTCTTTTTTATGACCGAGCAGAAGTCCATTGTCTGTGCATACCACATCTTCTTTATCCGTCCATCTATCTTGGACACTTACATTGCTTCCATATCCTTAGCCCTCATTTTTTATCTCCCGGAATAAGAATATTCCCGTTTTCTTTGTGCCTCAGAGCAGTGAACTCACCCATTTAGTGCGTACTTGTACTAAACATACAATTGCAGGCTTTCTTCTTTGTTAAGAGAAAAGTTTTTAGTGGAAAACAACATACTGAAGAGTTATGGCAAAAAAGAAAAACTTACAACTCTTTATCACTGGTAATTTTATTAAATAATTATTTATTGAGCACCCACCGTGTCTGAGGCACTGTGCTAGACTTGCATCAACATATACATAAGTAAACTGTAACAACTGGAAAGACATCTAATATACCTAGTACAAACTCTCATTTTATAGATTTTAAAGCTTTAGCCCCAGAGGAGAAAGTGACTTATACAGAATAACATGTATAATTACTTATAGCTGAGACTACAGTCTCCTAAAGTAAGATAGGATCCTAACTCTCATAAATATAATTTTAAGTGTTAGTTGTTCGGTCAAGTCCAACTCTTTGTGACCCTTGGACTGTAACCTGCCAGGCTCCTCTGTCCATGGAATTCTCCAGGCAAGAATGCTGGAGTGGGTAACCATTCCCTTTCCCAAGGGATCTTCCTAACCCTGGGATTGAACGCAGGTCTCCCGCATTGCAGACAGATTCTTTACTGTCTGAACCACTAGGGAAACCCATATAATTTTCTCATTGTAAAAGTGATGTTTGTGGAGAACACTGAGTAAAAAGTATGCATTGAACACGTGAAATTACTTCTAGGCACTCCTAAAACCCCACAAAAGCTATAGCAAAGGGATTTTCCAACATGGACAGGGAAAATGTAAGAAGAAACCCTGGCAAAATTTGGGCAACTGGGAAGAAATGAATAAAGCATCAGTGACTTAGTGGACCTAAAAGTCAGAGCAATCCTCTGTCTCTGGCTGTGCAGATTGCGTCTGCCCAAATCCATTGCCCGCTGCTCACTACCATTGCAGAGTGAAAGCTTCCACCAGCTGGTGCCGAGCGCATAACCATGCGGAGAAAACAAGTGCTAAGCAGACGTGAGGAAGAGGAGGACCACCCCAGTTTGCATCAAAGAATTCCCCAAAGGTCAGGGATGCAAGGTACCAGATAGCTCTGGAGAAGAGGATAAATGAGAAGGAAGTACACACATGCAAAATAAAGATGGACCATAGGTACAGGTATAGGTATAGATGGGCTTCCCTGGTAGGTCAGCTGGTAAAGAATCCACCTGCAATGCAGGAAACACAGGTTAGATCCCTGGGTTGGGAAAATCCCCTGGAGGAGGGCATGGCAATCCACTCCAGTATTCTTGCCTGGAGAATCCCATGGACAGAGGAACCTGGCGGGCTGCAGTCCAGAGGGTCACAAAGAGTTGGACACAACAGAGCGACTAAGCACAGCACAGCATAGGTATAGATATAGATGTAGATACAGATATATCAATAGATGTAGATATAGATATTTAGCCAGCCTAGAATGTATATGTGAGGCAAGAATCCAATTTCATCTTTTTTCTGCATGAATAATTTTATTGAATATTTGTGTGAGTGTGTTTTTTTATGTTTACTTATTTATATGGCTGAGTCAGGTCTTAGTTGTGGCACGTGGGATCTTTCATTGAAGCTCACGGACTCTCTAGTTGCAGCGCTCAGACTGAGTTGCTCCCTGGCATGTGGGATCCTAGTTCCGCAACAAAGGATCAAGCCTGTGTCCCCTGCATTGCAAGGCAGATTGTTAACCAGTGGACCACCAGAGAAGTCCCCTGAAAATTTGTTGAATGCCACCATTGACAAAGCTAAATACTTCTACCCAAGATCTGTCTCCAAAGCTTTATTCTACCCATTGATGTGTCTATAGTTATGTGAACCTCATGCACTTTTGGGTCTAAGAAACATTTTAGATCTCAGTCTTTAGGTTGGCTACACCCCTGTGAGATACTTTATTTCTCTAAAACTGATTCTTAAGACCATAACTCTGTGTCAGTTCTCTGTTTGTCTCCTTGTAAACATTTGAAAATTCACTACCCTTCATGAAACTCATATTTATTTTTTCTTAACTGTACCTCAACATGAAGAAATTATATCAGTGATTATGAGAGCAAAAGTATTATAACCATCTGCATTCTTTAGTACTTAGATATTTTGTTGGTCTTTTAATTGCATGTTTCTTCTGTAGGGTAATGGAACATACAAGATCTTCTGGTTTTAAAGCTGCCTTATAGGCTGCGATTCATGGGGTCGCAAAGAGTCGGACACGACTGAGCAACTGAACTGAACTGAACTGATAGGCTTCCCTGGTGGTTCAGATGGTGAAGAATCTGCCTGCAATGCAGGAGACCAAGGTTTGATCCCTGGATCAGGAAGATCCCCTGGAGAGGGAATGGCAACCCACTCCAGTATTCTTGCCTGGGAGAATCCCACGAACAGAGGAGCCTGGTGGGCTATAGTCCATTGGGTCACAAAGAGTCAGACGCAAGTGAGCAACTAACACTTTCTATTATAGGCAGCTGAGCTCCCCAGCCTCCCCTGTTCATACTCCCTAGCTTGCCTTTGCATCCCAGTCATGTTTAAATACAGTCTGATGTCTGCACAAAGCTGTCTATCAACTCCAACCGTCTGTACGTGCTATTGCTAGTGCTTAAAAGATTCATCCTTCTCATTCGTCTGGCTGAAATACAAGTTACCCTATAGGACTCAGTTTAGACATGGCAGCCAGTGGAAAGCTTTCTTAGACTCAGCAAATGGTTATGTAGCGCCCTTACCTCCTATAACACCAGGTACATCTTACAACAAAGAGCTTATCATGTTGGGGTGTAATTGACAAGTCAATGGTCTGCCTGCCTACTGGACAGTAAGCTCCTTGAGGACTGAAATTGCCTCATTTTCACCCCTATATCCCTACAGCTAGCACAATTCTTAACATATAATAGGGACTCAATTATATGTTGAGTGAATGAATGATATATGTTCACTGAAGCATGTTTAGGAGTAAAGCTAAATTTTTTAAAGAAAAGAAAATAATTATAAATCCCCAAATTTGAGACAACTCTTATTAATATTGTTGGCTTTCTTACTTCCAGTTGACTTTCTCTGTTGACTTCACTGCACATAAAGCTTTGAATACTTCTGTTTTCATTTACTGGGAGCATTTTCTTCTGTAAATACAGACTCTTTGGAAATATCACTTTAATAATTATAACAAGAAGATTGTCTTTTAGAAGTAACATAGTTTACTGAGATATTTTTTATTGTTAGGCTTTGTTACTTGCAATGTTTTGCTGCTATAAATAATGCTTAAATGGATATTTTTGCATCTCTGATTATTTCTCTGTAATATACTATGGAAATGAAATTACAGGGTGAAAATTTCACAGTTCTGAATGCAGTTGATCAAAATATCTACCGCAACGAGTGTAATACAGTCTTTTTTAAAGAGTGAAGATTTCAAAACAAAAAGGAGTAGCTCCTTTTTACCTGATATTTATTGGTCAATTGTATTGCATTCTTTTGTGAATTGTGTAACAGTAAGCTTTACCCATTTTTTCTGTTGGACTCTTAGTTTTTCTTATTTAAAAGTTCTCTGTACGTTAAGAATACAACCCTCAGTGAATTTTTTACAAATATTCCCAGCATGACATAATACTTTTTTTTTCTGACCACCATGCAGCATGCAGGATCTTAGTTCCCTGACTAGGGATCAAACCAGTGCCCCCTGTAATGGAAGTGCAAAGTCTTAACCACTAGACCACCAGGGAAGTTCCCCAGGGTGACATATACCTTTGATCTTATTCATGTTTTTAATATTCTGAAAAATTTTATACACATTTATCGGTCGTTTCATCTGTGAATTGTTCAACTGCTTTTCCATATAGAATTTGTTTCCCTACTTAGAGATATTCAGTGTATTTTTTCCTCCTTAGATATATACTTATAAGATACATCTTTTCATAGTGTGAGAAGGGCTTCCCAGTTGGCACTGGCAGTAAAGAACCCACCTGCCCCTGCAGGAGACATAAGAGATGCAGGTTTGATCCCTAGGTCAGAAAGATCCCCTGGAGGAGCGCATGGCAACCCACACCAGTATTCTTGCCTGGAGAATCCCATGGACAGAGGAGCCTCGTGGGCTACAGTCTGTGGGATCACAAATTGATGTGACTTACCACACATGCCCTTAGCATAAGATAGCTAGACTTTTTTCTTATGTATTTATTTTTTACAAACTAGGCGATTTTCCTGATACCTTCTCTTGAGCTTCAGTGAAATGGAAGGCAGCTATGCTAGCCACTGTACCACCATGACTTTGGCACCAATGAAATGTTATTTATTAAAGGCAACCATATTAAGCCTCTGAAGACGTAGCTCAGTGTTCACCATGAACTTTGTTTCCCCCTCAGGTGAGCAGGAGCCAGCTATAAGCAGTGATTCTGATATCTCACTGATCATGGCGATGGAGGTTGGACTGTCTGATGTAGAACTTTCCACTGACCAAGACTGCGAAGAGGTGAAATCTTGAAACGGCAAATAGAGAGAAGAGGGATGGTAGGATGCGAGGGGAAGGGAGGGAGGAGTGCCCCAAGATTGGACCCGGCACTCAACATCTCCAGAACACCTTGGCAACTCCAGGGCGCTCCACTCAAGAATGGTACCGCAAAGCAATATCCAAAGTCACGTTCATCAGGATGCAATTTCTCCGTCTCTGCAGCAGGCCCTGGCCTTGGCACCTGGGAAGCTGAAAGCTGATTTTCTCTCTCATGTCCTTGTAGACACACACTTCAGAAGTTCCCGAAACAGACTGAAAGGACACTCTTAGGGCTTCTTGGTTTCATTTCAGTTTTTCCTGGGGTCTTGTTTTCCTGTTTGGGGAATGTGGTTGATTTCTTCGTCGGTTTCTTTTTAAGGACTATGTGTAGTTTACTTTATGTTCACTCCTTTGTGTTTCCTTTGATTCACTCCAGCTTTCGTGCGGAGTTCTGTTTAGAAGCATCAGTTCCTGCTCTGACCAGTTTGTATTCCATCTCTGAGATTAATGGCCTTGACCTCTCAGCATGAAGTGTGCATGGCTTTGGGAAGTGCCTTGGCACCTTGAAACAGTCTAAGGCCAGCTTTCGTTTAGAATCTAAGTTCTTTTAAGTGGGTCTTAAAACTCCCAGCTGCCAGAGAGCCCAACACCAAGCTCTGAATCTGCGGAGGCCACTGCTCATGTTTTTCACTACACACCCTGGCTTCCACTTGCCCAGCTCTGTTAAGGACTCACGTGACTTGAGGAGGAAGCTCTAGGGAGGCACGTCAATCCTTCTGGGTCTTAGCAGTCTTTGACTGAAATGCTGAAATCACAATTTCCCTCTTGGAGCATTAGCGCCATTCCAAGTGGCTGTAGGGCTTGTCCGTCACTGGGACGACAAGCCTAATTTTCAAACCAGATACCACATACCCTTCCTGAAAGTGAACCGTCTGTTGCATTGGTTTCCCCAAGGCTACGACAATCTCTTGTTACCTCCACAAGTGGGTCCTGCAGGAGATGGAAGCTTTGGAAAAGATCCAAGCATCTTTGGATCCAACACAGAGCATCCAGGTCTTACTTTAATTCCAGTACACTTCTGTTCAACCTCACCAGACCTCGAGGAAGGATTTAGGTGAATCCTTAGGAAACTGCTTCCCAGGGCTCCCCCGAGTGCGTCCAGATACCAAGTGGGAGGTGGGAGGTGGAGTGTAATAGAAGACTCGATCTTAAAAGTACAGCGTGGGAATTGTTAAAATCAAGTTTCTCCTGACTGAGAGACAAAGTCAGAGGGAGAGGAAACGAGGTATCAAAATGAATTCTGAAAATCCACCTGGTGTTTTTAAACTCTTTATGTTTTTATTCTTTTTTTGTAACTATGACAGAGATGTGCTATTTTTTCAGTGGGCGATTTTGTAATACATTCGAGACTCTCCAGATGCGTGGATGACTAAGGCAGTTGTACATTGTTTCTCTGGACCATTAGATGGATCACCTCGACATCTGTGAAAGGCCAGGCTGCTGGGCATGGGTTACCTGGGAAAGAACGCTTCTCTCGTTGAGTTATTTACGTATGTGATGAGGCCCTTCTGCCTTGCCACACTCATCCTCGTGCAAAAACAGAGTTTGGTTCTGCTGTAAAACTGTGCTGCCTGCTGGAACACGGTGTAGATGTCAAGGGAGACCCCTGAAGGCGCTTTTTTCTCTGCCTTTAACGATTTCCTATTTGATACTTTCTAAGTAGGCAGCAAAGGCAGAGAAAATGGTCACCACCTTCAGAAATGTCACATCTCTGTAGGAGTCCAACACTTCCTGTCGTGAAATCCAGAGTGTCCAAGGCAGGGAAGAATAAAGGCAGTGCTGAATCCGGAGTCAGGAGGCGGAGATGAGCCGCGTGCTTGCTGGGCCTCGGCTTCAGCATCTGTAAAGAGAAGGTGTTTAACAAGATGATGCCCGAGGCTCCTGCCAGTCTTAGGACCACTAATGAGCATTTTGCCAGGGGGACCCATTTTTAGCGGTGAGTGATGACACGCAGCAGACTTTCTACCTTGGGCAGGCAGAGTTACTTGACATGTAACATATAACAACAGCTTTTTGAGACTCAGCACGCCTGTGTGGCTGAGACTGACTGTCTAAATAATGGAAGTTCTAAGGCCAAGGAGGAGTTGCTTTGTTTTGCCTTGCTTTAAAAAGCCACACTTAGTCACAGAGTCTGCAGTCTCTGGATACCTTCAAATCCTCGTTCTCAGTGTGGAATTCTTCATCTCAAGGTATTTCTTTTTCTAGGTCAGCAAAGGCCTGTACCACCTACCCCTCCTTCAGTCCACTTTGTCCAAAACAAAGTTTGGTATTAAGTCAAAGGGAATGAAGAGGATAATTATATAAATTGGATCCCATGCCCAGAGAGAAAATGCCTTTAGGATTGGTGGGTGTTCTCTCTTCCTGCTAGTGACCAGGTAGATCAGGAATTGGTTGCTTATGTGTGCCATAGCCCAGCAGCCCCAAAAAGATGCTGCCTAGGTGATGACGAGCCCAGGTGGCAGAGCTGAGTCCATGGACCTGACCCTAGGAAGGTTCTGCTGCAAGCTCCGTGAGTCTAGAAGGTTCTCCTTTACCAAAGACGTATTTCTGAAGAATTTTCCCATGACTTTGTTAATTTTAAGAAAAAAGAATAATAATTAACTGGCATGGAAGGGTTAAAAAAAAAATGGAAAGAGCCATTCCCACACAGATCATCCTCCCAAAGAATAAACCCTGACCTGGGCCCCCCGTGGCTCATAGAAAGTATCAAAGGACGTGGGAACCCTCTTGAAGCATCTGCAGACTTGATGTGCATTTTTCCGTAGGGTCTAGACCAGCACTCTCCAATAGAAATATAGTAGAAGTCCCACATGTAATTGCAAATTTCCTACTGGCCACATTTTTAAAAAGCGAAAGAAAACAGGTAAGAGTAATTTCCATAATATACTTCTTTGTTCCAACGTTACTGTTTCCACAGGTAATTAGTATAAAAAGTATTCATGAAATACTTGGCATTCTTTTTCATACTAAGTCTACTAAAGGCAGCGTGTGTTTGACAGTCACTCAGCTGTCCATTTGGACTGGCTAATGCTCCAGTCCTCAGCAGCCACACGTGGTTCATTGTCATCTTGGAGAACACAGGGCTAGAGCTTCTCCAATGTTCTCCCAAGATTCTCTGACCCTTACAAATAAAAGGGGTTAAAACCTAATTACCACTAGAGAGAACTGGATCCCACCCAGGTCGCCTAATGAGAGGCCCAGAGACCCACTTGTCTTATAACGGATAAATATTCAGAACATCCTTCCTGAAATTTTTACTGGGTCTGTTTAACCTTACCACAATTGTCCATGACCATTTGCTGTTACTTCCTTGACCAGTTTTTTTGTTTGTTTGTTTTTTAAAGAAGTCACCCAAAGCATGTTGGTTTGGTGCTGAGACAAAATTATATCCTTCACATCCACCCTTGGACGGATGTGTGGCATTCAGGAGCCAAACAGAATTCCATATTCTAGTACTGCAGATTTACTTCCACCCCTGGTCCCCCTGCAGATGGTCTTTTCCTAGTCCCAGTGGCCCCTAGCCCCATCACTTTGGCTAAAATGCATGGATTTGGGAGGAAAAAGTGGCAAGGTACATACTGACTCCAAACACGAGACTCTGTGTGGCCTTCTCAATACAGGAGAAGTCTTAGGAGCTTGTGACTTTCCAGCCTCAAGTTGGTGAATTATGATGCCCTGAAACTCAGAAACCAGCTCTCAACTCAGAAGTAAACATCCCCCTTCAGCCCCAAGGAGGTGGGCAAGAAAACGAGCATCCCCATTCCCTCAGAGTAATTTAGAGCCCCCTCTAGGAATTGCTGCATCCTGTGTGGCTGGTCCCTTTGGGCAGAACTGAGCTTCGATCATGAATAGAGTATCGATATTTTGATTTCATCTCTAGGTTTGGATCACCCCTAAAGTGTCAACTCTGTCATCCTGGCAGGGAGTGATGGAGAGCTTGGAGAAGGTAGAAAGTTAAAAGTAGCAAAGGCATCTACCTTTTCTGACGTCACTGAGTAATAATCATGACCATGGAGGCAAAGAGGGTGTTTTTTTGTTTTGTTTTTAATTGGGGGATAATTGCTTTACAATATTGTGTTAGCCTCTGCCATACAGCAACATGAATCAGTCATAGGTCAAAGAGGTTTCTCTGTTTTGTTTTCCCTCATTCTGCTGGAAACATCCTGCATGCTCCTGGGTCTGGATTCGGTCATCCCAACCCATGGTACCCAGGCTACTTCTGCTAGTGCTCTGACATTCCTGAAGCTGACATCCTTTCAGAACCAAAAACGATGACAGACAGCCTGTCTTGGATTCTTACTACCATCACGTTCATCAAGTCGAGATGAAAATTCTTGCAGAGCATTTAGTTGTCTGTTGAAGGCATCACCTGGACTGAAAACAAAGAAACCTCATCAAAGCAAAACCCTTTCAGAAAACCACAGAGAGAGTCACACCCTCTGTGGAGGGAGGCTCCAACTCTCTGTGGTAATAGAGCCTCTGAGGCCATTTCTGGTAGCATTTTTTAATAATACTTTCATTTAGATTTCTTTCCTTTTTTGTCTGGGTGTGTCTCTCTCTGCCTCTCTGACTGCCTATCTCTTTCTTTGTCTGCACACCCCCACATGCATCCTTTTCCCATCTTTCAGGACAGAAAACCCTTAGTGGATCTGAGGAGGTGTTGTTATTGTGATTACCGTCCCTCCTGTTGTTGACGTTTTTCTTCTTTTTATTGTGTGGCAGAATCTATCTCTGCACTTCTGATGAGGAAAACCAGTTGACTATAAAAGCAAATTAACTTCCTCTGTAGTGGAGTTTGCCTCATTTTCACTTCTCATGTCACTAATTTTATCACAGACCACCTCTAGCTTTGCCTTAAAAAAAAAAAAAAAAAGACTTCCTTTCCAGAAAAGTCTCCGAGGCAAATAATGGCAAGGTAACAATTCCAGAATGCTGTCTAATCTGTTATCTTCCACCCCCAGCATGTGCGACCTTCTCAGTCCACCACAGGCCCCCAGGGTTTGGATTTCTTGGAAAAACACATGGGCTGTACCGTATCCGATGTCCACTCCTGCTTCTTAACATCTCGGCACAAGAACTTGCTCTTTGTAAGTGATCTGAGAGGCCACTTCTTCCTCGAGACTGAAAAAGAAGCAAAAAGAAACCATTCCCCCAAAGTGAGGGACGCGTAGTTCCTTGTGAGGTGCCCTGCATCACAGAACTCCCTCTGTGTTATTTGCATGGCCAGAACTAAACAGTACTTTTGATGAGGGCAATTAAAAGGTGGTGAGGATACGGCTTCCTGATGACTCAGCGGGTAAAGAATCCTCCTGCAATGCAGGAGATGCAGGAGATGCCAGTTCGATTCCTGGGTCGGGAAGATTCCCTGGAGGAGGAAATGGCAACCCACTCCAGTATTCTTGCCTGAAAAATCCCATGGACAGAGGACCCTGCTGGGCTATAGTTTAGAGGGTCGCAAAGAGTCTGACACGACTGAGTAACTAAGCGCTCATGCACAGGGATGCTTTTACCCACAGGGAGTTAGAAAAGAAGATGGCAGGGAAAGTACATGGATGCTCTTCCTGAATCACTTTTAAATCAGAGGATTTAAAACTAAAATCCTCCAGTTTTAGAGCTGACCTCTTTGGGGGCTTGTGTTCGTCTTAAGGAGTTTAACACTTGTGAGTTAAACACTCCTGATTGCAAAGAAGGTTGGGATTATCTGAAAAATAAATTAATTCTGAGAAGCAGTTGTGCATTTCTCATCACTTACCTCTTACCTTCCTGCCCTCCCCCCCCATCTCATGACTCCAGGCCCCTTGTAATTTATAAAGACCCACAGATGAGTAGCCACACTGTGCTCTTTGACCTTTGGGTGTCACTAAATTAATCATCCCAAAACTCAAGCAGTGCATCCAGATCCTGGATGTAGACTCTTCATTATCAAGTCCTTTAATTGCAAACCCCTCTCATTCTGCAAAGGAGCTGCTGAGGTTATTTACATCTCTCTTTACTGTCCTCTAAATGATGCCTGTCTTGAGTGCTTCATGATCAAGTGGCTTCTCCAGAAATCTCCGTGATTAAAGACCTTCTTATCCTTGTGCTACTGTTAACATTTGCATTTACCACCAAGCCATTCTGTCTCTGGCCACTGGACAAATATTTGTTGAGGATAATAATAAGTCAAAAACATGTATCTCTCCAGAGGCTCTGTAGGTCTGAAGAGAGGGAGGGAGAAAACCCATGGAGAAGGTAGCTCATTCTGAGTCACCTAAAGTCGTTGCTTGGCAGGACATCGGTGGTCTTGTCATCCTTACTGAAGTGAAAGACTTGGAGAAGCAGAGAACATCAGATGGGGACCATGTGTACTGTATAAACCAAAGACCATCCAAACATGTGTCCACCATCCCAATGGACACATGTTTCTTCCAGTGGCTAGTGTAACTTTTTCCCAATGTGCTCATAAATAAAAGTGAAGTTGGTTCACTTGGTCGAATGAAACTGTGAATGAAATCTGAGGGGGTTTTCTCTTGCAGGCTGGATTTCTCTTATGAAATCCAGAAATCTGAAAAAAAAAAAAAGCATCATGGCCTTACTACTGCACCATCTTGACAGTCGAGTGCTTAGGCTCCTTTTCCCTCAGAAGTTTCAGACAAATTGAGCGCTTTATTGAACTCAGAATATTGTTCTCTTTGAGAATGTGAAGATTTTAAATAGCCAAAGAATTTTCGTGTATAAGAGCTAGTTAATTATAGCATATCCTGCTCTTTTGAAGAAAATACCAAACTTTGCCTGTGGTAATGGATCGTGAAGCAATGGCAGGACTATTAACTTAAGGACTCTTCAGTCTGTGTTTGCGTTGGCGTCTACGGTACTTAGTGTTAAACGGGATGTTATTGCAAGGGAGCAGGGTGCCCTCTGCTGGAATCCTCACCATTATCCTTTCAGCCAGCTCATCTGACGAGAGTCACCATTTCCTCAACAACTAGTAGTGATTTGCCTTTTATTGTAGTTTCCTCAGTAGTTGAGAATTTGGTCCACTTTTGTCAAAATAGGGAGGAACGTCACAAACTCTGAAAACTGGAGGAGGGTCCCATGGAACATCTCTCTGTCAGCAGCCCCCTTCTTCCACAAAATGTTGAAAGAATATTGTTTGCTCTGTTTGCAAAGGAGATGCCTCTGGCTGGAATGTTTGTACAGAGTTCTAAGACAAGGGCCTCATTGTTTTGTAACAGTATCTCAACTTTTTTCTTGTCAAATTGCAAAGGAAGATCAATAAACAGATTTCTTTCACATGAATGTAAATGGTGTGAGATACTGACGTGTTTGTACGTGTACATAATATATTTACTTCCTGCTTTCACATTAGTAATCTGAAATGGTTGTACCATTTTATAATTAGAAAGAGATGTCGAGGTGGGGGAGGGGAGGGAGGGGTTGTTATTTTTATAGTGAGATGTCCCTTATATTTAGAAAACTTGAAGTAATTTTGTACTTGTGAAAAGTTACATTCCATTCATTTCTTGAAAAAATAATGGGTGTTATTCTTCTAAATGTTCACAAGCTGGAAGGATGATTGTTCTAGTTTCTGGGAAGAGCCTCCCAAGCAGTATATACAAGACACTGATTCTGTGGACTGCAGATCAAGACCAGCAACTGACAGCTCAGCAATGTGAAAAGGAAAGAAAAACCAACTTATTTTAACCTCTTTAGGTAGGATATTATTATTTCCGTTGGGGGGAAAAAAATCTCCTACAAAGAATGAATTTACCATTCAGAAATAGTTCAGACATGACATCTTAAGTCAATGTCTAGTCCCTTCCTACTAACAAGAAAAAAATTCAGTGGATTTATTACCCACCCCCCACCCCCTGCCAACACAGATTAAGCGCTTTCATTGTAAAACGAATGACATCACTGTTAGAATTTTACTCAGCGGCCCCTTGAGGTCTGAAGATCCCACGTATAATGGTCCCTAACTCATTCTCACAATACTCAGATTATGAGACTGTTCCTTGTTTTATTTGCCACATGACTCAAAATCACCAAAGTTACTCCCCACGGCATTTTCACCAGTAACTTCTTATTTGGACTTTGGTTTGTTCTTAATTGTTAAAAAAAAAAATTTTAGTAGTGAATTATGTAGCTGTTCTACCCAAACATTATCTTCTATACAAGTCACAGGCATATTTAAATGATTAGTTCAGATGGTGTAGTTATTGAGTTTCATTTTGTTTTTTTCTGTATAAATCTCTTTTTCTTCTTCCCCACCTCAGGCACCTACCTTACTCCTTCTAAAGCACTTTATATCCCTCTTGAAATACACAGAAGTTTAAAAGAAACCATCTTTAACAGGAATTGTCTTCTATTAGGAGACACAACTTTTATTTTGATTTTTTCTATTCTCTATGTGCTTGGAGAGCAGAAGCTGTTGTCTCATACAGGCTAATGATAAGATATTAAGGATAATAATTGGAATCATTCAATCATACAACATGGCTCTTTTTATTATATAGAAGACTATCATGTAAATAAGTGCAATCGTGTTCTTCTGTAAAGTTCAAAAAACATGCAGTTATGAAAATTTGAAAAGGATTGTGAATTCCAGGAAATTCCATTGCAAAATTTTGTTTGGTTTTGTTTTTTAATAAAATGGAACCTGAGGCGTATGTTTGTGTCATCCTTTACCTAACTGTAACCTCATCTGGGATTCCACGGTGGAACTGTGGGTGAGAAAACATCCATATTTATCGCTGTCATGATTGTGTTCAAAGAACAAGAGATTTTAATAACTTCTTTATCTCTCTCGGGTAAGTCAAATGCCAGGTAGACCTCCTCTTAGCTCTGTGCCTCTAAGTGAAGTAATTAAAAAGATTTTGAGGGAGTTCCCTGGAGGTCCAATGGTTAAGACTCTGTGCTTCCAATGCAGAGGGTGCGGGTTCAATCCCTGGTTGGAGAACTAAGGTCCCACATGCTGAAAATTAAAAATTGAAAACAATATAGATTTCGAGCAGCTCAGCAGAAGAATGGCTGCTGAAGTCTCTTGAAATGTTGTTGGGTAGGAACCGAACACTTGATCTGAGCTACCAGTGGGCAGATCACCCTAAAGAAGGTTACACTGCGGAGCCCACCAGATGGGCTGGGGCAGCAAGTCCTCATTTATACGTACTTGTACACGTCTAACAGGTTTTAAACAGCAATTTGTTCACATTAGCAAGGTGGGAATGCCAGCCTATGGAAGTAGGAAAGGAAGATGAAAAAGGGGAGAGGTACCCTATTTGTTGTTTTCACCCACCAGGCAGGCCCTGGTGTGGCTCAGAGCCTCTGGGTCCGGCCCATCCAAGATGCCAATGTGTCACCTCGAGGCAGGTAAGTCGTACGTGCCTGGTGTGGTTCAACTTATGACGGAAGCCTTCCACCTGGCCTGGCCCACCTCCAGAGGCTGTGAACACTACACTATTTGCTGGCAAAAGCCAAGCAAGCCATGTTGGATGCCCTGGCCTCCCAGAGCTGCTTCCTGCCCAAGTGACCACTGCTGTGTGAATGGCTGGAAAGCATCAGGGGCCAATCCATGCTTCATTCCTAGGTCAGAGGACATTTGAAGGAGATCGTTGGGAACTGTGCCTGTGCCACATTGGGAGCCACTCTCCATTTTGCTCATGCCTCCACGATCACAAGGTTGATCTCCCCAAGCACCTGTGATCACCAACAAAGCTGCCATCTGGGGTGGAAGCTATTACCCAAGATCTGGAAGCCATCCCTCCTGACTCCGTCATCCATGGTCCTTCCACTAGAGCAGGGGCTCCTGGACTGAGAAATGTGTTCAGTGGGACCCATTCTCACCATGTTAGGAACTTCAGCAGCCAAGTCCCAGGGGCAACTCCGCTGGAACAAGGCTTCGTACAAAACACGGTAACTATTAACAACTTCCAAGCAGGTCTTCACTAAGTCATCACTGTTCCTCTCTGTCAAGGGCTGTAGTTTTCAACACTGTGCTGGATGAGACCACTTGCAGAGAATGTGTAGGTCTTTGAGGTAGAATAAACCTGCTGGACCTTGTTTCCCACTTCAGAGTGTTGTCCCTGCTCCAGCTGTAACAGGAAAAGGGCCGCATGCACAGCCTGCTCCGCCAGCCTGGTGCCCACGTCCCCTGGAGCAGAGATGTCACCGGGGTGACAGAGTCACCAGGGGCCCTCAGAGTCACCTGTCTGTCAAGTAGCAGACAGTGGTGACCACATGGCTTATTTACCATTCATTCAGGAAGTAGAGGCGCTGCCCTTTTAGACACTCCACTTCGTGGGCTTTTAAGAAGCCATGCAGTATACTCATTGTTTCAAGAATGGAGAAGGCAAAACTCCGCAGTGCTTTGTAATAAGCCAGCTGGGCCAACTTGACCACCCAGTTTCCTAGACTGTTAGCGCCCATATTTGGAGTACTAGCTGCTAAATCGCTATTCAAAACATAGGAAAATGTGTTTAGGGACTTCCCTCGTGGTCCAGTAGGTCCCAATACAGGGGGCTATGGTTCGATCCCTGGTCAGGGAACTAGATCCCACATGCTGCAACTGAGTTTGCATGCCACACAAGACCCGGTGCAGCCAAACAAATAAGAAAGAAAAAGTGTTGAGTTCTTTTCTAAGTCTCACAATCCTTTCTACGCCAATGTCAGCATTCCCACTCATCTCCTCGCCTTGGTTGAATGATTCGTTCCACCAGATTGGGGAAACAGGCCTGATAGGGGAAGAAGTGGGTTATTTTGGCTCTGTGATAATTACTATACATAGAGTGAGGGTACCAACTGACAAGAAATTCAGTACCTAGACAGGTTTCGTTATTTCTGAGATGTTTTAGAACCATGGTTCCATCATTCTTAGGGATCCAACAACAGAAATTAGTTTGCACAGTATTTCATCCCGCTGGTTGGTAGAGTCACCCTCAGGTCTCACAGTGACTCTCTGCTCTTGGCAGTAAGCATAAGGAACAGGGAGGGACTTCCCTGGTGATCCAGTGGCTAAAACTCCTCGCTCCCAACACAGGGGGCCCTGGGTTGATTCCTGGTCAGGGAACTAGATGCAACAATGAGGTGGTGCAGTCAAATAAATAAAAATATCTTTTAAACTGTCTCCCTTCCCTCCGCGCCTCTCCCCCCCATAAGCCTACGACCACTTTCAGACTTCAGAACACATCTCCTAGAGATGCATACTTAGTGGTGGTCAACCAACCAAAAAAAATTAAGAGACTTTTCCGCTCCATCAAAGATCAGGAGATGGTTCGATCCCACATGCCTTGGGGCCAAAAAAAACAAAACACAAAGCAGAAGTAGTATTGCAACAAATTCAATAAAGACTTAAAAAAAAAACCATGCTTAGACGTCCCTTCATCCATCTGCAGTCGCATACCCTGGCACAGGTAGAATACCACCAAAGTCTCCAACGGTGGGTGGGGGGCGGGGAGGGGCGTGCGTATGAGGGGAGCCGGTATTTGCTGGCAGGTCCCTGGTGGCTCAGTCGATACAGAATCTGCCTGCTATGCAGGAGACCTGGGTTCGATCCCTGGGTTGGGAAGAGCCCTTGGAGGAGGGCATGGCAGCCCACTCCAGTATTCTTGCCTGGAGATTCCACGGTCAGTGGAGCCTGGTGGGCTGTAGTCCACAGGGTTGCAAAGAGTCAGGCACAACTGAGGGACTAAGCACACACGTGTAGAAGTTAACAATGAGACTCGCCCAAGCCCTCAGACCTTTCTTTTGTGGAAGACATTCCCACTCTGTCCCCTGTGGAAACATCCAGAAGGTCAGATCGTAGTCATGATGCCCCTCCCCCCACAACCTAGGCCCTCATTCTGTGCCTCGCTCCAACGTTCCTGCCTTCTTTGTTCTTAAGGATCATTCACTAAATAGGGGAGAAACCAGAGCCAGTTTTCATTGGCGGGCACAGCCCTTGGTTGCTATGAGCGCTGTACACACAACACAGCTGTCATTGGTATTATAGATCTAACGGGAGCCAAGGGTCTCAAATCTCTAAGGGAAAAAAAAAAAAATTTCAGGACTTTGGAATAACATCAATATCTATAAATAAATGTGAGCTCAGAGAAGTTAATTACAGAATACAAGAACACAACAGTTAGACCCGGGAATAAGATTGGGCCCAGGCCTGGTGTCACACCAGCAAAACCCCTGTGCACCTAACAACACATAGCCTTTCCCGAACAATCGAGAAAATCAGAAGTGGTCCATTTGCCTCATATTACTTTCTTTTTCTGTCTTTTTTGGAATGAGGAGGAGGAGAAAAGGGAGGATGTTATTTAGGGCCAGAGTTTGGGCTGACAATGTTGGGTTTCCCAACCCCTTTGCCAGAGACCCTGGGGCTGCTTCCATAAATGGGCAGGCATCTCCAGACTGCTCAAAAATCTCAGGAATGGAAAGCAAAAAACCCCTGAAAGTTGAATATTATTAGATTGATAGGAAGATCGCTGTTTAGTCAGGGAACACTCCCTGAACAGGAACAGTTCTAATCCGGAGACAGAAATAGGATGGATGCAACCATAGTCTCCAAGCAGGAACATGTGCAAACACACACACACCATCCACAAGGTGGGTCCCAGGGAATGTTGCCTAATTTTAGTTGTGAAAGAAAGCACTTTGCCTTAAGATCCCAATGTGAGGTATTAGGCTCTACACTCATTCTTTCAAAATAAAATTAGTTACAGACTTTGCTGATGGCACAATGGATAAGAAGAATCTGCCTGCCAATGCAGAGAACGTGGGTTCAATCCCTGGACCAGGAAGATTCCACATGCCACGGAGCAACTAAGCCTGCGCACCAACTATCGAGCAGACGCTCTAGAGCCTATGAGCTGCAGCTACTGCAGCCCATGGACCAGAGCCCGTGCTCCATAGCAACTGAAGCCATGGCAAAGAGAAGCCTGAGCATCCCAACTAGAGAAAACTCATGCAAAGATGGGATGGGGAGGGAGGTGGGAGGGGGGCTCAGGATGGGGAACACATGTACACCCATGGTGGATTCATGTCAAAGTATGGCAAAACCACTACACTATTGTAAAGTAATTAGCCTCCAATTAAAATAAATAAATGTATATAAAAAAAAGACCCAGTGCAGGCAAAAATAAACTAAAATTATTTTTAAAAAATTAAAAAGTGAAATTTGTTATGATGTTGTACCTTCCAAAACTGACTCATAGTCAGCAACGTCCCATTCTTGTAGTTCTACAACACTGAGACTTGCTTAACAGGAAGCAGAGGAGTGGATTGTCTTTCCCATATATTATGAGGAATCAGATAGCCAAAGAAAATCTCCAAACTACAGAATACTTAAAAACATTGGACAAAATATTTAAAAATCTTCTTTGAAGTGAAGTGAAAGTTGCTCAGTCATGTCCGACACTTTGCGACCCCATGGACTATACAGTCCATGGATTTCTCCAGGCCAGGATACTGGAGTGGGTAGCCGTTCCCTTCTCCAGGGGATCTTCCCCACCCAGGGATCAAACCCAGGTCTCCTGCATTGCAGGGGGATTCTTTACCAGCTGAGCCACAAGGGGAGCCCTTCTTTGATGAGTAGCTAAATTGGTGGGAAAGTAAGAAAACTTCTTGAAAGCCAGAATTTATAAGAAAATACTACCCAGAGAGGAAACTGGAACTCCAGACCCAGAGGTTCCCCTGGGCAATGTGCTGACCCCTGTTGGTCCAGGGATCCACAAATTCTCTTCTGTGAAGGGCCAGGTCAATATTTCAGGCTTTGTGAGTCACATATGATTTTTGTCACTTTCTTTCATTGTTGTTTTAACAACCCTTTTAAAAGGTAAAACTGTCCTTAGCTCAAGGACACAAAAGCAGTCCACAGGAAGGGTTTGTGTTTCTCCTGAAGGGAACAGGGACAAAGTTCAGAATCAGAGACCATGTCCCCAAATCAGCACCCGCAGTGGCAGATACACTAGGAAAACCTCAGTGGGTAAACTGGAAAAACATGCCTGCAGAAGGAGTCGGGACAGGTGTTTACCAGTGAAGGACTTGGTTCCAGATAAAGTGGGGTGGTTCCTCCCACCCCACTTGTCACCTCAGATGCCCCAACCACAGGCAAGCCCTCTAGTGAGCCCAGGACCAGAATCCAGGTATGAATATATATATTCATTTATGCTATTTTAAAATTACACAAAAGAGTTCCAGAAAAACATATATTTCTGCTTTATTGACTATGCCAAAGCCTTTGACTGTGTGGATCACAATAAACTGTGGAAAATTCTGAAAGAGATAGGAATACCAGACCACCTGATCTGCCTCTTGAGAAACCTATATGCAGGTCAGGAAGCAACAGTTAGAACTGGACATGGAACAACAGACTGGTTCAAATTGGAAAAGGAGTACGTCAAGGCTGTATATTGTTATCCTGCTTATTTAACTTATATGCAGAGTACTTCGTGAGAAAAGCTGGACTGCAAGAAACACAAGCTGGAATCAAGATTGCTGGGAGAAATATCAATAACTTCAGGAGCCTGGTGGGCTGCAGTCCATGGAGTCGCTAGGAGTCGGACACAACTGAGAGACTTCACTTTCACTTTTCACTTTCATGCATTGGAGAAGGAAATGGCAACCCACTCCAGTGTTCTTTCCTGGAGAATCTCAGGGACGGGGGAGCCTGGTGGGCTGCCGTCTATGGGGTCGCACAGAGTTGGACACGACTGAAGTGACTTAGCAACAGCAGCAGATATGCAGATGACACCACCCTTATGGCAGAAAGTGAAGAGGAACTAAAGAGCCTCTTGATGAAAGTGAAAGTGGAGAGTGAAAAAGTTGGCTTAAAGCTCAACATCCAGAAAACGAAGATCATGGCATCTGGTCCCATCACTTCATGGGAAATAGATGGGGAAACAGTGGAAACAGTGTCAGACTTTATTTTGGGGGGCTCCAAAATCACTGCAGATGGTGACTGCAGCCATGAAATTAAAAGACGCTTACTCCTTGAAAGAAAAGTTATGACCAATCTAGATAGCATACTGAAAAGCAGAGACATTACTTTGCCAAAAAAGGTCTGTCTATAGTCAAGGCTATGTCATGTATGGATGTGAGAATTGGACTGTGAAGAAAGCTGAGCACCAAAGAATTGATGCTTTTGAACTGTGGTGTTGGAGAAGACTCTTGGGAGTCCCTTGGACTGCAAGAAGATCCCACCAGTCCATTCTGAAGGAGATCAGCCCTGGGATTTCTTCTGAAGGAATGATGCTAAGGCTGAAACTCCAGTACTTTGGCCACCTCGTGTGAAGAGTTGACTCATTGGAAAAGACTCTGATGCTGGGAGGGATTGGGGGCAGGAGGAGAAGGGGATGACAGAGGATGAGATGGCTGGATGGCATCACTGACTCGATGGACATGAGTCTGAGTGAACTCTGGGAGTTGGTGATGGACAGGGAGGCCTGGTGTGCTGCAATTCATGGGGTCGCAAAGAGTCAGACACGACTGAGCGACTAAACTGAACTGAACTGAACTGAAAATTACACATATAAGTGATATGTAGTATTTTTCTTTCTCTGCCTGATTTATTTCACTAGGCATAATATTCTCTAGATCTGTCCATGTTGCTTCAAATGGTAGTATTTCATTTTTTACAGCTGAGTAATATTCCATTATATATATTTTATGTTATAAATGTATATATGTATGTATGTATATATATACAATGGATAAAGAAGATGTGGTGTGTATATGTGTGTGTGTATATACACCCCACATCTTCTTTATCCATTCGTCCGTTGAAGGACACTTGGATTGTTCACTTGAGTAAGCTATAGTAAATAGTGCTGCTATGAACACTGGGCTGCATATATCTTTTCAAATTAGCATTCTCACTTTTTCTGGATATATACAAATAAAGGTATATACAAATAGAAACAGACTCATGAATATAGAAAATAAGCTGTTGGTTACCAAAGGGGAGAGGGAAGGCTGCTGCTGCTGCTGCTGCTGGTAAATCACTTCAGTCGTGTCCGACTCGGCAGGAAGGGACAAATTAGGACTATGGGATTAAGAAATACAAACTGCTACATATAAAATAGATAAGCAACAAGAATGTACTGTATAGCACAGGGAATTATACCCATTATCTTGTAATAACCTATAATGGAATACAATCTGCAAAAATATTGGATCACTGTGCTATACATCTGAAACTTATATAATATTGTAAATCAACTCTACTTCAATTTTAAAATAATAAAATAAAAATAAAGGGACCTATCTAGTGGTGGAGTGGATAAGAATCTGCCTACGAATGCAGAGGACAGGGTTCAATCCCTGATCTAGGAAGATTCCACCTGCCGTGGAACAACTAAGCCAGTGAGCCAAAACTACTGAGCTGGTGTGCCACGGCTCTGGAAGTCTGCATGCCTAGATGGAGCCTGTGCTCTGCAGCAAGAGGAGCCACCGCAATGAGAAACCCGTACAGAGCGACCAAGAGAGCTCACCACAGCTAGAGAAAGCCTGTGGGCAGCGAACGAAGACCCAGTGGGGCCAAAAAATACATAAGTGAAAATCTTAAAAATAATAAAATAAATTGGCCCAGACTGATAGTTGCACTAAAGTATTTGGTAGAATCAAACTCACATTGTCCCTGGAGAAACAGTCTTAAGTTCAGGCTGCAAAGAAATCCTAACAAACCAAGTTCCAAAGGAATATGGACAATCTCCACCTGACTGGCAGGGCCACAGCCACACTGCATATGTCCCTGGCTCAACCATGTAGCCTCAGGACCCAGGAGGAGTTCAAGGCACAGTTACTAACGACTGGTCTGTCCTGGCCTCGCAGTAAAGGCCCAAAGCAGAAGTACCACGTCTCCCAACTAGAGGGTGCTGTACCCACAGAGCACAACCCTTTAGCCCAAAGACCCTAGTCCAGGCCAGCATTATTAATGCAACACATAGCATGTGAGAAATTGCTGCTTCTGACTCCGAAAAACTAAGCCCACAATGACCTTCAAGGAATACATAATGTTTACGATCAATGGTAAGGACTTGAGTGTCAGACTCGGTTGCATGTTCCTGCACCAGGCATTCAGCTAGTGTCAGGGCCTACAGACACCATATGGTGTGTCCTACACCTAGTGAGTGAAGAAAGTGCTGTCATTATGCCCATTTTATAAGTTCTAATAGTGAAGCTTAGGAGGTAACATATCCAGGATCAGTTCAGTTCAGTCACTCAGTCATGTCCGACTCTTTGCAACCCTATGTACCGCAGCACGCCAGGCCTCCCTGTCCATCACCAACTCCTAGAGTTCACCCAAACCCATGTCAATTGAGTCGGTGATGCCATCCAACCATCTCATCCTCCATCGTCCCCTTCTCCTCCTTCCCTCAATCTTTCCCAGCATCAGGGTCTTTTCCAAATGAGTCAGCTCTTCACATCAGGTGGCCAAAGTACTGGAGTTTCAGCATCAGCATCAGTCCTTCCAATAAATACTCAGGACTGATTTCCTTTAGGATGGACTGGTTGGATCTATCCAGGATCACTCAGGTGCTAAGTAGAAAAACTGCTCACACACCCAAGTCTTTCTGGCTCATAAAAGCTGTTCTTCACCACATTACATTGCCTCCCCTCTTCTGAATGGAGAGCCTGGCAAGTTTCTCTAGCTCTACAACACACAAGAGAAGAGACTTAAACAAGGTAACTTTGTTTTTCAGTGGAGAGATGTCACTGTGTCAAATCTGACTTCCACAGTGATAAGTCATATTGCTAGTGTGTCCCCGTGTAAGATGTGATGTGAGTGTTACTTCACCTCTGTGATCTTCCTCCCAAAACCCTCCTTCCAAATCAATGACCGATACTATCAAAATCAGACTTCCCTGGTAGCTCCGTGGTAAAGAATCCACCTGCCAATGCAGGGGACACAACTTCGATCCCTGGTCCAGAAAGATTCCACATGCCTCAGAGCAACTAAGCCCGTGTACCACAGCTACTGAGCCTGCACTCTAAGCCCATGAGCTTCAACTGCAGAAGCCTGGGGACCTAGAGTCTGTGTTCCACAAAAGAAGCCACCACGACGAGAAGCCCACAGGCTGCAAGGAAGAAGAGCCGCCACTCATTGCAACTAGAGAAAGCCCACACAAAGCAATGAAGACCCAGCAGAGCCAAAAGTTAAGTAAATAAAATGATTTTAAAAGCTGTCAAGATCATCAAAAACTAAGTCACAAAAACTCTCAGAGATCAGAGGGGCCTAAGAAGACATGATGATGACATGTAGTATCTGGGATGGGATCCTGGGGCAAAAAAAGACATTAGGGAAAAACTCCTAAAGAAAAAAAAAAAAAATACAGGCTGGAGTTTAGTTCATAGCAATATACCAGTGTTGACTTTAACTGTGACAAATGTACCAGGGTGATGTCAGATCTTAACAACAGGGAAAACGAAGTGAGAGGCAACAGGCACTCTCCATACTATCTAACTTTCCTCCAAGTCTGGTGGTGGTGGTGGTTTCGGTGGTTTAGTCGCACAGCTGTGTCTCTTTGTGACTGCGTGGATTGCAACCCGCCTGGCTCCTCTGTCCTTGCAATTCTCCAGGCAAGAATACTGGAGTGGGTTGCCATTTCCTTCTCCAGGGGACCTTCTTAGCCCAGGTACTGAACCCAGGACTCGTGCATTGCAGATGGATTCTTTACCGACTGAGCCACCTAACTGCCTACCATTCTAAATTAAGATTATTTTAAAAGAGATGTTCTTTATCAAATGTATGAACCCAGTAAATTGCTAAAAACACAGAAATTGGTATTTGATGCCATTGAGATTTGTCCTTCTCCAGAAATTTTTAGAACAGAACAGAGTACTCAGTATCCTGAAGAGTTCAGATGTTCTTGAAGCAGGAGACTGGAACAAATCATTTCTGGACATTAATTCCAGATTTTCCAACACTATATAAGTCTGTTATTGTTGTTCAGTCACTAGGTCATGTCTGACTCTTTGTGACCCCCCAAGGACTGCAGCACACCAGGCTCCTCAGTGATTTGGAAGAATTGTTAATGAATTGTGTAAATCAATTGTATAAATTTGTGATTTGTATTGTTACAATGACTCTTCAATTCAGAGTCGTTGGAAAATGCACCGAATTAGAAGCTAATCATTTGTAATTATATGTCAGAGTGATTGCGAAGGTAATGAGTAGGTTTCTTAGCTGGTACACAGAAATTACATTTAATGTTGGATGGTAAACCACATACACACAAAAGCACTGAATGTTAGAAACACTTGCCCTTTGTGGGGCCTTTGTGTCGTTGACCTGTTTCTTCCAGTAGGGGGCGCTCTTGACCATCAAATGGAAAAGGTGACCTGGCTTTGGAGAATAGAGGTACTAGATGCCACTTGCGGAGAAGGCAATGGCACCCCACTCCAGTACTCTTGCCTGGAAAATCCCATGGACGGAGGAGCCTGGTGGGCTGCGGAGGAGCCTGGTGGGCTGCAGTCCATGGGGTCGCTAAGAGTCGGACACGACTGAGCGACTTCACTTTCACTTTTCACTTTCCTGCATTGGAGAAGGAAATGGCACCCCACTCCAGTGTTCTTGCCTGGAAAATCCCATGGACGGAGGAGCCTGGTGGGCTGCCGTCTATGGGGTCGCACAGAGTCCGACACGACTGAAGCAACTTAGCAGATGCCACTTGGAACAGAATTTGCAGGCTAACTTTGAGAACGACTAATTACTCAGAAATCTTCTCCAGGAATACTTGTACAGTAGGAAAGGGAGGCCATACAACACCAACCAACATGGTTGCAGTAACAGATGTTTCGGAGAAGGAAGCAAGTGTATTGGACTAAACCAGAAAACCCTATGTAAGTACAGAAAAACCCAAACGAACTTTTTGGCCAAGTCACTATTACTGAAACGATGTGTCCCATGATGAAAAGCAGGTTAGAAATGTCAAAACTAAAAGTGCCTTCTCCCCAGCCAGACCCGTGTTCCTGAAAAGTCTTGTGGAAGGAATATTCTTACAGTAGCATCTCTTCACTAATTGGCCACAAATGTCTTACTCCATATAGCATTTCACAAGATAGCTCATGCATTTATTCTTTACCTTAAACATAGTTGCAAGAGCAGCCCTTACACATGCGCGTGCACACACACACACACACACACATACTGACCCAATGTCCTTCTCTTTCTATTAAGTCCAAGTCCAACACATAATCCTTAACATGATTTCCTTAGTTCTGTGTAATCTGGCCCTTAACACCCTCCAGAATTATTTCATAACACTCTCCACTCACTCCCAGGGCTCCAGACCCACTCCCTTTCTTCGAGCTCATGTCCATCTGCCCTTTGGATCTCACCTCAGCCACTACCTCTTGGAGGAAGCTTCTCTCACCCCTAGGTCAGATGGCCCTGTTAAACGCTTACATAGCACTTTATACTTTGCCCTCATAGCTCTAATGACAGATCAACAGCATATACTAAAGGTAGCACTAGACAATGTCCAGCGTTAATAATTCACTTCTGTGATCGGTAGGTTGGTATCCGTTTTCCTCTCTAAATCACATGTTCCTTAAGATTGGGGTTCAGGTTTTTATTCTCCATAGATCCCAGTGCCCAGAGCAGGATCTGGCTCAGAGTAAGTTTTCTATATGTCATTGTACAATAAATAACCCAAGGATAGACTGAGTCCCTGCCAGCAGTCCAGCTCCCAACTACCTGTTTTATTCTTTTCATACAAAAACAAAAAAAAAAATTTACCCAGGAATTAGAATTAGTAATATCTGAGTGTTGTATATCAAGCTGTTTGGGAAATTGAGGGAAAATAATGTAAGCAGAGCACTTCAGTGTTAGCTGCAAAATATGTGGGAAAAGAATAGACAAGAGTAAGAGATTAGATGGCATAGAGCAAAAATTGTATCATACTTGAGACAAGTCATCAGAGGGGCATTTCTTCTAGAGAAGTATCTCTTGGGATACCAGTGTTGATGGGGAGCAGATGAAGTATTGGTATTAATTCAGGTGGGGCAGGCTATTATTATCAAACCAGGGACCTGGGAAACTCAGTCCCAGACTCAGATCAGCCTCCCCTAGCAAAGCGAGGCTGTACTGAGAGAAAGAAAGCTAGAAAAATGCCAGGGAAAGCCGTACTCCATGCAGGACTCTGCTAAGCTGGTCTACACCAATTAAGATACTCCATTAGCTGAGGCTTTGCTATGAGAAGTTCAAGTTGTCCTATCTTCAGCCAATGGGCTTTTCTTTGAGTTGACTCCTAAGTCTTTCTCATTAAATTTTTTTTAATATTTCTTTATTTATGGCTGCATCAGGACTTAGATGCAGTATATGGGATCTTAGTTCCCTGACCAAGGATAGAACCTGTGTCTCCTGCATCACAAGGCAGATTCTTTACCACTGCACCACCAAGAAAGTCCCCTAAGTCCTGATGATATTGCTACTCTTAAAGAGCATTGCCGCTGTCTTGGTGTAATGAATGTTTCAGAGTTACCTTGTACATTTCCTGCCACAAAGATGGAATTCTTCATAGCTCTAAGAAATTATATCAATGGGCACTAACAATCCTCTTTGCTACTGGCTTGGTTATTATTGTTTCTATGCCTCTTCAGAGATATATACAATTAAAAAAAAAGGGGGGGGGGGGAGAAAAAATACCTCCTGAGTTCACAGTGACACTTTCACTTCAAGTTTAGTCCTGCAAAGCTTTTAACCACTTCTCTGTTACATCTGTATGCATCTTCTTTATCCTGTAATGAGAAATCTAAATCTCAAGGACACAAGTAATGAAAGAATGACAATATCTATTAATTATTCAGTTATCCTATACCGCACACACAGACTCAGAAAAACAATGTTCATATTTCTGAATTTACTACTTCTGATGAGATTAAAATCCATTCCTGCTGACCTCAGAGGAAGTAAAGCCAGAGAGATAAATAATAAACAGATTCTCTTTGTCCACAGTGTGTAGGTTCCATGACATCTACTCTCTTAACAAAGCTTAGCCCATTTTCTGAAATGCTGAGTTAAGTTACTCAGGCCAAAGACCCTTGTAAAAACTTATTTTTTTATGGGATAAAATAGAAACAAATATAGATAATATGTATATTTGTTGTTCAGTTGCTAAGTCCTGTCTGACTCTTTTGCAACTCCATGGATGGTAGCAAAAGAGCAAAATGGTTGTCTGAGGAGGCCTTACAAATAGCTGAGAAAAGAAGAGAAGTAAAAGGCAAAGGAGAAAAGGAAAGATATACCCATTTGAATGCAGAGTTCCAAAGAATAGCAAGGAGAGATAAGAAAGCCTTCCTCAGTGATCAATGCAAAGAAATAGAGGAAAACAATAGAATGGGAACGACTAGAGATCTCTTCAAGAAAATTAGAGATACCAAAGGTACATTTCATGCAAAGATGGGCTTGATAAAGGACAGAAATGGTATGGACCTAACAGAAGCAGAAGATATTAAGAAGAGGTGGCAAGAATACACAGAAGAACTGTACCAAAAAGATCTTCATGACCCAGATAACTACAATGGTGTGATCACTCACCTAGAGCCAGACAACCTGGAATGCAAAGTCAAGTGAGCCTTAGGAAGCATTACTGAGAACAAAGCTAGTGGAGGTGATGGAATTCCAGTTGAGCTATTTCAAATCCTGACAGATGATGCTGTGAAAGTTCTGCACTCAATATGCCAGCAAATTTGGAAAACTCATAAGTGGCCACAGGACTGGAAAAGGTCAGTTTTCATTCCAATCCCTAAGAAAGGCAATGCCAAAGAATGCTCAAACTACCGCATAATTGCACTCATCTCACATGCTAGTAAAGTAATGCTTAAAATTCTCCAAGCTAGGCTTCAGCAATATGTGAACTGTGAACTTCCTGATGTTCAAGCTGGATTTAGAAGAGGCAGAGGAACCAGAGATCAAATTGCCAGCATCCACTGGATCATAGAAAAAGCAAGAGAGTTCCAGAAAAACATCTACTTCTGCTTTATTGACTATGCCAAAGCCTTTGACTGTGTGGAGCACAAAAAACTGTGGAAAATTCTGAAAAAGATGGGAATAGCAGACCACCTGACCTGCCTCTTGAGAAATCTGTATGCAGCTCAAGAAGCAAGAGTTAGGACTGGACATGGAACAACGGACTGGTTCCAAATTGGTAATGGAGTACGTCAAGGCTATATATTGTCACCCTGCTTATTTAACTTATATGCAGAGTACATCATGAGAAATGCTGGGCTGGATGAAGCACAAGCTAGAATCAAGATTTCCGGGAGAAATATCAATAACCTCAGATATGCAGATGACACCATCCTTATGGAAGAAAGCGAAGAACTAAAAAGACTCTTGATGAAAGTGAAAGAGGAGAGTGAAAAAGTTGACTTAAAACTCAACATTCAGAAAACCAAGATTATGGCATCTGGTCCTATCACTTCATGGGAAATAGATGGGGAAACAGTGGAAGCAGTGACAGACTTTATTTTGGGGGGCTCCAAAATCACTGCAGGTGGTGACTGCAATCATGAAATTAAAAGATGCTTGCTCCTTGGAAGTTATGACCAACCTAGACAGCATATTAAAAAGCAGAGACATCACTTTACCAACAAAGGTCTGTCTAGTCAAGTCTATGGTTTTTCCAGTAGTCATGTATGGATGTGAGAGTTGGACTATAAAAAAAGCTAAGCATTGAAGAATTGAAGCTTTTGAACTGTCATGTTGGAGAAGACTCTTGAGAGTCCCTTGGGCTACAAGCAGATCCAACCAGTCAATCCTAAAGGAAATCAGGAAATCAGCCTTGAATATTCATTGGAAGGACTGATGCTGAAGCTGAAACTCCAATATTTTGGCCACCTGATGCGAAGAACTGACTCATTTGAAAAGACCCTGATGCTGGGAAAGATTGAAGGCAGGAGGAGAAGGGGACAACAGAGGATGAGATGATTGGATGGCATCATCGCCTCAATGGACATGAGTTTGAGCAAGCTCCGGGAGTTGATGATGGATCGGGAAGCCTGGCATGCTGCCGTCCATGGGGTCGCAAAGAATTGGACATGACTGAGTGACTGAACTGAACTGAACTGGATGGTAGCCCACCAAACTTTTCTGTCCAGGAGATTCTCCAGGCAAGAATACTAGAGTGGGTTGCCATGCCCTCCTCCAGGGGAACTTCTCGACTCAGGGATCGAACCCATGTCTCTTAAATCTCCTGCATTGGCAGGTAGGTTTTTTTTTTTTTTACCACTAGTACCACCTAGGAAGTCCTAATATATATATATAATACATCTTCAGTTCAGTTCAGTTCAGTTCAGTCACTCAGTCGTGTCCGACTCTTTGCGACCCCATGAATCGAAGCACGCCAGGCCTCCCTGTCCATCACCAACTCCCGGAGTTCATTCAGACTCACGTCCATCGAGTCAGTGATGCCATCCAGCCATCTCATCCTCTGTCGTCCCCTTCTCCTCCTGCCCCCAATCCCTCCCAGCATCAGTCTTTTCCAATGAGTCAACTCTTCACATGAGGTGGCCAAAGTACTGGAGTTTCAGCTTTAGCATCATTCCTTCCAAAGAAATCCCAGGGCTGATCTCCTTCAGAATGGACTGGTTGGATCTCCTTGCAGTCCAAGGGACTCTCAAGAGTATTCTCCAACACCACAGTTCAAAAGCATCAATTCTTTGGTGCTCAGCCTTCTTCACAGTCCAACTCTCACATCCACACATGACCACAGGAAAAACCATAGCCTTGACTAGACGGACCTTTGTGGGCAAAGTAATGTCTCTGCTTTTGAATATGCTACCTAGGTTGGACATAACTTTCCTTCCAAGGAGTAAGCGTCTTTTAATTTCATGGCTGCAGTCACCATCTGCAGTGATTTTGGAGCCCCCAAAAATTAAGTCTGACACTGTTTCCACTGTTTCCCCATCTATTTCCCATGAAGTGATGGGACTGGATGCCATGATCTTCATTTTCTGAATGTTGAGCTTTAAGCCAACTTTTTCACTCTCCACCTTCACTTTCATCAAGAGGCTTTTTAGTTCCTCTTCACTTTCTGCCATAAGGGTGGTGTCATCTGCATCTCTGAGGTTATTGATATTTCTCCTGGAAATCTTGATTCCAGCTTGTGCTTCTTCCAGCCCAGCATTTCTCATGATGTACTCTGCATAAAAGTTAAATAAGCAGGGTGACAATATACAGCCTTGACATACTCATTTTCCTATTTGGAACCAGTCCGTTGTTCCATGTCCAGTCCTAACTGTTGCTTCCTGACCTGCATACAGATTTCTCAAGAGGCAGGTCAGGTGGTCTGGTATTCCCATCTCTTGAAGACTTTTCCACAGTTTATTGTGATCCACACAGTCAAAGGCTTTGGCATAGTCAATAAAGCAGAAATAGATGTTTTTCTGTAACTGTCTTGCTTTTTCGATGATCCAGCAGATGTTGGCAATTTGATCTCTGGTTCCTCTGCCTTTTCTAAAACCAGCTTGAACATCAGGAAGTTCACGGTTCACATATTGCTGAAGCCTGGCTTGGAGAATTTTGATAATACATCTTAAAATAATCAAATAATGGACAAGACAGTAAGGAATTACCAAGCCTACAATGAAGGGAAATCAGGATCCCAGGGGTACACATAAAGACAGAAGCTTCTTTTGATCCAAGAACAGTTATTCATCTTAAAAATATTAAATTTTCATTTTGGGGACCTTCTGGAGAGAGGAAGAGAAAAGCGAAAGCCCCCGTGACCACATAAAATAGGAAGTCTAATAGGAGGTTCAGCCTGTAATCAGCTAGGCTGCAAAGGGCTGTATTCCCACATAGACCAGTCCAGGCAGAACATTGCCCACAACCTGGTAACTTGGCCTTCCTTGTCAGACAGTGTGGACAGTCCAGACAAGCGAAAAAGGAAGAAGAAGGAAGGCAAAATTACCTGGAGCATCACACACTGATTACAAGCCCCTAATTAGCTGATCTGGTGGCATATAATTAAAAACCCCACGGGGAGAGGAGCCTGGCAGGCTATAGTCCATTGGGTCTCAAAGAGTCTGACATGATCTAGGGACTAAGCTTCAACAATGCACAGTGAAGCCTTTCTTGAACATGCCGGGGTGAGGAAGCAAGCCTTCATAAAGCTACATCTGGGCCATTCCAGTAACCTACCTTAATTTTTTGCAGCAGAGTGTATTTTCCAGAGATGGCTGCAACAATCTACAATCCTAATTACAATGTGATCTTTGATACTTTGGGACCTCTGATTGGATGCATAGGAAGTGATGTTATGTGACTTCCAAGACTAAGTCATAAAAGCAATACAGCCTCCGCTGGGCTCTCCCCTTGAGGACATACAACTTGGAAGCCCTGAGCTGACATGTTTGAAGGGGAGCTGTCTGAAGCCATAGTGTAGAAAGACTGAACAGACATGGAGGAGGCAATGCCCGGGGAGCCTCAGATGAGCTGTTCTTATCTCCCCAGCCCAGGCACCAGACATCTAACTGAGAAAGATTTCGATGGATCAGATGGTAAAGAACCTGCCTGCAATATGGGAGACCAAGGTTTGATCCCTGGGTCGGGAAGATCACCTGGAGAAGGAAATGGCAACCCACTCCAGTCTTCTAGCTTGGAAAAATTCCATGAACAGAGGAACCTAACAGGCTACAGTCCATGGGGTTGCAAAGAGTTGGACACGACTGAGCGACTAACCCTTTCACTTTCACTTCCAGCTCACAGTCTTCAAGCTGCTTAGCGAAGCATCTTAGCGAAGCATCAAGCGTCTTAGCGAAGATGACCTGTTCTTGGCAAACACTGTGAGCTTGCAGGCTTGTGAGCAAAATAATGTCATTCATGTGAACCGTGTCCGGGGGTGGTTTGTTACACAGGAGCTGATAACAAATATAGTCTCATGCTTATTTAAAAGAATACCTTTGGGAAGCAGAGAGACAGCAGGTGGGGAACAGGAGTATGAAGTGGAATCCAGAGCAGCTGTTTGGGGTGGGAATAAATTAATTATGACAGGTAAAAAGCTGACAGATATGATGGTGACTTGAGTTTGGTACCCTTCTGTGCAGACCCTGCTGGAGCTGCCATGATGAAAGAAAAGAGAACAATGTCTACGCACTGCGGGGTTGCTCATTGGCCAGAAAGTTTAAGCAGGACACTAGATCTAGGGCTGGAGGCAAACCCGTCGATGTCTCCAGTGGATGACCCAGCTCCTTTCAAAGTCACTGCTGCAACAGGGACTCATCCTCTGCAGTCCACTTCCTTGGATTCAAGTCCTCCCATACTTATTACTGCCTCCTTCTTTGAGGAGATGGAAATTTGCACCGCTCGGGATTTTCCACCTCTTGACCTGGTTTCTACTATGTGCGTGTGCTAAATCACTTTAGTCATGTCCAACTCTTTGTGCCCCTATGGACCATAGACCACCAGGCTCCTCTGTCTATGGGACTGTCTAGGCAAGAATACTGGAGTGGGTTGCCATGCCATCCTCAGGGGATCTTCCCAATCCAGGGATCAAACCCTCATCGCTTACGTCTCCTGCATTGGCAAGCAGGTTCTTTACCACTAGCACCACCTGGGAAGCCCCATGGATTCTACCACTCACCTCATTTCCCACCTGATTTTTTTCTGAATTATGTTCCTATTTTATGATTGGATTCTGTATCTCTCTTGACCTGCACCAGGTCTCAGGCCGGGTAACTGTGTTTTTAGAGGCTATGACAGCTTTGCAAGCTGAGGTAGAGATGCTTAGAGGCAGGCGTGATGACTTTCACTGAAGAGGAAAGCAATCTCTTCTTCCTAGAAGATTTGTTATTTTCTGAACACAGGTCAATGTCAAGTTTTACAAACTCTTGTCCTTCCCACAAACTCTGTTCAGCTGACAGCATGGGTTGTCTCATATACACATCAAAGCACAGATTGTAAACTGTTCACTGGAAGGAGGAAATTGAAGTTTTTCAGAACTTGTTTGTAGAGAATCTCCCATAGGACGGAATTAGAATAAACTGGTCATATTCCCCAAACATCAGGGAATGCCAGCTACCCCCAATCATGACTCGAGAGCAGTTAATGAGATTAGGAGAGGGTACCTACTGCTCAGTTAGGCCTGGCTTCAAGATTTCAATAAGCACAAGCTCTCTTTTTAAAATTCAGATAGCCTCTCTTGGTCAACTTCTCATTCATTATACACTGATGACTTTTCAGTGATTTTCCCTTAATTTTAGAAGGCAATGCTCTGTTTTGACTCCACTTTTTCCTTAACATTAGAAGGGCCTATGTTCTTCTCAAAACTAAATTATTGCCATGCTGCTAATTACTATAATTTCTTGCCCCCAGCCAGATTTGCAGGGTTCAAAAAATGTGCTGCAGCAATGTAAATATCCATGGACAGATGAAGAATAAAGAAGATGTGATTACACAGACACACACATACACACACACACACTGATGTGTTATTCAGTTCAGTTCAGTCACTCAGTTATGTCCGACTTTTTGCAACCCCATGGACTGTAGCACACCAAGCTTCCCTGTCCATCACCAACTCCCGGAGCTTGCTCAAACTCATGTCCATCAAGTCAGTGATGTGATCCAACCATCTCATTCTCTGCAGTCTTCTTCTCCTCCTGCCTTCAATCTTTCCCAGACTGTATTACCCCAGGAGGAGTTGGGGAGATAAATTTGGAGTTTGAGATTAACATATATACATTATTAAATATAAAATGTTTAAATATTAATGTTTAAATATTTAAATATTAATATTTAAATGTTTTATTTAAATATAAAATAAAAAAAACAAGGACCTACTATGGCATAGCACAGGGAAATATACTCAATATCTTATAATGGAAAATAATCTGAAAAGGAATATGTGTGTGTGTGTGTAACTGGATCACTTTGCTGTACCCTTGAAACTAACACAACATTGTAAATTAACTGTGCATGTGTGCTAAGTCACTTCAGTCATGTCCTGCTCTTTACAACCCTATAGACTGTAGACCGGAGAAGGCAATGGCACCCCACTCCAGCACTCTTGCCTGGAAAATCCCATGGACAGAGAAACCTGGTAGGCTGCAGCTCATGGGGTCGCTAAGAGTTGGCACAACTGAACAGCTTCACTTTCACTTTTCACTTTCATGCATTGGAGAAAGAAATGGCAACCCACTCCAATGTTCTTACCTGGAGAAACCCAGGGATGGGGGAGCCTGGTGGGCTGCTGTCTATGGGGTCTCACAGAGTCGGATATAACTGAAGCGACTTAGCAGCAGCAGCAGCAGACTGTAGACCTCCAAGCTCCTCTGTCCATGAGATTCTCCAGGCACGAATACTGGAGTAGTTTGCCATGCCCTCCTCTAGGGAATCTTCCTGACCCAGGAATCAAACCTGAGTCTCTTATGTCTCATGCACAAAGGCCACTAAATTCTGTTTATCTACAGTCTTAAAAGGATAACAAAACAAACACAAAATCAGTAATGGTCACACAAAATGCCACTGTTAATTATATACCAAGATTTATTTAAACATTCCTCTGAAGATATCCTTGTATGTGTTAGTCACTTGGTTGTGTCCAGCCATCTCATCCTCTGTCGTCCCCTTCTCCTCCTGCCCCCAATCCCTCCCAGCATCAGAGTCTTTTCCAATGAGTCAACTCTTCACATGAGGTGGCCAAAGTACTGGAGTTTCAGCCTCAGCATCAGTCCTTCCAATGAACACCCAGGACTGATCTCCTTTAGGATGGACTGGTTGGATCTCCTTGCAGTCCAAGGGACTCTCAAGAGTCTTCTCCAGCACCACAGTTCAAAAGCATCAATTCTTCGGCGCTCAGCCTTCTTCACAGTCCAACTCTCACATCCATACGTGACCACAGGAAAAACCATAACCTTAACTAGACGGACCTTTGTGGGCAAAGTAATGTCTCTGCTTTTGAATATGCTACCTAGGTTGGACATAACTTTCCTTCCAAGGAGTAAGCGTCTTTTAATTTCATGGCTGCAGTCAGCATCTGCAGTGATTTTGGAGCCCAGAAAAATAAAGTCTGACACTGTTTCCACTGTTTCCCCATCTATTTTCCATAAAGTGATGGGAACCAGATGCCATGATCTTCGTTTTCTGAATGTTGAGCTTTAAGCCAACTTTTTCACTCTCCTCTTTCACTTTCATCAAGAGGCTTTTTAGTTCCTCTTCACTTTCTGCCATAAGGGTGGTGTCATCTGCATCTCTGAGGTTATTGATATTTCTCCCTGCAATTTTGATTCCAGCTTGTGCTTCTTCCAGCCCAGCGTTTCTCATGATGTACTCTGCATATAAGTTAAATAAGCAGGGTGACAATATGTGTCCTTAGGCAGTTTCAAATGTCTCCTTTAAAACTTACTAACACAGTTAAGTGGAACAGCCACATACATATAGACTCTAAGTGAGAAAAGTCATGAACAGACACACCACAAAAGAGGAAATGCAACAGACGAGTGGAAAAATGATCAGCCTCCAAGAAATGTAGTTTAAAACAATAACAAAATTTAATTTTTCTGCTCATCAAAATGACAAAGGTTTTTTTTTATTCATGATCAATTTGTAATTGTTGTCCTCACACTTTTTAGCATATTTTATTTTTCGCACTTGGCAGTTTATCTTCTGAAACATGACTTTGTCTTTTTCAAGTACATCTGGCTACCTGAAGAAATCTCCTACCTGCTAGAATTAAAGATTTTACATTTATTCAGATACCCATGGAGGAGATTTTCTCCTTTTTCATCCTCTCCCTGTGGGAGGATACAAGTCTACCTCATCTGGGGGTCTTGCCTCATTCTAAAAATAAATAAATGAAAGAAGGGAATTCTCTACAAGACAAAGGAAAACACTTAAGAATTCAGCTACAATATGGTAAGTCTTACCAGGAAGAATCTGAATCTCAAAAGATCCCTTCCCTTCATTCCTTTATTATCTGCTTGTGACTTTGAAACCTTGCCCATTAGGGTTAATAAAAGCTACAAAAACTCCTGAGTAACAGAAATTCTTGAGCTTTTCTTACAGCTTATTAAAAACCCCTCTGCGTATCCTCTGCCTTCACGGAGCTAGCCCGCTTTAATTATTTTGTTGCCACTTGCATGTCCTCCAAGGCTCATGTCGCCAAAACAATAAGATGTTTGCTTAAGTTGTTTTCCAGGATTTTGGAGTCAGCTGTGTCTAGTGATCTGGAGCTGGTCAACACTGGTTGGGACCACTCACCGTAAAACTGGACCAGCTCAGGTGTCCGATGAATGACCTTTTGACTTCAGAGGGTCAAAAACTCCACCCTCAAATCCTGCTCAGCACCCCCATTTATGAGCATCCATCCCATGAAGAAGCAGGTAATTCAGATATGCCTGTATAGTATACTGGACTTCCCTGGGGGCTCAGACGGTAAAGCGTCTGTCTACAATGCAGGAGACCTGGGTTCGATCCCTGGGTTGGGAAGATTCCCTGGAGAAGGAAATGGCAACCCACTCCAGTACTTCTTGCCTTGAAAATCCCATGGACGGAGGAGCTTGGTGCAGGCTACTATCCATGGGGTCCCAAAGAGTCGGGCACGACTGAGCGACTTCACTTCACTTCACTGTATAGTATACTAATTACCTCACTTTTCCCATTATCTTTCCCCATGCTTAAGACCACCCTGTTTCTTCTTCCTCTTCTTCTTTTTTTTTTTTTTTTGGACTCTCTGGGTCTTCTTTGCAGTGTGTGGGCTTCTCTAGCTGTGGTGCGTGGCTTTAGTTGCCCCGAGGTATTTGGAATCTTACTTCCCTGACCAGGGATCGAATCTTTGTCTTCAGCATCAGAAGGTGGGTTCTTAACCACTGGACCACCAGGGAAGTCCCCCACCCTGCTTCTTTATCCCATAAATATCTCAAGCCCCTTACCTGCATCTGAGACTTGCCCTTCCATCTTCCCACTTGGTTGCCTTTTGAATACTCTTCCTTTGCTGTAAACCTTGGCATCTTGGCATTTTGAGTTGCTGCGCATTGGACAAACGAACCTGGTTTGATAACAACTTGACACTACTTCCAAGGGAGAACCAGATGCTTTAGGGGATAAAAATGAAGGGCACCCCAGGCCAGAGAGGAAGAAGCAGAATTGAGACTTTGAGGGTAGACAGAGAAAAGATGAGGAAACAAGAGTGGACGATGCTTTATCTCCTTCTAAAGTGGACTCTGTAGACTAAAGCTGCTCCAGGAGAGAGGCAGAAAGCTGGTGTGATTTTTTGTTTTGTTTTTTCTTTCCCCATCATCCTCTGGATATATTCGCATGTTAACCTAGTTTGATAACGAAGTAAAACTGTAACACGCTCCCCACCCATTACAGTGGTAAGGGCCTAGCTAAAGAATTATGCTTAATTCAAAATCATTAAGCTTGAAGAGCACAGTGAATTAGACAAGTGAGAACAAAGTTAAACCAAAATAGTTGAGGTCAGCCAGAGGAACTTCACTTCCCTTAATCACTTCCTATTATCTACAAGGCTTTGGGAAAAAATAGCAGCATTAAACTTCCTGAGCTGCTTGGGGAATGCAATTGTTGCTTCCCAGCATCTCCTCATCCTTTGGGGGATGAAGGGTAAGGGCTGCTGATTCTGTTCTAATTAGACAAAACTCACTCCAAATCACCAGGCAACCCCAGACTCTCACTCCCCCGCCTGCTCAATCTGGAAAGCCTCTAGGAGACAGAGAGAAAACCAGGCAACTCTGGGACCAACTGCACGGAAGAAAGAACGAGGAGAAGATGACAGCGACAAATCCATCGTTGACCAATTTTCCATTTACTACTCACATCTCATTTCTTAGCCCGAAGAACAGATTACGTCCCATTCCCTTTGGGGGAACCAATAGTCACAGCCAAGAGCATCACTGGTTTTCTCTGCATCTCTACTCCTTCGTGAAAATTTCCTAAACTAAAACGCCTAAAAAGGAAGCCTGGACCTGGAGAGACTCAGTTCATCCATTCAACCAATATTTATTGAGCGCCAACCATGGGCTAGGCGCTGTTCTAGGCTTTGGGGTCGGAGCAGAGAAAAAATAAAGGTCCCCACCCTGTGGAAGTTAAATTTAAGCAGAGGGGAGATTGACAGTAGAGAGTAAGGTGCTACTGGTAAAGAACCCACCTGCCAGTGCAGGAGACAAGAGACACAGTTTCAATCCCTGGGTCAGGAAGATCCCCTGGAGGAGGGCAGGGCAACCCACTCCAGTATTCTTGCCTGGAGAATCCCATGGACAGAGGAGCCTGGCGGGCTATAGTCCATGGGGTCACAAAGAGTCAGACACGACTGAACTGCCTTAGCACAAAGAGAATACGTAAACTACAAGTACAGTCTGAGCTCTGCATCTGCAGCTTTTGCCAAACGTCTCTCCATTTGTGGACTCTGGATAATCATCCTTGCTGTTAACACGATTCTTGGGGAGATCAGACAGTTTGCACAACTTGGAAGTGCTTTTAAACATTTATTTCAGATACAAATGTAAAGATGTTATTGATACAAAGCAAGCAATTAAAAGGTCCTGTGGGGACTTCTCTAGTGGTCCAGTGGCTAAGACTCCATGTGCCCAATTCAGGGGGCCCAGGTCTGATCCCTGGTTAGGTAACTAGATCCCACATGCTGTAACCTAGAGCCTGCATGCCCCAACTAGAAATCCTGCATGATGCAATGAAGACCCGGCACAACCAAATGAATAAATATCAAAAACAAACTAACAAAAAAAATGGTCTGGGACCCCCTCCCCCACTTCCTACGTCTAAATGTGGCTCTCCATAGCACCAGCTCCCTGTGAAGGAACCTGTGACTTTTCACCAGTGGGCAGCAGCTTCAGGGTGAAGACAAGCCCAGGTTCCACCATGAAGACAAAGCCACGGGGGAGACCTCTGCGAGGGCAGGGCCTCCACTTTGCTATGAGGCATAGTCTGCACAAATGGAACCAAATTAGGGGAACTGAGCCAACCACAGTCAGAGAAACAAAAGGGCTCTAACGACTAAACAAAAGTGTGTGTTTCATACATAACCGCTGCTTTTGTATGTTAGAAACTGAAACAGCTGATAATTGAAATGACAGGTCCAGGAAGATGGCGCCTGCCTTGCATAGCGAGTGTCTTGAATTATCCTTGGTAATCACCCAACTGGTAGGAAATTCTCCTGCTCTGTGTCCTGTGCCTTGTGGTTGGCGCTTAAGTTCTCCTGTATTACCGAACTGACAGTGAGTCTTTGCTCCAAATACAGCAAAGGAAGAAGCTAGCTTGCAGATGTCCACAAATCATCTATGACCAGGCGCCATGGTTTCAAACTCTTACTCACGTTAATCCTATGAGCTTTTATATTTTAAGATGACATGGAAGTCAAGTGGGTTATTTTTAAGACAATAGATGCCTGGAGGAATATACAAAATCTGTCATTCAACAAGAGAAAAGGGATTTTGACTGGGGCAAATGAAATCATGGGGCTGCCTCTAGTTTTCAAAGGATGGTCATCAATTTCAAGTGAACACGGACTTCCCCTTTAGCACATTGTAGAAGAATCCGCCTGCCAATGCAGAGGTGGACACGGTTTTGATCCCTGGTCTGGGAAGATCCCACACGCCTCGGAACAGCTAAGCCCACGTGTCACAACTTCTGAAAGCCGTGCGCCCTAGGGTCCTTGAGCCTGCATGCTGCAACTGCTGAAGCCTGCACACCTAGAGCCTTTGCTCTGCAACAAGAGAAGCTACAAAAATGAGCCGCACAGCAGCTAGAGAGTAGCCCCTGCTCTTTGCAGCTAGAGAAAGCCCACAAGCAGCAACAAAGACCTAGCACAGCCAAAACATAAAAAATTTTTTAAAAAGTGGATTTCTAAAGTTCAAGGGAACACCAAAAAATGGTGTTGAAGGGGAAAAGAAATCAGAAAAGCCAGAGTTTGGGGGGTCACCTAGCAGGAGGGATGGGCCAGGCCCACTTTGCCGTGCGGTGTTTTAAGAGTGATGGCTGGTAGGTTTAACAATGTAATGCCTGCTGCTGTTTTAGCAACAGGGAAGGTGAACTGCTTATACCATGCCCAGCCTTCAGATGAGGAAGTCAGACAGCAAAGAAGACATCTAGTTCACAGAAGGACAGAGTCAGCCCTCTGCATGCACTCTACGTGGGCGCCAGGCCACTAACAAAGAGCAGCATTGCACGCAGCCAATGGTGTCTTAGCAAACTTCTCTCTGAGAAACATATACCAACACCCACATTACAGCCTGAGCTTTCTCAGAATACTTTTTCTTCCTGCTGGCTGCATGTGGGTTGCTTTTCTCCATTAAATCAGAGAGAGGGAAGTCTGTCTGTTTTCCTAGCTCAACAACTTGGTTGATAAGTTCTGGATAAAATGACATTTTAGAAATGAATGACTCATGAACAACACTCATGGTAGTATCATATTCCTCTGCATAGAAAAGAGAATACAGGCTTGGTGGCAGGAAGGAGATCTGGGTTTGGGTAGCATCTGTTTCATTAGCAGCTGGTCCTTGAACACAATACTCAAGTCTTAGTTCCTTCATTCACAGAGCATGGTCCATACCTTCTTGTGGGAAGGAAATCCATTAGGAAGTTAGGTCACTGTGCTCTGTGAGCTTAAGAGCATCACAAAAAAAAAAATGTATATTTATTAGTAGGAGCAGGGAAGGATGCTTAGAAATTGGGGACAGCAACCCCTGAGAAGTTCATGCAAGAAAAGATGCATAGATAATACACACTTAGCTGATTCAAGGTTTGAAAACATCTTTCCTAATTAGGCCAAGTATCTACTGTAGAATCCTAGAAATGCTTTCATCTTTCAGTAACTTTATCTTTAGAAGGACATCCAGGAGATAAACCATATGCATCCTCACAGTCTTTTCTCAGAAGAGCAAACTTACAGAGGCTTCTGGAAGCTTTGTTGATATCTAACAAGACCGTGCCATGTGAAATCTCTAAGTCACCAAGTTAAACTGGGGAAAGAACAATAAACAGTCTCTTTAGAGATGTCATGGCTTGAGATTGGGCGTAAACTGATAGGCATTTGGGATACTTTACTTTGGTGATCTGCTTTTTTTTTAAGATTCTTTTTGATGTGGACCATTTTTTTAAGTCTTTATTGAACTTGTTACAATATTGTTTCTGTTTTTGTGTGTGTGTGTGTTGGTTCTTTTGGCCAGGAGGCATGTGGGATCTTAAGTCCCTGACCAGGGACGGAACCTGCACCCTCCGCATTGGAAGGTGAAGTCGTAACCACTGGACCACCAGGGAAGTTCCTCGGTGATTTGATTGAACACATTTATTTGGTTCACTCCCTTCCACTTGGGTGGGGCCTCTTGCTCCCTCCCCTCAAGTCTCTCTGGGAAAGAGGGAAACCCCCAAACAAATACCTTATGCCACCACCAGACATCTGTGCTTTCCTTCTCTTCTGCCCTGGCTCTCTTCCACAATTTTGCTGGCAAACCCAAACAGGGATGCCTTTCCTCTGTCACTAGGGCTGGCTGTACAAGTTACAACTGAGCCTGCAGAGACACCACCAAAGTGCCTTCATCTGCCACCCTCTGTCACCCCGACCCCCCGAGGAGACCTGCCTTGGATTCCCAATGCCCTACCTGTGTGTGAAAACCATTCTTTGAATTTTCATTCATCGTCCCTTCCACCTGAGCTTCCTGGGTGGTGCTAAGTGGTAAAGATCCCATCTACAAATGCAGGAGACATAAGAGACGCAAGTTCAATCCCTGGATCAGGATGATCCTCTGGAGGAGGAAATGGCAACCCACTCCAGTATTCTTGCCTGGAGAATCCCATGGACAGAGAAGCCTGCCGGGCCACAGCCCATAGGGTCGCAAAGAGTTGAACACGACTGAATGAGCACATACACACCCTTCCATCTGGCACAAGTGATGAGATTAGCAGGAGAAAGAAACTCTCAGAATAGAGCCAGTACTGCCCTCCAAATTCTCATCCCCATACTTCTATCCTGATTGATTTCTCACACCTTCTGACCCGCTACGACACCAAAGAGTTGTTTCCATCACTGCTCCATGATCAGCTCACCTTAATGCAGTTTTTTGTTTCACTATGAAGCTTTCATTAAGTGATAGCTGTTGTAAACATTTAGTCACTCTTTCATCAAGAGCATCCCATACCTGGTACATTTAGCCAGCAGCCTGATGTGGAGTATGGGTTACCAGAGCCAGTGGTGAGCAGCAGAGGAAGCATCAGCTTGGGTTCCAGCGAAACTGGGACAGCTGCAGCATGACTGTACGATTTCCATCATTTGTAGGATTTTCTTTTAAATTTTCTTCTCCTGGTGCTGAAATATGAACCATGCCCATGAGCCTCAGTTCACTGATGTTCTGAAAATAGTTCTTCGCACTTAGCCAGAGCTGATTCCAATTTCCTCTCTTTCCCCAATCAAAAATGCTAAGTTCTGTAAATCAGGCTGATTAAATACCCCTGGCGGTAGAATAACACTCTGAAGGATGTGAGTAAAGTCTTTCGTGACAATTTCGAGCTCACATGTCTTCTTCATAAATTATTTTAACTGGAGGATAATTGCCACGCAGTGTCGTGCTGGTTTCTGCCGTGCATCAACGCGAATCAGCCTTAGGCGTGCGTGTGTTCTCTCCCCCTTGAACCCACCTTCCCCTTCTCATCCCATCCCACCCCTCTACGTTTCCACAGAGTGCGAGGTTGAGCTCTCTGTGTTGTACAGCAAATTCCCACTGGCTCTTTATTTTACACGTGGTAATGTACACGTTTCAGTGCGTCTCTCTCTCAATTTGTCCTACCCACTCCTTCCCCTGTAGTGTCCATAGGTCTGTTATCCATGTCTGCGTCTCTACTGTCGAGCACCTATTTCATTACAACCAAATGACAAGCTAAGTGTTAGGGAGATGCGCTCATATAAGGAAATACCTCATGGACCCTACAGCCCATCCCATCACATCCAGATGTCTAAAGGATATTGAGTGTGCAACAGAAGCTATGTTCATCGCTCACTGGACGTTTGCGAAGCACCTCATCATCACATCCCATGCTGCTTATCAGCAGTACGAAGGCTCTGTGGGAGCCATCTACACCCAAGGAAACGCTGACTCTGCCACCTTCCAGAAGAACTGGTTACTGTCAAGGAGACGGGAGATATACCCAGAAGATGAATTAGCACGAAGTGTTAGCCGCTCTGTTGTGTCAGACTCTATGCGACCGCATGGACTGTAGCCCGCCAATATCCTCTGTCCATGGAATTCTCCAGGCAAGAATACTGGAATGGGGTGCCGTTCCCTTCTCCAGGAATTAGCACAGAAGAGTTGCCTGGTTCCCAATTTCTCCTTGGACATATTGCCATTCCCTGCAGTCACGAGCGTGCTCAGCACCAGTTCTGCCTGTTTCCAATGCTACCATCTCTTTAATGGCAGGGACAAGGGTTTATTTTGTTTTGCTTTTTTAAAATTTTTTATTCTATCTTGGAGTACAGTTGATTAACAATGTGTTAGTTTCCAGTGTACAGCAAAGTGATTCAGTTATACATATACATGTATCCTTTTTCAAATTCTCCCATTTAGAATGTTAGAAAATACTGAGCAGAGTTTCTTGTGCTATACAGTAGGGGACAAGGGTTTTGTTTGATTTTGTGCTCTGTTGTCTTCCACTTAGCAGCAACCTTCAGGTTGCCTCTCTCCTAGAAGGGTGTTATTATTATTGTTAGCTGAAATGATGCTCTCAGTTCCCCTGTTTTATTAATTATTGGCGAAACTGAGGTTCTGTGAGATAGAGGAGTTGGCCCAAAGTTAAATGGTTAGAAATGGTAAAGAACAGATTTGTAACCCCCTCCTGATATGTAGTGTCTTCTATATCTCTCCCCACCATGAGCATCAATGTTATACGCCCCGTGATACCCCCGTGCAGATCCGTCTCATCAAGGAGATGTCTGCTGGTAATAGCAGACAGTGGTGATCACTCCTGTTTCCCTATTGCTTATAGGCCTTACAGATTTTCTATATATTCCAGGCAGAGGTTGATAATACAGTAGAAGAAGATCACTGACAGGTCAGAGGACAAGTTTAGATATGTTGTTTCAGAGCCAGCTGTGTGGATGTTCAAATGCAGATGTCTAATAAGTACTTGGAAATTTTAAGTGGAATTCTACTCAAAACTTGTGTATGGGTATAGAAAATTTATGAGAATGAGTAAAATGACTTGAGGAGAGTAAGAAAAAGAAAAAAATGAATGGTTAAGTTCTTAGGGACTATGAAAAAATTTTGGGTGGAAGAGGACAGGAAAATAAGAGTTGAAGGAATTGAAAAATTGCAGTCAGAGATATAGACGAATACAAGAGGCACGTAAACCTAAGGAAAATACCAGCACTGTGACAGGAGCAAAGGGGAATACTTGCTGAATTTTATTGTTGGACTGTTTTTATATAATTGTATATAAAATATCAATTTTTAAATTCTTACCTGTTCTCAACCAAGGAATTTATAATTCTTACATAGCATTCTTTTCCAAAGTGTTTCATAGGTCTTAGTTTTTCTGTACTAATCAGAGTTTGGTTTATTCTCTCGGGAACACCTCTTAAGTGTCTGTGATGGAAGTAAACTAGAAAAATGTTCTTTACTTTGAAGACAATTATGGTTAGAAGATATTATTTTCAACAATTAAGGGATACCTGACTTTGAACTATGACTGTGTTAGAGTCATGCTGTCTGATGCACACAACCAAGTCCCAGTATTTAGGAAAGCAACTAGCCACAATGCGTCAGAGGAGGAGCTGCCTGGGTGGAGGAAAGATAAGGACGGCCTCTCAGCAGCCTGGGCGGGGCAGCTGGGGCTCCGCAGGGGGCAAGGCACTCTTGGCCCCCACCTGCTTCTCTGGCTGGAGGCCCAGAGGGCAGAGGCCCACAAGGGAACTCCTGGGGGCAGCTGTCAGCTGCAGAAGAGCCCACCAGCTGAGTCTCGGGTCACTGGGGTCTAGAAGGAGACTCCAGCCAGGCTGCAGCTCTGAGGCTCCCTCAAAAGCTGTCTCCAGCCTCCCAAAGAGAGGTGCCTTATGCTCTTAGCAGGAAGTCTTCCCATCTGTCCATCTCCTTGTAAAAACCAACAGCCTGGATCTGAATGGCATCTCTCCCTTTTGACCTTTTCCCATTTAGGGAGCTTAGCTTATTTGTTTTCTAGTTTCATTAGAAAAGATTTCTAAGAAGCCTGTTCCGTAAGGCCTCTGTCACTCAATCCAGCAGGTGGTGAAGCTCTGTGTCTAAAATCCAATGTCTTACCCTCTTCTCTTTCCCCAACTGTGACAGCTAATTTTATGGGTCAACTTGGCTGGGCCGTGGAGCCCAGATATTTGGTCAAATGTAACTCTGGATATTTCTGTCAGGGTGACTTTTTGGGTTTGTTTTACTTTTTGTTTTGTTTTTTGGAGTTCTGTTATTATCATTTTTTTTTAATGCGATTAACATTTAAATTCATAGAATCTGAATAAAGCAGATAATCCTGCTTTGTGTGGGTGGGCCTCAACAGATCAGTTGAAGGCCTCAACAAAACAAAGACTGAAGAATTCTGCTAGCAGACTGCCTTTGAACTTGGACTGGAACTCTTCCCTGAGACTCCAACCTGCCAGCCTCCCCTTGGAAGGATTTTGGTCCTTCCAAGCCTCCACAATTGTACGAGCCAATTCCTCAAGATCCATCTCTCTGTTTCCTCCTCTCTCATATATAGATTTAGATAGATAAAAACAGATCCTGTTAGTTCTGTCTCTCTGTAAAACCTTGAATAATCCCCCATCTTTCCCTGTTCCAAATGTTCTTCTTCTAGTTATAAGATTTAGAAAATCACCATTCATGTCTAACTTAGGGCAAAAATTAAAAAAAAAAAAAAAAAGAACATTAAAATAGGCATACACACAAAAAAAGTGGGATGCTTTGTAAGATAAAGGGAGAAATATTTTTCTTTTTAAATTTAAAAAGAAATTAGTCTTCAGTTTTTTGACTGTGCCATATGGCATGTGGGATTTTAGTCCCCCCCAACAGTGGAAGCATGGAAGCATTGGACTGGTAGGGAATTCCCCAAAGGGTAAAATTCTTAACAAAGATCCAACAATATGATAATCTATGTGCTATATAATAGATTAAATTTTTAAAAATAAAATAGAGAATAAAATAAGAAAAAGAAAGAAAACTCAAAATCACAAGCAATAAAAAAAAAGAAAAGAAAATTGACATAGAGGGACCTAATTGAAAAATTGGAAAACAAAGTCTGCTGAGCCAAGCTAATGTCCTCCCTTAGAATGGCTCTCCTAACTGAGGCATGGAGGTGTGACAGGAGAGGAAAGGCAGTCTCCCAGACCTTGAACACGGGGTTGTGTTTGAATGTGAGAAGAGCCAGGAGAGGACTTGCCTCGGTTGGGGAGGGAAGAGATTGGGGATGGCAAGAGCTTTGCAAATGCTGACTACCAGGCACCAGAGTGTCAGGAAAGCCGAGCTTTAACTTTTGATTGCAAAATGAATATCAAAATTAGTTTTGAGGCCAAAATTAATAATGGATTCTAATTTCTTATTCTGTGAACCCCATTACAAGGTATTCCACCTGCTGCCTAAAAAATTCAGAGGGAACTTGATCTTAGTACCAAAATGTGGATTTCTTAGTGCATAGATATATAAAGTCTCACCATAGTAGAACCTTAAGAATGAAAGTGACTGAATAAAAATATTACCAACCCTTCTAAGATGGCTTTTCCTTCATAAGCAATTTAGGCTTAAAAATGAGCAACCATAGAAAACTACCAAAAGAGAAATCTTCTTGGAACTTCCCTGGTGGTCCAGTGACTAAAGAATCCACGCTCCCAATGCAGGGGGCCTGGGTTAGACCCCTGCTCAGGGAACTAGATCCCACACGTAGCGACTAAGAGTTCACATGTTGAAACTAAAACCCAGCGCAGCCAAATAAAGAAATGCATTTTTTAATTACTAAAAATTATTTTTAGAAGACAGAGAGATTGAAATAGAGAGATAGAGCCTGAAAGATCTTCAGGAGCATCCTAATAGGTTCTCACACCTGCCTGTCCAAACTTGAGGAGTCATATTAAGGGCTCTGGCCCCAACCCTCAACCCACAGTTCGGTCTCCCTTTATCGGGTGACCTGCCCTACAGGATTCCTCCTCAGCCTGGCTTCATTCTCTGATTCCTGACAATAAAAGCCTCATGCTCTTTATTTCTGGCCTTCTGACTGCAAGCCCTGACTTTTCCCCAGGTCAGTTGGAGGGTTTGGTTACTAGTTTTCTTGCCCCTGCAGCTCTGAAGAAGGGATAGCTACCTCCTTGCTGACAGATGGCAGCTGGAAACTTCTAGGGCTCAGATTTAGTTCTCATACCTTTCCTTCAACTTTTAGAATTTAGGTTCACATCTTGTGGAGGGTTCACTGGGGAAAAAATGTGGCTCTGGGTGCTGGGGAGAGAATGAAGAGGCAAAATAAATGGTATCCGAGGGCAGCTTTAGGAGACAGGATGTCAGCAAAGGCTGGTGGGTCCTTCTCCTGAAACCCTGGGGTTTCTCCAAACCTGACACATTGCTAACTCTTCCCTAATTTCTTCCAGGGATTCTGAACCAGTGGCATCCGGGGAAACTGAAGGAAGGAGTGAGAAAGGGAGAGACAGACAGACAGACAAGGGATGTTGAAAATGCTTGGCACTGAAAAGAGTCTGATGCTGGGAGGGATTGGGGGCAGGAGGAGAAGGGGACGACAGAGGATGTGATGGCTGGATGGCATTACCGACTCGATGGACATGGGTTTGGGTGGACTCCAGGACTTGATGATGGACAGGGAGGCCTGGCGTGCTGCGGTTCATGGGGTCACAAAGAGTCAGACACGACTGAGCAACTGAACTGAACTGAAGTGAAATACCAAGGAGAATAAGAAGAGAAAGTTTTATTTTTACCTTTTTCTGATTAATCGCCAAGAAATAAACTCCACCTTATCTGTCAAGACAGAAAATGATTGAAGGAGAGTGAGGATTGTGTTTCCGGTGAGACAGACCTGTGCAAAGATCAGCATGAACAAAAGCTCCCATGGATGGACCGGGAGAAAAGCAGACAGGTGAACGGGTGTGGTTGAAATGGAATGGTCATGTAAAGTATACCGAAGAGTAGCTTTAGAAACAAGTATTTTCTATCGTGGTGATTTTTTTTTTTTTAATTGTGAAAGAGAAGAAACAGAACTGTGACTGTGTTTCCAACCTCTGCAACTGATTCCAGGAAGAATCAGGTCAACCATAGTGGAATCTGTTTTTCTGCTGAGAGATTGATGGAGAGGGCAGCATAGTGCCTCCATGCCTTCCTTTCCTCTCCTGTGATGTTTGGGGTGTTCTGGATTATATAATAGCAACTGCAGGCTCATCTCATCAGTTGTCAGAGCTGCAAAATTGCTGCTCTGTGGAGCCCTACTTCAGAGTTGGGACTTAACATTAAAAGCAGAGATTTTGTTCATGGCAACATTATTCACAATTGCCAAAAGGTAAAAACAACTCAAATGTCCATCAACAAGTGAACAGATAAATAAAGCATGGTATATGATACAGTTCATGGGGCTGCAAAGAGTTGGACATGACTGAGCGGCATAGCACCGCACAACACATATACTGTCAATAGAATGTTATTCAGCCATAAAAAAAAAAAAAAGGAATTCTGACACATGGTACAACGTGGGTGAACTGTGAAAACATTATGTTAAGTGAAATAAGCCAGATAAAATAGGAAAAATGCTGTATGACTCCAATCATATGAAGTAACTAGGATAGTCAAATTCATAGAGACAGAAAGTAGAATGATGGTTTCCAGAAAGTGAGGGAGAGGGGGAAAGGGGAGTTGTAGTTGAGTGGGTATAGATCATCAATTTGGAAAGGTGAAAAAGCTCTGGGGTGATGGTTGAACAGCACTGTAAATATACTTAATGCCCCTGAACTGTACACTTAAAAATAGCTAACATGGTTAATTTGTGTTATGAATATTTTTCTATAATAATGAAAAAAAAAAAAACATTTAGAGCTTTACGGTCAGCTTCCCTCAAGTTCAAATTAACATCTAGCACTGATGAGTGATATCACTTTGACCAAATGTTTTAGGTTAGGTTTCCCTATCTCTAAAATGATGGTAATAACACCTGCCTCAATCCTACTGTATAGTACAGCAAACAATATTCAACAGTCTGTGATAAACCATAATGGAGAAGAATATGAAAAAGAAGACATATATGTATAAGTGAGTCACTTAGCTGTACAGCAGGAACTAACACAACACTATAAATCCACTAAGTGTGTGCTAAGCTGCTTCAGTCATGCTCACTCTGTGTGACCCCATGGACTGTAGCCCACCAGGCTCCTCTGTGCATGGAATTCTCCAGGCAAGAACATTGGAGTGGATTGCCATGCCCTCTTCTAGGGGATCTTCCCAACGCAAGGACAAACCGACGTCTCTTAAGTCTCCTGCATCGACAATTAGCAGGCTGGTTCTTTACCAAATAGCCGCCTCACGATGTTATTGTAAGGGTAAATAGCACAACATATGTAAAACACTCATCACAGAGAAATGTTCAACAAATGGCGATTGTTATTAGCTGGTGTCTACAGAGGAAAAGAACTGAAACCTCTAAGAGGAACTGACAAAGCCAGGTTGCAAGGTTCTGCTCTCTTCGGATGAAGTCTTCATAAACCTTGTGTCTAAGTAGAGGAGTTTGAGTTATGCAAGTGTTCCTTCACAAGCATCCGAGTTATCCTAGGAAGCAAGATGAAACAACTCCAGATCAGTAAGGCCTATACACTTGAGCAGGAAACCAGACACAGAAAAAAAGCAAATATGTCTTAAAGTGTAAATAAGCAGCATCTGCAATGATATAGGGCTTCACTGGTGGTTCAGACAGTAAAGAACCCACCTGCAATGCAGGAGACCCAGGTCTGATCCCTAAATTGGGAAGATCCCCTGGAGAATGGAATAGCTACCCATTCCAGTATTTTTGTCTGGGAAGTTCCATGGATTTCCCGTAGAAGAACCTGGTGAGCTACAGTCCATGGGGTTACAAAGAGTCAGACATGACTGAGCAACTAAGCACTTACACTTGCACCCAATAATATAAAGTGAATTTGTAACTATCTCCATGAAATGGAGAGATCCCGAGAAATGTCTAGCAAGCCAGAGGTGCTACATGACAGTTAATCGTCCTGCGCCCTTTAATTCAGGCCGCGTTTCATGTCAGCAGTGGACTCTTTAAGTGTGCCCTCCATTGTCTGAGTTTAGAAAATGTGACATTTGTAACTTCCCACAAGGTCAGTTCCTCTGTGCTTGTTTTCCCCTAAGGCCTTTAAGTTACGCAAACATAAAATTTTTTTCTGTACCATTTTTTATACCAAGTTTCAGGAAGTTAACTTTTAAGTTTTGGGGAGGGAATTCTGTTCTGTTATTGAGTACTACCTAAGTGATTGTTTATTCCCAGTACATGTAACTACCACCAGTTATGCTGGAGTAACAAGGAACCTGTTTTCTATCTGTATCTTCCCTTTGGCAATATGAATGTCTGACCTTTGGCCTTTTAAAAGAAAATTTTTTGGCCATGCCACAGGGCTCTTAGCTCTCTGACCAGGAATCGAACCAGCTCCCCCTGGAAGTGCAGAGCTAACCACTGGACCACCAGGGAGTCCCTGGCCTTTGTGCTATGCTGATAGCTCTGGGCTTTACCTTTGGTTTTAAATAAACAGTAGCCCTCACTTCAAGGCAATGGCACCCCACTGCAGTACTCCTGCCTGGAAAATCCCATGGACGGAGGAGCCTGGTAGGCTGCAGTCCATGGGGTCGCTGAGGGTTGGACACGACTGAGCGACTTCACTTTGACTTTTCACTTTCATGCATTGGAGAAGGAAATGGCAACCCACTCCAGTGTTCTTGCCTGGAGAATCCCAGGGACGGGGGAGCCTGGCGGGCTGCCGTCTCTGGGGTCGCACAGAGTCGGACATGACTGAAGTGACTTAGCAGCAGCAGCAGCCCTCACTTCATTTACTGAGCTTCCCAGGTGGCACCAGTGGTAAAGAACCTGGCTGCCAATGCAGGAGACATAAGAGACATGGGTTCCATCCCTGGGTCAGGAAGATCCCCTGGAGGAGGGCACGGCAACTCACTCCAGTATTCTTGTCTGGAAAATTCCATGGGCAGAAGAGCCTGGTGGGCTACAGTCCACAGTGTCACAAAGAATAGGACACAACTGAACGACTTAGCATACACACATGCCACTTTGCTTACCAGCGATACCTGCAGGTAGATGGATATTCTACTACCTCTCAGACATACCACGACCCAAACCAAACCTCTCAGCCTCTTTGCTCACCAGTTCACCTCCTGTGACACCTAGGTCTCCAGTCTGTAGGTGGGAAACCAAGACTTCCACGCACGATTGATGACTGAACAAGAGGGTATTCTGTGGGGGCAGAAGGGAAGTCTGCTGCCCAGAGGGGTGGCTCTATTTCATTCTCATAACAGCACTGCCCAGGTTGCAATAGGCCTGGAGAACAACTGCAAATATCTTTATGAATGAAGCATGCCTTTTTTGTGGGTCACATCCTGTGGGTTGCATGTCCTGGAAATTATACCTTCCTGTTAATTTCCACATCAATATTCTCTTAAAAGCTCTATTCAGGCCTTCAGTACTTCCTGCCCTAGACACAAAATTCTTAATCAAAAGGTATCAAAAGCACCTCTGAAATGAATATAATATTATAAATCAACCATACTACTTTAAGAAAAAAAAAAAAAGACACCTCTAGAGAGTATGAGTCAGTGGGCCTGAGATGGGGCCCTAGGCTCTACAGATGACTGGGATGCACAGCTCTAGTTGAAAATCATCATTTTCAGCCCTCAATTGTCCTCCCATCCAGAGGTGACCATTCCTCTTCACTGTGGAGACTGCTCCCATGACCTTCAGGATGGAGGTTAGAATCAGAACAAGAAAAAGCCACATACTCTTCCCTCCCAAAGCTCACAGAGGGTGAGAATAATGATACACACAGCTGAAAAAAGTCTTGTTCCAATACTTTGATTGGGAACTTGGTTGACCTTCTCAGTTGACTAGACCTTTGCTTCTGAAACTCCTCTCCATCCAGCCACCACCATGTTCCATCACCTAGACCACTTCCATAACCTCTAACTGGTCTTCCTGCCTTCCATTTTTCTTCTTACAAGTCATTCCCTGCAAGGCAGCAAGTGAAATCATTCTGAATGTAAATCCTAGCAAGACACTAACCTTTTAAAAACCCCCTATCCCAGTGCCCTGGGATAAAGTCCATACTCTTAACACACGAGCTGGCCCTTTCCTAATCCTCTTAGTGGCCTTTCTCCCTCTTGTGCTGTAGCTCAAGAACTTGAATCTGTATTAGTTTCGTGGTTCTCATCTCTGCACCTTCAACACACTGTCCCCCATCTAGGACACACTCTTCAACCTCTCCACCGCTCCCTCCCTCTTTCATCTGACTTCACCACCACTCAGCTTTTAGCATTGGACCTTAAAAACTTGCCTGCAAGTCCCTCTTGACCTTTCTTTAGAATCAGCCCATTTACCATGTGCTGAGATGGCATCTCTACTTTTCTTATCAATGTATCGTCTTAAGGGCTCCTTCAGTGTCTGCCTCCCCGAGTAGATGCAAACTCACTGAGGGCAGGCATCATTTGTGAGTTTATCACCACTCTGTCCCCGTGTCTGAGGTTGACCCATGGCTAGAATGTTGCATACATATTTACTAAGATAAAGTCTTTTGAGCAGCAAAGAAGTAAAACATGGTGGTCAGCTCTACAACGTGAAACAATTAAAGTAAGAGTGTGACAGGTATTGAGCCTTTACTCTGTGTGAGACATTTTGCTAGGGCTTTACAAAATAAACTAATAAAATGAGTTTTCTGATATCCAGGAGCTGACAATTTTATGGAGGAATTCTATGAGTAAATGAGTAATGACAATCCAATTCTAAAGTGGCTTGAGTGAAGGTCAGAAAAAGTGCTTGGAGTTTGAACATCAGCTCTGGAAGAAGCCATGGTCTAAATGTCTAAAACAACAATTCTTGAAGATTGCTCCAAATTATTCCATAGCCTTCCATTTTAATTCTTAAGGGCTACCAACATTCCTCCTCCAGTTCTACTATTTTTCAGCTGTGTAGCTTGAAGTAAGTTGTTTAACTTCTCTGTGCTTCAGACTCTTAATTCCTATTAATACACTATAGTATTTAGCACAGTGCTTGCACATAGAAAGGGCTAAAAAAATGTGTCTTCATCATCATTATTATCAAGACTTGCTAGTTACAGTAAGCCCCTGAATATAATGTTAATAAAAGTCAGTATTTGTAATGAAATCTAGCATAGTCTACAATATACTAAGGACTGTAATTCAGTAGCCTGGTTGCTAGGTAACAATTGTTAATGTATCAAAGTTACTATTGCCCGTACACCCCACAGGTGTGTATTGGCATTCCTGATGCTTTCATAAAGCTCATCTTGTCATCAGTGTTATTCTGAGATGGTTGTATTTTCTATTACGACTCTTTTTTGTTCATGTAGCTATCAATTCCCACTAATTTAGCTTCATTGCTATCCATATAGTTTATTGTTGGTTATCTAACTAGCTTAGGTTTTGTTAAACAACTGCATCAACATTTTTTTTTTTTGGACTTATAACTTCCCTGCAATTATACTTTAAGATAGACAGGGTACTTCAAGTTTAAACGATTCTACTTCTGTTGTAAACACAAACGGATAGACAATCCTTCCACTTCCCCTTTCCCTCTCAGTTGCTCTAATAATAACATTTCATTGCTATTACTGGAATAACTAAATTCTTTTACTAGTAGAAAATTGAAGTGTGTGATGCAGGTGGGCCAAAGGATCTCTTGTACTTTCTAAATAGAACTGAGTCAAAAATCTTCAAGGTGAGAAGCAAATGGTTAAACACACACACACACACTCGGAACATGTCTAACACATGGAATGCACTATATAAGTATTACCATTACTATTATTATTTAGCAAAAAAAAATTTGAACTGTTTTCTCAATTGAATTATAATTGATTTACCAAAGTTTCATAGTTGATGTCAAAGTTTTGAACTTTAAAAACAAATAAGCAGTGGTACCCTTTCTGTGGTAGAGTCTGAATAATGACCCCAAAGATAACCCAAGTCCCAATCCTTGGAGCCAGTGAATAGTACAGAGAAAAAGTGAAAATGAAAATGTTAGTCGTGTAGTCACGTTGGACTCTTTGCTGTCCCATCCATGGGATTTTCCAGGCAAGAATACTGGAGTGGATTGCCATTCCCTTCTCCAGGGGATCTTCCCAACCCAGAGATCAAACCTGGGTCTCTCGCGTTGCAGGCGGATTCTTTACCAACTGAGCCACCAGCGAAGCCCATTATAGAGAAAGGGGGTTTAGTAGATGTGATTAAAGACTTTTCGATGGAGAGATTATCCTGGAACATTCAGGTGGGCTGATTAATCACAAACGTCCTTCTGAGAGGCAGGCAGAGGAAGATGTGACAGAGGAGAGAAAGTAGGAGATGTGATGATGATAAAAACAAGATGTGAAGATGTTAAATTGTTGGCTTTGAAGAACGAGGAAGAGGGCCATGGACCAAGAAATGTCAGCAGCCACCAAAAGCTACAAAAGGCAAGGAAACTTTTTTCTTCCCCAGAGACTTCAGAAGGAGCACAGCCCTGTGACACCTTCCCTTGAGCCCAGAAAAACTGATTCTGAACCTCTGGCCTCCAGAACCAGCAGAGAATACATGTGTCAAAGTGTTAAGCCACCAGTTTGTGATCATTTGTTATAGCAGCCATAGGAAACTAATAATGTCATTTTCTTTCTTTAAATTAAATCTTCTAAAAATATTTTATTGTGTTTTATTATACCTTACCAGTGACAACCACAAAACTTTTAAAAATTAATGGAAGCAAAGATTGAGGGGGTGAGAAGAAAATTCAGAAGAAGCCTCAAAATGGAAAAAAGTCTACCTTTTTTTCATTCTCTATAAAGGGAAATCTCAAATTATGGTCACTGCTCTTTGGAGAGTTCAAGATGGAGGGCGCAATTCAGCTTCTTACTCAAGAGGCATGTCCTTGTGTTTTTGAGATAAGGCAAGTTTACATACTATGGAAGAATTTAATAGACTATACACTTTCTTACTATGTTTTAAATTTCAGCTTTGCTGCTGCTGCTGCTAAGTCGCTTCAGTCGTGTCCAACTCTGTGTGACCCCATAGACGGAAGCCCACCAGGCTCCCCCGTCCCTGGGATTCTCCAGGCAAGAACACTGGAGTGGGTTGCCATTTCCTTCTCCAATGCATGAAAGTGGAAAGTGAAAATTGAAAGTGAAGTCGCTCAGTCGTGTCCGACTCTTCGCGACCCCATGGACTGCAGCCCACCAGGCTCCTCTGTCCATGGGGTTTTCCAGGCAAGAGTACTGGAGTGGGATGCCATTGCCTTCTCTGAAATTTCAGCTTTATTGAGGTATAATTGACATATAAAATTGTAAGATAGTCCATGGAGTAAGAAAGGGCAATCCACTCCAGTATTCTTGCCTGAAAAATTCTAAGGACAGAGAAGCCTGGCAGGCTGCAGTCCACAGAATCACAAAAAATCTGACATGATTGAACATCAAAAAAACAAACAAACAAAGGCCCACCTTAAATCCAGGTTGATCTCATCTCAAAATCCACAATTACATACATAAAGATTGTTTTGCAAATAAGGTCATCTTTGCAAGTTCTTGGGGTTACAACTTGGACATACTTTTGGGGGCCACTATTAAACCTGCAGCAATCTGGTAAGGAAAAAAAAAAATCTAAGACAATTCAAGTGTACCTTGTGGTGACTTGATATATGGATATGTTGTGAAAGAATGCTTCAATCTATTAACTAGCATATCCATCACCTCACATATTTATCTTTTTTACCTTTGGTGAGAACATTTCAGTTCTCTTCTCTCAGCAAACTGCAATTATATGATATAGTTTTATCAACTATAGCCACCAGGCTTTATATTAGATTCTAAGGCCTTATTCATCTAACAACTGAAAGTTTATACCCTTTTACCAACTTCTCCCTATTTCCCCCACCCTGCACCCCTGACAATCACTTTTCTGTCTTCCCATATAATATGTTTATTTCAATATAAAAGAAGCTTATATACACATAGTATTAATATCTTTAAAGTACTATTGCAGCCAAAGAATTTGAAAAAATTAAATACATTTATATGTATAACTGAATCACTTTGCTATACACTTGAAACTAACATAATATTGTAAATCAACTAACTTCAATATAAAAAATATTTTCACATGTTGTAATCCACCTCAAAAAAATGGATAAAAATCAAAAAATAAAATCAAAAAACAATAAAGAGAAAAAAATACAAAAACAAGAAACCAAAGAGTTCCATTGTATCCTGTTATTTAATTTGAACATCACAACACTAGACAGAGCAAATAGTGTACCCATTCTACAGATGAGAAACTCCTTACCGAAAAGAAAAAAATGATGTGACATGCATCAGGGAGGTAGCTAGGAGCATGGCTGGAAGTCAGTTTCTGATGAAATATGCAAGACAGATGGCAAGCTGTGGCTCCTGTCTAGGGAAGAAGAGCACTTAATGTTATAGTAAAGAGGAAGGAAGTAGGGGTGCCTGAGTGGGGGCAGAGTGGCCAGAAACAGATTTTCACTTCCATGTTCTGCCAGTTGATGCAAGTGAGGCAAAGCCTACAGGGCAGGCATAACATAAAATGGAGATTTTCTGCTGGCCAAAGAGCAACCCTACTTCTGAGTCCCCACCTCCCCCAGCTGCATCCCAGCATAAAGTGGAACTAATACGCGCTTATTCAATATCCTGAGAACACATACTAACATTGATTGGCTGTGCACTCTGTGCTGATACTGGGCGTGACTTTTTTTACTTTGTTCTCAAGGATCGGGCTTCATCGTGGCAGCTATTCTCAAATTCAGATCTGGAACTTGGAATACTGGGTTTGGTAACCGTTAGCATAGAAGGAAAGCATCACACATGAAATCTCTTTTAAGAGGGGAAAGCAGAAGATTATAATGTCAAATTGCTGCAGAGAAGTGAAGATAATGTTGGGAGAAAGGTTCCTAGTGTATCATAAAACCAGAGAATCCTGAATAGGAGTTTGGGTTTGAAGTATACAGGCTGCTGCATTTAAAATAGATGATGTGTATAATGATGACTGATTTGCTGTGCTGCATGGCAGAAACCAATAACACTGTAAAGCAATTTTCCTCCAATTAAGAAATAAATAAATAAAATAGATAACCTACAAAGACCTAGTGTATAGCACAAGGAATGCTGGTGACTATTCTGTGATAACCTAAATGGGAAAAGAATTTGAATAAGGATACATGTATTTGTATAACTGAGTCACTTTGCTGTACACCTGAAACTAACACATCATTGTAAAGTCAACTATACTACAATGTAAAATAAACGTAAAAAAACAATAACAAAACAAACTAGAGAGTCCGGAAGTTCAGCTGTTTTACAGGGTGGTGTATAGTGGGGTAAGCACATGTTTTCATATTCAGATAGACTGAATCTACCTAGATGTTCACTCATCTTATCAATATTTATTGAATACCTACTATGTGCGTGCTAAGTCACTTCAGTTACGTCCGACTCTTTGCAACCCTACAGACGGTAGCCCTTCAGGCTCCTCTGTCCATAGGATTCTCCAGGCAAGAATACTAAAGTGGGTTGCCATTTCCTTCTCAGGGGATCTTCCCAACACAAGGATTGAACCCACATCTACTGTGCACCAGTCTCTGCCTTCATGACATTTACATTCAGGTGGAGAAAGACAGGTAACAAACAGATGAACAAGGAGGTCCTACTATCAATTCATCATTATTCCAATAGATACTGCAGTTATGTATTCCAGTTTTTAGGAAAGAAGATCAAAAGCTAAGGAACCACAGAGAATGCAAAGATACTAGCCCATTAGGCGGGCTTTGGCTCTCATCGAGTGAGATAGGAGCCTATTGGTGGGTTTCAAGCAGACGAATGATGTGGTCTGACTAATATTTTAAGAGGACCACTTTGGCTGCTGTGTGGGGAACAAACTGAAGAGACCTGGGTCAGAAGCAGGGAAATCAATTAGGAGATTCTTGAAATAATTCAGATGAGAAGCAAAAGTGACCAGGCAGCAGGCAGCGGGAGAGAAAGTGAGAAGTAGCTGAAATTAGTGTATATGTTGCAGGTAGAGAAGAGGATTTGCTGACAGTTTGGGTAGGAGGTGTGAGAAAAGGAAAGTCATGAGAAGTGACTCTAAGGTTTTGCTCCAAAAGATTGGAAGAATAGAGTTGCTATCAATTGAAATGAGGAAGATTGCAGGAATAGCAGGTTAGGGGAAGGCAGGAAGGGAATCTGAGCTCCCTCTCGGGAGTTTGAGGAAGCTGACTGACAGCCAAGTAGGGATGTTAGGTTGGCAATCACATCCTGGAGTTGGGGACAGATCTCCTGGATGAAAAAATAATTGCTAGAAGAAAGCATAAGGCAGAGTATTGATGAAGTATTGATGAGTATTGGTGAAGGTTGGGGATCCATTCTACATTGCTATTGCTATTGCTAAGTCACTTCAGCCGTGTCCAACTCTGTGTGACCCCATAGACGGCAGCCCACCAGGTTTCCCCATCCCTGGGATTCTCCAGGCAAGAACACTGGAGTGGGTTGCCATTTCCTTCTCCAATGCATGAAAGTGAAAAGTGAAAGTGAAGTCATTCAGTCATGTTCGACCCTCAGCGACCCCATGGACTGCAGCCTTCCAGGCTCCTCCATCCATGGGATTTTCCAGGCAAGAGTACTGGAGTGGGGTGCCATTGTCTTCTCCGTCCATTCTACATAGGAGAGTTTAAAAAAGACCTTACCAAGAAGGTGATATTTGAACTGAGAGCTGGATGAAAGGAGCAAGAAGTCCACATGTATCTGAGGAAAGAGGAGTCCAGGCCAGTGGACCAGCATGTGCTCAGGTCTTAGAGAAGAGTGTGCTTGTCTTGAGGAACAAGAGCCAGAAGCTCATTGGGGTGACCAAGAGGCCACCTGGGTCTGAAACACAAAAAGAGAGAGAGAGAGAGAGATCTCCTGGTAAGGGTATAAAATCAGAGAGGTGGGAGGGATCACATCATGAGTTCTAGTTCTTGCTCTGCCATTAAGAGTTTGCCCTTGAACAAATTACTTACCTTCTCTCATCTCTGTTTTCTTTATAAAAAAGAGTAGTAATAGAATATGCTTCCCAGGTGGCACAGTGGTAAAGAATCCAGCTGCCAATGCAGGAGTCACAAGAGACATGGGTTCGATCCTTGGGTCGGGAAGATGCCTTGGAGTAGGAAATAGCAACCCACTCCAGTATTCTTGCTTGGAAAATTCCATGGACAGAGGAACCTGGTGGGCTACAGTCCACAGGGTTGCAAAGAGTTAGATATGAGCAACTGAGCACACACGCATGAAATAGAAACTACACATATTGATGCTTTTGATTGTGGTGCTGGAGAAGACTCTTGACAGTCCCTTGGACAGCAAGGAGATCAAAGCAGTCAATCATGAAGGAAATAAACCCTGAATATTCATTGGAAAGACTGAAGCTGAAGCTCCAATAATTTGGCCACCTGATGCGAAGAGCTGACTCATTGGAAAAGACCCTCATGCTGGGAAAGATTGAGGGAAGGAGAAGACGGGGGCGACAGAGGATGAGATGGTTGGATGGCATCATTGACTCAATGGACATGAGTTTGAGCAAGCTCCACGAGATAGTGAAGGACTGGGAAGCTTGGTGTGCTGCAGTCCATGGGGTCACAAAGAGGCGAACAAAACTTAAGGACTAAACAACACAGAGGATCTTGAGAGGACTAAATGAGATGTTTATAAAGCACTTAACACAGTGCCTGCAGCATAGTTTGTGTGTGTTAGTCGTGTCCGACTCTCTGAGAGCCCATGGACCATAGCCCTCCAGGCTCCTCTGTCCATGGGATTCTCCAGGCAAGAATACTGGAGTGGATTGCCATTTCCTTCTCCAGGGGATCTTACTGACCCAGCGATCAAACCTGGGTCTCCAGCATTTTGCAGGCAGTGCTTTACCATCTGAGCCATTATCAAGTGTTTACTATACACTTTTAAAAAACATCCTAGAGTATTTCCTGGAAGTATCAATACTCAGGGCTTCTGGATGAAGAATTTTCACCCACATGGAAGTTTGGATTTTGGCCACTGGTGTTACACTCCTCAGTCTCTGCTTTGCTGGTCTGGTTGGTGGAAATGCCCATCTGGAAGCTTGTCCTTGACAGCCACAGCCGTGCATGTGTGTTTTGGTGTGGACAGAGATGTGGAAGACCCACAATCGCTGATTTGAATGGCAGATGGGTGACTGGATACTCACCCAACCACACCAGCTTCTCAGTGTTAACTCTACGGTTTCCCTTCTGCAAAGGGCTATACTAGGGCAGGCAAGACGTCCAGTCAAACCATCCCAACCCCCACTCTAGGTCTCACCAAGCCACCTATGGCCTCAGTTGACAAGGTCAACCTTCACCCTGGCTTTCAAGTGAAGCAGTGTCCCTGGAAGTTCCTACCCTGAGCCTTCCTTCAATTCTCCTGAACTGGCATGGAAAGCAGATGGATGGAGCTCAGAAGGTTTACCCTAGTTAAGCAGAGCTGTAAGCAGATAGGGTAGGGGGTCCCTAGAGAAAGAGAAACAGGCATGGCTTTTTCAGCCTAAGTCACTTTGTGATCTCAGTCTGGGAACAAGGATTGCCCTTGAAAAGGTCTCAGGAACGAATGACCTTAAGGGAACAAAAGCATCCATAAACAAAGGACTGTTGTCAGACAAAAGAAGTAACAATAGTAAAGATATCAATTATAAAGACTCCCAGTTCTGTTTTAATTGTAAAGATTAGTCTGAAGAGCTCAACTATCAGGATTAGCTGGAACTTAAGAGAAGATGACATTGATCTTTTCTGATCCTCGGGATCTCCAATCAGCTAATGCTAAGGCTCTGTTAACTGCAAAGCCCCTTTATGAATATGCATGTACCTTTAGCTTAAAACCTCCCCAGTTCTGCTATTTAGGGGGATACTGCTTTGTAAAGGATCCCGGTGTTCTCCTTACTTGCTACAGATAATAAATGCCTCCTTCTCCCAATCTTTGGTCTGGTTATGTCACCAAAAGATAAACGCAGTTTTTCAGGTAGCAGAGTTACATTGGGAAAATGCCTTTTATTTCATACATCAAATATAATTTAAGACTGCCAGTGTAATATTTTGTTTAAACTCTTCTACAAAAAGGATAAGCAGGAAGAACAGAAAAAGGTTGTGGAAAAGAGAAAAGAATGAGCAAAGAGAAAATGGATTTTTATTAAGTCTTATCCAACACTTGAGTCAATCATTCAAAAAAAATCAGACAATATGCTAATGATTATAATCTAGCCAAGGTCTGTCACATGTCCTCTGTTGTGTTTCAGTCTGAACCGGCTTTATCCTTTGCTAGGAGAATCTGACCATTGCTCTCCCTATATTCAGGGAAAAAGAAAGATGAAAACCTGGGAGGAATGAGAACAAGTCAAGGGCACATGGAGGTCAGGAGAAGCTGAATGCATTAACACCTTGATGTCAAAGATAAACAAAGCTGGACTCTAGCTAGAGGAGAAAAGGTAGACTTTGTTCAGTTCAGTCGCTCAGTCGTGTCTGACTCTTTGTGACCCCATGGACTGCAGCTCGCCAGGCCTCCCTGTCCATCACCAACTCCCGGAGCTTGCTCAAACTCATGTCCATTGAGTCGGTGATGCCATCCAGCCATCTCATCCTCTGTTGTCCCCTTCTCCTCCTGCCCTCAATCTTTCCCAGCATCAGGGTCTTTTTAAATGAGTCAGTCCTTCATAAAAGGTGGCCAAAGTATTGGAGTTTCAGCTTCAGCATCAGTCCTTCCAAAGAATATTCAGGACTGATTTCCTTTAGGATGGACTGGCTTGATCTCCTTGCAGTCCAAAGGACTCTCAAGAGTCTTCTCCAACACCACAGTTCAAAAGCATCAATTCAGCTTTCTTTATAGTCCGATTCACACATCCATACATGACTACTGGAAAAACCGTAGCTTTGACTCGACGGACATTTGTTGGCAAAGTAATGTCTCTGCTTTCTAATATGCTATCTAGGTTGGTCATAGTTTTCTTCCAAGGAGCGAGTGTCTTTTAATTTCATAGCTGCAGTCGACTTTATTCAACAGTAACTATTGCAATAGAGAGGGCTTCCCAGGTGGCTCAGTGATAAAGGATCCACCTGCCGATGAAGGAGACGTAAGAGATGTGGGTTCAATTCCTGGGTCAGGGAGATCCCCTGGATCAGGAAATGGCAACCCACTCCAGTATTTTTGCCTGGAGAATCCCATGGACAGAGGACCCTGGTGAGCTACAGTCCATGGGGTCGTAAAGAGTCTGGGTGACTGATTGCACATGCATTGCTAATGCATTGCAATAGGGAGAAGAGTCCAGTGTGAACTGACCTCACCCTGGCTGAAACAAAAGGCTGGAGACCTTTCCAGCTGAGGTGTGCTCAGGAAAGGCACTGCAGAATGGGAAGGGGGGTGGTCCATATAACTAGGCCATCTAGGGCTGTTCATTTGTACTCATGCAGGTGGCTTCCTTGGTGGCTCAGAGGTTAAAGCATATGCCTGCAATGTAGGAGACCTGGGTTCAATCCCTGGGTCGGGAAGATCCCCTGGAGAAGGAAATGACAACCCACTCCAGTATTCTTGCCTGGAGAATCCCATGGACGGAGGAGTCTGGGGGGGGGGGGGGGCTACAGCCCACGGGGTCGCAAAGAGTCGGACACAACTGTGCAACTTCACTTTCAGAAAAGAAATAAACTTCTTCAGGAGGCTGTGGTATCAGTTAGAAAAGATGCCCACGAAGCTGGGAACAGACAGTGACCTTTTCTCCTGGAATGTTTGCATTTCAAAGAGACAGCCCTCAGGTCCTTGAAAAGATAGATCAGGGTGGTAGAAAATTCGTGTCTCAAAGGGGCAGAGAATACATTTATATTTGCAACTTTTCTAAAGTATCTGCTCTGTGGGAGGGTTCAACAGCCTATCTGCCTATTTCAGGTTTGGGCTGGAACAAACAGTGAATTCTCCTGGCAGCACTGAGCTTTTTCAAGCAGGCATTTTAACGGGGTGCTGGAGTCCTCCTCGGGGTGGGTCTGCATTTTTATCAACCATTTTTCTGAGGCTGGATTGAGAAGCCGGCTGGCTCAGAGGAGCCTGACTAGAATTTGCTCAAAGAGTGTCTTTGTTGTGACCTAGCAACAGAGGGTTTCCGAAAGCTTTGATTTTTCTCTGCTTGCTGCTGCTAAGTCAGTTCAGTCGTGTCCGACTCTGTGTGACCCCATAGACGGCAGCCCACCAGGCTCCCCCGTCCTTGGGATTCTCCAGGCAAGAACACCAGAGTGGCTTGCCATTTCCTTGTCCAATGCATGAAAGTGAAAAGTGAAAGTGAAGTCACTCAGTCGTGTCCAACTCTAAACCTATACTTTTACTCAGGGGTCTTGTGAGGAAGATTTAAATGGATATTAAGCACAAGGAAGGGCATAATCAAAAGGGGAAAATGAGAAGTAGGACTACGAGGAACTCGGAAAATCACCTTTGAATAACTGGTTTGCTCTGTGGTGAATGTGAATTCTGTTCTAACTTATGAATCTTTGACTCCGCCCTTCAGCCTTTCCAGGTCTGAGACTCCCCAGCATGCATGCGAAAGCGCTTCAGTAGTGTCCGACTCTGTACAACACTGTGGACTGTAGCCTACCAGGCTCCTCTGTCCATGAGATTCTCCAGGCCAGAATACTGGAGAGGCTTGCCATACCCTCCTCCAGGGCATCTTCCCGACCCAGGAATGTTATGCGTCTGTTATGTCTCCTGCATTGTCAGGCAAGTTCTTTATCACTAGCCACCTGGGAAGCCTCCTCCCTGGCAGCAGTTTCAGTCTTTCGTTCTGAAACAGGAGGGAAGGGGTCAGGGCACAACCTTTGAAAGAATGACATGGCCCGAGGATACAACACAAACTGATTAGAATCACATGGGTCCATGACAACAGACAAGTCAACTTCAGCTAGACCTTGATCCGCAGTAAACACTCACTGTAACACAGCAACTAAATGACACACCCAGAGGCACCATTACAACTCCAAGGCTGATCAGCAAAGACCAAAGAGTGGGCTGTGGCCCAATGCCTGGAAATCTCCACCCCTTCCCCAAAATAGTTGGAATAATCCTCCCACTCATTAGTCTGTGCAACTACCCAGCCCATAAAAGCTAACCACACCAAATTGATGGCCTGTCTGTGGAGTGTGTTTCTCTCTGAGTGTGTTTCTGTCTGGGTAGGTGTTTCTTATCTACCACTTTGTCTCACTTTGAATCCTTTCTGAGATGAGACATCAAGTACCTGAGCTTCATTAGGTCCTGAAACCAGGCATGTGATGTTAGTTGGAAGATTGTATGTTTTGGCTGCTTCAAGTCCCAGCCACATGGGTTACAGTCCCAAGCAGAATTTGGGCCAGATTCTGGTCCAGCCATGCTGGGAGCCACGACAGGAGATCCTACCCATAACAAAAGTCGTGCGGAAGAGACCTGACAGGCAAAGGCGGATCAGGCCTCGAGGGACCCCCTGAACCTGCTCGAGCATCTACCCCCAACCCAGAATCTGTCTGTCTTACTATATTATGCCTTTCACCAACTCTTCTGTCATTAACGGGGGCTATCCCGGACCACCTTTCTCTGGAAAAGTCAACTTAGGGCTTTAGTTAATAAGTCTCTTGGGCATGATAGGAGTATTTCAATTCAAACCCCTCTGATGGCTTTCTAGCTTGCCTGACATGTTTATCCATACTCTTGCAATTAACACACATGATTGTTCACAACTCCCCAACCTTGAAAGGCACGGGAAGCCAAAACATTCTAAAAGTCCTAATAAGCATAGAGTCCTTTAAGGGATGAAAAGTTATTAGACTAGATAGTACTGGTAAAGGGCTTCATTATTGGGCCAATGCTTGCTGCCAAGTTCCCATATCCCTTATCCATTGTGCACCTGGGAGTGCATTAGTTAACATAGTTGGAATGTAAGAAAAACAAGTAGCAGCCTTGGAATTAACCACATCAGACCTTTGAGCTAATTGGTTCTTTCTTTGTTGTGACCCACTGCACCTTTGCTCCATGAGAATGTAACTTTATTTAGTATTTTCTGAGGCTGGGAAAAATAGAGAAAAAACACTTCAAGAGAAAATAAGTTTTCTGGTTGAGCAGCCTTTATCAAAAAAGGGTCATAAAATGTCCACAGGCCTCCAAGGCCAGAAGATAATGTACACAACATTGTTTATGGAAAAGGTATGCAGAAAAAATCCTGGTTTTGATAAAGACAAAACAGATATAATGTTTGGCCTGACTCTATATGACTTTGCATCTTTCATTTCCCTCTATGTACAAGTCAAGGTATAAAAGTTCCTTTTGAAAATAGGAGGCAAGAATATACAATGGATTAAAGACAATCTCTTTAACAAGTGGTGCTGAGAAAACTGGTCAACCACTTGTAAAAGAATGAAACTAGAACACTTTCTAACACCATACACAAAAATAAACTCAAAATGGATTAAAGATCTCAACGTAAGACCAGAAACTATAAAACTCCTAGAGGAGAACATAGGCAAAACACTCTCCGACATAAATCACAGCAGGATCCTCTATGACCCACCTCCCAGAATATTGGAAATAAAAGCAAAAATAAACAAATGGGACCTAATTAACCTTAAAAGCTTCTGCACAACAAAGGAAACTATTAGCAAAGTGAAAAGGCAGCCTTCAGAATGGGAGAAAATAATAGCAAATGAAGCAACTGACAAACAACTAATCTCAAAAATATACAAGCAACTCCTACAGCTCAACTCCAGAAAAATAAATGACCCAATCAAAAAATGGGCCAAAGAACTAAATAGACATTTCTCCAAAGAAGACATACAGATGGCTAACAAACACATGAAAAGATGCTCAACATCACTCATTATCAGAGAAACGCAAATCAAAACCACTATGAGGTACCATTTCACACCAATCAGAATGGCTGCGATCCAAAAGTCTACAAGTAATAAATGCTGGAGAGGGTGTGGAGAAAAGGGAACCCTCTTACACTGTTGGTGGGAATGCAAACTAGTACAGCCACTATGGAGAACAGTGTGGAGATTCCTTAAAAAACTGGAAATAGAACTGCCTTATGATCCAGCAATCCCACTGCTGGGCATACACACTGAGGAAACCAGAAGGGAAAGAGACACGTGTACCCCAATGTTCATCGCAGCACTGTTTATAATAGCCAGGACATGGAAGCAACCTAGATGCCCATCAGCAGATGAATGGATAAGAAAGCTGTGGTACATATACACAATGGAGTATTACTCAGCCATTAAAAAGAATACATTTGAATCAGTTCTAATGAGGTGGATGAAACCGGAACCTATTATACAGAGTGAAGTAAGCCAGAAAGAAAAACACCAATACAGTATACTAACACATATATATGGAATTTAGAAAGATGGTAACAATAACCCTGTGTAGGAGACAGCAAAAGAGACACTGATGTATAGAACACTCTTTTGGACTCTGTGGGAGAGGGAGAGGGTGGGGAGATTTGGGAGAACGGCATTGAAACATGTATAATATCATGTATGAAACGAGTCGCCAGTCCAGGTTCAATGCACGATACTGGATGCTTGGGGCTGGTGCACTGGGACGACCCAGAGGGAGGGTATGGGGAGGGAGGAGGGAGGAGGGTTCAGGATGGGGAACACAGGTATACCTGTGGCGGATTCATTTTGATATTTGGCAAAACTAATACAATATTGTAAAGTTTAAAAATAAAATAAAATTAAAACAACAACAAAAAAATAAATAAATAAAAGTTCCTTTTGAAAATAAAGTTATGGGCCTCGCTCACCGAAGCTTGGTCTTCCCGTGTCATTCTTTTTTTCCTTTTCCCTCCTTTTCTCTCTCTGTTCTTCTTTCAGGATGACTCCTTGGGACACAGGAGCTTTATTGGCTTTCTGTGTTAATCAAGGAAGATCAAGCCTCTGATCTCTCCGCTTAGCTATCCTTATCGCCTAAGCCGTCATCCTGAGGGTACCCCTGGATCCTGCTGGGGCTGGACCCCGGTACAGCCACATGAGTTCAAGTCCCAATCCAAGGTGAATGGTTTCTATTCTGCAAGGGTACAGAGGGTATTTCAGAAAGTAAGGTGACTCCAGTGCTCTCACGTTGACGCAGACTGTGATCCACAGACCCAGTTGACCTGATCTTGGAGAGGCAGCAGTGAGCATTGGCATGAAGCCAGATCATAATTCCCTGCCCAGGAATTGAACCTGGGTACCCTGGATGAAAACCAGGAAACCTAGCCACCAGATCAGCAAGGGCTACAGGCTAGAAGCTGTTTTTCCCTGGATCTTTGTCCCCAGTAAGAAATGCATTTCTCACAGAGGCTAAACTATAAAGGCAGGAACAAAGTTCATTATTAGAGACACAGCACAGCAACAAGTGGGAGAGCATAAAGATAAACAGTTTTGTTTAGTTAAGAGGGAACCAAGGCAGAGATGGGCACCGGGAGAGAAATGGTGTGTGTGTCATCTGTAATGAGGGGGATTCCCTTGTAGCTCAGTTGGTAAAGAATCCATCTTCAATGTAGAACACCTGGGTTCAGTTCCTGGCGGGAAAGAGCCCCTGGAGAAGGGAATGGCAACCCACTCCAGGATTCTTGCCTGGAGAATCCCATGGACAGAGAAGCCTGGGGGGCTACAGGCCATGGGGTCCCAAGAGTCAGACACGACTTAATGACTAAACCACCACGTAATGAAGGGGAGAAGGAGTGCAATTGAGAGACCTGAAGTCATTCATATAGGGTGGTTCCTCCAGGTCTTTGTTTACCTTTAGCCAATTATATAGTTTCTTTTTCTGACAAGATATCTGACCTACCTTGGGATCCTCCCCAACATGGGTGTGCGATTTTTCTAAGATGGACTTCAGCCCAGAGGCCTATGGGATCACATATTAGCATCACATATTATGATTTGCTCCCCCTCCATTTTGGCTCCAAGGAGACTTTCTGCTCATGTGAAAAGTCTCCCTTGCCCCAAGTGTAGGAAATATATGACCTCCTAATCCTTTAGTCAAACAAGGTTTAGTCCTTCTCTGTTCCTTACATGGGATTCTCAAGGCAAGAATCCTGAAGTGGTGTGCCATTCCCTTCTCCAATTAAAAGACGCTTGCTGCTTGGAAGAAAAGTTATGACCAACCTAAACAGCTTATTAAAAAGCAGAGACATTACTTTGCCAACAAAGGTCCATCCAGTAGTCATGTATGGATGTGTGAGTTGAACTATAAAGAAAGCTGAGTGCCGAAGAATTGATGCTTTTGAACTGTGGTGTTGGAGAAGACTCTTGAGAGTCCCTGGGACTGCAAGGAGATCCAACCAGTCCATCCTAAAGGAGATCAGTCCTGAATATTCACTGGAAAGACTGATGGTGAAGCTGAAACTCCAATACTTTGGCCACCTGATGTGAAGAACTGACTCATTTGAAAAGACCCTGATGCTGGGAAAGATTGAAGGCAGGAGGAGAAGGGGACGACAGAAGATGAGATGGTTGGATAGCATTCCTGACTCAATGGACATGAGTTTGAGTAAACTCTGGGTGTTGGTGACCGACAGGGAGGCCTGGCATGCTGCAGTCCATGGGGTCACAAAGAGTCAGACACAAATGAGCGACTGAACCAAACTGTTCCTTGCATGGCTGTTATCTTAAGCTGTCCATAGCAGACAAGGCTTGGCTATTTACCATTTCAGTTGTTACTTCCACAAGAAGCTGGTTGTAAATATCTAACCTGGAGCCCGTCTATCATCCGTTTTAGGAAATACAAACAGGAGGCTAGTTTTAAGTGCCCAGCAGCCCAAAGCCCATCTTTTTCTTGCCCCAAGAAATGCAAACAGGAGGCCAGTTGTAAATGGCTAGCCTGGCACCCATCTGTCTCCCGCCTGACCTATCTGAATGTTCAGCAATGTTTCTCTGAGATAGCTTTAGTTCCTTCTGTCAACTACAAATCAGCACTTGCCAAGATCACTGCCAGGGACTGAACAAGGGTATTTGCCACGTGCCGCTGCGGAGCCTGAACCTTGTACTGCTGTAGCTGCTGCCCTTCGACACCCCTGAGGGAGTTCAGGGTGGAGTGAGGCACTTTGTGCTCCAGGGAATCTGGTGAAACAGGTCTTTAGACAGGTAGATATTTTCTGGAACTGATTTCATGATCCCAGTCCTTGCATCTCTTCATATCTAGAAAAATCACTAAATCCCTTCATGACAACATCAGATCTTCCTAACTAGTAGAAAATCTGTTGTAAAGTAAGTGCTTGATTGCACTGAACTCCACCAAAATTGTATATATTGACCTTCCCCCCTGCTGCCTCTTTGGAGCAGTCTCTCAGAGCTATCTGAGGTGCTGCTTCCCAGGCTGCAGTCCTCATTTTTCACCCAATAAAATTTAGCTTGCAACTTTCAAGGTGTGCATCTTTTTAGTCAACACTTCTGTTACTGCTTCCTTCTCACAGCTCGGGGACTTCAGTGAATCTCAAATTCCTTCCATAATCTCAAAGAGCCTGCCACAGTCCACCCTGAGGCAGCAGAAGCCAGGGCAGAGTGCCACAGTGGATTGGAGTTGGCCTGAGGCCAAAATAATGAAACAGGAAGGAAGGAGGCAGGACACAGCCTTTAAAAGAATGATGTGGCCACATGCGTGCTCAGTAGCTTCAGGCATGTCTGACTCTTTGTGGTCCTGTAGACTGTAGTCCCCCAGGCTCCTCTGTCCGTGGGATTGTCCAGGCAAGAATACTGGAGTGGGTTGCTATTTCCTACTCCAGAGGATTTTCCTGACCCAAAGATCCCATGTCTCCTGTGTTTCCTGAATTGCAGGCTAATTCTTTACACGCTGAGCCACCTGGGAAACCATATGACATGACAAAAGCTGGTAAAAACCAACTAGATCCAAGATGGTAGAAGACTTGACTTCCAATAGACCTTGAGTCTCATTAAATGCTCATTGTAATACATTAGCATAAGCTAACTGACGCACCAACCAGCACCAAAATGCTTGCAAGGCTGACCATCAAAGATCAAAAAGTAGGCAGGCCCAGTTCCTGCAAATCCCCACCACTTTCCCTGAAATAGTTGGGATAATCCTCCCACTCATTCACTTTAGTTCAGTTCAGTTGCTCAGTTGTGTCCAACTCTGTGACCCCATGGACTGTAGCACATCAGGCTTCCATGTCTATCACCAACTCCCAGAGCTTGCTCAAGTTAGTGATGCCATCCAACCATCTCATCCTCTGTTGTCCCCTTTTCCTCCTGTCTTCAATCTTTCTCAGCATCAGGGTCTTTTCCAATGAATCAGTTCTTCGCATCAGGTGGCCAAAGTATTGGCATCTCAGCTTTAGCATCAGTCCTTCCAATGAATATTCAGGACTGATTTCCTTTAGGATTAACTGATTTGATCTCCTCACAGTCCAAAGGACTCTCAAGCGGTCTTCTCCAACACCACAGTTCAAAAACATCAATTCTTCAGTACTCAGCTTTCTTTATAGTCCACTCGCATATCCATACATGACTACTGGAAAACCGTAGCCTTGACTAGACGGACTTTTGTTGGCAAAGTAATGTCTCTGCTTTTTAATAAGCTGTCTATGTTAGTCACAATTTTCTTCCAAGGAGCAAGCGTTTTTTAATTTCATGGCTGCAATCACCATCTGCAGTGATTTTGGAGCCCCGCAAAATAAAGTCTGTCACTGTTTCCATTATTTCCCCATCTATTTGCCATGAACTGATGGGACCAGATGCCATGATCTTGGTTTTCTGAATGTTGAGCTTTAAGCCAACTTTTTCACTCTCCTCTTTCATTTTCATTAAGAGGCTTTTTAGTTCCTTTTCACTTTCTGCCATAAGGGTAGTGTCATCTGCATATCTGAGGTTATTGATTTATCTCCTGACAATCTTGATTCCAGTTTGTGCTTCACCCAGCCCAGCATTTCGCATGATGTACTCTGCATATAAGTTAAATAAGCAGGGTGACAACATACAGCCTTGATGTACTCCTTTTCCAATTTGGAACCAGTCTGTTGTCCATGTCCGGTTCTAACTGTTGCTTCTTGACCTGCATACAGATCTCCAGGAAGCAGGTCAGGTGGTCTGGTATTCCCATCTCTTTAAGAATTTTCCACAGTTTGTTGTGATCTACTCAGTCAAAGAATTTGGTATAGTCAATAAAGCAGAAGTAGGTGTTTTTCTGGAACTCTCTCGCTTTTTGTTGATCCAGCGGATGTTGGCAATTTGATCTCTGGTTCCTCTGCCTTTTCTAAATATAACTTAAACATCTGGAAGTTCATGATTCATGTACTGTTGAAGCCTGGCTTGGAGAATTTTGAGCATTACTTTGTTAGTGTGTGAGATGAGTTCAATTGTGTGGTAGTTTGAGCATTCTTTGGCATTGCCTTTCTTTGGGATTGGAATGAAAACTGACCTTTTTCAGTCCTGTGGCCACTGCTGAGTTCTCCAAATTTGGTAGCATATTGAAGGCAGCACTTTCACAGCATCATCTTTCAGGATTTGGAATAGCTCAACTGGAATTCCATCACCTCCACTAGCTTTGTTCATAGTGATGATCCCTAAGGCCCACATGACCTTGCACTCCAGGATGTCTGGCTCTAGGTGAGTGATCACATCATCATGGTTATCTGGGTCATGAAGATCTTTTTTGTATAGCTCTTCTGTGTATTCTTGCCACCTCTTCTTAATATCTTCTGCTTCTGTTAGGTCCATATCATTTCTGTCCTTTATTGAGCCCATCTTTGCCTGAAATGTTCCCTTGGTTTCTCTAATTTTCTTGAAAAGATCTCTAGCCTTTCCTATTCTATTGTTTTCCTTTATTTCTTTGCATTGATCAGTGAGGAAGACTTTCTTTTCTCTCTTTGCTATTCTTTGGAATTCTGCATTCAAATGGGTATGTCTTTCCTTATCTCCTTTGCCTTTCACTTCTCTTCTTTTCTCAGCTATTTATAAGGCCTCCTCAGACAACCATTTTGCTTTTTTGCATTTCTTTTTCTTGGGGATGGTCTTTGCCTCCTGTACAATGTCATGAACCTCTGTCCATAGTTCTTTAGGCACTCTGTCTATCGAATCTAATCCCTTGAATCTATTTGTCACTTCCACTGTTTAATCATAATGGATTTGATTTAGGTCATACCTGAATGGTCTAGTGGTTTTCTCCACTTTGCAATAAGGAGTTCATTATCTGAGCCACAGTCAGCTCCTGGTCTTAATTTTGCTGACTGTAAAGAGCTTCTCATCTTTGTCTGCAAAGAATATAATCAATCTGAATTCAGTATTGACTATCTGGTGATGTCCATGTGTAGAGTCTTCTCTTGTGTTGTTGGAAAAGGTGTTTGCTGTGACCAGTGTGTTCTCTTGGCAACACTCTGTTAGCTTCTGCCTTGCTTCATTTTGTAAATGAAATTACCCAGTCCTGTAAAAACTAACCATGCCATATTTCAGGGACTTGCTTTCTGAGATGGCCCATACCTTGTTTGTGGAGTATGCTCAGTTCAGTTCAGTTCAGTTCATTCACTCAGTCGCGTCTGACTCTTTGTGACCCCATGGACTGCAGCACGCCGGGCCTCCCTATCCATCTCCAACTCCCGCAGTTAACTCAAACTCATGTCCATTGAGTCGGTGATGCTATTGAGCCATCTCATCCTCTGTCATCCCCTTCTCCTCCTGATTTCCTTTAGGATTAACTGGTTCAATCTCCTTGCAGTCCAATGGACTCTCAAGAGTCTTCTCCAACACTACAGTTAAAAAGCATCAATTCTTCGGTGCTCAGCTTTCTTTAGAGTCCAACTCTTGCATCCATACATGACTACTGGAAAAACCATAGCTTTGACTAGATGGACCTTTGTGGGTAAAGTAATGTCTCTGCTTTTTAATGTGCTGTCTAGGTTAGTCATAACTTTTCTTCCAAGGAGCAAGCATCTTTTAATTTCATGGCTGCAGTCACCATCTGCAGTGATTTTGGAGCTCCCCAAAACAAAGTCTGCCACTGCTTCCACTCCTTTTGACAGTGCCTTACAGGACTGAGGGACTGAACTGAACTGAACTGGAACTGTCAAATTCACTTGATGATTGAGGATCAAGATCTAGACTTGTCTGCCATCTTGGCCCCATTTGATTCTAATGGGCTTATGTTCTATCCTTGGGCTAAGTCATTCTTTTGAAAGTTGTGTCCTGACACTTTTCCTCCTGTTACTGTACCACAGATATTAATGGAGCTTCTGCAAATGCCCAAGGCAGAGACAGAGGTAAGCTTTTTCCAGGTCTTATCAACTGCTCGTTGAGGCCCTGCGATGCAGAAAGAAGTGTGGGGAAAGGGTCTCAGGTGCCCCCTCCCCACTCTCTCTCCTCCCTTCCCCCTGCTACACACACATAATGGCCTTAACCCAGGAAGGGAAAGGTCACTCCCTGCCTGTCATCTCTTGAGCCTCCACCAGCCTGGTGGGAGGAAAAGGGGCATCAGGGGCACCTCCTCTGCAGCTGCTATTCATACAAAACAAGAGGTCTCTCTCTCCCACCCCACCCTGGGTCACCAGCCAAAGTGATGCTCCACAAATCCATGCTGTCTGTTGCATGGCGGAGTAGGGGAGAGAGGGCAGAATGCAAGAATATTGAGATGAGACGGGGGAGAGCCAGTTCCAGAGCCTACTTTATGCTCCATCCCTTTCAGAGCACCCATGTACTAGAAAGAAACTAGTCATTGCCAGCTGTGTCCAGAGGCAGTTTACTTTAATCCTTCCTATTTTTCCTGATCTTTAGGGAATAATCTCACCCTATTTTTACATAATTTTATTTTACTACTTTTATATTTACAGTTTTCTTTAAGCTAAGTTTTTGTATTAGGAAATTCAATGAAAGTAATCTTAGTTATTATTTATAGCTTAACTTACTGGGGAGTAGGCATGCTCTAACTGTTACATACCCTATTTGATTATCCGTACCAGTTCATTTAAAATGTGTCTGTTTTCACTTCGAAAACAGAAAGTGTTGTCTTTAGAAAGGAGCAGATAGCAGTCTATGTACCAAACCTGGGGACATGCCTTCTCTTTATTAACTGCCCTTCAACAGGCCCTTTTCATGTTTCAAAACAAATTGCCATGGTGATCTCAGTGAAGACTTAACCCTAGTCAGATAGGAAACACAGAAAGCTACCTTTTGAACCATGCAGGTTGCTTAGGAGATTCTCATTCAAGTATCCCCAAAGAAGATCCATGGAAACCATTCAAATGATGTTGCCATTTTCCTTCCAAGATTATCATCTCCATCTGAAGATTCTTCTATGTAGTCGGGCCAAACCCATGTCATAATAGGCTGGGAGTCAGCCCCAGAGAAGAGGTGGACTGAGAAAAACAATGAAGTACTACATCAGACAGAAATGGGGACATGTATTCTTGATCATGGGTCTCTAGCAGTTTGTTGGCTTTGGGGCTGCCAAGCCAAGGACGCCATGCTTCATATTTGTCAAAGTGGCAGGGGACCTCTCTGGTTCTGAAGGATTTCTCTGCATCCATAGCCATCATAGCTGATAGCTCCTTCAAAATGAAAGAGTCTTCGGATGAGCAGCAATTCATGAGGAGAAGCATGAATGAGTATCTTTATGCTCTATTAAAAAAGATAACGGCCCTTTATTGACTGTCTTCTCTTATAAGTTTTAATTGGCTTCATAATGAAAGATAATTTTTAAAAGCCAAAGTACTAGTATTGAAAATGAGCTTAAACACTAACTCAGTTCATCACTTTATTGTGATTAATAAATGTTTCATAAATTTGTCATTGTAAGAGTAAGTGTCCATCTTTTTAAACTAGTCTTTTTGCCATGTTCAAAAATCTAGAGTTAAAGGATCCTCTAAGTACTATAATAGAGATGTCTTCATTTATTTTATGGTTCTCACCATTGTGCTTCAAAGTTTTGAGCACAAATAAAGAGAAAGCCAAACAGAATTCTGAGTTGATTAGGTTTTTTTCTGTTGGGCATGTTACACGTCACAGGCACAGCCCTTGTCAGGATGATGGTGGTCTTGGATGTGGGTACCACCCACTGAACACTCTATGACGTTCCTTACTGCAGCCTTGATGGGCTCTTCAGAGACATCACAAGGGATGGTGCCATCCCCTTCCCACTTATCTCCACCCCACCTCAGAAGAGGAACCAAAAGAGCACCACAGACCCTGGTGGAGTGGACAGGCCAGGGAGCTACACACAGCCCTAAATACTCACGTACACATACCCATGTGTGCTGTACACCGACTGGCCCCATATCACAGTCCTACAGACCAGATGTCTGCCCCTTCCCTTGGATACTAGCAGTAAATATACTTGCAAACAGGGATGCCTACTATTTCATCAAATCACACTAAGGTTCTCCTATCACCCAGCACTGCTCAAAGTATGTTCTATGTGTCTCCAGAGAGATCAAATAATTCGCCTAACTGACACAGCTAATAAGTGGTCTAGCTGAATGTGAACCCGGGCAGTATTGCTCTAGAAGCAGATTATATATATATATCTCTTTTTAGATATATATGTCTAATATATATATTATATATATAATATATATGTAATAAATATAATAGATATATAATAGATATATATATGTATTTCATCTGTTGATGAAAGTGAAAGTGGAGAGTGAAAAAGTTGGCTTAAAGCTCAACATTCAGAAAACGAAGATCATGACATCCAGTCCCATCACTTCATGGGAAATAGATAGGGAAACAGTGGAAACAGTGTCAGACTTTATTTTTCTGGGCTCTAAAATCACTACAGATGGTGACTGCGGCCATGAAATTAAAAGACGCTTACTCCTTGGAAGGAAAGTTATGACCAACCTAGATAGCATATTCAAAAGCAGAGACATTACTTTGCCAACAAAAGTTTGTCTAGTCAAGGCTATGGTTTTTCCAGTGGTCATGTATGGATGTGAGAGTTGGACTGTGAAGAAAGCTGAGCACCGAAGAATTGATGCTTTTGAACTGTGGTGTTGGAGAAGACTCTTGAGAGTTCCTTGGACTGCAAGGAGATGCAACCAGTCCATTCTGAAGGAGATCAGCCCTGGGATTTCTTTGGAGAGAATGATGCTAAAGCTGAAACTCCAGTACTTTGGCCACCTCATGTGAAGAGTTGACTCATTGGAAAAGACTCTGATGCTGGGAGGGATTGGGGGCAGAAGAAGAAGGGGATGACAGAGGATGAGATGGCTGGATGGCATCACTGACTCGATGGACGTGAGTCTGGGTGAACTCTGGGAGTTGGTGATGGACAGGGAGGCCTGGCATGCTGCAGTTCATGGGGTCACAAAGAGTCGGACACGACTGAGCGACTGATCTGATCTGATCTGATATCTATCTCGGAGAAGGCAATGGCACCCCACTCCAGTACTCTTGCCTGGAAAATCCCATAGACAGAGGAGCCTGGTAGGCTGCAGTCCATGGGGTCGCTAAGAGTCAGACACGACTGAGCAACTTCACTTTGACTTTTTACTTTCACGCATTGGAGAAGGAAATGGCAACCCACTCCAGTGTTCTTGCCTGGAGAATCCCAGGGACAGGGGAGCCTGGTGGGCTGCCATCTATGGGGTTGCACAGAGTCGGACACGACTGAAGCGACTTAGCAGCAGCAGCAGCATATATATATATACGTGTATATATATATGTATATATGAGTATATATATAATTTACATTACTTGTTTATTTATGTATTTCTTTTTGGTTGCTCTGGATGAGGTTTTCTCTGTGTGCAGTGAGCTGGGGCTGCTCTTCATGGGGGCTACCCTCTAGTCGTGGTGCCAGGCTTCTCAATGCAGTGACTTCACTTGCTCAGGAGCGCAGGTTCTAGGGCGTGCAGGTTTCACTAGTTGGAGCCCACAGGCTATAGTTGCTCTGCAGCATGTGGCATCTTCCTGAACTAAGGATTGAACCCATGTATCCTGCATCGGCAGGCAGATTCCTATTCACTCTACCACCAGATGCTTTTAATCTTGACACCAGTCTCTCACCCTTATCTTATCTTTACCTCAGTGTCTTTAAAAATAACAATAATAGTACCTTACAATAAGGATGTTGTGAGGATTCAAATAAACAAACAAACAAAAAAAACACTTGACACAGTGTCTAGTACAGGGGGAAACCTCAATGAGTGTGAGTTGCTAGGAATTGCCTAAGGTCACAGGTTTCAGGGGCCAACCCAAGACGTCAGCCAGGAAGCCTGCTGCCAGAGTCCACCCTTAACATTACTGGTCCTGATGCTCTGAGTCAGTGAGGTCATAGGGAACGTGCCCAGAATCAGGGCTGGCACAAAACAAACATTCAGGAAATCCCAGTCACGCTTCTGTCTCCCATCTCCATCTCCCCGCTTCTTGCTGGGGGATGAACCAAGACACAGAAACGGTCTAATTTAAGGTAATGACCAACATTAAAAAGAGAAGCTGACTCAAACTCCACCTCATACTTCCTTTCTCGTGCTTAGATATGAGACCAAACGTACAGCTCACGAAACAGAAGGCACAATTTTACAAAATATGTTGTGTACTTGGCTTCCTCTTTTACCTCCCTGTTGTCATCTTGCCCCACTGTATAAAACCTACCAGGAAAGAACGGATCCCTAGTTAGTCATGATGCATCATCTGCCTCACCTCAGAGGATGCTTAGATTAATCACATGCTTACAGCCAGCTTATGTGAGGCACAGGCATATTTTGTTGTGCAATAAAGGACATTCATTCATGCCGTAAGTATGAACACTCAAGTTTCAGTTTTGAAGGAAGTTAGCAATCACCTGATATGCCTTTGGCAATCTAATAGTACACGTCTAGATTTTTCTCCTTAAGAAATCCTGTACTCTAGATATTATAGAAGACATTCTTCCAGCTCTGACTTCTGATTTTCTCCCTATGATGTAGTCATCTTTAAAATCATGAGGAGATCCCTCCTGGCTTCTTGGCTTATCTAGACTGCAAATCAAACCTTAATTATAGTGGTTATGACTACTAAATACCAAAAAAAAAAAAGTCAGTTTGGCTAAATGTTTTAAACAATCAGTCAACTTAGTCAAAAAATCAATTAAGCCAGATATTTATTTCAATTAATTTGTTCTTAGATTAACAAGAATGAGTTTATCAGTCAAAGTAGCTAATCCACAAGCCAACTTAAAAATTGTTTGAAAAAGATAAATTTATTCACTGCAAATATCACTTCACATGTTGTTGACATATTTTCAGGGTAAATACAGGTTTTACTAAGATGTACCTTTTAAGTGTCATTAAAAGGCATGAGGTTGACCCCACTCATTTTAGTAACAAAATTTTATATTATAAAGTATTAAATTTCAAAAGAAAACCGAATTTACCATTTGAGTTACTCATGGTATCAAGGCTACATTCCATTTGATCTGTTTAACCTTTGGATTCTGTTGAAAGCAGTGATAATTAACTGATAATTTTTTAAGCCAGGAGACCAAATTAGACTGAATTCAGTATTGTTCAAGTTTACAGGATGTCCTAGAGGGAAAACAGCTATGACTGATTTAACTGTTAAAAGAAGAATTAAAATAAGTCAAACAGAGAAAAACAAGTACTGTGTGATATCACTTATATGTGAAATCTTAAAAAAAAAGTATATATAATAACTAATGAATAAAACAATAAAAGGAAACAAGAAAACAAAAGCAGAATTTACCAAAGTTAGTACTTCCTTTTCTTAAAGTATGCAAGTATGTCAGTTATTAAATGCTAAACATGTTACACATGCTGCCACACATAAAATTACATTTGCCAAGGGAAAGAAAGCTAACTTCCACAAACTTACATAAGATTTTTCCAAATTTGCACAACTCACACTCAATATTCAACTTGCAATACACTCACAGATTGCCAAGTTGAAACCATTCAAAACAAAATACTTTCATTATACTCCTGTGGTACAGTAGGTCAAGTGGCATTTTTTGTAGGGTACAGAGCAATGTTCTTCTTATCTGGGCTTTATTTCAATATAACATTCTCATAGATGCTTTGCTTAAAGTAAGGCAAGACATGGAAGGTCACTGGTCAGCCCTTGGCATGAGGAACTGTTTTAAACGGAGGAAGGACCCAGAGACTTGGTCCAGTTTCCTTTCCCCTTATCTCACTAAACTTAGTCCTGGCTACCAACTAGCCTATTTTTTTTTTCCCTCCAGCTGCACCATGAGCTTTCCAGGGACCAGAGCTGCTAGAAGAATCAGGTTGGATTACATTTATTTTCTTTAGAATCACGAATGTGTCCCTTGAAAGAAGATATGCCCTGGACTATAGAGTTAATCCTAAATCACACTCTGGGGGAAAATTCTCCACTTTAGGAGCCAGTCTTCACGTTACTTAGTCTTCTTACGAGTCTGATCTTTTTGGACTTCACAGAGAAATACTTTTCATGCTGAAAATGGGATCTTTGTCTATTTGTTACTTTCTTCACCAGGCCTATCTAACGGTCTCTCCCCCATCCCTAGGATCACCTAAGGTATTAAATACATACTCGTAGTGCACAGTGATTACACAGAGATGCTCCAAATCTCCTTTGCAAATGTCTTAAGTTCTCAAAAACTTTGATAGAGCATATTTTCCTTACAACATGCAGGAGAGTGAGAATTTTAATTTTCTAATCTCAGGGACATATTAAAAGCTATTGCAACCAACAAGGACCTACTGTATAGCACAGGGAGCTATACTCAATATCTTGTAATAACCTCTAATGGAAAAGACTCTGAAAAGGAATATATATATATATAAGTCACTTTCCTGGCTTCCCTAGTGGGTCAGACTGTAAAGAATCTGCTTGCAATACAGGAGAAATGGGTTCGATCCCCGGGTCTGGAAGATTCCCTGTAGAAGGTAATGGTAACCCTTTAGAGTATTCTTGCCTAGGAAATCCCATGGACAGAGGAGCCTGGAGGGCTGCAGTCCATGGGGTCCCAAAGAGAGGGACACGACTGAGCGACTAACGCTTCCATACAAACTTTGCTGTACACCTAAAACTAACACAGCGTTGTAAAGCAACTATGCTTCAGTAAGAATTTAAATTAAATAAATAAATAAAACTAAGACAACATATAAAAAAGAGCTACTGTGGTCTGCATTATGAGAAAAGACTAATAAAGAAGGTTAAAGCCAATATAGGCTGAGTTGTTGGATTGTTGTTTACTTATTAACTAAGAGCTGATTTTCTCTGATACTTGGGCATGGGCTCAACGATGAATCACTGCTTGTCTGATGCTTTCCATCAAAGCAGTGAACTTTACATGCTTGAGGAAGGATCAGCTGTGTTTGTTTACACATTGATCAGCCAAACAAGACAGTGAATTTCTGGAGAGCAGGGCCTGAGTCTTGTTTGGGGCAGGCAGTGCCAGGCCGGTCTTAAGGTGAGGGCGTAATGAATGAATGATTGAGTGAGTATTTACCCAGACCCTAAAGTAAAGAGCTTTTGACCTTCCAGCTGTTCTCTTATCGCTCATGTTGTGAACTGTTTCTCTAGTTTTACTTCCAGATAAGCAGGCAGGCACTTTTGTGCTTTGAACTCCTAGTTAGTGATAATGTTATGTATAGAAATTTTACCTCCAGTCCCAACTTTAATCTTCAATCACCAGTTTAACTAGGAAAAAGTTCTGATCGCTGTGAACATATATGAGATTCATTAGATAAATTAAATTTAAAGTGTTTAATTCAAAATATGCTTTATAAAAATACCTACTGTGTGCAGGCACTATGATAGCTGGTTAAAATATAAAAGTAAGTCATGAGAAAGACAGAAAAGAAGGGCGGAATGAGGAGAGACAGTAAGTGATCAGAGCAGAAGAAGCACAGGAGGAAGGCACTCAGCCTGTGAACCTAAAAGAAGCTTCCTGCAGGTGATGACTTGTGTGCTGAATGCTGGGAGATGAGATCTAATTATCAAAGCAGAGACATGTAGAAAGGAGATTTCAGCCTGGGGATACAGCTTGAGCAGAGGCAAAGAATCTAGAGTCAGTGTGAAGGGGTTCAGTTCAGTTCAGTTCAGTCGCTCAGTCGTGTCCGACTCTTTGCGACCTCATGAATTGAAGCACGCCAGGCCTCCCTGTCCATCACCAACTCCCGGAGTTCACCCAGACTCACGTCCATCGAGTCAGTGATGCCATCCAGCCATCTCATCCTCTGTCGTCCCCTTCTCCTCCTGCCCCCAATCCCTCCCAGCATCAAAGTCTTTTCCAATGAGTCAACTCTTCGCATGAGGTGGCCAAAGTACTGGAGTTTCAGCTTTAGCATCATTCCTTCCAAAGAAATCCCAGGGCTGATCTCCTTCAGAATGGACTGGTTGGATCTCCTTGCAGTCCAAGGGACTCTCAAGAGTCTTCTCCAACACCACAGTTCAAAAGCATCAATTCTTCGGTGCTCAGCCTTCTTCACAGTCCAACTCTCACATCCATACATGACCACAGGAAAAACCATAGCCTTGACTAGACGAACCTGTCAATAACCAACACAGGTTCGTATTGCCAGAGCATAGCACCTGAGGCAGGACTGTGGAGGGTGAGGCTGAGAGAGCGGTGCTTGCCCTTGTGGACCAGGCTGAGACTTGATTTGGAAAGCTGTGGCAAAACACTTCAGGATCCCGAGTAGAGCCAAATGCATCCGTCTGAGTTGCCATGGGACTTCTGACTGACCCTTGGACCTCTCTTTACCCTCATCCTTCACCTCCGTGAAGTGTATATTTCTTATATATACCAGCTGTCCCTCCCACGCTTTGAAAATCACTGGAAGCAAAAACATGGCCTGCTTAGACAATTAAGTTCTCTCCCTCAGAGACTTTGTGAATTATCACAGGGGACAAGACAACGTATAATGCCTTGTGGTTCACAGGCTAGAATGCACTGATAAAACCAAGGACCTTCACATGGAAGATGCGGAAGGCCTCAAACTTCTTGCTTAGCAACTGACTTCATCCCATTAAGCTCCAAAGTGGAGAAAAAAGAAGCTCATTCCAAAACTGAGACAATGAACTCATTCAGGATACCATTTTATTTCATCAATGACTTTGTTGTAGATAATTTGCATATTCCTTTTTTCTTTTTAAAAACTTTATTGAAGTATAGTTGATTTACAATGCGTTAATTTCTGCTGTACAGCAAAAGATGCAGTTATACAGATATATTCTTTTTCATATTCTTTTCTATTATGGGTCATCATACCATATTGAATAGAGTTTCCTGTACTATACCGTAGGACCTTGGTATTTATCCATCCTATATATAACAGTTTGTATCTGCTAACCCAAATCTTTAAAAATTTCACTTATTCATTCATTCACTTTTGGCTGCCCTGGGTCTTGCGTGCTTCAAGCAGGCTTTCTCTAGCTGCAGCAAGTGGAGCTACCCTCTGGTTGCGGTGCGTAGTTGTCATGTGGCACGTGGAATCTTCCTGGAGCAGTGACCAAACCCATGTTGCCTTGCATTGGCAACAAATTCTTCATCACTGGACCACCAGGGAAGTCCCAGATCTTGGATATTCTGGATGTGGTGAAATCAGAGTAGTCTGTGGTCATGTGTCCTCAGTTGTTGGCTTTGGGCCCTAGAATGGTGGGAGTCAGGGTGTGGTAGAACATAAAAGCCACAATCAGTATCAATTCCAGCTTAAACACAGCTTCTTCCCCAAGAGCTCCAGTTCTTACCTCCTCACCTGCTCCTATTGGTGCTAAAAGCAACACAAACCAAAGGCTCTTGGATGTCTGAAAGGCCAGGCTGATTAGGAAATACATCAGTGCTCTGAAATTCACGGAACAGGTGTTATGGACTGAATGGTGCCCTCCTCCAACTCATATACTGAAGCCCTAGCCCCCAAAGAGCTGACTCATTGGAAAAGACCCTGATGCTGGGAAAGGTTGAGGGCAAGAGGAGAAGGAGGCAACAGAGGATAAGATAATGGGATGGCATCACTGAATCAATGGACATGAGTTTGAGCAAGCTCCAGGAGATAGTGAAGGACAGGGAGGTCTGGTGTGCTGCAGTCCATGGGGTCTCAAAGAGTCGGAAAAGACTTAGCGACTGAAAAACAACACCCAAAGTGATTGTATTTGGTGACAGGGCTTTAAATGAGGTCATTAGGGTAAGAAGACATAAGGATGGGGCCTATTTTAATAAGACCAATGTCCTTAGAAGAAGAGGAATAGACACCGAAGATTTCTATCTTCCTCTCCTTCCCTCCCTCCTCCTCACATGTGCAGAGAACAGGCCATGTGAGGACACAGCGAGAAGCTGCCCGCAAGCCAAGAAGAGGAGCCTCATCAGAAACCAGCTCCGCCAGCAGCCTGATCTTGGACTTCTAGCCTCCAGAAAAGTAAATGAATGTTGTTTAAGCCACCCAGTCTGTGGCATGTTGTTATGGCAGCCTGAGCAGATTAACACACCAAGTTATTATACATATAATGTAACCTCTGCTTTGTGAAATTCAAAGAATCCAACCCATGCTGGAGTAGACCAGGAGGACACGCAAGCCCGTTTTCCTAAAACAAACAAAACCAAAAAAACATTTCTTATTAGTTGTACAGGGAACACACATGGGCATAGTAAAATGTTCATATGTACACATGGGGTTTGAGAAAGCTTAACTTCTTCCTCTCACCCCAGACCCTCACCCCTGCCATCTTCCATTTCTAGAGGAAAATGTTTCTATCAACATATTAGAATATATATAGATCTATGCACTTCCCTGGTGGCTCAGATGGTAAAGCATCTGCCTACAATGAGGGAGACCTGGGTTCGATCCCTGGGTTGGGAAGATATCCTGGAGAAGGCAATGGCAACCCACTCCAGTACTCTTGCCTGGAAAATCCCATGGACGGAGGAGCCTGGTAGGCTATAGTCAACAGGGTCGCAAAGAGTCGACACGACTGAGGGACTTCACTTTCACTTTATGGTTATATAACTTCTCTTTTTATATGAATGAGAACATTCCATGTATACTATACTGAATCTTGCTTTTCTTAAAACTTATCAACTTACAAACTCATTTCATAGAAGATGTACATGTAGAGGGACCTACATATACATATTTTAATGTTTTTATTTCTATTATCTATAAGGATATTGTACAAACTGTATAAGCTCTCTTGTGTTGAAAGATCTTTTAGGTTTTTTCAGTCTTTGTGCTTCAATACAAATGATGCCACAATGAAATAAATGTACATTTATCTTTGGCACAGGTACAAGTATATGTGTGAGATATATGCTTGTAAATAAGATTCTGATTCAGAAGATGTTTGCAGTTTGGAATATTTTATTTCATAAATATATGAGTGAAAGAATTCAAGTGACAGTTCATCCGAGTAAATTTTTCACAGTTAATGAAATTAGGGTAGAACGAAGAACGTTCAGAATATCACAGCCACAGTTTAGGTGATTGCGGTATAGCGGTGGGACAGCAATGATCATAGAATGAAAGCGATTAACGTGTACATGCTCTGCTGAGGGAGATTTAGGGAAAACAGGTGTTCAGCCTACAAAAACATTTCTCGGTGGATTTCCTATGAAGTCAATGTGTCTTGTGTTTAACTTAGAAATAAATTCAAAAATTGGAGAAAAAAAAATTGTCAAAAGTAGCTATTCATCTAACGTTTAGAGACAGCAGGAGGCCTTTTTTAGTTGGCTACCTAGCTATACCTCTCTACGACATCATCATCAAAGGTCTTTCCTGAACAACCTCCATTCATTTAAATGTCATATGACTGACCTCCTCTTGAACTTGACTTAGGGAATAATCCTAGAAGGCTGGGTCACCAGGAAAGTCACCTGATCTGCTGAACAAGCCAGACTTCTCTCTGTTGCTACACACACCTGTGGGACTCTTACACTTTCACCACGCTGCTGTGGGCATTGTATTAACTCAACTTTTCAGATTCTTCTTAGTTTCCACCTAGTAACAGAAGAGAAAGAGAATCAAAATTAAGAGTTGAATCTAAGAACTGTAACTTTGAGATCATGGAGCACTGGCCTTCTCCTTAGCAATTACACAGTTGAATTTTACATATATTTGTTCCTATTTGTTTCCTACCTGCTATAAAGTGGGCTTCCCTGGTAGCTCAGATGGTAAAGAATCCTCCTGCAATGCAGGAGACCTGGGTTTGATCCCCAGGTCAAGAAGATCCCTTGGAGAAAGAAATGTCAACTCATTCCAGTTTTCTTGCCTGGAGAATTCCATGGACAGAAGAATCTGGGGGGCTAGAGTCCATGGGATCGCCACGACTGAGGGACTAAGCACATGCTAAGCACACACACCTGGTAAAAGCTTCTTGAGGGTACAAATGGTGTTGGCATTTCCAGCATCTTCCACAGGACCAGGCATTGAATATGTGTTCACCAACCATTAGTGGATTAATGTGTTAGGTTATAAATAGAATCCAACACATGAATACAGGATCGCATGGTAATATGGGGCCTGATATACAACTGAGAGTGAGTTTAGATCATTTCATAAATTGGAGTCTGATGACAAGGGATAAATTATTCCAAGGCAGAAGGTGCAATACCTAAATCCCGCAAGTATCTTTAAATAGACCCAAGGCTTATCTAAGAGAGAGAGCCTCCAGTCGCAGCACCCTTAGAATTATACCAGTGGTTCATGCAAGTTTTGCTCCTGGAGCAACAGCATCATCAGCACCTGGGAACTCGTTGGAAATGCACAATCTCAGGACTCAGTCAGAAATTCTGGGGGCAGGGGTCTTTTAACAAGCCCTCCAGGGGGTTTAGACACACTAAAATTTAAGAGATACCCCTGAGATACACAAATCTTATCTCTTTCAAATGATAGGGAAAAAAAGAAAACCAATAAAAATATTGGAATCTGAGTTTCTTGGTGGAAATGTGAAGAAAAATGGAGGGAAGAAATGGAGACCAGAGCCTATACAAGATTTTGAGCTGTTCAACAGCTCCCTGTTGGCATTTGAAGCCTCAGTTTTTAAAGTGTTAACCTGTTGCTGACTTTATTATATTAATTGTGTTGTATTTCAACAGCTGTTTCCCTTAATTCAGGGTACAACTTGTTGTGTGTGACAGTTTTCCTTTACACACTATTTTCTTGGGCATGTATATATCTGACTTGGAGATAATTGGGGAAAAAAACACAGCTTTTTAATTGTTTAAAAGAGACTTTCTGCCTGTTTCATTTTGTGCTCTTAATCAATTAAAGAAGCCAATGGCATTTTTAGTTTCATCTTATCTATGTTTTCCACTAGTACATCCCTGTTCGTTTGTTTGTTCCCTTTATTAATTGTCATTAACATTTTGTTTTTCAGGCTTCCCTGGTGATTCAGTGGTGAAGAAATCTGCCTGCCAATGCAGGAGACAGGGGTTTGATCCCTGGTCCCGGAAGATCTCCCATGCTGTGGAGCAACTAAGCCCGTGTGCCACAACTGCTGAGCCCGTGCTCTAGAGCTCGGGAGCTGCACCTACTGAAGCCCTCGCACCCTACAGCCCACGCTTCATAACAAGGGAGGCCACCACAATGAGAAATCCGTGCACAGCAGTGAAGAGCAGCCCCTGCTCGCCCACAACTAGGGAAAAGCTCAAACAGAAACAAAGACCCAGCATAACTGAAAATAAATAAATAAAATTATTGAAAAAAAAATTTTTTCAATAAAAGGAAAGAAGATATGAAAAAAACAAAACCAAACCAAGAAAACGGTCCCCTGCTGAAAGCACCTTGGAGAGGGAATTCCCACTGTTTCTTCACTGTCCTTTCAGTTCCTGTACAACCTCATGCAGAGCCTTGCCCACCTGCACACAAAGCACGTAAAAGCCCCTCGTACACCAAAGATGATGTGAGAGTGATTCCATCACTTTACAACATTTATTGAGGTAGTTCTGAGACAACTATAATATAAAATAGGGGTGCTAATAGACAATATTTATAGGAAAGAAGTAGGTTATGATGAAGAGTGCAGGCTAGGTTGAGGCTGCCTGGTTTTGAAATTGGACTCAACCACTTCCTAGCTGTGTGATGCTGGTCAAGTTACTTTAGCTTTTTGTGATTTGGTTTCCTCTTCTATAACGTGGAGTTCATAGTACATGCAGGTCCTATCTTATGGGGTTGCTATGAGGAGAAGGGGACGACAGAGGATGAGATGACTGGATGGCATCACTGACTCAATGGACATGAGTCTCAGTGAACTCCAGGAGTTGGTGTTGGACAGGGAGGCCTGGCGTGCTGCGATTCATGGGGTCGCAAAGAGTTGGACACGACTGAGCGACTGATCTGATCTGATGAGGATTAAATGAAATAATATATATGACTCGGGCATATAGTTCATTAATACAAACCACACAACATGCAGAGTGTCTGTATATTCACACACACACACACACACAAAGTCTTGCCCCTACAGCCTCCTCAGGTTAAATCCCAGGTGGTATTGTGACAGCAGAGTTTCTGCTTTAAGTCTAAGGTAACAGGAGTATGTTAGCCTCTCATACAAGCAAACCAATGTGCCTCAGTGAGAAGATATCCCATCCTGGTTCCCCCCAATCCCCTCACCCACACACAGCCTACCATGCTGAGCTAGCTGTAATGGGATGGAGTTGGGCTAGGTGTGGTGGAAGAGCTATGTCTGTGTGGAGAGGCATAAAGTGAAGATGAAAATGCTAGTCATTCAGTTGTGTCCAACTCTTTGGGACCCCATGGACTATAGCCTGCCAGGCTCCTCTGCCCATGGAATTCTATAGACAAGAATACTGGAGTGGGTAGTCATTTCCTTCTCCAGGGGCATCTTCCTGACCCAGGGACTGAACCCAGGTCTCCTGCCTTGCAGGCAGATTCTTTACCGTCTAAGCCAGCAGGGAAGCCCAAGGAGAGGCAGAGAAGGATCCAAAAATGTCCATCTCCTCTTTGTCCACCCCACTCATCACCGGGAAGCAGTAACAGTGGCCAGCAGGCCTGAAAGGGTTACCATGCCTGAGAGGAAGGTTAGTGGTACCAGAAGGGTGTGGTGTGGCGACTCCAGGGCTGTGGATCCAGCTACAACTCTGCGGAGGAGCCATGTGTGAGCTGAGCCAGTCCTGGCTGAGAAAGTCTGGCTGCCATTGGAGGGGCTCCCCTGACAAGCCGAAGAACATTCAGCTTATGAGCAGCCAAAGAGATACATGTCCACCCTGAATCCATGCATAGGAATTCCTCCTCATGGAGAAAGACGGATACTCTTGAAAACACCACGTCAGCAAAACCCCATTTGCCAAGAAAAACATATCATAACAAATAGGTTAGGAAAGAGACATTTAAAATGACATTAAATGCTTATATTTTTAACTGCTATCCAACCAGTCCATCCTAAAGGAGATCAGTCCTGGGTGTTCATTGGAGGGACTGATGTTGAAGCTCAAACTCCAATACTTTGGCCACCTGATGCAGAGAGCTGACTCATTTGAAAAGACCCTGATGCTGGGAAAGATTGAGGGCAGGAGGAGAAGGGGACGACAGAGGATGAGATGGTTGGATGGCATCACCGACACAGTGGACATGGGTTTGGGTGGACTCCGGGAGTTGGTGATGGACAGGGAGGCCTGGCGTGCTGCGCTTCATGGCGTCGCAAAGAGTCGGACGTGACTGAGCAACTGAACTGAACTGAACTGAAAGGCAGTTTGAGGAGGCCTCAGTTTTCAAACCATGTTAGATTCATCAAAGCACTGTGAGGCAGCTGTGCTAAGAGGTGGGCCTCCTGCATGCAGGAACCTGGGCCTCACTGTTTAGGAAACACTGTGTCTGCTCTGGCAGCTGCAGAGGGGAGGTTACCACAAATTTTACATAGGAGCCCTGGGTCTCTTTTAAAGAGGGGAGTTCAGAGTGGTTTGCATGATCCTCTGTTTCTTCAAGTCTGAGCAGGTGCTAGGGTAACCAGTGACCTTTTCATATACTCACACAACTCTTTTCAGGGCCATTTCTACACACATATAAGAACGTGGACTATAAACAAACCTGCCTTTGTATACTTGGAGAGAAGGAGGCCATAACTGCTGTCCAGACCTTCAGTTAACTCTACAGACTAAAGAAGCATCAAAGAAATCTTTGGGATACAGACACAAAGCCACGTTACCTCAAAACAGCACTTAACTATGGGAATAAAGGTTGTCTCTTTGTTCATATATGTTGATAGATAGCTATTGCTATTTGGAAAGATATTTACCAAAAAACCAATGATCAGTGTTAGTCACTCAGTTGTCTCTGACTCTTTTGTGACCCCATGGACTGTAGCCTGCCAGACTCCTCGTCCATGGAATTTCCCAGGCAATAATACTACCATTTCCTTCTCCAGGGGATCTTCCCAACCCAGGGATCCAACCTGGGGCTCCTGAATTGCAGGCAGATTATTTATTGTCTGAGCTACCAGGGAACCAATTATTATCTCTGGTGTTTGGGGAGATTTTCTTTCTTCTCTTATACTTTTCTATCATGTTCATTTTTTAAAATAATAAACATTTGTTATTTTTATAATCTGAAACATTAAACTATTTTACTCTTGAGGGGAAAGAAAGTATTATTATATCTGTTGAAAATCCTGAAATGTAACAAAAATTCAAAGTCACATTAGTACGTCCCATCCAAAAAAGCAGAGATACATTCATACAAAATATCAGATGAGGTTGTGAGCTGCTGTCCCATGCTTCTGGGGAAAGGATTACATACAATCTTTCTGGGATTATTATTTGCCAATGTATGTTGAGAGTATTAAAATGGTACACTCTCAGTGTTCATAGCAGAGCTATTAACAAAAGCCAAGACATGGCAACTACTTATGTGTCCATCAAGATGAGTGGATAAAGACGATGTGGTGTATTTATAATGGAATATTGCTGCTGTTGCTGTTCAGTCACCCGGTCATGTCCCACTCTGTGACCCTATGCACTGCAGGACGCCAGGCCTCCCTTGTCCTTCGCTATCTCCCAGAATTTGCTCAAACTCATGTCCATTGAGTTGAGGATGCCATTCAGCCATTTCATCCTCTGATGCCCTCTTCTCCTTCTGTCCTCAATCTTTCCCAACATCCGAGACTTTTCCAATAAGTCAGCTGTTCACATCAGGTGACCAAAACACTGGAATTGAAATATGATTTTACTTTACAGCATCCGGTTTTACTTTCATCAACAGGCACATTCATGACTGAGTAGCATTTCTGCTTTGGTCCAGCCACTTCCTTCTTTCTGGGGCTATTAGAAGTTCTAAGACTACTTAGATTGAAGGCAGGAGGAGAAGGGGACGACAGAGGACAAGATAGTTGGATGGCTGACTCATTGGACATGAGTTTGAGCAAGCTCTGGGAGGTGGTGAAGGACAGGGAAGCTGGTGTGCTGCAGTCCATGGGACTGCAAAAAGTTGGGACACAACTGAGCAACTGAACATTAGTTGTTCTCCTCTGCTCTTCCCCAGTAGCACATTGGACACCTTCCGAACTGGGGGATTCATCTTTTGGTGTCATATCTCTTTGTCTTTTTAAACATTTCATGAGGTTCTCATGGCGAGTATACTGGGGTGGTTTCCATTGCTTCCTCCAGTGGATCACATTTTTCAGAACTGTCCACTATGACACATCTGTCTTGGGTGGCCCTACCCAGCATGACTCATAGCTTCATTGAGTTATGCAAGCTCCTTCACCACTACAAGGCAGTGATCTGTGAAGGGAATAATGGACTATTACTCAGCCATAAAAAGAATGAAATATTGTCACTGGCAGCAACATGGATGGATCTGGAGAATATTATGTGTGCGTGCTCAGTAGCTCAGTTATGAATATTATACTCAGTGAAATAAGTCAGACAGAGAAAGACAAATATTCTATCACTTATATGTGAAATTTAAAAAATAATACAAATGACTATACTTAGTAAGTAAGTAAGTGTTAGTCGCTCAGTCGTGCCCGACTCTTTGCGACCCCATGGACTGCAGCCCACCAGGCTCCTCTGTCCATGAGATTTTCTAGGCAAGAATACTGGAGTGGGGTGCCATTTCCTTCTCCAGGGGATCTTCGCAACCCAGGGATCGAGCTCAGGTCTCCTACACTGCAGGCAGATTTTTTACCAACTGAGCTACAAGCGAAGACCTGAATCTACTTACAATTAAGTGAAAAAAAAAAAAAGGTTAATAGATATAGAAAACAAACTTTTTGTTACCAAAGGGAAAAGGGGGTATAAATTAGGATTATGGGATTAACATACACATGCTACTATGTATAAAATAGATAAGCAACAAGGATTTACTGTTTAACACAGGGAATAATATTCAGTATCTTGTAACTTATAATGGAAAATAATCAAAAAATATATACACATATAAATAACTGAATCATTTTTCTGTACACTTGAAACTAACACAATATTGTAAATCAACTGTACTTCAATAAAAAAATAAAATACAGTATAATTTTACATCTAAGAAAAGATGCATTCTATATGGCCCAGAAATTCTACTTCTATGAGTCTATATTAAGAAAATTATTAGATTCTTTTGATAACTCTAGTATAAGGTATTATTAATCTACAACAGGGCAGTGCCTATTGACATTCTTTCTAATGATTAATTTTGGCATGGTTTTAAACTTGTTTCTCTCTGATAGATACATAAAATAGAATCCCCTGCACTTTTCGTCAGGCTTCCTCCTGTGAAGCTGCCTACATAACTGACAAGTCAGCAATACCGAGTTGCAACAGTTTAAGCTGTTTCAAATGAAAAGCTGCCTGCAGTGATATTTCTTTCTTCTGATAATGTCACTAGTTGTGTCTGTTCTTAAAATTCCAGTCTTAAAATCAGTGTGTGTTTTTTTCTGCCCAAAGACAAAAGCCTATTTTATAAAAGAAAAAAAAAAAAGGAGAGAATTAGGCAAAGAGGCAAAGTCAAACAAGTTCATTAACATTCCCTTACGATATTTTAAACATGCAAATAATTAAGGCAGACAAGTTAAATACATGAAGATCCATTAAATAATTAAATAGTATTCAGGCAATAAAAGTAATGATATAGACGTTCATTTAAAATAATCTGGGGATGTGCTCACAATATATTCATGCATCAAGTTACACGTGTTTATGTGTGGTGTCAATTCACATCTGATTGGAAAGAAAATCACACTACATATTGTAGATTTCAACTTTTAAAACTTTTTGCATATCTGTATTTTCCAACTTTTCTACAATCAGTATGATTCACTTGTGTGATTAAAAATTAAACATCAGAAGGAATATTAGTTGGAGATGTTTATATTTGTAAAATAGCTCATGTGACACCCCTCCCCCACACACAAACCCCACGACACACATCTTGTAATACAGATAGTTACCTGCCCCGTATTCTGATAAAACCTATATATGATGTGGCACCAGCTCCAGGGAGCCCCAATACAGCCATAAAGATAGCCACATAGAGTTGATTTGATCAAATCTAATCTCTAAATAGTAGTTTCATTTAACCACCAACCAGATATCTTTATTTAGAATTCTGTTATTTTCTATTGGCACATCCGAGACAGATTTTAAATTTAGATTTTGTGTTAGAATCCAAGGCCACAGTTTGTAGACAAAGCTGCATTTGGTGGGTCTTCCTTTCTGTTTTCAATATGTGCCTTTCACCTCAGTGTTCTTTGGGTGAGTGAGGAGTGGCTCTGTGTAAGGGCAGAGAGAAGAAATTATGTTTTTAAAACTTCCATTCAGGGACAGCATGTCTCAGCTTTCAGTTTGATTGACTGAGTCATTCCCATTAAAAGCAAACTGTAATTTTCATTGGAATAGAAATTAGTGCGACTTAACGCATCTCTTTTTATGGAAGATTGCAATTCACAGCCTATAAGAGGATTGCAAGTGACAAAAAAAAAAAAAATTCTCACCAGTACAATTTTATGATGAAAATTCCTATTAAGGTCTGTATTTTATAGAAGGAATAAAAGACATCATAGAAGGGCTGTACCTTCTGTAAAAGAAACCTCAGTGATAAATGCCTAAAGAGAATGCCTTGGGACAAATAGAGTCTTTTTTTGCCTTTTCCTCAATTCAGATAAAGGTAGCTTGACTACTAACTCTCATTCTTATTTGCTGGGAATTAAGTGATCAGAACTCTGTTATTTCTCCTTTGGTGTGGTGAATAAGTTCATTTTCTCACTTATTGTTTTATACCTAAAATTTTTCAAAGACTTTTGACTTTCAAATCATATAAATTTTATGATCTGTAACCCTGTTTGAAAGCTCTGGGAGGCTGGAATTTAAAAGGTAAGGGGGTTGGGATTTTCCTGGTGGTGCAGTGGTTAAGACACCATGTTTCCACTGCAGAGGGCACGGGTTCCATTCCTAGTCGAGGCTAAGATCCCCAGTGCCCCTTTCCACCGCCAAAAAATAGAAAGAAAGAAAGAAAAAGGTAAGGGGTTTAAATATAATTGATCAATTAGACAGCTTTGATAGTAAGCTGTTCCTTTGTGTTAGTATTGGTGCCTAGATATTCTTTCTTTTGAATCATTTAGTCAAACACTTAGAAAAAAGTTTGAAGATTTGAAATTCAAGATAGATTATAGTATTTCTCTAATGAGAATGCTGTCACTATAATAGAAAGACAGCTGAGTTGTATTATTCTGAAAAGGAAACTGCCATTCTCCCCTTAAGTTTTTTTTTTTTAATTTTTAAAATTCAATTAACTTAAACTGAAGAAAAAAAAAACATTTCACCTATTTCTCCTACCTGCTAACTCCCACCCTTAGGAACTACCAATCTGTTCTCTGTATCATAAGCTTGGGTTTTGGTTTGTTTTCTGAATTCCACATATAAGAGAGATCATATGGCATTTCTCTAACTTATTTCACTTAGCACAATGCTCTTGAGGTATAAAGTTGGGTTCTTTATTTGAGACTTTTCTTATTTCTTGAGGTGGGAATTGATTACCTATACTTCCTTCTTAGGATTGCTTTTGCTGTATCCCACAAATTTTGGTGTGCTACATTACAGTTTTCATTTGTCTTAAGGCATTTTAAAAAATTACCTCTTTAATTTATTTTTTGACCCATTAGTTGGTCAGTAGGGATGGGGGAGCCTGGTAGGCTGCTGTCTATGGGGTCGCACAGAGTCAGACACGACTGAAGCAACTCAAGTGACTTAGCAGCAGCAGCAGCAACAACAAATTATTTAATCTTTCACGCTCAGTCGCTCAATCGTGTCTGACCCTTTGTGACCCCATAGCCTGCAGCTCTTCAGGCTCCTCTGGCCATGGAATTTTCCTAGCAAGAATACTGGAGTGGGTTGCAATTTCCTATTCCAGAGGATCGTCTCGACCCTAGGATCAAACCCACACCTCCTGTATTGACAGGTGGATTCTTTACCACATGTACCACCTGGGAAACCCCATTTAATCTTCATATATTTGCAAATTTTCCAGTTTTCTTTGTGTGATTAATTTCTAGTTTCCTACCATTGCAGTCAGAAAAGATGCTTGATATGATTTCAATCTTCTTAGATTTAATTAAGATTTGTTCTGTGGTTGAACTGGCTTGGGAATGGTCCTTGTATACTTGAAAAGAATGTGTATTCTGCTGCTGTGAGATAGAATGTCTCATAAATATCGAAGTCCATCTGGTCTAACATGTGGTTTGATTCCAAAGTTTCCCTATTGATTTTCTATCTGGATATTCTATTCATTGATGGAAGTGGGGTATTAAAAATCCTGTTATTGCATTGCTGTATATTTCTCCTTGTAGGTTTATTAATATTTACTTTCCCTGGTGGCTTAGACGGTAAAGTGTCTGTCTACAGTGCAGGAAACCTGGGTTCAATCCCTGGGTTGGGAAGATCCCCTGGAGAAGGAAATGGCAACCCACTCCAGTACTCTTGCCTGGAAAATCCCATGGACAGAGAAGCCTGGTAGGCTACAGTGCATGGGGTCACAAAGAGTCGGACACGACTGAGAGACTTCACTTCACTTCACTACATATCTAGGTACTTCTAAATTTAGTGCTTACTTACAAATGTTATGTCGTCTTGTTGAATTGACCACTTTATCAATATGTAATACCCTTCTTTTTTCTCTTTAAAGTCTATTTTGTCTGATATTAGTATAGCTACTCCAGCTTTCTTTTGATTTCCATTCACAAGGAATATTTCTTTCCATATCTTGTCTTTCAGTCTTTGTGTGTTCTTATGTCTAACGTGTATCTCTTTTAGGCAGCAAGTGTATGGTTCTTGGTTTTTGTTTTCTTTTAATCCATTTGGCCACTTTATGTCTTTTTATTAGAGCATTTAATCCATTTACATTTGAAGTAATTATTGATAGGTTACGTGCTTGTTGCTATTTTGGGAATTGCTCTCTAGCTACTTTTGGTTAGTTCTCTACTGTTACTTTATTGTCTTTCTCTCTTGCTTTGTAATTTGATGATTTTCTTTAGTGGTATACTTACATTCCTTTCTCTTTATCTTTTGTGTATTTGCTATAGGTTTTTGCTTTGTGTTTACCATGAGGCTTACATATAACAACTTGCAGGTTTCCCATGTAGCTCAGTTGGTAAAAAATCTGCCTGCAGTACAGGAGACCTGGGTTCGATCCCTGGGTTGGGAAGATCCCTTAGAGAAGGAAATGGAGACCCACTCCAGTATCCTTGTCTGGAAAATCTCATGGACAGAGGAGCCTGGTGGGCTGCAGTCCATGGGGTCAAAAAGAGTTGGGCACGACTGAGCGACTAACTCTAACTTACTGACTTACTTACTTACTTACAGGGAACTAGATCCTGTATGCTGCAACAAAGACCTGGCACAGCCAAATTAACAAAAACAAAACAAAACACACTATCATTAATACAGATTAATGTCCCAATCTGCTTTTTACCCATATTTGCATGTTTGGTACTAGTACTCGTAGTGATTGAAGAAATACTGGATTGGCCACAAAGCTCATCTGAGTTTTTCTTTACCATTTTACAGAAAAACCCAAATGAAAATTTTGGCCAACCCAATACTATCCACAGTGGATTTTTTGTGTCTGTGTTGTTTTATGAGAGATAAAATGGACAAATGAGTCACAGGCAAAAGAGCAGCATAACCATGGAAGAAAAACAAACCTTTTTCCCAAAAGGAATAAGGAGGCTATTTTAGAATCTCTAGAGTCCACAATAATATACCACATTAAAGAGCTTTTGCCTTTATTTCTATGGCTGCTTGGCTTATGTAAAACAGGGGAGACTTCAGACATTTCCCAGCCGGTAGAATATTTGAAGGCCAAGTCAACTCTCAGAATGACTCATTTTATAATAAAAATAATCTTTAAGCAAAGATTTGTGAAATTTCAGTCATACAAAAAATGCATACAGTCATGGCTGCCATGCTTTGGTGATCTGACCAAACAGCGGCCAGTCATAAGCTGGGCAACAATCTGGTCCTTGGATGAAAAGATCAGGTAAGCCCATCACTTTCTTTCTCATGAGTTATGGCCATGAAATATCTAGATAAATTATTTAATTAGTGATAAGAGCTATAGCTTGGAAGCAACAACAGAAAGATCCAGAGGGGATCTCATGAGTTATGAGGGAGCAGAAACTATGGGTAAGGAAAGGAGGTTGGCTGGTGGAGAAAAGATACTAGAGCAAATGTATAACATGCAAAGAAGCAGAGATTCAGAGAGTGAGAGAGACAGAAACAAGGACAGAAACTGGTCTCAGAACTTTCTGAAGGTCTCCACGCCTAATTTAGTCTAATTAAGCCTTACGGTAACCTCTCTCTCTTTTTTTTAAGGTAACTTAAATGACCTCTGACCTTAATTAACAAAAGGATCAGACCACTAGGTTTCTTAGCATTAAACCAAATATGCTATATTTATGCAATATAAAATTACAACCAAGAAGATATAGTCATTAAAATACAAACTGTGAAAAAGAAAAAAGAAATTGTCAAAAGTAGGTTTTCTAGTAGAGCTCTTGGGTAGGCTTGCTCACTGTCCTTCACCTGTCTGATAACAGTTCTCTGATATTCTTTTTTAAATTTTTCTTTATTTATGTTGGCTGTGTTGGGTCTTTGCTGCTGCTTGGGCTTTTCTCCAGTTGAGGCACGTGGGGCCTACTCCCTAGTTGTGGTGTATGGGCTTCTCACTGCAGTGCCTTTTCTGGTTGCAGAGCATGGGCTTCGGTAGTCGTGGTACACAGATTTAGCTGCTCTGCAGGATGTGGAATCTTCCCGAATCAGGGATCAGACCTGTGTCTTCTGTATTGGCAGGAAGATTCTTTATCAGGGAAGTCCCTCTGATATTCTTTTAGGCTCTACCCCACACCCACTGACCCCTACCCTCTGCCACCACCTCTTCAGGATAACGATGTGACTCAGTTCTAGCCAATCAGTGGATCCTAACACCCAGGCCACAGTGATAGATAATGGCCATGAAAACATTTTATAAACATATAGCATTTTAATGCTTGAGAAGAATGTGACAAATAATGAGTGCAGAAAAAAGGAAAATTTGCTGTTAAGTTTGGAGGTCATAATAGTCTCCTAAATAATCAGACCAGTTTTTAAGTCAAGTCCTTTCCCTTTTCTGAACTTCAGTTTTCTTGTATATAAAATGAGGTCAAGACAACTGCTCTCAGGGTCTCTTACAGGTCCTTTCCTTTCTAAATCACTAAACCTTTCTGAAGTTTAGAAATTCAGGAGTCTTATAAGCATTTCCCAGTTGGACATTTACAGAGATTCCAGTGTTAAACCGGGGATACAGGAATGATCTCACCACAGTCTTGGCCTCAAGGAACTTGCAGCAGATGAGTGTGAGATGGGGTGAGTATGTATTCACTTTTCCATGTGGTCTAAGCTCTTTACCTCGTCATTCTTCCCCAGCCATTAACACGTGCCCTCTTAAATGACAGTTAATCAGCTCTCTGCTAATACATTTCTTCATTTTTCTTCCCTGGAGAGGTTGCTGTCTTCTTCCCTTCTCTCACTCCAGGAACACAGATGCATTTGACAGAGGTCAGCTGGCCACAGCTTCTCTGACATGAAGAGAGATAATATTTCAGTCAGTTTTGATTTCCAGAGCATCTCAGAACTCAAAAGGCAGAGTGATTCACTGAATGGAGGCAAGGTAGGACTATTAGATATCAAAGGTAGTTTGAAGAATCTTTCCCTGCAAATCCCACTATACAGAAGGATGGTCCTGGCTGCAGATCTGTTCAGCCACTTACAGCTGACAGAACCAAACTGTGGCTTTGGTATCATCAATTAGCTTCATTACGTGCAGAGGAGACTGTTGTGGTGACTGCTTGGTCTAGTTTTTCCAGTTGGATGAGCAACTCAGATCCACTGTGAAGGTCTCTGTATCAGATACCAAAGCTACTGCAAAGGCTTGGATCTTTGACACAATATTACTCTTCCCCATTCCAACTGGTCACCATTCTTCTTCTACCTCACTGGATACTAGAAATTACAAATACTCTCCTAGAACTACTGCCCTTCCAAGTTGGACAGAGTAGGTCCAGGCATTAAAAAAAAAAAAAAAAAAAAAAACCTTGTTGACAGGTTACCGTCAGCTAGAAGACAAGGAAAGGAGTTGGTTTCTTTAGCATTTTATTAATCTCATGGGCATTTCAAATCCTGAAAGATGATGCTGTGAAAGTGCTGCACTCAATATGACAGCAAATTTGGAAAACTCAGCAGTGGCCACAGGACTGGAAAAGGTCAGTTTTCATTCCAATCCCAAAGAAAGGCAATGCCAAAGAATGCTCAAACTACTGCACAATTGCACTCATCTCACACGCTAGTAAAGTAATGCTCAAAATTCTCCAGCCCAGGCTTCAGCAGTATGTGAACCGTGAACTTCCTGATGTTCAAGCTGGTTTTAGAAAAGGCAGAAACCAGAGATCAAATTGCCAACATTCGCTGGATCACGGAAAAAGCAAGAGAGTTCCAGAAAAACATCTATTTCTGCTTTATTGACTATGCCAAAGCCTTTGACTGTGTGGATCACAATAAACTGTGGAAAATTCGGAAAGAGATGGGAGTACCAGACCACCTGACCTGCCTCTTGAGAAACCTATCTGCAGGTCAGGAAGCAACAGTTAGAACTGGACATGGAACAACAGACTGGTACAAAATAGGAAAAGGAGTTCGTCAAGGCTGTATATTGTCACCCTGCCTATTTAACTTCTATGCAGAGTACATCATGAGAAACACTAGGCTGGAAGAAGCACAGGCTGGAATCCAGATTGCCAGGAGAAATATCAATAACCTCAGATATGCAGATGACACCACCCTTATGGCAGAAAGTGATCAGATCAGATCAGTCACTCAGTCGTGTCCGACTCTTTGCAACCCCATGAATCGCAGCACGCCAGGCCTCCCTGTCCATCACCAACTCCCGGAGTTCACCCAGACTCATGTCCATCGAGTCAGTGATGCCATCCAGCCATCTCATCCTCTGTCATCCCCTTCTCCTCCTGCCCCCAATCCCTCCCAGCATCAGAGTCTTTTCCAATGAGTCAACTCTTCACATGAGGTGGCCAAAGTACTGGAGTTTCAGCTTTAGCATTATTCCTTCCAAAGAAATCCCAGGGCTGATCTCCTTCAGAATGAACTGGTTGGATCTCCTTGCAGTCCAAGGGACTCTCAAGAGTTTTCTCCAACACCACAGTTCAAAAGCATCAATTCTTCGGCGCTCAGCCTTCTTCACAGTCCAACTCTCACATCCACACATGACCACAGGAAAAACCATAGCCTTGACTAGACGAACCTTTGTTGGCAAAGTAATGTCTCTGCTTTTGAATATGCTATCTAGGTTGGTCATAACTTTCCTTCCAAGGAGTAAGCGTCTTTTAATTTCATGGCTGCAGTCACCATCTGCAGTGATTTTGGAGCCCAGAAAAATAAAGTCTGACACTGTTTCCACTGTTTCCCCATCTATTTCCCATGCAGTGGTGGGACAGGATGCCATGATCTTCGTTTTCTGAATTTTGAACTTTTTCACTCTCCACTTTCACTTTCATCAAGAGGCTTTTTAGTTCCTCTTCACTTTCTGCCATAAGGGCGGTGTCATCTCCATATCTGAGGTGATTGATATTTCTCCCGGCAATCTTGATTCCAGCTTGTGTTTCTTCCAGTCCAGTGTTTCTCATGATGTACTCTGCATAGAAGTTAAATAGGCAGGGTGACAATATACAGCCTTGACGAACTCCTTTTCCTATTTTGTACCAGTCTGTTGTTCCATGTCCAGTTCTAACTGTTGCTTCCTGACCTGCAGATAGGTTTCTCAAGAGGCAGGTCAGGTGGTCTGGTACTCCCATCTCTTTCCGAATTTTCCACAGTTTATTGTGATCCACACAGTCAAAGGCTTTGGCATAGTCAATAAAGCAGAAATAGATGTTTTTCTGGAACTCTCTTGCTTTTTCCGTGATCCAGCGAATGTTGGCAATTTGATCTCTGGTTTCTGCCTTTTCTAAAACCAGCTTGAACATCAGGAAGTTCAAGGTTCACGTACTGCTGAAGCCTGGGCTGGAGAATTTTGAGCATTACTTTACTAGCGTGTGAGATGAGTGCAATTGTGCAGTAGTTTGAGCATTCTTTGGCATTGCCTTTCTTTGGGATTGGAATGAAAACTGACCTTTTCCAGTCCTGTGGCCACTGCTGAGTTTTCCAAATTTGCTGTCATATTGAGTGCAGCACTTTCACAGCATCATCTTTCAGGATTTGGAATAGCTCAACTGGAATTCCATCACCTCCACTAGCTTTGTTCATAGTGATGCTTTCTAAGGCCCACTTGACTTCACATTCCAGGATGTCTGGATCTAGGTCCGTGATCACACCATCGTGATTATCTGGGTCCTGAAGATCTTTTTTATACAGTTCTTCTGTGTATTCTTGCCATCTCTTCTTAATATCTTCTGCTTCTGTTAGGTCCATACCATTTCTGTCCTTTATCGAGTTCATCTTTGCATGAAATGTTCCTTTGGTATCTCTGATTTTCTTGAAGAGATCCTTAGTCTTTCCCATTCTGTTGTTTTCCTCTATTTCTTTGCATTGATTGCTGAAGAAGGCTTTCTTATCTCTTCTTGCTATTCTTTGGAACTCTGCATTCAGATGCTTATATCTTTCCTTTTCTCCTTTGCTTTTCGCTTCTCTTCTTTTCACAGCTGTTTGTAAGGCCTCCCCAGACAGCCATTTTGCTTTTTTGCATTTCTTTTCTATGGGAATGGTCTTGATCCCTGTCTCCTGTACAATGTCACGAACCTCATTCCATAGTTCATCAGGCACTCTATCTATCAGATCTAGGCCCTTAAATCTATTTCTCACTTCCACTGTATAATCATAAGGGATTTTATTTAGGTCATACCTGAATGGTCTAGTGGTTTTCCCTACTTCCTTCAATTTAAGTCTGAATTTGGCAATAAGGAGTTCATGGTCTGACCCACAGTCAGCTCCTGGTCTTGTTTTTGCTGACTGTATAGAGCTTCTCCATCTTTGGCTGCAAAGAATATAATCAATCTGATTTCGGTGTTGACCATCTGGTGATGTCCATGTATAGAGTCTTCTCTTGTGTTGTTGGAAGAGGGTGTTTGTTTTGACCAGTGCATTTTCTTGGCAAAACTCTATTAGTCTTTGCCCTGCTTCATTCCGTATTCCAAGGCCAAATTTGCCTGTTACTTCAGGTGTTTCTTGACTTCCTACTTTTGCATTCCAGTCCCCTAGAATGAAAAGGACATCTTTTTTGGGTGTTAGTTCTAAAAGGTCTTGTAGGTCTTCATAGAACCGTTCAACTTCAGCTTCTTCAGCATTACTGGTTGGGGCATAGACTTGGATTACTGTGATATTGAATGGTTTGCCTTGGAAACGAACAGAGATCATTCTGTCGTTTTTGAGATTGCATCCAAGTACCACATTTCGGACTCTTTTGTTGACCATGATGGCCACTCCATTTCTTCTGAGGGATTCCTGCCCGCAGTAGTAGATATAATGGTCATCTGAGTTATATTCACCCATTCCAGTCCATTTCAGTTCACTGATTCCTAGAATGTGGACATTCACTCTTGCCATCTCTTGTTTGACCACTTCCAATTTGCCTTGATTCATGGACCTGACATTCCAGGTTCCTATGCAATATTGCTCTTTACAGCATTGGACCTTGCTTCTATCACCAGTCACATCCACAGCTGGGTATTGTTTTTGCTTTGGCTCCATCCCTTCATTCTTTCTGGAGTTATTTCTCCACTGATCTCCAGTAACATATTGGGCACCTACTGAGGAACTCAAAAGCCTCTTGATGAAAGTGAAAGAGGAGAGTGAAAAAGTTGGCTTAAAGCTCAACATTCAGAAAATGAAGATCATGGCATCTGGTCCCATCACTTCATGGGAAATAGATGGGGAAACAGTGGAAACAGTGTCAGACTTTATTTTGGGGGGCTCCAAAATCACTGTAAATGGTGATTGCAGCCATGAAATCAAAAGACGCTTACTCCTTGGAAGGAAAGTTATGACCAACCTAGATAGCATATTCAAAAGCAGAGATATTACTTTGCCAGCAAAGGTCCGTCTAGTCAAGGCTATGGTTTTTCCAGTGTCATGTATGGATGTGAGAGTTGGACTCTGAAGAAAGCTGAGCGCTGAAGAATTGATGCTTTTGAACTGTAGTGCTGGAGAAGACTCTTGCGAGTCCCTTGGACTGCAAGGAGATCCAACCAGTCCATTCTGAAGGAGATCAGCCCTGGGATTTCTTCAGAAGGAATGATGCTAAAGCTGAAACTCCAATACTTTGGCCACCGCATGCGAAGAGTTGACTCATTGGAAAAGACTCTGATGCTGGGAGGGATTGGGGGCAGGAGGAGAAGGGGATGACAGAGGATGAGATGGCTGGATGGCATCACTGACTCGATGGACATGAGTTTGAGTGAACTCCGGGAGTTGGTGATGGACAGGGAGGTCTAGCGTGCTGTGATTCATGGGGTCCCAAAGAGTCGGACATGACTGAGTGACTGAACTGAACTGAATCTCTTGAGTGAATTCTCTTTGCTGAAATTAGAACTGAATTGTCTACTGACCTGACCACCCCTGGGACTACTGGGTGATGGAATAGTTAGTAAGACTAGTGTTTTGCAGCTCTTACCGCCTTACTTCCCAGAGAACTGGGCTATGAAGGCATGGGCACTATAGTTGAGAGGTGGGGAAGGGCAGAAATAAAGTATTTAAGACTCCATGGTATTTTCAATGGTAGGCAAGTCCCTAGCAGACAAAGTAGAGGATTTATTGGGCAAAGCGTGAGGATAGGGAGGCAAATACACCACTGTGAAGGTGAAAAAGACAGAAAGATGGAAACATGTAGGAATCAGGATGAGAGATGTCAAAGACAAATTTACCATCCTCACAGTTTTGCTTCAATCAGATTTGTCCACTAAGTGGTAAACCCACTGATTGCTGCAATGGGCCCATCAGAACTCTATTGGAGTAGAATTTTTCCATGGGAGTGGGGAAGGAGGAGGGGGGAGATAGCTGATACAAAGACTGTGAAGTCATTTACCCCTATCTTATCTAGGTGTCTGTTGAATGCTTCTTTAAGTGGTTTGAGACAATCCTTGGTCTTAAAACCAATGAAAATGAGTTGAAAGCTAAAAATACTCACCTATTTTTCTGAGGAACTGGTTGGATTAATTAGGTTCTCTATCTGTCATTTCTAGTTCAGGGGTATTTGATTTTTTTTTTTTAAACGAAGCTACATTTTAATAAGTGAGCAGTTAACAGCCTGAGACCAGCAAGCTGCCATAAACTCCCTGTAATTTCTTTGGTTCTTTGCAATGTTCTTTTACTATGTGCGTGCATGCTCAGTTGTATCTGACTCTGCAACCCCATGGACTGTAGCCTCCTAGTCTCTTCTGTCCATGGAATTTTCCAGGCAAAAATACTGGAGTGAGTTGCCATTTCCTCCTCCAGGGGATCCTCCTGACCCAGGAATCTAACCTGTGTCTCCAGCGTTGGCAGGCAGATTCTTTACATTGAACCAGCTGGGAAACGGAAGCCCTGATTTCCTGGACAAAATGTGCTCTAAGTCATCAAAAAAAAAAAAAAAGAAAAGAAAAAAGCCAGAAAATAGCTAAGGACTTAACTGTTTTTCTTCCTTCCTCTTGGTGTTCAATCTTGTTGTCAAAGCAAATTTTTAAAGTTTTTTTTTTTTTTTAATTATTAACTTTACATCTTAAGCTTTGTGATGACAGAGATTTTGGTATGTTTTGTTCACTTGTTATCCCTAGTGCCTAGAGTTGAGAAGACACTCAGTAATTACACTTTGAATGAATCAGTGAATGAACACAAGAATTATATAAGTAAATACCACTTTAGTACCAATAGATTAAAAAGTGCTAAGCTAAGATCACACTGTAGGTCTAGGGTAGAGACGTCAAGCTACAACTTTGAGCAGTATGATAAGGACACTCTAAAAAATGGTATGACTGCACTGGGACTTCCCTGGTGGGCCAGTGGCTAAGACTCCATGCTTCCAATGCAGGAAGCCTGGGTTCAAGCCCTGGTTGTTGAACTAGATCCCACATGAAACAACTAATACAATGAAGGCACTTGTTGGTGTTTTTAAGTCTACAAGTCCTGTCTGACTCTTTTGGGACCCCATGGATTGTAGCCTGCCAGGCTTCCCCCTCTGTGGGATTTTCTAGGCACGAAGACTGGAGTGGGTTACCATTTCCTACTCCAAGGGATCTTCCTGACCCAGGGACTGAACCCGTGTGTCCTACATTGGCAGGCGGATTCTTCACCACTGAGCCACCAGGGAAGCCCATGAAAGCACTTAGTTGAGTTTTAAAATCGCTGATTTTAAATAAAAGAATATCTATGGAAGCACTTCAAAATATTGATATTATATAAATATAAGATTAATACAATTTTACACATGTATGACTTCCAATCTGATTGGTTTTTTAAAAATTTGGAATCAATTTTTATGACTGAAGTCACCATACCTTGACCAGAGGTGCCAAATGACATTTTTGAGTCTATGTTAAAAGTATGACATTCTCACAAATGTCTAGCAATCTAAATGCTTCCTAAAGAGGCAGGTCAGTCAATGTGATAACCTAAAGAGAGACTTCCGCTTCTTGAGAGCCCACGGACTAGGAAATCAACAGGTGCAGAGGCAGTCTCATTAAAATGTCTGCTGCTGCTGCTAAGTCACTTCAGTCGTGTCCGACTCTGTGCGACCCCATAGACTGCAGCCCACTAGGCTCCCCTGTCCCTGGGATTCTCCAGGCGAGAATACTGGAGTGCGTTGCCATTTCCTTCTCCAATGCATGAAAGTGAAAAGTGAAAGTGAAGTCGCTCAGTCGTGTCCGACCCTCAGCGACCCCATGGACTGCAGCCTTCCAGGCTCCTCCGTCCATGGGATTTTCCAGGCAGGAGTGCTGGAGTGGGGTGCCATTGCCTTCTCCGCATTAAAATGTCTGGGATGTGCCATTTGGCCATTTGCAGGAATTCAGCAGTCCAAGTGAGAGCTGCGTAGGCAAAAAATGTGAAGTCCACACAAGAAAGCCTCATTTGAATGCTTTGCTCATTGGGAAAAGAAGTCCCTAGAATTGTCCAACTTCCACAACAAAATAAAGCTTACTAAATTCCCATCACCCGTCAAGAGGACACTCTTTGCTGAGCTATCTACAGATTTTCTAGGTATAAAACTGAAGTGAAAAAAAGGTCATCAGATAGGTAGGTGGATCTGCTGTGATCACTACAAAGAGACTTGAAATACCTGGGGAAAGCAAAATTGTCTAGAGATAAAGATGGCCTGGTTTGTGTGTCTCTAATTACAATGATTCTTTTAAAAAAATTAAATCCATTCATTAAATGTGGATAAATCCTTGAATCCTGCCATATCCGGTCCTCGAAGCGCCAAACGCTTCATATAGGGACAGCTGTGGGGTGAACTAGTTGCTCTAAGCTTTGGGGCTGCTTCCAACTTCGCTATTTGCTCAAGCCCTACAGGTCAAGGAAAGAAGTGATGTAATGCACTTAGCTGGGCCATTTTAATTACAATGGAATGGAGTGGGGGCGGAGTTACAGGCGGTGACAAGTTTGGCGCATGACTTGCCTAGGGATGCAGGCAACAAAAACACCAGCAACCATTGGCTGCGTCCACTTCCGACCTCTGTCTCTAGCTCCAAGTCTGGAAGCTTGAAACACATTTCTTGGGAAGAGGGGTGGCGCCAGCTTACAGATCGTCAACCATAAACACACACACACACACGGCGCGCGCGCACACACGCCCCACGGAGGCTGGCAGCGTCCTCGCTGCTGGGATGGGCGTGGGGCCGAGTGCTCGCCACCCGGTCCCCAGAAGGTTCGCCCGAAGCCAGCTGCAGCGGCCTGGTTCGGCTCGCAGGGCCCGCGGAGATCTCGCGTCCGCAGAAGCTGGTGTCGCCGGGGCTCGCTCCTAGCGAGCCGCGCTGTCGTCATTCATTCGCAGTGTCCGGAGCGTCCTTCCAGCCGGGAGCTGGGCTTCGCCGAGGGTGCGAGCGGCCCCCAGGCGGAGTGTTCTCGCGCCGTGCCCTGGAGGGCTCTGAGCGGCTGGAGACGCCGGCGGCCGGGACCCTGGGTGGGCGCCGCGGGAGCAGCCGCACCCCAGCCCAGCTCCGCCCGACCCGCGGGGCAGGATCAGCGCCAGTCGCCCGCAGCCCTGCCAGCTGCCAAGCCGGATCCCGCGGCTGAGATACACCACTTCCTCCTCCTCCTGCTCTCCTTCCCCCTCCTCTCGCTCCTCCCGCTGCCGTGGGCCCCGACCCGGCGGCGGAGCCAAGGGGCCCGGGAGTCTGCGGCCGCGGGCTCGCGGGAGGCGGCGGCGCCGCGGAGAGGATGCTGCTCGCGGCGCCCGAGTCCTCGCCGTCCTCCCGGGCCGCCCGCAGGGGCTTCGCTGTGGCCCGGGCCCCGCAGGCCGCCCCCTGGTGAAATCGCTCTCCGCCGCCGCACCTAGCTGGCGGGCAGGCGGGCGGGCGCGCGTGTACCCGGGGCTGCGCGCCGGTGCGTGCCGGACCCGACCCGCCGCCCCATTGTAAGGGAGCCCGCGGCGCCAGGGAACATGTGGGTGAACCCCGAAGAGGTGCTGCTGGCCAACGCGCTGTGGATCACCGAGAGAGCCAACCCTTACTTCATCCTGCAGCGGAGGAAGGGGCACTCGGGCGATGGAGGCGGCGGCGGCGGACTGGCGGGTAAGGACCTGCGGGTGGGGGGCCGGGAGCTCTGCGGCGCCGCCCGCGGTCCTGGGCTGCGGGCACCCGAGACGCCGCCCTGTCCCTAGGGGTTGGGCCGCCCGCCCCGCTTTGCTGCTTGGAAAACATCAGGAGATGTCATATTCAGACTGAATGAGGTGCTTTTTTTGCTAATCCTGTCGGGCGACGGGGCCCTTCGTGTACCGGGCGCCCCGTAAGTGGGTGATGTTGATGAGAATGGAGATGAGAGAGTCTGGGGTGAGGGGAGCACCAGTGCTTAGGAACTAAATGCTGTACTTCCCGTATGGGCAAGAGAGGTGAAGGACAGTTAATTTTTGCTTCATTCTCTTTACTGGTAATGGCAGGATCAGGTATAAAATGCTCTTTTGTTTCCAGGGAAGCAATCAGTAAAGAGCTGGTGTGGTCATTTCCTATGTTAGTTATGACTGAAGAGAAAAGGAAAAAGGAAGGAAAAAGGAATATTGTTTTTGTTACACCTAATTAGGCATAACAAAGCAAGTTATCTGGTTATAAAGTAATTAGAAGTGTAACTGCATTTTAACTGTTTTAACTTAATCACTTCCGCAAACCCCCTCACGAGGTATTTTTTATTGTGACTAGTACTAAAACCATGCCATCTAATTCCAGTTTGTAAAACCAGACCCCTACCCTCTATCCCAAGAGATATCAGAAAGGTCTCCCTTTACTAACTAGTTTGGGTGGCGGGAGATGACAGATAATCTTGAACTCATACTGTACTAGAGAAATCGGACCCTTCCCTCTGTCTGTTGGTTAGAATGAACAGAATAAGGATATTTTTTACAATGAAAAAGTTAGCAGAAGAAACAGGAGAGTGATTGCAGAAAAGAGATAAACCTTGATCTCTTCAGAGTTCAGAATACATCCCCCACTTGGAGCTATTAAATTGTTGCTTTCCAAAATGCCTTGCTATAAACTAAAAATTCTTGACATAGTATGTATTTAGTTGTGATTCTAATGTATGAACTGGTTTTCTCAAGGCTGAAGTTCAAGGGTCACACTGGACTGTAGCTACTGGTTTGAAAGATCTTGCTACTGCATCAGATCACCTCTAGGTAATCTGATTTTCGGGCACTTTTTCTGGGGAATCTGCAGAGCTCCAGATTGTGTTCCAGAAATTCTGACTAGTGTCCTAGAATCAGAATTTTCCAGTTCATTTTGTAGAACTTGTTTAACAATATGTATTAATATGAAACTTGCATATTTAATATTGGTATCAGCCCAGATTGTCCTTAAAGTCTAAAGCAGCAATGTAGATAGTATATGTTATTAACAACATCTCCAGCCTGGAGATAACCCTTTTCACACCATGAACTACTGAGTATTTATTTTCTAGAGTCATTTGCAATAGGTTATAAAAAATAAGATGCAAAGTCTATCTTTTCTTTAAGAGTTTGTTTTTGATGTGGACCATTTGAAAAATCTTTATTGGATTTGTTGCAGTATTGTTTTTGTTTTATGTTTTGGTGTTTTGGCCTCAAGGCTTGTGGGGTCTTAGCTCCCCTATCAAGGATTGGAAGTCAAAGTCCCAATCATTGGGCCACCAGGGAAGTCCCTAAATCTTTTTCTAGTTACCGTTTTTACTGTGTTCCCACTAACTCTTGGAGCTACAATTAACTGCAGTCCACTTGGACTCTCATCATTGATGACTTATTACAGATAGATAAACTTAACTTCTAAATTGAGAAATTATACCTGTTAACAGTTACTGCTAGAATAATTGAAATCAGTAAAAATATTCCTGTCAATAAAGGTTATTTTCAACCAATATAGGAAAAATGTTTCCCCAGATAAATTGGTGCCACATCAAATGAAGCAAGGACATTTTAGAAATTCTTGTATAATGCGTAGTATTCCATTTCTAATGTGGGCTCATTCATGCATTTATTAACTCACCATATCATTTAAAACATTGGTTAGTCACTTCTGAAGTACCAGTGTCATGAAGCTCAGAGCCTATTGGGAGAAGACAGATGCTGAGAAAATTGTCCTATAAATTAATATAAAATCGCCACTGTCTCAGCAGAAAACAATCTAACCTAGTTCAAACAAAGAGAGTTTAGTGAAAAGGCAGCTTGGATGGAGGCAGGGTTAGCAGAACCAGTGAAAGGTACAGAGAAGGTGGAAGGAATGATGCTGCTGGAGACCAAGTGAGCCCAAGCCAGGCAGGAACAGTTTGGGCCTCCAGAGGAGCTACCACCCCCAAGGACAGAGACCCAGCAAAAAGGGGCGTGGAGGACATGCCCAGCTTCTGTCTTCTCCCTGCCTCCAAGTTTCTGCCGTTGCCTGTCATCTGTTGGACCCAATAGAAACTGGCTGGATGGGCTGTCCTGGTGATCTAGGATCAAGGGCTCAGCCTCCCAGGGATGGATTGGGGAGATAGGTGCAAACTGAGAATGACCAGCACTGAAGTCCAAGCAGAGGAATACCATGTTGGTTACCCCTTTACTGGTGGGAGTGGGAGGAAGGAAAGGTTCCCTGTAGAAATGACACTGGAGCTGAGAACTGAAGAAAGAAAATCAGCCTGTGAGAAGATGAAGGAAGAGCAAGTGTTGGGTATGAGTTATTGGAGATTTTCTGGAAGATCTCAGGACCCTTATGTAATGTGCATTATCTGAGCAGTGCTGATCAAATGCATGATGGGTGAGTAGGTAACCTGAACTAGTCAGAAGTACTCAGTGGTCCAGGGTGCTTGGTAAGATGTTAGCACCAAAGCTAAAACAATGGGCCACAGTGAGGATACTTCCCTTCCCCCTTAAGAGTATTCTCTTTTTGATTCCAAACAGTATACATAGGTATTGACATAATGAGGTTTTTTTTTTAGATTGTAGAGTCATTTGATTTATTAATCCCCTTTAACTGAAATTTCATACACATATATGCACAAAATAGAGATGCAGAGTGCAATGACTTATCCAGGTAACATCTTGTAACCAACACCAGTATAAAAACTGGAACATTGCAATGCCTCAGAATTCCCCCACGTGGCCTTCTGCCAATCACTGCTCATCATCGACCGAAGGTGAAAAAACAAACTGAAAAAACAAACGAACAAAAAACCTATCTTGATGTTTTTTTGGTAAACATTTCTTCATTTTTCTTTATAGTTTTTGTGACAAAGAACCTATCTCTAAATACAATGTTTTGGTTTTGCTTGTCTTTTTTTGATCAAGGAATGAATGGCATCATGGATTATGTATTGACATGTGTCTAGATTCTTTGTGACTGGAATTCATTTCCCCATGCTGTGTGAAAAACTGTTAGCCAAATTTATCAACTGTTCTGTTGGAGGACCTTGGATGGTTATTTGGGGTCTGTGGATAAGGTGGCTGTTGTCATTCTGCTGCACAACAGGCCAGTTAACCAAGAGATGAGGTGTTGAGGCAAGGAAAACAACCTTATTCAGAAACGTGGCTGGCAGACAAGATGGCAGACTGATGTCTCAAGATAAACATCTGGGTGGGGTCTGGAATCCAGTTCTAAATGGGACAGAAAAGGGGAGGAGTTGAGTTAAAGACCATTGTCTGGCAAGCATCTCCTGGAATGGCCAACCTTAGGGAGGGGAAGTGTTAATCTCTTTAGGCAGAGCCACAGGGCTCCCTGAGGCAGGTCATTATGTATGATTATAATAACAAAAGCAATGAAAAGCAAAGAGACAGATCCATCGTGGAGTCCTAAATGGCTCTTCCTTGGAGCTATTCTTATTTGTGTTTTTGGGGGCCTGTGGACACGCACCCAGGGGAGGAATTGTCAGCTTGTAGGTTGTGTGCCTCATCAACTTTAATAGATAATACCAAGCTGTTTTCCAAAGTAGTTGTACCAATATACTCCCACCCGCAGCAAATGGGAATTTCCCTTGCTCCTTATCCTTGCCAACATTGTCAGTCTTTGTAATTTTAGCCTCTTTTTGGTGGTTTTTCATATTGTGGAGTTAATTTGCTTTTTCCTTACTGATGAGATTGAGCACCTTCTCGTTTTGTGACATGATTGTTCAGGTCTCTTGACCACTTTGCAATTGGGTTGTTTGGGTTTTTTTCTTACCGATTTGTAGGTATTTTAAAATATATTCTGAAAGTGAGCTCATTGTTGGCTGTACATGTGGTACAGTCTTCATTCAGTTGCTTGCCTATTCACCCTTAAGGATGAAAAGATGTTCTTAATTTTAAAAAACCAAGTCCTTAATAGTCTTTTTTTCTTTGTGGTTAGTGTTTTATTACATCCTGTTCAATAAGTCTTTTCTTACTCTGAGGTTATGAACATAGACTTCTATGTTATCTTCTAGAACTTTTGGGGATTTTTTTATTTTTTCTTTTCTGGCTGTACTATGTGGCATGGAGAACTTCCCCAACCAGGACTCAAACCTGCATCCCTTGCAGTGGAAGCACAGAGTTTTAATGAGTGGGTAACTAGGGAAGTCAAAGACTTTTCAGTTTTAACCCCCCCAATTTTTATTTACCCCCAGATTTATTCACTGGGAATTAATTTTTGCATACTGTGTGAGATAGGGTTAAAGTTTTAATTTAAAAAGTATTTATGGACATCCAGTTGCCCCAGCACGATTTACTGCTAAGTCCATTCTGTTCTCATTCCGTTCTTACAAGATAGCCCCTGTGGGGCTACCGTGTTCGTAAATCAAGTGCTCCAATATGTGGTTGGCTCTCTAGTCCATTTCTTTTGTTTGTAAGAATATTTTTGCACCAATAGCACACCGCAGTTTTATAACAGGAGTTTATATTCATCAGACCAAGTCCTCTTATCTTGTTCTTTACGAGTTTCTTGGCTATTCTCTTTCACATTTACAGAACATTTTGGAATCAGCTACTAAGTTCCACCAAAACAGAACAACAGCAACAACAAAAATTTACACTGTTGTGATCTTGATTGAGATTGCGTTGTTTATAAATGAGTGGGCAAAATTAATATCTTTATAATGTTGAATCTTCTGGTCCATGAACATGGTATTTTCCTCTATTTAGATCTTTCAAAATTTCTTTCAAAGATATTTCATAGTTTTCTCTAAAGGTCTTTCACATCTTAGGTTTACTACTAGATATTTTATAGTCTGCTGTATATTGTTTCTTTAAAAAAATTTTTTTCTAAGTTCTTTGCTAATATATATATTTATTATATTTGCTAATATATATATATATTTTTTTAATTGACTTTGTATCCAGACCCTAGCTAATTTATGAAGTTAATTCTAGTTATTTATATATATATATATATATATATATATATATGTACGTAGGAAATGGAAACCCACTTCAGTATTCTTGCCTGGAAAATCCCACGGACAGGAGAGCCTGGTGGGCTACAGTCCATGGGTTTGCCAAGAGTTGGATACGACTGAGCGACTAAACACGCGTGCATATATATATTCTTTTCAGATTATTTTCCCTTATAGATTATTACAAGATATTGAGTATAGTTCCCTGTGTTATACAGTAGGTCCTTGTTGATTATTTATTTTATATTTGCTGCTGCTGCTAAGTCACTTCAGTCGTGTCCGACTCTGTGCGACCCCATAGACGGCAGCCCAGCAGGCTCCCCCGTCCCTGGGATTCTCCAGGCAAGAACACTGGAGTGGGTTGCCATTTCCTTCGCCAATGCATGAAAGTGAAAAGTGAAAGGGAAGTCGCTCAGTCATGTCCGACTCTTCGGGACCCCATGGACTGCAGCCTACCAGACTCCTCCGCCCATGGGATTTTCCAGGCAAGAGTACTGGAGTGGGGTGCCATGGCCTTCTCCAATTTTGTATTTAGTAGTGTGTATATGTTAATCCCAAACTGCCCTCTGCCTTTCCCTTTAGTAACCATAAGTTTGTTTTTGCTGTGAGTCTATTTCTGCTTTGTAAATAAGTTCATTTGTGTCCTTTTTGGGGATTCCGCATATACGCGATGTCATGTGATATTTTTCTTTCTCTGTCTTCACAGAGTGTGATAACGTGTGCATACATCCATGTTGCTGCAATTGGAATGAGTTCGTTCTTTTTTGTGGTTTAGTAGTATTCCATTGTGTATGTATATCACATCTTGTTTGTTCACTCGTCTGTCAGAGGACATCTAGGTTGCGTCCGTGTCCGGGCTATTGTCAATAGCGCTGCAATGAACACTGGGGTGCGTGTATCTTTTCAAATTATACTTTTCTCTGGATATATGCCCAAGAGTGGTTTTGCTGGATCGTATGCTAACTCTTTTTATTTATTTAAGGAATCTCTCTACTGTTTTTCGTAATTTTACATCATTTTTTCTTTTCATTCAAAAGGAGTTCTTATCCTTAGTTTGGCAAAAGGTTTTAATTATATGTGGATGCTGAATTGTTTCAAGTGCTTTTCTATATATATTAAGGTAATCATTTGATTTTTCTCTTTTATTCTGTTATTGTGTTGACTTATTAACTGATTTTTCAGGTGTTAAATCAAACTTGCATATATAAAATAAATCCAACATGGCTATGATGTTATTTTTTTGTATGTTCATTAATATCACTTGCTAATCTTTTATTTAGAATTTTTGAATCCTAATAAGTTAGTAGAATAGTCCTATAATTTTTCTTTTTCTTAACTTCCTTGTCAAATTTTGGTATTAAATTATACTGACCTTATAAGTAAGTTGTGGAGTTCTGGAAGATTTTGTGTGAGAGTAGTATTATTTTACCTTGACATGTTTGGCAAAACTCACAGGTGAAGTTGTCTGGCCTTGAAGTGTCCTTTTAGGGTTTATTGAATGGTATTACAGCATTCAGATGTTTAAAACTTTTTCTTTTATTGTCAATTTTATAAGTTTATTTCTTGTACTTTTTCATCCTAGATCTTCAACTGTATTGGCATAAGTTTGTTAAAGATATTCTCATGTTTTTAATGTCTGTAGGATGTACAGTAATAGCCTCCTTTTTTATTCTTGACATTGGTTATTTGTGCCTTCTTTCTTAATCTTTCTAGGAATTTATCAATTTTGTCTTTTTGTAAAGAATCAACTTCTAGGCCTGTTGATCTTTTTTGTTTACATTTATTTTCTACTTCATTAATATCATCCATTTATTATTTTCTTCTTTCTGTTTCCTTTGGGTATATATTGTTATTCTAGTTTTTGAAAATATTAGTTAATTGATATTCAGTCTTATTTTCTAATATATACATTTTAGATAATTTTCCTTCTAAGTATGGCTTTACCTGCACTGACTTCAGTGCTTTGGAATTTAGTAAGATTTGTTTTATTTCCTGCTGAAGGTCAATGTTTCTAAGTGTTACATGTTGTGCTTGAGAAGAATAATGTGTTCTGCAGTTGCTGGATAATTGCTCTATTTATTCAGTTGGCTGGCTTTGCTGCTTGTGTTTGAGCTTCTCTGATGGCTCAGCTGGTAAAGAACCTGCCTGCAATGTGGGAGACTTGGGTTCGATCCCTGGGTTGGGAAGATGTCTACACTCCAGTATTCTGGCCTGGAGAATTCCATGGACTGTATAGTCCATGGGATCTCAAAGAGTCAGACACGACTGAGCTGCTTCTGTTCAGTTCTTCTACTGTAATTATGGTTTTAGACCATTTGTCTTTGTAGTATACTTCCAATTTTTGCTTTTTATGTTTTAATACTTTATCTTTAGGACTGTATACATTTATAATTGTATATTTCTGGTGGATTGAACATTTTATCATTAGGGAGTGTTTGTCTATATCTCCAGAATTGCTTTTTGCTATATCATTATAGTTAACGAGAGGTTGATTTGGCTAATGTTTGTATGGTTATCTTTTTCATATTTTTACTTTCAGCCTTTCTGTAGCCATTTATTTTAGATGTCTTTTATAAGTAATGGATGTTGATTTCTTTTTCTTAATCCAGTTTGAAAATCTTCACCTTAATTGGATTATATAGGCAGTGTATTAATACATGTGACTTAGGTTTAAATTATCTTATTTCAGTGAGGTCGCTTAGACTTGTCTGACTCTTTGTGACTCCGTGGACTGCAGCACACCAGGCTTCCCTGTCCATCGCCAACTCCCGGAGTTTACTCAAACTCATGTCCACTGAGTTGGTGATGCCATGCAACCGTCTCATCCTCTGTCCTTCTCTTCTCCTGCCTTCAATCTTTCCCAGCATCAGGGTCTTTTCAAATGAGTCAGTTCTTCACATCAGATGGCCAAAGTATTGGAGTTTCAGCTTCAACATCAGTCCTTGCAGTGAATATTCAGGGCTGATCTCCTTTAGGATGGAGTGGTTGGATCTCCTCGCTGTCCAAGGGACTCTCAAGAGTCTTTTCCAACACCACAGTTCAAAAGCATCAATTCTTCGGCACTCAGCTTTTTTTATAGTCCGACTCTCACATCCATACATGACCACCAGAAAAACCATAGCTTTGACTAGACAGACGTTTGTTGGTAAAGTAATGTCTCTGCTTTTTAATAAGCTGTCTAGGTTGGTGATAACTTTTCTTCCAAGGAGCAAGTGTCTTTTAATTTCATGGCTGCAGTCACCATTTGCAGTGATTAAACGCTTTCTATTTTTCCTGTCTGCTCAGTGTTCTTTTTTGCCTTCCTTCCTTGCCTTTGGTAGAATATGGGTTTTTGTTTTGTTCTTTTTAAAAATTATTTATTTATTTAACTCCATCTGGTGGCATGTGAACCCTTAGTTGGGGCATGTGTGATCTAGTTTCTTGACTAGGGATTGAACCCATGTGCTCTGCATTGGGAGCATGGGGTCTTAGCCACTGGACCACCAGGGAAGTCCCATTTTGTTTTGTTTTATATATTTTTTTAATGCTTACATTTTTAAGCCTCTGTTAGAAGTTTTATATTCACTTCTCTATTCTTTTAGTGGTTACTATGGAGATTATAATGCATTCTTGACTTAATATATGTTGTTAACTGGTATTTTCATTTATTAAACATTTTTTAAAATTGGCACTCTTAATCTTTTCCTAGATAATACAAGGACTTTGACTTCTTTCACTCCATTTAGCCCCCCATTCTGCAATTTATATGCCATTGTTGTAATGTATTTTATTTTTTATATATTTTCAACACAAGAACATATCGTTACTACTACTTTTTAAAGTCTGTATTCAGTTAGACTTCTGCATATGTTTACCACTTTTGTTGTTCTTTCCTTTTTTTCTGTACTTTTTTTTGGAATCATTTTTATGCTGCCTGAAAAACATCCTTTACTCTTTCCCTTAGTGAGAGTCTACTGGTGACAGATTTTTCTCAGTTTTTTTATAGCTGAAAATGTATTCATTATGCTTTCATTCTTAAAGTACATTTCTGGTTTGAATGGTTGACAGTTAATTTTTTAAAACTTGGTTAAGATACTGTTACATTGTCCTCTGATTTGTCTTTTCTTTTTCTGGAAAAGGAAACTATCACTCTGATGATTGCTTCCTTGTAAGAATATGTCTTTTTCTCCATCTGCTTTTATAGTTTTCTCTTCGACTTTGGTTTTCTACAGTTTTGATAGGATCCAACTATTTGTTGATTTTTAAAAAACACTGCATGAGGTGGTAGGACTTCTTTGATCCATTGTTATTAGCTTTGTAAACTTCATCCTGGAGAAGGCGATGGCACCCCACTCCAGTACTCTTGCCTGGAAAATCCCATGGATGGAGGAGCCTGGTTGGCTGCAGTCCATAGGGTCGCGAAGAGTCGGACACGACTGAGCGACTTCACTTTCACTTTTCACTTTTCACTTTCATACATTGGAGAAGGAAATGGCAATCCACTCCAGTGTTCTTGCCTGGAGAATCCCAGGGACGGGGGAGCCTGGTGGGCTGCCATCTATGGGGTCGCACAGAGTCGGACATGACTGAAGCTACTTAGCAGCAGCAGCAGCAGCAAACTTCATCCACTGCCTCTTGAAACATTGCTTTCCCCTGTTCTCTTAGTCTTTCTTTCCGGAACTCCAATTACATGTATGTTAGCCAGTACTCTTGCCTGGAAAATCCCATGGACGGAGGAGCCCGGCAGGGTACAGTCCATGGGATTGCAAAGGGTCAGACACCACTGAGGAGAAGGCAATGGCACCCCACTCCAGTACTCTTGCCTGGAAAATCCCATGGACAGAAGAGCCTGGTAGGCTGCAGTCCATGGGGTCGCTGAGGGTCGGACATGACTGAGTGACTTCACTTTCACTCTTCACTTTCATGCATCGGAAAAGGAAATGGCAACCCACTCCAGTGTTCTTGCCTGGAGAATCCCAGGGACGGGGCAAGCCTGGTGGGCTGCCGTCTATGGGGTCGCACAGAGTCACGACTGAAGTGACTTAAAAGCAGCAGACATCATTTTATCTTCTATGTCTTGTTACCTTCTGAATTTTACTTGGTTCATTTTGGTTATTTTCTTCTGATCTATGTTCCAATTCACTGTCTATTTAACTGTATTTAACCTGTTAAGCCTACCCATTCATTAAAGTTTCTCTGAACTGCAATATCTTGAGCCTTTGTGGTCTGTTCTGTTGCCTGTGATTTCTTCTAATTTTCATTCGTGCTGTTATGCCTGGTTGCTTTTCATTATGTACTGGACATTGTACTCTTACTTTGCAGAAGTAATCTGAAATAGAAGATGGTGTAAGAGATAATTTTTCTTCCAGTTAGAAACCAGAATAACTATTTTTAGGTGTTGCTGTATTTCAAAAGTGAACTCTAACCTGGGAAGTTTTGCCTACTTAAGATAGGCATTTATGATTAGGCTGTAGATCTCCAAGGTCTCAACCCAAAGACAGCGCCATTACTTTCCAACTTTTTGCTGGTGCTGATAGCTTTCCTTGTCTTTCCAGTCTCTAATTCTGCTAAAAAGTGAAAGTGAAAGTGTTAGTCTCTCAGTTGCGTCCAACTTTTTGCAATCCCATGGATTGTAGCCCGTCAGGCTCCCCTGTCCAAGGAATTCTCTAGGCAAGAACACTGGAGTGGGTAGCCATGCCCTTTCCCAGGGCGTCTTCCTGACCCAGGGGTTGAACCTGAGTCTCTCGCATTGCAGATGGATTCTTTACCATCTGAGTCACCAGGGAAGCCGCTAAATTCTACTAAAAGTATATCCCGACTCTCAGCCACTCAGAAGCCCCTTTGGGAAGAAGCAAATACTAGTGCCCACCCCCACCCCCAACAAGTCAGGTTCTTGTCTCTGAGCTACTTTCCCAGGTGAAGTATTTTGTCTCTTTTTAATTCTTTGATATTTTAAAGCATATTTTTGTCCCATTTGTATAGCTGTCCTCAGTAGTGGGTTGTCATGCGAATTGCCTTTTCTACCGTTGTAAAGTGGTGCTGCTATTATCTCCATTTTATAGAAAAGGAAAGTAAGGCATTAAAGAAACTGAATGACTTGCCATGGATCACACAGCTAATAAGTGGGAGCCTATTTACGTCTGAATCTTTCTTTACGAGACTAACTATAGTGATATGGGTTAACTTTATTTTCCTCATTGTCCCCCTTGAGAATCTAGTAAAAGTGATTGACTCTACCTTCTGAGAAATGAAAACACTGAAAAATTTTACATGCAGTTTTAGGGGCTTCACGGATCCCAGGTGAATTAGAATATAGGTGCTTCAAGTTAGAGGACGTCACAAGAGATTGAGACAGTTTCTCCAAACCAAAAGTGTGATAATCTCAATTTCTCATTACCCAAAATCAAAAGCTGTTCTGTCAGAAATGTGTTGAGTACTGACTGTGTTTCCAGGGCTGAACTTTATAAAGATACAAAAGAAAGAAAAGGCAAGTTTTCTTGCTGAGCCATTACTAAGCTAGTGATCAAACTGGGATGAACAGATTCGGGAGAGCTAAGAACATAGGCATGGGGGTGATACGGGTGCAGACTCAGGCTGTATCCCAATGTTTTGATCTGAGATTAGCACTAGATTATCTGGGGATTGGACTTTCTGCATCACATGGAGATCATCACAGCTAGGGGAATGTACCATTTGATAAAGGAAGGTGATTAAGAAGCAGTGAACACAGAATCTGCCTGCAACACAGGAGACCCAGGTTTGATCCTTGGGTTGGAAAGATCTCCTGGAGAAGGGAGTGCTAACTCACTCTGGTATTGTTGGAGTGAGAATTCCATGGTCTGAGGAGGCTGGCAGACTACAATCCATGGGGTCACCAAGAGCCTAACACGACTGAGCGACCAACACTTTCACATTCAAACATAGAAAAAGCTCCCTTCCCTGCCTAAAGGTAGGAAATAAATTTTCTTTTTGCTAGAAATAGACTCTTATCAGCCCAGAGCCAGCACCAGAGGACTCTGCAAATAAACCTTGTTGAACTAACACTTATCTTCCTCGATAAAGAGTATACGGATTAGCTAGCCCTAGTGGAATTATACCCCTAGTTCAGATCGCTGTGTTTTGCCAATTCTTTACAAATGTATCGTTTCTTTGTCTAAAAGGTATAAGAGCTTCCTCCTCTGGCCCCTTCTTTGGATCTTCATTCTCTTGTGTAGGTTCTCATGTACATGTACAAATTCAATACAGTTTGCATGGTTTTCCCCTCGTAGTCTGTCAGCTTTAATTTTTAGACCCAGCCAGGGACTCAAAGAGGGTGGAGGAAAACTTCCTCCCTAGTCAAAGAACTCAGTAGTGAAGGAGAGATAACAAAGCAAATGTTCTAGAAGCCCTCACTAGTTAACGGGTACCTATTTTGGGGGTAAACATACTCATCTTGCCAATTTGTAAGTATTAGCAAAGTTGCTCCTTGTTGCACTTAGCAATTAACGTTTTTTTCTTGTAGATTAATTATATATAAAAGGCACTGAAGTGTGTTGGTGCCTAATGGAGCCTGATGTGACTGTGTGTTGGGGTGGGCAGTGGTCTATAGCTGTGTATGCGGTGGCTCAGTCACTTACTTAATAAGCAAGTGCTGCTGGCAAGAAGCATGGTTCGACAAAAGCAGATGTTGCTTGCTTGTTCCATGAATTCCTCCCCCTCTGCTTATCACTTCAAGAGAATTTTGTCCAAGAATGATTTAGTCACCCGTTCCAATTTGTCTTGAGACTTTATCTTTTTCTGCAAAGCAGCTGTAAGAACAAATACATGTGATGTGTGTAGGATTTGAGATGGCTTTTGACATCTTCTGGGTGTTTGTAAATGGATCTCCAAAAGAAGGGAAGAGAAAATGTACTCCAAGCTTCCTTTCAGAAAATTGAGAGAATGAGGCTGCCTTCCTTTTTTAGGGATATTGCGGTTATTTTCTTCTTTAGCAGCATCACACACAGAGGTGTGCGTGTGTGTACGTGTGTGTTCCATTGTATCTGACTCTTTTGTGACCCCGTGGACTGTAGCTGGCCAGGCGCCTCTGTCCATGGGATTCTCCAGCCAAGAATACTGGAATGGGTTGCCATTTCCTCCTCCAGGGGATCTTCCCAGCCCAGGGATGTAACACACATCTCCTGCATTGGCAGGCGGATTCTTTACCACTGAGCCACCAGGGAAGCCCCACGTGCACAGGGGACTCATTTTATTATTTATTGTTTTAATTGGAGTATGTTTGATTTACATTGTTGTGTTTCTTCTGTAGAGCAAATTGAATTAGTTTTTAGATTATTTTCCCATATAGGTCATTACAGAGTATTGAGTAGAGTTCACAGGTCCTTTTTAGTTATCAATTTTATATATTGCTGCTGTTGTTTGGTCATTAAGTCGTGCTTGACTCTTTGTGACTCCGTGGACGGCAGCACCACAGGCTTCCCTGTCCTGCACCATCTCCCGGATTTGCTTAATTCATGTCCATTGAGTTGGTGATGCCATCCAACCCCCTCATCTTCTGTTGCCCCCTTCTTCTCCTGCTCTCAATCTTTCCCAGCATCAGGGTCTTTTCCAGTGAGACAGCTTTTTGCATCAGGTGGCCAAAGTGGTGGAGCTTCAGCATCAGTCCTTCTAATGAATATTCAGGGTTTATTTCCTTTAAAATTGACTGGTTTGATCTCCTTGCAGTCCAAGGGGCTCTCAAGAGTCTTCACACAGTTTCGAAAGCATCAATGCTTAGGCGCTCAGCCTTCTTGATCTTTCAACTCTCACATCCATACATGACTACTAGAAAAACCATAGCTTTAACTATAAGGACCTTTGTTAGCAAAGACATGTCTTTGCTTTTTAGTATGCTGTCTAGGTTTGTCATAGCTTTCCTTCCAAGAAGCAAGGCTCTTTTAATTTCATAGCTAGAGTCACCATCTGAAGTGATTTTGGAGTTCAAGAAAATAAAACCTGTCACTGCTTCCACTTTTCCCCCATCTGTTTGCTGTGAAGTGATGGGATTGATTGCCATGATCTCAGGTTTTTGAATGTTGAGTGTTAAGCCATCTTTTTTCACTCTCCTCTTTCACATCAAGAGGCTCTTTAGTTCCTCTTTGCTTTATGCCATTAGAGTGGTATCATTTGCATATCTGAGCTTATTGATAGTACTCCAGGCAGTCTTGATTCCAGCTCATAATTCATCCAGCCGCCATTTTGCTTGATGTACTCTGCATAGACGTAAAACAAATAGGGTGACGATATACAGCTTGCCGTACTCCTCTCCCAGTTTGGAACCACTCTGTTGTCTCATGTCCGCTTCTAACTGTTGTCCATACAGGTTTCTCAGGAGACAGGTAAGGTAGTCTGGTCCCATCTTTTTAAGAATTTTCCATAATTGGTTGTGATCTATGCAAAGGCTTCAGCGTAGTCAATGAAACAGAAGTAGATGTTTTTCTGGAATTCCCTTGCTTTTTCTATGATCCAGTGGATGTTGGCAATTTGATCTCTGGTTTCTCTGCCTTTTCTAAATCCAGCTTGTATATCTGAAAGTTCTCAGTTCATGTACTGTTAAAGCCTAGCTTGAAGGATTTTGAGCATTACTTTGCTAGCGTGTAAGATAAGTGCAACTATGCGGCCATTTGAATATTCTTTGGCATTGCCTTTATTTTGGATTGAAATGGAAATTGACTTTTTCCAGTCCTGCGGCCACTGCCGAGTTTTCCGAATTTGCTGACATATTGAGTGCAGCACTTCAGCAGCAGCATCTTTTAGGATTTGAAATAGCTTAGCTGAAATTCCGTCACCTCCACTAGCTTTGTTCATAGTGATGCTTTTGAAGGCCCACTTGGCTTCATGCTTAAGGTTGTCTGGCTCTAGGTGAGTGGCCGCACTATTGTGGTTATCCAGGTCATTAAAACCTTTTCTGTGTAGTTCTTGTATGTATTTTTGCCACCTCTTTTTAATCTATTCTGCTTCTATTAGGTCCTTGCTGTTTCTGTTCTTTATTGTGTTCATCTTTGCATGAAATATTCCCTTGGTATCTCCAATTTTCTTGAAGAGATCTCTAGTCTTTCCCATTGTGTTGTTTTCCTCTATTTCTTTGCATTATTCACTTAAGAAGGCTTTCTTATCTCTCCTTGCGATTCTCTGGAGCTCTGCATTCAGTTGGGTATTATCTTTCCCTTTCGCCTTTCACTTCTCTTCTTTTCACAGCTATTTGTAAGGCCTCCTCAGACAACTACTTTGCCTTCTCGCATGTCTTTTTCTTGGGGATGGTTTTGATCACTGCCTCCTGTACAGTGTTAGGAACCTCTGTCCATAGTTCTTCAGGCATGTAGTGTTTATATGTCAATCCTGATCTTTCAATTTATTCCTCCCCCTCCCTTCTCCACTCTCCCCCACCCTGTAACTATAAAATTGTTTTCTACATCTGTGACTCTGTTTCTGTTTTGTAAATAAGTTCATTTGTACCATTTTTATAGATTCTGCTGCTGCTGCTAAGTCACTTCAGTCGTATCCAACTCTGTGCGACCCCATAGACGGCAGCCCACCAGGCTCCTCTGTCTCTGGGATTCTCCAGGCAAGAACACTGGAGTGGGTTGCCATTTCCTTCTCTGATGCATGCATGCATGCTAAGTCGCTTCAGTCGTGTCCGACTCGGTGCGACCCTATATGGACAGCAGCCCAGTAGGCTAGATTCTACATGTAAGTTGTATCCTATGATATTTGACCTTCTTTGTCTTACTTCACTCAGTGTGACAGTCTGTAGGTGAGGGCACTGTGGTACTGCAGCCTAATAGTTGAGAGTCATGTTTTATTCGGTGGGAATTTTTAGGACTTCAAACCTGGGAGACGGTATCTCAAACCCAAAGAGAATAGCTTAGAGAGGCTGAGCAGAAAGCCAGATGATATAGAAGTTTTGCAACAAGGGGCAGATATCTGAATGTCAAAAAAGTATTGTTAGTTAATTAAAGGAAAACCAGATATCTCCAGTTAAGGCAGCTAGGGCTTTTCTTTGCATAGGAAGATGCCAGAGTTTGGTCTCACTGCAGTCTTTGCTTTGATCTGCACCTCACCTATCTAGGGCCAGTTTCCTGTGTTTTCATATCCTGAGTTCCCTCAGGGCTCACCTTAGGGAGTGGACTCAGTCTGATGGCTGCTAAGTGGTAGGTTTTTCCAGTAGTCATGTATGGATGTGAGAGTTGGACCATAAGGAGAGCTGAGTGCTGAAGAATTGATGCTTTTGAACTGTGGAGAAGACTCTTGTGTCCCTTGGACTGCAAGGAGATCCAACCAGTCAATCCTGAGGGAAATCAGTCCTGAATATTCATTGGAAGGACTGATGCTGAAGCTGAAACTGCAGTCACTTTGGCCACCTGATGCAAAGAACTGACTCATTGGGAAAGACCCTGATGCTGGGAAAGATTGAGGGCAGGAAGAGAAGGGGACGAAGAGTCGGACATGACCGAGCGACTGAACTGAACTGAACTGAAATGGTATTTGTTACTTCCTTCAGGACCTCCCTCGGGGCTCAGCAGCTCACCATCTGCGGTTGTGGCGGATGCCGTTGCTGATGACTGCAACATCCTTGTTTGCTGCTCAGGCAGGAAATACTCCATTTCTCAGGATCCACATTTTGCAGAGATCAAGTTTTAGATAGTGGGATGCTCCTCAGGCTTGCACACAAAAATGTGTTTTGCAATTTTGTTCAAGTCAGGAATTTGTAGTTTGGGACTGGACAGGCAGTAATGCTGCCGGCTGTGGTGGGTACCACTTCGTGGTCTGGGTCTGGGTCTCAGAGACTGAAGCCCAGGGGAGCTTCCTGGCACCCTGAGTACACACAATGCCACAGGCAAATTGGGAATCCCCCAAGCTTGCTTTTCTCACCTTTTCTTCTGTGTTCTCTGCTCCCTCCCTGGGTTCTAGTCTTTTTCAGCCCTTCCCTTCAATAAGCACACATCCGGCTTCAAACTGGATTCAAATCCCAGCCCCATCTGTTACCAAGTGATGTGATTCAGGAAGTGTCTCTTCCTTTCTGATTTCCTTATATAATATACTTAAACACGTTTCAGCTCTGATGGTGACGATTCTGTGACATAAGTTAATGTAGAATGCAGGAAACATAAGGAGCTCTTCATAGATAATGGCCCATCATTGTTCTTCGGGGCCACTGGCTCTGAGTAATTCACACTGATGTGTGAGCAACCCATGTCCTGCAGTTAACAGAGAAGTTGAGTAGGCTTGGCGTGCTGTAGTCCATGGAGTCACAAAGAGTCGAATTTGACTGAGCCGCTGAACAACAGTAAAGCAAATGTTATCTGTCCGATATTTAAGCAACTTAAAAACATTAAGTCAATATTCAGGCTTTTGGGTGAAGGGAATTTTTGATCAGCAACTTTAAATCCTTCCACCTGCATGCCTGCCTCCCTCCCTTCCTTCCTGGGGATGTACATTTTAAAAGCGCAGTCAGGAACCACAGACCTCTGTCTCCTGGCATCAGTGACTCTGGCGAACTGGAACCACCAGGGAGAGGATAAAGGTTGGAGGCAGGGGAGTGGCCACCTTTTCTATTTATCTCTCTCTCTTTCTATATATATTTTATATATATATACACACACACATATATTTAAATTTTTTAATTAAAAAATATCTGTATATAAAGATATGTGGTTAATTATTCATTCAGAGATTTATAATTGAGAAATATCCTCACTTAGTAGTTGGTTTAACCAGAGAACCAATGAAGAAATCATTGACCCACTTTCTCTGTTGCTTGGTTTTCCTTTCCGGTCAGGCGATGAGTTCAGAGGACAGGCCAGTCATTTTTCAATTGCCTTTGGCTTCTTGTTTGCTCCAAATGGCATTTCACAATGTGCTGTTGATTACTTACACTTGCTTTCAGGGAGCCAGTGTTCTCTGGCTGTGGGATCCAATCAAGAGATCCATTAAGGTCCTCCTAACTCTGCATGGGAGATCAGGATTGTAAACTGTCATTGGGATGAATCAAGTCTTCTCCTTACTTTCTGTTTGAGACCAAGGAGAGGTGAATAGCTATCCAGCCCCTCTGAGGTAAGGTCTGTAAAGCATGCATGCCCACCTTCCAGCTTCATTATTCTAGGCTTGCTGGGCAAGTATTTGCTAGAGGGAAGGTCAAGCAGGTGAAGGACAGGGGAGTCTGGCATGCTGCAGTCCGTGAGGTCGCAAAGAGCCAGACACAATTTAGCAACTGAGCAACAATAAGATCAAGTAGAACATTAAGGATTTGATCCCTGTTTACACTCTAAACAGAAAATATGAACTGTTTGTTTATCTCAGTTTGTTTAATACCAGGATACTCCATATTTCAATAATACAAATGGATTTTTAAAATCTTTGTATTAACCTAGGAACCAAAGCAGTCTCTAATAAAAGTAAGCAAATCTTCACAGATTTATATTTGGACTCTGTAACTAAAGCTTTTAAAGAAGAAATCATTTAATTACTTTTTTTTTACACCATTGGTATTTTATAATATTTGCATGTCTATTATTGTCAATATAATGAATAATGTAAAGTACATTATTTCTTAAAGAGTCTTTTTAATAATATTCAAATTTGTATGGTCTAAAAGCTAATTTTCAAAGTCATTGTTATTGTGGTCCTATTGTTCTCTATTTTCTATTCTTTTTACAATTAGCATAGAGTATAAAGGCAGAGAAGCTGACATTTGCTGAAATTCTCCTGTGGCTCAAGCATTCTCTGAGACCCTTTCACACGTCACTAATTTGTTGTTCATAACATCAGGTTATGAAGGTTAGGTTAGTTTATCTCCTGCAGGTTAGTTTATCTCCCCTCTATTACAGATGAGGAAACTGCCTGGAGAAGTTAAGTATCTTACTTGAGGAGACCCTCCTAGTAACAGACAGAGCTTGTATTTGTACTTAGGTTTGACTGCATTTGGAAAGAAAAAAGGATGAAAAGGCAGATAAAAAGGAGAGAGGAAGATGAAATTGTAATGCACACTTTTGATGCCAAAAGCTCAACTTCTCCATTCACTGCATTCACTCCATTCACCAAATCCAATCTCAGAGACAGAGTTTTGGGTGAAGTAGAAAAGGATAGCTTTATTGCTTTGCCTGGCAGAGGAGGCCACAGTCGGGTAATACACTCAAAATCCCATGTACCAGCTTAGAGACGATAGTGAGAATTTCTCAGTAATTGTCAGAGAGGGAGCTATCCGCTCGCGGAGATTCTTCTGATGGGTTGGTGGTGAGGTAAGTAGGAGTCAGCAGCATCAACATTCGGGTCCATCTGGCCTGGGGTCGGCCTGCTTGTGGGCAGTACACCATTGTTAATCCCCCACTGCTCCCACCTGAAAGGGGTTTCAGTGTCTTCAAAATAGCTCAAAGATATTGTTGTGAGTTTAGATTGATTGGGAACCAGGACCTTGCCCCAAGGTTGCGCTGCTGTTTCTCTTGACGGTTTGTTTCTCCCTGGCTTGGATCCCCTCCTTACCCTAGTTAAGAACTGCTTGACTCTACCTGTCGGAACTCAGGGAAGGTCACAGAGGCTAGATGAAGGCTGTTTCCTATAATCAAAGAAATGGAGGTCACAGAAAGCCTTTGGGCCTAGGAACCTCACGGGGCCCGGTATCACTTTGGAAAGCTAAAGGAAACCAAGGCGAAGTCAGTCTCAGTCTTAGGAAAGCAGCCTTGAGCTTGGAAAGAAGGGAAGCGGCAATGCCAGGTGTTGTCACTGCATAGTGGTTGTCATGGTTACAGCTAACTGGCTGTGTGCCAGGAGGAAACCTGAAAACTCTCTCTGAATTTTCCTAAAATAGATCTTCAAACTTTCTCCATATCCAGCCTTCCAGTGAAGCTGTCTTTGGGACCATGATATGGAGCCATTCCGATTTATACAACTGAGAGGGCATTGAACCTTTGGATGGAGGACCAGGGAAGGAAGTACTCCTGTGTGTATGGATCCTCCACAAAGGAAACCAGTCTCCATGTTAATTGTGTGGAAGGTCAACCTCAAAAGGATTATGGTTACCAAAGGAGGAAAAATATATATTTGACATACAGTATTGATTTTTATTACTGTAATTTGTGTCAGATGTCAAAGATTTTTTGAATTTAATATCTGCCTCTTTTTTCTTTGTGATATAAAAATATTGAGTTTTTGTAATGGGATTGTTTTAATAGTTTGGCTCCCCAAACAATTTTTTTTATTTTAAAGATACTGTAAAAGAAAACAACCTGAAATTATTATACAAGATTTATGGAATACATTAGGAAGGTGTATTTTTCTGAAACTGAAGTTCCACCACTTTCATTGGCTCCTTAAAGTGAATTATGAATCAAAAAAAAAGGAAGAGCCTAAAGTCTTACTTTTCTCAACTCTGAATTTCCTACCAAAGTGATTTTCAAGAATTTATTGCTGTTGCTTGCAGTAGGATTTTAAATTTTTATTGGGATATAGTTGATTTACAATGCTGTGTTAGTGCTTCTTTCTTACTCTTATCCTGATACCCAGATATATGACCCTTCAACTATAGTTCTCAGTTTCTCATTGTGGGGAAGGCCCTAGGGGTGTGTGTGTACAGACAGGACTGCCTTAGTCTGAGGACTGATGTTGCCCCAGCTGCTCACTTCCTTGCAAATGCTTCCATCAGGACCTCTCCCTAGGATGCTCTATAATTCCAGGTACACAGCTCTGACAGCTAAATGCCCTCGTTCTCCCTTAATTCTCCTTCCCCATAGATGAATGGAGAGAAAAACTGGGTCCAAATACAGAACAGTGAGTAGGCATTTCCCCTTTTCACTGAAAAGTGTAGTTATCATTTATTTTGCAAGATGTGGAAGCAACCTAAGGGTCCAGATGAGTAGATGAATGGATAAAGAAGATGTGGCATGGATAGACAATGGACTACTACTCTGCCGTAAAAAGAATGAGTTTGTCACTTGCAACAGGCTGAATGGACTTAGAAGGTATTATGCAAAGTGAAATAAGTCAGAGAGAGAGACACACTGTATGCTAGCACTTAAATGTAGAATCTAAAAAATAAAACAAACTAATGAATATAACAAAAAATAAACATATGCATAAAGAGAATAGCCTGCTGGTTACCAGCGGGGAGAGGGAAATGGGCAGGGTAGGATGGCGGCAGGGAATTAAGAGGTACAATATGTATCAAATACGTATGTATAAAGTAAATAAGTTACAAGGATATACTGTACAACAGGGAATATACTCAATATTTTATAATAACTCTAAATGAAATCATAACCTTTAAAATTTGTGAATCATTATGTACACCTGAAACATAATATTGTGTATCAGCTGCTCCTCAGTAAAACCAAGAAAATAAAATAAGAGTTCAGCTATCAACCTAAGCATTGTTCAGTTCACTTCACTTATTAAAAACCCTCATGATATTGACCCCCAGACTAGGAACTGCAAACCGCTCTTGCTTCCTATTCTCTATTTTGCAAAAGAATCATCTCTTGTCTCCCAAGTATGGCCCTGCTTGGGTGTAACCTGTGAGCTTTAGGAAGAGGGTGCCGTATGCCCTCTGACTCTCACCTGTTTCTCTGCACCCACTGTCCCCTTCCCCTTCATTCTCTCCTTGATAAAAGTCAGTATTCCTCTCTTCTGACAGCCCCCATTTCCATAGCAAATTCCATAGAGCCCTTACAGAGGCACCGTGTGGTTCTGCATTTGAAAGGATTCATACCTTTATGGACTGTTCTTTTCAGAGCCCCGCCAGTCTTGCCCATATGATTCCAATTTTGGGGGTGTGTTCAACTAAGCAAGCTCCCCATGACTTTTTCATAACTTAGATAGCTTGGGTTGTACTCTCAATAGAAGTATCTATAGTGAATTGTGATCTGTTGTCTCCTTTCTTAGTGCTGAGAAAAACTTTGTCAGAGGACACCTCTTACATTTTCACTTTTTGTGCACATTTCAGTTTGTCGCAGGGACTGAATACAATTGGATTTGACAGCTGTACTAAATAAACTACGCAGGTGTGCTTTTAAAGCCACTTGCAGATTTCTACTTCTGCGTGCTGATAACGCATGTTTTTTAAAGTTTAGATGAACACAAAGATTTTATAAAGTCCTGAGATGAATACATTTTTTTTTTCCTTGCTCTCACTCACCATCTAGATCTTTGTCTTACAGAAATCCATAACATTAATACCTACACAGAATGGGAGAGAGTATATTTTCAAAAAAGCTGAGTAGATGGGATCAATCATTTATGGAAGGGCCTTCGAAATGTCCTTCAAATAGGACATAAATGTCAAAGAGAGTGTCTGTTCTTATTTAGGATCATTTATGGCACACAGAGTTTGATAAAAAGAAATTCAGTATTACCTTTCATTGTAAATTATCTTTGGGATGAAGGAGTTTAAACATCTTTGGTGGCTGCTGTCTTAAAAGGGACCTCAGGGAGTGAAGGGAGCCTCAGCAGTGTCATGGTTTTTAACTCTGAGACTGGTTTTCAACCCAAAGTGGGCATGGTTCTCCCTACCCAACTCACACATTTATTGTCAGGGCCAAGTGAAATACTGAAAACCAGAAGCGTCAGTTTAATATGGTATTAGGTTTCCATGTTTTCAAATGAAGTCCTCTTTTGTCAGTATCCTCCATCTACCCAGCAAAACCAGGAACAACCCAATGACCGTATAAAAAGTCTCCTGGGCAGCCTATCAGCTCAATGGGAGCATGTGTCAAGTGAAAGGGTGTGTAAATAAAGTTGCCTTGACCACAAGGAGCAGATGGTCACTGAAAGAAGGAAGAAAGAAAGAGACGAGGAAAAGGAAGGGGAGAGGGAAGGAGGGATGGAAGAAGAAAAGGAAAAAGAAAAGAACATAAGGAAGAGAAAAATGTTCTGTTATAGTAACTGTCTGGGGTGGTAAATTGTCCCTTGTTTTTTTTTTTTTTTTTTTCAATTTTTCCTTTGGCTGTACCCTGGCTTTCTCTAGTTGCAGTGATTAGATACTACTCTTTGTTGGGCGTGCGGGCTTCTCGTTGCACTGGTTTCTCCTATGGAGCCCAGGGATCAGACCACAGGCTCAGAAGCTATGGCACATGGGCTTAGCTACTTCTCAGCAGGGGAATCTTCATGGACCAAGGATTAAACCCGTGTCTCCTGCACTGGCAGGTGGATTCTTATCCACTGGGCCAGGGAAGTCCCAGGTTGTCTGTTTTTTAAAGCTAAGTGAAACTGACTATTTTATTTCTTTGGAAGTAGTTTAATGCCTTATTTCTACATCAATCATAGAGTCAAAAAGAAGTGTGGGTAGTTCCCTATACCTTGAGATCTCTTGTACCTTGGATTCCCTGTACGTTGTTTATAGGACAATCCAAGAAGGAAACAGAATGCCCACCTAAGTATTCTTGGGGGGCCTTTTGCCCAGGTACAATCAGAAGAACCTGGCTTTATGAAAATGAGTGCAAATTCAGGTAATAAGAATTTAATATCATTTAGTTTAAGGGTGTAGGGTTTTCCTAAAATTAAGACAGGAAATGAAGATCCAAGCATTAAGAAGCATCAAATTCACAATCCCGAACACCTCCTTGAAGGATCTAGCAAACCTCTCTCTGAAAGAGATTTCTTTGGAAACTTTTTCTTATTTTCCTGGGCAAGTCTGGTCCTGATACCAGCTAAATAAAGGAGAGATGAGTACCTAGTATTTAATAACTTCTGGTATTTAATACTCAAATAATTATTTTTGAAAGGATTGAGGAAGGATGGAGTGGAGGGAAGAGGCTATTGTCTACCTTGTAAAGGTCAATTTTTTAAAAGCAGTAAACATTTATGAATATTCTTTATTGCACAAAGAACTATCTTTTCCAAAATATTTTGAAACTTGGAGTTTCTAGTTTTGGTGGAGATGTAGTTTATGGCAGGGGTCTCCAACCGCTGGGATCTAATGCCTGATCATCTGAAGTGGAGCTGATGGAATAATAACAGAAATAAAGTTCAAATCAATGTAATGCACTTGAATCATCCTGAAATCTCGGCCCCGCCCCTGGTCTGTGGAAGAACTGTCTTCCATGAAACCAAGCCCGGGTGCCAAAAAGGTTGGGGGCCGCTGCTTTATGGTTATAGAGATATATTTCATTCCTATAAACATTGATTTTAGGTTTTTTTTTTTTTTAATACAGTGTGATGAATGGAAACTGGTGCTTGGCTCCAATCTCAGCAGGGTAGTAGGGAGTGATGAAGACCAGGGCAAGTCGGGGAGTCCATGCCTCATCGAAATACCTAGTCATGTAATAAGAACCTCCTGTATGGCACAGGAAACTCTACTCAATACCTTGTAATGACTTATATGAGGAAAGAGTCTAAAAAAGAGGTAATATATTATATGTATAACTGAATTACTTTGCTGTACACCTACAACTAATACAACATTGTAAGTCAGGTATATGCCAGTAAACGTTAACTTAAAGAAATAGCTAGTCAAAGGCTGATATTTACACTGGAAATTGTACAATGTCACCATGATGCATATTATTATAATTTATAAATAATATGCTGTTGGTTGACTTGTATCAGTAGCAGTGTTCATTCCCTGATATTTGTTCAGCATCTTTGAAATTAGCTCCACAGTGTTACAGATTTAAATAGTCACACTTTCCACAGAGAACTGTTTTTTTGTTAACAGGTAGGGGATTCTGGGGCTTGGTGGATTATTGTGTTTTGTGGTATAAACAACTCTGGAAAGATTTGAGTTCTGTGTTGAAACTGGTTTTAACTGGCAATGGTGTGGTTACTTGACCAAGACTAGACTTCAATTCAGAACTGAGCAGTGTTTATTTAGGACTTGGAGAACATGCGTGAATAAATGATAACAATAACTTAATCAGGAAAGGTGTTCTGGTTTTCTTAACGTCTTCATGTGTCTGAGACATCTTATGTCTGGGGCTTCCCAAGTGGCGCTAGTGATAAAGAACCTGCCTGCCGATGCAGCAGACGTAGGCGACGTGGAGGGTTTGATCCCTGGATCAGTTGGGAGGGCATGGCAACCCACTCCAGTATTCTTGCCTGGAGAATCCCATGGACAGAGGAGCCTGGCAGGCTACATAGGGTTGCAGAGAGTCAGACATGACTGAAGTGACTTAGCACGCACACATGTTAGAGTCTTGCTATTAAAGCAGAATGCAGTCACAGATCTGAATATATTTGCAACTGAGCAAAGGTACTGTTCGTGTTTGGTTTTCTTTATAAACCAGACCTGTGCCAGGTGTCTGACAGGGAAGTCCGCCAGAGAAGGGTATGTTACTCATACATTTTTCAATACTCTTGAGTTTATATTTTCAACTGGTACTGCCTCTGGAGATAGCAGTCAGGTGTTTAAGTGTATATGCAGACCTGTGGTTAAAGAGCATGGCTTTGAAGCCCCCCCTGTGAGCAGGTCCCACCCAGGGCCCTGTGCACTTAAAAAAAGAAAGAAAAGTGAAGTTGCTCAGTCACGTCCAATTCTTTGTGACCCCATGGACCATAGCCTACCAGGCTCCTCTGTCCATGGAATTTTAGATGCCCTTAGAAAAACGCATCGCTTCTGAGCTGTGCCTCTGTGAAGACACAGCCCCCAGGGCAGAGCTGGGGCTAGATTTCAGCCTCACCTGTCTCTCTCACCAGGTATCCTTCTGCAATGCGGAAACAGCTAAGAGAGAGAGAATAGTCCTGTATTTGAATTTCAAACTTACTTCGCATATCCGAGTGGTGTGATTTGGGGCCAATGGCCTGTCCCTGTCTCAGTCTCCTCATCTGTACGGTGAAGATGAACGCAGTGCTACATATTGGAGTTGTCCACTTTTATAGAAGGAAAACATTGAGAACAGCCGTCGGATCCCAGCAAGAGCCCAGTGCATCATGGCAATCATTATGAGCAATGCGTGGGGAGGCCCGGTCTATGTCATTGGGCTCTGTTTGTTTGGGGTGATGGTGTCTATTAGCTGGAAGAAGTGGAAACTCAAAAGGAGTACTGCTTCTTACTGAATTCTTACTGAATTTAGCCTTGAGGTCCCAAGCACCAGTTAAGGAACCGTTTCACTTCACAATATAGTGGGAAGAGAAGAGGATTTGGAATAAGTTGGCCTGCCTTTGAGCCCTACTTCTGCTAACTTCATCTTTACATATAGGTAGAAGGCGAGAAAAATAACACCTACTTGGGATTTTTGCTAAGATCAAGTGAATAATGAATCTGAGCGTACTGAAGCACTCTGCTGATGTTTCGTTTAGTTTTACTGTGGGATCATATAGAGTTTTAGACCACGTGTTCCTTCCACAAGACAGGCACCAGCTTGGAAACCATTTACTCTTTTGTGAATTGATTGTTTTGGTGGTTTCAAAGACTTTTTAAAAAATGGGTTAGTTAGAAGAAAATTTCTGGATTTTTGGCAGCGGGAGTCCTCATAATAATTAGTGATCCTAATAATAACAATACATAACATCAGTTGAGTGCTGATGTTATGTATTGTTCAAGAGTTCAGCACTCTGATTTGACCAACACGGTGATCCCAGTGCACTCCCATTTGACCATCACAATGACTCCAGTAAGTAGCACTTAACATTATTCCTGTTTTGCAGAAGAGGGTTCTGAACCTAAGGTCATGCACACAGCCAGTAAGTACTTAAGGTGGTGGTGTGGGGGCCTGGGCAGTCTGCCTTGAGTCCACCCGCTTCATTACTCTACAGCCAACTTCCCTTTCCCCCGTGTATTTCTGGTACCTCAGAAGCTACTTTAAATGGCCCCCTGATCTGAGTAAGAATGTGGCTGTCTTTCTGCATAAAGGACAGGTGTTGGTGTCATTAAACTTGAGTTCATTGAGGATAGACAAGTACCGTCTCTTTGGTTGCTTAGAATAGCAGCTTAGCGCATATCCAGGTGGAAGTGGTTGCTTGGCAGTAGGAAGGGCTGTCTGCAGTGTTCTCCATGGTGCTCAGCTGCCTGGCATTGTTTCAGTGTCTTTGAGGTACAGGCAGATATTGTTGTTCAGTCGCTCAGTCGTGTCCGACTCGTTGCGACCCCATGGACTGCCGCACGCCAGGCTTCCATGTCTTATCACCAACTCCCGGAGCTTACTCAAACTCATGTGCATTGAGTTGGTGATGCCATCCAACCATCTCATCCTCTGTCGCCCCCTTCTCCTCCTGCCTCTGTCTTTCCCAGCATCAGGGTCTTTAACAGTGAGTCGGCTCTTCACATCAGGTGAAAGCGTCCTGGTGGACCCTTGCAGGCTTACTAGTCATATCTTGGACTGAACTCTCAGACAAAGCTTTTTAATACCTTGACTCAGAATGGACCTCAAGGCCGAAGCTACAGGAAGTAACAGGTGAAGTTACAGGAAGAGACCAAAGTAGTTGGAAGTTTTTGATATCTAAGTAGGAGTCCATGTGGGAGAAGACATAATCCCTGCCACTCACTAATACCAAAATGTTTAGCCCCAGAGAGGCCACAGCAAAATGTCTGGGTGACTCAGTCTTGATATCCCCACAAAACAGAGTGCTTCCTCAACTTCAAATGAAATAATTGCTCAAAGGGGATTTTTACTAGGGAACATAGTAAGGAAGAAAAACCTGTTGCATCATTGTTTTTTTATTCTATTCTGTTTTGAAAACCAAGAGGAAGGAGAGTACAGCCTGTTAAATGGAACTGAAGTTTACCATCTCTTTGATGCTTACTGGGCTCTTGGCTGTTGTGTTGGACAAGCTGAAATTTGTTAGTGAATCGTTGGATGCAGTCTCATTTCCACATCATCAGAATCCTCTAGAACTGGTTGTAGTAGTAGTCATAGCAGCACTTGGTCACTTGTTGTGTCTGACTCTCTGCAACACTTTGGACTGTAGCCCTCCAGACCCCTCTTGTCCATGGATTTTTCAGGAAGAATATTGATGTGGGTTGCCATTTCCTTCTCCAGGTGATCTTCCTGACCCAGGGATCAAACCTGAATCTCCTGTGTCTCCTGGGTTGCAGGCAGATGCTTTACCCACTGTGCCATCAAGGAAGCTCTGGTACTGGTTCAGTTCAGTCGCTCAGTCGTGTCTGAATCTCTGCGACCCCATAAACCATAGCACGCCAGGCCTCCCTGTCCATCACCAACTCCCGGAGTGCACCCAAACCCATGTCCATTGAGTCGGTGATGCCATCCAGCCATCTCATCCTCCATCGTCCCCTTCTCCTCCTGCCCTCAATCTTTCTCAACATCAGAGTCTTTTCCATTGAGTCAGCTCTTTGCATCAGGTGGCCAAAATATTGGAGTTTCATCTTCAACATCAGTCCTTCCGATGATCACCAGGACTGATTTCCTTTAGGATGGACTGGTTGGATCTGCTTGCAGTCCTAGGGACTCTCAAGAGTCTTCTCTAACATCACAGTTCAAAAGCATCAATTCTTCAGCACTCAGCTTTTTTTATAGTCCAGCTCTCACATCCATACATGACTACTGGAAAAACTATAGCCTTGACTAGACGGACCTTTGTTGGCAAAGTAATGTCTCTGCTTTTGAATATGCTATCTAGGTTGGTCATAATTTTCCTTCCAAGGAGTAAACGTCTTTTAATTTCATGGCTGCAGTCACCATCTGCAGTGATTTTGGAGCCCCCAAAATAAAGTCAGCCACTGTTTCCACTGTTTCCCCATCTATTTCCCATGAAGTGTTGGGACCAGATGCCATGATCTTAGTTTTCTGAAAGTTGAGCTTTAAGCCAACTTTTTCACTCTCCTCTTTCACTTTCATCAAGAAGCTTTTTGGTTCTTCTTCCCTTTCTGCCATAAGGGTGGTGTCATCTGCATATCTGAAGTTATTGATATTTCTCCCAGAAGTTTTGATTCCAGCTTGTGCTTCATCCAACCCAGTGTTTCTCATGATGTACTCTGCGTATAAGTTATCTCTCATTAAAACTGCAGGGATTTGTGTTGAAACCATGCACATCTCTAAAAACTTAGGAAAAACACATTAGCTAATCCATCTTTACCCTCCTTACTCTAATGAGAGCTTCACAGTCCAAAGGCCAGTGAGATGGTTTCACTGTGTTGACATGTGACAATGGAAATGTCAGCTGAGGGTAACCAGTTAATGGCTCTTCACAGCTATGGTGAATGGAGACTGTGTGACATGGAGAACACCCGAAAAGGAGGAAAAGTAAGAATTAAGGATACAGAGGGAGGTCCCTGGTGGTCCAGTGGTAAAGACTCTGCACTGCTGCTCCAGGGAGCATAGATTCTGTCCCTGCTCGGGGAACTAAGATCCCACATACTGAGTGACTTGGCCAAAAAAGAAAAAAAGATACAGAGGGGAACAGAGCAATACCAGGACCCCATGGCACTAAATGTTGCTGTTTATTTGCTTTATACATGTCTACATTCTTGTCAAAGGAAGCAGATTTCTACCTTTTCTACCATGGTTGACTTAAATCAATTGAAAGCTTTGGGAGCATTGTTTCTTCTTACCATTTAAAGTAAAAATAAACAGGGATTTCTCTGGTGGTCCAGTGGTTAACAGTTCACCTTCCAGTATAGGGGTGTGGGTTCGATCCCTGGTAGAGGAGCTAAGATTCCACATGCCCCGGGGCCAAAAAACCCAAAACAAAACAGAAGCAATGTTGTTAACAAATTAAATAAAGACTTAAAAAAAAAAAATGGTCCACATTAAAAAAAAAAATCTTAAAAAAAAAAGTAAAAAAAAAAAATTCTTCGTGTAACTCAGAAACTGCTTGAACTTGAGAGAATTGTTTGCTTTTCACCTTGTCTTGGGTTGTAGCCAACATTCCTGGCTGACCTTGAACCTGTTTTCAAAAAAATGTGCTTGAGAGATGTAGCCAGTGACCTTTATAAATCACAGTAGGTGTTGGATGGGAAAGTGTTTACCACATTACATTCTTTATTAACTTAAAACTGTAGCATCTACTTGTTTTAGCTTTAGTCTTGGCGACCGGCCAACTGTTAGAATGACTCCTTACACTGCACTTGCAAATGCTTTAAAAATAAAGACCCAAGAGAACCCTACTACATTTTTCCAGTAGACGTGATTTTTAAAGGGCATCATATGTAGAAAAATATTTTAATTAGAAAAGAGTACACTGCTTGTGTGTAAGCAAAGAAAGGCCAGTTGATGTTTCAGGAGCATGCAGCAGTTGGATGAGCTTTTTTTTTTTTTGCCTTTTCCCTATCTTTACTCTGTAATTCATCACTCATTTTTATTCATGTATTCATCCATTCACTCCCTCATTCATCTGCTGGACAGATATTAGGCGCTCACCACATAGGCGCTGAAGATGCAAAAATGTAGGACATCATTCCTTTGCTTGGGAAACTGGATTCAGCAAGAATCTGCACAGATGTTTAATACCGAAAACCAGTTTCTTGGGTTTTGCTAAGACTTAATGAGAGAGGCTTTGAAGTGCAGATTGAAATGTGTGTGCCCTTCATGGGGAATTGTTCTTTGTGCTAAATGGGGATTATACCTTCATGGATGAGCTATGCATTCATCCCAGTCTAATGGAGACTGTGCCTTAGGCTGGAGTTTGAGTGCCTGCAAATAGGCACCAGACTGGGGCCGGGCTTCCCCACAGCCATGGGCAGTGACACAGAGAAGGAATCACTGGTGATGACAGACTCAGGGAATGTAGAGTCTGACCCATCAGAAGCTTCAGCAGCAAGTCCAAGACAAAGAGCCTTCAGCTGGGCCAGGAATATTCATTAATTTGGCTGCATGGGATCTTTAGTTGCAGCATGTGGGATCGAGCTCCCCAACCAGGGATCGAACCTGAGCTCCCTGCACTGGGAGCCACTGAACCACCAGGAAGGTCCCTGGGGTGGAGAATAGAAGCACTGCCCCTCAGACGTATTAACTAATTACAGCTGTGTTTTGCAGCTCATTTTGTAGCTCATTTTGTGGCTGTGAACAAGTGCTGGGGGTCTGTGTACACCCTCAGCCTGAGTTCTCTCCAGAATTTTAAAATGTGATATTTTCATTTTTATTATGTTAATTAATAAGATGAGTAAAAGTCAGTACAAGTTATTATGGGTTACGGGAATGACCACCGTATGTCTAACACCAGTGTTAATGCTGAAGTCAGCACTTGGATTTAGGATTATGATGGTTCTGATATCAGTTATTTTGGAGGCGTTGAGAAAGTGGCCAAGGCACCCTGAATAGTACAAGATGCGATGCACTGGGTCAAAACAAGGTTAGATGATATCACAAAAAGGTGTCCTGAACCTGAATAGAGGAAAATCGTGATGGAGTCACCGCATTGTATAACAATGAGTAATACAGTATTATAGGATTTCCTCTGAGCCTGTACACTGTTCCAAGGGGCAGGTTAGTGTCAACAAAACAACCCTGTCCTTCACAATAAGTTAATGTGGCTATTTCAGAATTCCAGTGGGTTCATACTTTTACAGTGTTTTGTTTGTAAACATGGTTTGGTTTTATAATTGTAAATGAGTTCTGAGCATGAGAAGTTTATACTTGGTTTTATGTGTGTATATATTTAAGTCACACCATTTTAAGGAAAGGTATTACTGAGGGGGTTTGTGAGAATGTTTCTACTTAAAGTCTGTAATTCATGTTTGGGAAACTTTTGAGAAAAGACTGAAGTTGATAACGCTTAGCAGCTTTCCCTCAAGCCTCCCCTAATTCTTCTTTTTAAAAACTTTTTATTATTTATTTATTTGACTGTTCCACATCTTAGTTGTGGACTGTGGAATCTAGTTCCCTGACCAAAGATTGAACCTGGGCCCCCTGCATAGGGAGTGTAGAGTCTTATAACCACTGGCCCACCAGAGAAGTCCCTCCTCTAATTCTTGAGGTTAATAATTTATTAATGTGCTGAGCAAAAACAATGCCTTTGACACAGTCACAAAGACACTCTTTAAAATTTAAATAAATTTTGAGTAATAATATACCCATATGATTCAAAAAATCCAAAGATATTATTATAAGTCAACTACATGCGTGCATACGTGCTAAGTTGCTCCAGTCGTGTCAGATTCTTTGAGCCCCAATTGGGCTATTGGCCATAGCCCGCCAGACTCCTCTGTCCATGGGATTCTCCAGGCGAGAATACTGGAGTGGGTTGCCATGCCTTCCTCCAGGGGATCTTCCTGACTTAGGGATCAAACCCTTGTCTCTTATGTCTCCTGTGTTGGCTGCTGCTGCTACTGCTGCTAAGTCTCATCAGTCGTGTCCGACTCTGTGCGACCCCATAGACAGCAGCCCACCAGGCTCCGCCGTCCCTGGGATTCTCCAGGCAAGAACACTGGAGTGAGTTGCCATTTCCTTCTCCAATGCATGAAAGTGAAAAGTGAAAGTGAAGTCGCTGAGTCGTGCCCGACTCTTCGAGACCCCATGGACTGCAGCCCACCAGGCTCCTCTGTCCATGGGATTCTCCAGGCAAAAGGACTGGAGTGGGGTGCCATTGCCTTCTCCCCTGCGTTGGCAGGCAGGTTCTTTACCACTAGCACCACATGGGAAGACCATAAATCAACTATACTTCAACTTTTTTAAAAATGAAAAAAATTATTTAAAAATCCAAAGATGTTTAAAGACCTACAGTGGAAAATATCTCAGCCCTGTTACTCTTGGTAACCACTGTATTCATGTTTTGTGTATCCTCTTCAGATACTCTTTGTAAATTCAAGCAAATACCAAATCTAGCTTTATCCCACCCTTTCCCAGCCCTTGGTATATAAAGGTTTCCTGCACCACCAGACCCTTTCAGTGAACATGTATCTTCCTGTAGCAGGACACGGTGGCTTGGCTAAGAAGTTCATTTGTGTTTTTCTGTAAAATAGTATGAAAAAACCTGAACAAACTTTTTGGCCAATCCAATAGAATGTTGTCATTCTTTTTTTTTTTTTTTTTTGGTATGGCTGTTTATTATTCTATCAATACTATCATTTATTTAACCCCTTCCCTATTAATAAACTTTTTTGATGTTTTCATACGTTTACTATAAAGCTAATGCTGCTGTAAATAACCATGTCCATGTTGTTTAGCCAAGTGAAACATATATCTGTAGGACAAACACCAAGAAGTGAAATTGCAAGGCCACTGGGTCCATGCACTTGGAATTTTGATAACCTTGCCAGATCACCCATCCTTGAGCTTAGCTCTCCCATGCAGTGTGTGAGAAATGCCTATTTTTCCAGTCTTATTCAAGGGAATGTGTTATCAGACTTTGGATTCTTACCATTCTGATAAGTAAAAATGGTATCTCAGTGTATTTTTAATTTACATGTCTCTTATGAGTGATGTTGAACATTTTTCATCTATTTACAAGCTATTTCTGTTTTCTGTTCTGTAAACTGTTTTTGTTCTTGGCCCATTTTTTATTAAGTAGCTGCTCTTTTTCTTACCAATATTTAGCAACTATTTTTAGGGACATGAGCCCTTTGAAAGGTCTGTGACAAGTTGCATCTTTTGTTTGCCCCCAGTTTGCCCTTTGACTTCATGTATGGTATTTTTGCCATGTGGAGGTTTGGGGGTTTTATGTAGAAGAATATGGCTTTGAGGAAAAAAAAATGGTTTCTGAATTGTGAGGCAGGACTAGGAAGCCTTCCCACTTGTAGATTCAAAAGGAATTGTGAAAAAAAAAGAACTTTTAAAGACACTGACTCACCAATGCTTAGTCTGCTCTCCTGGGCTGGGTGTATCATAGCCCCATGACCTTGGCACTCACCATGGCTCATCCTGTGTCATTCTTGTCTATAGCATAGCTTTGGAGACTTAAAGCTGGACAAGGCTATTTTCAGTTGTCTATAGAACCAGTAACAGACCAACTCCGTCCTTAGCCTGTATTGTATTTCTTTTTCTTGGGCATTTTTTTGAGAGGGTAGTAAGAGGGAAGGGTAGAGCAGAAATGGCCTGTTGACCCTGGAAACTGTGGTGACCTTCCACTGATCATGCCTGTTTCCATCAATCAGGCCCTTTCACAAATATACCAGCATTTGTTATTTTTGTGATTTTTTTTTTTTTTTTGTTACCTGTTTTTTTCTTTCTTTCCAGAAAGTCATACTACTTGTATAGTTAAAAGGTAGCACTTTGATCATTAACCTTGACATTTTTATGGAGCCTATGCATTAATATTTTTTGATTCCAGTTGTTCCAAGGGCCTGTCTAGATTGGAAGGAAGCTGTCAAAGACTGGAAAGTAACGATGTGAATCAGTTAGTTGGAGCCTGACTCTGTTGGTGATGCCTTCTCATATTAAATCCTTCAAAGAAGACCGTAATGATTAAGTTGTAGTGTATGGTGTAGTGTGAGTAGTGTCCTTATCATCTTTTTCTTTATGCCAGCCGCCCAGGACCTTGAGAAGAGAAGCTGTGAGTGTATGGCATAGAGGCATAGAAGGGGTAATTACTGGGAGTTATTAGAGTTTGTAATTCAGAACGCCATAACCACTGAGGCATAGTCAGGCCTTTATTATTTGAAAGAACACTAATGAATAGGTACCATGATTTCCATCATACAATGTAATTTAATAGTCTAAGAAAATAAAAAGCTCCACCCCACCAAAGGAGATTGAAAGAAATAAAGAAGAGGGAGGCAAAGAGGCGGGCAAGGGGGAAAGAGGGAGTGAGAACCCCAAAGAGTCATTAGCCATGATTCAGTGACCGGGGAGGAGAGATAATAGCCAGTGGTCTGAGAAGGAAGGCTATGGTGAGCACACTCAGACCAAATGGTGTTAGGAGTCTTTTCAAAGTAAAATGAAAACAAACAGCTAACTCCAGCATGGAGCAGAAAATAAGGGTCTGTTTTAATAACAGTCAAAAGTGAAAATAAAGTATACAATGGTACCACTTTTAAGAATTATAGTTTTAGGTCAAAATCATAGCATTATCTGTCATATATTATTTGCCATATTCTCCACTAAGCCAAAGGCTTCTTAAGATCAACATAGTATTGCCATGACAGCTCAATACCAGATATATGTTAAGTCACTGTGTAAATATTTGCTGGGTGAACAAATGATTGGATGATAAATGAACATTTGGGTCTCTGACCTCAGTTCAGTCTGAATAAATACATTTTTGGTCTTGGTTTTATTATGACCATGATTTACCTGTTTGTAGAAACAGATGCAAAGGTTAATGGAAAGGATTTCAGCAACCACACTTGGGTGCGGTTTGCATTGCCCTGGCTCCTTCTGTATTTCTGAGGCATGTGCCCACGGTCTCATCCATCAGATAGAGATAAGAGCTGCATTCATGTCATCGGATATTGTGAGGATTAATTTAAAAATGCATGTAAAGTGATCAGGGTAGCAACACCATTATTGGTGTTGTTTAGTTGTTGTTTTAAGGTCAGTTGGGAAAATATATGTATGTGCTTGGCATATCGAGTACATTTCATTCCATTTCTCCAACCAGAGTATAAACAAGTTTTCTAATGGAAATGTGAACTCTGTTCCCCAGGCCCTTGAGACCTTTAGAGTCTTTCCCACCTTTTGGGTCTAGTTGTGTTGCGAGTTAGGTGTCAGGGTAATTCTGGAAACTTCCTTCGAAGCCTGGTCCCTAGTAAGATCATTTATCTCAGAGGGAAAGCACTTTCTAGGAACAAGCTGTGCTGTGGGCAGGCTACCTGGACCAAGTGGCTCCCCTCTGGGTGTTCCACAGGAGCTGGTCAGTCACAGGGTCCATCATTCCATTCTGGAGAATAAACAGAAAATACTAAACTTGTGAGGCCTGAACTTGCCAGTATTGTCAGAAGCTTTGGGGCCACCTGGGAAACCAGCTCTTGAAAGGTTAGTCCCCTCTGAGAAAAAGCAGATTAAGAAGGCTTTTCCCTAATAGAAATAAAAACAGCAGAAAATTTACCCCTTTGCCTGGAGTGGCCAATATTTCCACCCATGGAACACAGTGGTACTGAGTTTCTCTTGCTGCACCTACCAGTCCAAGGCCCTTGTCATCCTGTGTGTGGGAAGCAGCTTAGTGGACTTGCTTGGACAGGTAAATGGATCCTGGCTTCCCTCGCTTACTGTCTCTGAGCCTCCACTTGCTCATCTGTGAAATGGGGACTGCACCCGGGTTTTTGCAAACATTAAAGTGGTGATTTTGTATAAGGACAGTTACTAGTATAAAGGGGCTCAATAAATCACCTTCTCCTCATAAAGTTTTCTAACTGGCTTTCCTGCTTCTGTTACCCCTTCCCTAACAACTACACGCTGTCATCAGAAGGGTTTCTACACAATCTGTGTGACTCCCAGCCCCTCCTCCAGTCCCGGAACTTTCATTGGTAGAATAAAGTCCAGATGGTGCAGCACAGGGCTGCCCAACCACAGTCTGATCTCTATTCCAAAGCTGCTGTCACTCCCCAAACATGCCTTGTACCTTCCCACTGTGCTGGGTCACCTTGCCACACTCAGGCGGGCAGCCTCCTTAGTCAGGACTGTCACTGAACACATACCAAGAGCCATGGGCTGGCTGAATGTTCCATATGCCTTCTCTGCTTTAATCGCCACTGCAACCCCATCAGGAGTACTATCATCTTCATTGTATGAATGAAGAAATTGTGACTTTTCCAAAGTATATAGTACCCGGCTTCAAGGTCATGACCCTTGGATGCAGTCAAATGGGGATTCCACCCACGATCTTGGTGCTTTTACGTGCTGTCTTCTACCAAGCCCAACGCCAGGACGCTGTGCGGAACACTCTTGAGTGAGCACCCCAGCTCCGGGTGATCTCCCTGGAGCTCCATTCTATGTACCTTTAAACTAACTGGGCCAATGAGCATTTTAATGGTTGCTGTTGTATGTGCTGCTTCTGCCTTCCCAACTGGGTTGTCAAAAACAGCAGAGATTGGTTATATTTCCAGTGGCCAGCCTCATCTCCATGGCGGCTCGGTGTCTGTTTCATGATGACAAAGATGGACACCGTGCCTCCAGGAACGGGACCGTATTCATTCCTTCACCTCTTCTAGGCACTCGTAACCGTGATGACTGTTTACTAAGATTCAAAACATAACCACGACCAGCACTCTTTCACCCACAGCTCAGTCTCCTTTGTAATGTAAGATGGAAGAGCTGTGATCTACAGCCCCTTTCATGCTGTAAAATTAAACTTTTTTTTTTTTAATCCTGCATATATTACATAGACAAGATACTCCACAGTTCATGTAGAGTGTCATCTTCCTTGAACCATATGTTACCTGAATTTACCTGGCAACCCTGGGAGATGGGCAGGGAACATAAATGATCCCTGACTTAGTGCCAGTTAACTGTAGCTCAGAAAGTCCAAGTGACTTGTCTGAAATCACACAGCTCGTGAGTGGGGAAGTGGGAACTTGGATCCACCACCTCTAGCACAACACTGGGTGGGCCCTGCCGTGTTAGAAACATTCCCATTCCCATCAAGGAGATAGACCCATGTCATCTAAACATTTCCCTTGTATTGCTGGCACTCTCACAAATTTAAAAGAGCTTAGTTTTTTTTGTTTTTCTTTTTCCTAGGTGGTTTCCCTGATGAACTTTTTGGAAATTATTTGAAATAGGTATATTGGTAATTTCTTAATCATTTGGCTTGCTTACTATGAAAGCGTTCAGTGATTGTGGTCATTTTTTCACTGGGCCTTCTGGGGAGGCACTGGTTACATGGAGGCTCTGACTCACATTTACTCAGTGTCCATTTAGAGGAACATGGACTAAGGATCCCAAAACATTTACAAGGAGGGGATTTTTCTGTCCTAATAAAAATTTTCCAAGAACAAGCCCGAAGAGAAGTAAAGATCAGGCATATGTCACATGAGTCACCTCCCAATGTACATAGTGAACATAGCTAGATGTACTATTTTCCTATAAAAAAGAAAACATATGTACATAGCATTTAAATAAAATAAAGAATGTTTAGTGTAACTTTGTAGGCAAATTCTTGGAAAACTCCATACTCTCAGTTCAGTTGAATGATGTCAGTATGTATCAAAATTAAATGTATAGAAATTTTGTAATGTGGTATTAATCTGAAATGTTTATTGTGCTTTGCTTAGTCTAATCGAGAGCTTTCCACCTATTTTCACATCAAGGCACACTTAGGAAATGGTTCCCTGATGGCTCAGATGGTAAAGAATCCACCTGCAGTGTGGGAGATCTGGTTTTGATCCCTGGGTTGGGAAGATCCCCTGGAGGGGGGAACAGCTACTTACTCCAGTATTCTGGCCTAGAGAATTCCATGGACAGAGGAGCCTGGCAGGGTACAGTCCATGGAATTGCAAAGGGCCAGACACCACTGAGGAGAAGGCAATGGCACCCCACTCCAGTAGTCTTGCCTGGAAAATCCCACAGATGGAGGAGCGTGGTGGGCTGCGGTCCATGGGGTCGTGAAGAGTCGGATATGACTGAGCAACTTCACTTTCACTTTTCACTTTCATGCATTGGAGAAGGCAATGGCAACTCACTCCAGTGTTCTTGCCTGGAGAATCTCAGAGACAGAGGAGCCTGGTGGGCTGCCGTCCATGGGATTGCACAGAGTCGGACACGACTGAAGTGACTTAGCAGCAGACACCACTGAGTGACTTTCACTTTTCACTTTCTTTCAGTATATGCAGCACACATGGGGTCAGGCCCCACTCAGCTGCCCCCAGGGCTGAGGAGCCTGTGTGCTGTCCAGCGTGTGTCACTGTTCCTGGGCACCACCTGGGAAGCCTTGTCATGACAGGGGATTGAGGGCTGGGCACCGGCTCATCGTGAACCCGGCTTTGCTGTCTCAAAGAATGCACTAGCTGCACGCATTGGAAAACTGGAGTGCATGAAGCACAGGCCTCCGCCATTTGCAGAATCTTCGTGCTTTGACCATGCCATGACCATGGTTTGACCATGCTTTGATCCATGCCGTGGAAAGGATCTGTTTCCCTGATCTGTGTTCTAGATTTCAGAGGCCCTGGCCCTCAACCAGCAAAGGAGAAGTTCTGAAGCTGGAAGCGCTGTGCTAGGATGCCTCACTCTGCCTGCTTCTCAGTGGGGCCTTGGCCTCACTCAGCACCTTGGGTCCAGTATCTTTCTTGCTATTTCTGGTTGTAGCTGACACACTGCTGGGAAATTAGTCTGCAAGTTTTAAATGAGATATTGTCACAACAGGGAAAGGGGAGTCGTGTCATAAAGCATAAAGGCTGGTGAATTAGCCATCAAGGAAGAGTCATTAGCATTCTAGAATCATCTATGTACTAGCTCTGGAACAGGAAGCCTGTGCAGTTTGAAGAAGCATCTTGCATATTGTTAATTTCCAATTGGAAATTTTTTAAAACTTGGACTTTCCTTTTTCCCTCTCTTTCTCCCTCTTGTCTCTCTCAATACAAGTGACAGAAAATTAGGGCCAAAATCTTCTGTCTGTATCTTCTGATTTCAGGGAACATATGCTGCTGATTCTTTCCAGTTAGGATATTTAGGTTTGAATAAAAGAATCTAAGGAAGAGAGTGTGGAACTTCTTTAAGTGTTTTCAAAAAGTGTATTGGTTGAGAAACACTGGCATAAAAGGAGTTCCTGCCTATGATTATCTTTTTTCAAAGTTTTGAAATGCTAATTTTCATGTAATCCTATTCTTTTATCGCATATTGTGTTTCATTAAATCCAACAATAGAAATCCGAATTTGAAGATTTTTTTTAAAAAAAGCACCCCTGCAGGACAAGAAGCAAGAGTTAGAACCACACATGGAACAACAGACTGGTTCGGAATCAGGAAAGGAGTATGTCAAGGCTGTAAATTGTCACCTTGCTTATTTAACTTATATGTAGAGTAGCACATTATGCAAAATGCTGGACTGGATGAATCACAAGCTGGAATCAAGACTGCCAGAAGACATATCAACTCTAAACTCATTTTGAATTGGCATGCTTTAAGTGAGTGTGGTACAGTTAATGTGTATGCATGTATCTGTGTGCATATGACATGTATGTATATACATCTGTGTGTGTGTGTGTCACTTTTGCTTGGAGATTAAAAAGCTAGGCACAGAAGATGTAATTCTGGGTGAAGGAAACAAAACCTGACTTTCACTACTTTCCTTTTCCCCATTCATTAATAAGATAATAATATAAAAAAAATTCCCCCTACCTTTCATATTTCTTCAGTCTCTGCATGAAGATACAGTGAGTCAGTGACATTGATAAAATTACATAGTTGGTTTGCATCCTTCTCTATGTCTATTATGTCTGGTTAGCATGAAAAAAGAACAGTATCTTGGAAATGACTTTGAAATCACTTTGCAAAGAAGCCCCTCAACCTCCAGTCCACTGTTTTTCTTATTGCCAGAGATCCTTTTTTCTTTTTTTTGCCATCCATTATTGATATTTTTCAGAGAAATTTATAAGGACTTTTGAGGCCATCCTTGAACTATTTCTTAAGAAATCTTAATTGGGTTTAATATATTCCATAAGGGACTCACCTACATTTGCAGGTCATTTACATATATTGGAAAATACATCAGGTCATAATACGCAGTCTGATGAAATAAGGGCATTACTTGCCACTGCACAACACCCAGCTTTGCAAAGTCAAATCATCTTTGGTTTCTTGCTCTGACTTCTCCCACTTGTTGGTGGGAGATGTTCTGGTGCCATGATGTTCTGTTTATTTTCCGGTCCTCCCAGCTCGGTTTCCTCTTTAAAGCTTTATCTGGACCTTAGGTGAAGATTACTTTCACTTGATCCATCACAAACTGAAGTGTCTCTGTGAAATAGCCCTTAGTCTTGTCCAGGTGACTTGAGGCTAAGCTAGAACCAGGATTCTTCTGAAGAGGGCTTGTGGGTGGAGTTGGATGCTCTCAAAGTGAAAAAGTCGAGTCCAGTGATGGAGCCAGGCTGCTACTGTACCTCTCCCCTGTAAATAGCCTGACTGTTTTAATTACAGTTCTGCAGCCACTATTTTTATCTGTTCTGGAATATTTGGATGCACAGCTGGAAAGCGTATTATTAAACTGCTGTTAATGCCTTGGCATTTTCTTATATAACACTTGCCTTGCTGTCGTACAGAAGAGAATATTTATTCAAAGTCGGTCTTAGATGGAGCCAGATGGAGTTAGGGTTTTAGTTGGACACTTCTGGTTACAAGGACCAGAGACTCAGGTCACCTCAGGTGCCTGGATTCCTTGCAGGATACATATGACCTGGACCCAGGCCTGGAGACTCAACAGGAGGCCTGTGACAGTGAGAAGTGGCTCCCCGCCTTCTCCTCAGCTCCCTGTCTTGGGTCCTGCTCATCTGCCCTCTACATTTCTGCTCTTTTTCTTGAGGATACCTGGCTTCCTCAGCCTCTGCTTTGTATCTTTTCTTTAGCTCAGTGTTTTTGCTTCTGTGACTTTTGGCTTCTTTGCTGCCTTCCCTTGTCATGGAATTCTTTCAGCTTCCATCTGTAACTGCTTGGCTGTGCTCATAATCTGTCTCAGCTCAGATTCCCTTAAGATGAGGGGATGGACTGGCCAGGCTCATCTTATACTTAGGTCACACTCAAGCCCTGTGTTTTTGCCCTGGTCATCATCTCTGGTGAAAGGCAACCTAATTTTGTATAGTGTGACATTCCTCCTGTTCACCTCCATGCATGGCATGAATCCTAAGGAGAACCAGTTCTTAGGGTGACCAGTGCCTATGACAAAATAACAGGAGCTGATTGGTTACGGTCACATCTTTTGTGAAGTCTTAAGGCAGGATTTTCATCATGATATTTTGTATTCCTTTATTAATTCTTTTATTATAGCTTTATTATAATATATGCACATTGTCAACAATTATGAGTACAAAGTTTTACAAAGTATAGTTCCAACAGCATAATTATTACTTTGAAAAATACAGTTCTAATAGTCAGAAAAGAGTTCCTCATTCCTTCCCTGTGGAGCATCTCTTCATACTGCTGTCATTCTCCAAAGAGAACCATTATAGACAGTTTGATCCTTCCAGCCATTTCTTGTGTAGGTATAAATGCATATTGCCTGATTGTTCGCCTTGCTTATGTGTAGCTAAAGGCAACACTGTGGGTACTTAAAATATAATGAATACTCAGTGATGAAAGTAGCAAAACTAATTTCATTCATTTAACTTTTATGGTTTTAAATTTAGGACTATAATCTTCTGATTTAAGATAAGCTGGTTGTGAAACACCTAGTCACTACAACTGAGTTAAGCCCCATATGTATGAATATGTATCAGTTTGTTGTATTCTGTGCTTTATATACTAAAGGGGAAAAAATGAAGTTTTAAAAAAAATGTCTGAAAGGACAGACCCCTGTCCGTTGGAGTGTGTTTTGAGAATGCCGTTCATTCCAGTATTGACCCCTAGCTGGCATATTGCATCCTAGCAACAAGATTACTAACCTGTGGTTGTGAAGGAACAGCTTTAATGTAAACACAGTAATCATCTGTTTACTTGATGCCTTGATCTCTCTTTGAGTAAAGAAAGCCCAAAATAGAAGGCTGGAAGTAATTGAGAAAACAAAAAAAAATTTTTTTCTATCATAAAAATATTGAATGTACATTTGAGAAACTTTTAGAAACTTTTAAACAACACAAAAGGAAGTAAAATTGTTTTATCCACCAATATGTTCATTTTTGTGATCTTTAAAAATGTTATAATTCATAGCATAGATAATATTGTACTTGTAACTTGACAGTTACATATAGAACATATAGGACAAAAATTAGAGCTTTGTGGGGTTTTTTTCACATAGCATACTAAATATGTTTTGCCATCTCATTAAATAATTATTTGAGGATATGACTTTAAATGTCTAAATATTGTATAGGTGTTCTGGAATATATATAGACATTCTAGATCACTGACTATGAATGTAATTTTAAATCCATAACTGTTTCTATTGTTGTTTAGTTGCTAAGTCATGTCCAACTCTTTTGTGACCCCATGGAATGTAGACTGCCAGGCCCCTCTGTCCATGGAAGTCTTGAGGCAAGAATACTGGAGCAGGTTGCCATTTCCTTCTCCAAGGAGTCGTCCCGTCCCAGGGATCAAACCCGTGTCTGCTGCATTGGCAGGCAGATTCTTTACTGCACAGCCACCAGGGATGTGATATTATTTCACTGTGGAGAAGAGGTTAGCTGTATTAGGAGGAAGGTAGGCAGTTGTTTTGGGACAGTGAGTGGCTTCTGCAAAGTCAGCCCACCCAACAGAAGGGGTCCTAGGACCATGACACTCAGGTTTCCTCGAGGTGGTGGGTGCGGCTTGTCTCTTAGAAGCAGTGGGCTTCTCACTAGTAAACTGCTCCAACCAGCACCAAAAGGACTCCTGCATCCTTGCTCTCATGCCTGACCTTGGCTGAACTTGGCTGACCTTGGCTGACCTTGAGTCATCAGTTTCAGGTATTTAGAGCTACTTCTGTAGACAAGATGAGAATCAGTACACCTTCCCATCATATAAATATCATGAATATGCATCTATCTTCCTCTTCCCGTGTTGAGAGCTTATTTGAGGAATTGGATCACCCAGGTGCCTCGGGTGCTTCTGAATAAATCCAGTCCATTGTCCTCATTGGTCTAGATCAGAGTAGACCTGAATCCCTGATTAAAGTCTGAAAACAACAAGCTTGTCTGTGGAGATGACATCACCCCTGCACTGCCAGGGTCAGGACCGCTCCCTGGATGTGTGGTCCATGCTGGTGCACAGGGACCCACTCTTAGAAGAGCCCAAGGCTTAGTTTACTGTTCTACTGTGGCTGTCTAGGAATTCCTAAGAATTTTTGACATAGAGTACCTGCATTTCGTTTTGCACAGGGCCCCACAAATTGTGTTATTGGTCTCAACGATCGTGTGAAGTACAGTATTAAAGAGATATTTTAACAGTTCCTTCTCAGACACCACCTCCGAAGAGAAGGAAAAATCAATTCCACCTGCACTCCCTTTTCTGCAGGAGAAGAAGGTGCATGTGACTTTAAGAGACTGGCCTGCAGGGTGAAGTGGAACAACTCCTGTAAGACTTGGCCTTCCAGGGTGCTTGGGAGTTTTGAGCAGCTCAGAACTAATTGGCTACTTGACAGAGGCTCTGCGGGCGAAATGCTCTTCCGATTTCGGATTTCTGCCCTGTTTGTTCAATTGTAAACCAGCCTGTGTTTTATCTTTTGTGGCAAATATGAACATATATTTTGAGCCCTAACTTTTCTGGGCACAGTGACCCTGCCTGCGATCCAGAATTAGTTTGAAACACTGCAGAAAGGATGCCCCGCCTCTCTGAGCCTCATCATTCAATCCCCTCGAGCCTGCTCCCCTCTTGGTAAGAAATGAGTCAAGGGTCTCTTCAGAGATCACCAAATCAGCTAGTTCAGATTCTTCACACTTGTACTTATTTTTTATTATTTTTTAAAATTGAAGTAGAATTGACATACACAATGTTAGTTTCAGGCTGGTTCTCGTCACTTTTAAACCCAGGCCCCTTAAGATAAATGTAGGACACAAACTTCATGCCTTTCCTTATTCATGTATTGGGGCTTCCCAGGTGGTGCTGGTGGTAAAGAACCCGCCTGCCAATGCAGGAGATGTAAGAGACGTAGGTTCGATCCTTGAGTCGGGAAGATCCCCTGGAGGAAGGACATGGAAACCCACTCTAGTATTCTTGCTTGGAGAATCCCATGGACAGAGCAGGCTGGCCGGCTACAGTCTGTCTGGCTACACAGATTCAGACACGACTGAAGCAACTTAGCACATAGCACATTCTTGCTTTCAAGTGAGAAATGATTTTGTGCAATTTTATTTTAGTTTGCAGTGGCAGAGCGATAATTTTTTTCATTTCCCAAATAAAAAGTTATAGAATTAAATGTACTCTTGATACGTGATTCTAGTAAACATAATCCCTCCAGCCTCCCCTTCAGCAATGCAGTGCTATTTAAAGTGCCTGTTTTGCAACCTTTTTGTTTCAGCTGCCTTGGGCTAAAGAATAGAAATTGAAATTAAGCATTTAGAAAGCTAGAGCCATTTGTCTGTTAAATAATGAAAAAATTGGAGGTTTTTATTTTCTTTGTCTCTTTTTATATTCTGTAGCTATATTTTAGTATTTTGTGGGCTCTGTACTTTACAAAAGTCTCAGTCTGCAACATACTGGAAACCAGAAACAAACTGATTCTTACCAGGAATAAAGTACTGTCCTAACTAACAGAATCAGCAATGTATTTCCTCCATTAGCAGAATTCTCATTAATTCATCTTTCCACAAATGGTCACAAGGTTGTGTGTGTGTGTGTGTGTGTGTGTGGATGGGCTCCCTTCCCTCTAGTAACTTGTCCTGCTGCTGTGCTCAGTCGTGTCTGACTGTTTACGACCGTATGGACTATAGTTTGCCAGGCTCTTGTGTCTATGGAATTTTCCAGGAAGAACACTGAAGTGGGTTGCTATTTCTTCTTGTGGTGGATCTTCCCAACCCAGGGATTCAGCCTGCAGTTCCTGTGTCTCCTGCGTTGGCAGGCAGATTCTTTACCTCCTGAGTCACCTGGGAAGCCCCTGCCTTGCTTATTTCACTGCAGTGGTGATATACACCTGGCTGGACTTGTGTCCTGAAAGGCAGCAGTGTAGGTGAGATGGGAGAATCATAAGTGGCCTGTTTTCTACCAGTAATCATGGCTTGAACCATGTTGAGAAACTGTTTTCTACCTAAATATGCTAGAGGAGTTGGAAAATAAGCAACATTTATGAAAACAGAACATTCCCAGACTGTTCTGAGCTGAAAGTAGAATCCCAGCTTTGGACTGGCCTCTGCCTTTGAGCCAGTGGTACTTACGTCTGAGAAAGGCTGTTAGAGTCTTTGAGGTTATTGACACTGAGAAACACATTGTCTCCATCTCTAGCTGCAGCCATCTCACCCTGCTAAACCTCCAGGACTCTTACCTCCTTCGGCGGAACCAGCCATCGCCTGGATTTCTCTCTCACACCCACTGTGACTGGCCTGCCATAGCCCAGGTGGGCCATCACACTGGGGGCATTACAAGCTGAGGTGCAGGTATAGGTAGGGAGCCAACTCTCACCTGGCAATTCCAGCCTTTCCCTTCGAGGCTGTCTATACATGCCAGTTCCTTCCTCTCTCTTCTGGTCTCCTGGCCTGTATGGTAGTGCAAACAGAGTGTTTACCAACCTAAGTGGCAGATGCAACAGTTGAAATTGACTAAATCTTTGAGTTTTCTTATGTTTTTTTGGTAACAACTGCTAATCTCTGGACTACTTGCCAAAGTAGGAGAATGGAAAGACAATGCTTTCCCTAAATAGTAATAGCTCTAGTCTTGATCCACCTTCATTCCAGATCATTGTCAATATTCATTAAAAAGTGACAGATTACTTCCAGAGATTAGAGAAGTTAATTTCCCATGATGAATTTCAGTTTCAGATCTGAGTTCGGTCTGTATCACCCCCCTCACTCTCTGAGATGGGATTTTCTAGGCTTTTTCTCGAGTCTTGGTCCCCTTTTCTTGTCTGATTTATAGGCAAATTTAATTATTTATAGCCAGTTTACTAGAACTTGTTATATTGGGGCCTGTGGGACAGAGATGAATAAACTCTGGAAATAATTCTTGGTTTCTCCCAGTGTCCATCAGGTTGAAAACTTTGTGGCCCATTTTGTAAATATTCAGCATGATGTGGGGGACATTATTCCAGGCTTTGGGAATTCCAGGATAAATAAGGCTGTGCCTGCCTCAAGGAACTGACAGCCCAGTGGGAAGAAACCACTTTTTTCCCTGGTAGGAAGCAGTGTAACAACTGCCTTAGTAATGTGAAGTGCAAAGTGGTTAGCAGATCACAGACAAGGGAATAGTTAATTGTTAGGAGATTTGGGAGTGTTGAGAGGATGGGGAGAGTGTGTGAAAAGAGTAAAACAAATGCTTTAGGTGATTTGACCTGGTTTTTGAGGGAAATAGACATTTTCCAGAAAGAAAAAAAAGGCATTCCAATCAAGTAAAACAACTTGGGCAAAGCCTCGAAGGCTTTAGAAACAAACAAGCAAACGAGATTTATTCAGAGAAGTGTAAAAATTATGATGTGGCTGGTGTTGATATATGTATCTATCAGCAACTGCTTCTAGATATTGTTTAAAAACGTGTGTGTGTGTGTGCGCGCGCGCAGTCTCTGAGTTGTGACCAGGCTCCTCCATCCATGAGATTCCCCAGGCAAGAATACTGGAGTAGGTAGCCATTTCCTTCTCCAGGGTATCTTCCCGACCCAGGGATGGAACTGGGGTCTCCTGCATTGCAGGCAGATTCTTTACCATCTGAGCCACCAGGGAAGCCCTGTTATCGGTTAAGAGCTTTCTGCCTATTGTCACAGTCCACCTAAGTGCTAAGACATACATGCTAGGTACCAGTGACATAGAGGCAGCAGCAGGAGAAGGACAGATGGGAGCCTGTGACCTGTAGAAACCTTACATGGGAAGGAAAAAGAGGGCCTTGCAAATACTGATCTCAAGGTCTTGCATTTATATAGAACAAATACAGAGATGTAAATCCAAATGTAACAGAAAAGTAAATCCGAGTATATTGCCTCTCTGGCTTTAAAAATATCTGAGTGTATTTGCTGAAGTGAATTGAAATCCAGTGTATATGTGAGTGGAAGACTCTAAATAGTAAACTCTGAATTTCTGACCTAGAAATTTCAGCAAATGTCAGCACAGTAGGAAAGGTAAGTAACTCAGATAGGGAACTGGAGTGACCAACAAACAGGGAAGAAACTTACTAATCATCAGAAAATGCAAATTTCAAGAACAGATACTGTTTCTCACCCTTGAGATGGGTGAAAAATTTTTTTAATTTCATAATACTAAGTGTTGGAGATATTAAGGATAAACAGATATTCTCTTCCTTCCATGGTATAATGTAAATTTCCTGGTGTGAGTGTAAATTGACACAATCACTTTGGAAAGCAGTTTTGTAATAACTAATAAGGTTTCAACACACACGTAGCCTATGACCCAACAATTTCATTTTAAAGAAAGTGCTTACATACTTAAGAATCATGTACAGAGAATGACTGCAGTGCCCATCGTAGCAAAAGAAAAAATATAGAGATAAACCCAAATGTTCTTTATTAGGAAAATGGGTAAGTTACAGTGTATTTAAACAGCAGACTATTATCAGATCAGATCAGATCAGTCGCTCAGTTGTGTCCGACTCTTTGCGACCCCATGAATCACAGCACACCAGGCCTCCCTGTCCATCACCAACTCCTGGAGTTCACCGAGACTCACGTCCATCGAGTCAGTGATGCCATCCAGCCATCTCATCCTCTGTCGTCCCCTTCTCCCCTTGCTCCCAATCCCTCCCAACATCAGAGTCTTTTCCAATGAGTGAACTCTTCACATGAGGTGGCCAAAGTACTGGAGTTTCAGCTTTAGCATCAGTCCTTCCAAAGAAATCCCAGGGCTGATCTCCTTCAGAATGGACTGGTTGCATCTCCTTGCAGTCCAAGGGACTCTCAAGAGTCTTCTCCAACACCACAGTTCAAAAGCATCAATTCTTCGGCGCTCAGCCTTCTTCACAGTCCAATTCTCACATCCATACATGACCACAGGAAAAACCATAGCCTTGACTAGATGGACCTTTGTTGGCAAAGTAATGTCTCTGCTTTTGAATATGCTATCTAGGTTGGTCATAACTTTCCTTCCAAGGAGTAAGCGTCTTTTAATTTCATGGCTGCAGTCACCATCTGCAGTGATTTTGGAGCCCAGAAAAGTAAAGTCTGACACTGTTTCCACTGTTTCCCCATCTATTTCCCATGAAGTGATGGGACTGGATGCCATGATCTTCGTTTTCTGAATGTTGAGCTTTAAGCCAACTTTTTCACTCTCCACTTTCACTTTCATCAAGAGGCTTTTGAGTTCCTCTTCACTTTCTGCCATAAGGGTGGTGTCATCTGCATATCTGAGGTTATTGATATTTCTCCCGGCAATCTTGATTCCAGCTTATGTTTCTTCCAGTCCAGCTTTTCTCATGATGTACTCTGCATATAAGTTAAATAAGCAGGGTGACAATATACAGCCTTGACGAACTCTTTTTCCTATTTGGAACCAGTCTGTTGTTCCATGTCCAGTTCTAACTGCTGCTTCCTGACCTGCATACAGTTTTCTCAAGAGGCAGATCAGGTGGTCTGGTATTCCCCCATCTCTTTCAGAATTTTCCACAGTTTATTGTGATCCACACAGTCAAAGGCTTTGGCATAGTCAATAAAGCAGAAGTAGATGTTTTTCTGGAACTCTCTTGCTTTTTCCATGATCCAGCGGATGTTGGCAATTTGATCTCTGGTTCCTCTGCCTTTTCTAAAACCAGCTTGAACATCAGGAAGTTCACGGTTCACATATTGCTGAAGCCTGGCTTGGAGAATTTTGAGCATTACTTTACTAGCGTGTGAGATGAGTGCAATTGTGCGGTAGTTTGAGCATTCTTTGGCATCGCCTTTCTTTGGGATTGGAATGAAAACTGACCTTTTCCAGGCCTGTGGCCACTGCTGAGTTTTCCAAATTTGCTGTCGTATTGAGTGCAGCACTTTCACAGCATCATCTTTCAGACTATTATACAATATTCAAAATGAATAAATCAGATTTATAAGAATAACCTGGGCAATTTTTACAAACATATCATTGGGTAAAAAAAAGATTGCAGAAAAATATCAACTCTATCATTAATGTAAAATTTTAAATGTACATCAGTGCTAAATTATTGATAGATTCATGTATGTACGTGGGGGCCAATAAAAGTATAAGGACATGGATGGGAAGAGTAAAAATATTGGAGGGGTTCGGGTGCCCCCTCTGCAGTGGGAAGGGAAATACTGGAGGGTGGTGAATGGGGAGGAAAATAGGATTGAAGGGAACACAAAGAGGGGAGCTTTGCTGGGTGTGTGATGTTTTCTTTAAAAAAAAAAAAAAAAAAACAGGGACTTCCCTAAAGGTCAGGTGTTAGGACTTCACCTTCCAATGCAAGGGCTTTGACTCCTGGTTGGGGAGCTGAGATCCCACATGCCTCCAGGCAAAAACAAACAAACCAGCAAAGCATAAAGCAGGCAATATTGTAAAAAATTCAATAAACACTTTAAGAAAGGTCGACATCAAAAAAATCTTAAGCAGATAAGACCGGTTGTTAACATCGGAGTGATGGGATATGTATTTTGTAATTTTCAGGGTTTTTCTGTCGTTTTGAAATATTTCATGAAACAATGGTGCTCAGTACATACCGGGCACTCTTTTGAGTGGATACTGTTCGTATTTTTGACTGTGATGGGTGGGTTGCGGGATCTTAGTTTCCCGACCAGGGATTGAAGCTGGGGCACCCACAGTGAAAGCACTGAGTCCTAACCACTGGACCGCCAGGGAACTCCCTAGCAGGCGCTGTTGTAGCTTCCGCATCAGCAGACAGCCCATTCCCCAGACTTCTCCAGCAGGGTCTTTGTAGGGCTCTATCTTTGACAGGCCAGAAGGCTGAGGGAATGAATAGAGGGAGGCCGAGAGAGCTGTAGGACCTTGTCCACTTTGATATTAAATTATCCTGGGTCATCAGTAGATGGATTGATTGTTGCCACGGGCACATCTGTGGGTGTTGCACCCTCCCCTGACACATCCCATCCTCTAAAGGGTGAGGGGCTGCCCAGGAGTGGAAATGCCTCTTGTCTGCATCGCATAGTGCACACAGCGGGGGAAGGCCTAAAGGTATCAGTTTTGCAGCGTGTTTTCTGAATCTCCTTGAAAACAGCACTTTAATGTTATAACATGCCCCCGAGCTAATGTAATAGGTAGATGCAGAGAAGAGTTATTTTGAGGGCCATAATTTGACTTAGTTATCTCAGGCGATCAAAGATTGTTTAACACCAGAAATAGCTGAGTAGAACAGCTGCTAAAACAGTGCTTTGTGTAGGAAATGATGAAAGGTTCAGTATTTTGACAGCCATTTCAGAGGGATGAGTAATAAGACTTCTAAGAAAATCCTGATTACTGCTTTTGTGGGGGAATACTCTAGACTAGATTTCAGATTTCCCATTATCTAGTGTTCTGTGTGGACAGAGTGCAGAAGGAGTGTTTTCTCTTTTCCAGAGTCTTGACTCCTTGTCTCAGTATAATGTAGGCAGCACGGTAAATATTTATGATTTAGTCTTCTAAAAATACATAACTTGTCCTTTGATCAGACATGTGTTTAGGTCTTACAGTGCTCCAAGCAACGTTCGGGGTCTAGGGGCCCAAAGCGATCCATCAGACCTTGTTGTCATGGAGCTCCCAGCCTGGAAAGAGGAGAAGAAATGGAACAAGGCAAAATGTACACTGATTTTAAATAAATGCAGTACGTATTACAGGAGCAGAACTCAGAGGGAGATCAGGGTTAGAAAGAGGTGGCGTGAGAGAATTAGGAGTTTGTCATTTGGGATGGTGGGAGGTAGGCGTTGATGGACAAGCACACTATCCCAAGTGGAGGGAAAATCCTGGTCCGTGTTACCAAGTGAATGGATATTTTTAAATTTTTTATTTATTTCTTTTTCTTTTTAATACTTTTATTTATTTATTTTTGGCTATGCTAGATCTTCATTGCTTCATGGACTTTTCTCTAGTTGAGGCAAGCAGGGGCCAGTAGATATGGATGTGCCTGTTAAGTGAAAGTGTTGGTCAGTAAGTCGTGTCTGACTCTTGTGATCTCATGGACTGCAGCCTGCCAGGCTCTTCTGTCCATGGGATTCTCCAGGCAAAAATACTGGAGTGGGTTGCCATGCTCTCCTCCAGGGGATCTTCCTGATCCAGAGATCGAACCTGGGTCTGTTGCGTTGCAGGCAGGTTCTTTACCATCTGAGCCACCGGGGAAAGACGATGTGCCTATTAGTGTTCATCTAAATCTTCATGGAATTGGTGGTGCCAGTTGTGAATGCACACACACGGTTGGTGAGCTGGCATCTAATCAGAAACCCTCATTCCACTGGCATCCTCTTGAAGGCCACTGAATTTTCTTTCCCTCTGAGTGATACCAGAGGGCTTTTAATTAGAATAGTGGATGGTATAGATGATTTGTCGTTACGGACATTTGTGGTCAAGACATGTGGATGGGATTGGACCTTTTCAGAGGTCTTCTCTCTTTGGTGTCACAGAGTATAGAAGACTAATGAGACATTAAGGATGAGGGAACTGAGGCTTGGAGGGGCTGGGTCTGGGAGGTGGCCCAGCCAGGACTGAAGAGCTCCAGAACCCGGACTTCCTCTGTGGACTGCTCTGCATGCCCTTGGAAGAATCTTTATCTACCGTGAGGCTCTCTTAGAGGCTCGTTAAACCACAGAGGCTGGGCTTCCCTACTGGCTCAGACGTAAAGAATCCACCTGTAACTCAGGAGAGGCAGGTTTGATCCCTGGGTCAAGAACATCCTGTGGTCAAGAAGGGAATGGCAACTCACTCCAGTATTCTTGCCTGGAGAATCCCATAGACAGAGGAGCCTGGTGGGCTACAGTCCGTGGAGTCAAAGAGTCAGACATGACTGAGTGACTAATACACACACAAACCACAGAGGCTCATCCTTAACTGTGAAGCCTGTGTGCCTTAGAAACAACGGATGTGTCACTTCCAGTATTTTGATTCTAGAAAAGGAAAAGTATTACCAATGCTTGCCTGTTATAAGTGATGGACTTGTATTTCTGGATCACATGTGTTTCTAGTTAACATAGAGAGCAATCCAGTTTAGCTGGCACTCTTTGCTTTTCCTATTAATACACTCTCCCATCTGCAGATAATTGAAGAGTAATTAGAGGTCTGCAGTAAATTCTAGTCACAGTAGAGAACAAAAATGCACACGTGTGGTATTCTATGGAAAATGACTCCTCAGAAAACTCTGCAGACCCTAAAGACTTGATTTTTGATGTATTTCATACAAGCCAGAGCAAACACATGAATTCATTTACCCTTTAGTGAAAGTGTGGGCTTCCCTATGGCTCAGACGGTAAGGAGTCTGCCTGCAATGCGGGAAACCCAAGTTTGATCCCTGGGTTGGGAAGATTCCCCTGGAGAAGAAAATGACAACCCCCTCCAATATTCTTTCCTGGAAAATCCCATGGACAGAGGAGCCTGGCAGGCTACAGTCCACAGGGTCACAAAGCGTCGTACACAACTGAGCGACTTCGCTTTTACTTTCTTAGTGAAAGTATGTTGCTCCTGGTGTATGCAGATCAGCTAGTGATCATGGTGGTTCGCAGTGAACCTAGGTGGACTCCTGGCTGTGGACAAAGACCGAAAGGACAGCTGTGGGGCTTCCCCGTGTAAACCTCCCCAAGGTTTCTTGCTTAATACCTCGAGTTCGGGAAGGCAAGGGCTATTACGGCCACTTTACTAATGAGGGGGTGAAAGCCACCAGAAACTCAATGGCCTGTCCATGTGCCCCAGACCAGGAAGGAGCTCTTCTGAACGCTAGGTCACTTGACCCCAGGCTGGCAGAGCAGAAGGAAGCGATGTCAATAGCATCATGCACATTACGGTATTATTCAGGAGGGACAGAACCAAGCCTTAAGATGTTACTGGAAGACAACACATCAGGAGATACTGGCGGTGATAGTTTCATAAGAACCCGTGGTTCAGATTCAGTAGAACTTCATGAGGGGTCTGCGGGCGGGGGGCAGGCACTGGGCTTGGTGCTTCCTGTATCCTAGTTATTTGCAACTGTGGCAGGACAAGGAAGGCGGGGGCCTTTTACTTTCCCCTCCCTGCATCGACTAGCATCACTTCCACCTCCAAGTCGTTTTTAATCACCATGTGACGAATAGCAAAGAACTCTGCCATTGAGATGGGGGAAATGCTTGTTTCACAGCCCTGTTCACTCCTAAACGCAGCCCTAATATACTGCCTGGCCCTCGCCCCGACTGGATTACACATGTCTTAGGGACTCTTGGAGAAGGCAGTGGCACCCCACTCCAGTACTTTTGCCTGGAAAATCCCATGGACGGAGGAGCCTGGTAGGCTGCAGTCCATGGGGTCGCTAGAGTTGGACACGACTGAGCGACTTTACTTTCACTTTTCACTTTTATGCATTGGAGAAGGAAATGGCAACCCACTCCAGTGTTCTTGCCTGGAGAATCCCAGGGACGGGGGAGCCTGGTGGGCGGCCGTCTATGGGGTCGCACAGAGTCAGACACGACTGAAGCGACTTAGCAGCAGCAGCAGTAGCAGCAGGGACTCTTGCCTTATTCAGCTTCATGCCCACTGGGTGTGCTTTGCATCTGAAAGTGTGAAAGTGTTAGTTGCTCAGTTGTGTCTGACTCTTCGCGACCACATGGACTGTTGCCCACCTTTGTCGATGGAATTCTCCAGGCAAGAATACTGGAGTAGGTTGCCATTCCCTTCTCCAGGGGATCTTCCTGACTCAAGGATCAAGCCCGGGTCTCCTGCATTGCAGACAGATTCTTTACTGTCTGAGCCATCAGGGAAGCCCTGCCTTGCATATAGTAGTCATTTATTGTTTGCTGAGCTGAACTGTACCTTTTCAATACAAAAGAAGGGTGAAAAATATTATTATTATGAAAATAAGACGTGGGGCTGCCTAGCACATGGACTCAGATGTACATGACTGGTTCCTGTGGGTTTGTTAGGTTACTTAAGGATTTGTTTCCAGGATGAAGAAGGGGAGAAAATATTACACACTGTAATGACGGTAAAGCAGAGACCCCAGAATATCAGTGCTTCATACCTTACTTTTTAATTTGAAACAGGTATTTACTATGAATAACACCGTGTGCCAGGGACTGAGGTAGGAGCTTTGTTGGTTTTGTCTTGGAAACCAGCACTGTCTGTCAGCGCATGCAGCGTCTCTTGCAGGTGGGTGGAACAAGTATTGCAGAGCAGCAGCATCACACCCGAGAGGAAAGTTCTGTCCAGATGGGATGTGGTGGGAGAGGGTTTGTTGACAGGTCCACCAGAAGGGGCGTATCCACACAGCTGCCACTGGGAATTTGGAGGAGACCCTTAAACTTTTCTTCCCGCTTTCTGTCCTCAGGCCTCTTGGTGGGCACCCTTGATGTCGTGTTGGACTCCAGTGCCCGCGTCGCTCCTTACCGAATCCTGTACCAGACTCCAGATTCTTTGGTCTATTGGACCATCGCCTGTGGTAAGTGCAATATTTGGAAATACGGGAAGTGTTATGATTGACAACTTTCTTTCAGAAGGGAAGGGACATTTCATTGTGAGATGCAATCTATGGGTCATTTAGGACAAGTTACTATAGCTGTTTCAGCAGATAAACCCTGAATCTCAGCAGTTTAACACAATAACGGTTTCTTTCTCAACCTGCTGAAGTCTTATTGGGATCCAGTGGCCACCTCCATCTGTAGTAACACCCCGTAGAACACAAAGCTTCCAAGATCAACTTCCAAGGAAAAAGCAGGAGGTGGAGGCACACCTGTGTTCCACTTGCTTGGCCAAGAAGTGCCTTCACTCACACCCCGTTGGCTAGATAGTCAACATGGCCCCACAGGGAAGCTGGGAAATGACTAGGAACACATGAAGTCCTGGGTGGACTAAGGAATACTTATCCTTCCTACTGAGTAGGGATTATTTATTTCTCCTGATGGTAATATGTAATAATGTACTGGGCTTAAGGACTTCCCTTGTGGCTCAGCTGGTAAAGAATCCGCCTGCAATGCAGGTGGCCTGGGTTCAATCCCTGGGTTGGGAAGATCCCGTGGAGAAGGGAATGGCAACCCACTCCAGGATTCTGGCCTGGAGAATTCCATGGGGTTGCAAAGAGTCGGACACAACTGAGCGACTTTCACTCACTGGGCTTAAAATAGTGGTCAACAGTCATGCTGTTATTAGGTCTCTCACAAGAACTGCTAGTCCAAAGTGGCTGAGGTTTTTTTTCTTTTTTTTTAGTAATTTGTTTTTTCAAATAACCCTAGGAAGAGCAGGGGCACTGAACAGTTTTGTTTTGTTTTTGTTTTTTTAATTTTTTGCCATGATTTTTTAAAAAATTAATTGATTTTCTTCTTTAGTTTTAGATTTATAGGAAAATTGAATAGATAGTTTGGAGCACTTCCATATAGGCTCCATATATAAGTTTCTCCTGCAGTTAACATCTTACTTTGAAACATTTGTTCCAGTGGGTGAACCAGTGTTGCTACATTATTATTGAATAGAGTCCATACTTTATTTAGATTTCCTTAGTTTTTACCTGATGTCCCTTTTCTGTTCCAGGATCCCAGCCAGGGTACTATTTTCTGTTTAGTTGATATCTCTTTAATCTCCTCTTGGCTGTAGAAGTTACTCAGACTTGCCTTGTTTTTGATGACTCTGCCATTTTTTAAGGATAATGGTCAGGTGTATTATAGAATTGTCCTTCTGTTGGAATTTATCTGATGTTCTTCTCATGATTAGGCTGGGGTGATAGATTTTTGTGAGGAAGATCACAGAGATAAAGTGCTATTTTCATCACTTTATGTCAAGCAAGGGCACCTCCCATCAAGCTGATTTATGACTGATGATGTCCTTGATCACCTGGCTGGAATAGTGTTTTTTTTGGGTTTTCCCACTGTCTTCTTCTCCTTCCCAAACTGTCCTCCTTAAAAGTAAGTCACCATGCACACTTACTGAGTAGGGGGTTTTAATTTGTTCAGTTATTTTTATCACTGTGAATGCATGACTATTTATTCCTTGTGTTATAATCCAGCACAACTATTTTGTTGCTCAAATCGGTCTAGCTTTGACCATTGGGAGCTCTTTCAGTTGACTTTATTCAGGTTTTAAATTGATCTCTGCTTGGTAGGAAGTGCCATGCTGGGATCTGAAGATATAAAGATAATTAGATCCGGCCTCTGCTCTTGAGAATGCAAGGAAATAGTCACAGCCCAGTGTGAGCAAGTACCAAGCGGTGCCATTGGGCAGTGGGGCTGCCAACTAGAGACAGGAACCTTGGCTGGCCTTCTACAAGGGTAGGGGGAGTTCTGTGGGGATGATTTCAGACTGCCGGTAGGCTCTGGTACCCTAGCAAAACACTCTCAAGGATTCAGCACCTGAAATTCTAACATTGTAGTTGTGTTCCTTTAAAGTTATTCCGGTTCAGATGCAAACAGGAGAAACAATGAAGTGACTTAGCATTTAAGCATTCCAGTGAATGAAGGAATGGCATTGCGAGTCCTGGCAGGAAGAAAACCATCCAGGCAGGCCTGAGGGCTGGGGATTAGAGCAAGAGGAAAGGGATAAGGATAAAGGAAGAGAGAAGCTGGACCCTGACAGTGTCATCCCTCGTAAGATAGAGTTGTATTTCACGCCACACAAGGGGCAACACCCAGCTACGGTAGAAGGGGAAGTGCCTGATGGGAGTTGCTTGGGAAAATGTCACCTTTAGCTGGCAAACAGTGTAGAATGGTATTAAAATAGACATTGGAGCCAGCAAGTGAAGAAAGAGAAAGGAAATCAGGCAGAACTGCCAGCACCCCTGGACGGAAGGAGGCTTTGACACTCTCGTCCTCCAGCATTTGCATCACTTATTCCAGACTTTCAAAAACCTGTAGAGCCTGGAGGTTCTCAGAACCCTTAGGATTCCTGGCCTTCCCAGGTCAATGCACGCGTACGGGGCTGTGATGAGCTGGTTCCTTTCTGTGACTTTTTTTTTCCTCCCCTGTTATCTGACATCACTACTCTTCACTCTGTTTCTGAGGTTTTGCCGTTCTATGAAGCAAAGGCTCCAAGGAATGCTCCTATGGGGAAGAGCCCAGAGTTACGAAGACCAGTTATTCCTGAGTTATTTGCCAAGCCAGGGCTAAGGAACACAGGGCAGTAAATGCTGATGTCATAATTTATACCTCAAGGAGATGATACCTGTCACACGTGCATAATCTCATTATAATACACCTGGAGCGGTTGTAGCTTTTGAATATATTGATTACCCAGAATTTCCTTGTAGAAGACTCCACAGAAGTGAGACTCCACAACCTCTATTAAAGTTCATTCACCCACTAATTGTTCCTTCTTATCGATTTCTCTTTAAAACCCAAATGCCTGGCTCCCTTTCAGGAGATTTTAAGAGCCGAAGTTGCTAGCTTAAAAATGTTCCTTTCAGTTTGTAATTTAAAAAAAAAAAAAATTTTTTTTTTTTCTGTAAGCTATAAAGTTGATATTTGGTGGGACTGTCTGGCAAGAGCTTTTTAATATGCTCTTTTTTTTTTTTTTTGGTTGCACCTTGAGGCTTGTGAAGTCTTAGTTTTCTAACCAGGGATCGAACCTGGGCGCTCTGCAAGCTGGGCCCTCCACAGTGTAGTGTGGAGTCCTAACCACTAATTTGCTCTGATTTTATGAATCGTTGCTGTAAGAGAAGGTTCAACAGAAGATTGTCTAACTCACTGCCCTGTAGAATCCATAGGATTGCAAACCTCTGTTTTTATGCCATGTGCCTTGTGAAACTGATTTGTGTAAAGTGAACTAAGGGCACGTCTACAATCAATGTCTTCCACTTTCTGTAGGAGAGTAGCTGTCTTAGTGGTAAATTCTACTCGTGTGACTGTCTTAGGTTTGAGCCACATGGAGCCAGGCAGGACCTAGTTTTAGACCTCGTGTGACTTATCCAGTATAATGCTCACTCAGTCATTGACAGTATGAACAGAAAGAAGAGGGGAGCCAAAAACAGGAGTTATTTGTTGAAACGTTGTTTTCAGATGCTTCTTTTTACTGTGTTCTATCATCTGTATGCAGAGAAGGCAGTGGCACCCCACTCCAGTACTCTTGCCTGGAAAGTCCCATGGATGGAGGAGCCTGGTAGGCTGCAGTCCATGGGGTCGCTAAGAGTCGGACACGACTGAGCAACTTAACTTTAACTTTTCACTTTCATGCATTGGAGAAGGAAATGGCAACCCACTCCAGTGTTCTTGCCTGGAGAATCCCAGGGACGGGGGAGCCTGGTGAGCTGCCGTCTATGGGGTCGCACAGAGTCAGACACGACTGAAGTGACTTAGCAGCAGCATCTGTATGCAGATTGACTTGAAGAAATTGCTTTATTATGTTTCTTTGGCACTGATACCTTTCATTGGGAAGGGGAGCCAAAAACTGCCTAAATAATGACTTTTTCTTTTCACTGCCGCTTCACAAAATGAAGCCACTGTTGTTTTTGGTGGATATTCCATTGTGCCATCGATTCCAGCCTTCTGACTTGCATTTTGTTCTGTGGTTTGTGTAGTCACATCGTTTTTGCTATTTATTTTTCTTTTTAAATTGTTTACTTTAATTATTATTTTTTTTTACTGCAACATGCAGCTTGCTGTATTTTAATTCCCTGACCAGGGATTGAACCCAGGGCCCCAGCAATGAAAGCTCAAGTCCTAACCACTGACCACCGGGGGATTCCCTGCCATTTCCAAGAACATAAAGGAAGTAGTGCCTTAGGAGTTGGTCCAGAGTACTTTGTTGTGCTGGTTATACTCTGACAGTCTGCCTGTTTCCCACCAGTGAGTGAGTATTTTACACTTGTGCTCTCACTGGGGCACTAAACAGCTTCGATGTTCCCCCAGCAGCTGGTGGCTTGGCCTTGGTGCCCCAGAGGCAGGAGAGAGCTCACTCCTTTGCCCTCCTCAAACTTCAAGGGTCTTAAGCAGAAGGCAACCCATTTGGCTGTCCCCAGAAGAAGAACTAAGGGCTTCCCAGGTGGTGCAGTTGCAAAGAATCCGGAAACACAAGAGACCTGGGTTCGATCTTGGGGTCAGGAAGATCCCTTGGAAAAGAAAATGCCAACCCACTCCAGTATTCTTGCCTGGAGAATTCCATGGACAGAGGAGCCTGGTGGGCTACAGTCCATGGGATTACAAAGAGTCAGACATGACTGAGTGTGCACATGCACACGATCAGAACTGGGAGATTCAAACGGTAAGAAACATTATACAGCCTCATAAGAATATTCTGCTGTGGTGTTTAGTTGCTAAGTCGTGTCTGACTCTGCAGCCCCATGGACTATAGCCCACCAGGCTCCTCTGTCCATGGGATTATCCTGGCAAGAATACTGGAGTGGTTGCCATTCCCTTCTCCAGGGGATCTAACCTGAGTCTCCTGTGTCTCCCGCATTGGCAGGTAGATTCTTTACCACTGCGCCTCCTGGGATGCTCTCCAAGAGAATATGGACATATAAAATTGCACATAATTCCAAGTCCCTGGGACACAAGAGTTACAATTGGAGATACAGAGGGAAATGTCGACAGTTCTTTGTGGATACATCTGACCTTCCAACAGGACTAATAAAGGAAATGGGGTGGAGGTTGTGTGCTTGATGGCACCTCACAGATAACACAGCCCTGAATGGTGCCTTGATTCCCCTGCCCATTGATTTAGTTTCCCTTTTCTTTACCATCTTAGAATCTCATCTGGGCCCATGTAGGCATTCATTTTCAGATAGGAAAGAGAGTAGCCACGGATAGATGGCAGCCCACCAAGCTCCCCCGTCTCTGGGATTCTACGGGCAAGAACACTGGAGTGGGTTGCCATTTCCTTCTCCAATGCATGAAAGTGGAAAGTGAAAGTGAAGTTGCTCAGTCGTGTCCGACTCTTCGCAACCCCATTGACTGCAGCCTACCAGGCTCCTCCGTCCATGGGATTTTCCAGTCAAGGAGTGGGTAAAGTGGCAAAGTAAAGTACCCAAGTTCACATGGCTAGTTACAGCCAGTTAGTGCAGAGCCAAGGTCAAGTTCTCAGCCCCCTCCACTCCCAGCCCAGGCCTTTTTAAATGCTACCATGCTGGCTTTTATGATTGAACATTCTTTTAGTCAGCAGCTACTGAGACCTGGAGTTTAATGAAAGGGTGCTAATTGGTTCTGCTTCTCCTACTTCTCTACACTAGATAGCGAAATGCTGGATCATTTAGTCGCCTTTCACATGACATACACGTAATGTGGACGTTGGCCATTATCCATGTTTCCTTGGTCTGTGTACCTCAGGAACTATTCGTGTATCCTTGGGAACATAGCAGCTTAAATAAAAGAACTTACTCTTTAATGTATAAGCAGCACATGTTTATTTCAGGAAACTAGAAAATATAGATAAGCAAAGAAAATAAAATATTAAAAAACAATAATCCTGCTGCTAAGTTGCTTCAGTCATGTCTGACTCTGTGCGACTCCATAGATGGCAGCCCACCAAGCTCCCCCGTCTCTGGGATTCTACGGGCAAGAACACTGGAGTGGGTTGCCATTTCTTTCTTCAATGCATGAAAGTGGAAAGTGAAAGTGAAGTTGCTGAGTCGTGTCCGACTCTTTGCATCCCCATTGACTGCAGCCTACCAGGCTCCTCCGTCCATGGGATTTTCCAGTCAAGGAGTAGGTTGCCATTGCCTTCTCCATATACATGTATACATAGGTGTATATATATACATATGTGTGTCTGATATACATATATGGATAGTCTTTCTATGTCAAGAAAATATATGTCTATCCTGTCAATTTTAACAAGTAGATAATATTTTATTGTGTATATAATGTAATTTACCTAGCTGATGGGATGTTTTTTTGTAAATCTAGGTTTTTTTCCCCTAATGATAAACTGCATTTTGAAAAATCTTAGTATCCTCTAAACCAAATATTTCCACATTCCTTTAATTATCACCTTAGGATAAATTTATAGAAGTAGATGTACTGAATCGAAGGCTTTTAGTGTCATTAGCCTGGTTGCCCTCAAGAAAGATAGCCATTTACATTCTGTCCATCAAGGTAGGAGAGGACCTTGGCATTTAAGTAAAATAAGCAAAATAATGACTGCTGCTGCTGCTGCTAAGTCGCTTCAGTCATGTCCGATTCTGTGCATATCGGCCAGGCTCCCCCGTCCCTGGGATTCTCCAGGCAAGAACACTGGAGTGGGTTGCCATTTCCTTCTCCAATGCATGAAAGTGAAAAGTGAAAGTGAAGTCGCTCAGTCGTGTCTGACTCTTCGCGACCCCATGGACTGCAGCCCACCAGGCTCCTCCATCCATGGGATTTTCCAGGCAAAAGTACTAGAGTGGGGTGCCATCGCCTTCTCCTAAAATACTGACATCAACCACTAATTCTTACTGCCCAAGTTGAATGAGTTACCTGAGCCTCTCTTTTCTCAAGTGATTATAAAGCTATGAGCACACTGTTATGACCTGTAAGAGACTGTAAGCAGAGTTATGTAAGAAGCTTATAATAGTTAGACAAGGATTGCTAGGCTTGCTTTACTTCAATCATACGTACACTCTGAAGTCTAAACATAATGGTGTCAGGGCCAGAGAGATTTGTGCTGAATGTACGCTAGTCAGGTACCAGTTCAGCAGCTGGTTTTTAGTGCTCTGACATCAGAAATGAGAAATGATATCTTCAACATCAGAATATCTTCTACATCACATTTCAAGATGAGATCTTTGTGCTTTCTTGCTTATGATGGTAATAGCAAAAGTAGCTAGTTAGTGCTTTGTATTGATGTATTCTAGACCTGTGCTGTGCACTTTACACGTGTTACTGTCCGTAATCTCCAGCACAAGCTCCTATGGTAGGTGTTGTTACCCCCATGTTACAGATGTGGGATCTGAAGCACAGAGAGGTTAAGTAACTTCCGTGGTCACAGAACTTCTGTTTGGTGTGGAGGGGTTTGAAACCAGGTGTACTTTTTTGACATCAAAGCCTGTGGTCTGAGCTATTATGTAATATTGTCTCACTGATAATCAGGCTGTGTATTACTCTAGATACTCTAACCTCTAGGGATATTTAACCTCACTTCTAAAATATGTCAGTAGGTGGAACTGTAGCAATGAAGAGCAAGCATTTGGGGGCAGAAAAATCTAAATTTGATTTCATAGGATGTGGAAGCCTCAGCGTCCTCATCTGTAAAAGGAGGGTAATTGGACCCACTTGTAGGAGTGCTGTGAGATTACATGTCTATGGTGAAATCGTGGCACCTGGTCTTGGTAAATAAGCACAGATAAGTAATTGAAAACACATCATTATCACTGCTTAACTTGTTTAAAATTTTAGCTTTAATTGGATGTGGATTTTTAAGTTTTTATTTAATGTTGGAATATAGTCAATTAACAATGTTGTGATAGTTCAGGTGAACAGCAGAGGGACTCAGCCGTACGTATACATGTATTTCTTCTCCCCCAAACGCGCCTCCCATTCAGGCTCCCATGTAACATTGAGCAGAGTTCCCTGTGCTATACAGTAGGTTCTTGTTGGTTATCCATTTTCAATACAGCAGTGTATACATGTCGATGGATGTGGATTTTTAAACCATAAATTTCCCTTTTGTTTCCAAAACTGTTTAAATCAGTGCATTATTTTGGGGTTGTATCTCTTGTCCTCTCCAGAGGCAAGTTTGTCCTTTTTCTGGGTGTAGGTAGTACCGTGGTGGCTTTGTAAATCCAACAGACAGCAAGTGACACTCAGGCATATTGGGTACTATCCTTTATTTTGTATTTAAATTACAACATTATCATCTTTGGGGCTAAAGGTTGCCTGTGTCTGAGGCCATAAAATAGATGGTTCCCTTTCACCTTTATTTAAGTAGCTTCAAGCACAATTCTTTTGAGAACTGGATCCGTTTTGGGATCCAAGCAGCCTGTTCTGGTATCTGAAAATACTAGATTGGTTGCTTTTTAATCCCTGGGAGGTTTAGTGAGTTTGCTTTGCTTGGTTTTGTTTTCTGCCTTGTCACAAGAGGTTTTTATTTTTGCCTAGACACAGACATATATATACAAGAGGTGTTTTTTTTTTTTTGCCTAGACACAGACATACATGTGCATACGTACCCTCTTGATCAGAGGAAATATACCATCTTAGATATATTTGAATTCAGGTTTTTAAGTCAGTACTGCAGTCCCAGAACCAAATTTTGTTGATGTCAGTCATGCACCACAAAAGATACCCAGTGAATCGCCACCAGTGAAGTCTTACACCTTTGTTCTTAATCCTCAGAGGCCAGATACAATTGAATCCATTTTGTGGGCCCATTTTAATACCTCTGTCTTTTTATTTCAAGTGGACTTCCTGTACTCTTAGGTACATCTCAAACCAGATGAGAAATAAGACTAGTATTTTCCATCATCGTAGGTAGTGTTTAAATTTTGCCCAAATATACACACAGGGCCTGTGCATAGCATTCTGAAAACAAAACACAACCCTGCAAATAGTAAAAGATTCTCATTTTTCCAGATTTAATTTCTAAATACTCTTAAGCCCCTCAAGTGTTGATCCAGTTTTTCCCGTAGCAAAAAGCTTTATCTTGGGTTTCCTGAAGGCTTCTCCTACCCGACACAGCTTTCTTTGTTGTTTCAGCTGATTGCACATCGGGTCAGCTTGTTGTTCCTGCTGTATCTCTGTCGAAGCAGCCTTGCCAGAAAGTCGACTGCCAAGTCCTTCCTTTCTCTTCTGAGTGCCTAACACATTTTGCCCAAATGGTTGGGTAAATAGACCAGCCCTCTCTGAGAGTCATGGCAGAAGAGCTTCCTGTTACCTCACTTTACACAGTAACAGAAGCAAAGTTCCAGACTCTTAAACATTGTAGCCCTTGGGCTTACTTTCTTGAGAAATGAAGAGCCGGATATAAGGAACATTCAGGTTTCCAACATGTTTCTCTTGGAGTCTCCCTCTTTTCTAAAGGGTGATCTGGCAACAGTGTCAGTTGCTCTTAAACTGTTAGCAGGACATTTGCTCTGTGATCTCTGAGCAGTACCCTTCTCTGAGATGGGAAGTGGACACCCGCTTTCAGAGAGAACTTTTACTTGATTGGCATCTTTAGAATGTGCCTTGTCCGCTGGGGGAGGAATCCAGCCCTGCCTTCTAGGTAGGCATCCTCGTATTTCCTGTCTCCAGAGCCTGGAGCCTTAAACACCTGTCCTCATTTATTTTGTGTGCCTTTAGGAAAGTGATCAGAGAATATGGTGCATTTGCAGAGTAAATATAAATGTAAAAGGTATATTTCCCTTCCTCTCCCTGGCAAGTGTCTGTTGGGTATGGATCGGAATCCATAGTTAATTCCTGAAACTACTGTTGGCTGATAGCATCTGTGTTTTTTTCTTTTCTCATTTATGCTGATAATGGTTTCTTATAATGGTATACAGAGTTCTTCCTTATCTACTACCCTGTTTTCTGGAACTTTGTAACCTTGGGCCTGGATATAGCCAGAAGAAACCTGAAACCTCCTTGGTAGCACAGAAGCAGGCCCAAAGCATCGTGCAAAGAAGATACTAAAGATACTGAGATTTGGAATTGAAAGAGACACATGTACCCCAGTGTTCACTGCAGCACTGTTTACAATAGCTAGGACATGGAAGCACCCTAGATGTCCATTGGCAAACAAATGGATACAGAAGTCGTGGTACATATACACAATGGAATGTTCAGTTCAGTTCAATTCAGTTCAGTCGCTCAGTCGTGTCCGACTCTTTGCGACCCCATGAATCGCAGCACACCAGGCCTCCCTGTCCATCACCAACTCCCAGAGTTCACTCAGACTCATGTCCATCAAGTCAGTGATGCCATCCAGCCATCTCATCCTCTGTCATCCCCTTCTCCTCCTGCCCCCAATCCCTCCCAGCATCAGAGTCTTTTCCAATGAGTCAACTCTTCGCATGAGGTGGCCAAAGTACTGGAGTTTCAGCTTTAGCATCATTCCTTCCAAAGAAATCCCAGGGCTGATCTCCTTCAGAATGGACTGGTTGCATCTCCTCGCAGTCCAATGGACTCTCAAGAGTATTCTCCAACACCACAGTTCAAAAGCATCAATTCTTTGGCTCTCAGCTTTCTTCACAGTCCAACTCTCACATCCATACATGACCACTGGAAAAACCATAGCCTTGGCCAGACGGACCTTTGAATGCATTTGAGTCAGTTCTAATGAGGTGGATGAAACTGGAGCCTATTATACAGAGTGAAGTAAGTCAGAAAGAGAAACACCAGTACAGTATATTAACACATATATATGAAATTTAGAAAGACGGTCACAACAACCCTATAGGCAAGACAGCAAAAGAGACACAGATGTAAAGAACAGACTTTTGGACTCTGTGGGAGAAGGCAAGGGTGGAATGATTTGAGAGAATAGCATTGAAACATGTATATTACCATATGTAAAACAGATGAGCAGTACAAGTTTGATGCATGAAGCAGGGCACCCGAAGCTGCTGCTCTGGAACAACCCAGAGGGATGGGATGGGGAGGGAGGTGGGAGGGGTTTCAGGATGGGGGGACACATGTACACCGTGGCTGATTCATGCCGATGTATGGCAAAAACCACCACAAAAACCTCCAATTAAAATTAATAAATTAATCTAAAACAAACAAAAAATAAAGATACTGAAATTTGCCATCTCAACACTTCTTCTGTAAAGGGAGCTGTAAGTGGCTGCTGATGACTCCAAAAGGCCAGCCTCTTCATGTGACAGTGACTAGTATGAGAGAAGCCACAGGAAATGAAGGAACACAAGCAACAGTGGGGGGTGGAGAGGGGACATCGGTGGTGATCACAGACAGAAATGCGGGGATTTACATCCCAGGCAATGAGGAGTAGAGAAAACAGCCAGTGGTGAGAATGGCATTAGGGGGTGGCAGGTAGAGACTGTGGAAATGACGGAACAGTGGGGCACACCGATGAGCAGGAGGTCGTAAAACAGCAAAGAAGGCAATAGAAGGGGAAAGAACGTGGGTAGAAAACCTGAACTTCGATATAGGAGTGCTCAGATGGCTACTTCAAAACGAGGGCCAGTCGTGAAGACCTTCATGTAATACCCATGAAAACTGGAGGCAGACGTGAACGTTTGTTGAATGCGTGTGCTTATACATATACCGTTTCCACCGTGGCTTGAGTGTGTGTGTGTTTTGGGGGGTGGCAGGGTGGGCCTAGATGAATAAGCACACGAAAACTGCAGGCAGTGTGTGCAAAGGTGAAGGCACAGCTGGGCTGCCCTGGGCCATATAGCTGATGGGTTCCATGCAGGATAACCAAGGAACAGGAGGCTGACTTGCGGTCAGTTGCCACCACGGCCTAACAGGGACTCCCAGGTCAGGTACCTGGTATGACCACCTGGTAAAGGGCAGCGCAGGGCGGTATACCAGTCCACAGGCAGACTGTCCCGGCTGAGCCGAGGGACGTGTGCAAACCAGCCTCTGGAAGGCATATCTACTATCGACATAGGCAGGGCGGAGGAGAGGCAGTATCAGAGGCTGGGAATTGCACCCGCTGGGTCTGCAGAAGTTCTTCGGTCCCCTGAGTCCCCAAAAGTGCCTGTGTCCTGAGGTGCGGACATCTAACAGTTGCCAGCAGGCACAGATGGGACGGCGGGGGGGAGGGCACGTGGCCAGTGTCGACTCTGGATTGGGCTCTGTCTGTATCGCCCAGCCAGCCGCAGCTGGGGATGGTGGTGACCTGTTTACAGGCAAGGAAGGACACAGTATATTTTAGAAAATTTTCCAATGCCTATTTAAAATTTTAAGGTCTAAAATGTTTTAAAACTCTCTGGCTAACTCCAGAATGACTCATTCCCAAAATATTCCAAATGAACATTGTATTTTGCATTTGGACAGTATTTTCTACTTTACAAAGTGTATCTATAGACATTATTCCATGTGATTTTTTAATAACATTTCTCTGAAATGAATAGGGTGTTTTTTTTTTTTTTTATGTGTCTCCATTTTACATGTAAAGAGTTTGAGACAGAGAAAGATGAAGCAGGCTGTCTACAGGCACCCAGTTGGCTGCTGGGAGAAAGGGAGGGGGACCCGGGTTTCATGAGCTTCAGCTCTTGCCGTGACAGCGTAGTGCAGAGTCATCGATTGCTTTTCCACATGGTTGACTGTGACCCCGAAAGAGTGAGCTGTGGAAAGAGCCTGTGAAGTGCCCCAGACAGCCTCTTCGGCCTCCTAACTCAGAGATTTATTCCTTATCCTCTACAGAAGCATTCCACGTGGGCAGTTTTGGTGTTTTGGCTCAGAGTAAAAGAAAATGCATGTGGGTTTGTTTTGGTTTTGCCTTTCCTTGACCAGTGGATCTGAAAACCTTCCAAGTGTGAAAGTGTTAGTCACTCAGTCATATCCAACTCTCTGCTACCCCATGGACTGTAGGTAGCCCCCCTACAGGCTCCTCTGTCCATGGAATTCTCCAGGCAAGAATACTGGAGGGAGTTGCCGTTTCCCTCTCCAAACAGTGCCTCTTATTCCCCAAGAGGTTTCAGTCCTGTTCCTCACAGTTCTGAGTATCACTGTGGACACATTTATATCTCCTGCTTTTCCCAGTCAGTTAACAGAGTGAGATTCTGAGATATATCCAGTTACTGCTGACAAAGAAACAGAGAGAAGCTGTTTTTTAAGAAATCAATTAAAAGATAACTTGGAAATCTTAAGGAGACATCTGAAGGAGTCAATTAGTAGAGTTGCAAAATCTTTCTTTAATTCTGGAATGAATAGTACATAAAATTTATAAAATAGGGATGGCTTCTAACAAACTGTTTTGCAAGGTCATTAACAATTGCAGGGCAAGAAAAAAAAGAAAGGAATTTGTTCTAGTGTCTCGACAATGACATTGGCTTGGCATCCCTGTTTTGCCCTGCAGCTGTGGGCAGAGAGCAGGGTGCCTGTTATCTACTCTCCCAGGCTTAGGTTGATTCAGTTTGCAGGTTGGCCGGCGAGATGACTCTCGCTTCTTGTTTCTGACTTGGAGGGAGGCTGTGAGGATGACCTCATCCCATTACACTTCAGAGCCACGGCGCTGGTGAGAACAGGGCTGCTATTCCCTAGTGATAGTCCATTTTCACATCTCATTCATAATTGAAGGCAGGGAGGATCATTTTTTGCCCATTATAGGAGGTGGTTACATCTGATCTCCAGGGGCATACCGAAGGCCTCGTATTGTTGCAACTTAACAACTGTAACCTGGTCTCCTGACAAGATCTGCCTTGCCCTGAAAAGTGCAGATTCCCGGAGGGAGAAGAGAAGATAGGGCTAAGTTCCCAACCCAGAAAAGGGAATGGGAGAAACGTCTCTGCCTTCCCACCCTAAAAGACTGTCCCCAAAGTTTCTGGACTCACCTGGTCAGATGTGACCATACACTATCCTTACTCTTGGATACATCTTTACATCTTGGATACATCTAATACATCTTTCAACCTCTTCTGTGTGACTTCCTCTGACAGAGAGAAAGTATCAGAAGGCAGAGCTGATGGCAGTACATAGGCATGGGATGAGCCTGGGTTGTAAGTATCGTTTACATGCTGACGTTCGTTATTACCATTTTATGTTTGTGCAGGTGGTTCCAGAAAAGAAATCACTGAACACTGGGAATGGCTGGAGCAGAATCTGCTGCAGACACTTTCCATCTTTGAAAATGAGAACGATATCACCACATTTGTGAGAGGAAAAATACAGGTAATGCTTTATTTATTTTTTTATTTTTATTAACATATAATTAACTTGCCGCACTGTGTTAGTTCTAGGTACACAACACAGTGTGATACAGTATTTCTTAAGTTAGTGGAACTTAAAACAACAACTTTTCTCTGGAAAGAATTTCAAACTTACAGAAAAGTTGCAAAAGTAAGAATTGTATAAAACATACCTGGAGATCCTTTACCCACACATTCTTCTGTTATTAACAGGTGACTGCATTCAATTTATTATTTGCGGGAAACATTGAAAAGCATCAGTAAGCTTAGAAAAGATGGCAGCTTCCAAATTAAAAAAATATATATTATTGAATAACGGAGAGCTTGGACTATAAAGAAAGCTGAGCACCGAAGAATTGATGCTTTTGAACTGCGGTGTTGGAGAAGACTCTTGAGAGTCCCTTGGACTGCAAGGAAATCCAACCAGTCCATTGGAAAAGAGATCGGTCCTGGGTGTTCATTGGAAGGACTGATGCTGAAGCTGAAACTCCAATACTTTGGCCACCTCATGTGAAGAGTTGACTCATTGGAAAAGACTCTGATGCTGGGAGGGATTGGGGGCAGGAGGAGAAGGGGACGACAGAGGATGAGATGGCTGGATGGCATCACTGACTCCATGGATGTGAGTCTGAATGAACTCCGGGAGTTGGTGATGGACAGGGAGGCCTGGCATGCTGCGATTCATGGGGTCGCAAAGAGTTGGACACGACTGAGCGACTAAACTGAACTGAACTGATATTAAGTGGGGGAGTCTGAGGACTCCATAGAGGGGCTGCGTGAAAGGGGGCAGTGGTTGGTGGGGAGACAGGAGGGGTCTTCTCCTTCGAGGAATCACTGCTGAGGTTCTCAGTTACCTTTTTGTCATTGTTGTTGTTCAGTGTTTCAGTCGTGTCCAACTCTTTGTGACCCCATGGACTGCAGCATGCCAGGCTTCCCTGTCCTTCACTACCCCCCAGAGTTTGCTCAAACTCGTGTCCATCGAGTCAGTGATGCCATCCAATCATCTCATCCTCTGTTACCCTCTTCTCCTCCTGCCTTCAATCTTTTCCAGCATCAGAGTCTTTTCCAATGAGTCAGCTCTTTGCATCAGGTGGCCAAAGTATTGGAGCTTTAGCTTTAGCATCAGTCCTTCCAGGGAATATTCAGGGTTGATTTCCTTTAGGATTGACTGATTTGATCTCCCTGCAGTCCAAGGGACTCTCAAGAGTCTTCTCCAGCACCACAATTCAAAAGCATCAATTAGTTGGCACTCAGCCTTCTTTATGGTCCAACTCTCACATCTGTACATGACTACTGCAAAAACCATAGGTTTGACTATGCAGACCTTTGTAGGCAAAGTGATGTCTCTGCTTTTTAATATGCTGTCTAGATTTGTCATAGCTTTTCATTGTCCTCCCTCAAGTGTTACTGTCTTTGGGAAATAGGTGCAAATCAAAAGTGGTAGGAAGAAACTGAAGATTAAAAGTAACAGTAAGTTAAGAGAAATAAATAAATAAAGCAGGAGCAAATTGTGGGTCAAATAGCCATTCTTTTTACCTTTTTCATCACATCAAAAATGTCAGATTTAATTCCCCTGAAACCAATTATGAGAAAGGAATTGCTATCAATGCAATTATGTGTGAAAATCATTCATGTGCAAATAGATGGTTTAAGCACTCACAGATTGTCCAGTAATGAAGGGAACCAATACACTTACTTGTTTTGAGACCTAGTTAACTTTTAAAAATTATAAATGTTATAATTAACTGCAGAGGCAACCACAATCCAAACACCATAGATAACTTTTGGTTTTTTCTTTTTAGATTTCTCGTATGCTTGTTTATCCTAATAGTAGTCTGACTATACGTATAATTTTATATCATATCTTTTTTCTCCCATATCTACTATATTGTTGTATAACTTTAGCTCTTATTATAATAACTGAATACTGTCCCATAATTGACCTTACTATTCCTCCTTACGTAAGTCTCCCTAGCTTTTAGACAAGTGGGAGTCAGGTGCAAACAATAATACAATGAATTCTTCTGTTCATATGTAACTTTTCTTATAGTTTTTCTCCTCTTTAGGATAGATTACAAAATGTTGGTTAATGGGTTAAGTAAGTTTAAATGCTTTTAATGGACGTTAGTGGATATTGTCAGTATGTTAGAATCCCTGTGTGATTTTCACAGTAGTTTTTCAAATGTATTAAGTAAAAGTCGGTGTCATTGTTTTCATTTTTCTCTTTGATTATGAGGTTGAATATTTTTTTATGTTTGCTAAGTTAATGTTCCCCTTTTTATGAACTACCTATCAATGTCCTTTGTGTATTTAAATTTGTATTGGATGTCCTGAATATTTGGACTGTAGCAATTTTACAAAATTACATGGAGCTGTTGCCTAGAACAGGGGTGACCTATTTCATATTATGTAGAACCTATAGAACATATATACCCTGGTGGCTCAGTGGTAGAGAATCCACCTACCAATGCAGGTTTGATCCCAGGGTCAAGAAAATCCCCTGGAGAAGGGCATGGCAAACCAATCCAATATTCTTGTCAGGGAAGTCCCACGGACAGAAGAGCCTGGCAGGCTACAGTCCATGGTGTCGCAAAAGAGTCGGACATGACTGAGCAACTAACCAGCAAGAACAACATAGAACATACCGGAAGGAGATCATTCCATCCCTTTGTTCCATCATCTGGTCCACCTGGCTAAAGTTACAGTAATCTGAAGAGATTCTGTATTATGAACCCTCTTTTTTTTCTTGAAGTTGGGAAAGTTGAAAGTGGAACTTCAGGGATTATTATCCTTATTGTTGAAACTAGTTGGTGAGGCCTGGTCTATTGATATTAATGTGTTTTAGTGATGTTTTTCACCTCTATGTCCTTATAAATCCTCTAATATTTAAAGAAATTTTCTTTCTAAAATTTCAATGAGCATTCTAGATATGTAGTACTTATTAGTTCTTTAGATAGCATGAAAAAGTGAAAGTGTTAGTCTCTCACTCATGTCAGACTCTTTGTGACCCATGGACTGTAGCTTGAAAGGCTCCTCTATCCATGGAATTCTCCAGGCAAGAATACTGGAGTTGGTAGCCATTCCCTCCTCCAAGGAATCTCCCCAACCCCAGGGATCGAATCCGGGTCTGCCGCGTTGCAGGCAGATTCTTTACTGTCTGAGTCACCGGGGAAGCCCCTTAGATAGTGTAGTTTGAATTTAATGTTCCTTCTCTCTAAACATATGGGCATCATTTGGTTTGTTCTACATTGCTCTTTTCTAGTATTCTTCTGACTTTAGGTCAGAGCCTTGCTACAGGAGAGCGGACATTAGGCTTGAGGGTCTCCATGCTCACTCGGAGTTGATTGGCCATTGGCATTGCCAAAGGACCCAACTGCAACTTCGTATTAGTTGTTCTCATTCTGTCCCTTTCATCTATTCACTCATTCATTTCCTTTTTCCTTCTTGGATATTTTTGGCTCCCCTGCTGTGAAGGCATTGATAACTTTGAAGTGTCATATAGGTCCGGTCTCTACCTCCGTGTCTCCATTCCTGCCCTGCAAATAGGTTCACCTTTGCCATTTTTCTAGATTTCGTGTGCTGTGCTTAGTTGCTCAGTTATGTCTGACTCTTTGTGACCTCATGGACTGTAGCCCGCCAGGCTCCTCTGTCCATTCTCCAGGCAAGAGTACTGGAGTGGATTGCCATGCCCTCCTCCAGAGGATCTTCCCAACCCAGGGATCAAACCCAGGTCTCCCACATTGCAGACACATTCTTTACTGTCTGAGCCACCAGGGAAGCCCAAGAATACTGGAATGGGTAGCCTGTCCCTTCTCCAGGGGATCTTCCTGACCCAGAAATCAAACTGGAGTCCCCTGCATTGCCAACAGATTCTTCACCAGCTGAGCTATCAGGACAGTCCCTAGATTCCATATATATGCGTTAATATATGATACTCGCTTTTCTCCTTCTAACTTAAGTTCACTTTGTATAACAGACTCTAGATTCATCCACATCACGGCAAATGACCGTTTGTTTCTTTTTATGGCTGAGTAATATTCCCTTGTGTATATATATTGCACATCTTCGTTACCCATTCATTTGTCAATGACCTAGAGGGGTGGGATGGGAGGGTGGGAGCGAGGCTCAAGAGGGAGGGGGATATATGTATACCCATAGCTGATTGGTGGTGTTGTACAGCAGAAACTAACACAGCCTGGTAAAGCAATTACACTCCAATTGAAAAAAAAGACATGTCACAAAGGCCGCAGATATATCTGCCAGTTGTAACAGGTGTTTTCATCCCACCTCTTTCTGAACTGGGTTCTCCTCCTCCCCACCCAGACATCTAGGGCCCTCATGCTCCCTGCTGGTTGTCTGCAGTTCCTTGGAACAGCATGCCACCAGAACTTGCTCATCCCCAAAGCAGGTCCAAAATGTGTCTCCCCTGGCTTCCACCAAAGCAGCATCTCTATTCTCTCGGTGGAGTGGTACCAAAAGTAACTAGAGGGAACAACCTTAAATTCAGAGACTCTGAGGGAAACGCATTGCTACTTCCAATGGCATTCAGCCCCCATGAAACAGAAGAACAGGAGTCGGCAACTTGGTACTTAGTTTTCCAAATTGATTTGCTAACTCTTAAACAATTTTAGACTTAGAAATCGGTGACTTTGGAGGTCACAATGAAAACTAAGATAGGGCCCCTTAAGATACATGTTTATTTGGAATGACAACATATACCCTTTAAAAAAAAAAAAATCTGATATATGTATTTATTTTTGGTTGCACTGGGTCTTCATTGCTGTGTGTGGGCTTGCTCTAGTTGAGGCAAGAAGGGGCCACTTTTTGTTGTGGTACAAGGGCTCCTCGTTGCGGTGGCTTCTCTGGTTGCAGGGCACAGGCTCTGGCTATGCGGGCTTCATTAGCTGTGGTGCACAGGCTTAGTTGCCCCTCAGCATGTGGGGTCTTCCCAGACCAGGGATCAAACTGGTGTCCCCTGCATTGACAATGGACCACCAGGGAAGTCCCAACATATACTCTTTTAATAAATTTTTTTTTTAATTAAATGTCTCTTAGGTGCTAGCTGCTGTCGGTAAAAACTTTTTGAGACGTTGTGTTTGAAAGGCGTATTTAGCGGTTGGGGGACATATACACAAAATACGTTCAGCCAACGTAGAAACTAAGAGAACATAAAGACAAGAATGCTGGTGCTTATGCCCGACTTGGTTAGTTTCATAGAAAATGTGATATTTACACTGAACCTGGAAAGGTGGATTTGGGCAGACCAAGAAGGGGTTCTTTGTCACTAAGATGCAGATTGGGTTTTTCCCCTCTTACACTGATAGACTGCGGACATTTTCATGGTGGAGATGCTGTTGTCAAATCTCTGTTTCAGAAAGTAGCTGTACAGAATATATCACAGTGTAGAAAGACTCCTGATGGCATGCCCAGTACGGTAATTCCTAGACTATGCAAAGGGACTAAGCCGTGGCTTCTTATTAGAATAGGCTGAAGACTTGTCCAGGGCTGTGTTTGCTGTTGTGGTTGTTGTTTACATGTTTGTTTTTCACTAGAATTGAATGGTGATGGAGAGGGTGGAAGACAAAGCCCTCGCCCCCGTCCCTCCTGCCATCACCCCTTAGTACCACAGCTGCTGGCAACTGGAGTGGACAGTCTGGCAGTGAAAATAAAATTCAGGACACCATATGTATTAAAAAATTTCACTACATCTGGCACAGAGGATCAACAGTATTTAATGTGAGGAAGAAGAGTTATAGTTGGGAGAAGCGTTTATAAAGAGCTGGGAATTGGACTGGATTTTGAGATTAGGTAGGATTAGTGATGGGTGATACAGTGGTAAAGAATCTGCCTGCTGGCTATATGGAATTTAGAAAGATGGTAATGATAACCCTGTATGCGAGACAGCAAAATAGACACAGATGTATAGATCAGTCTTTTGGACTCTGTGGGAGAGGGAGAGGGTGGGATGATTTGGGACAATGGCATTGAAACATGTATAATATCATATGTGAAATGAATCGCCAGTCCAGGTTCGATGCATGATACAGGATGCTCGGAGCTGGTGCACTGGGATGACCCAGAGGGATGGTACAGGGAGGGAGGTAGGAGTGGGGTTCAGGATGGGGAACACATGTACATTTGTGGCGGATTCATGTTGATGTATGGCAAAACCAATACAATATTGTTAAGTAATTAGCCTCCAATTAAAATAAATAGATCTATATTAAAAAAAAAAAGAAAAGAATCTGCCTGCCAATGCAGGAGACTCAAGGCGAGGGTTTGATCTGTGGGTAGGGAAGATCCCCTGGAGGAGGAAATGGCAACCCACTGCAGTATTCTTGCCTGGAAAATTCTATGGACAGAGGAGCCTGGCAGGCTATTGTCCATGGAGTCACAGAGTTCGACATGACTAAATACACACAGAATTAGTGAAACAGACAACAATCTTACTATAGATTTTATGCCCTCAGAATGACAGGACCACAGGCAAGGAGGTGGAAAAGCATACAGATGACATATCCAGGCCCTGAGTGTCCTCTGGATCTTGTCAAATGCAGTGCAGTTAGAACAAGTGTTACAGTGTTGGTTGGATCAAAAATGTGCATAGTCTAGAATATTGGATTTTACATGGTGATTGTAGGGAAACAGAATTTTGATAATAAGAATTTTGTAGTTATAATAAGTTTGGGGAAGATATATTTATAGCATCCAGAATTCACTGGAAGCCCAAAGGCAGGAATTCTAGGTATGAGGCTGCCCAAATTCACATAGATCTGCAGTGACACCTTTGGGACCAAAACCCCAGACATTCATGCTCCAGAGCTCATGTTTATCTCACCATACCTTGGGAACAGAGAAAATGGAGATGAAGTAAGAGGGATTTGGTGATTACAAAGTCAAAGGTGGAATTTCAAGGAACATTTTCCCTCAGGAGACACATGTAGAAGCCATTTTTCATTGAATTATGGAGGAACTGGGTAACAAACAGCCCCTCAAGCTGCTAAGATGATTAAGCAGTAGGTTAAGCCAGTTACTTGTATTGCAAAGATCTTATTTCCTGTGCAACTGACCAAAAATTGTGTGTCTTCTATAATTTCCACTCCAATATTCACCTCTTTTCTGTTCGTATGGTGGCTTGTTCCTTTTACCCAGGTTCCTGATATTTTTCATGGCCGAGAGACGGTGGGTCTGTGGCTAACATCAGTTAATGACATGCGTTTTGGTCTTTCTTTGCTCTACATTGATCCATGTTGCTCTTCAGAAATCTTTTAGTACATAAATGCTGCTTGTTAAGTGGCTTCGGTTTGGGGAGTTGGCTTTGAAAATAATTCAATTTTTTTAAGTGTCCCTTAGAAGAAAATTTTTTCCCTTGCCAGTATGTACGGAAAAGAAACAGGTCTAGTCATAGTGATACAAGCTGTGCGTTTGTGCTTTATCCCTTCTTAGGGCATCATTGCCGAGTATAACAAAATCAACGATGTGAAGGAAGATGATGACACGGAGAAGTTCAAGGAGGCCATTGTGAAGTTCCATCGGCTGTTTGGAATGCCCGAGGAAGAGAAACTCGTCAACTATTACTCTTGCAGCTACTGGAAGGGGAAGGTCCCCCGACAGGGCTGGATGTACCTCAGCATTAATCACCTTTGCTTTTATTCTTTTCTGATGGGACGGGAAGGTGAGTCCTCTAGAATTTCCGAGGGCAGTTTTTGAAAGTCTACTGAGATTTCTGCCTGTCCTGAATGTAAACCATATCCAAACATCAACAGTAGTAAATCTGCAGTTGTAAGTGATTTGTGATGACTTAACAGTCAAATTCAATCATTTTTGGCTCAGTTGCTGTAAACTACTTGATTGTGAGATAATAAAAATTGACCAAAGATATAATTCATTTAGTAGACAGGGATTTGCTGCTGCTGCTGCTAAGTCGCTTCAGTCGTGTCCGACTCTGTGCGACCCCAGAGACAGCAGCCCACCAGGCTCCCCCATCCCTGGGATTCTCCAGGCAAGAACACTGGAGTGGGTTGCCATTTCCTTTTCCAGTGCATGAAAGTGAAAAGTGAAAGTGAAGTCGCTCAGTCGTGTCCGACTCTTAGCGACCCCATGAACTGCAGCCTACCAGGCTCCTCCGTCCACGGGATTTTCCAGGCAAGAGTACTGGAGTGGGTTGCCATTGCCTTCTCCGAGACAGGGACTTAAATCTGTAATAATCATAACTCAGAATTTTTGTGGTCTAGATTTGTCTTTTGAAACTATCAAGCAGAATATTAATAAATATAAGCACATAAGCTCATAGGAGTTCTGTGAAATTAGAGGGTGGTGTTGTGAGATTCCAGTATCTTGAAAGGATTTTAAGAAGCCACATATTGACCCAGCCTTGTTCTCTGTGCTCAGCCAAGTTGGTCATCCGGTGGGTGGACATCACTCAGCTCGAGAAGAACGCCACGCTGCTTCTACCTGACGTGATCAAAGTGAGCACAAGGTCTAGCGAGCATTTCTTCTCTGTATTCCTCAACATCAATGAGACCTTCAAGTTAATGGAGCAGCTCGCCAACATCGCCATGAGGCAGCTCTTAGACAATGAGGGCTTTGAACAAGATCGATCCCTGCCCAAACTGAAAAAGAAATCTCCTAAGAAAGTGTCTGCCCTAAAACGGTAGGTGACAGAAATCTGAAGTCTTACGGTCTTTAGAAACAAGAACCCATCTGTTCACTTATGAAAGTTAACCTTTGCTGAACAGCTTCAAGGGTTCAGAACACTTCTCTGGGTATAGATCCAAAGCTGAGAAAGTCTGCCTAAAGCACTCACGGTTCAGTAAGTGCAGTAGACATGACCAGCTCCAGCACTATAGGTTGGGACCTCTTTTGATGCTGAGAGCAGAGCACCTTGAGTCCACACACGGGGAGATGGGCAGAGAAGGACCTCTCCATGGAGCTGCTCAGAGCAGGGCTCTCAAAATTGCTCAGTCAGAGTCAGTAGGATGAATATTCCTTTAGACATATTATTTCAGGCAGAGGGACAATATGATAAGGGAAACACAAGGGAAAAGCACAGAGGAAAGTAAGCTCGTCAACATTTATGGAAGGTGGCTGGGCATGGGATGAGGCTATGCTGCAGAGAAGCCCGGAAGTCTGGATGTGAGAGTGAAGGCTAGAGAGAAGGCAAGGGGAAAGTTGACGTTGTAATGTGTGATGGTATGCATGGAATCACCCCTAACTGAGATGGGGATGAGGGAAGGGAGAGCGTGTCCAAGGGCTATGAGGATTCAGTTTGGATCGCATTGAGTTGAGTTGCCTGTAGGGCGTCTAACTAGACATCAGTTCGGCGGGATAAATGGAATTGGCCATCGTTGGTGTACAGCTGGTCGTTGAAACCTGACAAGAGGTCACTGCAATGAAAACGCCTTTGGTGATTTGAGACATGTATTGATAGAGTGACAAGAAGATGGGTTACTGTGGTGGGCTGAAAGCACATGAAAAGCGAGGCAAGGGAATTAGGTCAGTACAGCCTGCTTTGTCGAGAAATTCAATGGTAAAGTAGGGGGGTTGCTCTTTTTTTAGAAAGAAAACATTTGAACAGAAGGTAGTATGAAGTAGGCAGGTGGGAAGAGTTTGTTGTTGAGGGTAGCACAAAGACAGAAGGGAGCATGGAGATAAAGCTAGAAGAAAATGAATAAATTTAAAAAGTGGCATCTTGGACTTCCCTGGTGGTCCAGTGGTTAGGACTCTATGCTTCCAATGCAGGGGATTCAGGTTCAATCCCTGGTCGGGGAATTAAGATCCCACATACGAAGCAAAGCGACAAAGGAAAAAAAAAAAAAGGATCTCACAGCATGCAGAAGGATGCTTGTGTGTGCTGATAGCACTCCCTTTGAAACAGGTAAAAGTAGAAAGAGAAGGTGAGGTTGCAGGTAGTTTTAGAGATAGACGGGAGGAAATTGGAGGGCCTGTCTTTGCCTTGTGAAACCATAAACTGGATCATCAGGGGCTGAAGTGGCCTAAAAGCTTGAGCAAAGATGTTTAAACGATGAACAGGAGGAAGGAACTCATCAGAGAAAAGATCATCGTCACTGGAGGACCCAGCTGGGCTTAGACATCCTGGTTGTCCAGGAGGTGGGCTGTTCCTGTGTTTCAGGCAGTTTTATTGTTTATTCAAGGTGACCACTGACTGCCTGCAGAGTCATGTGGCTTATGTGCATCCTCATTAGGTCATTCTTAAAAGATAAGGCCCCGAGAGTGGCTGCGGATGAGTCTAAATGTCATCATCTCTTCAGAAATTATTGTATTCTTTTGGAAAGAATTATTTCCTGTCTAGCCCTTGTTTTCCTAAGATCCTCTGACATTTACAGATACTGATTGTAAAATGACCACACAGGGAACCTAAATATATTAAAATGATTTCATTATGCTTTTGGGTCATCATTGGAGTTAACTCCCGCAGAAAGCCAAGAAGGTAGAAATAATTCTGACAAGGTGGAAGGGAAAGATGGGCCGGGAAATCTCTGTTGCTGCATCATTGAGAGGTACTCAAACTTTTCTTTTGTGGAGAGAGTTATTACTATTGTTTTCCAGCGATCTGGACGCCAGGGCCAAGAGTGAGAGGTACCGTGCACTCTTCCGGCTCCCCAAAGATGAAAAATTAGATGGCCACACAGACTGCACCCTCTGGACTCCGTTCAACAAAATGCACATTTTGGGGCAGATGTTTGTGTCTACGAACTATATCTGCTTCACCAGCAAGGAGGAGAACCTGTGTAGCCTCATTATCCCACTGCGAGAGGTACGTGGCAGGTGGCAATGGGTGTTTTAAGTTTTGTTGGTAATCTTTTTCTGGGTATCTTACCGTCACTGAGTTGGCTTTTAACCATGGGTGAGCGTTCCTAATTCTTTGGTGGCATCTGCCCCTCTTTTTTGTGTTGGCATTGCCCTGAATGACCATGGGACCTGCGAGGTTTCTTCTTCCAGAAGCAGACTGGTGTTTATTCTTGTTCAGGTAAGGTGAGATCAACAGAGCAGGAGATGACTGTCATTGAAAAGATGCTTGTTATACTCATGGATCCCATGAGGGGGCGCACGCCATGCTAGAGGGCCCACAGGGGGAAAGCACCCGGTGGGTCAGCAGACAGAGGAGCAGGGAAGGATGTGGACTGGAGTCTTGATTGTGATTTCCATGGGAAGAAACAGGTGAGACAGGATAAGCAAGCTTGGGATTGGCAAGTTGAAAAATTCCAGCAGGCTCTAGGGCAGAGGCCCTGTCCCTAATTGTCTGGTTCCTGGCCCTGGGGTGACGAGGGCAAGATGAATAGGGGCCCTGAGTGTGAGAGCAGGTGAAGGAGGTCCTTGGGGTTTGGATAGATTGGTTTGCTTGTGAAAGGCCTTCTCACAGGTGGGTCCTTTACCCTCTCCAGGAGTCACTTAACTCTGGGTCAACAAGGCCTGGAGATGTGAAAACATCAAATAGAGAAACTAGAAAGTGTAGTTACTGCTCCTGGCCCACAGCCTGAGCATCTTGATCTTTAGAGAGTGGTCTAGGTTGTGAATCAGAAAGTCAAGATCTGTCTAGTTTGTTGGTTCCCTCTATTAGAACCAGCGGGACCACTGGCCACCATGGCCAGATCTGTATCTCTGCAAATTTTGGAGTCCTGTACTTTAATTAAGTTCCAGGCTGATGCCCATGGACAGTGAAGACTGAGGAACATTATTATTGTACCTGGGTTGGAGGTGGGTTCTCTTGTGTCTTCACAGTGATAGGTTGTTCTGGTACTTGTGGAGAAGCCTTGCTGTTGGGGGTTGAGAAGAAATTCCAGGTTACGATGTCCAGGGCTGGCAGATCCGCAGTTTCTAACCTGGCTGCTTTCAACCTACTTTGGTCCTTTCCTAGAAATGAAGATGCTTAGAAGCTTTGGCTATTTAATCAAGGTTGAGTCTTTGTTAAGATTTCCTGTGGTAAAGGATTCAAGTTTCTCTTTGCCTTACTTTCTTTTTTTTTTTTTTTAAATCATTTATGTAAGCAAATTTTATTGCTTTATTTTTTTCTTGTTTGCATCATTATCACAGAAAATTATTAAAATACAGACAAATAGGAAGAAAACAAAAACTCCCTCCAGTCCCACTATTCAAAAATGACCACTGTGAACATCCTGCTATGTAGTTGTTCAGGCTTTCTATGCATTGCTGTGTATATGTCATTTATATTATTTAGGTTTAAGAAATAATGAATTTTATTTTTTGCCTATTTCTCTTAACAGTAAGTGTGCACTAAACTTATTTTCATATCATAAAATATTCTTGTATAACTTTTAATGACTGTGTATTATTTCATTACTGGATATGTATAATTTATTTCTTCTTCTTATTTAGATTACCTTTGGTTGGACCTTTGCATTATTTTTGTTTGTTTGTTTCCTCCCAAACATATGTATAATTTTCCTTAAATTATAAATTCCTAGAAGTTTAATTGGTGGATTAAAATGAATACAAAGTGTTAGGCAATGGAAAAATCTAGTTTTCTTTCTTACAGGGTGAGCTCATTGGTATTATAACACATTTGGAGACTAGGAATTATTGGAGGTGAATTCTGAGATGGATGGTTGATCGGTACTTACAACTGGCTCTGAAATGCATCTCATGACTTTTTCCAACAAACTTACCCTCTTTATCTTAGGGAGTTACTAAACTCTGTATGTGTGTGTGTGTGTGTGTGTGTGGTAGTTGACATCATCTACTAGTTTCAGGTTAATATAGTAGTGATTTGATATTTGTATATATTATATAATGATCACTATGATAAGTCCAGTTAACATCTATCACCATTCATAGTATGCTATTAAAGTTTGCTATTAAAAATGTCCTTCATCAAGTACTACCTGAACAAAATAGAGCAGAGTGACCTGGACCCACTAGGGAAACCCATCCTGACAGTAAGAATATACTGAGTGTATCATTTATAAATCTGAGTGAGTCATCACTTTGTTTATCCAAAGGTAACTGAGGAACAGAGCGGCTGGAGGCTGCCATCCCACATCAGCTCTCCTGCTCCCCTCCTCTGGGTTCAGTTAAGGGGCTCTGTGTACATTTCAGTGTGATCTACAATAGGATCGTGAGAGCTTGGCGGAGTTAGGAGATTGATGGTTAATACCCTCAGCCCATCTTGTGCTTCCTAGTTTTCCCTAACAAGTAGTAGGGGAAGATAATTCAGGCATATTTCAGGATAAGTCAGAAGGGGGAGGATAGTATGGGTGGCATTTAGAAGTAAAGTGTGTTGTGGTTGGAGGGTGCAGCTTGAAAGAAACCCCCAGTGAGACAGCATTGCCCTTTCTTTACCCCAGTGAATCACTGAGATATATTAATGGTAAATCCTAAACCTCAACTAATGGAAGAAGCAAAGCACTTGCGTTTATTCCTACCCTAGGTTATATAATGACAAAAATGCACTAGGGCAGGGCTCCCACCCTCCATCCGGGTCTGTTTGAGCAGAGAGTGATCTCTCCATGAACTGAGTTAAGCTGATCGATCAGTAGGGGCCTCAAGGAACCTTGCATTCTCCTTGGAACAGCTCCTTTTAGAATTGTGAAAACTCGGGGTTGCTATTGTGTTTAATTTTTTATAAATAAGTGGAAATATTGACTGGAGATTGTTAATATACATTCTGCATGCAGACTTAAGGTAGAGTAAATAGACACATGTTAAATGTTTGCACAGAATCATGTTGCTGTAGATTTTAAAGAAAAGTCTGAACTAGCAGCAAGAGGATAAAATGATGAGAGTCCTCATTAGGATTTCTAGATGCAGTCTCTCTTCTTTTTTTTTCAATTATAAATTACCTTGTTAAATGTTCCATATGAAATACTAAGATTTGATTAAATTCAAGCTATCTTACAATCGTAGTTGGTGATGAAAATGTGTCTCATTATTGTGTAGAACATTCCGGTGGAGCTATTACCCTTTCCTGGAGGCGCAGAGTTTCAGGGGTAGAATTCTACTAGAACTCATTTGTCAGTGAAAAATACATGCTAACCTGTGGGACGCTTCCTAGGGTTTCTGTAGGCGCTTTCTCGCTGTTGCTTCATGATCCTGGTAGATACTGGACTTCTTGCTTGATTTCCTCACGAGCACATAGAATCTATGTTTTAGGTGCAGAACTTGAACCTTTCATCCTCTTGGCATCTGCAATTAATTGCAGATGCCTGGTGACTAAAAGAATCATAAACAATCTATTGGGAGAAAAGGATTTTTTTTTTCAGTCTTTTAAAATAAGCATTGTTTAATCTATGTCTGAAGTATCATGGGAAAATCCTTTTCATGATAAAGAAGTTGGTTTCCACCTCTCCCTGCCAATTTCTCTAGCTTCTTTAGCATTGGAGGGAAAAACTCTTAGGTACAACTCTAGGTATCTCAGAATATTCCTTTAAAAATGTATGAATATATATCTAACTTGTACATGTTTATAAAAGCTGAGAACAGAACTCAGGTCCTGCAGTTTTCCCCTTTATGGACCCCAGTAATACCTGTTTTGCACCTGTGACCATGCAACTTTTTAGGCAATTCCAGTAGGTTACTTAGCCTTGAAAGGGAGAGAGGTTTTTAAAGTTCTGCTCAGAGGAGATGTCTTTCACCTGAAAATGCTGATGAAGAGGTTGAAGTTGAACCTGTCTAGACTGCTTACATGTGGAAATGAAGACGGGAAAGAAACTAAACTCTTAAGTACACAGTCAGCGCCGCTGCAAATAAACCATTTATCTAGAGCTGGCCTTGAGATTTTTCTTCCTAATGTGCTAAAGAATTGTAATCCATTTATCTTAGTTTCCAGTTGATGAAAATCCTTTTATAAACCAGCAAATATATGCCATCATTTCAAAGCTGAAGCACATGCCCCCTGTTTCTACGTTTCTCCTGATGCGGTACTTACTTTGCTACACACACTAGTACGCACAAATGCACGCACACACACACACACACACACACACACACACACACACACACAGTCAACCCGTGCAGATAGGGTTGCAGTTAAGCTGTTTACATCATGTCTGCTCAGAATCAAGCCTTTAAAACTTTGAAGTGGTAAGAGGTGAGGAATGCAAAGCCCTGGGGTCTAAACCAGACGTTTGAAGGATTGGTGGTGTTTTAAAAGCCATATCCACATTAAGCTAATAAAAGGACCCAGTATCATGGGTTGTTTCTCTCTCTTACAGATGAAGCACCAGCTAAGAGTCCTCCCTCTTAAAGTTCCATGAAATTTTAATGAAAGTCAAGGAATTCCTTCACAACAAGGTTTCCCAACCTTGGCGCTGTTTACATCTTGGGCCTTACTGTACTGGGGGGTGGGCTGACTTGGGTCCTGTGCACTGCAGAATGTTTAGCATCATCCTTGACTTCCACCTGTGAGATGCCCTTGGTACCCTCCACTTGGGACTACCAGAAGTGCCTCTAGATGTTGCCAGATGTCTCCTGGGGCTGGGATGGGGACTCACTCGATTTATAACTACCAGCAAGATAATTCCGGTTCCAGTTTCATTTGTTCTGAGCTGTTTTCTTTTACTGGGACACCATTCAAGAATCTCAGCTTGCCTCAATAAAATACGGAGGTTCCTGCCGAGGTTGAAAAGCATGGTCTTCTTTCTTCAGTGCTCAGCATCTTCAGTGCTCAGAGGTTGCTGCTGGGTGATCCCTGGGAAGTAATGCTCTTGGTGGCCTGTTTTCTTTTCAGGTGACGATTGTAGAGAAGGCAGACAGCTCCAGCGTGCTCCCCAGTCCCCTGTCCATCAGCACCAGGAACAGGATGACCTTTCTCTTTGCCAACTTGAAGGATAGAGACTTTCTGGTGCAGAGGATCTCTGACTTCCTGCAGCAGACGACCTCCAAAATATACTCAGACAAGGAATTCGCAGGAAGTTACAACAGTTCGGATGATGAGGTCAGTGGAAGGCACCTGGGGGATTCGTTCATCCTATTTCTCTTCCCTGGGGAGTGTTCACTTCCTGGTCTGTTTTGTTTGATCTTGAAGCTTTGCAGCTGTGCTGAGATGAACCAACTACTCTGATGTCCAGAGCAGACATCTCATTTAAATCTCATGGTGTTTGTATTTAGGATCATAGAATTGGACATCTAGTCTCACCCTCTTCTTACACCATTGAAGGTGTTATGAAGTGATTTGTCCTGATTACATAGCAGGTGACTCTGGTCTAAGTGACTCTGTTGGGAATTATACAGAGGTCACTCAGTAAAAGTCTCAAACCTGAAATACAACATTATTAGGATGATTTTATTATGATACAATACGAATTGTATCCCTATTGAATTAGGCTCTGAATCCACATCCAGAGAAACTGGGCCCTGAAAGATACATGATTAGCTCAAGTGATAGAATGACTTGCAGCGAAAATATGTTGTAAAGCTGGTGAGCTCCTGTTTACCTGCTCCAAGCTTCTGTGGGCACTTTTGAGGCACCAGAAACTAGATAGGAGGCCAGGGAGGCGGTCCCATCAGCAGTTGACTCAACCACGCCACGCTTTGCATGCATACTAATCAGAGAGATAAATGTCCAACCAGTTTGTTGTAAAAATGAATCTAAAATACAGAGGAGGCATTTCCCTGGTGATCCAGTGGTTAAGACTCCGTGCCTCCAATGAAGGGGATGCAGGTTCGATCCCTGATTGGGAAACTTCATGCTATGGGGCACAGCCAAAAAATAAAATACAGAGGAAACCTATTGGTAACATCGAAGCTCTGTGGCCCATGATCCCATCTAATTCTCACCAAAATGCTGGCTTGCTGACTTCCTCCTGCTACATCACCTAGCAAGACACCTCTTGGGAACCATGGTGAGGCTATTAGTGTCTGTCCAGAGGACAGTCAGGTGGTTTGGTGGTAAAGAACCTGCCGCCAATGCAGGAGACACAGGAGACATGGGGTTTGGTCCCTGGGTTGGGAAAATGACAACCCACTCCAGTGTTCTTGCCTGGAGAATCCCTTGGACAGAGGAGCCTGGCGGGCTACAGTCCATGGGGTCTCCAAGAGTCAGACACGACTGAGCACAGAAAGGCGGAGGAGAGGATGTTGAAGAAGTAGATTCTGCAGCTCAAACCGTCCCTGCCTCGTGTTGCTCTCTGCATTGGCAGGTGTATTCTCGGCCCAGCAGCCTCGTTTCCTCCAGTCCCCAGAGGAGCACCAGCTCCGATGCCGATGGCGAGCGCCAGTTCAACCTCAACGGCAACAGTGTCCCCACGGCCACACAGACCCTGATGACCATGTATCGGCGGCGGTCTCCCGAGGAGTTCAACCCGAAATTGGTGAGTGCTGCCTCCTCTTGCCCGGAACTTTCTGTATTAGAACAGGAATGTTTTTTAAAAATCTTTTAAAATAAACTCATCAATACGTCACTGGACAGTTTCCTGCAAGGGAAGGATTTTTTTTTAAAATACAAAGGACATATAAATATAACATACAATGACATTTGTATGTCATCGGGTTTCAGAGTGGCTTCATTGTGAAAGGAGACAGGTCATATATTTCTATATGCAGGTGACATTTTTCATTTTTGTTTTTTAACCGTTGTTTAAGTAACCAACAAGTAAGTACATAATGTCTCAGGCCACATTTAGCAAACATCCACTCTGTTTCACTTGGAGGGGTAGACATAAAGCCGTAAGTAACATTTGCATTCTCCTGACCCATCTCAGGTAAATGGCATTCTGACTCTGGGCCAGAAAGTTTCATGGCAGATCCACAGTCTCTGATATATGAGTCAGGTCACAGAAGGTCTTCAGAAAATCTGAGTTCTTTGTTCTCATGAATTCTGTCCAGAACTTACCAGCTCCATTCTCCAGGGAAGATGTTCTGACTTTCCGTCAAACTTGTCCTTACCATTCTCGAAGTACTTTGGGTGTAATGATGCTACATCATCCCTTTCAGGCCAAAGAGTTTTTGAAAGAGCAGGCCTGGAAGATTCACTTTGCGGAGTATGGGCAAGGGATCTGCATGTACCGCACAGAAAAGACCCGGGAGCTGGTGCTGAAGGGTGTCCCTGAGAGCATGCGTGGGGAGCTCTGGCTGCTGCTGTCAGGTATGGCGGGGCTGGAGTGGGAGCACCCCTCCAGAGTGTGGGGAGCCCCGGGGCTGCTCTCAGCCTTCCATCATGCCTCAGGGCTATTTCAAGTATGTAACCCCCACCTCAGCCCAGGGGTCTAATCTCTAATCAGTGAAGTACAAATCAATTTACCTTCTCATTACATATGTGTGTGTCTGTACATATGCATGTGTGCTGAGTCGCTTCAGTCGTGTCTGACTCTTTGCAACCTCATGGACTGTAGCCCACCAGGCTCCTCTGTCCACGGGATTCTCCAGGCAGGAATACTGGAGTGGGTTGCCACTTCCTACTCCAGGGGATCTTCTGGACCCAGAGATCAAAGCCGAGTCTCCTGTATTGGCAGGTGGATTCTTAAAACACTATGCCATCTGGGAAGCCCATGTGTATATATACACATATTTAACCTATAAGTACCTATTTAATTATATAATATGTGCATGTATGTGTGTTTTTTTATATGTACATATTTGTATATATGTATATGTGTACATAAACCTTATACTTGCATAAATTGCATTTAACTAGATTTATAGTTAAGTGCTTGCACCCAGGGTTTGTCTGTTTTTAAGAATCATAGCATGCAGCTATGTCACAGCATGCAGCTATGTCACAGCAGTGGTTCTTGCCCACCTCTGCGTCCTCCCACGCCGCACTGAGGAGCTCCCCTCCACAGCAGTGGCCCCTCACTGCCAGGAACATGCTCCCTGCCCCCTGCAGTTCTGAAAATCCCTCTTCATCCTTCCTCCTACTCTTCAGTGTGGCTCTTTGTCAGCCCTTCATAATTTCAGTTTTTAAACTTGTTTTGAGAGACAACGCCTCCTTTTTCACGTGAAATCATAAGGAAAACCCTGATAAAATGCAAGCAAGGCTGCTTGGTTGGAGAACTGAGACGGCTTCAGCTTCAGCTTGACTCTCTCTGCCCACTTCTCTGTTCTTGTTGAGCAGCCCCTTTGGGTTGTCTGTGGAAGTTCCTTGGAACACAGTTTCTAGGTTGGAAGCCTCTACCTTTAGGGAGGGTTTTTTGTTTGTGTGTGTGTAGGGAGGTTTGTAGGGAGGTTTTTAAAAAATGCATTATTTTTTTTATTGAAGCATAGTTTAACAGTACTGTTAGTTTCAGGCATACAGCATAACCATCCAGTTGTCTTTTTTTCTGATTATTTTGCCTTATGGGTTATTACAAGACATTGACTATAATGCCCTGTGCTATACAGTAAATCCTTGCTGTTTAACCTGTTGTATGACTAGCAGTTTGTATCTGTTAATCCCATTCTGTAATTTGTCCCTCTCCCATCCTCTTCCCCACTTTGGCAACCATGAGTTTGTTGTCCGTGTCTGTGAGCCTGTTTCTGTTCTGTATCTAGGGTCATTTGTACTCTTGTTTGGGCTTCACATATAAGTGATATCATAGAGTGTGTGTGTGTGAGAGAGAGAGAGAGATAATCACTCAGTCATGTTCGACTCTCCGCGATCCCATGGACTGTAGCTCAGCAGGCTCCTCCATCCATGGGACTCTCCAGGCAAGAATACTGGAGTGGGTAGCCATTCGCTTCTCCAGGGGATCATAGCGAACAGGGGAGTTTTTAAGCCTCCGGCTTCCAGTGGAGCGGGAAGAGGGCGGGGCCGGGAGTGCAGTTACCGCCGGCTGTGGCTGCGACACGCAGGTCCTCACAGGAGGAACGTGAAGGCGCCGGGTCAGGCAGCCAAGGCCGGGGCTCCCGCTTCTGATGCTGGGTCCGTTCCGTGTTTCCCAGGTGCCATCAACGAGAAGGCCACTCACCCCGGCTACTATGAGGACCTCGTGGAGAAGTCCATGGGGAAGTACAACCTCGCCACGGAGGAGATTGAGAGGGACCTGCACCGCTCCCTTCCAGAACACCCAGCTTTCCAGAACGAAATGGGCATCGCGGCTCTGAGGAGAGTCTTGACAGCTTATGCTTTTCGAAATCCTAACATAGGGTATTGCCAGGTGAATGTCCCAGATGGGTAAGACTTTAAAAAAAAAAAAAAATGTGTTCTGCCAGCCGGTAAGTAATAAGAAAGGCTTTATGGGGGACTTCCCTGGTGGGTCCAGCGGCTAACATTCCACACTCCCAGGGGGCCCGGGTTCGATCCCTGATTAGGGAACTAGATCCTGTATGCTGTCGCTAAGACCCGGTGCAGCCAAATAAATAAATATTTCTTTAAAAAGAAGAAAGGCTTTATGGTTAAGAGAACAATTACTGTACCAGGGTCTCTCGACCTTGGTACTGTTGGCATTGTGGACTGAATAATTCTTTGTGTGGGGCTGTCCTGTGCTTTGGGGAATGTTATTAAGCAGTAACATTCCTGCTTAATAACATGTTTAATAGCATCTTCTCAGGAAATGCCAGTGCTCCTCACTTGTGACAACTAAATGTTTTTAGACCTTGTCAGATGTCCTCAGGGAAGCATGCTCTCCCAGAGCAGAGAAATACTGCACTGAGCAGAGGAGCCAAGGGATAAGAGTGCCCTTTCTGGATCTACCACCGTCTGGTGGCCTGGCTGGTCACTAACTGGTCACGAGCATATCTGGGCACCAAGCCTTTAATTCTGCATTCTGGGTTCCCCAGTGCTCCTACCCTTTGCAACTCCTAAGCAATTAATTTCCTTGAGAATGTAGCTCTTATATGCTATGGCTATATTTTAAGGCCCACTAAAATAAATGTGTAATTCAGTATTAAAAAATGTTGCCCATATACCAACCACAATGATTGCTTGTATATGTTAGTATGGATAGCACAATTTGGAAAGCTCTAAGATAGTGTCTTTAGATTGAAAGGCTACATATGTACCCAGAGAGACCTTCTTTGACCATCTAGTTGAAACCTAAAGCAGGCTTACTTCCTCAAAACCTGTATACCGTGCGTGCACATGCACACACACACACACACATCACAGGTCTCCCTGTACATTTTATCTTTTTGAGAGCAGTTAATTTAAAATATACCTCCAAATTGATTAATCAACTTTTACATCTCTTTTATCTCTCTGACCCCTGGATTTATGCCCTGTGAGATTTTTCACCACTGTGCCCCCTCCTTTTCCCCAATACTTAGTCCAGAGCCTGTTACCAAGTAGAACCTCAAAAGAAACTTACCTTGACTGAATGACAAAGAAACCAGCCATGACCATGATCATGTAGTAGGCAGGTTAATTCTCAAGTGGAATTTTAATGATTTCTATAAAGAAGTTTATATTTAAAAATTTATATAAAAATTTTTTATTTCTATAAAAAATTTAAATGATTTCTATAAAATCTTCTTTAAAGATTTCAATAGACTTGGGAACCTATTGAGTCAGGCTTACAAGGAAGAGCCTATTAGACCAAAATTCCTTTTTTGACATTTATATTGTAGGAATCTGATGAACACTTACTTACCGGTTTCTCCAGGATCAAAAGAAATACAGGAGGGAGCTGGCTTCTAATATAATAGAGTTCATATTTATCTTTTGATCTTCTCCTTTTTAATTAAGAGGACTATTAAAGTAGTTGAGCCTGGAGTGCTTATGAGTTAGCTGATAATATCTTTTAATAAAGTAGGTTACTTTAGAATTAAACCCCTGTTACTTATCACTACCATCCTTATCCAGATGAAAATAATGGGCGAGGACTCCAACTTTAAAAGGTTTCATTGTTCCCTGAAGAGCGCCCCAAGCCATGCGTACCCGGTGATAGAAACAATTACAGAAGATTAAAAGGGAAATATTCACCTCACCGGATTAAGGATTACAAACACTGAGACTAATAGGTTGAAAGCTTTGTCAAATAGGCTTTGGACATAGTTTTTGAATGAAGATCTGTGGTCATGGGGAGCTCAGCCCTTGGTGCATATTGGTGTTCACGGAGTCCTTAACAGTTAACAGGCAAACACACACACACACACACACACACACACACAAAACAACAAACAAAAGCAAAACACTTAGCAGGCTGAAGTTCTAAGGGTTTTTACATTTTTTAAAAGTTGTAAACAAAACAAAACTCAGAAGAATGTGTGTATGTAAAGCCTTTACACATTTATCATCTGTTCGTTTGTGGAAAAAGTCTGCTGGCTCCTTTGGGACTAACTCAGTCGTTTCTCAGGTTAACAAAGTTGCTCATATGTTAAAATGTGTCTGATGTATTTTAAATGTATCTGATGACATCTTCTTTCATCCCTTTAGGCCATGAACATTGTCACATCGGTGCTGCTGCTTTATGCCAAAGAGGAGGAAGCTTTCTGGCTGCTGGTGGCTTTGTGTGAACGCATGCTCCCTGATTACTACAACACCAGAGTGGTTGGTACGTGAGGATGCAATTAATTTATAACCCTTATCTCATCAGGAAAATGTTTCTAGAACCAGGAAATCATCTGTAATCCCATTTTCAGTCAGTATTAGCCAAAAGAGTGTCAGACAACTCCAGTTTCCCAAAATGGGAATGAGAGGGCTTGAATCAATATAGATTGTACACAAAGGAGCACCGTGGAGCTTCGGCCCATGGAAAGAATATACGTCTCACTGTTTTAGAAAACACTCAATGTGGGTGTCTGTGGCATGTGAGAGCTACACCAGGCACACAGATCCCCAGTCCCCAAAGGTTTAATAGTGCTTTCATGAAGAGCTTGGAATCTGTGGAAAGCAGAAGGATTCAAAAAAGGAGTGGGCAGAATAGCATATAAAAATACATTCAGAGCTCAGTTTCTAAGGTATTTTTCAGAACTGGTTTCATTGCAAAGCAAGCAGCGATGGTGAGCATTTAAATAAATTATTGGTGTCTCTCCATATAATCCCCTCCAGTGTTAGACATTCATTTTAGCAAGACAAGCTTTTCATTGCTAGTATAGCAAAAGGTGTACTTTATGCTCTCCTCTTATGTTCTGTCTTCATTTCTAAACTTTTGCACAGTAACTTGATTCATTGGAAGTACTCTCTAGAAACATCAGGGAGTTGATCATGAATGTGTACAGCTGGAATGCTTATACTTTGGGGGTGGGGGGGAACCAAACAGTTATTTAAAGAAACAATTCCTAAATGGGGACCAAGCATCCAGAAGAGTGATTTTTTTTTTTAAGAGTTTGCCAATAAATGAACCTACTTAGATGTATATTTCATGCCTAGCCAAACATCATGTTGCCAGCAAAATAATTGTGTGTCAGGAAAATCTTGTAAGTTGACCTTCTCCACAGCTCTTAGAGGTGTGATGTTATTGCTCTTTTATGATCAAGAAGCAGGGGAGGAAGGCCCCAGGAAGAGAAGATGCAGTCAGAACTCATCTGGTGACTTGGCTGTGCTGATACCTTCTTCTAGTAACCTAGTGATTAGAGTTCTGTCTCAGTAGCAGTTGTCAACTGGCTTATTTTCGCCAAGCTATTGTCTTGGGTTCACTTGTGAGAAGGTGCTGTTGGTTAACGCATGACCTTTTGCGTCCGCCCCGCTGCAGGTGCGCTGGTGGACCAGGGTGTCTTCGAGGAGCTAGCCCGGGACTACGTCCCGCAGCTGTACGACTGCATGCAGGACCTGGGCGTGATCTCCACCATCTCCCTGTCCTGGTTCCTCACCCTTTTTCTCAGCGTGATGCCCTTTGAGAGCGCAGTGGTGGTTGTTGACTGTTTCTTCTATGAAGGAATCAAAGTGATATTCCAGTTGGCCCTAGCTGTGCTCGATGCAAACGTAGACAAGCTTTTGAACTGCAAGGACGATGGGGAGGCTATGACCGTTTTGGGAAGGTATTTCTCACCTGGAAAACTACCCCTGGGCTTTCTTATCTGTACCTTCCATCTGCCTTTCTCCTTGGTTCTGTGAGTCTTATATGCCCTGATGGTTATCATAGGGCCCACTTCTCTGTGTGATTGAGGATTTTTTTTTTATTATTCTTCTTTGTCTTTGGAAGTAAAGACGATTAACTATACTTCAGTTTAAAAATAATAATAAAATTTTAAAAAGAAGTGAAGGGATTTTCATTCACTCTTAAGGAAATTCTAGCCTTCTGATACGCAGAGTTTGCAGAAAATAGGTGGACAGCTGTAAAGGGAGAATTCTGGATTTGCCTCCCAGTGACTCTGGATTCCTTTCTTCTTCAGGTATTTGGACAGCGTGACCAATAAAGACAGCACGCTGCCCCCCATCCCTCACCTCCACTCCCTGCTCAGTGATGATGTGGAGCCCTATCCTGAGGTTGACATTTTCAGACTCATCAGAACTTCCTATGAGGTAGGTCTGCCTGGGCTCACAACACTCTGCGTGCTCAGAGGGCCTCCGCTGGATGTGTGCCACACGCTTCCATTGCTAACCCAGGGTGTCCCAGCTTCCCTCCTGGTTCTGAGAACTGGTTGTCGAAGCAAGCAGCTTCCCACCAGCTGACAGCTTCGAGCTCCAGAGAGGGCCACCGAATGAATGGGCCAAACACCACGGAGCAGTTGCGTGACCTGCTCAGGCCTCCGGCTCTTGGCTTTGCCCACCTCGTAGGCTGATCAAGTAGCAGCTCGATTTCAGCTCTGGGTGGGTTAAGGAGGGGCTGTTGAAAGCAGACATGGGGGGGGAGGAGCCAAGATGGCGGAGGAGTAGGACGGGGAGAACACTTTCTCCCCCACAAATTCATCAAAAGAGCATTTAAACATCGAGTAAATTCCACAAAACAACTTCCGAATGCCGGCAGAGGACATCAGGCACCCAGAAAAGCAGCCCAACTCTTCGAAAGGAGGTAGGGAAAAAATATAAAAGACAAAAAAAGAGACAAAAGAGGGAGGGACGGAGTTCCGTCCCGGGAAGGGAGTCTTAAAAAGAGAGAAGTTTCCAAACACCAGGAAACCCTCTCACTGCCGAATCTGTGCCGAGCTTTGGAAGCACAGAGGGCAACATAAAAGGGAGGGGAAAAAAAAAAATAAACAATTAAAAATCGCGGATTGTGAGCCCTACGGGAACTCCCCTAGCGGAGAAGCAGCGCAGATGCCTGCACAAGGCATTAGCAAGCGGGGGCTGGGCAGGGAAGTGCGGCACGGGCTGTGTCCCTTAGAGTAAGAATCGGGCCGAATGTCCTGAGCGCTATCTGAGCGAAATAATTTGGGCTAGCAAACCAGACTGTGGGATATCTACCACGCGAAAAGCCAGCCCTAACCTAAGACACCGCCAGGCCCGCGCACAGAACAAAGGACTGAACAGAGATAGCCGGCTGCAGACCTCCCCCTCCGGTGACAGGCAACCAGAGCCGGAAGGGGGCAATCGCAGCCCCAGAGAGACACTATCTATAAAACTGTAAGCAGGCTTCTTTGCTAACTAAAACTTCTTGGGGGTCTGGACGGTCAACATCTGCCTGAGAAGGTGCGCCGGTTTTACACCCAGATAACCGAGTGGCGGGGAGGCGATAAGTCGCAGCATTGGCGCCCGCCAAGCACCTCATCGCCTGAGCTGCTCGACCTGGGAAGAACACAAAACGCAGGCCCAACCGAGTCTGCGCCTCTGAGGACTACCCGAGTGCCTGAACCTGAGCGGCTTGGACCTGGGAGCTCAGTCCAGGGCCGGCCTCTGATTGTTCCTGGCGGAACAACCTAGAGCCCAAGCAGTGTGGGCAGGGAGGTTACACGCGCCGTGAGCGGGGGCAGACCCAGTGTGGCTGAGGCACTTCGAGCGCACGCCAGTGTTATCTGTTTGCAGCATCCCTCCCTCCCTCCCCACAGCGCGGCTGAACAAGTGAGCCTAAATTAAAAAAAAAAAAAAAAAAAAAAATAGGGTCCTACACCGTCCCCTTTGTGTCAGGGCGGGAACCAGACACTGAAGAGACCAGCAAACAGAAGAAGCTCTAACAGAGGGAAACGCCTTGGAAGCTACAGGCCATAGATTAAAACCCTGTGGTTACTACGGATTACATAGGAAGGGGCCTATAGATCTTGAGAAATATAAGTCGGACTAAGGAACTGCCAAAAATGAACTGAACCCACAATACTCACAACAAAACCAGAGAAAGACCTAGATATATTTTTACTATTTTTACGATCAATCTTTCTTTCTTTCTTTTTTTTTTAATTAAAAAAAATTTTTTTAAGTCCTCTATTGTCCTTTAATTTTCACTTTTATAACTATTACTTTGCAAAAAAAAAAAAAAGACCCTATTTTTTTTTTTTTTTTTTCTTTTCTTCTTCAGCAAACTTCATATATATATTTTATAATTTTTTGACCGTGGTTTTTTTTTTTTTTTCTTTTTTCTTTTTCTTCTTTTCTTTAACATTGCATTTTTGAAATTCCAAACTCTACTCTAGATTTTTAATTTTAGCCTTTTGATATATGTTATCAATTTTGTACCTATAGTTTTTTTCATAATTGCTGTGACTTTTTTTTTTCCTCTGTTTCTTTCTCTTCTTCTTTTATATAACATCGTATATCTGCAATTCCAAACTCTACTCAAGATTTTTAATTTATGCTTTTTGGTATTTGATATCAATTTTGTACCTGGATTTTCTTTATAATTTTTGCGACATTGTTTTTGTTGGTTTGTTTGTTTTCTCTCTTTATTTTTCTTCTTCTTCTTCTTTTTTTTTTTTTTTTTTTTAACGTTGTATTTTTGAAATTCCAAACTCTACTCTGGATTTTTAATTTTTGCTGTCTGGTATTAGTTATCAATTTTGTACCTGTAGTTTCTTTATTACTTTCACGACCTTGTTTGTTTTTCTTTGTTCGTTTTTTCTCTCTTTCTTTTCCTTCTCCTTTTCATTAACATCGCATTTTTGAAATTCCAAACTCTACTCTAATTTCTAATTTTTGTATTTATGTATTTGTTACCAATTTTGTACCTTTAAGAACCCAATCTTCAGGACCCATTTTTCACTAGTGTACGAGATTACTGGCTTGACTGCTCTCTCTCCCTTTGGACTCTCCTTTTTCTCCACCAGGTCACCTGTATCTCCTCCCTAACCCCTCTCTACTCTACCCAACTCTGTGAATTTCTGTGTGTTCCAGACGGTGGAGAACACTTAAGGAACTGATTACTGGCTGGATCTGTCTCCCGCCTTTTCATTTCCCCCTTTTATCCTTCTGGCCACCTCTGTCTCCTGCCTCCTTCTTCTCTTCCCTGTATAACTCCGTGAACATCTCTGAGTGGTCCAGTTGTGGAGTGCACATAAGGAAGTGACTACTGGCTAGCCCACTCTCTCCACTATTGATTCCACCTCATCTCATTTGGGTCACCTCTAACTCCCTCCTCCCTCTTCTCTTCTCCATGTAACGCTGTGAACCTCTCTGAGTAACCCTCACAGTAGAGAAACTTTTCATCTTTAACGTAGATGTTTTATCAGTGGTGCTGTATAGAAGGAGAAGTTTTGAAACTACTGTAAAATTAAGACCGATAACTGGAAGTAGGAGGCTTAAGTCCAATCCCTGACTCCAGGGAACTCCTGACTCCAAGGAACATTAATTGACAGGAGCTCATCAAACGCCTCCATACCGACACTGAAACCAAGCACCACACAAGGGCCAACAAGTTCCAGGGAAAGACATAACAAGCAAATTCTCCAGCAACAAAGGAACACAGCCCTGAGCTTCAAGATACAGGCTGCCCAAAGTCACCCCAAAACCATAGACATCTCATAACTCATTACTGGACATTTCATTACACTCCAGAGAGAAGAAATACAGCTCCATCCACCAGAACATCGACACAAGCTTCCCTAACCAGGAAACCTTGACAAGCCACCTGTACAAACCCACACACAGCGAGGAAACGCCACAATAAAGAGAACTCCACAAACTGCCAGAATACAGAAAGGACACCCCAAACTCAGCAATTTAAACAAGATGAAGAGACAGAGGAATAGCCAGCAGATAAAGGAACAGGATAAATGCCCACCAAACCAAACCAAAGAGGAAGAGATAGGGAATCTACCTGATAAAGAATTCCGAATAATGATAGTGAAATTGATCCAAAATCTTGAAATTAAAATGGAATCACAGATAAATAGCCTGGAGGCAAGGATTGAGAAGATGCAAGAAAGGTTTAACAAGGACTTAGAAGAAATAAAAAAGAGTCAATATATAATGAATAATGCAATAAGTGAAATTAAAAACACTCTGGAGGCAACAAATAGTAGAATAACAGAGGCAGAAGATAGGATTAGTGAATTAGAAGATAGAATGGTAGAAATAAATGAATCAGAGAGGATAAAAGAAAAACGAATTAAAAGAAATGAGGACAATCTCAGAGACCTCCAGGACAATATTAAACGCTACAACATTCGAATCATAGGGGTCCCAGAAGAAGAAGACAAAAAGAAAGACCATGAGAAAATACTTGAGGAGATAATAGTTGAAAACTTCCCTAAAATGGGGAAGGAAATAATCACCCAAGTCCAAGAAACCCAGAGAGTCCCAAATAGGATAAACCCAAGGCGAAACACCCCAAGACACATAGTAATCAAATTAACAAAGATCAAACACAAAGAACAAATATTAAAAGCAGCAAGGGAAAAACAACAAATAACACACAAGGGAATTCCCATAAGGATAACAGCTGATCTTTCAATAGAAACTCTTCAAGCCAGGAGGGAATGGCAAGACATACTTAAAATGATGAAAGAAAATAATCTACAGCCCAGATTATTGTACCCAGCAAGGATCTCATTCAAGTATGAAGGAGAAATCAAAAGCTTTTCAGACAAGCAAAAGCTGAGAGAATTCTGCACCACCAAACCAGCTCTCCAACAAATACTAAAGGATATTCTCTAGACAGGAAACACAAAAATTGTGTATAAATTCGAACCCAAAACAATAAAGTAAATGGCAACGGGGTCATACTTATCAGTAATTACCTTAAACGTAAATGGGTTGAATGCCCCAACCAAAAGACAAAGACTGGCTGAATGGATACAAAAACAAGACCCCTGCATATGTTGTCTACAAGAGACCCACCTCAAAACAGGGGACACATACAGACTGAAAGTGAAGGGCTGGAAAAAGATTTTCCATGCGAATAGGGACCAAAAGAAAGCAGGAGTAGCAATACTCATATCAGATAAAATAGACTTTAAAACAAAGACTGTGAAAAGAGACAAAGATGGTCACTACATAATGATCAAAGGATCAATCCAAGAAGAAGATATAACAATTATAAATATATATGCACCCAACACGGGAGCACCGCAGTATGTAAGACAAATGCTAACAAGTATGAAAGAAGAAATTAACAATAACACAATAATAGTGGGAGACTTTAATACCCCACTCACACCTATGGATAGATCAACTAAACAGAAAATTAACAAGGAAACACAAACTTTAAACGATACAATAGACCAGTTAGACCTAATTGATATCTATAGGACATTTCATCCCAAAACAATGAATTTCACCTTCTTCTCAAGCGCACATGGAACCTTCTCCAGGATAGATCACATCCTGGGCCATAAAGCTAGCCTTGGTAAATTCAAAAAAATAGAAATCATTCCAAGCATCTTTTCTGACCACAATGCAGTAAGATTAGATCTCAATTACAGGAGAAAAACTATTAAAAAATCCAACATATGGAGGCTGAACAACACGCTGCTGAATAACCAACAAATCACAGAAGAAATCAAAAAAGAAATCAAAATTTGCATAGAAACGAATGAAAATGAAAACACAACAACCCAAAACCTGTGGGACACGGTAAAAGCAGTCCTAAGGGGAAAGTTCATAGCAATACAGGCACACCTCAAGAAACAAGAAAAAAGTCAAATAAATAACCTAACTCTACACCTAAAGCAACTAGAAAAGGAAGAAATGAAGAACCCCAGGGTTAGTAGAAGGAAAGAAATCTTAAAAATTAGAGCAGAAATAAATGCAAAAGAAACAAAAGAGACCATAGCAAAAATCAACAAAACCAAAAGCTGGTTCTTTGAAAGGATAAATAAAATTGACAAACCATTAGCCAGACTCATCAAGAAACAAAGGGAGAAAAATCAAATCAATAAAATTAGAAATGAAAATGGAGAGATCACAACAGACAACACAGAAATACAAAGGATCATAAGAGACTACTATCAACAATTATATGCCAATAAAATGGACAACGTGGAAGAAATGGACAAATTCTTAGAAAAGTACAACTTTCCAAAACTCGATCAGGAAGAAATAGAAAATCTTAACAGACCCATCACAAGCACGGAAATTGAAACTGTAATCAAAAATCTTCCAGCAAACAAAAGCCCAGGTCCAGACGGCTTCACAGCTGAATTCTACCAAAAATTTAGAGAAGAGCTAACACCTATCCTGCTCAAACTCTTCCAGAAAATTGCAGAGGATGGTAAACTTCCAAACTCATTCTATGAGGCCACCATCACCCTAATACCAAAACCTGACAAAGATCCCACAAAAAAAGAAAACTACAGGCCAATATCACTGATGAACATAGATGCAAAAATCCTTAACAAAATTCTAGCAATCAGAATCCAACAACACATTAAAAAGATCATACACCATGACCAAGTGGGCTTTATCCCAGGGATGCAAGGATTCTTCAATATCCGCAAATCAATCAATGTAATACACCACATTAACAAATTGAAAAATAAAAACCATATGATTATCTCAATAGATGCAGAGAAAGCCTTTGACAAAATTCAACATCCATTTATGATCAAAACTCTCCAGAAAGCAGGAATAGAAGGAACATACCTCAACATAATAAAAGCTATATATGACAAACCCACAGCAAACATTATCCTCAATGGTGAAAAATTGAAAGCATTTCCTCTAAAGTCAGGAACAAGACAAGGGTGCCCACTTTCACCATTACTATTCAACATAGTTTTGGAAGTTTTGGCCACAGCAATCAGAGCAGAAAAAGAAATAAAAGGAATCCAAATTGGAAAAGAAGAAGTAAAGCTCTCACTGTTTGCAGATGACATGATCCTCTACATAGAAAACCCTAAAGACTCCACCAGAAAATTACTAGAACTAATCAATGACTATAGTAAAGTTGCAGGATATAAAATCAACACCCAGAAATCCCTTGCATTCCTATACACTAATAATGAGAAAACAGAAAGAGAAATTAAGGAAACAATTCCATTCACCATTGCAACAGAAAGAATAAAATACTTAGGAATAAATCTACCTAAAGAATCTAAAGACCTATATATAGAAAACTATAAAACACTGGTGAAAGAAATCAAAGAGGACACTAACAGATGGAGAAATATACCATGTTCATGGATTGGAAGAATCAATGTAGTGAAAATGAGTATACTACCCAAAGCAATCTATAGATTCAATGCAATCCCTATCAAGCTACCAACAGCATTCTTCACAGAGCTAGAACAAATAATCTCACAATTTGTATGGAAAAACAAAAAACCTCGAATAGCCAAAGCGATCTTGAGAAAGAAGAATGGAACTGGAGGAATCAACCTACCTGACTTCAGGCTCTACTACAAAGCCACAGTTATCAAGACAGTATGGTACTGGCACAAAGACAGAAATATAGATCAATGGAACAAAATAGAAAGCCCAGAGATAAATCCACGCACATATGGACACCTTATCTTCGACAAAGGAGGCAAGAATATACAATGGATTAAAGACAATCTCTTTAACAAGTGGTGCTGGGAACTCTGGTCAACCACTTGTAAAAGAATGAAACTAGAACACTTTCTAACACCATACACAAAAATAAACTCAAAATGGATTAAAGATCTAAACGTAAGACCAGAAACTATAAAACTCCTAGAGGAGAACATAGGCAAAACACTCTCTGACATACATCACAGCAGGATCCTCTATGACCCACCTCCCAGAATATTGGAAATAAAAGCAAAAATAAACAAATGGGACCTAATTAACCTTAAAAGCTTCTGCACATCAAAGGAAACTATTAGCAAGGTGAAAAGACAGCCTTCAGAATGGGAGAAGATAATAGCAAATGAAGCAACTGACAAACAACTAATCTCGAGAATATACAAGCAACTCCTACAGCTCAACTCCAGAAAAATAAATGACCCAATCAAAAAATGGGCCAAAGAACTAAATAGACATTTCTCCAAAGAAGACATAAAGATGGCTAACAAACACATGAAAAGATGCTCAACATCACTCATTATCAGAGAAATGCAAATCAAAACCACGATGAGGTACCATTTCACACCAGTCAGAATGGCTGCAATCCAAAAGTCTACAAGTAATAAATGCTGGAGAGGGTGTGGAGAAAAGGGAACCCTCTTACACTGTTGGTGGGAATGCAAACTAGTACAGCCACTATGGAGAACAGTGTGGAGATTCCTTAAAAAACTGGAAATAGACATGCCTTATGATCCAGCAATCCCACTGCTGGGCATACACACTGAGAAAACCAGAAGGGAAAGAGACACGAGTACCCCAATGTTCATCGCAGCACTGTTTATAATAGCCAGGACATGGAAGCAACCTAGATGTCCATCAGCAGATGAATGGATAAGAAAGCTGTGGTACATATACACAATGGAGTATTATTCAGCCATTAAAAAGAATACATTTGAATCAGTTCTAATGAGGTGGATGAAACTGGAGCCTATTATACAGAGTGAAGTAAGCCAGAAAGAAAAACACCAATACAGTATACTAACGCATATATATGGAATTTAGAAAGATGGTAACAATAACCCTGTGTACGAGACAGCAAAAGAGACACTGATGTATAGAACAGTCTTATGGACTCTGTGGGAGAGGGAGAGGGTGGGAAGATTTGGGAGAATGGCATTGAAACATGTAAATATCATGTATGAAATGAGTTGCCAGTCCAGGTTCGATGCACGATACTGGATGCTTGGGGCTGGTGCACTGGGACGACCCAGAGGGATGGAGTGGGGAGGGAGGAGGGAGGAGGGTTCAGGATGGGGAACACATGTATGCCTGTGGCGGATTCATTTTGATACTTGGCAAATCTAGTACAGTTATGTAAAGTTTAAAAATAAAATAAAATTAAAAAAAAAAAAAAAAAAAAAAAAAAAAAAGAAAGCAGACATGGGGAGGTTGACCCTCCTGTGCTCATGCCAAGTCCTTGGGTCTCCTGGGAAGCAGACAAGCCAGTGCTCTTATGTGGGGGATGCATAGAATACTCTCGCCTCCCAGAGAAGAACCAGACTCCTAGGACTCCTCTCAAATATCTCGGCCCGGGTTGGGGAAGGTATGTTCTGGTCCACAGTGACCCCAGATCTGGTCCTGAATTCCACAAAAGAGCCAGTGTTGCTGTGTCCCTCATAGCACTTGTGGTTTTTGGCTTTCCGGGGACTCTGGACCCATAATACCTGTGGTTTGTTCATTTCCTGATCATTAAGGAAGAGTGTGAATGTTTCGCTGAGCACACCAGGCCCTCTCCAGAAGTTTTGGGATCATGTACCTGGTGATTGTCAGCATTCCAGCTAGCAGCAGCCTGGATACTGGAGAGATGGTGACCTCTGGCTAAGGTCAGAAAATCTCTCTTAAAGAGAATTTAAAAAAAAAAAAAAATAGGTGCTTTAAAAAAAAATTGGTATGGATCCAGACACCTTTTCAGAAATATGTGCCCTTAACTCAAAATAGAAGAAAGGCTGATAGTTTATTATTTCAGAAAATTTTTGTTAGCACTCCATACATATTAAAAACAAAACATTTGGGGTATGTTTTTAGTATCATAAAAGTAACGCATGCTTATTGTAAAATAATGTAGAGACTGAACACATGTGAAAGAAAAACTGTATCCTGTGAGCATCTCACCATATCTCCCTCCAGTATGTTTTCATATTTGCAATTTATACTTAAGCACAAGTATTTGCTTAAAAGTGCTTTGTAACTTTCCATTTTTGACTTAAAATGCATGATGAACATTCTCTGATATTTAATATATTGTTTGTTTGCAGGTTTTCATAGATTCTTAACATTCTGCTTTAATGAGATGCCAAGACTTTTTAGCTGGTCCCTTTCATTGGATATTTACTTAGGTTGCTTCCAAATTTTCAGTACCATATTGGCAAAGTTGTATGATATTATTATGTATATATAATATGTATGATACTATATATTATATAAAAGTTTCTACACAAATAATACATCTCTGACTTTTTTCTTAGAGTCCATTCTTAGGAATAGATTTCCAGTAGTAGATCAAAAAGTATGAATTATTTCCAAGCTCCTGGCACACCCTGTACAGTTTCTGTATAGATTTTCCTGATTTACATTTTCACTAGTAGAGGTTAAGGATGTCTGTTTCACTTCATTCTCTCCAAAACTGGTTATTATCATAATGCATTTTTTAAAAAAATCACTGCCCCAGGACTTTAATAGTCCTCCATCAGAAATGTTGAATGATTATTTTTCCAGAAGAAGAGCCCATGTGACTGATAGCAATAGTTATTATTATAGCTGTGGGTTGTTTTTCTAAAGGCATCCCCCAAAACCTTTATTGTGAAGAGAATTCTAGACCCAAGTAATAAAGCTTGGTATGTAGAAACTCAGCTTTGTTCTTTACAACAGATAAGCTAAGGTCTCGCTGAGGTCAGCACGTGGCCCGTTTTTAATGGGAAGGAGTGGAGATGGAAGCAAGACCAGAGCTGGTGTCCGTTTCCTTCCTGTCTGTCTGGTCCCTGATGGCGCCCCTCAGGCTGCCAAGAGCCCTAGCTCAGGACACAGCCATAGTTTCCTTCCTCTGCCTGGGAAGACAACCTTCTTTATTTTTGCCAATGCCTATATCACCTGCTCTTTCAATGCACAATGGTTTGCTTTTTGTTTTCTCTGCTTAGTGGCACCACCCTACTAATAAGCCTCCAGTGCCTTCCCAATGCCTTATCTGTGTGCACTTGCTAAGTCGCTTCAGTCGTGTCTGAGTCTGTGAAACCGCATGGACTGTAGCCCGCCGGCCTGCTCTGTCCTTGAGATTCTCCTGGCAAGAATACTGGAGTGGGTTGCCATGCCCTCCTCCAGGAGATCTCCCCAACTCAGGGATTGAACTCACATCTCTTAGGTCTCCTACATTGGCAGGAGGGTAATTTACCACTAGTGCCACCTGGGAAATCCCCATTACCTTACTAGGTCATCCTAAAGACAACACCGCAAGTCTTGCCTTTCCTTTTTTTTTTTCATCTCCTATTAGATTCAGTTCAGTTCAGTCGCTCAGTCGTGTCCGACTCTTTGCGACCCCATGAATCGCAGCACACCAGGCCTCTCTGTCCATCACCAACTCCCAGAGTTCACTCAGACTCATGTCCATCAAGTCGGTGATGCCATCCAGCCATCTCATCCTCTGTCGTCCCCTTCTCCTGCTGCCCCCAATCCCTCCCAGCATCAGAGTCTTTTCCAATGAGTCAACTCTTCGCATGAGGTGGCCAAAGTACTGGAGTTTCAGCTTTAGCATCATTCCTTCCAAAGAAATCCCAGGGCTGATCTCCTTCAGAATGGACTGGTTGCATCTCCTTGCAGTCCAAGGGACTCTCAAGAGTCTTCTCCAACACCACAGTTCAAGAGCATCATTTCTTTGGCGCTCAGCCTTCTTCACAGTCCAACTCTCACATCCATACGTGACCACAGGAAAAACCATAGCCTTGACTAGACAGACCTTTGTTGGCAAAGTAATGTCTCTGCTTTTGAATATTCCATCTAGGTTGGTCATAACTTTCCTTCCAAGGAGTAAGCGTCTTTTAATTTCATGGCTGCAGTCACCATCTGTAGTGATTTTGGAGCCCAGAAAAATAAAGTCTGACACTGTTTCCACTGTTTCCCCATCTGTTTCCCATGAAGTGATGGGACCGGATGCCATGATCTTCGTTTTCTGAATGTTGAGCTTTAAGCCAACTTTTTCACTCTCCACTTTCACTTTCATCAAGAGGCTTTTGAGTTCCTCTTCACTTTCTGCCATAAGGGTGGTGTCATCTGCATATCTGAGGTTATTGATATTTCTCCCAGCAATCTTGATTCCAGCTTGTGCTTCTTCCAGTCCAGTGTTTCTCATGATGTACTCTGCATATAAGTTAAATATGCAGGGTGACAATATACAACCTTGACGTACTACTTTTCCTATTTGGAACCAGTCTGTTGTTCCATGTCCAGTTCTAACTGTTGCTTCCTGACCTGCATACAGATTTCTCAAGAGGCAGGTCAGGTGGTCTGATATTCCCATCTCTTTCAGTGGTCCTCAATTCTGCCTGAGCATTCAAATCCCTTAAAAAAAAATTTTTTTTTAAGCAAAGCTTTTAAAAATATAAATTCCTAAGCTCACTTCTAGACCAGTTACCTTTGTATCTTGGTATGACACCTGAGAAGAAATATTTTTCAAAAGTTCCCAGGTGATTCTGGAGCCCGGTGGGGGCTGAGAGTCACTGCCCTAGATGCAGAATGGGGCCACTAGACGCCCAGGTGGATTTTAACCCAGTTATACGACAGACACCAGTGTTCCGAAGCAGGTGACTCCTTGCTTTCCGTGCTTCAGGATAGTTAGCCAGGAAAATAGATAAGTAGGAAGAATACCAAAAGCACGTTCAGCCTTGAGATCCCAGGATGCTGCAGGTCGATCACCTTTCTCCTGATGAGTAGATGTGATAACTGTCTTCATAAATGCCTCATAGCAGAAATCTCACGCATCGTGAAGTTCTCCCAAGCCCCTCCTGGAAGGAGGGGTAGTTTGAGAGACAATTTTCTTCTGTTTGGGCCCTGTGTGCCATTTTGTTAGACACACAGACATGGTAGATAAAGCCCCAGCCTTCAGGTTTAATCCGTAGACCGTGATGAGCCTCCTGGAAGACAGAGCGCATTAATAGCAGACTTATGGCAGGCATGGGAGCACCTCAGAGTTTCTTCATGTTCAAGATAGCCCACCCGGAGCATTTGAGAAATGTTAAGCAAGGGGATTGCCTGGAAAATCCCATGGATGGAGGAGTCTGGTAGGCTGCAGTCCATGAGGTCACGAAGAGTCGGACACGACTGAGCAACTTCCCTTTCACGTTTCACTTTCATGCATTGGAGAAGGAAATGGCAACCCACTCCAGTGTTCTTGCCTGGAGAATCCCAGGGATGGTGGAGCCTGGTGGGCTGCCATCTATGGGGTCACACAGAGTCGGACATGACTGAAGTGACTTAGCAGCAGCAGCAAGCAAGGGGATAACAGAGGATGAGGTGGTTGGATGGCATCACCGACTCAATGAACATGAGTTTGGGCAAGCTCCAGGAGTTGGTGATGGACAGGGAGGACTGGCGTGCTGCAGTCCATGGGGTTGCCAAGAGTCGGACATGACTGAGGGACTGAACTGAGCTGTAGTGGGGAAAAGGAGGTAGCTGATCAAACACGAGGAGGAGTTTGTGCAGAAGGACAGACAGTTTGAAAGGTCAGATTAATGTGTTGGGCTTATTAATTTTGGTGATAACAGCTGTCACTCATGGAGAACCCACCCCGTGTGGGACAGGTGCCTGATGCTTCATCGATAGCCCCACTAGGTCCATATTCACACATTTTAAGGTTAAAATGTAAGTTGAGAGAGATTGAGTCAGTTCTCCCAAGGCACACAGAAAGTGGCAGAGTCAGGAGGCAAACACGAGCTCCCCAGCATTAAAGCCAGAGCCAAGGGGTGTGTCTGGATAGAATGTGGATGGACTTGTAGATGTACCTATGGACATGAGGTCAGTGGGGCCAGTAGAGGCTGGTTAGTGGGAAGTCTTGAAACCACTAATTGATTTGCAAGGCACCCAACAGCCACTGGAAAGAGAGAGGATCTACTCAGCCATTGTTTGCTCTTTTCAGAATTCCATTCTGTCAGAGCCCCTCCAAAAAGGCGAAGGGGCAGGGGAGAGGAGATCACGGCCCAGTCCTCCTCATAACCCATTTTCCTTTAGAAATCTTCCAGAAATAGCTAGGCAGGAACTTGGGAGTTTATGGTTTCCTTTTAGGTTGGGACTGTTTGCTCCCGATGGAAGGGCCATTATATGTATTCCATTGTGTCTGATTATGGCCAGTCCCTTGACCTGCCTGGCAAACTGCAAGGTCCATTTCTAGTTAAGGAACAGATATTAATTAAATATAAAATATAGAGGGCTCTTTGAAGATCAGGCTTGGGGGAAGTAACTCTTTTTGTTGTTTAGTCACTAAAGCATGTCTGATTCCGTAGACTGTAGCCCACCAGGCCCCTCTGTCCATGGGATTTTCCAAGCAAGGATACTGGAGTGGGTTGCCCTTTCCTTCTCCAGGAGGGATCTTCCTCACGCAAGGATAGAACCTGTGCCTCCTGCACCGGCAGGTGGATTTTTTACCACTAAGCCACCTGAGAAACCCAACTTGTTTTTTAGCAATCTGTAGAGATCACCAAGCCAATGTTTACTGTGAGTTACTGTTACCATACTTTATATTAATGTATCTTTATCTCTAAGGGCAATCTACAAGGACAATTTTGGAGTCTCCTTGTACAGAGGAAGAAACTATGATTCAGAAGGCTTGACTGAATTGCCCAAAGTCACACAGATAATTAGTCAAAGAAAATGAATTTGAATCAAATTTTGTCTAGCTCCAAAATTTACGTTCTCTTCTACCCAAAGACAAAGAGGAACCTATCTGGAACCCTTTTCTAGAATCCTGGAAAAGTAGGTGGTGGAGTTATAAAACCAATGACTGAACCTTAAATTGCAGTGCAGCCCCTGTGGGACTCTGGGTAGCTCATAGAACCTCTCTGAACCTCAGTTTTCTCATCTGAGAAATGGAAGTAACAGTACTAACTCACAAGGTTGTTGTAAAGATGACCAATGACATGTCATCGTTAATGTCCCTGCCGGTTGCAGTGCAAGAATAGTTTCCTTCTGTCTCATAGGTAATGTCTCTTGGTTGATCAAAGGCAGACTGTGACCTGGTTTGAGGTAAACCCACCCCTCCATCCTCAGCATGAGCTCTGTATAGGATGCTTTCCATTCTTCTGTGAGGATCAAAACAGTTACCTTTCTTGGGAGTTTTAATCCCACCTGAGGATTTAACCCAGAGTGAATTAAGTATGACATTTTTCATCACCAGTGGCAGCTCCTACTAACAACTTGTGAATTCTGACTTCTCAGTGGCGGTCACTGCCATATCTTTCTTTAGAGTGGAGAGGATTCTGACTTGGTCTGGAGAAGACACTTCTCTGGAGATGGGAAAATTCATCCATAAACCCTGCATTTGTACATCAAGACCCTCCAATCATATTAAGCGATGAAAGTTCTAAGAAACTGGTCTAAGTTCTAAGATGTCAGTATACTCTTAACTATCGGGAAGAAACACCTGAGTCAAAACACAATTCTCATTCAAAACAGGAAAAACATATTGAATAGATAGAAATAGAAAGCATTAGAAGGGTAGGGTTTTTCACTGTTGACTCCAATTTGGGGAAATTATAAATTACATGGTTCAGAGTCCACCATGTGGAACAGCCTGTAGAGAGATGCCATTTCTGGTGTTGTCAGATAAGATACAGAAAAGATTGACATTTTGTGGGACATACTGAAATGATGATCACTCTTGTTTATCTGAGTTAAACGTTTAACTGGACATCCTGTATTTCCTATATTTTATTCACTGAATCTGGCAACTCAAGACCTTATTGAACGCTGACTGTTCTCTGCAGCAAGTCAGGGAGATGAACCCCTGGGGATTCTTCCAAGGGTACAGATTCTAGAATCAGATAGCCTGTGTTCAAACTGGGCTTTACCACCACAGCTCCATGAACTTGGGCAAGTTGATGATTTTTGTTAAGCTTCTATTCCCTCGTCTCTGAAATTGAGCTAGGAAGAGCACTTATTTCCTGAAATTATCCCCAGGATTCAGTGTGTCCAGTAAATACCTGTTGAGCACTTGCTGAGAATCAGTATCTGCCCTCCACTCTGGAGGACACAGTCTGTGCCCTCATAGTGACGGGTGAGAGGCAGGCCATGGCAGATTCAAGTAAGAAAGAACGCAGGTTAAAAGGGTGGGCACGTGCTGTTTCTCTTGGGTTTGTGTGTCTGTGAAGTGACATCTAACAGAGACACAAATGACCTGGGGAAGCCAGCAAGTTGTGTCCGAAGGAAACGATTTCCAGGCAGAGAAGGGGCTGCTGCACAGGCCCTGGCTGGCAGTGGAGCCGGCATAATTACTGCTCCTCATAAAGAGGAGCAAGAGGCCACTGTGTCTGCGGCGGTGAGAAAAGGGTGTTGGCAGCTGACCAGAGAGGTAGCTGAGGGAGGGGGAGGGGCATAGGGCTTGGAATCATTGGTGAGACTTGGAATTTGACTCCGAGTGAGCTGTGAGAACTCTGGAGTTGTGAGCAAGGGAGTAGTGTCAAGGCTCAGGTTTTAGAAGGACCATTTCTAAAACCACTTCCCAGGTGGCTTAGTGGTTAAAAAAAAAAAAAAAAAATCTCCCTGCCAATGCAGCTGATGTGCATTCAACCCTGGGTTAGGAAGATCCCTGGTGGAGGAAATGGCAACCCACTCCAGTATTCTTGCCTGGAGAATCCCACGGACAGAGGAGCCTGGTGGGCTACCGTCTATGGGGCCACAGGAGTTGGACACACACACACACACACACTTGCCATCCGCTTCTGCAAGGATTAAGTTGTGAGCTGCTGCACCTGCTGACCTTCAACACTTGAAAGGAGTTCAGGGTGGAGAGCAGAAATGAGGCACTCTGTGCTCTGGGAAACTGGCAAAACAGGTCAGATATTTTCAGGAGCTGATTTTAGGAGCCCAATTCATGCATCTCATATCTAGAAAAGCACTAAATTCCATCACGGTGATGTCTACTCCACATGACTTTATCACCTTTATGAGACTAGCAGAAACTTTCTGCAAAAAAATATATGCTTGATTGCATGTACTCCCCCTTCACTGAAATGAAATATACTGACCTTCCCCCTACCTCTTAGGAGCAGTTTCTCAGTGCTATCTGAAATGTTGTCTCCCAGGCTATAGCCCTCATTTTGTACCCAGTTAAACTTAACTCTCAACGGTCACATTGTGTTTTTTTTTAAGCCTCTGAGAGAGACAATAGTGGTTTGGACCAGGGTGTGAACAATAGAGGTGGTAAACAGTGAGGGGAGTCCCTAGGATGTGGGTGTGTAGAGGTCTAAAGACTGAGCCCTGGAGCTGCCCAGGGATTCAAGACAGAGAGGATATGCCCAGGAGACAGAAAAGGAGTAGCCGGTAAGGCATAAATAGAACCAGGAGAAAGGGATTAAGTGGAATTTAAACAAAACACGCAATTTATGCCGAGCACTTAATCAGTTTGTAAGTTTTAGCTCTTGTGTTTGTTGGAACACAGGTTAGGCTGTTGTAACCATAGACCCCAAAATAGAGTTAAGACAGAAATTCAGTTTTCTCTTGCTTTGAGTTTGCTTATGGAGTTCAGGACTGGTGTGGAGCTCAGTGGCATCAGGGGCCCAGGCTCTTTCTAATCCACTCTTTATTTATTTTTTAATTGAAGGATAATCACTTTACAGAATTGTATTGGTTTATGCCAAATATCAGCCTTAGGTATACATATGTACCCTCCCTCTTGAACCTCCTTCCCACCTCCCTCCCCATCTAATCCACTGGAGGAAAGTCTTACCCACACAGGACGGAGATAGGATGCCTCTTTCCTTCAATTGGCACTCAAGAGCTTATTCAGTGGAAAAGACCCTGATGCTGGGAAAGATTGAGGGCAGAAGGAGAAGCCAGGGGACAGAGGATGAGGTGGTTGGATGGCATCATCGACTCAATAGACATGAGTTTGAGCAAACTCCAGGCGATAGTGAAGAACAAGGAAACCTGGAGTGCTGCAGTCCTTGGGGTCACAAAGAGTCGGACACTAACGAGTAACTGAACAACATCACTTCTACTCACATCCTATTGGCCAGAATCTAGTCACCCAGCACAACAAGCTGCAGGGGACGCTGGGAAATGTATTCTTTTGTTGAGCATCTGGGTGCTCGGCTGAAATTTTGAAATCTCTACATGCAGGGAGAACAGACATATGGGTATTGATGAGCCAACTTCCAGTCTGTGTGACAAGCATGATTTCAAAAGTCATTGCTCTCTGTATATGCCAATAGTATTCTTAAACTCAAAAGGAATTTCTCAGGTCCCTGATTGTCACTTACTTTTCAGATTGCTTCATCTTTTTCTGTTGTAAAATGTTACACCATAACTTCCAGAAACAAAACAAATCCCCCAAAACCACTTTTATTTTGAAATCATTGTAGATTTATAAGAGGTAGCAAAGGAATGTAGAGGAAAGTCATATGCATTTCCTCTCCAAGACTTATCCCCAATGCTAACACCCCAAACATTCAGGCAATGTTAGGCTTCTTGGGTTGGGAAAGTACTTGGCTAGTACTGAGTGTCTGCCATCGAGAGACAAATGCTATTGAACTAGAGATCAGAACAGGAAGCCACACTCCAACATTTCCTACAACCTCCCTGTTGAGTAGTTAGCCTCATACACTTCCTTTCTTCCCATCAAGAAAGTTCTTCCTTGAATGCATTATTTCATCCACAAAGGGTCCTATAGCCTTACTTAACCCTCTCCTTTCTTATGAACTGGGCGTCCCTGGTGATTCAGATGGTAAAGAATCTGCCTGCAATGCAGGAGACCCAGGTTCAATCTGTGGGTCAGGAAGATTCCCTGGAGAAGGAAATGGCTACCCACTCCAGTATTCTTGCGTGGAGAATTCCATGGACAGAGGAGCTGGCGGGCTACAGTCCATGGGGTCACAAAGAGTCAAACGCACTGAGCAACACTTTCACTTTTTTTTTTCCATATGAACTTTTGATTTGAGAAAGACTGATTTGGCTTTGAGATTTACTTCAATGTTAAGAAGCGTGAGAATTTTCTGTTATTTATTTAAGATTCTTAAATGGCTTCAAAATAAACAAAGGAGGTACCATAAATGATGGTATAGTCTAAGAACCCTGTTATTTGGCAAGAAATTTCTCATGGTGTCAGGATTTGTCTCCATCGGTCCTGCAGACATGACACCAAGGACTTCAGCAGATTTCTCAGAAATACCAGTATTGTTTTTTTCCAGAAATTTGGAACTATCCGGGCGGATTTGATTGAGCAGATGAGATTTAAACAGAGACTAAAGGTGATCCAGACGCTGGAAGATACTACAAAACGGAATGTGGTGAGTCTTTTGAGAAATGGCATGTGGCCTTCTGTTCCCATTCTTCCTTGTATTCCCACTGACTCCAGTTCCTGCTTGACAGACTAAGCAGATTGAAAAGAAAACAATCAGGAAGTTTCCCATTATGATATTTTTGAGTTTGTGAAAGTCATTGTGTTATTCTTTTTATATAAGGTACGAACCATTGTGACCGAAACTTCCTTTACCATTGATGAACTAGAAGAACTTTATGCTCTTTTCAAGGTGAGTTTCAAAGAAAATTCATGTACATTCAGAGGAGTGAAAGAGTTCACTTTTTTTTTTTTGTAATTTTTGGCTGCGCTGGGTCTTCATCGCTTTGTGGGCTTTGCTTTAGTTGTGGGGGGTGGGGCCACTCTCTAGTTGGGGTGTATGGGCTTTCTTTGCGTTGGCCTCTCTCATGAAGCAAAAGCTCTAGGGCACTTGGACTTCAGTATGTGCGGCGACCAGGCTTTAGAGCACAGGCCCAATAGTTGTGGTCCACAGGCTTAGCTTCTCCAAGACGTGGGATCTTCCCGGACCAGGGACTGAACCCATGTCTCCTGCATCAGCAGGTGAATTCGTTACCACTGAGCCACCAGGGAAGCCCAGGAGTTCACTTAAATAATTCAGCTAGTTCCTAGATTTTTCTGTTAAATTGTGAAGGGATAGCATGAGTGTCAACAGGCATACATAGGAAGATGGAGTAAAGAGTATAAAAATAGAGTACTTAGTATGGAAAATAAAGATATAATTCATTTAAGTTGATGTTTTAGGCTTCTTCCACTCCATGTAGTATTTTCACTGTTTCCTTGGACTTAAGCAAATAGGGTGTTACTTTATAATACTCATTGAAATGATGGCAATCAAGTTTAAATTCTCTCTGAAACTACTGTAAATTTTAATTTCCTCTATTAATCTATATTCAAGCACCCTTAAAAGGAGATACGTAGCTGGAATAAGAATAAAGCTGCTTGAATGTCTAAGGGAAAGCCTAGTTGTTTACATTTCTGTGATTTTGCATTTCTAAGTCAGCCCACACCAATCTTGATCATCAATAAGGAAATAGTATCATTAAATGAAACAATGTAGAATTGTTCTTCTTCTAGGGAAAAAAAAGCACTTTTGTTTTAACTATCATTACCAATATCATAGATAAAAATGTGATAATTGCCAGGAAAAATTTTTAAAGGATGCCTTTTATGCAGGTACCAATTTTATCACAATCTCTAATTGGCTAGTTTTTTGTTTGTTATAGAGCCTTTTATTTCCAGAACTAAAGATAATTGAGGATGGCAAAGATAGTATACAAAGGAACAGAAGGGGGCAGACATAAAGATCTGAGTTGGACACTAGTAGATCTTAGGATCAAACAGAGAATGTGAGAGCTGGGAATAGTTTTGCTAATATTCCTACTTAACTTGTTAGCTACTGAAGGCACCACCGTTTTATTTATTTCTGTTTCTCTAGTATCTAGTTTCGTGTCCCTGCCCAATAGGTGTTCCAAACATGTGTGTTGAATACATAGGTGATTCAGTGATCCGTTTTCAGTCTAGTTGAATTTTGCCTGCTTCCGAGGCAGGCACAGAGAGGTTGATGGCTTTGTGCAGTCCAGCAGCGTGGGCAACAGCACCCCCAGCAGGCTGCGTTCAGCACTTAACGATGCAGCCTTAAGCGTGTGCCGTCTCATTCATTCTTTATTCAGATATATAAAGCACTGTGCCTAATTGCTCCATGTTATGGTTTTCCAGAAGGAGAGAAGAGTCCCTCTTCATTTCATAGAGGGAAAAATACAATGATCCAACTTGGATTGAAAGAAAAAATACAATGATCCAACTGAGATCAGATTTTAAAAGGATACTGAGGACTGGGAGAAATCTGCTTCACAGAGTAGGGGTTGGGGACAGGCAGGGCCAGGATTTAGGGCAACTACGCAGAAGTGGGGAGTGGCAGCTGGAGGCAATGGGGAGGGCTATAACATTCAAAGGAGAAGGCTGACGTGGGGCACACCAGAAGAGCAAGACCAGGGCTGGCTGTGCAGAAGCCCAAGATCCTGAGATCACTGAAGGTGTATCTTCTTCAATGCCCCTGCCCTCTGCGGTCTGAGCACCTCCAGGTTCCAGGTGTGTCGTTTGTACACCAAGGATATTGCCTGAAGAAAGCTCTCCTTACATTCCAAAACCCTGCCCTCAGGTGTGTTGACAAACAGGAGTTCCCCAAGTCTTCTGAGCACCCCAAGAGAGAACCTGATGTCCTCGGTTGGTGTCAGGGATGGGAAGGATTCTCGGGTACTCAGTTCGGTTCAGCTACTCAGTTGTGTCCAACTCTTTGCAATCCCGTGGACTGCGGGATGCCAGGCTTCCCTGTCCTTCACTATCTCCCAAAGTTTGCTCAAACTCATGTCCATTGAGTTTGTGGTGCCAACCCAAGACAAAGACTTCAGATAAGGACTCTTTCTTGAGTTTTTTGAAGACTTTTCATTGGCTTCAGTTCATCTGAACAAACATTTATTGAGGAATTGCCTTGTCAGACACACTGCCAGACTCTTCAGTCTTTTATAAAGTCAATTTCTGGGGGATTTCCTTCAGATACAAAGGAAAGCGACATTTGTTTCCCACAGTTTTCTCCTTGGGCTTTGGGCTAAACTTGATAGAAAAAGGTGAAAGACTGCCACCCTGAGGCAGATTTGGGAGAAAATGTGATTCACGGCCCCTGGGCCTTATTTGAACTCTTTCTAAATTAGTCCTTTTTCAGTCTTGGGTCCATAGTGCCCAGGTGATGGAGTAGGGGGTCTCATCAAAGGAGAGGGACACAGTCTCTTTGACTTGTTTCCTGATGGCTGTGAGCGCCATGAATGTGCCTGCTCCACACCCGGGGCCGGTTCCAGAGGAACATGGGTGCTTTAGTTAAGAGGCAGTGCTTTGGATAACTTTTATCCACTGATGGAGCTCCGGTAAAAGGGGACCCTTCCTGTGGGGCCATATCACTAACTCGTTCCCACCCACGGGTCTGCTGGGCGTCACGTCGGCGTACAGCTCCACCCGGGGCACCCCTCGAACCTCAGCCTCTGCCTCCCTCCCCCGACCCCACCGCCATCACCATGCTCCTCCACTCCGCCCCACCAGCCCCCCACCATCCAGCAGCACTCGTGAATGCAGCCCCCAACCCTAGTGGGCCTGACACACTGCCTTTATTCTCCCAAAGCTGCGCTGAGAAACCTCTCCCTCCTCTCTTGCCTGATCCCACTCCTCTCTCTTCTGGATTATTAGCTACAATTCCCAGTAAACAGGACAAAGACACTGGTCTTCTTTGCTCTTTTCTAAGTAAGAACAACACTGAAGTACAGCACTCTCACCACTGACTCCTTCTCAGAACCCCTAGGCAAGAGGGAATGATCTGGCGTGAGAGTGCTTTTTGGTATTGCAATGTTTATACATGATTATAATGAAATAGTACAGCAGGAAATAAAGTGAAAATAAAGTCTCCCTTTGGATGCCCCTCTGTCTCCCCAGCCTGCCATTCATCGCTAACTGTAAACCTCTACCTAGGGGGACCGGAGGCTTCTTACTGGCCTTTCTGTTAGATGCTTCATCTTTGCGGTCTTCCTAGAATGGGCATGTGTTTCTGCCAGAATCAATATGACCTCCTGAATAAAGAGGCTGCCTTGTTTCCAAGGACAGAAACAGGAAGCCTTTAGCTGGATCTCTGTCCTCCTCCACCCTAGTGGTTCCTGCTCATAATTTTCCTGGCGCTATTTTCAGATGCACAAAACAGGAGGGACTGCATACTTGTAGCCTCAGTACTGGATGACTAGGATAATCTTAGGGCTTCCCAGGTAGTGCTAATGGTAAAGAACCAGCTTGCTAGTGCAGCAGATGAAAGAGACATGGGTTCGATCCCTGTATTGGGAAGATTCCCTGGAGGAGGGCATGGCAACCCACTGCAGTATTCTTGCCTGGAGGATTCCATGCACAGAGGAGCCCGGCGGGCTATGGTCCATAGGTTGCAAAGAGTCTGACATGACTGAAGCGACTTAGCACATATGCAGGGTAAGATTTATGTGATCTTGGTGACCAGGAGGCAGGGGTTTACAGAACACTAAACTAGAAGTTTGGAAACCCAGAATCACATTATGATTCTGCTTTGACTATGATTCTGGTTAGCTGACTGGTGGAAGCCACTTACCCTCTGGGCTCTGCCATCCTCACAGGGGACAGGAGGTGATCAGACTGCCTGAATTACAGATCCTCTTCAGGTTAACACTCTATGTATTTCTTTTAAAACAGAGTATTTGTCTTTATGGTATATCTTTTAAAACAGAATATTTGTTTGTCTTTATGGGAGTTACTCCTTAAAATGCCTGTGAGTGTGGGAGTCGCGGGGGGAGAAAATGGTGAAGAGGAAGTTCTTTCTTTCTTCACCTACTCCAGTAATTGAAACGGGTTTTTCATGCCAGATATAAACACAGAGATGGTTGCCATGGAATTGGTGGGAGGTGGTCAGGTGGAGATAAATGTAAAGAGAAGCCGAGGGTGCCCTGGTCCAGACCACTGCCCCAGGAGATGCAGACAGGTGACCTAAAGCCTTTTCCCAGATTTGAGGAAGGCCTTTCTTGCCTGTATTTGCTGTGAGATGCAGCCTGCCATATCATTCTGTCCTTCAATTCTGCAGGCGGAACATCTAACCAGCTGCTACTGGGGCGGGAGCAGCAACGCGCTGGACCGGCATGACCCCAGCCTGCCTTACCTCGAGCAGTATCGCATCGACTTGGAGCAGTTTAAGGGCATGTTTGCTCTGCTCTTTCCCTGGGCCTGCGGAACTCACTCTGACGTGCTGGCCTCCCGCTTATTCCAGCTATTAGATGAGAATGGAGACTCTCTGATCAACTTCCGAGAGTTTGTCTCGGGGCTGAGTAAGGACATGATTGCATGAGTTCGGGGGTCGGGGTGGGGAAATCGGGGGAGATGGGTGAGCGCCATAATCCTCCTTGCTGCCCTCAGGACCGTAGCCCTGCTTTCCTCGGAACACAGGGCTTACAGGACAGAGGAGCACGTTTTAAGGTCTGCAAGCTGATTGTAAATTTGTTTTTAGTTAATGGATATATCATATGATTAAATCATTACCTTCTACATTAGTGTCTCTCAGTCGTGTCCAGCTCTTTGTTACCCCATGGACTGTAGCCTGCGGGTTCCTCTGTCCAAAGCATTTCCCAGGCAAGAATACTGGAGCGGGTTGTCATGCCCTTCTTCAGGGGATCTTCCCAATCCAGGGATCAAACCTGGGTCTCCCACCTTGCTGGTGAATTCTTTACCATCTGAGCCACCAGCCCACAGATAGTCTTTAGCACTAGTTAATATACTTTATCATGGAATTTGCAAGAATACCACCTTAAACCCTAAATTCACAGACCACAATAACTTTATGAGGGAAGAAGAAATGTTTGGATGTGGATAGCTTTTACTTGTCCCAACATATATTTATACTACATATGATATATTTCATAAAATTTTATGAAACATTTCATAATTTAATAAAAGACTAAAAAAAATGAACAGCTCTGCAGTCTAGTAGAAGTCTTTTCTCACCATTTTGTGGGGAGGAAATGTGTCCATTCCTGAGAATGCACACCCACACCCGACAAGCATCACGGGTTTCTGCCTGTCAACCTCGCTGTCTGACCTGTTTACTGTCCTATATTCCACTGGGCTTGTTGCATTAATATTTGAGCAGAAAAGCTATGTGGTGGTCGAGCTTCACCTGACATGAGGTTGTGGATGTAGCAGGCATTATGTCGGGCTGCCAGAATTAAATAGGAAAAAAATTTTTAATTCTAACTGTGCTACACTCTGTGGCCTGGTCCATGCACTTGAAAGTGACATATGCCCAAGGGAAGATGAAGGCATCAGGTATTGAGCCAACAATGATTCCAGAAAGCACCCTAAATCATAAAGAATAATGACTTGGAAGGCTTAAAGGCCAGAGGAAACTGATGGTTGTTAAAAAAACAAAGGGGAGTAGGTGAGGCGGCCTTAGATAAGTAAAAACTATTTGTAGAAAGCACTCAGATACATCATTCAAAAGGGCTACATGGAGGAAACTAGCCTTTATTAAGCATAGGCACCATTGTGATGCTTTAGAACTTGTACATTATCACTTAATCCAAACAGACCTTTGAGATAATAATAATATTGATCTGTACTTCCCTGGTGGCTCAGTGGTAAAGAATCTGCCTGCGAATGCAGGGGACACAGGAGACATGGGTTTGATCCCTGGGTCAGGAAGATCCCCTGGAGGAGGGCATGGCAACCTACTCCAGTGTTCTTGCCTGGAGAATTCCATGGACAGAGAAGCCTGGCGGGTTACAGTCCATGGGGTTACAAAGAGTCAGACACGACTGAGCAGGAGCACAGAAGCACACAATAGTGTTGATAACTAACATTTATACAGCACTACTCAGCCAGGCTTTACTCTCAGACTTTGTGCATTTAATTTACCTAAGGCACACAGCTGCAAAGTTGGTGTTTGAACTCAAGCACCCTGGAAGCAAGAGTGCGAAGTTACTATGATGCTTTATTATCTGTGTGCTTACTATTAATACCCTCATTTTCAGTTAAAGAGATGGTGGCTCAGAAAAGTTAAGCAACATGCTGGAATATTCATTTTTAGCAAGTCAAAATATATCTGTTATTGAACTGAGAGGCAGTTTATCCATGCTGGGCCCAGGATTCAGGTAGTTTGTCTCAGAAGCACATCCTTTTTCATTATTCTGTGCTTAAGGACAGCAAACAGATTTTTTTTTTTTTTTAGGGAAGAAGGAGGTTTTGATTTTTAATTACACAAATAATACATAAATACATTCTGCTTTTTAAAAAAAGTGAACAAAGAAACTTTCATGGTGGTCCAGTGGTTGAGACTCCAAGCCTCCATTGCAGGGGGTGCAGGTTCAATCCCTGGGCAGGAAACTAAGAGCCCATATGCCATGCAACATGGCCAAAAAATAAATATATAAAAGCAATAAAATTTTTTATTTTTATTTTTTTGTTTTTTAATATAAATTTATTTATTTTAATCGGAGACTAATTACTTTACAATATTGTATTAGTTTTGCCATACATCAACATGAATCTGCCATGGATAAAATTTTTTAAAAGTGAGCCAAATAAAATAAAAAAGTGAAACAATCCAGACAAGACTAGAGACATTTTGACCCTCTCCTAATCTTTTCTGTTCCAAAGTAACTACTTAGTATCATTGGTATCTATCAAAAGGGAGATTTTTTTTTTTTAATGACCTTTGGACAAAATAAGGAGAAGAAAAAAAAAAAGATTCTACATGTAGAAAGGGGTCAAGGAATTTTTGCTGTAAACATCTTTGCTGCAGCCAATTTCGCTGTACAACTAATTGGTCATAAGGCCGTTTTAACATGAGAGATAAAAATACTTAGTTGACAGTCACGACACTAGAAAAGGATAACAAGTCAGTGTTTGTAAATCCTTTGATGAGCATGGCATCTGGTCCCATCACTTCATGGCAAATAGATCGGGAAACAGTGGAAACAGTGACAGGCTTTATTTTCTTGGGCTCCAAAATCACTGCAGATGGTGACTGCAGTCATGAAATTAAAAAACGCTTGCTCCTTGGGGAAAAAAGCTATGATCAACCTAGACAGCATATTAAAAAGCAGAGACATTACTTTGCCAACAAAGATCTATCTAGTCAAGGCTATGGTTTTTCCAGTGGTCATGTATGGATGTAAAAGTTGGACCATAAAGAAAGCTGAGTGCTGAAAAATTGATGCTTTTGAACTGTCGTGTTGGAGAAGACTCTTGAAAGTCCCTTGGACTGCAGGGAGATCCAACCAATCAATCCTAAAGGAAGTCAACTCTGAATATTCATTGGAAGGACTGATGCTGAAGCTGAAGCTCCAATACTTTGGCCACCTGATGCGAAGAACTGACTCAATGGAAAAGACCCTGATGCTGGGAAAGATTGAAGGCAGGAGGAGAAGGGGATGACAGAGGATGAGATGGTTGGATGGTATCACTGACTTGATGGACATGAGTTTGAGCAAGCTTCGGGAGTTGGTGATGGACAGGGAAGCCTGGCGTGCTGCAGTCCCTGGGGTCACAAAGAGTCAGATGTGACTGAGCGACTGAACTGAACTGAACTTGATGAGCATAGTCATCCTTTTCACTCGTCAAAACTAGAAGTTTACCAAGCTGTGGCAGATATAAAAGAAGTGTCTGCTAATTCACAGTGACCTTCAAGAGTGCTAATAATTGATTTTTTAGCTAATTTGGGTACAACAGCTTCTCCTCTCAGGCTGTCTTTACCAAATTTATCATGCAGTATTAGACATTGATGGCAAAAGGAGAATCAAGCTCCTTTTGCCCCCTGAAAAGGAAATGGTTATGTGATCCCTGATGGGTATATAAGTTTCTTGAAAATGGTGAAAACACAGTCTGGCTTAGGTTAGCTTGCTGAAGGATTTGCAAAAATTGATATCTGGTTTTCCAGTGTAATGTAACTATCAACCAGTAATTATTTTTGTCTTTTATGGCAAAATGACCTTATGGTCAATTCGTTGTGGGGTAAATCTGCTTCTGGCAAACATGTTCAGGATGAAAATACCAATGTGTAGAAAGTGACAGGAATCAGTATAAATATATAATTTATTTAAGCTTAGGCAAACCCCAACAAGGCAAATACTCTTCAAAATCTTGGGAAAAGGAAAGAGAGGCTTGCAGTCCATGATAGTGAAAATACTGGAGAAGAGTACTTAGGCTTCTTAAAATGCAGTTGAGTTATTTGAGCAAAATAAACTCCACCTAGATTGCTGGGAGGAGGCTCAGAGCTGTAGTCAGTCATGCAGGTCGATTACAGCTATGGAGATGGACAAGTCAACTAGGAAAGAGAAATTCTGTTCAAGTTTTTAGAAACTAAAGAAAGAATTCTGGAAAAGATGGGTCAGTAATTTCAGTGTCCATCCCCAGAAAGATCCCCCCTGAAATGAGTGACCAGATGAGTCTCTATGGAGTTAGAGATAAGAGATTACTATCTGAAGGCGCAAAGTAGCTGGATCTCCTTTTTCAGTGGTATTGCTGGAAGGCAGCTTTTCTAAACAAGCCACATATGTCACAAAGCAGCTGGTCATTGGACGTTGGAGAGTTGGAGGGAAAAGGAAGCTGCTGATTCCATGACTGACTGAACCCTGCACCCAAAGCATGACAGCGAACAGAGAGTTCTCTGTACACTGGGCTTGACGTTTGACCTCTGTGGTGGTCTCCTCATTTACAAAGTAATGATTGTCAGGACTGAAAGAAATAATTCAAGTTAAGTTCCTACAGTGGTGCCTGGCTCAGGAAGTGTTAGTTATCGTTGTCTCTACAATGACTAGGAACCCCCTGTACCTGACTCAGGCAGCATTTATACTATCAGGGTAGAGAAGGCACACTAAATGTGTCAGTTACACAAAGCTGGAAGAGACGGTCAGCATGTTGGAGGACAAAAACAAGATGGAAAAAAATAATATTAGAGGAGGGAATGATTGGTAATAATAAATTGATAGGGATAAATCAGAAGTCTAACATTTTTCAAAATTGTTAATTTATTTGCTCATTTTTGGCTGTGCTGGGTCTTTTGCTGCACAGGGGCCTTCCGTAGTTGGGATAAGCAGGGGCTACGCTCTTGTTTCAGAGCGTGGGCTCTAGGGCCTGTGGGCTCAGTAGTTGTGGCTCAGGGACTTAGTTGCCCAGAGGCATGTGGAATCTTCCCTGACCAGGGATCAAACCCCTTTCCCTTGCATTGGCAAGCGGATGCTTAACCAGTGGACCACCAGGAAAATCTCCAAAAGTCTTAAATTTTAAGAAATGATTGTAAAAGGACTGTATATCTGCATATACATGCATATAGTGGTTGCAGCTATGCTTTCTAAAGTCAGACAAATCTGAGTTCAAATCCTGGGCCTGCCACTTGCTGTTAATAGCTTATGGCCTTGAACACATTTCTTGAGCAAGCCCGGCCTTTTTCATCTGTAAAGTTGGGATAATAACGGTGCCCATCTCATAGAATTCTTGGGAGAGGAAAGTGAAATGCACATGGAAAGAAGTGAACAGAGGGTTTGTTGTTCAGTTGCTCAGTGCCTGCAGCACGTCAGGCTTTCCTGTCCTTCACAAAGCGAATGGTTCACGAATGTCTGTCATTATTTTCATGATTAGTATGAGTCAGTGTGCAGACGTCTTGAGGTTTAGTTGACTGTGTAGTCCAACTCCAGACTGAGGAGGATAAACAGCTGAATGCAGACTTAGGCTGTATTAGGGGAAGAGTCAGGAACAGTTCCACTCTTTTCCACAGTGGACAAAAGCCATCTGGAACTCTCTGTCCAGAGGCAGACTGATGGACGCATTAACACATAAGGTAGATGTGAATAAAAATAAAAAAGAGTATACAAACCATGTCATATGAGAAAGTTGAAAAAGACTTAGGGAGGTGTAGCCTGGGGAATATAAATTTGCCTTGAAAAGATAAGCTGGTGGGAAACAGGACAGCTGTCCTTAAAATCTGAGGGATTGTTGCAATGAAGATGCAGTAGACCTATTCTACTGAAGAGTCAGGAAGAGGAATAGTCCTACATCTTTTGTTGAGTCATAATCTCTGAGATCTGATAAGGACTGTGGAAATTTTCTTCCCCCAAAATGACATTGGCATGTGAACACATTTTATGTTGTATGCAGTTCATGAACTTGATGAACCTGGGTCTGCAGGTTAAGGGTCCTGACTGAAGTAAAAATGACAGGAGCACTTTCAGTGTTTCTGGAATGCCCTGGTGGGATGAGATGCCTCTGGCTGGGATGAGCTCCCCATCTCTGACTCTGAGGATGTTCAAGCAGGTGCTGGATCCTCTCCTATGTGGATGAGATAATCCCTGCTGTCCCTGTCAACCAATCCAGATCCTGTGATTCCTCTTTCCCCAAATCTGATTCATCTTGAGCTCTGCGCTCTGAGAATATGTATTTACAAAGTGTTTTCTGATTCCTGAAATACCTATTGACTTTAAGGGAGGAAGTAACAAGATTCTCTTTGGATTGAAACAGTGGTGATATAATGGCAGCTGTGTGCATGCTAAGTTACTCAGTCATGTCCAACTCTTTGTGACCCTATGGACTGTAGCCCATCAGGCTTCTCTGTCCATGGGATTCTCCAGGCAAGAATACTGGAGTGGGTTGCCATGCCCTCCTCCAGGAGATTTTTCCCAACCCAGGGACTGAATCTACGTCTCCTGTGGTTCCTGCATTGCAGGCTGATTCTTTACTGCTGAGCCACCGGGGAAGCCCTTAATGGCAGCTGGGTTAGGCTAAATTGAACTGAAGAAATATTTAACAGACCAGAAGCAACTAAAAAGGATTTCTAAAATGAATAATTTGAAGCACTCTCAAACATGTATTGGTCCAGTGGTTAAGACTCCATGCTCTAAATGTAGAGGGCATGGGTTCAATCGCTGGTCGGGGAACTAAGACCCCACATGCTGCAAGGTCTGGCACCAAATAAAATTAAATTTTTTTAAAAAATAGGCTTTAAAAACATGTATCAAGATTATTTCTGAACTTTAGCAATTATGATATTGAGGCCTAGTCACCGGACTTTTCTTATCAGTAGTGTTAGTCACTCAGTCATGTCTGACTCTGCAACCCCATGCATCGTAGCCCCCCAGCTCCTCTGTCCATGGAATTTTCCAGGCAAGAATACCGGAGTGGGTTGCTATTCCCTTCTCCAGGGGATCTTCTTGACCCAGGAATCAAACCCACATCTCGTACATTGGCAGGCAGACTCTTTACTGTCTGAGCCACAAGGGAAGCCCTTTGTATCAGTAACACTCATTTAATTTGTGCCAGCTGCTAATCTCCTGCTGCTACGGCTAAGTCACTTCAGTCGTGTCCGACTCTGTGTGACCCCATAGATGGCAGCCCACCAGGCTCCCCTGTCCCTGGGATTCTCCAGGCAAGAACACTGGAGTGGGTTGCCATTTCCTTCTCCAATGCATGAAAGTGAAAAGTGAAAGTGAAGTCGCTCAGTCGTGTCTGACCCTCGGCGACCCCACGGGACTGCAGCCTTCCAGGCTCCTCCATCCATGGGATTTTCCGGGCAGGAGTACTGGAGTGGGGTGCCATTGCCTTCCCCGAGCTGCTAATCTAAGAACCTTTAATTCTCACCTTTCGTGGGTCCTGATGTCAAGACCACTGGTGAATCTTCTAATTTGTCATCCTGCCTCCTAGAGGGGAAAGTGAGATCCAGAGAGGTTCACTCTCCCAAGGGCACATAGTATCCATACAAAGACTTTGAAACCAGACATCCTTATTCCAGAGCTTTTAACACCAATCCCACACAATATCTGGGTTTCAGCTTGTAAAAGGCTGATGTTTCAAGGGGACACTAAGCCTCGGGATGGGGTGGGGCTGTTGGGAGCACAGCACATCTCATATTGGTACTTCTGTGACTTCTAGGTGCCGCATGCCACGGGGACCTCACAGAGAAGCTCAAACTCCTGTACAAAATGCACGTCCTACCTGGTAAGTGAGCCACGCAGAGTAGCATGTGTACCTGTGACCCTGGCCTGGCTTGATGTCTTTTTTGGTGTGACCTGTTTGCCTCTTCTTTGATATACAAAAATCACTTATTGATCACTAAGAACGAACTGAACAGTATTATTCACAGGAGTTCCTGAATCAGCGGGTGCTTGGTTCAGTGGTCATTCATTTGTCCAAAGTGTGAGCTGCAGTAATAGAGCAGACTTTTGCAAGAGAACAAATAAATAGCACTTGGTAACTCCTGGGATTCTGAGTCTAGGGAGAGCAGTCTTACCTCTGACAGAGACAGTGCGAAAGATGGTGAGGTTTTTGAGTTCAGGTTTAAACCGGGTTGGCCACCAGTTGGAAATATCTAGCAAATACTAAAAAAGAAAGAAAGAGAGGGAGGGACACAGAAAGAAAGAGGAAGAGAGGGAGAGACAAAGTAGAGAGAGGAGGGAGGAAGGAAGGGGGATTAGCTCTAAGGATAGAGATAGGATAAAACTATAGATTTGGGAATTATCTAAAATTCGGTTCCTTAAAGCATCATTCCATAGGATTTAGGAAAGTTTCCAAAAAAGGAAAACGTGAAGGGACCCTTTGGTTAGGGGTTGTTATAAAGGAAGATGGAGTTAGAAATGGATGGAGCACCTCCCCCGTAAGGTTTTTGAGGCTGCGGGTTTTCCAGGCCCCTCAATGCTGTGACTCCCCTGTGTCGCTTCTTGAATAATTAAGCACACTTTCACTGAGTCATGGCCCTGCCAATATGAGAAGTGTCTCTCCTCTCTCTCCAGAGCCATCCTCTGATCAAGACGAGCCGGATTCTGCTTTTGAAGCGACTCAGTACTTCTTTGAAGACATCACCCCAGAATGCACACATGGTAAGTGACTTTTTCTCATCAGGCCCACTCTGTTTTTGTTCTACAGAGCCCTCTGTTGTTGGAAACCAAGTTGCCCCTAAATCTAGGCAGCCAAGGAAGTATATGAATACAGTTGCCTAATATGCTATTTTCTTTTCAGATTTTTGAACTTGAGTAACTATTGGGGTCAGGAAGATCCCCTGGAGAAGGGCATGGTAGCCCACTCCAGTATTCTTGCCTGGAGAATCCCCATGGACAGACGAGACTGGTGGGCTACAATCCATAGTGTTGCAAAGAGTCAGATACAACTGAAGTGACTTAGCATGCATGCAGCTGCTGGAGAGTGGGTACTTTAGCCCATCAAAAGGACCATGTATGACCGGGACTTCCTTTGTGGTCCAGTGGCTAAGACTTTGTGCTCCCAAGAAGAGGGTATGGGGTCAAACCCTGGTCAGGGAACTAGATCCTGTATGCCACAACTAAAGATCCTTCATGCTGTAACTAAGACCCAATTGCAGCCAAACAAACAAATAAAAGAAAAAGCATGACCTGTAGTCAGATATGCTGCTCTGTAACAGATGTCAGCAAACTTTGGACCAAATCTGGCCCACCACCTCTTTGTATGGCCTGTGATAATCTAAAATGTATATTAAAAAATTAAAATAATAGAAAATGTAAATGTTACTGCCTATAAATAAAGTTTTATTGGAACACAGCCAGGAACACAGCCAAGCTCATTCAATTATATATTGCCTATGGCTGTTCTCACACTGCAGTGATAGAATTGCCTCAGATATTTGCCATCTGGCCCTTTACAGAGAAAGTTTGCCAACCCCTGCTCTGTGTGGTTGTTAGGTTGACCCAGACATGATCTGGCTCACTGGGAATACCTCCAGATTAATATGTGAACTTGTTCTGTTTTGCCATGTGTGAATCTCAGCAGCATCTTTCCACTTGGCTGCTGCCATGCATTATTTACTTCATCATTATGGCAGCTTCCTAACTTCACCTGTTCGACAATCAGTGTGAGTTGTTCCTGGGTCCTTTTGCCTCTTAAATCTTACAGTCCCTAAGTGAGCACAGCTCAGACCTGCTTTTGAACGGTGAGCACCTAAGTGATTGAGTGGAGAGGAGTGAGAAGCAGACGCAGCCTTCTTATTGACATACGTGTTTCGGGCAGGAGCTCTGGTCAGGATGCTAGCTTTGTCTAGTAGCTTCGTGTATCTGGGAGCTTCAGGGTCCTTGTGGGAACATGGGAGATGAGAGCTGTCACCTTGGGTACAGTAAGGATTTAGTGAGATAATGTAGTAAGCCTTCCAGCATAGTGCTTTATCCGACTGTATTCTTCACATTGCTAGCAATCAACCCCACCTAGAGGTGTTTCTGTTTTCTCTTACACGTGCTAATAAACCTGTGGGTTTATCATGTAACATCCTCCTCCTTTTTTTCTAACTCTTCTGGCAGTGGTTGGATTGGACAGCAGAAACAAACACAGCGCAGATGATGGCTTTGTTACAGTGAGTCTAAAGCCGGACAGAGGTACAGACTCTCTCTGTGTTTCCCTTACTGCCGGTTCAACAGTTGCTTCTTGACCTTTGAACACTAATTTCTTGGCATTTGGATTTTAGGGAAGAGGGCGAATTCTCAAGAAAATCGTAATTATCTGAGACTCTGGACTCCAGAAAATAAATCCAAAGCAAAGAATGCAAAGGATTTACCAAAATTGAATCAGGTGAGTGCTCAACAGCACAATTCATTCATTTTTAAACCTTGAAGCTCTGTTTTCAGTCATAGATAAATGTAGAATAAGTATCCCTCAAAGATAATGGTAACTTGGAGCACTTATTTAGTACCTGTTTTAATGTATTTTGTCCATGCTTTTGTGCATTTAAAGTATGCTCTGTTATGAGGAAATGACCACCTCAGAAAATGGGAACCACAAAATATTGTGGTATTTTGAGAGTACATGCATTCTCATCCCAATCATTAAAAATACCCTCAGAGGAAAGGGAACCCTCCTACACTGTTGGCGATAATGTAAATTGGTACAGCTAGTAGGGAGAACAGTATGGAGGTTCCTGAAAAAAATTAAAAATAGAACTACCATACGACCCTGCAGTCCCACTCCTGGGCATATATCCAGAGGAAAACATCATCCATAAGGATATATGCACCACACCAGTGTTAATTGCAGCACTGTTTACAGTAGCCAAGACATGGAAGCCACCTCAATGTCCATCAACATGGGGATGGGTAAAGAAGATGTAATACCTTTATACGATGGAATATTGCCCAGCCATTAAAAAGAATGAAATAATGCCATTTGCAGCAACATGGATGGACCTAGAGGTTGTCATCCTGAGTGAAGAAAGTCAGACAGAGAAGGAGAAATATCATAAGACATGCCTTATGTGTCATTTCTAAAAAGAAACGACACAAATGTACTTACTTACAGAACAGAAAGAGACTCACAGACTGAGAAAACGAACTTACGGTTGCCGAGGTGGCGGGGGCAGGAGGCGGGCGGGATAGTTAGAGCGTTTGGGATGGTCTTGTACGCACTGCTATATTTAAAATTGATTATCGACAAGGACCTACTGTATAGCACATGGAACTCTGCTCAATGTTTTGTGACAGCCTGGGTGGGAGGGAAGTTTAGGGGAGAATGGATTCATGTATATATATGGTTGAGTCCCTTTGCTGTTCACCTGAAACTATCATAACATTGTTAATCGGCTATACCCTAAAACCAAAAAAAAAGTAAAAAAAAAACCCTCAGAGGGACTTCCCAGACAGTCCAGTGGTTAAGACTCTGTGCTTCCTATGCAGAGGACACAGATTCAATCCCTGGTAGGGGAACTAAGACCCATAAGCCTCATGGTGTGCCAAAAAACATTTTAAAATACCATCAGATATTCAAAAGACAAGCTCATGCCATTTTCAAACCACTGTACTCAGCTATAAATAGGTGTCTGACTTTTTTCCCTTAAACAGCTGAAACATAATGAGGAAGATAAAACCATGTAAATAATTTAAAATACAGGATGAAAATGCTTTTTATTAACAGAAGAAGAGATAAATTATCTGGGTAGAGGTAGAAAACATGACTTCTGGCCAGAGAAACCAGCAGATGTGTCATGGGAGAGAGGATTGGGCCAAATGCTGAAGTGTATAGGCATGAAATAAGATGAGGTCTACGATTTACTTAAAAGTCAGCAAGAAAGGATAAAGGAGTTAATTAAACATTTGTATAACAAAGGAACCACTAATAAAGACACCTGTAGTCGTAACCAAGAGGAAATCCTTTAGCATCTCCATTTCCAGGTTCAAATCCTGCTTGACTACAATCATAAAGCTAGTGGTAAAGAGCCCACACGCCAATGCAGGAGACACAGAGATGCAGATTCAATCCCTGGGTCAGGAAGAACTCCTGGAGGAGGAAATGGTAACCCACTCCAGAATTCTTGCCTGGAGAATCCCATGGATGGAGGAGCCTGGCGGGCTACAGTCCATAGGGTTGCAAAGAGTCAGACATGACTGAAGCGACTTAGCACACACACAATAAAGAGACTAAATCCACCATCCATCTCTTTAAATCTGCACATCCATCCACCCCACAATAGGACTTTTCTGGGATCTTGCAGGAGTCCTGATATTAAATGGCTTTGCAGTCCACTTGGGTCCTGGCTCTGTACTCCCTATGACATGGTCATGGTCTTGTGTTTTCCCCGATCACTTTTCAGGGGCAATTTATCGAGCTTTGTAAGACGATGTACAATATGTTCAGCGAGGACCCCAACGAGCAGGAGCTGTACCATGCCACGGCCGCGGTGACCAGCCTCCTGCTGGAGATTGGGGAAGTGGGCAAGCTCTTCACCCCCCAGCCTGCCAAGGAGGGCGGGGGCGGGGGCAGCGGGCCTGCCGGCCACCAGGGCCTCCCCGGCAGCGTGCTCTTCCCCAAGAAGGGGCCGAGCCAGCCTTACGTGCCCGAAGCCGCGGAGCCCCTCCCGGCCAGCTTGGCCGGGGCCGGTGAGGAGCACTCCCTGGGCGGACAGATGGAGGACATCAAGCTGGAGGACTCCTCGCCCCGGGACCACGGGGCCTGCTCCTCCATGCTCATCTCCGACGACGATACCAAGGACGACAGCTCCATGTCCTCCTACTCGGTGCTGAGTGCCGGCTCCCACGAGGAGGACAAGCTGCACTGCGAGGACATCGGCGAGGACACGGTCCTGGTGCGCAGCGGCCAAGGCACTACGGCGCTGCCCCGAAGCACCAGCCTGGACCGGGACTGGGCCATCACCTTCGAACAGTTCCTGGCCTCTCTCCTGACCGAGCCGGCCCTGGTGAAGTACTTCGACAAGCCTGTGTGCATGATGGCCAGGATCACCAGTGCAAAAAACATCCGGATGATGGGCAAGCCCCTCACCTCCATCAGTGACTATGAGATCTCGGCCTTGTCCGGCTGAATCCGGCACCTTCTCTGGGGACCGGGAAAGTGGGGGGCGGGGGGCGGGGTCTTTTTTTATGTTCTGTGTTGGGGCTTCAGTCTTCCTTTTAAATTAAATATTTATTAGTACCCGGCTTGAAGCCTAGTGTTTTCATAATATAATACAATGAAAAGCTGTTGGAGAAATACTTAAACACCTCCATGTAGGTACAGTTCCACTCTCTTGTTGGGGGGAGGGGGATTTACCAGAATGCAGTGAATTCCAAAAAAAAAAGATGACTCTGTCCGTGATACGTGTGTATTTATAACTTCTTAATCTTGCTGTTGAGCTGTATACATAGTGCTGTTTAAACGCTAAATAAGGCAGCAGCTGTTGTGTATTCGGGCTTTTTGAATAAAATTAGAGCTGTAAGGAAAGTGAAATGCCACAGAGAGAGAGAATGTTCTTAAATGGTGTAGGCATTGTCAGCTGGGGTAAATTCTGTACCACTTAAAGGGAGCATTAAAGCTATTTTTTAAGATTTGAAATATATTTCATAAAAGTCCTCTATTCAAAAAGCATATTCTGCAGGCATTCCCATTTGAGATTCTAAGCAGTTAGGAAAGTATAAGTGGTTTTTATGTGATGCCAGAATAACACCTCTATTTGATCAGTTTGGGCAAATACCAGACCAAACTGCATTGAAAAACTGATGATTTAAGTGAGCTGGCCGGAATTCGGGGGGAAATGAACAGTCTTTTGTGACAGAGAATCTGAAAGTGGCAACAAAAATGATAAGAGGGCTCAGAATTTGGGGGGTGGGGTGGGGGTGGGGGCAGAGTGAACGTACTGATGCTTCTTATACTGAATTTTCAGCTTCTTGTTACTCATTGCAAATACAGCAAAAAATAAAACAGTAAACTTTACCATTTCCGTGCTCTCCATAGGTTCAAGATATCATACCATGTATCACATATGACCATCTTTCCAGTTAAATCAATGTAGAGATAATGTAAAATGAAAAAAACTCTGCAGGATCACGTAACTGAATGTGTAAAGCGGAACTTGACACTTTATATAAGAGAATAGTATGCTCTATTTACTGAATGGACTTGGAAATGAAAACTGTCGCACCTGCACTTTGTATTTTCGCTTCTTTTTTATTACTGTTACGGTTTTGTCTTTTACAGATGTTGTAGTTTTTTTCTTCTTATTGTTGAATTCATAATCATGGTCACATTTTCTTTGCATATTCAGAATATTCCTGCCAATACATTCCTTTATTTTAGAATCCATTGTGTCCTTATTTTTAGCTGTTGCTGCTATTTTTAATTTTGTTTACAGAATGATTTTTTTAAACTGTCCAATGATGTAGTGTTAACCTCAAATAGGATAAATGTGAACAAATAAAATACATGGATACTCAAATGTGGCTTTTATCTCAGTACTTCAGTTCCTGTCTATGGTGATAACATTATTCTTTTGAACACTTTGCAGGGGAAATTATGTTTGACAACCATTTTGGCTAAGGAAACAAATTTTTATAGGCAAATATTTTGAGATAAGAAATATAGTTTGGGGAATTCCCTGGTGGTCCAGTGGTTGAGCCTTGGTGCTCACTGTGGGGGCACAGGTTCAATCCCTGGTGTGGGAACTAAGATCCTACAAGCTGCACAGCATGGCCAAAAAAAAAAAAGAAAAGAAATATACTGTGTAGTGGTGTGCACATGAATGTAAAATAAGAGAATCACTGTTGGTCATCTAATTTTCTTAACTCATACTACATAAGTGATGAAAGGGTGAAAATCCCTCTGTAACACCATTTGGTATGTATTTCATTGAGTAGTCATTTGATTTGAAGGTTGTTATATATTATTCTGTCATTGTTTCTATCACCTAAAGATACCTTGGGAAATAAGTTTATAAAGTCTGATACTCTTATCTCCAAAAATCAAAGATGGGTATCAGAGGGAAATGAGTGTGTGTTTTAATGTAATGTAGACTCACCCTAGATACGTGAGTTTAATAGAGTTTTGCCAAGAGAACGCACTGGTCATAGCAAACACCTTCTTCCAACAACACAAGAGGAGACTCTACTCATGGACATCACCAGATGGTCAATACCGAAATCAAATCGATTATATTCTTTGCAGCCAAGATGGAGAAGTTCTATACAGTCGGGGAAAAAAAAAGACCGGGAGCTGACTGTGGCTCAGATCATGAACTCCTTATTGCCAAATTCAGACTTAAATTGAAGAAAGTAGGGAAAACCACTAGACCATTCAGGTATGACCTAAATCAAATCCCTTATGATTATACAGTGGAAGTGACAAATAGATTCAAGGGATTAGGTCTGATAGACAGAGTGCCTGAAGAACTATGGGCAGAGGTTCATAACACTGTACAGACGGCAGGGATCAAGACCATCCAGAAGGAAATGAAAGGCAAAAAGGCAAAATAGTTGTCTCAGGAGGCCTTACAAATAGCTGTGAATAGAAGAGAAGCGAAAGGCAAAGGAGAAAAGGAAAGATATGCCCATTTGAATGCAGAGTTCCAAAGAATAGCAAGGAGAGATAAAGCCTTCCTCAGTGATCAATGCAAAGAAATAGAGGAAAACAATAGAATGGGAAAGACTAGAGATCTCTTCAAGAAAATTAGAGATACCAAAGGAATATTTCATGCAAAGATGGGCACAATAAAGGACAGAAATGGTATGGACCTAACAGAAGCAGAAGATATTAAGAAGACGTGGCAAAAATACACAGAAAAACTACACAAAAAAGATCTTTATGACCCAGATAATCATGATGGTGTGATCACCAACCTAGAGCCAGATATCCTGCAATGCGAAGTCAAGTGGGCCTTAGGAAGCATCACTATGAACAAAGCTAGTGGAGGTGATGGAATTCCAGTTGAATTATTTAAAATTCTAAAAGATAATGCTGTGAAAGTGCTGCACTCAATATGCCAGCAAATTTGGAAAACTCAGCAGTGGCCACAGGACTGGAAAAGGTCACTTTTTTTTTTTTAGTTCAAATGGCAATTTTTATTTTATTTTTTTAATTAATTAATTTATTTATTTTACTTTACAATAAAGGCAATGCCAAACAATGCTCAAACTACCACACAATTGTACTCATCTTACATGCTAATAAAGTAATGCTCAAAATTCTCCAAGCTAGGCTTCAACAGTATGTGAACTGTGAAATTCCAGATATTCAAGCTGGTTTTAGAAAAGGCAGAGGAACCAGAGATCAAATTGCCTACATCTGCTGGATCATCAAAAAAGCAAGAGAGTTCCAGAAAAAAAAATCTATTTCTGCTTTATTGACTATGCCAAAGCCTTTGACTGTGCGGATCACAACAAATTCTGAAAGAGATGCCTGACTTGCCTCGAGAAATCTGTATGCAGGTCAGGAAGCAACAGTTAGAACTGGACATGGAACAACAGACTGGTTCCAAATCGGGAAAGGAGTACATCAAGGCTGTATATTGTCACCCTGCCCATTTAACTTATATGCAGAGTACATCATGAGAAATGCTGGGCTGGATGAAGCACAAGCTGGAATCAAGATTGCTGGGAGAAATATCAACAACCTCAGATATGCAGATGACACCACCCTTATGACAGAAAGCAAAGAACTAAAGAGCCTCTTGATGAAAGTGAAAGAGGAGAGTTAAAAAGTTGGCTTGAGGCTCAACATTCAGAAAACGAAGATCATGGCATCTGGTCCCCTCACTTCACGGCTAATAGATGAGGAAACAGTGGCAGACTTTATTTTTCTGGGCTCTAAAATCACTGCAGATGGTGACTGCAGCCATGAAATTAAAAGACACTTGCTCCTTGAAAGAAAAGTTATGACCAAACTAGACAGCATATTCAAAAGCAGAGACATTATTTTGCCAACAAAGGTCCGTCTAATCAAAGCTATGGTTTTTCCAATGGTCATGTATGGATGTGAGAGTTGGACTATAAAGAAAGCTGAGTGTCGAAGAATTGATGCTTTTGAACTGTGGTGTTGGGGAAGACTCTTGAGGGTCCCTTGGACTGCAAGGAGATCCAACTAGTCCCATCCTAAAGGATATCAGTCCTGAGTATTCATTGGAAGGACTGGTGCTGAAGATGAAACTCCAATACTTTGGCCACCTGATGTGAAGAACTGACTCATTTGCAAAGACCCTGATGCCGGGAAAGATTGAAGGCGGGAGGAGAAGGGGACGACAGAGAATTAGATGGTTGGATGGCATCACTGACTCAATGGACATGAGTTTGAGTAAACTCCGGGAATTGGTGACGGACAGGGAGGACCGGCGTGCTGGAGTCCATGGGGTTGTAAAGATTTGGACACAACTGAGCAACTGAACTGAGATAAGTGAGAGGAGCCAGACTTTTCCATTATCATTGAGAACAGAATTATAAATGAACAGTACATCACCCTGAAAACATGTTTCTCTTGATGCTCTGTTGTAATACTGTCCCTATTTGTTCAAACAGCTCACCATGGTTTTATCCCAGCATCAATATATTTTACAATGGCAATTTCTAGTCTGTTTGCTTCTAAAGGCTGCACGTGGAGGAGCCCTGAGCCTTTGAGTTGGTTATTGCCAGTTCAACCTGTGAGTCCGTCTTGTTAGCGTCTTCCTTCTCTGGCCTCCAGAAGGCAAATAGGGCATTTCAAACAGCATTAAACTTCCTCTCAAGTTTCTAATGGTTGTGTTATGTCTTTTTAGTATTTCTATGGGTTATTCTCTTTGATTTCAGTGTATTATGAGTGACCATCTTCTTTGAATGGTCACTTCCCCTGTGATGCTAATAACTATCACACCATCCCCAGTGATGGGCTCAATGTCTCTATGGTCATAGACTTGATCTGGCATCCCAGTGGGCTTCCAGCCCCAGAGCACTGGGCACTGGTCTTAGTGAAGCTTTCAGATTCATGTATGTGTTCTAAGTCACTACATTTGCGTCCAACTCTGTGCAAACCTATGGACTATAGCCCACCAGGCTCCTCTGTCCATGGGATTCTTCAGGCAAGAATACTGGAGTGGGTTGCCATTTCCTCCTCCAGGGGATCTTCCCAACCCAGGAATCAAACCTCATGTCTCTTGCCTCTCCTGCATTGTCGTGTGGGTTCTTTACCACTAGCGTCGCCTGGGAAGCCCGGAGCTTTCGTATATGAAAACTCAAAAGAGAAGTTTACTGCTGGGGGAAACAGAGAGAGACCATTTGGAGCCTGAATGCTGGGCAAATGAGTGCCGCCAGAGAAACCACAGATCTAGCCACATCCTCCCATCCTGGCATTACTTCAAGTCTGGGTGGGAGGTGGGTAAGCTGTGTGCGCATGCCACCATAGGAGCCACGGACAACGAGAAGGTTCACTGCCAACAGCATCCTCATCCCCACCAAAGGATGCAGACCGGGAACCCTGGCGGCCACGCAGAGGGCAGCTCCCAGTACGTTCCTGTCCTAGTCAGTAGCGAGGGTGGCTAGAGGTCTCCTCACTCCCCTGTCCCCAGACATGCAGCAGCTTGGCCTGGTTTCTGACAGAAGCTTTGTCAAGGGGACTTCAACTCAGAGCTTGCTCAGTTCAAGAATCTAACAGTGAACCTCGTGGGGAGTCCTGGTCACTGCCTCATTCTATACCTCCTCTGTATGTTCTTCATGACCCGTCCTATAAGACGGCTCTTTCGTTACAGCATCAACTTCTAACCTGAAAAGAATAGCAGTTGATGTGGTGAGTACAAAGCATTTCATGCTGTTTTCTGCTTTAAAATGACTCGTTTACCTAATGTTTCAGGCCCTATGTCTTTTGTTTAAGATATTCTTGACAGTCCAATTCTTTAAAAAAAAAAAAAAAAGCTTACACAGCCAGACAAAGGAATTTATAAGGAGACGCAAAGTGAGGAGAGGAGGTGGGGCCTGGGAAGCTGTCCCTGTGAGCTTAGGACTAGCTCAGATGGAGACATCTGGGTCTGCTCAGTGTCTCCGGGAGTAGACGGCTAAGGGCCAAGCTGTGGACTATTTGGGCTTTCTGGATTCACAACTGCTTCCCCTCCTCTACTTCACAGGGAGACCAAGATCTGTAAACAAAAATCCTGTAGCTGTTCTTAGAATTCCTCAAGGGCAAAGTATTGGCTAGACTAATGCCAGGACCGGGTTGACAATAATCTATCATTTAGTGAATTCACTTATTTTATGACTGAATACCATCTACCGTGTATCAGATTCTGTCACACTTCAGAAACTAGACTACTTTCTCCTCATAACCTGTCCGCCTTTGTTATTTCTTAGTTTAATTGGTAATAACAATATCCATCCAGTACCTGAAGCCAGAAACAAGTCATCTTTGATTCCTCCTGCCTGCCTATGACCCACCTCTAGTTACTGAAGTCAATCCATTGTTTCTTTCTGAGCACCTTTTAATCTCTGTTCCTCTGTCTATTCTCAGTTACACTTTCTTAGTTCAGCTCTGTATTCATCTGAATGTCCAAGAGGGTTTTATTATTATATTAATTAATATTATATTAATTATTATATTATATTAATATTTGATCTATCCTCCTCACTGCAGTGTGGAAGACCCAGGTTCCATCTGTGGGTTGGTAAGAGCCCCTGGAGAAGGAAATGGCTACCCACTCCAGTATCCTTGGCTGGAGAATTCCATGGACAGAGGAACCTGGTGGGCTACAGTCCATGGGGTTGCAAAGAGTTGGACATGACTGAGCGTGTCTTGATTGATTGGCAGGTGGATTCTTTACCACTAGCACCACCTGGGAAGCCCAGATGGAAGATTATCTGTGGATTTATAGTCCCTGACTCTGGCAGCTCCAAGGTGACTCTCCTTAATTGGGGTCTATTTCCCCAATGACTTAGCAGTAAAGAATCCACCTGCAGTGCAGAAGGCACAAGAGAGACGGATTCAATCCCTGGGTTGGGAAGATCCCCTGGAGAAGGAAATGGCTACCCACTCCAGTGTTCTTGCCTGGAAAATCCCATGGACAGAGGAGCCTGGCAGGGCTACAGTCCATGGGGTCACAAAGAGTCGGACACGACTGAGCATGCTTGCATATATTCTTTTACCAGTCGGAAGGCAGTCATCAGAGTAGACCTCTGGCTATCGGTTAGTCTGAGTGGGATAAAGATTTGATTACAGTACAGGTTGCTGGATTGTAGCCAGTCTATGTGCCCTTCACACCCTCCAGTTACTCTTCTAAGCTGACGCTTACACAGTCTTTCTAAACCTTCAGTGTAATCACGTTTTCTTCGACTTCAAATCTCTTCAACTTCCTACACCATAATATGTGCTCATATTGCATCTGACTCTTTGCAATCCCGTGGGCTGTAGTCCGCCAGGCTCCTCTGTCCATGGGGTTTCCCAGGCAAGAATACTGGAGTGGGTTGCCATTTCCTTCTCCAGGGGATCTTCCCGACCTAGAGATCAAACTCATGTCTCCTGCATTGGCCGACGGATTCTTTACCACTCAGCCGCTAGGGATGTCTGATTTTAAAAAAGCATATAAAAATGTTTATAATTTATAATAAGTTAAATATAATTATAAATTTATAATTTATAATAAGTTACTGCTTGTTTCTCCATAGACTAACTTCTCAGCACTTATTGATATTCCAAGGGGCAAGGAACGTAAAATGTATGAGGGATAAAATTTATTTTTCCCATTTGCTGGTTTTTGTGTATGATTTACAGCTTCCTTTGTCATACTGTCAACATCTATGAACCATGTGCAATATTTCAGTCCCTCCAACAACTCTTGCCCCAAATTTAGACCTAAGAATGAGAAATAGAGGATAGTATAGACATGTGAAGTTTTGCACATCTTTGTGTTATTAAATTTCATCAAAAGACAAAAAGAGGGTTTAGCATCACATATTGGGACATTCTTCCTCTGTAATTTGTATTGAAACGTCAGCTATTTCCAGCATAATACAACACAATATCTCTTCTCAATATGAGAAAGACCTGTATGTCAGAACAAGGGGAAAATAAGGGAGAGACATTTGAATTCACTGGATCCTTCTTGGAGAAATCAATCAAAGAGATGTTCATTTAAGCTGAGAAGACCTTTGAGAGAGTCTATGAGAAAAAAAGCATAATATATTTTGGGGTGTTACCCTGGGTTATTTCTTCAAGAGCTGGTAACATAAAGAAGATGCAGCATGCAATAAGGGAATTTGTGATACCTGCTTAAGTGAAGTTAACAATCAGGTATACTGACTTCTTTAAGCAACACATGAGATGCCTTTGAAAATGAAGTAGAAGATGGAGTCGCTTTAAAAATACACACAAGTTGACATGGAGGTTTCAGAATCTCCTTTGGAATTCCATTTTCTTTCCAAATGGGCAGAGCAAGAAGAATGATTTTTAGGGACTTCCCTGGTGGTCGGTGGTTAAGAATCCACCTTCCAGTGCAGGGGACATAGATTTGATCCCTGATTGGTCGGGAAACTAAGATCCCATGGTGCCTCAGGGCAACTAAAGTTGTACACCACAACTGGAGAGAAGCCTGCACGCCAAATGAAAGATCCTTCATGCCACAACTAAGACCCAGTGCGGCCAAAGAAGCCTAAATATTTTTTTAAAAGCTGGGAAAGTCTTCGTGTTTAATTTGCTGTTGTTTAGTCGCTAAGTAGTGTTCGACTCTTGCAACCCCATGGACTGTAACCCCCCCAGGTTCGTCTGTCCATGGAATTTTCCAGGCAAGAATACTGGAGTGGGTTGCCGTTTCCTTCTCCAGGGGATCTTCTCGACCCAGGGATAAAACCCAGGTCTCCTGCATTGGCGGGCGGGGTCTTTACTACTGAGCCACCAGGGAAGCCCCTTCCTTTATTAACAAACTTCTATTTCCCTCATGGTAATATTATTGTGAGATTGAAGCTCATTTGTCTTACAAAGTTTTACACACATCTATGTATATACACTGGAGAAGGCCATGGCACCCCACTCTAGTACTCTTGCTTGGAAAATCCCATGGATGGAGGAGCCTGGTAGGCTGCAGTCCATGGGGTCGCTAGGAGTCGGACGTGACTGAGAGACTTCACTTTCACTTTTCACTTTCATGCATTGGAAAAGGAAATGGCAGCCCATTCCAGTGTTCTTGCCTGGAGAATCCCAGGGACAGGGGAGCCTAGTGGGCTGCCGTCTATGGGGTCACATAGAGTCGGACACAACTGAAGCGACTTAGCAGCAGCAGCAGCAGCAGCAGCAGAATGTATATACACGCACTTTTTTTTTTTCTTTTTAAAATTCTTTTCCTATTTAGGTTATGACAGAATACTAAGCAGAGTTCCCTGAGCTATACATTAGGTCTTTGTTGGTTGTTTATTACATACACACATTTTAAAAAGTAGACCAAACTAAAAGTATTCCCTGATTTCATTTTTTCCTAAGTGTCAGAGAGATTGTTCCATATCAGTTTAAATTTAATTCACTTATTTTAATGGCAGGATAGTTTCCATAGAAAGAGAGTGTTCTATATTTTATTTAACCACATACTCCTCCTCCCTCCCAGCTGATGGACTTTCCACTATGATAGATTCATTTTATTATAAACACTGTGTCAATGAATATCATTGCAAAGAGATTTGGATAATATGTAGGAATATTCATTTGGGACAGAATTGAAGGAGAAAAAGCATGGGATTGAAGCATATACCCATGAACACTGTAACAAACCCTGCCAAGTTCCTTCCCAAATAATTAACTTGCTCACACTCCCATCAACAACCAGGGCTCTCTCCTCACACACGTTCACTGACATTGGAGGTTAACCATCTTCCAATTTTTACTAATCTAATAGATAAAAGATGATATTTCATCTCAATTTGGATTTCTATCATAGTAGGGAAGTTGAATATTTTTTGAAGTATTTACTGGTTCTCTCAATTTCTTTTGTATTTCTCTTCTACATTTTGGTGTCATGCATTCTATAATCATCTGTCGTTTTCTTAGGTACCAATTCTGTTACCTGTTTTCTATCTGACTTCTGTTTTTTATTTGTCTAGTTGTAAATGCCACTCATTATGGCAACGATGAGAGAATACAATGAAAGACAGTGAGGAGGTTATTAAGCGTAATGAATTGCTTCACCCTCTCTGAAGACCAATGACCTTCGAAATAAGAGGAGTATTTTTAAATTTCTTTCTTCTTCTTCTTCTTTAGTCTTAATAGCCACTTGTATTTGCCACAGAGCAAACCTGATGCAAAATCTCTGCTTAGTTGCTTCCCACATACTTAATTAATAACTATTCTACTGTATCCCACTAGAGGGTAATGTTGGGCTAAAGACCAATCCCTGTGACTAACTTTGAGGCCCACGTTCAACATATTCTGGTTAAAGTTTTACATCTCTAGTAAAAACTAAAAGGATACATTGCCCTTAACTGCTCAATACAGTTAGGGCAGAAAAGGAGGGCAGAGCTGTGAATTCAAGTGTAATAACTCAAAACATATCAAGAAAAGCTTGATAGAAGCATCTGCTCAGGTCACACTCTGCAGAGACAACGTCAGGAAGCCAAAGGATCAAAGGAAGAAAAGATTACATGCAGGAGAGATGATGTCCTCCATGACGCAAACATTACCTAACATGAAATATCTCCAGAGGATTTTCTTTCTGCTTAGGATGTGGTTTCCTCTCGGGTTCGTGGCCTTAAACTGGCAACATTCGCTTATACAGCCATGCCAGGGCCAGGCGGTCCTCAGGGGCTCAGTGCCCTTGGCTAGCACACCTCTGCCACCTCCCATCGGGCTGGCCTGAATCACAGATAACTTCTGATGGCTTCCCCTGACAGTCAGAAGCTCAGGAAAAGCGTGTACAAAAATCACGTCCCAAAGCGCAGTCCCGGTCATCCTCCAAAAGGTCCTGCCCCTCTCCAAAGGCACTTCCGTCTACCGCACTTTGTATTTTCTCTGAAAAAGAGACGCTTGCAAAAGCTCCGTTAAAAACATGAAAGGTCTGATTGAAGAAACAAAGGTCAAAATGATCCACGTGCAATGTGACAGTCATTCAAAAAGTAAACGGTGCTACTTCTAAAATAATAAAACCTTAACCTTGACGGAGGGCTCAATCCCAAGTGGCCCTTCTACCAAGAAAGCTCACAGACAGCGACACCTGCAGACAAAGCTGGGTAATGCTCTTTCTTAGTTTGGCAAGGGCGGGCGGGCGTGAGGGGCAGAGAAAGAGAAACAGGAGAGAAAGACAGATACGTTCCCTGTGTGAAATAGCTAGGCCAGGTTTCAAATTCGGTGAGTCTAGTCCCCTTGGAAATGTTCACGTCCTATTTCCGACTGGCACCTCTGGCTGTGATGGTCAGGGAAGGGGTGGCGCTGACTGAGTCAGGACCAGAAGGTGGGACGACCACGGGCTTACCTCCCCTCATACATTCTCTGCTGCTCTCCCTCCCCTATCTTACAGACGGAGTCTTTGGAAACCGAAGGAGATCCTCCACTCCCACTTTAAAGTCTCTAACCTGAGAGCTTGGGGGAAAAAAAAGAAGAAGGAGTCGACGAAGCAGAGGGTGGGTCAGTGGAACCACCTCTTATGGGAAGAAGCATCTCCCCGCCACACAAACCTCTGCCCTTTCCTACTGACTCCCTTTTCTATCTTCCCTCTCTCCTCCCCTCTGATTGCAGCTGCCATGGAAACTCTGTGGGAATAAAAGCAAACCTGGAGAGTTTAGAGACCCCTCAGGTTCCTAAGAGGAATGAATTAAGAAATTCAGTAAAACCACTCAATGAAGCTAAGCTTGTGGACAGACTTGGCCCCAGTCATCTGTCCCTTCCCCCTGCCTGTATTTAAAAATATATATTATTTAATATAATACTACCTGAAAAATGTCACGAATCAGAGAGCCATTTGGGTTCAGTCCTGTGCCCAGACATGAGCACCTAGTGTCCTGTCTTGGGCCCCATGCTTTGTCCACTATGTGAGTCCTAGAGCTCCCTACCCACCGCTCCAGGAGGACCATGGAGACTGGTGTGTGGAATTGCATTACCTTCACCATCTCCATCACACCCCAGACCTGACCCTGTTATTCTCGGCTGAATCTTTTTCCCCATCCTGCTGAGATGTGGGCACCCTAGAGCACCAAGGTGTCTGTGAGTTGCTGTTGGGAAGACTGTTTACAGAGCTATGATGTATGAGCTGAGGTGTCACACCATATGCACAATGCCTCTCCTGTGAGAAATGGGGGGTGATAAGTTGTGTTCTCAATCTCCAATTCATGTCCCATTGACTATAGCCCACCAGGCTCCTCTGTCCATGGGATTTCCCAGGCAAGAATACTGGAGTGGGTAGCCATTCCCTTCTCCAGGGGATCTTTCCCACCCAGGGATTGAACTCAGGTCTCCTGCATTTCAGGCAGATTCTTTACCATTGGATACTTTGCGATATGTTGAGGCATGTGTTAGGCATAAATACTGAATCGAGGTTTCTATTTGAGAATTGCTAGTGGTGTTGGAGAAGACTCTTGAGAGTCCCTTGGACTGCAAGGAAATCCAACCAGTCCATTCTAAAGGAGATCGGTCCTGGGTGTTCTTTGGAAGGAATGATACTAAAGCTGAAACTCCAGTACTTTGGCCACCTCATGTGAAGAGCTGACTCATTGGAAAAGACTCTGATGCTGGGAGGGATTGGGGGCAGGAGGAGAAGGGGACAACAGAGGATGAGATGGCTGGATGGCATCATCGACTCGATGGACGTGAGTTTGAGTCAACTCTGGGAGTTGGTGATGGAGAGGGAGGCCTGGCGTGCTGCAGTTCATGAGGTCTCAAAGAGTCGGACACGACTGAGCGACTGAACTGAACTGAACTGAACAGTGCTTTTCTCTACAGCCCAGATGGGAGCATTTCCCCAGGCAACCTTCCGTCCCCGGCTGCTTGTGTCCGAGTATTTCTCCTTATCACACACTAGACAGATGGGGGCGGGTGTCCCCCTCTCTCCTACCTGTGACCGCAGGCCACCTCTCTCTCAAGAAACATTAGAGTTCATTTAAAAACGGAAATTTAAACTTCTCTGCCTCTTCTCACTATTTACAATAAGAAGAAGCCATTTTGTTTTTAACTGGCAGTAATCATGGCTCAATTTGTACCAATGATATTGAAATATAAGCTTATGGCTAGAGCATACGGTACAGCCTAATTAGTTTCACAGAGATTTTGATTTAGAATGCCTCATATACGAAAACCAAAAATTCAGAAAATGTATGCAAAAGATGCTTTACTTGTTTCAGATCATTTGATATTCATAAAGATTTCTAGTACAAATCAATTTTTACAATCCAGATAAACTAATTTATGTTTAAAGGTATGAATCTATTTTAATTTTTCTAGTTAAACAATAACTTCTAATACTATAAGGATCAAGCATCTGCTCACCCTTCTTAATCTTTAAAAAGATATGTTGTTAACTATATGATTCTACTTCTGGGTACAATAGATTATCTGTGTCGGATTGACTCTATTCAAGAACAGCTAGAAAAGCTGGATAAAATACCAAAACTGAAAACAAAGAAACTATGAAGGCATGAGGAAACGATCAAGGCAGCTAGGACTTCAGGGACTAAGGTCCTGGAAAGAATGAATGTGCATGGAGGTGATCCCAATGTGCATGGAGATGTTTAGCTTTTCTCCTTAGAATAAGGTAAAGAGGTGCAGGGTAAAGAGGCTGAGAAGCTAAGCAAAAACCAGTGGTGGCAAAGAGGCAAAAGTGCTGAGCAGAGTTTTCAGTCGTCTCTCTCAGGCTGGAGAGACAAAAACTGGAATGCAGGAATGATGCAGCAGCCAGGCCTTGAGGAGCGCAGACCCTGGAGAGGATGTGAGCAGTGAGAAGTAAATTCCATGCTGGTTACTCCTTTGCCTTCGAGGTTTCTTCTGATTCCCAAGCAGCATGTGGGTGATGTAAATCAGAGAAAGACAAGTATCATATCACTTACACGTTGAATCTATTAATAAAAAATGATAAAGGGACTTTGCTGATGGTCCAGTGGTTAAGAACTGTACTTCCACTGTGGGGTGGGGAGGGGAGAGGGGGGCCTGGGTTCAATCCCTGGTCCAGGAACTAGGATCTGCATGCCACGTGGCACAGCCAAAAAAGAAATTTAAAAATATTAAAAACTTTTAAATGATAAAAACGAAATTATTTACAAAACGGAAATAGACTCTGAGACGTAGAAAACGAGCTTATGGTTACTCGATGGGAAAAGCGGGGAGAGGGATGCTAACAAACAAGGACCAATATATAGCACAGAGAGCTGTATTCAATCCTGTAATAACAATGTATAATGGAAAAATATCTGAAAATGATTTATATATATGTATAGGTGAATCACTTTGCTGTATACCTGAAACAATGTAAATCAATTATACTTGAATTTAAAGAAAAGAAGTTTTGAGCCAGAGAGTTTAGCAAAGAAGCTAAACAGGGCACATCTCAAAATGGCAATGGCCCAGAAACCTGGAGTAGAGCGTTAAGGGACAGTTTCTAAGTAAACCTCCATGCAAGCTATTTCATTATGAAATCTAGCAGGGCAAAGAAATCCCCCCTGGAGAGCCATCAAAGGTCATTCTAAAGAATCTCCTTAAAAAAAACTAGGAATAAAACCACCATATGACCCAGCAATCCCACTACTGGGCATTACCCTGAGGAAATCAAAATTTAAAAAGACACATGTACCCCAGTATTCACCGCAGCACTATTTACAATGGCTAAGACTTAGAAACAGTCTAGATGTCCACTGACAGATGAATGGATAAAGAAGCTGTGGTACATATATACAATGGAATATTACTCAGCCATGAAAAAGAATGTGTTTGAGTCATGTCTAACGAGGTGGATAACCTAGAGCCTATAGTACAGTGTGAAGTTAAGTCAGAAAGAGAAAAACAAATGTTTTATACTAACACATACATATGGAATCTGGAAAGACAGTACTGATGGAACTATTTGCAGGACAGCGATGCAGTCCATGGGGTCGCTAAGAGTCAGACACGACTGAGCGACTTCACTTTCACTTTTCACTTTCATGCATTGGAGAAGGAAATGGCAACCCACTCCAGTGTTCTTGCCTGGAGAATCCCAGGGACGGGGGAGCCTGGTGGGCTGCTGTCTATGGGGTCACACAGAGTTGGACACGACTGAAGCGACTTAGCAGCAATGGAGACACAGACATGGAGAACAGACTTATGGCCATGGGTGGGGAAGGAGAGGGTGGGACATACAGAGAGAGTAACATGGAAACATATGCACTGTCATATGTAAAACAGATAGCCAGTAAGCATTTGCTGTGTGATCCAGGAAACTCAAACTGGGTCTCTGTAACTACCTAGAGGGGTGGGATGGGGTGGGATGTGGAAAGCAGGTTCAAGAAGGAGGGGACATATGTATCTCTATAGCTGACCCATGTTGATGTTTGGCAGAAATCAACACAATATTGTAAAGCAATTATCTTTCAATTAAAAGTAAATTTAAAAACAAAACCAAAGGTCATTCTAGAGATCCCTGGAAAACGGTGCAAACGAAGCTTTATTCTCTTGTCTGTGAGATTCTGGCATCTTAAAATCGGTCACACGTGTCTCCAAATAATCACCGTAACCACACAAATAAGATATAAAAGAGAACACTTTTACGGAATTTTAAGCACACAAATGTGCATGCACGTGACAAAGTCTGCATATACCCTGAACTCTCCCTTCAGACACGGCAGCTTCAGAGGCGCGAGATGACACGTTTCCCTGGGGAGTTCCCATTCCCTGCCCCCTTAGCCTTTCACACTCCACACTGACACAACAAGGTGAGGATACGTAGAGGCAGTGTTTTATTTCACCCTGTTGTATCATGCTATGGAGGAAATAAAATCCACTGCTTCCCTAGTGTCAGGGTTTCCCGTCCCAGACACTCGGGATTAGGGGCTCGCCACACAGGCCGACAGTGGTTCTTTCTCAGGCAGCACACGGCTGAGCGGCCTCCTGGCCTGTCTCTGATTTCCTCGTCGTTGGAAATAGGCAAACCATGTTTGAAGCAACAGATTCAGACATCATAAAGAAAGTTTCCAACATGGATGAAACTACAGATCATCTTACTAAGTGAAGTAAGTCAAATAGAAAAAGATAAATATCGTATGCTATCACTTACATGTGGAATCTAGAATACAACACAAACGAACATAGCTACAAAACAGAAGCAGACTCACAGACATAGAGAACAGACTTGCGGCTGCCAAGAGGGAGATGGAGGGAGAGGACAGGAGTGGGAGCTTGGAGCTAGCAGATGCAAACTGGTATATGTAGAACGGACTGGGCTTCCCTGGTGTCTCAGACAATAACGGATCCGCCAGCAACGCGGGAGACTTGGGTTCCATCTCTGGGTGGGGAAACGGCAATCCGTTCCAGGATTCTTGCCTGGAAAATTCCATAGACATAGGAATCTGGTGGGCTACCACCCATGGGATCCAAAGAGTCAGACACAACTGAGCAACTAACAAACAACAGGGTCCTACTTTATAACACAAGAAATTATATTCAATATCCGGTGATAAACCATAATGGAAAAGAATATGAAAAAGAATGTATGTATGTGTGTATATATACATGTATATATACATATATATGTATACGTATAACTGAGTTACTTTGCTGTATAGCAGTAATTGACACAACATTGTAATTCAATTTGATTTCAACAACAAATACTTTTTTTTTTTAAAAGAATGGTTTCAACATAACCTCAGTTGGTTTTTGTTCCTGTCCCCAGTGTCTGTGTCACATGAGGCTGCAATCCCTAACCTTTGGCCAAGTTGTCTCTGCCAGGCAGGACACACCAGTCTGAAGTTTCCCCTTGTCCAGGAGATTAGGAAGAGGAGGGATGAGGGAAGGAGAGGATCCTGGAACTGGGCTGTGACCTCTGACCAGGCCACCATGTCCCCATCAGAGCACTGACCCAGCACTTCCACCCCATGTACCAGGAACATCGAGGCTTTTTCTCAGCCGGAATGTCCCCATTTCACCCTCATGCCACTCTTGGCTGATCTCAGTATAGAGATCTGGGATCCAGCTCTGCTTCTCCTCTGTAATAACTGCATCCCGGGGGGGGTCACAGAGTCATGGACTCAGGAACTCAGAGTGTGAAGCCACTTTTCACATCCTTCACTAAAACCTTTAGTTCAATGCTTTGGCTCCTGACGACCTGCACAGTGGGCATCAAACTGCATTCATAAAAAATGCAATTGTTCTGATCACTTCTTATGCCCTTTCGAGGTACCACGTTGCAGTTACTAAGATCATTACTTGTGGCGTTATTTACTTGTGACCTCTCAATATCACTATAATTATGATTACGGTCCCCATTTTATAGACAGGAAAACAGAAGTATAAAGAGATTAAATATGATGTATATGGGACTTCCCTGGTGGTCCAGTGGTTGAGAATACACCTGCCAATGCAGGGGTCACAGGTTTGATCTCTGGTCTGGGAATATCCCACGTGTCATGGAGCAGCTAAACCTGTGCACCACAAGCAATCAAGCCCGCATGCTTAGAGCCTGCGCTCTGCAAAGAGAGAAGCCTCCGTGATGAGAAGCCTGAGCAACCCAACTTGAGAAAGCCTGTGCGCAGTAATGAAGACCCAGTGCAGCCAAAAAATAAAAAGTAAATTAAGAAAAAAGATGCCTGAGGTCACACGGATTGCAAATGGTAGATTCAAATCCAGGTCCTTCTGAGAATAAATGTGATGCTCTGAATTAATCTTATACCAAATTACCTGAAATTTAATACGTGTAGTGAGAGAGAACTTATTACCCAAAATAATATCACAGTCCATCTCTGATCGCCCCAAGTAGAACATTTTTTACATTTAACCCTAAATCTGACCACCTGTACTTTCCACTCCTCAGCATTAATTCTTTTCCTTAATCATATATAGAACAACTCTAACTGTCCACTGCCTTCAAGTATCTGAGGACAAGAAGGTCCTGCTCTCTAAGTCACCTCTGTGTTCTCTGCTCCCGCCGACTCTTTGCAACTCCATGGACTGTAGCTTGGCTCCTCTGTCCGTAGGATTTCCCAGGCAAGAATACTGGAATGGGTAGCCATTTCCTTCTCCCAGTGGGGTCTTCCAGACCCAAGAATTGAACCCAGGTCTCCTGAATTGCAAACAGATTCTTTATCATCTGAGCCACCAGGGAAATCCCTGCTCCCTTTACTAGGCCTCAAACCCTATAAATCTAATTTTTCTAAATCTCATATATTACCTTCCCAACTCTTCCACCAGGTTCAACTGAAAATGACATGAAATCAAGTGATTTTTAAAGCAAAAGTGTTGTTTATTTTTGTCTTTGTAAAACTTTCAATAATGTATATAAACTGAGTAAAAGAATGTTTGTTTCAAAAAAAAAAAAGAATGTTTGTTTCATGGGATTTGGGGGTAATATTTGATGTGACTTATAGAAAAAATATGATATATCTAGCCATTACACACCTTCAAAACTTAGCAAAGTATCGTGTCACAAATACATTTGGGATTAAAATATACACACTACTATATATAATATAGATAACCAGCAAGGACCTACTGTACAGCACAGGGAACTATATTCAATATCTTATAATAACCTATAATGTAAAAGAAGCTAAAAAGAATATATATTCTATATATATATATATTTAGAATATATATACTGCACACCTGAAACTAACACAACATTACATCAACTATATTTCAATAAAAATTTTAAAACAATAAATAAATACATTGGGAAAGCATTTTGGGCATCATTTAGAGATTGAGAGTCTGGGGGTCAGACAGATTCCAAGTGTACCATGAAGTGGTTATGTGACCTAGATGTTACTTAACTCCTCTGAACCTCTGCGTTTCCGCCTCCCATGAAGTGGGTAATGGTAGTACATCAATCCATACCTCAGGGGGCAGCAATGGGTAGCGTGAGATGTGCTCAGTCGTGTCCGACTCTTTGTGACCCTGTTGACTGTAGCCCACAAGGCTCCTCTGTCCATGGGATTTTTCCCAGGCAAGAATACTGGAGTGGGTTGCCATTGCCTCCTCCAGGGGATCCTCTCCACTCAGGGATTGAACCTATGTCTCTTGCGTCTCCTGCATTGGCAGGCGGATTCTTTACCACTGCTCCCTCTGAGAGAGCCATGAGGACTAGTGTTAAATTTTGTCAAGTGCTTAGAGAAGCTTCTGTTAACTTTTCATTAAGTGCACGAAGTGGATGATCTTTCGGAGGGTTATAAGGATTATGTTCATTCAGTGCTAAGCATAAGGAGTGATCGATTAGTAAGAATAACCTAGTGATTCATACCTATCACAAAAGTGAAGCATTCGAGGCTCAGAGAAGTTAGGTAATCTGTCCACACTCACCCAGTTGAAAGCATCTTAGAATTGAACATGGGCTACTTGTCGTTCTCTTAATCACTAGGCTATACCATGTTAATCGGGATGAAAATGGAATATTTTCTCCTTAATTTGGACCTCAATAGACTCCTTCTCTTTGGGCTGGACTGGACCCCATCCTGCCCTCTCCCTACCGCTGCCCTGTTCCTAAGGGCAGGCTCTGTCCCTCCTCACGCATCAGTGCGCAGAGCAGACACTTGTGGACAGAACATGCCCAGCCCTGCAGACACACCCAGACGTGCAGAGCTAGATCTCACCTAAGGCTGGCACTGCCTCTAGTTTGCTGCTATAAATACTTAACTGTCATAATCTTCCTACATATTGACTTTTTCATATATTGGCTAATGATTTTAAGATAGCTATCCAGAAATAGAATCGTTAGAGGAAAGGATATGGACATTTCTTGGCTCAGGACATGCCGCCAAACTGTTTTCTAAAAGAATCATGTAAATTTATACTGCCATCACTAATATAATGCTGACAAGATAATTACCACATTTTAAATATGCATAATTTACACCACTCACAATTTGTATTTATGATAGTAAATTTAAAATGTACATGTAAATGTTAAAATAATTATGCTTTTTGTAGAGACACTGTATTAATTTATTAGGTGAAGTACATTTTTTTTATTAGTGATGGTAAATATATCAGTCTATTTTAAAGGTTGTATTTCTTCTTTTATAAATTGTCTCTTCTGTCATTTGCACATTTATCTCTATAGTTATTATCTATAACTACAACATGATATTTCCTACTGGTGGTTAATGAGAGAATTATGGGAAAGTACAGAACATTTTTCAAATGTACAGCATTGTTATGCTTGTTTAATATTAGTACAAAAAGACATTTTGTTCAGAGGTTCCTAGTCGACCACAGTTTGTTGTTCTAAATTTTATTTTTTATTAATTTTTGTTGGCATATAGTTGCTTTACAATGTGCTAGTTTCTGCTATACGGCAAAATGGATTAGCTATATGTTTATATATAGCCCCTCTTCTTGGATTTCCTTCCCATTCAGGTCCCCACAGAGCGCCAAGGAGAGTTCCCTGGGCTACACCGTAGGTTCTCACTGGTTACCTATTTTCTCCATAGTATCGACAGTGTAAATATGTCAGTCCCAAGCTCCCAGTTCATCCCAGCCCCCTTCCCCCTCAGTGTTGTTCTAAATTTTAAGAGGGAAGTAGGCGTTTACCATCCCGTAGCTACGTCACAAAAGCTCTGCTGCCCTTGCTCACACTGCCCTGCTCTTCACCTCTCTACTTCTTTGTGCCAGAAGAGCAGATGGCTGAGCCTTTGGGGACACCGCCCTCTCCCCTACTGTTCTCTCCAACCTGAGGCAAACTTTCCCCTACTTCCCAGAGCCTCCCGAAGGGGTAAAGGAGCCTGGTCCTTGGAATCCAGAACCATTTCCGAATCTGGAACGCCTGTGACCTCTGATGGGTGCCCCACAGGAGACTTTAACTTTTTTTTTCTTTTTAACCATACCACGTGGCATGGAGGAGCTTAGTTCCCTGACCAGGGACCGAACCCACACCCCCTGCATTGGAACTGCAGAATCCTAACCATTGGACTGCCAGGGAAGGCCATGGAAGCTGTGACTTCTGCTTCTTCTGGACCCTTAGTTTGGCTTTCTGGCCAGCACACCTCAGATGCTCACTCGTCAGTCACTGAATAAACCAAATCTACCTTCTGGAGAAGTCTCTTAACTGGCCACGCCCACCCAGCTAGAAGTTAACATTCCAGAGCTCGAGGCTGTCCTTCTCATAGTCTCAGAGCAATCGCAGTTCTCCGGTCACAGATCTCCTCTCCTTATCTGTTCTTAGCTGGTCACAAATCTCCTCTCCCTATCTGTCCTTAGCTGGTTGGGACCACAACCTTTCCTCATTTTTAACAGACCCTTTCTCACGTTCCCTTCTTTTCTAATAGCTTTCATTTCACCCTCTCCTCTAGCCTGTCATACCCTGCCTTTTAAAAACATGAGCCTAAAGGAAACAAAATGACTTTCCGTTTACCCTGCTTCTCCTTCAGAAATGTACTACGACTTCCCTTTATAATCATAATTCCAAAATTCCACACCATGCACTGTATCCAACTCATCATGAAGGTAGTGTTGGAGGAAAGTGTAAAGAGAGTGGATGCCAGTCCTAACTTCTCAGAAAAGAAAAGGTTGTTCCAGCTTAAAACCACAACCACTGCGTTATGTCTCACAATTTCATGGGTCAGGAATTTGGGCAGAACTCAACTGATATGGTATGGTATGGTCCCATCACTTCATGGCAGACAGATGGGGAAAAAGTGGGAACAGTGACAGATGTTATTTTCTTGGGCTAAAAAATCACTGTGGACAGTGAAATTAAAAGACACTTGCTCCTTGGAAGGAAAAGTGAAAGTGAAAGTCGCTCAGTCGAGTCAGACTGTTTGCGACCCCATGGACTATATAGTCCGTGGAATTCTCCAGGCCAGAATACTGGAGTGGGTAGCCATTCCCTTCTCCAGGGGATCTTCCCAACCCAGGGATCGAAGCCAGGTCTCCCGCATTGCAGGTGGATTCTTTACCAGCTGAGCCACAAGGGAAGGAAAGCTATGACAAACCTAGACAGTGTATCATAAAGCAGAAACATCACTTTGCCAACAAAGGTCCATATAGTTAAAGCTATGGTTTTTCCAGTAGTCATATATGGATGTGAGAGCTGGACCATAAAGAAGACTGAGCTCTGAAGAATTCATGCTTTCGAATTGTGGTGCTGAAGAAGACTTTTGAGAGTCCCTTGGACTGCAAGGCGATCAAACTAGTCAATCCTAAAGGAAATAAACCATGAATATTCATTGGGAGGACTGATGCTGAAGTTGAAGCGCCAATACTTTGGCTACCTGGTGCAAAGAGCCTTTAATGCTGCGAAAGACTGAAGGCAAAAGGATAAGGGGGACGCAGAGGATGAGATGGTTAGATAACATTACCAACTCAATGGACATGAATTTGCGCACTGGGAGATAGTGGAGGACAGGGATGCCAGGTGTGCTGCTGTCCATGAGGGCGCAGAGAGTCAGATGCGACTGAGTGACTGAACAACAGCTGGATGACCCTTCTGTCCTACTCCAGCGATGGAGATCACGTGGTGTTTTCAGCTGGCAGGCGGGTTTATCCGAAGAGTCCAAGGCAGCTGCACTCTCGTGTCTCCTGCCTTGATAGGCAAGGCTGGAATTGCCTACCTAGGGCAGGCCTCTCCAGCATGACAGCCTCAGGGAGGTTGGATTTCTTACATAATAACCCAGAGTTCCTAATGTTTCCTTAGGAAAGGACGTTATAGTCCAGCGTCAGAAACCAGCGGTGCTGTCTTATTCATTAGTAAGGCATGGACCAGCCTTCCTGGATGCAAGGGGAAGAGATATGCACCTTTGTTTTCTGATGAGAGCAATTTGCGAGTATGCTTTAAAACCACGTCAGATGGAACCACTGTGAAAGACAATGCATAGGGTTGGTGGGTTGGGTTGTGGGTTGGGGATTATCCAGTTGACAGCAGTTCACCTTTTATGCATTATAACAAACATTCCCAATCTGCTTAGCCATCATCCTCACAACCTAATAACTCTACCACAGCTGCACTCCCTAAGGTGATCAATTATGTTAGAGCCAAATCCAATACTTTCCTTTGTTTTTATTCTCTTGACATTTTTTCTGAACATTACAGTATGACTACTTGACAGACCCAACCCTTCATTAATTATATTCTCAAATGCCATAGTTCTATGGCTGAGGACACTGTTTCTTTCCTAATTTGACCTTTGATAAGGTCATTTTTCCTAGACTATAACTTTGGGGAATCCCTATAGCTTGACCCTTGACCCCTTTTCCTAGTCCCATTATACTCATTCCCATGTAAAGTGTGGACCTTCTTTTATTGCATTCATATTGCTGACTCTCAAATATCCACACTTTACATGGGAGTGAATATAATGGGACTAGGAAAGGGGTCAAGAGTCAAGGGTCATAGATGACTTGCGAAGGTAAGAGCTGCATCTGGAGCCTGGTGACCTGCCCTTGTCTTTGTCCTTTTCACCACACCGCCCCTGCACCCAGAATGTAATTAAAAGGAGCACTTTATTGCTCTAGCAATTTACTCTGGGTGTGCTTTCTAGAATGGTCATCATTTCATTTGACACCCTCCTACAAAAAGTGTTCAAATGAAAACCTTTGAAAGTTCAGAATGTTCTCGGATTCTGCTTGGAAGTTTTTGGAATGGCATTTGGCTGCATGTGGCTGGGAGGGTGAGAGGATAAGAAATCAGAAAGAGAGCAAAGGGAAGCCAAGCAGAGAAGGTGTCTGCAAGGCTCCTGGGGAGTCAGAGGAATAAGAGGAGTCCACTCTTGCCTTGGAGCTCTCCGGCTGGGCAGGGACTTCTGCCAGGATCACTGAGCTCGCTCTTGTTTCAGAGACTCCCCCTCCCCGCCCTCCAAGGGTGAGCAGCTGAAGACTCTAGAAGCCTGGAGAGATGCCCAGCTTGCCAGGCTCAGGGTGCGCGCTGCTGTGCGCCCTTCCCTGCGCATCGAGGGTAGAGCGTAGACGGCGGGTCCCCAGGTGCCGAGCCAGGATGGGGAGGTGGGAGGGACCTGCACCCCAGGACACGCCCTGCCATTCCCCAGAGACCTGGATCGGCTCAGCCCGGATCCCGATCGCTGGCGATATAAGTCATCCGCGGAGGCAGAGGGCACGGCGTGGCCAGCCCGGACTCGAGGCAGGGCAGGCAGGCGCCGCTGCATCGACCCCGCCACCTGCCACCTGGGCCGCTGCAGCCCCCTGTCTGCCTCCCCCACTGGGCAGAAGTCGGAGAGGACGGGTCTGCTGCCCGGCCGCGCAGGAGTGAGAAGCCAGGCAGAACTTCCACCTTTGGGACTGAAGCCCTCATCCCCTTGCGCCGGAGTCCGCGTTGAGTCAGGATGGTGGGACACACAGCGTCAGACGTGCCCCCTACCACGGTGGTCAAGATCTTCTCGGCTGGGGTGGCGGCCTGCGTGGCTGACATAATCACCTTCCCGCTGGACACCGCCAAAGTCCGGCTACAGGTAGGGAGCGCTGTGGACAAGGGGAGGTGCCTCGGGCAGAGAGGGGACCTCTACTGTGTGCACCCTTTTGACTCTGGCTTCGGTTTTACCATCCTTTCTCACCTTAGGTAGAGCAGGTGGCCACGTTAAAAAAAAGTTTGCCTGTCACTGGATGGATGCCGTAGGGTGGGAAACTGGAACATTGGAGGAATTAACTAAAGAAGAGCGAGGGTCAAGGAGGACGGGTTGACTGTGACTGTTGCCAACCTCTCCTGTACTTGATCAGACAGGCACATCTTCCTAGCCTACTGCCTAAGGGTTCTGGAGAGTTCCTGGGGGTGGGACAGTGAGGTGCGAGATGGGGAGGACCTTCAAAGTATGCCTAGTAGCCAAATTCTCTCCCTTCCCCCTTTCCATAGATAGATATCTAGATATCTAGCTCTAGATGTGTGCTAAGTCACTTCAGTCCTATGTGACTCTTTGCGACGCTATGGACTGCAGCCTCCCAGGCTCCTCTGTCCATGGGATTCTCCAGACAAGAATACTGGAGTGGGTTGCCATTTCCTTTTCTAGGGGATCTTCCTGACCCAGGGATTTAGATAGATAGATAAGGGGAGATGTTGGCTTAGAAGGCGAAAAGGACTGAAAATAGGAACACAATGGAAAAAATATCTTGGCTCAAGTTTTCTCCATTGAGGACAGCTTGATGCCAACCTTTGTTTTTTCCTCACTAGGTAGGACTCCCTTTCAATTTTCACTTCCAGATCCAGGGCGAATGCCTGACCTCCAGTGCCATTAGGTATAAAGGCGTCCTGGGAACAATCATGACTCTGGCAAAAACAGAAGGGCCAGTGAAACTCTACAGCGGGCTGCCTGCTGGTCTCCAGAGACAAATAAGCTTCGCCTCTCTTAGGATCGGCCTCTATGATACTGTCCAGGAGTTCTTCACCACAGGGAAAGAAGGTAAGCAGGCAGTGTTCCTGGGAGGGGGAGAAGTCAGAGAGACATGTCCTAGGCTCAGCTGTGACCCAGTAAACAGTTACACACAGGGTAGTGGTCTTCATAACAAACTGGCAAGCCAACATCAACATTTGAACACACAGAGCATGGAGGGAAGACATGCTGGTGAGTGGGAAGAAGTGACACCAGAAAGGCAGAAATGCATCAGATCACAGGAGAGCTTGCAGGCCATGCTAAGGAGTTCAGGTTTTATCCTTAAAATGATGGGAAGTCATTGAAAAATAATAAACAAAGGAATAACATAAATAATTTATATTTTCAGAAGGTCACTTTGGCAGCACTGTAAAAGCTATACAGAAAAAGGGGAAGAAAAGGGTAATTTAGAAAGGAAGAAATGATCAGGGCAAGCTAAAGCAATGGCAGTAAAGATTTTGGAAATGTAATTGACTAAACTTGGTGGAGAGTTGGAAGTGAGGTATAAAGAAAAGGTAGGAATGTTAAGATGACTTACAAGTTTCCGGTTAAATATCCCATTCATTCTATCCCATTCATAGAATGTGTCGAGGATAGGTAATGTCTGGTCTGCACAAAAACTTAGGAGAAACACCTGGGATAGATTTCCCAGTCATGGGAGGAATTATCATTAGGGCCAAACAGCAGAGGTATCTAGTGAGGAAAGGAGGGAACGATGTACCTAACAGCAGAAACTCATGGGTTTCCTTGGCAAAAGCATGTTGAGCCGAGTAGTAGAAGTGGCAGCTAAATTGCAGAGGACTGAGGAGAAGATGGGCCGTGAGAAGGGAAGACAAAGAATATGGCCCTGCTCCCAAGGAGCTTGGGAATTGAAAAGGGGATTGGAACACAGGATGAGTGCAACCAAATAAGACTGTAAATAGGGGCCAAAAGTGAAGGGAATTATTTAAGTATCATCTTGCCACTTAAAAGATGGGTATTATTCAGTGCTCAGCTCCTGGCCAAGCGTATTGAGAAAGGAAAGCAACCACACAGTCATGAAAAGACTTGCTGAATTTCCCATACGCAGGACACTATGCTAAGTGCTATGTTGTTATTAACTCTTAGAAACAGTGACTCTGTGAGGTAGATATTATTACCTCCATTTTATACAGCTCAGGAAATAGAATTAGAGACTGAGAAAGTCCTTGATGAGTAAATGTGATTGATCTACACTTTAATTATGGGAATAGGTATGGGGCTTCATGGGGTCACAAAAGAGTAGGACATATCTTAGCGACTAATGAGGCTCCAAGACTATTTGTCATTTTATTAAATGATATCTGTCTTGAGGAACCCATGTTAATTTTTCAAAATTTGCAATTAAAAATCACGTGATCACTTCTTTCTTATTTTTGTCCCTTTAGGAGCCTGTTGAAGCCTGAGACCACTTGACGTCCCAAACTCGGGCAGTTTGTTCTTTAGGGCTTTTCCTAAGATCCTTAAGTCCAATAATTAACAGTCTCATTGATGGTTAGAAGACTAAGCTTCACTGGTGACTGGTGCTTCCGCCCAATTGGGAAATACTGAAAAATAGAGCAAATATAAAGAAAGAACTAAGCCAAATATAGGAAAGAACTAAGCCATTGTTTAAACAAGCATTGGGTTTTTCTTTCTCCTTGAAAGTCTTTATTAAAAAAACAATTCAGTCAACTTTGAAATCTTCTAGCCCTCCTATGACATACATTCTTAGTACAGTCCATGGGGTGACAAGGAGTTGGATGTGACTCAGCGGCTAAGCACAGCACAGTACATGATTAGCACGTGCACAAGCATTAGGGAAGTACTCAAGATAGAATGACACAGTAGTATTAACCACTAAAAATTAAAAAGACATACCCATGCATTCTGGGTCTTGACTTTTTTCTCTTTTGCTTGACACATCATTTTTTTCTCTCTGGATAACAACAGCTAGTTTAGGAAGCAAGATCTCAGCGGGTCTAACGACTGGAGGCGTGGCCGTGTTCATTGGGCAACCCACAGAGGTGGTCAAGGTCAGACTGCAAGCTCAGAGCCATCTCCACGGTCCCAAACCTCGATACACTGGGACTTACAATGCTTACAGAATGATAGCAACAACAGAAGGCTTGATGGGGCTTTGGAAAGGTGACTCTCTTCAACATGGATTCTATAATCGTTAAAACACGCATATCCAATTAGCATCTTATCGTATGATGGAGCTATTCAACACTTTCTTTCCCCCCAGGGACTACTCCCAATCTGACAAGAAATGTCATCATCAACTGTACAGAGCTAGTAACGTATGACCTAATGAAGGAGGCCCTTGTGAAAAACAAACTATTAGCAGGTAACTTTCTTTTTCACATGGCAGGTCTGCACATTTATAATTTCATCTTTTATTATACTGAACCCCTTAATTGTAATAATTTTATCTTTAAAAAAAGTAATACTCTTGAATAATAGATATAACCAAAACCGCAGGCTTTAGAAGTTCTGTTGCAACAGTTTTTTTCTTTAGCTCATCTTATATCCAGATGAGCTAGTTAAATAAGGAGCTTCTTGGTGGTTTCATCCCAAAGTAGAACCATTGGATAGGTTCCTAAAAATTTTATTCTAATGGGTTCTGGAAACATTGAAATTCTCCTTGGACAATGACTTTAATCTTTTTAAAAAAGTATAGATGCCTATGTGTTGAGTATTATGTCATGCCCTAAGGACAGAGGTAAGTAACTGGTTATTTTCCTAAAGCACTTATAATCCAGTATGCCATGTACCATTTGCCAACTTTTTCTAAAATTATAACATTCCTTACTGTATGTACAAGCTTCCCTTGTAGCTCAGTCGGTAAAGAATCTGCCTGCAGTGCAGAAGATCCCCGGGTTCGATCCCTGGGTTGGGAAGATCCCCTGGAGAAGGGAATGGCAACCCACTCCAGTATCCTTGCCTGGAAAATCCCCTGAACAGAGGAGCCTGGTGGGCTGTAGTCCATGGGGTCGCAAAGAGTCGGGCACGACTGAGTGACTAACACTCACTTACTGTATGTTATTTATTTATAAGACAACTACGTTGAGCTGTTATCAACAGGCTTTTGAGGATCTGATAGATAACTAAAAACTAGAAGCCCCTCCCCAGAATCCACTGTTGACCTGCCTCATCGACCCGTTTCAGACGACGTGCCCTGCCACTTCGTGTCCGCTGTTGTTGCTGGATTCTGCACAACGGTTCTGTCCTCTCCCGTGGATGTGGTGAAAACCCGATTTGTTAACTCTTCACCAGGACAGTACACAAGTGTGCCCAACTGCGCAATGATGATGTTCATTAGGGAAGGACCGTCAGCTTTTTTCAAAGGGTAGGATGTGTTCTTCGGTATCTACAATGTTATGTTCAGGGATTCTGTGTGCTACGGTTGGGGGGCGGGAGGCATCTCATCTGAACAATTGACAGCTGAGCAGCCTTAGAATGTGCAGTGTACTTAATGTCTACTTTTCTTTGCCATAAATCTCTCCAATACACCAATTCCACTGTGTCAGGAAATTTAAAGCTGTGATAGTAAAATCTTCTCAAGCTTGATCAGTGGCTCATTCGAAACCGACAGCTTGTCCCTTGGTCTCAATCTATTGGCTGAGGGGAGTGGGGAGTTATTTTTTAATGGGTACAGAGATTCAGTTTGGGATGGAGATGGGGACTGGTAATGAGAACAATGAGAACATATTTAATGCAACTGAATTATACTATTGAATATATATATATGAGAGAGACATATATATATATATACATATGTATGTGTATAAATGGCTGGCTAAAATTATAAATTGATGTTATGTATATTTTACCATAAAACACACACAAACATTCAGGAGTCAGAAGATATATATTAAGAGATTCCCCCAGAATATTGGGGGGTGATCTTTATAGGCAAGATCTCTAACATACCTATCCAAGACAGATTTAACAGATTTTACATCATTTTCTCTGGGAATATTTCATTGCTGTAGACAGGATTTTCAAAATAAATCATCTGGTGTGTACACCATGGCAGAATTCTTCAAAACAGCAAGAGCAACAGAAACAACAAAACGCAAATCAGTCTCTGGCCACCCCTCTTAGGACCAGAATTACCAAGATCTAGACAGCACTGATTTCTTGACCCTGGAAAATGGTCTAATTACTCATCACTTTGCTTTCTCCACTTACTTCGTCTTTTAAACGATTAAAGTTTCCTACACTCCATTCAGAAAGCAAAGGGAAACAAGATTTCCTGTCCCCTCAAAAAGGAGAAGATGATGGAGAAGCAGGAGACCAGCTTTGGTTTAGTTTGGTGGGACCGTTGTATAGATGGGCTCCTCTGGATTTCGTTGTTCAGAAGCAGGGTAGGGCACCTGGATGAAACTTGAGGCCGAGGAAGGAAACAGGAAGAGCAGGCACTCTCAAGTGCCTGCGCTGGAGATGCGTGGCACAGGAGAAGCATGCACTGCCTGGACCATGATTTGTTGTTGTTCAGTCGCTCAGTTGTGTCCAATTCTTTGGAACCCATGGACTACAGCACGCCAGGCTTCCCTGTTCTTCACCATCTCCCGGAGTTTGCTCCAACTCATGTCCATTGAGTCGATGAAGGCACGCACTGTAATAGCTATCAGAATTTAAGCAAACTAATAGAGTGATGACATCACTTTTCTAGATTTGTACCTTCCTTCTTGCGACTGGGATCCTGGAACATCATCATGTTTGTGTGCTTCGAGCAGCTGAAGCGAGAATTGATGAAGTCGAGGCAGACCATGGACTGTGCGACCTAGTCCTCCTCAGGAAGAAGACGGAACAGACCAGTGGGGATCTTTGCTAACCAGATAATTTTAAAAAGCAAGCGAAACTATTCACTTTATTTCACCCAGATAAGGAAATTCTGATAGAGAGTTCTGGACTATTTTTTTTCCAAGGGAAAACTACTATTTCCTATGACTTTTATTCTCAGTATTTTAAGGAAGGGAAAGCAAAACATTCAATGTATACCCTGGCAAATGTAATATCCAGATAAGCTACTGTACCTAATTGACTATTTAATGGGGGGAGGGATTTTATGATTGAATATGAAGACCTTTAACATGTTTTAATTATTAATTCAATTATTAATTGATGGAAAAGGAAAACTGAGTGAAATACACTTTATCAATACTTAAAAACGAAGTTTCCTTTTTATTAACCCCGTTGTCAGTTAATATATTCAATAAAATATTGCTAACATCTCTTAAAGTTTGCCTTTTTTGGATCTGTTTCTAATGTAAGAGTTGAGGTTCACCTGGGTTACAAAACTTCCCAAATAACAAGGAAAGGTCTTGAGAATCAATGGGCGAAAACTTACTTTTAATGTTATTAGTACAGGCTTTTGATTTTGAGAGTCCACATTTTATGGCATCTATAACAACTTCTAAGACACTGTGTTCATTGGGGCACTGCTGTTATTAGAATCATAGTATCTATCCTAGAATCACAGAATTTTAGAGCTAGAAGGTGCCTTTGGTTAGATAGAGGAACAGATTGAGATGAAAATTAATCTACATTGCATCTCTCCAGCAAAGCCAACTTCGTCATTTGCATCTGTAGTAACCTTTTCATTTACCAGCTGAGTACAGAAGGAATAGGCAAAGAATAAACAGGAGATTAAAAGAATTGTTCAGACAAAAACAAGGAGTGGCCACTAAATGGCCAGGTAGTCCCCAGGCTGCCAGGCGCTGTGAGCTCCACATCACATTTACTATTACGTTTCTCCTCCGTTGACTCTGAGGGTTCCCTCCCATTTCTTTCCCTTAGTTGTTAACTGTAAAGCATCTTGTTGCAGATGACCTCAATTTAAGGCTAGCTGAATCCAGCTGAGACTACCCAAACTGTCTGGCTAGCCTACCCATGTGTGAGGAGTAAAATTGTTTTGTAGGTCACTGAGATATTTTTGTGGTTGGTTATTGTACATTGTATTGTGGCAATGACTGACTGATACAAGAGATGAGAAAAGACATCCTTTCTTAATTCTGATCCCAATATTTTATAATTAAGTATATTTGCTATAGTTCATTTTATAAAGATATATTTTGTAAAATTAAGGTAATCCCTTTCTATTTCTCATTTGCCAAGTTTTTAACACGAATGGATATTTAATTTTTATTGAATGCTTTTTCTGTATCTATTAAAGATCATCATATGCCCAGTGGTAGGTTTGCTGGGTCATATGGTAGTTCTGTTTTTATTTGTTTAAGGAATCTCTGTACTGTTCTCTATAGTGGCTGTACCAATTTATATCCCACCAACAGTCCAAGAGGGAAGGTATATATGTACACATACAGCTGATTCACTTCACTGTACAGCAGAAGCTAATGAACATTGAGAGCAACTATACCCCAATTTAAAAAGTAGATCATAACAGTCTTATGAATTGCAGAGTGTACACATTAAGTTATTTGGAAAGTTCTGTGAAAACTAACATTATTTTATTTTTAAATGTGCTAACTCACTGGTGAAACCCATATGAAACTGCAGGTTTTTCAGTGGAAAGGTTTTTAATTGCTGAATCCATTTAATAGCTCCAGGACTTTTTTGCTTCTCTATTTCTTCTCGGATAGGTTTGATAAAATGTATTTTTCTAGAAATTATTTCATCTAATTTTCCTAATTTTGATATTATTCAATATATTCTTTTTAATATCTACAGTATCTCTAGTGATTTTTCATATTTCATTCTTGACAGTATTTATTACTTGCTTTCTTTTTTATTGTTAATTTGTCTCACTAAAGTTTATCAATACTGTCAGTCTTCTCAAACACTTTGTTGATCCTATTATATGCATTTTTTCTTTTCTATGCATCCAAGCTCTTGTCTTTGATATTTTCTTCTCTATTTTCTTCAGGTTTATTTGGTACTTCTTCTTCAAACTCCTTGAGACGATTGCTTTGTCTTTAAAGCACTTCTTCCCTAACATATACATTTAAAGCTATAATTAGTACTAACTTTAATAAGGACTGCATTTGCTGTATCAAACCAGTTCCATATTTAGTTCAAGATAAGCTACAAACACACACACACACACACACACACACACACACACACACACACAGAGGAATGCTTTGCAGCTTTAAAAAAGTATGGAAGCTATGCATTAACATACAAACAGATCCGTGAGCAACTGTGAAAACACGTTGCAGGATAGTATGATTTATTCCTAGCCTTTCTAAGAACAGGGGGAGGGGGGGGTGATGGTAGTTTCTTTTCTGGTGTCATAACCAATTGTTCTTTTCCAATAACCTTTTAAATAGGTAATCAGTAGATGAGTTAAAGTCATAAAAATAAGAAAATTTTCTGTATATTCTGATTTTACCCTACAGGAACATGATTAAAGGATTAAATGAAAAAAGTATTATTTCATGAACATAAATGATATAAATAAGGGATGAGGAAGATGGGAAGGAAGCAGAAATATTAATAGAGAGGCTTATGACAATTTCAACATGTTTTTATTTGCTCACAAATTCCAAACAAAACGACATTACATTTCAACTATTGCTTTTACATAGGAAGTTAATTGCTTTATCCAAAGTAGACAGAAATCTATTTCTTTACGTTGCCAACCAGCACTCTTTCCCCTAGGGAAAGCTACTGCTTAAATATTTTTTGAATACATTGTTTAACAGAAACACAGCCTTGCCCTATAATAGTAAGGTAGTAGTTGGGTCTTACCTGCACTACATTTTAACATTTTTCTTATTCAAAGCTGAAGCTAGGGGAAAAAAGGCTCACTCATGATTTTTCTCAGATTTTTATCAACTCCAGGAATCCTCATTTAAAAATATCGGAGAGGTTCATAAATATGAAATCGAAATAAAGCCTCCCCAGAAGTTGGGTGGACCATTTATCCTGAGAAAATAGCTGCTGGTCCCCAATCACTAATTCAAAAGGATAATAAACATTATTGCCCTTCAAGCCAAATGTCTTCTCTTTGTGCTAAGATAACATGTAATCTTTCCTGCTCTGGCAATGAACACTCCTCCTTCACATTCCTCTACTGTTTCTCCTTTTAGCAAATCTTTGACCAAGTTCTATTTCACTGAATGCAAAGGGGGGAGAGAGCACATAAACAACTACGGACACTGGAATAAAAATGAAGAGTACATATATTTTCACATAGAAAAATACATACAAATCCAAGTAGCTCATTTTAGGAAAAAAAATCAGGACAGGCATTTTTAAGAAAAAGATTCCGCTTTCTCAATTATAAATGGTGCCAGTAAGACACTGATTTTTATATCTAACTATATCACCATATTTATATATATAAAGAGGGGTGGGTCTAAGTTCACTGATATCCCCTGATTTCTCTCAATTCTTTAAAGATTGTCTTTCAGAATGTATTTAAACTGCAACTTGTAATTATATTTTTAGACTACTTTTGTCACTGATTCACTCTTCAGTCTGGCACACACAAAAATTCATTTCAACACTGATTAACTTTTTTGATGCTAAAGCGAACAATTTTCCTTCTACTTCAATTCTATCACTACTTTGGTATTGTATTACTATAGAAACAGGTCAGATTCTAACTATGGATTTTTAGACTACCTAAAATTCTAACATACATATGTTGAAAGCAAGGAAAAGTAGGATGGCAGACACAATTATCATATTTCTCTTTTCATGTATGTCACTATCACATGAAAATCAGAAGGCTCATGTTACATTCTAATTTACAACTGGTGACATTTAGCTTGGCTTTCAAACTATCAAATCTTAGAATCTATTGGTGACTTTCAACCAACTTACCATAGAATTGTCTGAAATGGTTACGGATCATCTTAAAAACAGAGCAATATATTATACAAACAAAGGTGGACTTAAATAATATATTATTGAACAAAATTTCAAATGACATTTAAAAACATTATTATTAAAGAATTATTAAAAAGGTTTTTCTTCCCCCTAGGAGAAACTTAATACTTGAAAAGTTTCCCATTCTATACTTCAATCATTCTTTAAAACCATACTGACAAAGGTTTATATCAGTTCAAGACCTCATCTGTTAAAAGATTAAATATAAAGGTAAGTATTTTCTAAGCAAAAACTAAAAGACTAACAATCGCTTTCCATGTAATGGTAAACGTCCTGATAAAATGAACTTTAATGGCTAATACCTGATTTTTATCTCATAGAACTCTGGCTGGATGATAAAGTATGGAAAACATTTAAAGAGATGAAGTCAAGGTACTCCTAGGATTGAGAAGTCTCCCACAAGAAACCTGTTTTAAAATTCCTATAATACGGAAAATCTAAACCACCATTATAGTAAAATGGAGCCAATTATAACATTTTATCTTGTTGAGAAAAGAAGAATTTCAATGCATGTACTTTTTTTTGGCATGCACTGTTAATGTATGTGCTATACAACACTGCATCTGTTATTTTCCAGCTGAATATTTTATACCACTCTTCTCTTTGGCAAGTTTGAAGAGAGAAGTCTGTCAGTAGACATAAACAAATATTTGAAAGTTTCAGGTCTTGATATATTATATAAAAGCCAGTCCTTAAATGCTTGATATGTACCACTTTAAAGATGTATTAACTATCATCACATTTTAAATTATGTATTTAACAGGCTGCTTTCTGTAGGATTTAAGGAGGATTTGGTAATCAGATGGACCTATCTTTAAACTCTCTTAGTTTTGCTGTGAGTACAAATGTCAAACACACAAAGAAGAAACTGTTCCTGTTAGAATCTCATCGCTTTATAATCCTTGGCAGCAGTCGCCGCTCTCCTGAGATTTTCAGAGAATAAAGCTGTACAAAGGCACAGCCATCATCCTCGGGCTACTTTAGGTCCCACAGACCATTACAGAAAACCCACGAGGCCGCACAGCATTATCTAGAAACGTGGTGGCGTCGAAGCAAAGGGAAGCGAGACTCAACAGTGAGTAAAATCAACCAACATCGCTTAACTGAGATCTTTAAAAAGCTTGGTTTTTCTCTTGCTAAAATTCGAAGACAGCTTTATTAAAATAGCACCTGTTCTTTGAGTATAATCAAGATTTTCTTAGCAGAGCATGTCTTTTCATAAACGTACACAGACAGAGAGGCCTCATAAAAGCCCTCACATCAAGCACTGAAATTTCTTCTCTGTAGCTGATAAAAAATACTGAAGATGAGAAAGTCTTTAAAGCTTTAGAATTACACTGTGATATTTCAAAGTGTGTTATTTAAAAACAAAAGAGCTAGTCACTAATACTTCATTCTCGCATTAACTATCACATGAAATAATCAGAAACACCAAAAAGAAGCCCATAGTTCTGTCTTCTCTGACAAAGAGTGTCTCTCTATACGCTCCTGTTGCTCCTATGAGACAACACTGCGACGTGTGATTGAGATGCAAACAAAGAGAACCATGACGAACTATTCTGTTAATTAACCTACAAATAAAATAAGGCAAAGGAAAAAAAGACCATTTCCAGACTAAAAACCAGAAACTCTTAACAGAGCTTTGAAAAGATACCAACTTGATAGTTACAACACATAAAAATGAAAACTGACTTTTACACATTTTAATCAATCAATTTAACAAAAATTGATTTGTACCTGATTTGTACTTTTACACTGAATGGGTTAAGTCCGAAGCTCCAAACTGCAGCAGTTCATGCGACTCTACAGAGGGGATCTTTGGAAGATAAGGTACCTTTGGAGGACAGTGTATTACCAAGTGTAAACATACACTGATTGTCCACTAGCTTTCTTAAATAGAATTTCTGAAATATTTTTGTAGGAAATTATATATAAGGTGTGTAATTGATCAGATAATTTCTGGTACAACATATAAATTCTGTCGTGTGTGCAAAATGTGGTAGAAATAGAAGATACTATGGATGAGTCATATTTTTAAAGTAAGTGATACATTACAATCCAGTAAGAGTCCTTTAATCTTTTCATGAAACTTCTCTCTGTACACGTTGAAATACATAATGCTTTCTGGCTTTTCCTCGAACCAAAACTTGTCAAATTCATACACAAGATAACCTGCAGTTAAAAAAAAAAAAACAACACATAAATATAGTGCTCAATAACGAAATCACACCCAACCATCTCATTTTAAAAGTGTATAACCATTCTTTAAATTCCATATTAGGATTCAATGATCAGAAACCATCTTTAAGAGAAACCTGAGGAACTTTATAAGAAATATTTTTTTATGTTCAAAATAAATATCAACTTCAATAAGATATTTAAGAGTACATTTATTCTTTGTCTCAAAAAAAATCAACAAAAGTCTTCAAATTTAGAAACTATCAGAAGATACCCTGAGAGTAGGGGGAGAAGTTATCTCCAGAGACCCGTGAAACAGAAAAATGAAAGTATAAGAAAATGTCAGGCATGGATAAAGTACAAAAAAAGCTGTGTTTTCTACTAGATTTAAAAATGAGTTACTTTTGCTTTTTTCAAAGAACTATCCAGCACCTTCTCTTTTTGAAAAGAATACATGAGTACTAAACAGGCTTAATATTTTTGTTTTTCAATATCCTCATTACAATAGCCAAATTAACACTCAAAATGTTAAAAGCATTTAATGAAGATGAACGTGTAAATAGACATATTTACAATAGCAAAATATGTGAATTTAAAACTGTTCCTAAACCCTATTTGGATTCAACCAGATGCATTTATTCAATTACTTAGCAAATGCTACTATAGCCGTGGCCATGTGCTCATTCACTCTCATAGCAATGCTACGAGCCAGTGTTGTCTATTCTCATTTTTCTGCAGAGGAAACAGAGGTGCAGGGAAGTTAAACGACTCGCCCGAACCACAGTGTGCAAGTGGCCTCTAGTACTTTATAAATCAGACTTGGTTTCCACCAGCATCTCACTCCCCCTTCTGAAAGGCTGTTCAAGAAGTGACCTATTTCAGATAAGTGGGGGAATACAGCCACTGACTTTACATAAAAGAGTGGCTACATGATCACAATTGCATAGTATGAAATGACTGTAAATTCCACTTTACAACATTAGTCATAAAGTAAACAATAACAGATAAGAACCACGACACTTCAACAGTGAAATATCATTTCATAAGAAGGTCAACTGAAGAAAGATTTCAGACTAATCCCTTGATAACAGATCTTTGTCAACCGGGTATGTGACACAATCAAAGAATAAGGCCTCTTTGAGCAGAGAGACACCATCTGCTTCCTGTTCCCAAGAGACAAGCTGAGAATGGTGATCTTGTAATTATTTTTAACTAATATTTTACATCTTTCATTCAAAATTTATTCTGTGTATACATTAGCACAATAGTACATCTACTCATCCATATATAAATTGAGTCTGTGTTCTCCCGCACCCTACTCCCAATATCATAAAAGGGATGTGCACTCAGAAACTTTGGAGATTTAATGCTCTAGGTAGTATTATAAGTCAAGCATCCAACTAAATTTTATAGAACACAGCTTGTTTTAGTATTTCTGGCTATCGGGTTTTAGCTATTTACCATACCTTTAAATTGCTTTTCATTACCTATTCAAACGACTTTAAAGTGATAGAAAAGAGTTGTTTCTATAAAGCAACATACCCAGTCTATTGTCCTTTGACTCCAGGAGTTTAAAACACCAGACTTGATGGAAATACCACACAAAACTTCTAAACTTACAATTCCCTGTATGCTTCTACTGTCCGTAACCAAAGCTGCAGGGGTGCTTTCCCACAGGGATTGAAAATAGGAGAACCACAGGAACAGGAATTAACTGGTATGAAGGATGTTACTGGGGTGAAGGATGCTACAGAGGCTTCCCTGCTGGCTCAGATGGTAAAGCGTCTGCCTGCAATGCGGGAGACCCAGGTTCAATTCCTGGGTCGGGAAGATCCCCTGGAGAAAACAATGGCAATCTACTCCAGCACTCTTGCCTGGAAAATCCCATGGATGGAGGAGCCTGATAGGCTACAGTCCATGGGGTCGCAAAGAGTCGGACACGACTGAGCGACTTCACTTCCCTTTTCCTTTCACTGGGGTGATACAAACGTTCTAAAGCTGGATTATGGTGACAGTGTACAACTAAGTAAATTTACTAAAACTCACTGAACTGCACACTTAAAACAGCTGACTTTTATGGTATACAAATTACACCTCAATACAGCTAGTAAAAGTCATAACCTTTTTATTATACAAATTTAAGAGTTAACTTTTTGGAACCTCCAAACCAATGGTTGGTGACTTCCCAGGATGACAGTGACTATGTGCTTACATGTTAGATATACAAACGGCAACAACAGAACTAAGAAGCTGATCACCACTTGCTGCTTCTAGTCTTGTCCATGGAAGATGATAACAATAAAATGGTAGGAGGGACAAGGAGGACAGCGGAGACAGACACAGATCATAGGGAAATAAACAATGTGAAAGCTAATCTTTTTATATAGTTCTTTCTTTTTGATAGAAACTATGACCCTGGAACTGACTTGTGCAAATGAATTGGGCTCAATCTCCCAACAAAGAAAGGTATGTATGTTCAAAAGATAAGGTTTCAAACTATCTTCCAGTTAGAATATGCTTCTTCTAATAAGAGCAGAAAAATTGGATTAAAGATTTACTGAGCATGGCCCCGCCCACCAGAACAAGACCCAGCTTCCCCCTCAGTCAGTCTCTCCCATCAGGAAGCTTCCATAAGCCTCTTACCCTTCTCCATCAGATGGCAGATAGAATGAAAACCACAATCACAGAAAACTAACCACACTGATCACATGGACCACAGCCTTGTCTAGCTCAATGAAACTATGACCCATGTCCTGTAGGTTCACCCAAGACAGATGGGTCATGGTGGGAGAGTTCTGACAAAATGTGGTTCACTGGAAAGCAGAATGGTAAACCATTTCAGTATTCTTGCCTTGAGAACCCCATCAGTTCAGTTCAGTCACTCAGTCATGTCTGACTCTTTGTGATACCATGGACCACACCACGCCAGGCCTCCCTGTCCATCACCAACTCCCGGAGTTTACTCAAACTCATATCCATCGAATCGGTGATGCCATCCAGCCATCTCATCCTCTGTCATCCCCTTCTCCTCCCGCCTTCAATCTTTCCCAGCGTCAGGGTCTTTTCAAATGAGTCAGCTCTTCGCATCAGGTGGCCAAAGTATTGGAGTTTCAGCTTAAGCATCAGTCCTTCCAATGACACCAGGACTGATCTCCTTTAGGATGGACTGGTTGGATCTCCCTACAGTCCAAGGGACTCTCAAGAGTCTTCTCCAACACCACAGTTCAAAAGCATCAGTTCTTTGACACTCAGCTTGCTTTATAGTCCAAATCTGACATCTATACATGACTACTGGAAAAACAATAGCCTTGGCTAAAAGGACCTTTGTTGGCAAAGTAATGTCTCTGCTTTTTAATATGCTGTCTAGGGTGGTCATAACTTTCTTTCCAAGCATCTTTTAATTTCATGGCTGCAGTCACCATCTGCAGTGATTTTGGAGCCCAAAAAAATAAAGTCAGCCACTGTTTCCCCATCTATTTGCCATGAAGTGATGGGAATGGATGCCAGGATCTTAGTTTTTTAAATGTTGAGTTTTAAGTTTCGCTTTCATCAAGAGGCTCTTTAGTTCTTCTTCACTTTCTGCCATAAGGGTGGAGTCATTTTCCTATCTGAGGTTATTGATATTTCTCCAGGAAATCTTGATTCCAGCTTGTGCTTAATCCAGTCCAGAATTTCTCATGATGTACTCTGCATATAAGTTAAATAAGCAGGGTGACAATATACAGCCTTGATGTACTCCTTTCCCGTTTTGGAATGAGTCTGTTGTTCCATGTCCAGTTCTAACTGTTGCTTCCTGACCTGCATACAGATTTCTCAAGAGGCAGGTCAGGTGGTCTGATATTCCCATGTCTTTAAGAATTTTCCACAGTTTGTTTTGATCCACAGAGTCAAAGGCTTTGGCATACTCAATAAAGCAGAAACAGATATTTTTCTGGAACTCTCTTGCTTTTTTGATGACCCAGCAGATGTTGGCAATTTGATCTCTGGTTCCTCTGCTTTTCTAAATCCAGGTGAACATCTGGAAGTTCACAGTTCACGTATTGCTGAAGCCTGGCTTGGAGAATTTTGAGCATTACTTTACTAGCGTGTGAGATGAGTGTAATTGTGCGGTAGTTTCAGCATTCTTTGGCATTGCCTTTCTTTGGGATTGGAATGAAAACTGTCCTTGTCCATTCCTATGGGCACTGCTGAGTTTTCCAAATTTGCTGGCATATTGAATGCAGTGCTTTCACAGCATCATCTTTTAGGATTTGAAATAGCTCAACTGGAATTCCATCACCTTCACTAGCTTTGTTCGTAGTGATGCTTCCTAAGGCCCACTTGACTTCACATTCCAGGATATCTGGCTCTAGGTGAGTGATCACACCATTGTGATTATCTAGGTTGTGAAGATCTTTCTTGTACAGTTCTTCTGTGTATTCTTGCCACTTCTTAATATCTTCTGCTTCTCTTAGGTCCATACCATTTCTGTCCTTTATTGTGCCCATCTTTGCATGAAATGTTCCCTTTAACCCCATGAACGGTATGAAAAGGCAAAAATATAGGACACTGAAAGATGAACTCCCCAGGCTGGTAGGTGCCCAAAACGCTACTGGAGATCAGTGGAGAAAAAACTCCAGAAAGAATGAAGAGACAGAGCCAAAGCAAAAACAACATGAGTTGTGGATGTGACTGGTGATGGAAGTAAAGTCTGATGCGTAATCAGCAATATTGCATGTTGCTGGAATGAATCAAGGCAAATTGAAAGTGGGAAACAGGCGATGGCAAGAGTGAACATAGACATTCTAGGAATCAGTGAACTAAAGTGGACTGAAATGGGTGAATTTAATTCAGATGACCATTATATCTACTATTGTGGGCAAGAATCCCTTAGAAGAAATGGAGTAGCCATGCATAGTCCAAAATGCAGTACTTGGATGCAATCTAAAAAACAACAGAATCATCTCTGTTTGTTTCCAAGGCAAACCATTCAATATCACATTAGTCGAAGTCTATGCGCCAACCACTAACGCTGAAGAAACTGAAGTTGAATGCTTCTATGAAGACCTATAAGACCTTCTAGAACTAACACCCAAAAAAGATGTTCTTTTGCATTATAGGGGACTGGAATGCAAAAGTAGGATGTCAAGAGATACCTGGAGTAACAGGCAAATCTGGCCTTGGAGTACAGAATGAAGCAGAGCAAAAGCTAACAGAGTTTTGCCAAGAGAACACACTGGGCATAGCAAACACCCTCTTCCAACAACACAAGAGAAGATTCTACACGTGGACATCACCAGATGGCCAGTACTGAAATCAGACTGATTATATTCTTTGCAGCCAAAGATAGAGAAGCTCTATACAGTCGGCAAAAACAAGACCGGAAGCTGACTGTGGCTCAGATCATGAACTCCTTGTTGCCAAATTCATACTTAAATTGAAGAAAGTACGGAAAACCACTAGACCATTCAGGTATGACCTAAATCAAATCCCTTATGATTATACAGTGAAAGTGAAAAATAGAGTCAAGGGATTAGATCTGATAGAGTGCCTGAAGAACTATGGACAGAGGTTTGTGACATTGTACAGGAGGCAGGGATCAAGACCATCCCCAAGAAAAACAAATGCAAAAATGAAAAATGGTTATGTTAGGAGGCCTTACAAATAGCTGTGAAGAGACGAGAAAGGTAAAGGAGAAAAGGAAAGATATAACCATTTGAATGCAGAGTTCCAAAGAATAGCAAGGAGAGATAAGAAAGCCTTCCTCAGTGAACAGTGGAAAGAAATACAAAGCCTAGAGATCTTTCCCACTGGAATGGGAAAGACTAGAGATTGCTTAAGAAAATTAGAGATACCAAGAGAACATTTCATGCAAAGATGGGCACAATAAAGGACAGAAATGGTATGGACCTAGCAGAAGATATTAAGAAGAGGTGGCAAGAATACACAGAACTATACAAAAAAGATCTTCATGACCAGATAACCCATGTGATCACTTACCTAGAGCCAGACATTCTGGAATGTGAAGTCAAGTGGGCCTTAGGAAACATCACTACGAACAAATCTAGTGGAAGTGATGGAATTCCAGCTGAGCTATTTCAAATCCTAAAAGATGATGCTGTGAAAGCGCTGCATTCAATATGCCGCAAATTTGGAAAACTCAGCAGTGCCCATAGGAATGGACAAGGACAGTTTCATTCCAATCCCAAAGAAAGGCAATGCCAAAGAATGCTGAAACTACCGCACAATTACACTCATCTCACACGCTAGTAAAGTAATGCTCAAAATTCTCCAAGCCAGGCTTTAACAGTATGTGAACTGTGAACTTCAAAATGTTCAGGCTGGATTTAGAAAAGGCAGAGGAGCCAGAGATCAAATTGCCAACATCTGCCGGGTCATTGAAAAAGCAAGAGAGTTCCAGAAAAACATCTACTTCTGCTTTATTGAGTATGCCAAAGCCTTTGACTCTGTGGATCAAAACAAACTGTGGAAAATTCTTAAAGACATGGGAATATCAGACCACCTGACCTGCCTCTTGAGAAATCTGTATTCAGGTCAAGAAGCAATAGTTAGAACTGGACATGGAACAACAGACTCATTCCAAAACGGGAAAGGAGTACATCAAGGCTGTATATTGTCACCCTGCTTATTTAACTTATATGCAGAGTACATCATGAGAAATTCTGGACTGGATTAAGCACAAGCTGGAATCAAGATTTCCTGGAGAAATATCAATAACCTCAGATAGGAAAATGACTCCACCCTTATGGCAGAAAGTGAAGAAGAACTAAAGAGCCTCTTGATGAAAGCGAAAGTGAAAAAGTTGGCTTAAAACTCAACATTCAGAAAACTAAGATCCTGGCATCCGGTCCCATCACTTCATGGCAAATAAATGGGGAAACAGTGGAAACAGTGACAGACTTTATATTTTTGGGCTCCAAAATCACTGCAGGTGGTGACTGCAGCCATGAAATTAGAAGATGCTTGCTCCTTGGAAGAAAAGCTATGACCACCCTAGACAGCATATTAAAAAGCAGAGACATTACTTTGCCAACAAAGGTCCTTCTAGTCAAAGCTATGGTTTTTTTAGTAGTCATGTATGGATGAGAGCTGGACTATAAAGAAAGTTGAGTTCCGAAGAACTGATGCTTTTGAAACGTGGTATTGGAGAAGACTCTTGAGAGTCCCTTGGACTGCAAGGAGATCCAACCAGTTCATTCTAAAGGAAATCAGTCCTGGGTGTTCACTAGAAGGACTGATGTTGAAGCTGAAACTCCAGTACTTTCCCACCTGATGCGAAGAGCTGACTCATTAGAAAATGCTGGGAGAGATTGAAGGCAGGAAGAGAAGGGGATGACAGAGGATGAGATGGCTGGATGGCATCACCGACTCAATGGACATGAGTTTGAGTAAACTCCGGGAGTTGGTGATGGACAGGGAAGCCTGGGGTGCTGCGGTTCATGGGGTCACGACTGAGCGACTGAACTGAACTGAATAAGAGCAAAACCTTAACCAAGACATTAAAGTCAATTCTGAGGGGGAAACTTCTGTGTAAAAGATGAGTATATGTGTGTCTTTATGTGTGTGTGTTTGCTTTAAATGTTTCAAGAAATTTGAAAAACATTAGCTTCACTGCTTCCTGGATGATCCACAGGTCTTAGGGATCTGGCTGATAGAAACAAAGCAAATGAGAAGGTCCTATAACGACTTTGCCACCTCACGTATTACTCTGATGATCTTCCTAGTCAGGAGCCAAAGAAGATGCTGGTACTGAAAGCACTGTAAGCAACACTATCGAAGATGCTCCAGTTACCCCTCTGTGGGGAAAATACTGGACAGAGTTCATTTTGTACTGCATTCCCACTTGTCACTCTAACACATTTATTTAAATATGGTAAAATGCTGAGGGGGGGGGGTAGTTTTTTGGTTGTTTATTTTCCTATTTGTTTTTGTGTTCAACAAGCAGCATTACACACGCATATATTCATAAAGAAGACAAATAATCTGGAGACAGCTGGCCAAGTCCCAGGAGTTTCAGCCCTTTGCACAAAGTCAATGAGAGATTTAGGAGAAGAAATCAAACAAGACTAGAGGAGGGAAAAACAGTTTTTCAGTGACAAGATGAAAGAAAACGACCAGATTTTCATTTTAAATAACTATACTTTCAATGTGGACATCTAGAAGAGGGTCATGACTGAAAGACTAGGGAAAAGGCTATAACAGTAACCTAGTAACAAAGTAACATTACAGTTCCAATGGGACAGAAATAGGTGGAGAAATTCAGGAAGGAGACAAACCTGGAAATTTGGGATTAGTAAAGGCAGGGGAGGGTATGGCAATGGAGACCTGGATGACTCCTTTGAGAATGGATGAAGATGTTACGATCTGGGCCCTTAGTATCTAAGTAGTTTCCTATTACCTATATCCTATCTAAAGACACAAAAAGATCAAGAAAAAGGAGAGTATGAAGCCAGGGTAAATCTGAATTCTTTGCTTCTGAGCAGTATCTTCAGAAGATGCGTTTATTCACATTAAACCTTCAAGATTCAAATATCATTAAAATAAAAGTTCAAGGAACAGTTACAACTGTTACATGACTGTTACATAACTGCTTTAAGAAGAGTTACTAGATAGCCCCAACCTAACACACAAAAAACCTGGTCTTGAAATAAGGGGTGTGTGTGTGTGAAACATTCCTTTAAACTTCCTTACAAGAGTAACCAAATGATATCTGTCCTTGATTCAACAGCATTCATTAACCACTACATAAGAAGAAAAATTCATCTATAGTTGACTGGAAAATGAATGTCTACAGAGAAACTGCATAAATACTAAATTTGCATACATGTCAAAAAACTGCCTCAGTGAATTTTTTACATCAGCAAATATATAAACTGAAGTACAAAATACTCTTAGAAACCCATATTCCATTATCTTGTTTTTCAGAGATACTAAATAGCAAAATGACAAATACACATTATATATTTGATCAAGGTAGTATATATTACATATTTAATATTATATACTGTGTACATATATGTATTTATATATGTACACTTTACTAAGGATTTAAAATTTTTCTTAGAAATATCTACTTTTAACTCATTTCAATACTCACAATAAAACTGGTGAAAGTGTTCCATTGTTGGTATACCAGGAACAAAGTTGTAGAGGTGAAACTTCAAAGCTTCACTCTTCAGTAAGCTATAAGCCATCTCTGTAAGATTGATTCCAACTATTGCATAAGAATACCTATGTCAGAAACATTACCAGTTATCCCAGCTAGCCAAATAGTTCATACAGTAAATTTTAAACTATGCAAGGAATTAGTAAAATGTTATTCTAATTAATTTCTAACACAGTATTGATTTTAAAATAATTTCTACATATTACAAAAGTAAATCAGAATTGATTAAACATTTTTGTTCTTCAGAGCCTATTGATTTTCTGGATCTAATCTAAAACATGAAAATAAAGCTCTGGTCACATGAATATCTAAAACCAAAATCCTTTTTAAAAAATCCAAGAGAGTACTACATACACCCTCATTGATTTCTAAAATACACTGGGTAATCTGACAGTTTCTCCATTATCAGGGTATTTATTTTTATGATGTAATACTGTTATCAATATAATGCTTTTTCAAAGATAGGTATCATTGAAATATAAAAATAAATAATGATAAAGCTAATAATTGCAAAGAATCAGACACAACTTAGCAACCGAACAACAACAAAGCTAATAATGTCAATTTACATTTCACTTCACAAATTTCAAAGTTATTTCTCATTTTCCTATTCCTATTTCAAAGCCATTTCCCATTCCCATTTTCAAATCTTCCTCAGAAAAATTTTAAAAGGTCCTTATTTTCATTTTATAGATAAACTATATCTTGTGATAAAAATAACTGAAATACATACAAAATCAGTTTATGATCACATATATTAAAATAATGTCATGCAGTATTATTTATAAAGTTCTTATTAACTAAAATAATCTAAAAAAATACCCTGAAATACTTTCAAATTCAGATCTTCTAATTAACTTAAATTCAAGAGTTTACAGTTTCTTTAATATATCCAGCTTACCCTAATTTTGGATGATTTGAACGGGAAAGAATCTGATGAGCTTCACTGGTGTAATTTTCACTGAAATATCTGAAAAAGTTTAAGAAAAATAACAAAATTAACATGCCATTCAAACTGAAGATACCCAGAAGCAATTTTAAAAGCTACTGTCAAAATGACAGTCCTATTGCCAAAAGTACCCCAATCTCCATCTCAAATCCTTTAGTGACTCTGAGATGCTTCTCAATCAAAACTTAATTCTGAGCCATCAGGCCTATCTAGTATAGGATATGGGTCCTTTGCTAGATTTTGAAGTATTTGACAAAAAAATGATCCAACAAGAGATTTTTTAAATATATCTTAAGGAAAATCTAGAGTTCTGTCTGTCTGTTCCACATTTCTTATAAAATAGTCACTGTCTACCTCTTGGGACACTTCCTTTCACCTGAGTTCATTCCTTCTGTTGTGACTTAAGTCTGTCAATGCAATCAGAAGAAAGTCAATAGCCTTCCTTTTGCTTAAAAACCAAACAAAAACAAAACCCTCCTTGATGAGTGGTATAACTAAAATACCAGCTATAAAACAGAAGTATTAGCAGGTACAGAAGAGAAATATATAAAGGCTCATACATCCTGCTGGTGAGTACCAATGCAACCTCTTTTGAGTTCTTATAGACCAAATCTTATAGAGAAGTCAGAGCTAATTTTATATTTTCAACCATTTCTAGTACTTCAATGGCCATCAAACAATATATCTGGATCTCAGTCATTTTTCAAATTAGTAGCTATTAGCTCTAAATACAGTAAAAATATCTGCAAATTATTTAAAGATCTATCAGAATCCCTTACCACAGAACTGAATCAAATCCTATTAAATTATTTAAGTTTTAAGCTAAATTATCTTCTGAAAAGTGCTGAAAATCTTGATTTCTGAGGAAATGAGCCAAAGCAAGGTTATTTAGCAAAAGTTAAGAAAGGAAACATCAGAAGAATGTGTATCTAACTGAACTCCAATTACCTGTGTAGTTTACAAGTACCAAGAAAAAAAGATGGACTTTAAAGGCTAAAAACAAAAGATCTACAGGTTCTGAACAATAATAAATTTTAAAATATTTTAGAATTTTCCCAAGTGAAAACAAACTGCATTTATTCTACTTAAATTCAAGTTTCTGTTTATCAAAGTGAAAAATTGGCAATCTCATTTTTTGTAATTATTATTATCATTATTTTTCAGACTTTTGTGCTTTATTTTTGAAAAGTAGACATATAGGGAACTTTCCTACTCATAAATTTAGGTATTACAGAAAATTAAATACTTTTGTTACTGGAAAAAAACCTGTAAATATCAAAGCCCTACTATATCTTCTATTTTCCTCCCAAATAGCCTTATCCATATTGATCTAGATATTTTTTCTCAATATTAACATAAATTAGCTTAGTTTGGGGATTAATTCTTTCACAGTAACAATTATATGAACTTTGTTATGGTTAGGGTTCTCACCCTAGGCATTTTATAAGCCTATAAATCACTACTCAAGGACAGGCCCAAACACAGGCCCAAATATCTCCATCTGCACATTCATATACATATTAATCTTCCAGGTTAATTTCTAAAATAGAGTTGGTTATCAATTCTGACTTTAGTTACATATTTTGAGATTTCACATATATGCCCAAGCATAAATATTAAAAAAGAAAAACAAGAGAGAATTCATATAGGCTCTGAAAGGTCAGGGATTTAGATCACTTGTCACAGATGGTGAAGATAAGTGTGAAGAGACTTTATTTTCATCTTGTGTGCTTATATTTCCTAAAATGGAATCAGAGAGCCAAGAAGGAAGAGGCAAAAGGATAAAAAGAGTAGGAAAAGAGTACATACAATTCCTTAAATGGTATCAGAAAGGTAGGAAGAGAAAGAGGAAAAGTTGGTAAGTAAAGAAATCATACACACACACAGACAAAGCATATGGCCATATTCAAATTTTTGCCAGCATATTAGTAAATACTAATAGCACAGCAGCTACTAAAATTCAGAGATAATATGAAACAACCAGATTAATTCTTCCTAAAACTTAACAAGATTGGAGATTACATGGAATTTCATTTAGAGAAGAAAAGAAAGTTTATTTTCACTTACACAAGATTGATTAATCCAAGTATGCCCATGCCTCTGAAGTCTGTTTTGGGATCGTCACCCTGGAAACCAATGTCAGCCCACTGCTTGGAGATTCTAGCCTTCAACTTTTTCGTGGGCATTAGAAGATTCCAAAGCTGTATAAACATGCTTCCATATTACAAACAATAGTGATGCTCTTAATTACCAAGACATTTTCCTTCTCGCAGCTGACATACTGGTAAGCTGAATGCTTTCAATTAAACTACTTTTGTAGACAAATCACAGGCTCAACAAAGACTTTAGAGAACATTTCAGTTATCCTAAAAAATGTAGCACACTTATTCCAATATAAAAGACTGATATAAAGAATGACAGATTTTGAAAAGGTAACAAATACACAGAAATCTGAAACAATAAGATGGCTTTACTTACTAAGTAATACATATACACTAGACTTGGTAAACTGCTTCCTTGAGAAGAACACAGTCCTAGGCACTTGGCCCTTGCCTCAAACACTATATTCTTAAGTAGGCTTTATTCTAATGGTGGGCGATTAGTCCCTAGTCAGAAGGAATACAAGTCTGAGATAGGGAGGGGATCATGGAGAAACAATACCAATAACATTATTTTTACAAATTTTCATAATTTTAAAAGAAAAAAGTATGACTTGTTTGTAAGTAAATATATTCCTCAAGACTGAGGATTTAAGAACAGCTATCAACTATTGGATAGCAACAAACTAATCAATGCAAACTAAAGTTAAAAAAAAAAAAATCAGTCATTTTCCAAATTCAACACCACAAGTCATCAAACAAAACAGACTTACAAAAGTTGATAAGAAAGTTTGTGAAAACTTGCAAAACAGAAATACTTGCATTTTTTTTCCATTTCACTATCATTTCAGGCATTGTTGAGTAAAGGACTCCTAATGAAAGGAGTATCCTGTTACCTAGAATGAAATGTGAAGACTTTGTGACCTTACTGTAAGACAGGGTCAGGACTCTGGCCCTGAAGCTAATACAGTCATGAGACTGGGTTTTCTCTGGTCCCTCCTCTCATCACTAACACATGCATCTGCTCACCTTAGCATCTCTCCATGAGCTCAGCAAGCATTTGATTATGCCAAGAGTGAGGCCCACAACGATGTGGTGAGAGACAAGGTAAGACCACTAATACTGAACACTTACTCTGTGTAAATATCAAATTTCTGGGTTTCACCCCTGGAGACTGTGATTTCATAGGCCAACGTGGAACTCTGGATTCCAAACGTTAAAACAGTGGTTACCTTTAGTGAAAGAGGCCCTCAGACTGCACTTAAAGAGGCATGGATCTCCTCAGCCCCTGACCCTGCTGAGTTTGTGTGAGGCTGGGTGATTCACTGCCAGCCACTGGCTCTTCACCTTTCGGTAAGTTTCACGATGAATCACCAAGATGAAAACTCCCCTGACTAAAATGCTAGGACCTGGGTCTTACTCCTCTAAAGAGAAGATACAGTGTAGAGAGGGTCTGAGGTTACAGGAATAATGATGATGAGAAGGTTATAAAGAGCAGTCCAGCCTCAGTGAGTGCCAGGCACTAACTATGCTAACACCTGAAACATAAAAACTCAACCCGCAGCAAAAGTCCTTTGAGTAGTTTTATTATCCTCTGCCAAAATCAAGTTTTATTTTTAAAGTTCGGTGAAGTGCATATTTATACTCTTTCTGAAAACAAGGAAAAAGTGTTGTTGTTTTTAAACTTGTCTCTCACTGTTACTTAGATACCCTCTTACTGGAATGACATTTCTTTCCACAACACTTTTAGTTTATAACTAAACACCAGGTGCTCTGTGCTGTCTTCCCTAACTTTAAACATTAAAAAATACAATCAGAATAGGTGAAGTGGACAGGCAGGTGATTCATTTCTGTTTTAGAACTGATCATTGTAAGACCTTCCCGAAGCAAATGACTTCATCTTCTCTAGGCCCCAGAATTAAACTCATCCCTCAAACAAAGGTACTAAAGTAGATGATTTGGAAAGCTTGCTCCAGGTCTAATCTCTCATTTTGGCACCACACCGGCCTTATATACTTCTACTCCAGAAATAAGAAATAGGAAGGTTCTAAGTAAATTTCTTTACTCCCTTAATTTTTAAATCTATTGTGGCAATATTCAGCACGTTTCATAAATCCCCAAAGATCTGACATAATGATCTGAAAAGGGACCTCCGTGTTCACAGTTTGAGAGGAAGCTGAAAAAATGCCTAATTTTTATGAGGAATTCTATAAAACTTAAGGGGGAAAAAAGTCTGAAGCTTGTGGACTCACTTCTCAGTTGAAAAGATCTCCCTTTTTAAGTTTATGATTTATTTCAGAATTTAAAAAAATTAAAATTAAATGTGAATATCTTATTGATTCTTATCAGAAAATTACAAAAGTAGTTAATGAAAAATCTTTCACCAGCATGATTACATTTTCTAAGAGGCAAAGAAATCAGATAGCTGTGTAAGCCTCTAGACATTGCACACAGGCCTTACTATCTTAAGCCTGATTTATTTTCCAGTGTCACTCCAAATACAGAATGCCAAAAACTTACCTTGATAAGCAGCTTTTCATGTTGCAGGTTATCAGAATCATACGGCTTTTTTCTCACACTTTCTACATCCAAATAGAGCTGTTTGTAACCAGATATCTGTAGTAAGCATGCCTTCATGCAGATTTTAAAACTGAAAATGATAAAAATTATCATTTTTTAAAAACATACCTTTCTACCACAATAAAGTAACACCTTCCATAGCTTGTGGTTCATATGTCTATTTAGAAAGCAATTTCTAGTTTTCAGTTGCATACAATAAGCATCAAGAGCCTCTGAAAACACAAAACATTATACAAAGTATCATGTACGGTAAGATAGAACAAGGCCTAGAAAGAGAGCAAGATGCATAGGAAAAGCAAACTCTGCAAACTGTAAAGTGTGCAAATCCTTCATTTGTTCACTTCTTTTCACATTTTCTTTGTGCAATCTCACACATTTCCCAATTTTTATTGCCCAATATTAACAGCAGACCTGGTTTTCCAAGGATCAAACAACACACATCACCATGACAGGTTCTCCCAGTTCTCCTGAACACAACAGCTTATCTTCCCTGAAGAAGCATGCTCCTTCTCAACTCAGTTTCTCAATCTGTTCATGGAATCACTAAGCTAGTTCCCCAAGCTAGAATGCTCCGAGTTCTGACACTCCTCTCCATCAAAAACACATCAAAAGGTCCCCGAGCCCTTATCCTTTCTGGCTCTGAAATGTCCGTTAAAGCCCTCATCATATATCTGTTTAACATGGTATATTTATGGCTTCATTGTCTCTTGTCCAAATGCCTCAGTTTCTTGTTTTGTCTTTATCCCTTCTACCAGCCTTCTATACCCTCAAATTTACCCTCCATCTTCCTAAAATACATATCTGATCATGCAGCTTGTTCACTTAAAAAAAAAAAAAAAAACAGAGGACAAATCCAAGTTTTTCAGTGTGACGTGTGAGCCTTGCATGTGTCTGACCTCGCACCCCACCCACTTCTCCAGCCTCTGCTCTGTGTCTATCCAACGCTCAGGCCGCAAAGGACTCTACCATTTCCAGATCCACAAGGGCTCTGTGCCTTGTAGCCTCCTTCTCTGCATGAAATGTCCTCCCCAACCCACTCAATGAGGTACAGCGCAAACGCTCCCTCTTCTGTGGAATTATCGTCACAGTTCTCTCCTGTACCTTTCCCTGTTTCAGCCTAAACAAATGACTCCTTCCTCAATATCCACATAGAAAATACCAAATGAAGAAAAAATTGCTAAATATTTACTATCTCAATAAACTAGTGCTGAGAATACAAAACTGGAATAAGTCAAGTCCTTCTCTTATGGAACTCAGAATTCATTTGGGGAGGAGCAAGAGCAGATCAGCGACTATAGGACAATGGGTTAACTGTGTAATAGATGACCTTCCTGGAGGAGGGTGGAGGAACTGAATTTTGAAAGACAAAGGACACAGGTGCTGAAGTTACATTTAACTTTGGGAAAGTAATGGTAAGCTATTTGAGAGAAGGCAGATGATAAATTGGCAACAGTACTGGACTGGGACCCAGTGAGTGAGTGAGTGATATCGCTCAGTCATGTCTGACTTTTTGCGACCCCCATGGATTGTAGCCTACCAGACTCCTCCGTCCATGGGATTTTTCCAGGCAAGTGTACTGGAGTGGGTTGCCATTTCCTCCTCCAGGGGATCTTCCCGACCCAAGGATTGAACCCGGGTCTCCCACATTGAAGGCAGACACTTTACCGTCTAAGCCACCAGGGAAGTCCTGGGACCTAGAGATACAGGTTTTAGATTTCCTACTACTCACCTCTCCGGACCTCACTTCCTCATCGAGTGAGGTGTAAGGATTGAATTGGATGATTTTCACAAACCTTTCACCTCTCATGTTTCACAACTTTGTGTGATCTTTAACCTCACAGGATGTAAGCACACAATAAATGAGAATACTGTAAAAACACACACCTGGCATCCTTCTCAGGGTTAATATTCTTTTCCTTCATTATATCTTCTACACATCTGTCCACTTCACTCTGAACAACAAGTGTAGCTTTCTGTAAAACCTATTTGTGTGAAAGAAAGCTGTATAAGAAAAATCTCTTATAGCTGGGGAAAAAAAGGAGTATTTTCAAAAGGGCAATTGTGCTTTTTATTACTGAGTTCTAAAAAGTTCGTTACTGGATATAAGTCCTTAATCAGATATATGTGCTGTAAATGTTTTCTGTGTGGCTTGCCAATTCATTTCTTAAAGGCGTTTTTGATAACTAGTTTTTATTCTGATGAAGTCTAATTTTTCGATTTTTTTTTTAAATGGTAATGCTATGTCTTCTCTAAAAGAAACTTCTGCTTAACCCATGGTAGAAGATGTATATTCTCCTATGGTTTCTTTGAGAAGGCTTAACATTTTAAATATAGGTCTAAAGTCCATACCAAATTAATTTTCACAAGAAGAGAGTGATAGGAGCCTCCCCACCCCTGACCCTCCCAATTTGGTTCCAGCTGTTCCTGCACTTTACTGGTTTTCCAATACTTTCCTGATCTCACTGAATTGCTTTAGTATTCTTTTTAAAAGTTACATATGGCCTATTTCTGTTCTCTCACCTGTTGTATTTATCTCTTTGCCTAGAAAGTCTTGGAAGTCAGACAGTATATGTCCTTTAACTTTGTTCTTTGAGAAGACTATTTGAGCTATACTAGGTCCCTTAAAACTCTGTATCAACTTTAAATGAGCTTGCCACTCCCTTCAAAAATAACTTGCTGGGATTTTGACTGGAATTGCATTGAATCCACAGGTCAGTTTGGAGATTGGCATCATAACAATACTGACTCTTCTAATTGATGAATACAGTATATCTTTCCATTTTAATTTTTCTCAGGAAAAGGAGTTGTAATGTGGAAGTCTTACACAGCTTTCATTAAATTTATCCCTGAAAATATGCTACTGTAAGTGGAATTATTCTCTTTTTTTGTTTCTAAGAAGTTTATGTTAACATACAGAAACATACTATGTCCTAGGACATTGCTAAATTCATTTACTAATAATGCTAGTAATTTTTAGATTTCTTAGGATTTTCTATACTCATAAACTATGCCATCTGTTAATAAAGACAGATGGCATTTATTTCTTTTCACTCATTATGTCTTAGATTTATTTTCTTTGCCTTACTACACTGCTTAGGTCTTCCAGCAAATGCTGGATAAAAGGAGAGTAAACAGCCTCATTTTTTTCCAACTGAACGTGCATAGCATTCAATATTTCAGTGTTGTATGTCATGCCAGCCTTTAATATGACGATGAAGTTCCTTTTATTCCTAGTTAGTTGACTGTTTTTGATCATGAATGGATATTAAGTTCTGTCAAAACAGTTTTTTTAATATCTACTGAAATGACCATATTTTTCTGATTTACTTTGTTAATGTGGCAAGTTACATTCACTGACTTTGAAAACATTATTATTTTTATATATTAACTGCTTCCATATTAACATCTCTAGTCTTAAAACAACCATGTGGATATTAATACCTTCCTTTTACAATGAGTAACTTGCACAAAGTCAAAGGAAGTGACAGAATCTGAACTTAGACTTTTTTCATAGAAATAAAAAAGTAGAGCAAGTTAATGGAAATACCACAAAATCAGAAATCAATTTTACTCTGCAAAGTATGGATAAATGAAGTATACAAATGAGATACAACACACATCATAAATTGTATGTCTAAACTGATAAGACTTCGCCCATTAGCTTATTGACAAGTTTACACTAGATTTAAAACTTAAAACAAAGCTCCTATGATTTAATTCAGTAAATATTTAACCACCCACTTGCTGACCATTTCTTTTTAGTATGCTCTTGAAAACACAATTAGCAATTTTCAAATAATAACATCATAAGAATACAATTTTAATGTGTAGTTCTCTAGTGAACTTTAGTAGCCAGTAAAGGAGATAAAAGATAATGAACATTTTATTTTCTTTAAACTTGCAACTACTACCTTAAAGCCTCCAGACACTTCACCTCAGCCCACCTTACCTCTTACATCTCCAGATGCCTGTTTATAATTACATTAGATTTTGTTTTTTACTTCCTGTTTCGTATCCCAAAGACCCTGATGGAATGTTGAACATATAGCAATCACTCAAATCTTTGCTCAAGGACTTGACTAAGGCACTAGAGTTCTTAAAAAGTAACGTCTTATATACAGTCTCACTTAATTTGGGCATAATTTTACAACACATGAAATCCCACTAGCAAATTCCATGACTGAAAATGTTAAAATCAATTTTAGTAATAATAGTTACAGAGACAGATATGTGAAAGAGAGTTCCCAGTTTCAGAATCTCGCCAGATGTTCATCTACAATTTATGATGTTATTACTTCATAAAATTGTGTTCCAAGTTATTAAAGGAACTATATGGGTGGATAGGTATAAACAAATTTTTAGAATCAGCAATTTGGTAACACTCTAGATCCCTACAGTCTCATTAAAGAAGGAGAGAAAAAGATTCTGAACCAAATAAGATTCTGTAAGATTCTGAACAAAAAAGTAGGACTCTGCACTGCTCCCCACCACAATATTCATTCATGTATGAGTTATACTGACCATTTATAAATAAAAGACTATATCAGTAAAGCACCTATTTTATAGGTCACTTTCCAGAACTTAACTGATAAGCTTGCAACATTCAACACTGTCCATTTTCTATCTGGCATGAATCAGGTACTCATATCAGTATCATCAGACACTAGTAGAAAGTCAACATTGCTGCTAAGTCGCTTCAGTTGTGTCTGACTCTGTGCGACCCCACAGACGGCAGTCCACCAGGCTCCCCCGTCCCTGGGATTCTCCAGGCAAGAACACTGGAGTGGGTTGCCATTTCCTTCTCCAATGCATGAAAGAGAAAAGTGAAAGTGAAGTCGCTCAGTCGAGTCCAATTCCTAGCGACCCCATGGACTGCAGCCCACCAGGCTCCTCCATCCATGGGATTTTCCAGGCAAGAGTACTGCAGTGGGGTGCCATTGCCTTATATCCACATTGTACATCACGACCAAATACAAACATATATGAATATCTAAAAAATTTATAGATGTATAGTGACAGTGAAGTTGCTCAGTCGTGTCTGACTCTGCGACCCCATGGACTGTAACACATCAGGCTTCCCTGTCCATCACCAACTCCTGAAGCTTACTCAAACTCATGTCCATTGAATCGGTGATGGCATCCAACCATCTCATCCTCTGTCATCCCCTTGTCCTCCCACCTTCAAACTTTCGCAGCATCAGGATCTTTTCAAATGAGTCAGTTCTTCACATCAGGTGGCCAAAGTATTGGAGTTTCAGCTTCAGTATCAGTCCTTCCAATGAACACCCAGGACTGATCTCCTTCAGAATGGACTGGTTGGATCTCCTTGCAGTCCAAGGGACTCTCAAGAGTCTTCTCCAACACCACAATTCAAAAGCATCAATTCTTCGGTGCTCAGCTTTCTTTATAGTCCAACTCTAACATACATACATGACTACTGAAAAAACCATAGCTTTGACTAGAAGGACCTTTGTTGGCAAAGTCTCTGCTTTCTAATATGCTGTCTAGGTTGGTCATAGCTTTTCTTCCAAGGAGCAAGCATCTTTTAATTTCATGGCTGTGGTCACCATCTGCAGTGATTTTGGAGCCCAAAAAAATAGTCTCCCACTGTTTCCACTGTTTCCCCATCTATTTGCCATGAAGTGACAGAACCAGATGCCATGATCTTAGTTTTCTGAATGTTGAGTTTTAAGCCAACTTTTCACTCTCCTCTTTCACTTTCATCAAGAGGCTATTTAATTCTTCTTCGCTTTCAGCCATAAGGGCGATAATCATCTGCATATCCGAGGTTATTGGTATTTCTCCAGGCAATCTTGATTCCAGCTTGTGCTTCCTCCAGCCCGGCATTTTGCATGATATACTCTGCACATAAGTTAAACAAGCAGAGTGACAATATACAGCCTTGACATACTCCTTTCCCGATATGGAACCAGTCTATTGTTGCATGTCCAGTTCTTCTTGACCTGCATATAGATTTCTTAGGAGGCAGGTCAGGTGGTCTCGTATTCCCATCTCTTTCAGAATTTTCCACAGTTTGTTGTGATCCACTACGTCAGTCAAACAAGAATCTAGATGACCCACTCTACCTCTGCCACACCAACTAATCTATATACAGAGGAAAAAAACTGTGAACTACTATAGGGAAGTATAGCATGTGTTAGGGAGAAGGCAATGGCACCCCACTCTAGTACTCTTGCTTGGAAAATCCCATGGACGGAGGAGCCTGGTAGGCTGTAGTCCATGGGGTTGCTAAGAGTCAGACACGACTGAGCGACTTCACTTTCACCTTTCACTTTCATGCATTGGAGAGGGAAATGGCAACCCACTCCAGTGTTCTTACCTGGAGAATCCCAGGGATGGCTGAGCCTGGCGGGCTGCCGTCTATGGGGTCGCACAGAGTTGGACACTACTGAGGCGACTTAGCAGCAGCAGCATGTGTTAGAATGAATAATCGGCCCCTATTTTTCATTCCCATGTAACTGAATTATATACTCACATGTCTAACATGGGTTTATGGTGAGCAGAATGTATTTCTCCATCCCTTGACTCGGGCTTGGCCATGTAACTTATTCTAGGCATGTTAATGACACATGACACAAGAAAACTTAAAATATATTTGTGTGGTTGGAGCTCCAATGATTTACTATGAATCAATGTGGATTCTTTTCAATCTGGATCCCAGAAGGAGACAACTGGAACAGACCTGAACTTGGCACCAGCTTGAGGAAGAGCCTGTCCAGTCGGCCCACAGATATATGAGCAAGAAATAACTAACTTTGGTACATGTCACTGAGATTTTATAATTCTGTTACACAGAAGACTCTTACAAGAGTCCCTTGGAATGCAAGGAGATCAAGGCAGTTAATCCTAAAGGAAATCAACCCTGAATATTCATTGGAAGGACTGATGCTGAAGTTCGAATACTTTGGCCACCTGATGTGAAGAGCCAACTCACTGGAAAATACTCTGATGCTGGGAAAGAGTGAAGACAAAATGAGAAGTGGGTGGCAGAGGATGATGGTTGGATAGCATCACTGACTCGATGGACATGAATTTGAGCAAACTGTGGAGATAGTGGAAGACTGAGGAGCCAGGTGTGCTACAGTCCATGAGGTCACAAAGAGTTGGACACAACTTAGAGACTAAACCACAACAATACAGCAGTAGCTGACTAATCAATAGCATGAGTAATAAAAAGTGACTTATTTTGGATCAAAAGGTTTTCTATTGAAAACCCAAATAACTATCCAAACCTATCCTAAGGACACAATCTATGAGAAGGCTTTCCCCCTAAACACTTTGCTTTCCCACAAGTTATCAAGTTTTGAGGTAAAATAAACAAGCAAAACCTCAAAACAGAACAAATTATTCAAATACTTCTTTGTGACAAGTATTGTACGCTCCCCCCCCCTCCTCACACACACAAAGAGGAAAAAAGTGTTTTAAAAAATAGAATACTACTTCTTAAGTGGGAAAACTTCACACAATACTCTTAACAGCAAAGACTCTTCTAGTAGCACACTAAAAATAATTAACTCTAAAACTGAGACATTCTTTTAAAGAAAAAGTATCTCCAAGTTAATTTTCTAGAATTATTACCTTGATATGATCCTACCTTATTCTTGGAGTATGTCAAGGAATTTTCTGAAAAGAAGCAAAAGAATATTATTACTTAAATACTGTTTGTGAATTACTCTATAAACAAATATTATAAATACCAAGAAAATAACAAATTATTTTAATAGCTCTAGATGATACAATAATTTTTACATTTTTTTCTTATCAAGAGGTACTTTGCTCTCTTCAGAGCAGTCAAAAGGGCAACTCTTAAGATCAAGCAAGAATTTAAGTCAGTCAGAAATTTGTGAAAAATCTTAGGAAGTAATTAAACTTCAGTCATCCAGATGCCCTGAGGTTCCCTCCCTGACCGTCTGCCATTCTTTGCCTGTTGTCTTGGCTACCAACACCCACTGCTCACATCTAACAGGGGTGGATTTCTTAGTTGAAGCGCACTTGTTCAACACAAAAGAGGTTTTGGTTAAGTCATGATTTTCCCATTTAACACCGTGAGCATGAAGTACAGTCCATCCCTGGTCTGCCTTACTCTGGTCAAGGAGAAATGACCTCAGTCACACTTCTCACTCATCTGTGTTCTAATTTAAAGTAATATTTTTAATTTAGCATGGAAATCTGATCAATTTTAGAAGGTTCTAGAGTAGCACTGTTCAACAGAAATATAATGCAAGCCCAAATGTGAACCATGTATGTTCACATTTAACATTTACATCTTAACATTTTCCAGTAGCCATATAAGAGTAACAGACACTGATAAAAGTAACATTAATATATTTTAACCCAATGATCCAAAATATTATCACTTCAACATTCAATGAATATAAACAATTATTAATGAGGCACCTTTACATTCTTTGTTCAGTCTTTGAAATCCAGCATATATTTCATACCTCTGCACATCTCAATTCAAACCAATCACATTTCAAGTGTTCAACAGCCACATGTGGCTATTGGCTACACAGTATGACAGAGCAGATTTCCAGTCTAATGATTTTTCTCAGGGATTACCAGATTGTTCTTTCATGACCTGCATTGAGAAATTAAGACTGAAGGATGCTGAATGTAAAAATTTACTTTACTTAAGTGAAAATTTCAAAGGGGTGATAGCAGTAGAGAGATTTTTTTTTCTAGAAAGTAGGTTGCAAGTATAATCTAAGATACAACTGATGAATTAAATAATTGTTTCTTTTTCCATAAAATCAGTTTTAGAGTTAGAAGGATTCAAAGATCATGAAACAGATTAAGTGATTTGATCACGATACGCAAGAGCATCTGTCACTATCAGTACTGAGAAAAATAGAATCTTGTTCATTTTTAATCATTCTTTTTTGAAAAACATTACCTATCCTGTGCGTCCTTTGTGCACCTACATAGGTATCAAAAATTCGCTGCAATTCACATTTTCCAGTCATCTGCCGTAAGAGCCATTTCATCCAAAATCGAAAAAAGTGCCCATAGAAGAACTCCCACAAAGCAATAAACATTTTTTTTCCCTGCAGAAGGAAATATATGACAGGTTTAATGGCCCTAAATTGGATTTTTTAAAAGGGAAAAATTAGTTTATCCAACTCATTGAATCCCAAATTATATTGTTAATCCATCATGCCTGTTTTGTAGTAGTGTTAGACATCTAAGAAAACAATGACAGGTGTAATATACACCATTTATATTAATTGAATGATGCTGGGTCAAACAGTCTATTTACGTCTTTTAAACAACTAACTGTAAAAATCAAACTATTTACCTAGATTCAAGCTCTAGGTAAGATTCGGTTCACTATTTAATTTCTTATTCTTTGAGAATAGGGATCAACAGCCCAAGAACGAAAAAACCCCAGCTAAGCAACGATTAAATCAAATACAGTATACATCAGGATTGTTTGTATAAGGAACAACTCTTCTTAACCCCGTTGGTAACCCAGTTACATGTGTCCCAGTCAGGTGATCCCAGCAAACAAAATCACTACATATAGCTTACAAATTGAAGTACAAAGTTGAACACGGAGTAGATCACACCCTGGCTAATTGCTGATTTTCCATTCAACAGGTGAAGGGCAGAAATACTAAAAAGAGTGATAAACTACACCCTCGATAAAACTTAATCTTTATGCCCTAAGAAAAAAATCTCCTGTTCTTAACATGGAGCGGGGTGGGGGAAATTTAAGTCAGGAGGAGTTACTTAAAAACTAAAGAAAAAGCTCATCTCCCTCCTGGCTTAAATATTCCCACCGATACATAGTCTCCCGAGGGATTGTCAAATTCGAAATCCCCTCAAGTCAGCGCAGAATCTGTGCAATCAGAGACGGGCTGAACTGTGACTTTAAAAAGAATCCATCTGGTCCGCGCTCATCAGAACAAAAGAAGCCGAACTGCCAAGCAGAGGGAACGCCAGCCTCGCGGCGCCAGAGCTCCCCAGCCCTTGGGGTGTCGCTGCGCCGCCGAGCCCCCCTCCCGGAGTCTGGCCGAATCCAGCTCGCGCCCTCCCCGCGAGTGGGAGGGAACGGCTCGCACAAAGCCCCGCCGGCCCGGACGCCCAGTGGACTTTCCGCAGGGCGCCACGGGCTCGCGCGCCTCCAGCGAAGCCGCACCCAAGCAGCACCCGGCGAGAGGAAAACAAACAGCAGCCACCTCAAGGGAGCGGAAGAACTAGGAGGAGCTGGAGCTGCCTCGGTTTCCCCAACTGCAAACTGCCGGCAACGGAAACGACGCTACTAGCCGTGCGCTCCCTGCAAGCACCGCGACCCGGAAGTCGGGGAGCGAGACGGTGGGAACGCCTTCCCTTGGACACTGCTCGTCCCCGGCCCGCCCCACCGGCTTCTCCGATTGGCCCGAAATCCACCAATCAAGACCTCTGAAAGAATGACGCGCCGAGGGCCCCCGTCGCGCGTGCTCGGATGCTGGAGACGCCAGACAGTTGCCCTGATAACGGTTACCTCGCGGCTTGTCCCGCGTCAAAGATAGGTCTTTGTCAGAGGGGCTCTGAAGACTTCGCTCTCCTTCAACTTCAGGTCAGTTGCGCACTGGAGAAGCGATGCGCTTTGTGTAACTTTCATAGCGCCAAGGTTACAAAAGCACTTTCACCTACATTTAGTCTTAACTCTGTGAAGTAATTAGCACTTTATGGATGAGGAAACGGAATTTATGTTGAATGACTTGCACATGGCCACTAGCAGGAAGATAAGGAGAGCCCTGTACGCTGAGTAAAGAAGTTTAGACCTTGTCCTTTCATGATATATATCTAATCGTCAATTAATAGGACATTTATCCCGTAACTGGTGTTTGTTTTTTCTTGAAAAAGTAATTTATGCACATGATTATTTTTTTTAAAACCCAACCTCAGACAATGTATTCATTAAGTCAGGTAATCTGTTGATTGGCTGTTATGCACCAGGCAGTGTTCCAAAAGGGAGTCATACACCAAATAAATGCAAATATTTAGTATGTCAGGTGGTACTAAAGTAAAAGGGTATTAGGGAAAGGAAGGAGTGTATTTACATACAGTATAGTCAGGGCAGTCTCCGTGTTACGGTGCCACTTGAGTAGTGATCTGAGTGAAGTAAGACAGGGAGAGAATCTGGAGGAAGAGTATTCTAGACACTAGAATAGCAAATGCGAAGGGCTTGAATCAGGAGCATACTTTGTAAGTTGGAGGAATAGCAAAAGGACAGTATGGTTGGAGAAGAAAGACCAGGGGGAGAGTAAAATATAAGTACACAGGACAACCTATATTGAAAAATGACTTTTACCCACCCATGCACAACTCCTGGTCCCTCAGCCCCTTGCTCAAAAGCAACTAGTATTAGTTTTTTATACTTTCGGGGGTATTCTATGAAAATGTGTGTGTGTGTGTGTGTATACATATATATATATAGAGAGAGAGACAGACAGGTATATATAATATTCCCTCCCTCCATCTCATTGTTAACACAGATTGAAGCAGCAGTACACACTCTTCCACACCTCAACCACATTTTTCAAAAAGGTGCTAATTGTAAAACAGTAGACATGTGAAGGGTGCGTAAGTCCTCATCCCTGACCCATAGAAGCAACCAACTTGTAATGAAATCTGGACGTATACTATAATGATAAAACATAGACTCAGATCTTGAAAGGAACTTAAAGATCATCTCAATGAATATTTTTTTATTGTACATTAAAAATATTCAAAAGGCAAAGTTACACAGCCAGTCTGGCAAATTTAAGATCTAGAAACAAACTTCTATTTTAGGGGTCTAGTATTACATAATACCTTCATATAATAGAGAGTGAGATAATTCTGTAGTACAATTATGTAATTCTTTTACCTTTTCAAGGTGCTACACTGAGTGGGGGAGGGGCAAGAAAAGAACTCTTCTTATTGTCTCCATGCTGCCTGTTAGCCCATGTCTATCCAGGTTTTTCTCCAGGAGAGGAGAATGCTCACCCATTTGGTCAGAACTCAGGAAGTTGATTGAACTGATTTATTGGAAGTAGGATCACTGTCCATTATAACGCCTTGTGCATATGATTTCCTTGTCTGCCACAAATTCATTTGCTTGTAAGAAGGCAATGGCAACCCACTCCAGTACTCTTGCCTGGAAAATCCCATGGATGGAGGAGCCTGGTGGGCTGCAGTCCATGGAGTCGCTAAGAGTTGGACACAACTGAGCGACTTCATTTCACTTTTCACTTTCATGCATTGGAGAAGGCAATGGCGACCCACTCCAGTGTTCTTGCCTGGAGAATCCCAGGGACGGCAGAGCCTGGTGGGCTGCCGTCTATGGGGTCGCACAGAGTCGGACACGACTGAAGTGACTTAGCAGCAGCAGCAGCAGATACATTGGAGAAGGCAATGGCACCCCACTCCAGTACTCTTGCCTGGAAAATCCCATGGACAGAGGAGCCTGGTAGGCTGCAGTCCATGGGGTCTTGAAGAGTCAGACACGACTGAGTGACTTCATTTTCACTTTTCACTTTCATGCATTGGAGAAGGAAATAGCAACCCACTCCAGTGCTCTTGCCTGGAGAATCCCAGGGACGGCAGAGCCTGGTGGGCTGCCGTCTATGGGGTCGCACAGAGTCGGACACGACTAAAGTGACTTAGCAGCAGCAGCAGATACGTTAAACCAGTCCTGTGCCTCAAGAAAGACTGGCTTTCTCTCTCTCCTATTCTATTTGGCTTTCTTTTTTCATGTGGCTGGTAAATGACGGTTAAATCCTAAGATTAGAATTCTGTCTTCAAAAAGATAGGACCTACTTAGGTCTCTGAACTAACTTCTAAATTTCGACCAGGTCTTACTAGATATGCCTACATGGAAAACAAAGGCTATAGTGTATTGGAGTTTGGTTGTATTTCTGAGTAGTACTGAGGAATCTCTGCTTTCTTGGATTCTCAGACTAAACAGCCAAGGCACTGTTGATTTAGAAGCTGCTTAATGGGAAGAGTTGTTTGGTATGACTGTTAATCAACAATTTGTTATGGTGTTCAGTTTGATTCATGTGCATCCATGTGTGCTAAGTCACTTCAGTCGTGTCCCACTCTTTGCAACCCTATGGACTGCAACCCTCCAGCCTCCTCTGTCCATGGGATTCTCCAGGCAAGAACACCGGAGTGGGTTGCCATGCCCTCCTCCAGGGGATCTTCCTGACTCAGGGATTGAACATGCGTCTCTTATGTCTCCTGCGTTGGCAGGTGGGTTCTTTACCACTAGTGCCACCAGGGAAGCCCCCGATCCATAGAGGACACAAATAAAACATCGAGTCTTTTGAAGTGTGTGAACTCTGGAATGCAGCAAGTTTATACTGAGAAGGAAAACTATATTCTCCTTCCACTAACAGTGAAATGGATTACTTCCTTGGAAGCATTAAAAATGTTAAGGACAATCAACAGATGAATGGATAAAGAAGTTGTGGTACATATACACAATGGAATGTTACTCAGCTATAAAAAGGAATGAATTTGAGTTAATTGTAATGAGGTGGATGAACCTAGAGCCTGTTATTCAGGGTGAAGTAAGTCAGAAAAACAAATTTTGTATATTAAAGCCTATATATGGAATCTAGAAAAACAGTACTGATGAGCCTATTTACAGGGAAGGAATGGAGACACACACACAAAAAATGGACTTGGGACACAGCAGGGAAAGAAGAGGGTGGGACGAACTGAGAAAGTAGCATTAACATATATACACTACCATGTATAAAATAGACAGCTAGATGGAAGGCACTGTATAACACAGGGGGCCCAGCCTGGCACTCTGTGATGACCTAGAGGGGTGGGATGGGGCTCAAGAGGGAAGGGATACATATATATACACACACATAGTTATGACTCATATGTGATGTTGTACAGCAGAAACTAGCACAACACTGTAAAGCAGCTGAAAGTGAAAGTGAAAGTGAAGTCGCTCAGTCGTGTCCTACTCTTTGCGACCCCATGGACTGTAGCCCACCAGGCTCCTCCATTCATGGGATTCTCCAGGCAAGAATACTGGAGTGGGTTGCCATATCCTCCAATAAAAAAATTTTTTTAAATGTTATGTTCAATGACAACCCTGATTGGTTTTATGCTGATTTGTGTTGCACTTCCCTGAAACTATGTTAGACACTGTGCTTAGGGGACCCCCTGTGTGTGAATTCCCCATATAATTCTTTTAATGGAAGACCAAGGCAATACACAGAATTACAAGGTAAATGTGTACAGCTTCTAGTAATGGGCTTTACCAATGAAAAGAAAATGTAAGCTATGCAGAATTAAGGTAATGGGCTGGGGTAAAGATAGTAACCAGAACAAAGCAAATAAACACAGAATCGGGTAGAACTATTTATTTGATCCAAAAAAAAAACCAAAAACAAAACAAAACAAAAACCAAACAAACAGAGGGTGAGAATGAGGGGGAGTAAAGAAGCAAGAATTTTGACAGGGACCCTACAGAGAGTTTGGTGGCACATTAACAATGATTGGGAGCAGGGAAACCTACTCTAGCTCCTGTGTCCACCTCACCTAAGTTAACCTAAGTCTGTTCCAGTTATCCCAGCCTAGATGAGTTTAGGGCTAAGGATGCTGAAGATAAGAGGGAAATAAGGTGTGTTTAGCACAGAGAAGTTATTTTATTTCATCTATTAGGATTGTTGGAGAAAAGCACAACTAACTTGAGGGTCAGGAAATCTTCAGTTGACCCCTGGTAGGAGGTCCAAGATTGTATGATACAGTTGATGTTGAGTGGCAGAGGATAGTGGAAAATCTTTGGGGGATTATCTAACTGTGGTGCAAAATGTACTGTATTATCATCAGGGGAATGGAAGGACAATATTAAGGTACGAAATTGAAATTTGGGACAAATGAAAATGTTATGGTGTGTGCGCACATGCCCAGTCACATCAGTTGTGTCTGACTCTTTGCAACCCCATGGAGTGTAGCCCGCCAGGCTCCTCTGTCCATGGGATTCTCCAGGTAAGAATACTGGAGTGGGTTGCCATGCCCTCCTCCAGGGGATCTTCCTGACCCAGGGATTGAACCCATGTCTCTTATGTCTTCTGCATTGGCAGGTTCTTTACCACTAGCCCCACCTGGGAAGCCCAAGTGTTATGGTAGGCAGCACCAGAATCACAATGAGGCTGAAGCTGGAGAAATAAGGTAGGAACTATCCAGTGCTTGCCATTGCCCGAATCTCTGATTAGAGTGGATGTGATGAAGTGCCTTGTCACTACTAGCTTAAAGCCATTTCTGTCTTTTAAGAGACAGAAATTTGCCCTTTTATGTGTTTTCAATTAAACATACAAAAGGAAAGCCCCGAGGACTGCTCAGACCTCCGTTTGTAGTTAATACCAGGCAGTGTCAGGTTCAGGGAAGACATAGGAAATCTCATCTCTCATTAGAAAATAATGCAAGCAGCAGTGCTAATCTCCACCAATGCCTTTTATTAATCCTCTGTGGTCCATAAGATAAGACCCTTGGAAATAACTGTTAGTGATCATGATTTAAACAAGGTAGCTGGAGAATCCCAGGGACGGGGGAGCCTGGTGGGCTGCCCTCTATGGGGTCGCACAGAGTCGGGACACGACTGAAGCGACTTAGCAGCAGTAGCAGCAGCAGCAGCTGGGACTTCCCTGATGATCCATTGGTAAGACTTCATTTTCCAATTCAGGGGGCGTGGGTTTGATTCCTGGTCAAGGAGCTAAGATCCCATAAGCTTTCAGGGTCAAAAAACCAGAACATAAACAACAGAAGCAATATTTTAACAAATTCAATAAAGACTTTAAAAATGGCCCACATTTAAAAAATGTTAAAAAATCAAAATAACCAAGGTAGTTACCATGATTTAAATTAGTGTCTGTTGTACCAAGTATTTTAAAAAACTATATAAGAGGTTCAACAAATTTTGACTGCAATATTTTTTGTGACATCTATGCAGTCTTCTTTTCTTTAACATTTATTTGACTACAGTTGATTTACAATATTGTGTTAGTTTCAGGTATACAGCTTCAGATTGTTTTCCATATAGGTTATTACAAGATACTGAATATGGTTTCATGTGCTAGACGGTAAATCCTTGTTGTTTATTATATTTAGTGGTGTGTATCTATTAATCACATACTCCTAATTTATTACTACTCTCCTTTTCCCTTTGGTAACCATAAATTTGTTTTCTATATCTGTGAGTCTGTTTTTGTTTTGCAAGTGAGTTGATTTGTGCTTTTTTTTAAGATTCCACATATAAGTGATATCATATGATATTTGTCTTTGTCTGACTCACTTTACATAGTGTGATAATCTCCAGGCCCATCCATGTTGTGGTGGATGACATTAGTTTGTTATTTTTTATGGCTGAGTAATATTCCATTGTGTATATGTACCACATCTTCTTTACCCATTCATCTGTCAGTGGACATTAGGCTGCTTCCATGTGTTGGCTGCTATAAATAGTGCTGCTATGAACATTGGTGTGTATGTAACTTTTTGTTTTCCATTCTTCCAAATGTATGCCCAGGAGTGGTAGTCTTTTTAGGAACCTCCAGACTGTTTTGCATAGTGGGTGCACCAACTGACATTCCCATCAACAGTATAGGAGGGTTCCCTTCACAGCTATGGTATCTTCTTGATCTCACTCTCAGAGTAAGATCAGTTTCCTTGTACAGGAAAAGGAATGTATAATATGTTTATGGTTCTTCCTCAACGACATCTGACCTTGGGGTCTCCAACTCACTGCTAAAATTTGGTGAGACTGTATTTAGAGATGATCACTATCAAAATGAAGTTAATTCATTATACTGATTACATCATGATCATTCCCCACCCTGGAAGGAGATACTCAGGAGATATGAGAGCTGTTACTGGTACATATGATGCACAGAATCAATCCAGTTTAGATTAAGAGCTTAGCTAAATCAGTGAAATTTCTAAAGGTAACTTAGGGCCTCTAGATGTGTTATATAAACAAACAATACATTATTCCCCCTCAAGGACTCTATCAATAAAAAGGAGTTTATTTTTGGAATATTTGACAAGCTATGAAAAATATATAATAGGTACTGGCCCAAGGCAACCCTCAGTTCTAACACACTCATACATAATTTTACATAATTCATACATAAGTTTCTGATACTATAATATATTCAAATTGGAAACTTTGAATTAAATATAACACTGCCACCTCGTGGTGACCACTGGGATTTGGGGCTCAGAAAGTTCCTGATGATGGCACTAAGAGAGCCAGTCTGCCAGCATGCTGTTTGTGGTCTGGTATAAACAGTTCCCATGGCGCTAGTGGTAAAGAACCTGCTTGCCAGTGCAGGAGATGGAAGAGACATGGGTTTGATCCTTGTGTTGAGAAGATCCCCTGGAGAAAGGCATAGCAACCCACTCCAGTATTCTTGCCTGGAGAATCCCATGGACAGAGGAGTCTGGTGGGCTATAGTCCATAGGATTGAGAGTTAGACATTACTGAAGCAGCTTAGCACACATAAACAGTCCCCATAACTTAAGAGTGGCAAATTATATTAAGGTCTGAACTACCTGTGATATAATATGGGTGATATCAGAAAGAAGCTGCACAACAAAATTCTCAAATAAAATGAAATTCCTATCCTGAGAATTGTCTCTGTGGAGTTATAACACGTAGCAGGCAGCATCTCTGCTTTTAGACTAATTCGAAGTTCACTTCTGTTGCTAAACTGTCTAAACCTCATGACTCTTTCCACTAAAAGGGGACAACTTTCTTGGTTTATCCATAAGAGACCCTGCATAGAACAAAGCTGAATATACAAAGCAGCTACCGTTTGTTTTATAGACAGTAGAAACAGTCAGATGATGTCAAGGTAAGTTCAAGCAATGGGCCAATTGACAGCATAAAAGATGGTGGAGGGAGAACTTAGTTCTTTGCCTCAGGCAATGTTTGGACATGTTAAAAAGAGTTATAGGCAGTAACCAATAAGTGAATCTGGGTGATGCCCCCATTGGTTACTACCTGTAAGTTATATAATACTGTACATTAACTTTGTATCAGTGAAAATAAAAGTGTTTATTCTGGTCCCAGTTTCTTCTCCACACCCTTGCCCCCAATCCCCCAGTGAAATGGAAAGAATTCTAAAACCTGAGAGGAAAAGGGAGCCACACCATGGAAGGGCCTGGAATCCCAAGCGATCACATAGAAAATTGCTGGTCAATTGGTCATTATTTGAGCAAGAACAAAATGTCTACTGTATTAATCCATAGAGGTTTCGAAGTTCATGTGTTCCTGGAGCTGGTTGTTCTTTAATTAATTGGTTGTTAATATGTTTAAATCATCACTATGAAGTAAATAAATAGTGAATATGAAGATAATGTGTTTGGATTTATGACTTAGACTGTATATACATATTTGAATTATAATAGCATACAGTTTATAGTAAAATGTACAGAACTAAGCAGTAAGCTTGCCTTTTCACCATTTGGATCTAAGAGTCTTGATGCAAATACAAAGTGTTTCTACAATCGTCGATTGTATCACACAGAGCCTGGGTGTTTTGAATAAATCCATCATCCTTTTGAGCCTAGCATCATGGCCTCCTTGGGTTTTCCAACAGAGATGAACTATGTGGATAAATTAAAGCACCAGCTCTTTTTCCATTGGATATCCTGATTTGCTCGTTCCAATACCAACAAAAATCTAGTGACATTCAGAAGCAGTTAAGAGCCAAATTTAGAAAGATTCAACAATTAGAAACTCTTGGCTATTAAATCGCTTTCCTTAGTTTAGCAGGATGGAAAATAATCCTAGGACTTTTTTCTGGGCAAATGGACTTGTTCAATTAGGCCTGTTTACAGTGAGGTTTTTCTTTATATAACAGTGATGGCCTTGTAAGTTATCAACATAACTATGCCTACCAAAATTTTGTTGGGCTCTCATTGTACCCTTACCCATGAGGTTTATGTGTACAGGGTTGTTTCAGTATATTTATTGTTTATTTGGGGAAATGAGGCTCTGAAGCAGTTTTTCCTCCTGTGAGTCCCATGGTCTCCTTGGAAACAGGCCTTCAGCTTCTGCCCACAGCCAGCTCTTTTTCTCCCAGGGCTCATCTACATGGTATGGTAAAGAAGCAGGAAGCCCTCTTTTCCCAGGCATCCATGCACAAGTATTCTCTATACCATTAACCTTCTTAACCACTGACATGAATGTCTGGAAGTACATTTCTTAGGAAAATCATCAATTATTCAATCTGCTTTAAATAAATTTCTCCCTTAACCGTGGATATAACTCAGACTCATCTTGGGGATCTCTGCCCCTATAGCAAAATGAAAGGCAGATACCTGATACACTACAAGCATTCAGAGAAGTGGTCTGCTGTAGTCACATTTTGATTCATGAAACACAGAAAACTTGAGACCTTGAGAGGTGGAAAGCAGTTGAACGGTCAGGGAGGAGACTGGGCATCCTGGACTGTGGGTAAATATCAAGAGAAAAGGTACAGAAACAGAAGCGTGAACATGACATGTTCAGGACAGAATAGAGTCTGGCAGGTCCTTAAGGCATGTAAGACAATATCAGGAAATACTCTTGAGAAAGCAGAGAGCAGCCTGATGGATTGAACTTTATCACTAAGGAAGAATGGAGCTACTTAACTAAGACAGTTGACACTAGAGAACTGGTAATCTACTGGAGTAAAAAGTGGACTGCAGAGTGTAGATACTACAGCGTGGGCAGCCTGAGTATCATCGTAAGAATATGGCTATTGGGGTAGTGTTAGAGCAACAGAAGTGCAGGTCTGGAAGATGAGACATTTCAAAGGAGGACTGTAAAGATTTATAAATTATGAGGCATAATGAAAAAGAGTAAATTGATCAGGACAACTATGGTGACCTTGACAAAAGTCAAATGACTGTGGGAAGATAGCTAGCTTGGGGAAGAAGTTTGAACATCATCTTTCAGGACATCCAAGAAGTGCTGAGAAGACAGTTAATGAGACACGGGAGCTCAGGTAAGAGAACAATGAAACACTGATTTGGAAATTCCTTTGTGCTGGATAGCTGGGTTCTCCCACTTCAATCTACTCTATATCTTTTCCCACCCTGCTTCATATGTCGGGAGAAAGGGTCGTATAATATAGCATATATAGTACATCAAGCTGAAGTTCCTTTTCTTTTGGTTCCCAGTAGAACTTAGCCAGTAGGAAGCACTGGCAAAAGACTGAAGGGATGGAGGAGAAGAAAGTAGAGGTATTTATTCCTCTGGGCTTCGTCTTTTTTTTTTTTTTTTTAGAAACATAACTAGATTTATTTTTAAGCTGTTCTACACATCTTTTATTTGCTTCAACAAGATGGGCTTCCTCTTTTGGCACCTGGGTAGATCACTGCTTAACTGAAGGCCACAACTTCTAGCCTTTCACTCATGAGTAAACGCACCTTAAATAGCATCCTCACGCTGGCTTGTGTTCTAATCTTTCTCCTGTCATGGGGCCAGAAATTAGCCCAACCAGTGGTGCAGTGCTGATTTGAAGTAGCAGTAGAATGATTGCTACCAGACACTGCCAGGGAATCCCAAATAAGAAGAGAGATCAGAGCAGAGAACCCAAAAAACAAACCACATTTAACCTGCCCAGAGAGTATAACCCTACTGATGTTCTCCTAGTGTTTCCCAGTTTTGGGTAAAAATCTGAGAAGCTGATACCTTGAACTTGGCTGAGCCCAGCAAATCTCTCTTGGGCTGTTGCTCATTGTATTTACAACTTTTTTGTTTTGTTTTTTTCCCCCACAAAACTTGACTCCCTGCTCCTTTCTTTGGGGGACGGGGTACCAAAATATTTTAAAATAAAGGTAAGGGGATTAAACTGAATGTCTAGTCTTGGTCACTTCCCACACAAAAATATAAGCCTCCCAAGTCACTTGGGCATTTGACAGTTACTATTTAAGGCTGTGCTGTGTATGTGCTAAGCTGCTCAGTCCTCTGTCCATGGGATTCTCCAGGCAAGAATACTGGAGGGGGTTGCTATGCCCTTCTGCAGGTGATCTTCCCAACCCAGGATCTAACCCTTGCCTCCCACATTGCAGGCGGATTCTGTACCACCTGAGTCACCAGGAAAGTCCATTTAAGGCTAGCAAATTCCAAGTAAAGACACATATTTTCTTTAGGAAATTCTTGTCCATGTACAAAGTTTGTACTTTGTATGAGAAAAAAGGAACCGCTTCCAGCAGTGCAACTTGAAGCAAGTTGCTCAGCATATTAGGCAGATGATGTTATTTTCATTTTATACTTTTAAAAAAAGACTGAGATTTTGTGAGGACTTAATGAGGTCATACATGCAAACTGTTCAGCCCAGAGTTTGGCTAAAGCGACATCTTACAGGACAATAAAGTTATTAAGCACTCACCTGGAGTGGGAGCTTTCGCATAGTTTATTTCATTTAAAAATCAGCAGCCCTGGCAAGCGGTTCAGGATAGAAGGCCAAAACTGCTGCTGGGGGAAGGGAGCTGGATGCGTGTGTGAGTGGGTGTGTGGGTGTGTGGGTGGGTGGGTGGGTGGGGGTTGGGGGAGCTAGGTTCCTTGCGACGCCGGGGAGGGGCGCAGCGGCGCGCGCCCTGGGGGGCAGGCACAGTGCGTTGCCCATCCTTGGCCGGTGGCGGGGTGGTTGCCGTGTGCACTGCTGTTCTAGCCAAGCTGCGGGTTGTCGCCGCCGTCGAATCAGCACCATGAGGACCAGGCACGTGAACCTGCTCATCACGCTCATCGCTGTCGTGCTCTTCAGCTTCTCCTGCTTCTGCATTTCCAGGATGACTCAAACCAGTAAGCGGCGCCTGGCTTCTCCCGCCTTTTTTTCGGTTCTGGGGCTTCAGGGCTCCAAGATGACTGGAGCGGCCGTGTTGGAGAAAAGTGGGAAGATGTGGGAACATGATGGCTGTCTCTCGCTCTCGTATTAGGGTCTTTCAGATGTGACCCCCACACCCCGCCACCACCACGCCCTTAAACGGCCAGCGGTTAAACTGTAAAGAGCGCCCCTGGCTCACCGGGTGGTCGTGACCCCTGCGGGGCGCGCGCGCTAATGGTCGGTCAGCGGGGTTCCCTGGTCCCCTCACCTCTGCGGGCTGTTTTCCCCACAGAGGTTCAGGGGCCCCTTCCGTGCCCTGCATTCCACACAGTTCGTCGTTCTTTTCCCCATCGTTTTTTTTTTTTTTTTTAAATGTGAATGTCTGACTTCAGGAACTCCTTTTACACAGCCAGCCTCTTTCCTCTTTCATATTCTATCAAAATGTCAGTTTTGAGTCACACTTCAGGGCTCCCAAGCGTTTTTGGTTTTGTTTTGCTTAGGGATGAGGTGACGGGGAGAGAGACTATGAATTTAGAGTACTGGTTTAGCACCTGATCTTTCTCAAATGGACCATGTGTGTTACCACTTTGAAATGCACCAAGGTTTTTAGTTTATGGTTGTCTTTAGGGTTGCCGATTTAGCAAGTGAAAATGGAGGTTGTCCTGTTAAAGTTGAATCTCAGATGAACAATGAATGCATTAATTTGAAGTACAAAAACTGCATGGGATATATTTATACAGAAAATATTATCATTTGTCTGAAATTAAAAGCTAACTAGGTTTCCAGTATTTTTTTCTTTCAACTGTAATCCATAGTGAGTGTGTGTGTGTGTGTGTGTGTGTGTGTGTGTGTGTATATATATATATATATAGTTAAATTTTGAATTTAAGACTCAGGAAAACTGCAAATATATTAACTCAGCCTTCCAAGATTATTCTTATATATTAACTCCACCTTCCAACGTTGTTTTTGGTTAAATTTTAATTCTTCTTATTAAACACATTTATGTATGACTCTGGGTGCACACTAAGTAATCTTGATAGTAACCTGCTGGTTCAGGTTTGGAAGTGGCTTTGGTCCTATAATTAATGTTGATGTAATCTCACTAAAGTTAAAATTTTGTTTGTTTCCTAACGGTAAATTTTGTCATGTACATGCAATATCAACATTTTACCCCGTTTGTTTGAAAAATCAGAAATGTATATTAATTTGATTTATACTGATCTTCAGTCATTTTATACATTTTTTTCTTCTTCATTGCCTGTAAAGAACATTATCCAAATGTGTTTTTATTTATTTTAGAACAGTTAACAATGAGCACTTTCATAACAAAAAAATAGTTACTGTTAATTAGAAAGCAAAATAGAAACTTTGTTTTGTAGTAATTTTGGAAGATAATTTAAATTAGTAACCTCAGAAAGCATTTTAATACAGTTAGCATTCTTATAATGAAATGGTAGCCTTTGACATACATACAATCATTTGGATGTTTTTTTTCCAGTTTTGTCCAGGAAAATGAAGTTTGATTCCTCAAAACATCTATTAATAAATATTCCCATCATTTGTATTTTCAAGTTCAGAAAATGAGATATTGTTCTTGAGAATGCACTACTCTTAAGAGCAGATGAAACAGTTTTTTCATTTTCTAAGTATGTGTCTATATGGAACCTAGCTCTAAAATAATTAGGAAGTCAATTGTAGCACTATAATAAGATGTTCTTACATCAACAGAAGAAAACACAGACTTCACTTATTTGAAATAGTGATTTTTATAGAACACCAAAAATGGTCCCTCTGTCTTTAAACCATGATTTATGGTTATAATTCTTATCAATGAAACTTTGGGAATACTTATTCGAAAAATAGTGACTACCTAGTGCTTTATTCTTCCCTTCTTAAAATTAATTTTTATGTGTAGATAACCTTTTAGTTTCTTTTTGAAAACTCCTAGTATTACTAATTCATTGGTTTGTTCAATAAATATGTAAGTTCCATGAGGAGAGGAATTTTTTCCCTGTTTTTGCCTGTTTGCTTCACTGCTATATCCTCAAAATCTTGAAAAATGTCTGCATATAATAGATATAGGGGCTTTCATCTCATTGATGTTAACTACTCTCCTGAATTATGTGCTTATTGTTTCTTTGCTTTTGAGAATATAGTTTTCATCAATTTATACATGTCCCTTATCTATGCTGTTTAGTTTGCTTTGTTCCTGAGCTTTCTAAAACTCGCATCTGCTGACAGTCTTTATAGGCCCTTCTACATTCTTTGTCATGATCAAAACCAGTAGCCTGTTAGGTGCCCTGGCCAGCTGTGTTCTCATTCCATCTTGCCAGTGGGAGGCATTTGTGCCAGAGGGTGCACAAAGGTGGGAGTCACTTTGCTTTTCGTGGTTCCTCTGCCAAACTACTAGCCCTCACTGGAGTGTAGGGGTTCGGGCAGCAGCAGCAGGTCCAGTATTGTCAGGGATGACAGGCATGGGAGGTAGCTAGCAGATGGCCAGGGGCCCCTGCGGAGGCTGCATCACCCAATAAACACTTTCATGAAAGAGAATCTGGAATTGCTTATTTGCCTTGCTTGGGCCTGAACCCATGTCTCCTGTACTGGTAGGTGGATTCTTCACCATTGAGCCACCAGGGAAGTCCCCAAGACTCCTCTTCTTTAACATCAAGGACTCAGCCAGTGAAAAGCCATGGACTCTTTGTTTACCGTGGCCCTCCCTACTTCCTTTTCCTCTCTATTAAAGAGTGCTTCTTCCTTTGCTGCGGAGGGACTTGGCATATGGCTCACCATGGCTGTGGACTCTGAATTGCAATTCTCTGCTGATACCGAATGAACTCTTTTTTTTTTTTTCGGGAGAAATAACCAGCAATCTATTTGTTTTAGGTCATCAATACTCTTTGTAATGTTAAAATATTTCCCCATAAAACTAGGGCATAGAGGAACCACTCACAGGGAGTTTAAAGAGCATGGTACATAGTATAATTTGATTATTGCAAAGCATACATGGAGGGGTGTAATCTGAAATGTATTTACCATTTTAACTACCTCAAATATTCTTTCCTTGAAACCACAATGGGTATACAAATAAGTGAATAATAAGTTTAAAATGGACCAATACTTGAACTTAATGCTGTTTCTCCTTCTTTTCCTTACTGACTGAATCACTTGCTTTTCCCTCACTATTCATACTATTTTATACTTACGTATTTATGTTGTTGTTTTGCTTAGTCTAGAATACCCTTCCCTCTCTTTGCTATATGCAAAATTAAGCACATTCTTCAAATTTTCTAATATTCCCTCTTCTCTGAAACTTTTTCCACTTCCCTCCCCCACTCTTCAGTCCTCCTTAAGAATTAGTCATTAAAAAAAAAAAGAATCATTCTTGCCTTCCTTTCCCTGTAGCACTAAATGATAATTCCATTTTAACAATTAACTTATAATTAGTTGTTTAAATATATGCTCTTTTCCCCAACCAGAGCACCCTGATTGTCAGTTATTTAGGGCAGGAACCTGGCTTTATTTGTGTTTATTTACCTATCACATAGCACAGTGAATGGTACATGGTAAGTATTAAATGGAAGTAAGTATGACTATATCAGCTTGCTTCTCATTACTGGAAATGTTTGGTGAGTGAAATAAGATGGAAAAGTCAGATCGTGGCTATATCGTATCAGACTTCCTATATTAAGATAGGGCTCCCTGGTGGCTCAGCTGATAAAGAATCTGCCTGCAATGCAGGAGACCCCAGTTTGATCCCTGGGTTGGGAAAATCCCCTGGAGAATGGAAAGGCTACCCACTCCAGTATTTTGGCCTGGAGAATTCCTTGGACTGTATAGCACCAAAGAATTGATGCTTTTGAATTGTGCTGAAGAATATTCTTGAGAGTCCCTTGGACTGCAACAAGATCAAACCAGTCAATCCTATAGGAAATCAACCCTGAATATCCATTGGAAGGACTGATGCTGAAACTGAAGCTCCAACACTTTGGCCACCTAATGTGAAGAGCCTCTGATGCTGGGAAAGATTGAAGGTGAAAAGAGAAGGGAGTGGCAGAAGATGAGAAGGTTAGATAGCATCACTGACTCAAGGGACATGAGTTTGAGCAAAAATTTCAGGAGACAGTGGAGGGCAGAGGAGCCTGGCATGCTGCAGTTCATGGGGTGGCAAAGAGTCAGACACGACTTAGCGACTGAACAACAACAATTTAAATTTAGTAACAGAAACAGTGCAAATTCTTTCTCAATTAAGCAAATTTTGTTGTTAAGACTGCATTTACTGTAACTAATCAAAATTTAGCATCTGAATGGCTTCCCTGGTGGCTCAGACAGTAAAGTGTCTGTCTACAATGTGGGAGACCTGGGTTTGATCCCTGGGTCTGGAAGTTCCCTGGAGAAGGAAATGGCAACCCACTCTAGTACTCTTGCCTAGAAAATCCCATGGATGGAGGAGCCTGGTGTCCATGGGGACACAACTGAGCGACTTCACTTTCTTTCACTTTCTTTAAGGTGTATTGTAAAAGTATAAAATATGCACAGGATTTAGAATACTGAGCACAAAAGAATGCAAAGTATTCCATTAATTGTCAATACTTTTGTGTTGATTACATGTTGAGAAATATTTTAGATATATTGGATTAAATTTTCTATGCTATTTATAAAACTTTTTTCTTTTTAATTTTTTTCAATGTGGCTACTAGAAAGTTTTAAATTACAAATGTGACTTGCATCTTACTGTTCCTGGGGAGCAGTGCCTTGGACCTCTGCTGTACCTCTGCTGTGAGGAGCAAAGTCAGTGGTACTAAGGATTTTACCTGGACTCTTCTTATGGGTGAAGTCACTTTTGCCCAGTGTACGCAGGGACTGATGTTTGTTTTCACAATTTCACCTCAGTTAACTCAAAACATCAAATTATTCAAACTTTTGCAAAGTAATTTTGTAATGGTTCTTCCTCTAAATATGTAACTGAATATGCAGTAACATAAATGTTTTAAATAGAACATTGATGAATTGAATTATCAGGTAAGAATATACAAGGAGCAGATCCAAGAGTAGAGATTATATCCTTTAATATTTCTGTATGGTTGTTTCTAAAACTACTCTTTCCTCTGGAGAAAACTCTTTCGTTTACCAAATTAATCCCTCAAGGACTGACTTACATTGTGGAAGTATAGATATGTTGCATCATCCATGACTCCAAACACAGTATCCATTTTGCAAAGCGTATATTACCCTGGGAATCCCAATGACAGGATTATCCTGGTTAAACCCACATCCATTGTAAACAGTTAAACATCCTCAAATAGTATCCACTGTATGAATATTCAAGATTTATCTGGATAGTGGCAGTTCTTTTGATCAAAGCATAATTCACTTTTAGAGTCACTCAAATTAGTTCCTATGCTGGCCAGTCCATTTATACATTAATTTGTTCATTCATTCATTCAGCATGTGTTTGTGGAAGTGCTATGTGGCAGTCACTGTTTCAGGCATAGAGAATTTAATACTTAAAAAATCCAAAGTTCTTGCACTTCTCAAGCTTTCATTCTATGGAGCTCTAGAGAGAGACATAAAAACAGTGAATAATAACAGTAATAGGAATAATAAACATGAGTAGGAAGTCAATGATAAGTGATTTGAGGGGGGGAAAAAAAAGGACAAGGGGAGAAAGGGATGTGCTATTTCATGAAGGATGTTAGGGTAAGCTGCTCAGAGGAGGCAGCATTTTAGCAGAAAACTGAATGAAATTAGGGAGCTCTGGCCACTCAGTATCTGCAGATGAGCTGAGAAAATTTGCAGGAGTCAAAGTGTAAGGTGGGGAGAGTGGTTTGCACGAGGAACAGCATGGAGGCCAGTGTGTCTGGAGCTGCACCCCAGAATCAGGTGGGAGGGACGGGGATGAGGCCAGAGAGGGAGCCAAGGCCTGACACGTAGGGCTCCGACCTGGTGAAGGTTTGGCTCTTTGTCTGAGTGTGATGAGAAATCTCTGATGGGTTTGGAGCAGGGAAATGGCATTACCCAACCTTTGCCACAGGCTACATATATGTATATTCTTGTTTATAAAAGGCAGACAAGTGAAAAAATATTAAATGTTTCTGTCCAGATATATTACCATTACTTTTATACCTTTGCATTTTACCTTAATTTAAAAAAAAATTCCTCTGGAATTTATTGTCTTCCAAGGGGTGAATTCTCTTTTATTCCACCTCAACTGACAGCCAATTTCTATGCTTTCCTTGCTAATTAAAATATAAAATTTTCCCATATTCTTGTGTTTCTAATAGTTTTCTTATGTATTTTGATATTTGACTATATAACATAAAGACTTTGTTTGTATCATAGATTATGATGAACACATAAGCCTTTTTCAGTGTAAAACAAGCCACTTTAACTTATTGCATTTTCCCCTGTGTGATTGTTTTTGACATTTTATACTGAAGCAAAGGGAAAAAAGTAAGCACAAGTCTAGAGCTATGTAAAGCTAAACACGTAGGGTGGTTCTCTTTAAGCAGTGAAATTACAATGGGTTTTTTCCTTTTCTGTGCCTTTTTCTAAAATGCCAACCTATGTATTGCTTCTCTGCGAAGATGTTTCCATATTTCAGCAAAGTGGCCAAGACTGGAGACCACTTGGTGCCCTCATGCTCTCTGTGCCCTGTGTTTGCCATACATTTGGATGCCTCAGGAGCATCACGACTACCTCTACCCCGCTACTTTTCCCGTTTCCCAATGCAGATTGAATACCAGGTTAGAAATCTAGGGTCAGGTTGGAATCCTGAGAGGGATTCTGTTCTCTTCTCTCGGAGCAGGCAATGGCACCCCACTCCAGTACTCTTGCCTGGAAAATCCCATGGATGGAGGAGCCTGGTAGGCTGCAGTCCATGGGGTTGCTAGGAGTCGGACACGACTGAGCAACTTCACTTTCACTTTTCATTTTCATGCATTGGAGAAGGAAATGGCAACCCACTCCAGTGTTCTTGCCTGGAGAATCCCAGGGATGGGGGAGCCTGGTGGGCTGCCATCTATGGGGTCGCACAGAGTCGGACACAACTTAAGCGACTTAGCAACAGCAGCATTCTCTTCTCTATCAGTTGAAAGTGAAAGTGAAAGGCACTCAGTCATGTCCCACTCTTTGCAACCCCATGGACTGTACAGTCCATGGAATTCTCTAGGCCAGAATACTGGAGTGAGTAGCCTTTCCCTTCTCCAGGGGATCTTCCTAACTCAGGGATCAAACCCAGGTCTTCCACATTGCGGGTGGATTCTTTACCAGCTGAGCCACAAGGGAAGCCCAAGAATACTGGAGTGGATAGCCTGTCCCTTTTCCAATGGATCTTCCTGATCCAGAAATTGAACCAGGGTCTCCTGTATTGCAGGCGGATTCTTTGCCAACTGAGCTATCAGGGAAGCCCCTCTATCAGTTAAGTCTTTGCAATAAAAGTTCTCAGATATTTCTCATATCCATCTCCTACTTCCTAATCCTTTGTGCTTTGCTGCTGCTGCTGCTAAGTCACTTCAGTCGTGTCCGACTCTGTGCGACCCCATAGACGGCAGCCCACCAAGCTCCCCCGTCCCTGGGATTCTCCAGGCAAGAACACTGGAGTGGGTTGCCATTTCCTTCTCCAATGCATGAAAGTGAAAAGTGAAAGTGAAGTCGCTCAGTCGTGCCCGACTCTTAGCGACCGCATGGACTGCAGCCTACCAGGCTCCTCCGTCCATGGGATTTTCCAGGCAAGAGTAGTGGAGTGGGTTGCTATCGCCTTCTCCCTTTGTGCCCTGGTTTATTCTTTATCATCTCTCACTTAAAACTAATATCACTATAGGTTCCTTACTGATAGTTTCTCTGGCATTAGTTTTGCTTTCCTGAAACAATCTTCAATGGGGTCATCAGAATGATCTTTCTAAAACTATTAGGTAGTCATTACCTAATAGTCTTCAGTGATGCTTCACAAATGAGATAGTTGTTCCCATGATAGTCTGTAGTGGTGTTCTAAGATGTATAAAGTTACCCAAAGAAAAACGAGTGATTCCATTATCTTTATATTAAAACAAATATGTGCTGTGGAATGGGCTACACAATTTGCCCACATTTTAAAGAAATGTTACAGAAATTCCATGAATGTTGTGGGCATTTCAAGTTATACCTCCCCCTGTGTCCTTTTTCTTCAAATTCACTGCCATTAGAGGTGTTTTATTTATTTTTTAAAAATATGTATTTTTTGGCTATGTTGCATGGCATGTGGGATCTTAGTTCTCTACTGGGGATCAAACCCATGCCCCTTGTATTAGAAGCTTGGAGTCTTAACCACTGGACCACCAGGGAAGTCCTCTAGAGGTTTTATAGAAGAAAGGTTTGAGAAACACTGGTTCATATGAAAAAGTTCAAGCTCCTTATCATAGCTTGTCAAAAAGACCAGTATAATGAGATCCTTTTTTACCTTCACTATGAATTTTCCCTGTGTTGTCCTGAAATAATGAACAGCTTCTGGGTTTGTAGAGACTGTATTTTTGAATGCCTTGTTGCCTTTTCACACTGCTTTCCAACAGAGTACCTTTCCCTGTTTCCTTAACTGTCTAATAACTCTGGCTCCTTCAAGAGTCTGTGAGCGATCTCATCCTTCAGATCCTTCCCCAGCCTGCTCTCCCCTCCCATCCCTAACCTTCTCACTGCTTTCCTCTGTGCATACTATTGTCATTGCATGCCAGGGGTTGAACTTGTTCTCTGCCCATATTTCCTTAAGGGGATATCTTTCATTTCACCCTCCTAGAGAGGGCATTTGAAAGGGAACCCTTGGAACTTCGCCCAGCAGCTCATTACATTTCTCAGAAGACTGAGGGTTCTCCTGAATGGTGAGATTGTTCAGACCTAGCATCAGTGGGCCAGATTAACAACGTGGCAGAATTGCTTCCTTAAAAAGCCAACTTGGGCTATCTCTGGCTTGTCCTCTTACAATAACTGTCTGAAAGAAGGAATGGGCTTCCTCTCTACTCTTTGCTCCTGAGTAGTAGGCACACGCGGCAAGTCATCCGCTCTGTGGATGTGGCCTGACTGTTGTCCACCTCCTCTTTCAGGAGTGAGGCAAGAGCAGGGGTAACTTGGGTGGGCAAATAGGACATCCCAGCGCATTGTGCAGTATCCCATTGTCAGAGCCACGAATAAAGCTCACAGTCCCTGTTTGGAACTGATATTATCAACGTGTGTGCTTAGTTAGTTAAAATCTAAGGAGAAGAGACTCTATAATATCAGAAATAGCACACTGATTTCAGTCACTAATTTAGTTCTATCAATCAGCCTATAAACTTCCTGAAAGCCAGAGCTGACCATCTCTATTTTATATTTCCGTGGACAAGGAGTACTTGACAAATAAAAGATGTTTAATTTTTTATTTCTTAATGTTTTGTGTGATTATAGGCACAATGAAAATGCTTTTAAGAACAAAAGAATTTTGTGAAAATAGGAAATAAAAGTGATTCAACAAACCAAAGATTATATATTAACAAAATATAAACTTGTACACTTTTTTTTTACTATATTAATGTACTTTCTTTGCTAAATGGAAATTATCATTTGCACCTGAAGGAACAAAGGCTAACAGAAATTAAGTAGCTTGCCCAGCGTCACACAAATATGCAGCCATGAGAGCCACCAGAACTCTTAAAAGGTATTCTGTAATTTATTTAGGATACTTCCATCCCTGGGTATTATGGTTGTTTTCAGTTTTTTCACAGTGATAAATAATGCTGCCTATGTTCAACATCCTTAGAGCCAAATCTGTGTATGTATTTCTGGTCATTTTCTTCAGAAAAATTCCTAGAAGTGAATTTTTTGCCTTCACTTGCTTTTCCCTCTAAGTTCAAATCTAATACATGCACAAAATGGAAAATTTGGAAAATACAGAAAAGCACAAAATAATAAAGCAAAAACTATTGATAATCTCCCCTTCTAGATATTACCATTTTTAACACTTCATTTTTTTTATGTATACATGTACATATATATTATATGTATATAGCACTATATGAGCTTCTCTGGTAACTCAGCTGGTAAAGAATCCGCCTGCATTGCAGGAGACCTGGGTTTGATCCCTGGGTTGGGAAGATCCCCTGCAGGAGGGCATGGCAAGCCACTCTAGTATTCTTGTCTGGAGAACCCCATGGACAGAGGAGCCTGGCGGGCTACAGTTCATGGGTTCACAAGAGTCAGACACGACTGAGCGACTAAGCACAGCACAGCACTATATATGTCGTTACTCTTCAGTAGTTAAGTCGTGTTTGGCTCTTTTGTGATCCATGAAGCCCGCCGGGCTCCTCTGTCCATGAGTTCTCCAGACAAGAACACTGGGGTGGGTTGCCATTTCTTTCTCCAGGGACTATATACACACACACATACATATAAATGTAGTGTTATATATAACTGTATTGAAGTATATACTTTACATTTTGTTATAGAAAATTGTATGATATCGCCTAGGATCGAAACTGCATCTTTTATGTCTCCTGCTTTGGCAGGTGGGTTCTTTACCACTGGCACCTCCTAGGAAGCCCATATATTATAGAAAATTATATGATATTGCTACATGTATAAATATCTACATGTTTTCTTTGTAGGTAATCAATTAACTAATTGTAGAAACCATATTTCGGAGTTTAAGGAAAGTATACTACGCTTAAAAAACAAAACAGAAAGAAATCGCCAAGAGTTGCTTAATGCCTTCAAGGAAATGAAGCTTGACATTTCAGAGAAAGAACGTGATGCACAAAACGCAGGTTTGCATTGTTTTTGTTTTGTGTATGGTGGTTTGTTGTGTAATGTTTTGTGTTTGGAAATTTAGATTTTATGCTTTCTGATTTTAGGGCATTTCTTTCCAGTAGATATAACTAAATCAGTACTTATTCTTTTACTATGAAATATGCAAAAGTACGGTAAGAGACATCACTGATAAATTTCCTCTCACCTGTACCTCGAAAATGGTCCTCTTCTAGTTTCTGTCTCTGTGAACGGTGCCGCCATCCGTGATCCATCTGACAGAAGCAGCCAGAAACCTGCACATCCTCTCTGAATCCTTCCTCTTCCTCTAGCATACTTCTCCCATGACTGTCAGTGAGCAGTCCTGTTGATTCATAATACTGTATATCTCACAGATCTATCCACATTTTTCTGTCACCAGCCCTACTACCCAAATCAGGCTCCTTTGATGCTTCATCTGAATGACTGCTAACATCTTTTTTCCCCCTGTCTCTCTCCATTCTTGTCCCCACCTGTTTATGCTCACGTTAGCCAAAGTGAAGGCTACACTGCCCTGCAAATCAACTTTCCGTGGCTCTCCATTTCTTCAGGATGGAAAGTTCTGCCTCCTGCTTCCCCTTCTGTAATCCAGTACCTCCCCTGAACTCAGCCCCTGGCAGCCGCTGATCAAGTCTTCATAGTTTTCCAGAATGCCATACAAATGGAATCACACAGTGTATAAATAACCTTTATGGACTCTTTGACTTAGCATAGATTCATCCAAGTTGTTATGTGACCAATTGTTTGTTGCCTTTTTGTTGCTTAGTAATATTCCACTGCATGGATGTGCAGTGGAGAGTTTGTTTCACCAATTAAGACACATTTGCATTGTTTTTCAGGTTTCTTTGTTTTTTGGTGATTACAGCTACCTGTTGCCATAAGCATTCGTGTACAGATTTTTTTGTATGAAGAGAATTTTCCTTTCTTTAGGATAAATATCTAGGATTGATGGGCATATGATAGGTGGATGTTTAACATTATAAGAAACTGCCAAGATGTGTATCAGAGTGGTTGTGCCATTTTGGATCAATGTATGAGAGTCACAGTCACTCCAGTTAATTATAGCCTTTCTGGTGTCATGGCCTGTCATAGTTTTAAGGTGTATTTCTCTGGTGACTAATGATGTTGAACTTTTTTATGTGCTCCTTGGCCCTCCATATATCTTCTTTGATGAGATGCCTATTCACATATTTTACACATTTCTAATTGAGTGGTTTTTTCTTATTTTTGAGTTTTGAATATTAAAAAGCATATTAAAAAGCAGAAACATTACTTTGCCAATAAAGGTCCATATAGTCAAAGCTATGGTTTTTCCAGTAGTTATGTATGGATGTGAGAGTTGGACTATAAAGAAAGCATCAAGAAAATTGATATTTTGAACTGTGTGGTGTTGGAGAAGACTCTTGAGAGTCCCTTGGACAGCAAGAAGATCAAAACAGTCAATCCTAGAGGAAATCAGTCCTGAATATTCATTGGAAGGACTGATGTTAAAGCTGAAGCTCAAAAACTTTGGCCACCTGATGCGAAGAACTGACTCGTTGGAAAAGACCATAATGCTGGGAAAGATTGAAATTGGGAGGAGAAGGGGATGACAGAGGATGAGATAGTTGGATGGCATCACCCACTTGATGAACATGAGTTTGAGCAAGCTCCGGGAGTTGGTGATGGACAGGGAAGCCTGGCGTGCTGCAGTCCATGGGGTCACAAAGAACAGAACACAACTGAGCGACTGAACTGAATTGTTGAGTTTTGAGAGTTGTACATATCCTGGATACATATCTCATGGATGTGTGATTTGGAAATATTTTCTCCCAGGCTGTGATTTGTCTTATTTTCTTTGTGGTGTCCTTCAGAAAGCAAACATTTTTAATTTTGATAAAGTTGAGTTTTCCTTTTTATGTATTATGCCTTTGATGTTGTATCTAAGAACTCTTTATCTAACTCAGGGTCATAAAGATTTTCTTTTTTTTTTTAATTTATCATTTTAGATTTTACATTTAGGTCTATGAAACTTTTGAGTTTATTTCTATAAATGGCATGAAGTATAGGTAAAGTTTCAGTTTTTATTCAGTTCAGTTCATTCGCTCAGTCGTTTCCGACTCTTTGCGACTCCAGGGAATGCAACACACCAGGCCTCCCTGTCCATCACCAACTCCTGGAGTTTATTCAAATTCATGTCCATTGAGTCGGTGATGCCATCCAACCATCTCATCCTCTGTCGTCCCCTTCTCCTCCCGCCTTCAATCTTTCCCAGCATCAGGGTCTTTTCAAACAAGTCAGCTCTTCACATCAGGTGGCCAAAGTATTGGAGTTTCAGCTTCAACATTAGTCCTTCCAATAGATTTCTTTTCAGATAGACTGGTTGGATCTCCTTGCACTCCAAGGGACTCTTAAGAGTCTTTTCCAACACCACATTCAAACACCACAGTTTTTATTATTAGAGTATAATTGCTTTACAAAGTTGTGTTAGTTTCAGTTGTATAACGAAATGTATCAGCTATATGTATACATGTATCCCCTTCCCCTTGGACCTCTCTCCCTCCCCTCCTCCCACCCACTGAGGTTGTCACAGAGCACCAAGCTGAGCTTCCTGTGCTATATAGCGCAGCCTCCCCCTGCTGCTGCTGCTAAGTCGCTTCAGTCGTGTCTGACTCTGTGCAACCCCATAGACGGAAGCCCACCAGGCTCCCCTGTCCCTGGGATTCTCCAGGCAAGAACACTGGAGTGGGCCGCCATTTCCTTCTCCAATGCGTGAAAGGGAAAAGTGAAAGTGAAGTCACTCAGTCGTGTCCGACTCTTAGCGACCCCATGGATTGCAGCCTACCAGGCTCCGCCATCCATGGGATTTTCCAGGCAAGAGTACTGGAGTAGGGTGCCATTGCCTTCTCCAAGCCTCCCCCTAGGTATCTATTTTACACATGGGTGGAAGACCAAATAGACATCTCTCCAAAGGAGATGTACAGCTGTCCAAGAATCACATGAAAAGATGCTCAACGTCACTAATTATTAGAGAAATGCAAGGTTCAGTCTTTTTCATGTGAATGCCTAAGTGTTTTAGAACCATATATCAAAAAGGTTTTTCTTTCTGCAGTTACCTTTGCATCTTCTTCAAAAATCAATTGGCCATATTTGTGTGGATCTATGTCTGTATCTCTGTTGTTCCATAGGTCTGTGTGTATCTGTTCTATAGTACTCCACCGCCTTGATTACTGTATTATGTATTATGAATTAAATTGGGTAGTATACGTCCTTCAACTTTGTTCTTTTTCAGAATGATGGGGGAAAATTTGAATGAGTGGAGTCATTAAATGTTGAGAGGCTTGAAAATAAAGTTATAAAAAGACAGGCTTTAATGATGCAATGTTAAAGTGATAGAGCAGGCCAGTTAAAGCATGTTTCAGTTCTACTTCCTTCAGTTTGGAACCATCTGTTCTGTTAGCCTCTGGTTGTATCACTCATAGTGTTAGATTTACATTAAATACCTTGAGAATAAATGGGCTTCCCTGGTGGCTTAGATGGTAAAAATCCTCCTGTAATGCAGAAGACCTGGGTTTGATCTCTGGATTGGGAAGATCCCCTGGAGAAGGGGATGGCAACCTACTCCAGTATTCTTGCCTGGAGAATTCCATGGATAGAGGAGCCTGGTGAGCTACAGTCCATGGGGTCACAAAGAGTCAGACATGACTGAGTGACTAACACTTTCACTTTAAAATAAACATGAATCAATAATCTTTGAGCTGTATTTTATAGCCTTACGATGTTGTTAATTCACAGTTAATAGTATGTATCCTATATATTGAATACTTAATTAATCGTGAATTAACTTATTAACTACTATGTTAAAAAATTGTACTGGAAAGAGAAGAATCCCTATGGTTGTGAACTCAAAAACCCTATCTTTTCTCTTTTTCAGTTGAGAAGAAAGTGAATGCCTTGGATACGAATGAAACAGTATCTGATGCATTTGAAGTCTTAAAGTTCTTTTTCCCTCATCTAAGGAAAGTAGATAGAATTTACCCTGATGTAATCATGGGCAGAGAGAAAACAGGCGGTAAGAAAACTTAGCATTGGAAGATCAAATACAGACATTTTGATGATTGGAAACATCCTTTTAAATTTTAAAATGTAATCAACTCATATGATATTCAGACAGACCCCCAGCCTATCTGGCATTCATTTGTATTACTGGAAATCAGTGTATTGTCTTTCAGAAAAAAATTGTTCAATAAATATTTGGAGACTTGAATTTAAATCCAAGTTTAATGAAGATGCTTTGAAAATAAGTCAATATAAGCCAGACATCATTAAGCATCTGTTACATGCTTGGCAACTCTTTTCTCCTTTGGTTTTGATAAATCTATTTCTTATCTGGTTGTCTTCCTATTTCCTCATCTTTCTGGGGAGCAAAGTCAACAAAAGCCTTATAGAAGAGATAATGCTTTAGTTAAGCCTTGAAGAATGGGTTCAATTTCACCAGGTATAGGAGAAGAGAAAAAGTATTTGCATTGGAAGCAGGGATATTAGGTTAAGTCTCAGAAAACCTGCCATTCCCACCAATCTCGTTCATTCCAATGAGCGAGTCATTCCAGGTCAGAGGTCAGCAAACCCGCGCCTGCAGGCCAGATTTGCCTGTCTTTAAGAAGCTTTATTGGACCATAGTCATGCTCGTTGTTCACTTGTTGTCTATGACTACTTTTGTGCTGCAGCAGCAGAGATAAGTAGCTTCAGCAGAGATGATATGGCCCAAGAGCTGAAAATTGTACTGTCTGGCCCTTCAATAGAAAAAGTGAGCTGACCTCTGCTCTTGGCAGTTCCTTGGGAATAAACAATGTTGGTCTGTGTCACATGCCTCTAAGAAACCTGTTGTGTTGGGATGGAGGAGCCAGGTGACATTGTTTTCCATCTCCCGAATTCTGTGTCCCATATACCAAGTTAGATGTTTTCTTTCATTATCTCACTTCATTCTCACAATCCAATGCAGGAGGGCCTGTGATTATCTTTATTTCTTACCTGAGGCCTAGAAAGATGATGGAACTCTCTGAGGTCACACTTGTAAAGGTCTTCACTTGCATCATATTCCTTCCTAGAAGTATTTTAATTGTGGCCTATAAATATGTACATACACATGTGTGAATGTATGAGAGAGTGCACACCAGACAAAACTACATCATACAGAAAGAGGAGGAGTTGAAAGACACAGCGAAGGTAAAATCAGTACCCAGTAACTCTAAGATACTGGATACCAAGGAGAAGCCCAGCCTTGATAAGCATCAGAAAAGATAAACTAAAGCCCATGATATTGAGTGAAAGGAAGGGGAGAGAGAGAGTTTGGTAACTGGGGAGAGCAATGGAATGCCTTGCGTGGGAGCTCGGGGTGTTGAAATAAACCAGTTATCAGTGCTGTATTAAATCCTGAATAATTGTCTAATTCCCCAACTGTTTCCTTCTTTACAACCATTGCTGAATATATTCATCCTTCTTTTGAGAATCCTTTTGTGGATTTCCTAGGTTCTTGGAAGGAGATGCTTGCATATAAACCTTCATCCCCAGAAGTAATTTAAAGGGAGATTTTAGTTACCTTAAGGATGACATAAAACATTTGCAAGAGTGCTGAAGTCTGTAGCATGGCCTCCTGGGGAACCTGTCATCAGGCTTGTATCTTCTCTATTCTGATATATCTCAGATAATTTCTACTCTCTATAGCCCCTCTGTAACTATTTTTCATTCAGCCTTCTTTTCTTGCCTAGTCTATTGAAATAGACTTGTCATTTTTCTCTTGGCTTTAGTATTGTCAAAGTCAATTCATTCCAATACTTTCCTCAGGGGTACATACTTAAGTGCATAACTCATCATGCACAACTGTTCCTTAAAATCCTTCAGTAGATGCTCAGTGCATATAGAGTGACATTAACTCCTTGATATGGTATATGCACCAAGACCAAGTGAAGTCGCTCAGTCGTGTCCGACTCTTTGCGACCCCATGGACTGTAGCCTACCACACTCCTCCATCCATGGGGTTTTCCAGGCAAGAGTACTGGAGTGGGGTGCCATTTCCTTCTCCAGAGTATCTTCCTGACCCAGGGATCGAACCCGGGTCTCCTGCATTGTAGGCAGATGCTTTACTGTCTGAGCCACAAGGGAAGTCCTGTGTATATGCACAGTAGTCTATATCTTGCAAAGTCTTTTAAAGTCTGTATCATTCAAATCTTATTTTCTGCCACTTCCTTTTTTTGCAGCAACCCTAGACATTTCCTACAAGTTGATAATTATCAGTTGATAATTGCCTATAAGGAACATATCACCTCCTGTCAACACACAACTAACTTGTCATATCTCTTATCCAATATGACTTTTCAGCTTAACTGACAACTTCTTTGTGAAGTCTTCCACGTTTCCTCCCTTAACAAGCTTCTGCCCAGCACCAAACACTTACTCGGCTCTAGTGAGATAGTGGTGAACAGATGCGGAACTTGTCCTCTTAGAGACAAATGAGGAAACAATTACAATAGAAATTAATCAGTGCTCTGACAAGGATATGCAAGGGTAGAGCCAAATCTACTTGGGGATTTAGGGAAGGCCAATCTTTATGACCAACCTAGATAGCATATTAAAAAGCAGAGATATTACTTTGCCAACAAAGGTCCATCTGGTCAAGGCTATGGTTTTTCCAGTGGTCATATATGGATGTGAGAGTTGGACTATAAAGAAAGCTGAGTGCCAAAGAATTGATGCTTTTGAACTGTGGTGTTGGAGAAGACTCTTGAGAGTCCCTTGGACTGCAAGAAGATCCAACCAGTCCATTCTGAAGGAGATCAGCCCTGGGATTTCTTTGGAAGGACTGATGCTAAAGCTGAAACTCCAGTACTTTGGCCACCTCATGCGAAGAGTTGACTCATTGGAAAAGACCCTGATGCTGGGAGGGATTAGGGGCAGGAAGAGAAGGGGACGACAGAGGATGAGATGGCTGGATGGCATCACTGACTCGATGGACATGAGTTTGAGTGAACTCCAGGAGTTGGTGATGGACAGGGGCCTGGCGTGCTGTGATTCATGGGGTCACAAAGAGTTGGACATGACTGAGCGACTGAACTGAACTGAATCTGTACTTGGGGAATTAGGGAAGGCTTTCTGGAGGAGGTGACATCTAAAGTGAGACATAAAGGGTAAAAAGAATTGCAATGGGATGAGTAAGGAAAAGGGCTTCCCAGGTGGTGCTAATGATAAAGAACCTACCTGCCAATGCAGGAGATGCAGGTTTTCCTGCATGGGTTCGATGCATGGGGTGGGAAGAACCCCTGGAGGAAGGCATGGCAACCCACTCTAATATTCTTGCCTGGAGAATCCCATGGACAGAGGAGCCTGGTGGGCTACACTCCATAGAGTCGCAAAGAGTTGGACGCAACTGAAGCAAATCAGTGACATGCATGCATGCAAGTAGAGAAAAGGCAGATGGTGGATAGCAGAAAAGGAGAAGAAAGAATGTAAAGGTCTAACAGCAAGAGGACTTGGAAAAAAAGATGTGGTTTGTGTGTGCAACTGGGGCTGGTGACTATTGGCAGTAAAATATGAGGCGGAGGCCAGATAATAGAGGAGTTTGGCCATGTGTTTATCCACCCCAGATTTTTGGACATTGTTATGTGGCAGTCATTATGTTAATGCTGGATTCATAATAACGGTGAACAAGAGAAGCAGAGTCTGCCCTCACTCAGCGTGCAGTCTAGGTAGGAAGACAAATGAGTAGCAACAAAAAGGACAAGTTGTATGAGAGGCGAGGTCAGAATCCATTTAGAAAGAGTGAGTAGAACTAGCACAGGCGCCTGCAAAGGAGTGTTCTGGGCACCAAGGAATAGTGCGTGCAGATGCCTGGAGAGGAGCAAGGACTGAATGATCAGGCTGGGAAGCTGACAGACACCAAGGAAGACTGGTTTTGAGAGAGGGTAGTTGAAACAGAAGAGGTAGGTTGGGACTGGGACACTAAGGGTCTTGCAGACTTTTGTAAATGTATTCCTTATCCTAAGACATGGGAAGCCATTCAAGAAATTGCTTTCAAAAAAAAAAAAAAAAGAAATTGCTTTCAAGAGTAGATCCCAAAATTTGAAACTTGACTCCTGCTTCACACCATTCATAAAAATCAATTCCAGGTGGATTGTAGATCTAAATATAACAGGCAGATAATAAATCAGTTAGAAGATGATCTGAAAAACATCTTTATGGATTTGAAGATAAGCAAACATTTCTCAGCAGGAATCAAAAAGCACTGGCCATAAAGGAAATGATTGATAAATTGCACACTGCTAAAGTTAAGAGCATCTTTTCTTAATTTTAAGAGGTAAAACATTGAAAAGGAAACCTGTGATGGAAGATGATATTTATAATACACATAACTGACAAAGGATTCATATTCAGAATCTATGAAGAGCATCAGTCACTCAGTAAGGAAAATACAGACAACTTAATAGAGAAATGGACAAATCTTGAACAGGGATTTCACAAAAGAATATCCAAAGGTCAATAAACATATGAAAATATGCTTAAACACAATAGTAATCAGGGAAATACTGATTCTTACTGCTGTCACTGAAGTTCAGTAATTTTTCTTAAGTAAACACTTCTCAGTGTTTTGTATACCAGGGCTCTGATGGTTTTGACAACTTTGTTTTACAGCTTGATTATTGCTTTTTAGGGAGAGGATTTTTCTGAGTTCTTCACTGAGCCATTCTCGAAGTACTTATCTCCATTATAAAGGTGTAGAAATTAAGGCAGGACAGGACAGAAAAACATCTACTTTTGCTTTATTGACTATGCTAAAGCCTTTGACTGTGTGGATCGCAATAAACTATGGAAAATTCTTCAAGAGATGGGAATACCAAACCACCTGACCTGCCTCCTGAGAAATCTGTATGCAGGTCAGGAAGCAACAGTTAGAACTGGACGTGGAACAACAGACTGGTTCCAAATTGGGAAAGGAGTACGTCAAAGCTGAATATTGTCACCCCGCTTATTTAACTTTTATGCAGAGTACATCATGAGAAATGCTGGGCTGGCTGAAGCACAAGCTGGAATCAAGATTGCCGGGAGAAATATCAATAACCTCAGATATGCAGGTGACACCACGCTTATGGCAGAAAGTGAAGAAGAACTAAAGAGCCTCTTGATGAAAGTGAAAGTGGAGAGTGAAAAAGTTGGCTTAAAGCTCAACATTCAGAAAACGAAGATCATGGCATCTGTCCTATCACTTCATGGCAAATAGATGGGGAGACAGTGGCTGACTTTATTTTTTTGGACTCCAAAATCACTACAGATGGTAACCGCGGCCATGAAATTAGAAGACATTTTCTCCTTGGAAGAAAAGCTATGACCAACCTAGACAGCATATTAAAAAGCAGAGACATTACCTTGCCAACAAAGATTCATCTAGTCAAAGCTATGGTTTTTCCAGTAGTCATGTATGGGTGTGAGAGTTGGACTATAAAGAAAGCTAAGCACAGATGAATTGATGCTTTTTAACTGTGGTATACTGCAAGGAAATTCAACCAGTCCATCCTAAAGGAAATCAGTCCTGAATGTTCATTGGAAGGATTGATGCTGAAGCTGAAACTCCAGTGCTTTGGCCACCTGATGCAAAGAACTGACTCATTGGGAAAGACCCTGATGCTGGGAAAGATTGAAGGTAGGAGTAGAAGGGGACAACAGAGGATGAGATGGTTGGATGGCATCACCAATGCGATGGACATGAGTTTGAATAGGCTCTGGAAGTTGGTGATGGACAGGGAAGCCTGGCGTGCTGCAGTCCATGGGGTCGCAAAGAGTCAGACATAACTGAGTGACTGAACTGACTGTATATCTTGACCCAACTCAAATAGCTGAGCACTGGTACAGCAAAGATTGAGTTTGGGTAGACTTCGCTGATAGAATCTTAACATCTATTGGAAATGGGGTCTGTTCTCCTAGTGCGTCAGTCATTAACTTGCAATAAAAGTCACTTAGAGGCATGGATCCATGCCTGATCGATTCCATCAGTCATTTAGAAATTACTTTATACAATTTCTTCACAGGTGAAAATATTTCAAAGTATTTTTCCTATTTTAGGTTCCAGCATCTCCTTGGGAAGAAGAATAGAAAATCAGCCAGTGTATGATGTTTTGTACCCAGTTAGATGAAAGCTGTAATAAATGGAGAATGGCTAGTTTTATTTTTTAGTACATTGAAACTCTTCACATGAGAGCATCATAGAGTCTATTTAATGTGTTTGCTAACAATCCCCTGCAAATCGAAATTTCCTCAAAAAGAAAATATGTGATAAAACTTAACAGCAGTTTGGATTATTTTTGCAATAGAGTTCCAAATACTTTTTTGATGATGACACAACTAACCCAAACATAGTAATGAGCATACATATTCGTGCTAAATTATGTTTTTCTCTGTGCTTTGAAATGATACCATATTCCTGTGCCTGCAGTTACCTTTGCCCTGGGTATTTCCACTGTCAACAGAGGAAATTACAGTTATCTGAAGCAAACACTGACCTCTGTCCTCTCCAGGATGACTCTTCCAGAAGAGAAGGACTCTGTGGTGATTGTCTCTATCGCAGATGTATGTATGAAAATAAACAGGTCCCCTCACTCCTGACCCGTAGTCTCTAAACACCGTGGTAATCACAGTGGTAATTTCCTCTGTGGTTATCACTGCATCAATTTGAATTTTATCTTAAATTTTAAAAAGCATCTCCTAGATGCCTTCTTTGAATAACAATGTATTTAATACTTGTTTGATACCACCATCAGTTTAAGGGAAATGAAACAATTCTATATGGAGAAATATGATTATATTGTTAAATATGCTACCAGGAACCCTGTATACTATATGGCACAGAAATTATATTTAAAAACAGGACATTTAAATGGATGCTATAGTAATAAAACCTGCCCAGCCCAAGAAAAGGTTGGTATATGAATCAAGAGATAATTTATATTAAGTCACAGTAACTATTATTAATTGAGGGACTCCTTTCTATGTCTGAAGGATTGTGGACAATTTTTATATACATTATTTATAACCTGCATATAACCCTGTAAAGTAGGTATCCAGATGAAAAACCTGGATCTTAAAGAAAGTAAATAGTTTTCCCAGCACTTAGTAGAGCAGATTCAAATCTGCATCTCTCTAGTGGCCCAAAGTTTTCTGTCTTGCCTCTAATGCCATGTAAAATTGTAAAGTGTGAAATAAATATTAACACTATAAAAGGTGTTTCCAAGGGGAATTTGGCAGAAGATATCAGATTTTAAATGTGTCTATCCTTTGAATCAGAAATCTCAAGTCTTGGGAGTTATCCTAAAGAGATAATCAAGCAAGAATTTCAAAATAATCAAAACGTGACAGTAGATAGGGACAATATGTTTGTAGTACATAATATAGTGCAAAATGTGCCGATGTGATTGAGAACAGACTCTGGATCTAGATTGCCAAGGTTCAGATGCCAGCTCCTCCACTTCCTGCCTTGTGAACTTGAACTTCTGCATGCTTCGCTTTCTTTATTTGTGAATCAGTGATGATATTGCCTGTAGTATATGGATGTTTTGGGCATTAAATTAGCTAACATATGGGGAGTATTTACAGTGATGTATGTTACGTAGCAAGTGTTCAGTAAGTGGCAATTTCAAAGATTTTCAGTGCACTGTCGTTTTATAATAGCATATTAGACACAGCCAAAATAGGTATCAGTGAGAGGGTGAGTACTTTTGTCTACATTGCAATAATTTGTAACCACTGAAAGAATGAATATCCATATTCAGTGATATAGAAGATGTCCATATCATATTGTTGACTGAAAAAAGTTGTTAAGTATCATGTTTAACATTATATTATCTATGGAAACTGTGATAGAAGAATCAAGGAAAGAGAGGAAAAATAGAATACATAAAATGATAGAATACATAAAAAAAGACAATGAACAAACCTCGGAATGATGATCTTCAAAATATTAGTAATGGTTATCTCTGGGTATTGGGAGTTAAAAGGATCTCTGCTGTCCTTTAAGTTTTTTTCTCTGTTGTTTGAATTTTCTATGAAAAACATGTCTTAGTCATTGCTGCTCGGGCTTTTCTCTAGTTTCAGAGATAGGGGCTACTCTCTCATTGTGGTGCAGAAAAACTCAAAACAAGCAGAAGAAGTATTAATAGGAACATAGAAATAAAAGATTAAATAACCATTCTATCCAAGTTTAATTTTTTAATATTGGAAGCATTTACCTAATCTTCAAAATGTTTTATCACATTACCATGTGTTACATATTACAATCTTTATTTCTTTACTGTTGGCACATCTGCCTAAAATGTTTAGACCAATAATAAAATATCAGGGGACAAATTTTAAAATGGAATATAGAATGCTTAAGAGGTATAACTTTAGTACTATGTTTCACATATGTTTCAGTGGGTAAGAAATAGCTGGTGATTATATTTTTGGCTATCTTAAGAAACCAAAGTACTATAATAGAGTGGTCTGTATCATGGCTGATATTTTTAAACAAGCAGTTTAACTATATGCATTCAAAGTTGCCTTTCAGACTACTCAGATTTGACAGTAGTAGAACTCTTAAGTATTCAAATATTCTCACAATTTTGTGTTGGGAATGCTTGTGGGCCCTGAGGCTACATCTTATAAGTGCCATAGGTTATGTTAAAAAAAATTACCTGAAACTATAAGCCATCAAAAGCTACTTACAAATGAATCTGTCACCTAACATAGCAGAGTAGATACAGTTTGCTGATGGAAGAAAATTTGGGAATCAAGCCAACAAATACTGTCTAGAAAAATGTGATGTGATTTTGCAGTAAGCTTCTTGTAGTACAATACTCGTAAAATGAAGACACTTTCAAAAAAGGGCAGTTCTTTGAAATAAGCCATCCCATTTTTAGGACAAAGCTGTTTTAGATACATAAGTTTTTGTGTGCTAATTTCTAATTGTAAATAATGTGTAGTGATATTTCATATTATGACAAAGGGAGAATAAACTGTCTTCAGTATTCCAGTCAGATCTTTCAGATGCATGAATATTTTAAATTCTTTCATAGAAAGTAAAAACACTAGAAATATTAAGACATAGTAACAGTCCACACATAAACTAGGTTTACATGTATTAATAGAACTATGAGGCATGCTTCTTCATTTTAGTAAAATATTTCTCTCATTTTTAGAGTAACGAAAATTATGTAAAATCTGTGGTTGACATGATTACAAAAAAGTAAGTACTGTGTCATAAATTTAAAAACAACTTTTTTCATTTTTCTGTCCAATTACATGATTTTATTAGTGTCTTATTCTATTCAATGAGTGTAACTGTGCAGAAAAAACGTGTAGTTCTATCAATGCTGTGATGAAATGTAGCTTATAATTTCCCCCCAATTCTGTACATCTTCTACCTATTAAAGTCCATATTTGTCATGATATTATTTTTATAGTATCTATTCTTCATGAAATCCATGGCCTCCGAGAGAAGCCTGCTGGATTATTTTTAAAGCATTCTTGTGTTCCTTACTGTATGAGGTTACTTCCACAGCTTCTGCTTAGAATCTCCTGCTGCGTGCAGCCCAGGAGATGCAAGCACATGCTGATGAACCAATATGAAATTTTTTATCAAGCAAGATGCTGTGGAATGGACCCAGCCATCCAAATCCTTATGCTTAAGTGGGCCATACAACTGGTGAGAAAAAAAAAAAAAAGCAAGTCCAGCAAAGAAGCTAGTGGAATGGGAAGGGCAATGTGAGAATACACCGAGTAGGAAGGATTTATCTCTAAGTTCACGTACCAAGAAGGACTTTCCGGAGAACTTAATAACTGGACTGAGTCGAAGTGTAATTAGACATGTTTTGGGCAGACAGAAGGAGAAAAGAATGCCTGGCAAATAGAATTACTTGGGAAGGCAGAAGGGCCAAAGAGGGAGCATGATACATGTGGGGAAAGGACTCTAAGTACTGGTATCTCCTGAATGTAGTAGATGTTTGGAATTAAGGAGGAAAGATTGATGGAGATGAGGCAGGTCACAATGAGATCATGAAAAGCCTTATGATCGGTGCTATGGCTGTGTGCTATTTGTGCAACAAGCTAGGGTTGCCTTCAAGCTGAATCTGGCTAACAGACATGTTTGTTTCAGCCAGCAGTGCTTTGTTTTGTTTTTCCCTCACCAAATAGCTCCAGCAGATGAAGCCAACTTATTCTAGTTAAAAGAATTCCAGCCAGTGACTGTGGAATGAATAGAATTAGCAGCTCACCATTTTGAAACGTAAGCAATTCAGGCATATTATGAAGTGACAGTTGGAGGGGAAGCTTTCAAGGAAGGTGTATCAGTCAGCAGCCCAGTCAGCAGCCAAATGGGAAACTCCTGGCGGTTCAGAGAGAGGAAATACAGACAATTTAATACAAAAAAATTGGCCAAGGGACTCCCCTGGTGGTCCAGTGGCTAAGACTCCTTGCTCCCAATGCAGGGGGTCCAGGTTCAATCCCTGTTCAGGGAACTGTTAATAGATCCTACATACCGTGACGGGACTAAGACCCAGTGCCACTGAATTAATAAATATAAAAAATAAAATTATAAAATTAGCCAAAAAGGTTTACAAGAGCTGAGAGAAGAAAAAGAAGAAGGAAGGAGGCAGGAGAAACTTAAGGGAAGATGGGGTTGCACCCCGAGGTCTGCGGTTGTGCGCGGGCTGCTGTGCTGTGCTCAACGCTGGGACGCAGCTCTGTCGCTCCTGCCAGCGCTGCCACGGCCCTGCACTCCAGGCCGCTGCTGGAGAGTTCTCCAGAAACCAGTCATATGGAGAATCTCCTCCTCCTGCCTTCCAGGCTCTTTCCTCACTGCTTCCCATAGGACTTCCTGGAAGGAGCGGGCAAGAGGTGTTGGAATGGTGGCTTGCAGACCCCTACCCTACAATATCTGGCACAGTGGGAGTGGGGAAATGGGGGCTAAGAACAGAGGGATAATTATCAATAGCGGGAAGGGCTCAAGTTCCCCTTCCTGACCCTCTAATCAGTGGCAATGTCACTGCAAGGTACAGAGTCAGACAATTTTGCCTTCTGTTATGATGCAAAGGAGATGCACCCAGAAATAACTGTAGGCTGTACTTGGTCACCAACCTCAAAACAAAACAAAACGACCTTGACTCTGTCAATGAAAATTCAATTAACACATTAAGGAAAAAGAATTTTAGTAGAGCCAAATTAGGATTAAAACCCTGGAGACAGACTTTCAGAAGCTCTGAGGACTGTTTCTTCCCCCTGGTAGAAGTCAAAGGCACAGTCCGGTACATTTTTGAGACAGAGGATCATACATCAAAATGACAGAGTGATGGTCTACCTAAAGTTCCCCAAAGATACATAGTCCAGGTAAGCACATACAAAGTGAGCAGTAAGTCACTACAAATCCTTACAGGGTTGAGAAAGGATACTAATCTTCTAAGAAATTTACGCCAGAAGAAAGGGGGGAAAAATGGATCTTTATGGATTAGCTGGCACTCCCATCTTTGAGGCGGTCTGGTTAATGTGTATGGAATGCAGAGGCACATGGTGTACTCGGGGAGAGGGTTGGAACAAAGAATTTTATGCTTAAATTTTCTTGTCCTGCCTTAAAATATAAATTTTATCTCATCAAATTTAATCAAGCCTATGGAGCTAAGCTCCAGTTCAGAGTATACACAGTGAGAGGTGAAAGTAATCTGGAGCAAACCCCCAGGATGTGGGACCTTCTTTAGGACAGCTGACCCACTTCCTTCAAAAAGACAGTTGTATGGGGGAAAAGAAAGAAGAAAAACTAAAGTGACTGGTCTAGGTAATAAGCTTAAAAAAGAAATAGTTCAGTTCAGTTGAGTTCAGTCGCTCAGTCGTGTCCGACTCTTTGCGACCCCATGAATCGCAGCACACCAGGCCTCCCTGTCCATCACCAACTCCCAGAGTTCAACCAGACTCACGGCCATTGAGTCAGTGATGCTATCCAGCCATCTCATCCTCTGTCATCCCCTTCTCCTCCTGCCCCCAATCCCCCCCAGCATCAGAGTCTTTTCCAATGAGTCAACTCTTCGCATCAAGTGGCCAAAGTATTGGAGTTTCAGCTTTAGCATCATTCCTTCCAAAGAAATCCCAGGGCTGATCTCCTTCAGAATGGACTGGTTGGATCTCCTTGCAGTCCAAGGGACTCTCAAAAGTCTTCTCCAACACCACAGTTCAAAAGCATCAATTCTTCGGCGCTCAGCCTTCTTCACAGTCCAACTCTCACATCCATACATGACCACAGGAAAAACCATAGCCTTGACTAGACGAACCTTTGTTGGCAAAGTAATGTCTCTGCTTTTGAATATGCTATCTAGGTTGGTCATAACTTTCCTTCCAAGGAGTAAGCGTCTTTTAATTTCATGGCTGCAGTCACCATCTGCAGTGATTTTGGAGCCCAAAAAAATAAAGTCTGACAGTGTTTCCACTGTTTCCCCATCTATTTCCCATGAAGTGATGGGACCAGATGCCATGATCTTCATTTTCTGAATGTTGAGCTTTAAGCCAACTTTTTCAGTCTCCACTTTCACTTTCATCAAGAGGCTTTTTAGATACTCTTCACTTTCTGCCATAAGGGTGGTGTCATCTGCATATCTGAGGTTATTGATATTTCTCCCAGCAATCTTGATTCCAGCTTGTGCTTCTTCCAGCCCAGCGTTTCTCATGATGTACTCTACATATAAGTTAAATTAGCAGGGTGACAATATACAGCCTTGACGTACTCCTTTTCCTATTTGGAACCAGTCTGTTATTCCATGTCCAGTTCTAACTGTTGCTTCTTGACCTGCATACAAATTTCTCAGGAGGCAGGTCAGGTGGTCTGGTATTTCCATCTCTTTCAGAATTTTCCAGTTTATTGCGATCCACACAGTCAAAGGCTTTCGCATAGTCAATAAAGCAGAAATAGATGTTTTTCTGGAACTCTCTTGCTTTTTCAGTGATCCAGCGGATGTTGGCAATTTGATCTCTGGTTCCTCTGCCTTTTCTGAAACCAGCTTGAACATCAGGAAGTTCACGGTTCACATACTGCTGAAGCCTGGCTTGGAGAATTTTGAGCATTACTTTACTAGCGTGTGAGATGAGTGCAATTGTGTGGTAGTTTGAGCATTCCTTGGCATTGCCTTTCTTTGGGTTTGGAATGAAAACTGACCTTTTCCAGTCCTGTGGCCACTGCTGAGTTTTCCAAATTTGCTGGCATATTGAGTGCAGCACTTTCACAGCATCATCTTTCAGGATTTGAAATAGCTCAACTGGAATTCCATCACCTCCACTAGCTTTGTTCGTAGTGATGCTTTCTAAGGCCCACTTGACTTCACATTCCAGGATCTCTGGCTCTAGGTCAGTGGTCACACCGTCGTGATTATCTGGGTCATGAAGATCTTTTTTGCACAGTTCTTCTGTGTATTCTTGCCACCTCTTCTTAATATCTTCTGCTTCTGTTAGGTCCATACCATTTCTGTCCTTTATCGAGCCCATCTTTGCATGAAATGTTCCCTTGGTATCTGTAATTTTCTTGAAGAGATCTCTAGTCTTTCCCATTCTGTTGTTTTCCTCTATTTCTTTGCATTGATCGCTGAGGAAGGCTTTCTTATCTCTTCCTGCTATTCTTTGGAACTCTGCATTCAGATGCTTATATCTTTCCTTTTCTCCTTTGCTTTTCACTTCTCTTCTTTTCACAGCTATTTGTAAGGCCTCCCCAGACAGCCATTTTGCTTTTTTGCATTTCTTTTCCATGGGGATGGTCTTGATCCCTGTCTCCTGTACAATGTCACGAACCTCATTCCATAGTTCATCAGGCACTCTATCTATCAGATCTAGGCCCTTAAATCTATTTCTCACTTCCACTGTATAATCATAAAGGATTTGATTTAGGTCATACCTGAATGGTCTAGTGGTTTTCCCTACTTTCTTCAATTTAAGTCTGAATTTGGCAATGAGGAGTTCATGATCTGAGCCACAGTCAGCTCCTGGTCTTGTTTTTGTTGACTATATAGAGCTTCTCCATCTTTGGCTGCAAAGAATATAATCAGATAACCAATTATAATGAGAGGATCTCATCCCCACCCCCCACCATTAGACCCTGTACTTAAACTACTAGGCATTTGTGAATATCCACCGAGTATTATGTGATGTTAAATAATTACTCTTAGTTTTGTGAGATGTGATACTGTCATGTCATTACATAAACAAATGTCCTTTTACAATTTCACACTGAAGAATTTAAGGGTAAAATATGATATCTATGATTTGTTTTAAAATTCTTAAGCAAAGAGTGCGGACTGCATAGATGAACAAGTTAAAAAATTAATGGTTGTTGAAATCAGGTGATTTGGGATTTGCATATTTGGGGTAATTTTCATAATAAATTTTTCAAAAATTAGTCTCTTCTAAATGAGCTTAACTGATGGGGAGAAAAGTTAAAACTAGCTCTAGGGAGACATGTTTGGGGAGTTTTGAGATGGGAGCAACTAGAGTGTTTTTCTGTGTGCTCAGGTGAAGAGGGAGGAAGCTGATAGAGCAAGTACTGCAGGGGATTAGGTGCAAGGTACACATGGAGATATAGGCAGGACTAAGTAAAAAAAGAAAAGAATGGGTGAAAGAGTAAGACAAAACTAGTTTGGACAAGGAAGGTGAAATGAAACAGTCCCCTCCCTAAAGGTAGGTCTCTCATTTCTGTATAAGAGAGGTAAAGATCATACGTTGAGAATGAGGAGTTAGCTGGCAGCATATAAACTTGAGAACAGTATGGAAGGCTTGAAAGAGCTGATATGTGTAAAAGGAGACAGAGTTAAGCAATATTAAATAAAACACCATGGATGTCTAGTTTTCCCCAAAGAAGATTTCCCAGGAAAAATGTTGCATTATACTCAAATCCTTAAAATGTCCTCATATCCCATGCTATCCTCTCAGTTGCTTTGTTCTGAATAATAAACCACTGTTCAGAGAAGACACGTTATCCTAAAATGACGTTAATCCATGCTAGTTTGATATCCTTATAAGCGATTCTTGACAGAAACAGCTAAAAAGAATACACAGGTTTACAAACATTTCCTGTGGATATGACTACATAATCACAAGCAATTGTTTCATGACCTTTAAACATTGGTCCAAATGTTTAATACTCTCTGACAGCTATAAATGTATAGAAAAATGAAAAATATAGTAAAGCTAATATTCATCTAGTACACTGTAATTTAAAACGTGGAGACATGAAAAATGCTAAACATCACTAATGTCAGAGAAATGCAAATCAAAATCACAATGAAATATCACCTCATGACTGTCAAAATGGCTATCATCAAAAAGTCTACAAATAATGGATATTGTTGAAGGATGTAGAGAAAAGGGAATGCTTGTGCAGTGTTGGTGGGAATGTAAATTCATGCAGCCACTAACTATGGAGAGTCCCCCAAAACTAAAAGTAGAACTGCTGTATGATCCAGCAGTTCCACTGCTGGGTATATATCTGAACAAAACGGAAACACTAATTCGAAGAGAAACATGCATCCCAGTGTTCATAGCTTTGTTTGTAAAAGCCAGGATATGGAAGCAGCCTAAGTGCCCATCAAGAGATGAATGGATGAAGAAGATGTGAGATACATGTATATAATGGAATAGTGGGCTTCCCAGGTGGCTCAGGGATAAAGAATCCACCTGCCAATGCAGGAGATGCAGGTTTGATCCCTGGGTCGGGAAGATCTCTGTGGAGTGGGAAAGGGCAACCCACCCCAGTATTCTTGCCTGGAAAATCCCATAGACAGAGGAGGCTGGTTGAGCTACAGTCCGTGGGGTCACAAAGAGTCGGACAAGGCTGAGCACACAGCACAACAAATGGAATATTACTCAGCCATAAAAAGGAATGAAATTCTGCCATTTGCAACAATATGGATGGATTAGAGAGTCTTACACTTAATGAAATAAGTCAGAGAAAGACAATATCCTGTTACCACTTACATGTGGAATCTAAAAAAATAAACACACACATAACAAAACAGATGCACAGATACAGTGGGGGAAGGACAGGGGAGGAGGGAGATGGAGCCACAAACAGCTGTGTATAAAATAAATAAGCAACAAGGAAATGCTGTACAGCACAGGGAAATATAGCCATTATTTTGTAATAATTTTAAATGGACTATAATCTATAAAAATGTTGAATCACTGTGTTGTACACCAGAAACTAATATGATATTGTAAACCAACTGTGCTTCAATTAAAAAATAAATAAATAAAACCTGGCAATCATTGAGAATAAAGTATTTCATTTAGAAAATTTATTAAGAGTAGTTTAAGCATTGTTTGCCTTTTTCCTGTCCTATAACTTAAAATTCAGAGTGAACATTTTTTTATGCCTTGACAAATTGTCATACTCCTGAGTTTGGATCAGGCACCTACATTTTATCGTTTACATTTTCAATGTCATGAAACATCTCTGAGTGTTCCTTTAACGTGAAGTTTTTTGCCAGCGTCATATCCTACGGGATATCCTTTCCGCTACAAACATTTTCCTCATTTATGTCAGGCGAGTTCACCTTCACTAAGCAGTTGTGGGAGCACATCCCAGGTGTCTCTGGAGAGCGAAGGTGTCAACATTCCCAGGGTCTGTGGTCTTTTAGTTGCATCCAGAGAAAGTTCTGGCGTTATCACTGTCTGCACTTTCATCTGTAAGCCAGTCCCCTCTTTTGGTTATTTTCCTCAGTGTCACGTGGGTTGGTTTATTACTGGGAGACAACGATTGCGTGTTTTGCTGGCTATCAGTGACCTGAAAAACAGACGCACAGTGACCGTCACCAGCAGACTTGGAAAGAAGTGACGAGATGACGTGCATCTGTTATTTATGTAGTGATTTATGAACTGAGGAGTCGGGAAGTGAAGTTTCTACTTTATACTATATTAAGCTAATATTCCATGAAGATTCATATTTGAAAAGTGTTGGGGAAAATGTACATTATTTAATTAACATGTAGTAACTGAAATTCAAAGCGAGTACTGCCTATTTTGCACCGAATTCAAATCCTGCATATAAATGCTGTCCTGCTTCCATTTTAATAAATAATGCCATACCTAGATTTAAATCTCATTTAAAGTCACATTGTTTTTCTCTTATGGAAAACCATTTAAAATGCTCTACCTGGTCTCTCATTATTTACCTTGATGGTACAAGATTTATAGTACAGCTTTTGGAGCAGTATTTTATGCATTTTAATGATGTCCTTGTTGGTCTATAAATATTAACTTTTAAAAATAAAGAGTCTAAAAAATACTCCTCCAAAGAATTGTTGACAAGAGTCACACTTAATCCTTTCTATGACAGTCTGATTTCAGGAGCCACATTGCTATTTGGTAGGACCCTTATTAAATTAAAATTATGCATTTAAATCTTCTAACGTTCTTGCTCTTTTGCAGTTACTATATTGTGCCAACTAGTCGATTAACTTGCATCTGTTAAAGTACATATCTGATTGAAAACTTGAAAAATTCAAAGTACTTATAATTTTTATAAGAGGAAATTAATTTTATATTATATATTGTAATTTTTTACATGTGTCACTGACTTAGAAAAGAACTATTTTGGCTTAAAAAGTATTAGTTTTATGATGTCACTATCAGGTATACCGTGAAGTAATTCAGATCAAAATACTATATGGATATACATAAGGAACTTCTTTTTAATTGTGTGATTTTGGTAAATCAAATTCAATTATACGCCTCCACTTCTGTTTATAGATTCAAAAGGCAGGTGACATCTGGATCCTTAGAAGTCATTTCAATACCTGCTTATTTTTATCCAAACATATCACATGCTGCCCGATCAACTGAGGACTCAGAAAAATTAGAGAGGTATGATATATTGAAAAGTAGTGTCCTTAAATAAGTGGCTTCACCTGATGAAATGTTAGGCTTAGCATATAGTAGTTAGTACTTGATGCGCAGTGGTGTGCTGGAGCCAGCTTCTGTTGGCTGGCACCTAGATTCTATTAATATTCCCAGCTTTTCTATTTGCTGATCATCCGAGGCAGGTAATTCAGCCTTTGTTCCTTAACTTCCTCAACTTTCTAGTATGTATAATAAAATCCACGTTATGTATATGGGAAAGTCATTGTGAAAATACAGTCGTGTTTATGAAAGAATTCTAAAAAAATTAAAAGCTCTATACACATACAAAGGATTGCTATTGTTCGATTATAAATGTGGTATGTGTTACAAGAAGAATAATAATTTGGTTCCTCAAAACTCAGTAGAGCAAAAGACATTAAGATTCAGAAAAAGGTCTTATCCAGGAAGCTTATTGGCACTGGGTTCTTTTTTTAAGTAATAAGTGGTATGTCCGAATCTAGATACCTTTTAAGGATTTTGTTTTGCTTTTAACGACCCACATTTTACTCACTTCTTAGAGTCCTAAAGCTGGGAGACATTCTAGATCCTTGTTTTCCTTCTGCCCTTTGTGACTCCATCATCATTTCATTTTTAGATTCTCTCTCTACATTATCCCTCTCATCCCCAGTCCTCTGCCTTGGGCTTAGTTCAGACCATTGGAGATCTATTGGCTTCCCTTAATCCTAGCCTAGCCTTGCCTCCAATTCATCCTCCATATTCTAGCCAGAAGAATCCTTTTTCATACGGGATGTATAAAGTTTCCTGCACGTCATGAAAGACCCTTCATGAGCAGGTCCTCGCTGATCTCACTACCCTCCACTTCCTTTCCATCAGCTCACAGTGTTCTCGGAGGCGGCATGCTCCTTCACAATCCATGCCTTTGCAGTACTCCTCCTCCACAGTGGATGTTCTACTTCCTGCTGCTCCGCCCTCCCATCTTATTATAAGTCATCATTGTCAATGTCTTTATGTAGTACTTGTCTAATGGCTCTCGGTTTATGATTTTTCTGTCTTTCATGCTAGATTATGAGACCCAGAAAGGCAAGAACCACGCTGTGTATTGCTCGCCAGAGCTTCAGGACCTGGCCTTGTATCTGTCATTGTTTAGTTGCTATGTCCGACTCTTTGCGACCCCATGAACTGTAGCCCATGAGGGTCCTCTGTCCCTGGGATTTTCCCAGCAAGAATATTGGAGTGTTTTGTCATTTCCTCCTCCAAGGGGATCTTCTCAGCCCAGGGATTGAACCTGCATCTCCTGCACTAGCAGGCAGATTCTTTACTGCTGAGCAACCAGGGAAGCCCAGCTAGTATCTGGTTTACTATTAAATTAGTATAATGGTTCTTTATACTTTTATTTAAACAAGACCTAAGATCAGAAAGAATATTAACTTTATTATATAGATGGTAATTTGACTAACCAAAACATAAAATAAGTAGATTATGCTTATCCTGGCTTAGCAATGGCAGACACTGTCCACTGAATAAAGTTGGGAAACCTTTTAGTATAACTTTAGTACGAGATATTCAGTTTCACTTAACGTAGATAGTATTTTCTGTGAGTAAAGTGTAAAAAAAAGTTTGTTTTTAATTACTAAGATATGCTTATAAATAAAAATTAAATAAAATTAAAAATGTTAACAAATTTTATTATTTATCTCTAGTTGGAGAATCAAACAAGTATTAGATTTTTGTTTTTTGATGCTATATGCCCAGCCCAAAGCTATGTATTATTTACAGGTAAGACCTTATTTAGATACATAATTGAAAGTGGAAGTATTATATCCTTCTTCTCTCCTTCAGTTACTTCCTTCCTCATTGTAGCCCTCCACTTGACCCTGTACTTAAAAAGTGGAAAATATCCATTATGTTAAAACGCCAAAAGGAAGCTTAACATTGATTCTGTGTCAGTTTTCTTTCTGGGTCACTGTTAACAGAGGAAATTATAATTACATGAAGCAAACTGAAAAAAGTCTCAAATTAGCAAAAAAATAAATTATATTACATTTTTTCTACTCACAAGTATATTAGATTAAGCACACATATTTTGGGCACTTATGATAGACACTATATATATACACTTATCATTGCTGTTCTGTGTTGCCCCATGAGTAACACAGCTCTACAGTGCCTTATGTGTTTGTGAAATAAATCAACTATATATAATTTGTACCTCCTAAATTCCTGCATGGTGTTAAATAATAATACCACATTTCCCCAAAGTAAGTATATACCACACATGAGAGGGTGCACAGTTGTGACAGGAGTTGGCAGAATATCACTGGAGAATGGAGAGGGAATTTGAAAAAGGCCTGAAGCCAGATCTTCTCTTTTTACTGTAAAAAACCAAAATCCCTTCCGATTCCTGCTGCTGCTGCTGCTAAGTCACTTCAGTCGTGTCCGACTCTGTGTGACCCCATAGACGGCAGCCCACCAGGCTCCCCCTTCCCTGGGATTCTCCAGGCAAGAACACTGGAGTGGGTTGCCGTTTCCTTCTCTAATGCATTAAAGTGAAAAGTGAAAGTGAAGTCACTCAGTCATGTCCGACTCCTAGTGACCCCATGGACTGCAGCCCAGCAGGCTCCTCCGCCCATGTGGTTTTCCAGGCAAGGGTACTGGAGTGGGGTGCCATTGCCTTCTCCGTTCCAATTCCTAGTTAGAGGCAATGTAATAGAGACATGAGATGCAGCCAATGTACTCATCCCCTTTTGGAAGAGCACGATTCTGTTGTGTGCCCTGGTGTTGTGCCTGAGGACTTGCACATCTTCCCAAATCATGTAGGAGCCCCTCTTCATCTATAGATTCCACATAATACACATTAAACTTAGAAAGGAAATTCTAAGTTCCTTTCCACCCCACCCCCTCATGGACATCTATGCTTACTGGCACCATACTTCTAACCAGCTAGGTGGGGCCGAGAGTGCCCCTCCCTTTTGTCACCTCTTTGCCAAACACAATATTTAGCACTAGAACATGGCACTTATCAACTAAGCATAAAGCCAGTTAGTCTTAAGCAAGAAACTAAATAGTTGTGAGAGTGAAAATGAATCCAGATGAATAGACTCTTCTGAAGAGGATTTAGATCGAATGTTACTTACTAGTATTTAGGAAAGAAACTGATAATCTCTGGTCTCAGAATTAGAAAATGAAAATTGACTAACAGGAAATAACCTCAACATGAATTGAACTAAAAATCAATCTACTACATCATAAAAAAATTTTTTTTCAGCGTATTCTATTGTATTTTCAATTTTCAAGCTAATTTGTTCCAGGGAAGCATCAAAGATACTAACGCCTTTTTTTTTTTTTTAAGCTGGAAGATGATATCTTAGCTAACAAGATGTACCTTACAAAAATCACAGATTTTGTACATAACATCACTTCAAATAATTGGCTTTATATTGAGTTTTCAGTTCTTGGATTTATAGGTAAGCAGTGGATCTATTTTTGTGGGGTCAATTTAGTACATAATAATCTTAAAAGTTTTTAAGAACTTATCAAAGAGATTGTTACTCAATGGAAAGGAATGGCATAATTTCTATAAAGATACTATTAGTTTAGCAGAAAAATTAGATCAAGGATCTGAATTTCAGAAAATGTGTTTTTAAACCAAATTTTTTGTAGATAAACAGTATAAATAAGCAGATTGACATATATTCACATGTTATAAAAACATAAGGCAACTACTACTTATTAATGCTAGCTCTGAGTCTGACACATATTAGCACAGTGACTAAGATGTACTTCTGTTTTACGTGAAAAATATTGAAACTCAAAAAATTAAAGTTATAGAGGAAGGAATTTTAACAGGACTATTGTACTCTGAAGTCCTTTCAATTTCTAGTATGCTGAAGCTAACATGCTTAAAAAATGTAAAAACATACGAATTATACCCAGCACAGAAAACTTCCTAAAATTGTGCCCATGGTGTATTGTTTTTATAATTCTTTTATAGACCTTCCTTTTGCTTCCTTCCATTTTTTCCTTCCATCCTTCTCTCCTGTTTTCTTTTATTTAACCCTCACTGCAGGAGGCCAAGTTACCTAACTCGCTTCATATTGCATTTCATCTTTGTTTACAAGCAGGAGCCCTTTTTTATTCCTCTGTTTAAAGCCCACCCCCAACTTCTACCCACTCTCATGATAGGTTTGCACTCAATATATTTCAGTCAGATTATGCATATAAATACCAGATACCATGCAGCAAAGGATTTGGTGTTCATTGTGTTTGTACTTGTTTAAAATTTACATAAATGGTGATTTGATAAACATATTTCTATTCCTTATGTTTTTGTCCACAAAACTAGATTTTATAGCTGTCTATAGGTTGCTTTATGTTCATTTTCCTTATTGTTGCATAAGTGCTACATAATAATCTATTTGACTTGTCCATTCCCAGAGTGGTGGACCTTGACTGCTTCCAGCTGTCTGCTGCCACAAAGAAATGGAGTGATATATATATGCCCTGGGATGGGATCACTGGGGTGAATGTAGCCAGGTCTCACAAGTACTGCCAGATTGCTCTGCAGGTTGACTGTGTAGTATATACTCTCATATGCAATGCATCTGAGTTCCTGCTTCCCCATATACTTGATAACATTTGATTTTATCCATTAAAATTTTTGTTTGCCATGGGGAGGAGAATAAAGCATTTCTCTGATTGCTAGTAAAATCCGTCTATTCTTCTATATCTACCACTTCATATACTGACCACTTTTCCCCCCAAACTTTCTGTAAAGTGGTGTGGAATCCAATTTTAAAACTCTGAAAGTTTTTTTTTTTTTTTCCTCAGCTTTGATTACAATAAAGAGAAAAATTGTAGGTGACAGTAATACCCATTGAAAGCTTGGAGAGATAATTTTGTTGGTTTATTACTTTGAGAATTTTAAATTCTTTTTGCTTTTCTCAGAAAAATCAGGTAGAAGGATAGAGAGTATTCACAAGAGCACATTGAGCAAGAAACACTGTATATATGATAGTGAATTCTTATTTAAGCTTAAATCTATAAAGGCTTCATTTTCTTTGTTATAATAACAATTCTGTTTTTCAGTATTTTCTAAAAATATGCGCTTGCTAAATAGAATTTTCAGAATGCTGGCAGCAGATAAAGAAAACATGTTAAATCAACTATTTCTATCATTAAATCACTTGTTTTGGTTACTATATACATAGGTGCCTAAAATTCAAATACAACCATATACTTGAAGTGACCCATATAGACTCAAGTCCTAGTGAAAAATGAAATGCCTACATCCTAGTATCATATTTATTAGGTGGCTAGATGTGTTTTACACTGTTTAAGGTCAAAATTTACCTGAATCTTATACCTTCAGCTTTATTTTCAAGTTAAAGATGCAATATGTTAGAAATAAATAATTAGATGTAATGAAATCGTACTTTAAAATACAGTAAATCTTTAAAAATCATAAATACAAAAAAATAACATTCTTATAAAATAATGTTCAAATATTGAAATAATACTCTATTTTATTAAAAATTAAGCACTAAAAGTAAAAAATGTAGTATGTTGATAATGTTCTATGTAAATAAGCTTACAAATCATAGTTTCTGAAAAACTGAGTGAAAGGTTACAGGTCCTAAACTTTCCATTTTATTTATATATCTTGCAAGTGGTTTAAACAGTTGAGCCTCCTTAGTTATCAAAGTTAATTTCCTGAGAGTATTCACGATTCTAAACTTGCTTCTTACTTGTCCCACCAAAAGTGGTAACTCTTAATACTGAAGCAGATATATGATTTTGCTTCATCATCCTCCAGCTTCATTAATGCTTTAAGCTTTGCAAGGAATAGATATATTTAATTTTTAATATTTTTGTACTCTTTCCCATGTTAATGGAATGAATAACTATATATAAGGGCTATGTTTTGGTGTGTGGTATAAACACTGAGGAGTTATTGGGCTTTGTTTATTTTTTCTCCATAGGAAAGCTATTTAAATCTGAAGATTTAACTGACTTTGTACGTTTTTTTTTAATGTTCTACAAAGATAAACCCATAGATTTGCTCTTGGGGGACATTTTTCTGGTAAAGATGTGTACCCCAGGAGAACCTCTTGTGAGTATTTCTTTACTTTGTATTTTTAGGAAAATACTCTATGATGTAATTACCTAAATTTTATTTACAAATTTTAGTGCATCGATTTTCTTAAACTGGGTATTTATATATATTTTTAAAAAGAATTGATGTAAACATATACCTGTTACAAATATTATTTCAAAGTATATCACCTAAGTATAAAAGATAAGACTACAAAATTTTTAGAAGAAAACATGGGAAAAAAATCTTTAGGACCCAGGATTAGATGAAGAATTCTTAGACATGACATAGAATGCTTGATCCATTTTTAAAAGTTGATAAATTGGACTTCAATAAAATTAAAACCTTTTGTGTTGCAAAATTTACTGTTAAGAGAAGGCACTGCAGGATAGGAAAAGATATTTGTAAATTCCATGTCTAACAAAGACTTGTATTCAGAATATATAGACAATTTTCAAAACTCAACAACAGGAAAATAATCCAGTTGAAAAATAGGCATAAGACTTGAACGGACTCTTATCAAGGTATTTTCTCCTTTACTGCAGTAAGCAATGAATTCAGCTTTGCTTCATCAACAAGTTATTTGAGTGGTTATTTTGGGCAAGCAAGAATTTGATAATACCATCCTACTGAAACTTTTATTAATAGATTAAAGGTATTACTACATTTCCTATATTTTAAGCCCTCAACTAACTTTATCTGAACTTTAGTTTCAAATTAACTGTACATTATTTAATGACTTTACAGTTTTAAAAACAATTTTAATACAGTATTATCCTACATGTTAACATCAGTAGAAATGAATTTAAGCCTGCTGTTTAACATTATTATGCACATAAATTTGAGATGTATTTTAATGAATTTTATATGTATACATTACATAAATAATGATAGCAATTATAATAATTTTTAAAACTATTTTATTGATGTATAGTTGATTTACAATGCTGTATTAATTTCTACTGTACAGCAGAATGATTCAGTTATACATATATATATATATATATATATACACATTCTTTTTCATATTCTTTTTTCATTATGGTTTCTTAAAGGATGTTGAATATAGTTCCCTGTACTATATACAGTGGGACCTTGTTGTTTATCCAATAAATATATAATAGTTTGCATCTGCTAACCCCAAACTCCCAGCCCATCCCTTCCCCACCCCGTCTCCCTCTTGGCAACCACAGGTCTGTAATCCATGTCTATTGAGCTTGTTTCTTTTTTGTAGATAAGTTCATTTGTGTCATATTTTAGATTCCAGATATAAGTGATCGCATATGACATTTTTCTTTCTCTGTCTGACTCTCTTCCTTGGTATGATACTCTCTAGGTCCATCCATGTTGTTGCAAATGGCATTATTTCATTTTTTATGCCTCAGTCATATTCCATTGTATATATGTACCACATCTTCTCAAATGCTTGTTTTTAATAGGGGTGATAATGTCACAGGCCATCTTTCTTATTTTTATTTTTAAGAAGATTATCCAAATCTTTTTCCATGAATATAATACTGGTTTTTTAAAATCATTTTTGTTTTAAGGAGAAATTGAAGAGGGAGTAATTTAGTTTTGAAATTAATAAATGGGGAGAGAATAATGTAGACCAAGAGAAATGGATAGATGGGAAAATATTGGAAAGTTTATATTACTGGAATAGAGAGGAGAGGAAAATTATAGTTCGCACAATAGAAGCCTGATTTTCTGAGCTTTCCAGATGACTCAGTGGTAAAGAATCCGCCTATAACATAGGTGACGCACAGGAGACTTGTGTTCCATGCCTGGGTTAGGGAGATCCCCTGGAGTAGGAAATGGCAATCCACTCCACTATTCTTGCCTGGAAAATTTCATGGACAGAGGAGCCTGGCAGGCTATAGTCTGCGGGATGACAAAGAGTTGGATAAGACTGAACAAGCAAGCCTGATTTTCTAGTGAACTAATAGAGTTCATGAAAGAAAATACATGCTTTTGTATCTCGATTTCTTTGTTCCATTATTCTTATAAAGAAAAAGCTAAGAATTTAAATGTTTTGTTTAAATTTTAAAATAGTAATATAGAATCCAGGAAAAAACTAATAAAAGGTTCTGCCACCAGTAAATGCAATAAAAATGAGTATTTGGATTTTTACACAAGATTGTTTTTTCTCTTACAGGAAAAATGTATAGAACGAAATAAGCATATTCGTATTCGATATAAACCTTCTCTTTTCCAGCATGTGGGTATACAGTCATCATACCCTGGAAGAGAACAGTATTTCAAAGTAAGTGTTTTGAAATTTAGTTGTGTAATACACAAGGCTTCATGAGCTTATATTATTTAGAAAAGGAATGATGAGAACATGAGAGGCTATCAAAATTGTCTAAACACAATTCATCTTATGACAGAAGTATTTGTTATGAAGAGCAATCAACTTTACAAGATCCAGGTTATCTATCATAGTTAGAAAAATCCAGCCTATGTAAACTTCTATGCCTTACTCTGCTCAGCTGTATAATTTAAATAATGAAACTAAAAAGGTGTTTTGAAAATTATAGTAAAATTCAGCATTTTAGTTTAATATTCAGAATTATAAAAGAATATTTCAAAAATAAAATGCCTCTATTATTGAATTTAATGTAGCAGCATTCTTTTTCAGATCACTGTTTACCAAATGAACAAAACTTTAGCATCATTTGATTTTTAATCATTCCTAAGTTTTTCATCATTTTCAAAAACAATGTTATTTATAATTGACTTAGCATCTTGGTGGAGTAGAAAGAGCAAAGACTTCAGAGTCAAAACAATCAATTTTTAGTTGTGATGACTTAACTTATATGCAGAGTACATCATGAGAAACGCTGGACTGGAAGAAGCACAAGCTGGAATCAAGATGCCTGGAGAAATATCAATAACCTCAGATATGCAGATGACACCACCCTTATGGCAGAAAGTGAAGAGGATCTAAAAAGCCTCTTGATGAAAGTGAAGGTGGAGAGTGAAAAAGTTGGCTTAAAGCTCAACATTCAGAAAACGAAGATCATGGCATCCGGTCCCATCACTTCATGGGAAATAGATGGGGAAACACTGGAAACAGTGTCAGACTTTATTTTTTGGGGCTTCAAAATCACTGCAGATGGTGACTGCAGCCATGAAATTAAAAGACGCTTACTCCTTGGAAGAAAAGTTATGACCAACCTAGATAGCATATTCAAAAGCAGAGATATTACTTTGCCAACAAAGGTTCGTCTAGTCAAGGCTATGGTTTTTCCTGTGGTCATGTATGGATGTTAGAGTTGGACTGTGAAGAAGGCTGAGCGCCGAAAAATTGATGCTTTTGAACTCTGGTGTTGGAGAAGACTCTTGAGAGTCCCTTGGACTGCAAGGAGATCCAACCAGTCCATTCTGAAGGAGATCAGCCCTGGGATTTCTTGGGAAGGAATGATGCTAAAGCTGAAACTCCAGTACTTTGGCCACCTCATGCGAAGAGTTGACTCATTGGAAAAGACTCTGATGCTGGGAGGGATTTGGGGCAGGAGGAGAAGGGGACGACAGAGGATGAGATGGCTGGATGGCATCACTGACTCGATGGCCGTGAGTCTGGTTGAACTCCGGGAGTTGGTGATGGATAGGGAGGCCTGGCATGCTGAGATTCATGGGGTTGCAAAGAGTAGGACACAACTGAGCGACTGAACTGAACTGAACTGACCTGTGTACCTGAGACTGGGCAAGCCCTATCACTCTTCTGAGCTTTCTTTGTCTACAGAATGAGGTTGACATGAATGAGCCTTAAGATTTCTTTCACCTCTGCAATGCTGTTGGCATTGCTATCCTTCTTAGCTTCCTCACACAACAAAGCTAATGATTGCTTTAATACTCTCAGTTGAAATGAGACAAATGCACATGTACACCCTCTCATCATTTCATTCATTATTCGTCTGCCCTCTTTCCACCTTTTCTATCATTTTGCCTGTTCATACTGTTCATGGGGTTCTCAAGGCAAGAATACTGAAGTGGTTTGCCATTCCCTTGTCCAGTGGACCACATTCCGTCAGACCTCTCACCATGACCCATCCGTCTTGGGTGGCCCCACATGATATGGCTTAGTTTCACTGAGTTAGACAAGGCTGCGGTCCGCGTATTTATTGTACTGCACCCTTTGAAACAGTACCTTAGAGTGTGAACTCAGTATACATTAGCTGTTAGCCATCAGGCAAGGTGGAATTCAGGATTTAAAGGGTTTGGTAAACAAGTGTCTGGAATAGTGAAAACTTTTATGAATCTTTATCCAGAAAGTAATATCATCAAAATACATAAAACATAGTCACAGGTGATGCAGACAGAAATTAGTCTAGGCCTTTTTACTTGCTGATACTATTATAAAGGGATTCTTTTTTTCCTTTATATATCTATTTTACAAATAAGATATTTTAACCTATCTTTGTAAATTCATGACAGATTAAGGAGAATGTACATCTAATCACTCATAGTTTGATGTTATAATCTTAACTTTTTTTTTATTCTTTATACTGCATAAAACAGAAAGAAATAGCAATTTAATGATGTGTAAAATATGATTGTATTAAATTATTTTAAAAATTTCCAACAGGATATCTATTATTAGGAATTTCAAAATTTAACACCTTCTTTAAAAATGATCAGAATCATTGTTTGGAAAAAATGGCATATTAAGGATTAGACTATTTCTCAACTTTCTTCATAGTGGGTAAGAGATTACATCATATTACAGAAAGTTAAACCATCAATAATAAGGGTAAGTATAAAAATTGATATAAATATATAGAAAATTGTCAGTCATCAATGTGTTATTTTATATCCTTATGTTTGGAATGTTTTTAAATTTTATGCATGTAACTTTCTAACATTCACTAATACTTTGTTTCATAAGGATCAATTTCCTTTTCCCTTTTTATCATGTACTGTAAAGGGGAATATAATATCATGTACTGTAAAAGAGGAACTTCTTTTTCCCTTTTTATCATGCACTGTGGATGTACAATGAATTTGGAGACAATAGATCTGAGTTTGAAGCCACATTCTTTCAAATAGATGCACCATTATGGATAAATCACTAAAATACTATGCTAACTGAAAAAAGCCAGGTGCAAAAGACTACATATTGTAGGATTCTATTTATATAAAATTCTAAAGCAAGCAAACCTGGCTATCTCATTATGATTTTAATTTATATATCTTTAATGACCAGTGATGTTGAGCATCTTTTCATGTAATTACATGTAATTACATTACATCTTTTTATGTAATTTTATACATAATTATGTATAATGAAATATACTTAGGATATATCCTAAGTATATTTCATTATATGTATTTTATGAAAAATCTGTTCAAATATTTGCCCATTTAAAAAATTTGGTTGTTTGTCTTTTTAGTTTTGAATTGTAATAATTCTGTTTATAGTCTGACCACAAGTCTCAGCTTTGCCTTGTTCTCTCATTTTCTTTTTTTTTTTAATTTTATTTTATTTTTAAACTTTACAATATTGTATTAGTTTTGCCAAATATCAAAATGAATCCGCCACAGGTATATCTGTGTTCCCCATCCTGAACCCTCTTCCCTCCTCCCCATACCCTTCCTCTGGGTCGTCCCAGTGCCAGCCCCAAGCATCCAGTATCGTGCATCGAACCTGGACTGGCGACTCGTTTCATACATGATATTATACATGTTTCAATGCCATTCTCCCAAATCTCCCCACCCTCTCCCTCTCCCTCTCCCACAGAGTCCATAAGACTGATCTATACATCAGTGTCTCTTTTGCTGTCTCCTACACAGGGTTATTGTTACCATCTTTCTAAATTCCATATATATGCGTTAGTATACTGTATTGGTGTTTTTCTTTCTGGCTTACTTCACTCTGTATAATAGGCCAGTTTCATTCACCTCATTAGAACTGATTCTAATGTATTCTTTTTAATGGCTGAGTAATACTCCATTGTGCATATGTACCACAGCTTTCTTATCCATTCATCTGCTGATGGGCATCTAGGTTGCTTCCATGTCCTGGCTATTATAAACAGTGCTGCAATGAACATTGGGGTACACGTGTCTCTTTCCCTTCTGGTTTCCTCAGTGTGTATGCCCAGCAGTGGGATTGCTGGATCATAAGGCAGGTCTATTTCCAGTTTTTTAAGGAATCTCCACACTGTTCTCCATAGTGGCTGTACTAGTTTGCATTCCCACCAACAGTGTAAGAGGGTTCCCTTTTCTCCACACCCTCTCCAGCATTTATTGCTTGTAGACTTTTGGATCGCAGCCATTCTGACTGGTGTGAAATGGTACCTCATAGTGGTTTTGATTTGCATTTCTCTGATAATGAGTGATGTTGAGCATCTTTTCATGTGTTTGTTAGCCATCTGTATGTCTTCTTTGGAGAAATGTCTATTTAGTTCTTTGGCCCATTTTTTGATTGGGTCATTTATTTTTCTGGAGTTGAGCTGTAGGAGTTGATTGTATATTTTTGAGATTAGTTGTTTGTCAGTTGCTTCGTTTGCTATTATCTTCTCCCATTCTGAAGGCTGCCTTTTCACCTTGCTAATAGTTTCCTTTGTTGTGCAGAAGCTTTTAAGGTTAATTAGGTCCCATTTGTTTATTTTTGCTTTTATTTCCAATATTCTGGGAGGTGGGTCATAGAGGATCCTGCTGTGATGTATGTCAGAGAGTGTTTTGCCTATGTTCTCCTCTAGGAGTTTTATAGTTTCTGGTCTTACATTGAGATCTTTAATCCATTTTGAGTTTATTTTTGTGTATGGTGTTAGAAAGTGTTCTAGTTTCATTCTTTTACAAGTGGTTGACCAGATTTCCCAGCACCACTTGTTAAAGAGATTGTCTTTAATCCATTGTATATTCTTGCCTCCTTTGTCAAAGATAAGGTGTCCATATGTGCGTGGATTTAACTCTGGGCTTTCTATTTTGTTCCATTGATCAATATTTTTGTCTTTGTGCCAGTACCATACTGTCTTGATAACTGTGGCTTTGTAAGAGAGCCTAAAGTCAGGTAGGTTGATTCCTCCAGTTCCATTCTTCTTTCTCAAGATAGCTTTGGCTATTCGAGGTTTTTTGTATTTCTATACAAATTGTGAAATTATTTGTTCTAGCTCTGTGAAGAATACCGTTGGTAGCTTGATAGGGATTGCATTGAATCTATAGATTGCTTTGGGTAGTATACTCATTTTCACTGTATTGATTCTTCCAATCCATGAACATGGTATATTTCTCCATCTATTAGTGTCCTTTTTGATTTCTTTCACCAGTGTTTTATAGTTTTCTATATATAGGTCTTTAGTTTCTTTAGGTAGATATATTTCTAAGTATTTTATTCTCTCCGTTGCAATGGTGAATGGAATTGTTTCCTTAATTTCTCTTTCTGTTTTCTCATTATTAGTGTATAGGAATGCAAGGGATTTCTGGGTGTTGATTTTATATCCTGCAACTTTACTATAGTCATTGATTAGTTCTAGTAATTTTCTGGTGGAGTCTTTAGGGTTTTCTATGTAGAGGATCATGTCATCTGCAAACAGTGAGAGCTTTACTTCTTCTTTTCCAATTTGGATTCCTTTTATTTCTTTTTCTGTTCTGATTGCTGTGGCCAAAACTTCCAAAACTTGAGGGGAGGAGCCAAGATGGCGGAGGAGTAGGACGGGGAGAACACTTCTCCCCCACAAATTCATCAAAAGAGCATTTAAACGTCGAGTAAATTCCACAAAACAACTTCTGAATGCCGGCAGAGGACATCAGGCACCCAGAAAAGCAACCCAACTCTTCGAAAGGAGAGAGAAGAAATACAGCTCCATCCACCAGAACATCGACACAAGCTTCCCTAACCAAGAAACCTTGACAAGCCACCTGTACAAACCCACACACAGCGAGGAAACGCCACAATAAAGAGAACTCCACAAACTGCCAGAATACAGAAAGGACACCCCAAACTCAGCAATTTAAACAAGATGAAGAGACAGAGGAATACCCAGCAGATAAAGGAACAGGATAAATGCCCACCAAACCAAACAAAAGAGGAAGAGATAGGGAATCTACCTGATAAAGAATTCCGAATAATGATAGTGAAATTGATCCAAAATCTTGAAATCAAAATGGAATCACAGATAAATAGCCTGGAGGCAAGGATTGAAAAGATGCAAGAAAGGTTTAACAAGGACTTAGAAGAAATAAAAAAGAGTCAATATATAATGAATAATGCAATAAGTGAAATTAAAAGCACTCTGGAGGCAACAATAGTAGAATAACAGAGGCAGAAGATAGGATTAGTGAATTAGAAGATAGAATGGTAGAAATAAATGAATCAGAGAGGACAAAAGAAAAACGAATTAAAAGAAATGAGGACAATCTCAGAGACCTCCAGGACAATATTAAACGCTACAACATTCGAATCATAGGGGTCCCAGAAGAAGAAGACAAAAAGAAAGACCATGAGAAAATACTTGAGGAGATAATAGTTGAAAACTTCCCTAAAATGGGGAAGGAAATAATCACCCAAGTCCAAGAAACCCAGAGAGTCCCAAACAGGATAAACCCAAGGCGAAACACCCCAAGACACATATTAATCAAATTAACAAAGATCAAACACAAAGAACAAATATTAAAAGCAGCAAGGGAAAAACAACAAATAACACACAAGGGAATACCCATAAGGATAACAGCTGATCTTTCAATAGAAACTCTTCAAGCCAGGAGGGAATGGCAAGACATACTTAAAATGATGAAAGAAAATAACCTACAGCCCAGATTATTGTACCCAGCAAGGATCTCATTCAAGTATGAAGGAGAAATCAAAAGCTTTTCAGACAAGCAAAAGCTGAGAGAATTCAGCACCACCAAACCAGCTCTCCAACAAATACTAAAGGATATTCTCTAGACAGGAAACACAAAAATGATGTATAAAATTGAACCCAAAACAATAAAGTAAATGGCAACGGGATCATACTTATCAGTAATTACCTTAAACGTAAATGGGTTGAATGCCCCAACCAAAAGACAAAGACTGGCTGAAAGGATACAAAAACAAGACCCCTACGTATGTTGTCTACAAGAGACCCACCTCAAAACAGGGGATGCATACAGACTGAAAGTGAAGGGCTGGAAAAAGATTTTCCATGCAAATAGGGACCAAAAGAAAGCAGGAGTAGCAATACTCATATCAGATAAAATAGACTTTAAAACAAAGACTGTGAAAAGAGACAAAGATGGTCACTACATAATGATCAAAGGATCAAGCCAAGAAGATATAACAATTATAAATATATATGCACCCAACACGGGAGCGCCGCAGTATGTAAGACAAATGCTGACAAGTATGAAAGGAGAAATGAACAATAACACAATAATAGTGGGAGACTTTAATACCCCACTCACACCTATGGATAGATCAACTAAACAGAAAATTAACAAGGAAACACAAACTTTAAACGATACAATAGACCAGTTAGACCTAATTGATATCTATAGGACATTTCATCCCAAAACAATGAATTTCACCTTCTTCTCAAGCGCACATGGAACCTTCTCCAGGATAGATCACATCCTGGGCCATAAAGCTAGCCTTGGTAAATTCAAAATAATAGAAATCATTCCAAGCATCTTTTCTGACCACAATGCAGTAAGACTAGATCTCAATTACAGGAGAAAAACTATTAAAAAATCCAACATATGGAGGCTGAACAACACGCTGCTGAATAACCAACAAATCACAGAAGAAATCAAAAAAGAAATCAAAATTTGCATAGAAACGAATGAAAATGAAAACACAACAACCCAAAACCTGTGGGACACTGTAAAAGCAGTCCTAAGGGGACTAGTCCTAAGGGGAAAGTTCATAGCAATACAGGCACACCTCAAGAAACAAGAAAAAGTCAAATAAATAACCTAACTCTACACCTAAAGCAACTAGAAAAGGAAGAAATGAAGAACCCCAGCGTTAGTAGAAGGAAAGAAATCTTAAAGATTAGAGCAGAAATAAATGCAAAAGAAACAAAAGAGACCACAGCAAAAATCAACAAAGCCAAAAGCTGGTTCTTTGAAAGGATAAATAAAATTGAGAAACCATTAGCCAGACTCATCAAGAAACAAAGGGAGAAAAATCAAATCAATACAATTAGAAATGAAAATGGAGAGATCACAACAGACAACACAGAAATACAAAGGGTCATAAGAGACTACTATCAACAATTATATGCCAATAAAATGGACAACGTGGAAGAAATGGACAAATTCTTAGAAAAGTACAACTTTCCAAAATTCGACCAGGAAGAAATAGAAAATCTTAACAGACCCATCACAAGCACAGAAATTGAAACAGTAATCAAAAATCTTCCAGCAAACAAAAGCCCAGGTCCAGACGGCTTCACAGCTGAATTCTACCAAAAATTTAGAGAAGAGCTAACATCTATCCTGCTCAAACTCTTCCAGAAAATTGCAGAGGAAGGTAAACTTCCAAACTCATTCTATGAGGCCACCATCACCCTAATACCAAAACCTGACAAAGATCCCACAAAAAAAGAAAACTACAGGCCAATATCACTGATGAACATAGATGCAAAAATCCTTAACAAAATTCTAGCAATCAGAATCCAACAACACATTAAAAAGATCATACACCATGACCAAATGGGCTTTATCCCAGGGATGCAAGGATTCTTCAATATCTGCAAATCAATCAATGTAATACAACCACATTAACAAATTGAAAAATAAAAACCATATGATTATCTCAATAGATGCAGAGAAAGCCTTTGACAAAATTCAACATCCATTTATGATTTAAAAAAAAAAAACCCTCCAGAAAGCAGGAATAGAAGGAACATACCTCAACATAATAAAAGCTATATATGACAAACCCACAGCAAACATTATCCTCAATGGTGAAAAATTGAAAGCATTTCCTTTAAAGTCAGGAACAAGACAAGGGTGCCCACTTTCACAACTTGTTTTCTTTGGGGTTTTAAGTTTGGTTTATTTCAGTGTACTTAAAAACCTCAGATTCTCTGTGAATTATCTAAATCTTTTCTTTATGTATTTGAACATTTCAAAAAATCATGAATGAGGGTTGAATATTGCCAAATGCTTTTCTGCATTTATGTCACTTTCACTTGACAAATTTTTCTCTCCTGGGGCCTTCTGACCGGCTCTGGGAGTTATCTCAGGATCCTCCTCTTTGTCTCTTGAGTTGATTCCCCTATTTTCTGGATTGTGATCTACATCATTCTTCATTTACTTATTTGCTTTTGTGAAGCATGCTGTGGCTGCTGCTAAGTCGCTTCAGTCGTGTCCAACTCTGTGCGACCCCACAGACGGCAGCCCATCAGGCTCCCCCGTCCCTGGGATTCTCCAGGCAAGAACACTGGAGTGGGTTGCCATTTCCTTCTCCAATGCATGAAAGTGAAAAGTGAAAGTCAAGTCGCTCAGTTGTGTCTGACTCTTAGAGACCCCATGGACTGTAGCCCACCAGGCTTCTCCATCCATGGGATTTTCCAGGCAACAGTACTGGAGTGGGATGCCATTGAAGCATACCCACCAGTAATTTCTTGAAAAAGATTGTGTGAGATGTAAAGTCTTGGAGAAATAAAACATCTTTAAATGACTTCAGTCTGTTAAACTTAAATGTTAAATTAGCTGGGGAAACAATTCTGAGTTGGAAATGATTCCCCCCATTTTTGAAGGTGTTTAAGGGTATAGCTATTGAAAAGTGGTTAAAGCCATTTTAATTTCTGTTTCTTTATATAAGGTCAATTTCCCCATCTCTAAACCTTTAAAAATGTTCTTGTATTTAAATCTGGTGGGGCTTTTTAATCTGAAAATTCAGGCTTTGATTCTTGGAAAATATTCACAGAAATCTCTGTTTATGAATTTTCCCCTTTCCATGATCTTTTTAAGGAACGCGTTTCCTATTTTCTCTATTTGCATTTATTTCTGGGAATGTTTCTAAATTTTATCTTTCATTCTTTGTATTAGAGCGTCTTTTATTTTTTTGCAGGGGAGGGTAGTTTTAATTGGCTGGTTGATTTGGTTGTTTTTTTTTGTTTGTTTTGCTAATACACTTTTAATGTCTAAGAACCCCTTTTATTCTCCTAATGTCACTACCTCTTTTTATAACATTTGGTTGTTATTTTGTGATTGAAATTTTAGTAGTTCAACTTAATCCTCTGAGGGCTTCCCTGGTGAAGAATCTGGTGGTAAAGAATTAGGTGGTAAAGAATCTGCCTGCAATGCAGGAGACTGGGGTTCAATCCCTGTGTCGGAAAGATCCCCCTGGAGAAGGGAATGGCAACTCACTTCAGTATTCTTGCCTGAAGAATTCCACAGACAGAGGAGCCTGGCAGCCTTGAGGCTTCCCTGGTGGTTCAGACAGTAAAGAACCTTCCTGCAATGCAGGAGACCCAGGTTTGATCCCTGGGTCATAAAGATCCCGTGGAGAAGGGAATGGCAACCCACTCTAGTATTTTTTCCTGGAGAGGTCCATGGGCCACAAAGAGTTGGACCCCACTGAGTGACTATCAACTATCTGAGAATTTTAATAGTTTTAAAAAGATTTCTTTTAGAAAATTTTTTATAGTATCTTTTTTTGGGTATAATTTTTGTATAAAATCTTTTTTGTACTTCCTGTATAGTTTCTCTTTCCTCCAGTTTTTTTTAAAGTAAGTCCCTGTTTTCATGTTAAAGGGTTTTCTCATATATCCAGTGATAGTAGGTAGGTTGTGTGTTCAAATGCAGAGAGCGCTGATTGGAGGATGTAGCACATGGCTGGATTTGTCCCTTTCACTTTGAGAGGAGTGGATAGGTCCTTCTTTTGGGAAGTCTCCCTATGTTAGTATCTTTAGGTCTTGCTTAAATTGCTAGAGAATATGAGAGCCATGTGGGCAAAGACAGATGGAGTTTTCACTGTTCACTTTGTCAGAATTCATTTATTTACCCTGTTTTTCATTACCACCCCTACCCTGGTTTGAGTCTAGGTACCCTGTTTTCCTTTTTAGAGAATTATCCTTCAAGAGTGGAGAAAAGATAATCATCTGAAATCAAGCGGCCAGAGATGGTCTCTAGAGCTTTAACCACCTCTCAGACAGACTTGCCAGCCACCCCCAGGGTTTTGCCCCACTTTCACCTCCATTTCTAGCAGTACGTGGCAGGTTCTGCCCTGCAGAATGCTTGTCCATTTCCTGCCGAAGGTTTGAGATACAGCTTTCTTAGACATCGTTCATTTTGTTACCTTTGTCTTCTCTCTCACTCTGTAAGATCATGCATTTTCTAAATGGCCTTCAGTGTTGTTTTAAGTGTGAGTTCAAGAAAGAGTGAAAGTACCTGTGTCTGATTCACCATTTTATTAGGCAGACTACTAGTTCATTCTTGCAGCTTTTACTTTTCCGTCTCTTCATTTGTTTTTCAACTTCAGAAAACTAAATTTTAATTTCCAGGACTTCCAGTTCATTCTTTTTATGTATTGTTGTTTATTGTTCAGTCGCTCAGTTGTGTCAGACTCGGCAATGCCGTGAACTGCAGCACACCAGGCTTCCCTTTTTATGTACACAAGTATCCTATCTCTCCGAGAAAATTAATTACACTTCAAATTAGTACCTTAGTATAAATGTAATTCGTTATTTCACCTGCTTCCTTTACTTCACATCTGTCATTAATCCTGCATCATCACCACCCTCTCTCCATTCTCTTCTGTTCTCGGGAAAAACCGAGAAGTATAGCTCACAGAAGGTCTTCATCCAGAAAGTTCCACGTTAGATTCTGAGAGCAGAGATACTCCCATAGACAAGGAAGACAGCTGAGAAGGCGGCGGTCACCTGTGGAGGATCAGGAATTGAGGTTGCGCTTGGTGCCAGGCAGTGAGATCACTGGGGCCTCTGGCCTCCAGGGTTCCTCCCCACGTGGCCTGCTACTGCTCTGATCATCCTCCATGGCTTCCTCATGACCCGTGCACTTCCAGAGCTCCTCAAAGTGGCTTTCTGTTCCTTGTTTTATATATTATACAACCAAAAGTACGCTTTATTTATCTACCGACCACCACTTTAATGTGGGTACATTTCCATGAATATAACTCTGCACTGGTGACTTTCAGTTAGACTTGCATCATGATGAAAGGTTTTTTTTTTTTTTTTTGGTTTTTATTTTAAGTGGGACTGAGATCAGGAAAAGCTTGAAGCAAAGATGAGATATGGTAAAGCATATGTGGAGTTTTCAACATTGTAATGTTCAAAGATACCCAAACATACTATAGCTCTAAATATGATAGATCCCCAGCTGCTTTGTGGAAATAAAGTATCAATAGCTCAGGTATTGAATTTCCCAGGCACCTTTATCCATTATCAAATCAGTCAAGTGTCTGTCTCCTTTCACAGCTCCTTTCTGAATGTTTCCCTTCTTTCATACAAGAACAACAAGCAGACCACCACCACTCCTTTTTCCCTCCCAGTTTAGGAATCTGAAGTGCTTTCAGCATCCTTTAAATCAACTTCAGGGAAATGATGGACTGTTAATTTCCTAGGACGTTTAAATACCTAAGATTAGATGTTTCCAAACTGATGAAAGGTTGCAGAATGGATTATCCCTTCCATTTTCCAAACACGGCATTTCAAAATGGAATAAAATTCAATTATATTTAAGATTCATAGCTTTGTTTCTATTTATCAAGTAATATACACACACATATAGTTAAAAGTTAATAACAAGAACATAATAAAAGGCATCAGTCCCCTCTCCCTACTTCCCCTGCTCTATCTGACTCACCAGCTGCTGCTGCTGCTAAGTCGCTTCAGTCGTGTCCAACTCTGTGTGACCCCATAGACGGCAGCCCACCAGGCTCCCCCGTCCCTGGGATTCTCCAGGCAAGAACACTGGAGTGGGTTGCCATTTCCTTCTCCAATGCATGAAAGTGAAAAGTGAAAGTGAAGACGCTCAGTCGTGTCCAACTCTTAGCAACCCCATGGACTGTAGCCTACCAGGCTCCTCCATCCATGGGATTCTCCAGGCAAGAATACTGGAGTGGGGTGCCATTGCCTTCCAGAGGCAACATTTAATCATTCCTACTTTGAATTCTCGTAGTTATCTTTCTACAGCTAAATAATATACCTGTGCTGCTAATTTTTATTTTTCCACACAATTATTTTTCCTGCAGGATAGATTAATATTAACTCAGATTCTTATTCATTTTTATTACATCTTAGTTTGGGCTGCTATGCCCAAAAATACCACTGATGGAGTGGCTTAAATAGCAGCAATTTATTTCTGACAGTTTTGGAGGCTGGTAAGTCCAGGATCAGGGTGGCAACATGGCACGTTATGGTCAGGGTCCTCTTTCTGGTTTGCAGATAGCTGTCTTCTGGTTATATCATCACATGGCCAAGAGCAGAGAAAGCTCTGGTTTCCTGGCTCAGAGGGTAAAGCGTCTGCCTACAATGCAGGAGACCTGGGTTCTATCCCTGGGTTGGGAAGATTCCCTGGAGAAGGAAATGGCAACCCACTCCAGTACTCTTGCCTGAAAAATCCCATGGACGGAGAAGTCTGGTAGGCTACAGTCCATGGGGTCGCAAAGAGTCGGACACGACTGAGCAACTTCACTATCACTATAAAGGCACAGATCTCATTCATGAGTATTCCACCCTCATGACCTAATTATCTCCCAAAGAGCCCACTTTCAAATACACTGGGGATTTACACTTCAAACATACAAATTTAAGAAAGGGTGACACAGATATTTAGTCCAAGGCATATTATTACTTTGATTATTTTGCCTCTCTTTTTTTTTTTTTCCTAATTTTCATTTCTGAAAGTCTTAATAATCAGACATTAAACTTAGTTAGCCAATCCTCTATATGTCATAGCTTTTATCTACTATTTCCTGTACTTGTTTTCCTATGTACTTGGTGGGTTCCTTGACTAACTTTTCTATTGAAGTTTTTAAAAATGTTCTTCTGTTTTTTCCTAGCATCTTCTTGTTTTGAGGATACAGTTTTCCTCAAATTTCTGAGTATTAGATCTTTTCAGTAAACAATTTTGAAGTTCTCTTCTGCATTCTGAATGAGCTGGGTTTTTTTCTATAATAAAATCAAACTATCTGCCTGTTTATTTTGACCTTTTTTCTGTCTTGTTGCACACTTTCTCAAGTATTTGGTGATTCTTGGTTGCCTGGTGGCAATATAGATAAATTTTATTTCCTTTCCCTCACCCTCAGGCTGACCCTGCATTTATCTTCATATTCCTTTAAAAAACTGAAAAGGATGAGGCTTCCTGGAAGTTTTTGGTACATTTGGAAGAATCTGTTGGTTTGCAAACAATGTTGTAGAGTGTATGAATGCCTTTTCTGTTCATTTACGCTCGCTCATTCCAGTGGAGTCTAGTTCTCCATACCTTAAACAGAGACGTGGGATATTTCATTTCAATTTTTTTCAACTTTTGATTTTGTTAAGTAAAATAAGATTTACATACATGTCCCCAGAGGAGTAAAAGTCTCCGTCTTTTCTTTAATCAAGACCATCATAGCAACACTTTCATTGCTGTGTTTTCCTTAATATTTATTCCTTTTACATCCTTTAAAAACCTTATTGTAAAATTTTTTCCTTAACCAGTTATTTCTTGTACTTCTCATATAATTCTTTTTATAAGATAAATTATATATAGTTTATTAAGCAGAAAAATAATTTAGGTTATCTCTATTCATCTAGCTTATAGTTCAAAAATAATAATCTAGTAAGATAAAAATTCACCTTCGTGATGAATTTTAGTTTGACAAATTTTAAAATTTTACCTATGTCTTCAATTTAAATGTCCTTTATCATTTCATGTTCTACATCTATAATAAACATAAAGAATTTCAACCAAAATGTCTCAGTACTAATAACTTGTGAAAACTCAAAGTACTTAAAGAGTCTCTGTTATTTGATAAGCCAGAGAACAGCGTGTTTGATAATTTGCTAGTGCTTCGTCCTACACGAAAGGTCATCTTCCTTTTACTGCAGTGCCCTGGGCTCAGGGCAGAATGTTTCAATGTGTTGCAGGCAGGGTTGCCAGATTAAATACAGGGTGCCCAAATAACTTTGAATGTCAGTTAAACAATGGCTTTTTGTGTGTGTATGACCCATTTGTTTTGTGTTAGTCCTGGTTGGAGGTGATGGAAGAAGGCATAGAAGAATAGTTCCCATCAAAATACATTAACTGTTGAATAATGACATGCAGCATGTTTGTATTTTCTTCACAATTGTTATGTAAAGTTTTATGTGTCTCTTTTATGTAAAGATAGAGCAGACGGAGGTGGTAGCAAAAGAACAGAATAAGGAAAGAGTACTGTCAAGAAACTGTCATGAAAATAATTACATCCTTATGAATGAATAATATACTATTTCTAGATGTTAACAGATTTCTTATTTTTATTACAGGAAATATGAAAAATGAAGCACAAGAAGAAGAAGCTCTGTAATACTTTAATCTTCGATCACCATGATTTCTAATGGCATCTTTCAGAAATTGTAATATTCAAAACAAATGATTATATATACAAGAGGAAGGAATAATGAACAAGCTTTGAAAATATTTAACTGCCTCTATGTCAAGAAAAATTTGCATATTTGTTTATGATACTTGTATCCTTATTATTACAAATTTTTATAAAAATAAGACAGGGAAGTTTTTAAAAATAAAGAAATCTATTTTGTTGAATTAGATAGTTAAGTAGCTATCTAAGTAGCTAAACATTTTAGCTAAGTAGCTAACATTTCAGAAACTTGCTATCATCCGGGACAGGTCCTGTGTGAACCAGTACATGCTGTTATCTATTGTGTTAAGACACCAAAAATAGAAAGCACAAGGCTGAGCAACTCTGAGGCTGGCGGCGCCACAGTATCTTCCTGTCCTTTTAACAAATGCATTTAAAACTAAAACTTCCAAGTGCCATTTGAGCTGATTAACAAACATCTTGATGTATATGTATTCTGACAGTCATTCAGTTTCTAAAGATTTCATATTTTCTCTTCTTATTGCATTCTTAACTCTTGGGTTATTTGGGAGTGTTTTTTTAATATCTTGGTTTTGCCATCTCTTATTGTTGATTTATAAATTTAATTACCTTGTTGTTAGAGAACTTTGTGTGATAAACTTTGAGAGTTAAGAATTCTTATATTTCATATGAATTACGGAAGAATGTATAGTCTTTACATACTCCCTTTCAAATATGCATTACTCATTTGCATTTTTATTGAGGTATAATTGATTTCCTTTTTTCATTTGTTTTTATAAATGTTAGTTTTGTGCTTTATAAATGTCTTCTTTAAATATTCCTATTCAATGGGTGCTGGTTTCTCTTATATCAGGCTTTTTAATTTATTTGTTAAATGCTTTTAAATCTTTATTAATTCATAAGTTTCTTATAGGAATCTATTAAAATCTATTTTTCTTCTTGTTATTCTATTGAGTTTTACTTTATTTTGAGAAATAATGAGATATTACTTCTTTCTTATCCTTCATAAAATATGAAAATCTTAATTCAAACTGCTGTATTATCCTTGACTAAAAAACTTCACACATTTACATCAATATGAACCGTGTCACATACCAAAGTGAATATGAATGATGAACTGTTCATATGCACCATTTCACTTTCTTCTTTAAAGAAAGGAGCTATATTTCAACTATTATCTCAATAAAGTTGGGAAGAAAAATAAGAATAAAAGACATGTATTTTTAAAATTTGACTTCAGTTTTGAGCTTTTAAATCTACCAGATCATATTCCAGGTTAATATGAAAAATTACAACTAATTCCAGGTAGAGCATTTCTCAAAACGAAGGCACGATTCCTTGTAAAGGTACCCACTAGGACTTCTTAGCTCACCATCCAAGATTGGCACAAAATACCCGAAGGGTTGATACAATAAACTGGAACAGTATGAAAGGAGACTGTCCAACATTCCACTGGCTGTTGTTGAAAGGCCTGAATGATTGCAGATGATTCCAAGGGAACACCGCTGTGACACCCAGAAAGAGGCATTTGAACCCTGACCCATATACCCTGGCGTGGCAGATGCTGGAAGTTATGATAAAGAGAAGGAAGTTAAAAGAGCCTTAAAGATTCAACCCAATGACTGCTGTCCTTAAGGGAATGATTCCAGAACAAGAGTGTTTCAGTGGTCAGCACAAAGCAGTTCTCAAAAATGTTTCTAATGTAGCCGGGAGAGATGCCCCCATCTTCCATTCCCATCCCCACTGCTCCCAAATGGTAGATATTTGGAGGGTCTCGTTCACCACCCACAACCTCTGGTCTAAGTGTATGGGGAAGCGGAGATTTGGAGAATCTTAGACACCTATCTGAAGTATAGCAGAGCAAATAGTGCTCACTGGTTGGTTGGGGCATTCATTTTATAACATACTAATTTTGCTTTTTAAAAATCACTTGTCTTCAAACAAATACATGAAGGCAAATTATGTATTTAAGCACCTGACTCAATATATCAGATAAGTTTGTAGAAGCCACATTCAGAACAGACTTTTTTTTTTTTTTTCAACATTACTTTTAAATGAATAGCTCTGTAAACACGGGAGGCATGGCAAGTGAAAGTCTGTTGCCAGAATGGCTCTCAAGTACTGGTAATAGCCACCATCACCTGCCTTAAATACTGTGGACGTAAATGGTTATATGGTAGTACAATTAATAGTAGTTGTAATAGTAAATGTGGTATACTCCTGGTAGAAGGGAAAGAGACACTCTCTTCTAATGTGTAAAGTATCTAGGGATTTGCTGTGTTCTGTATGGATCTTCCACCTGGTGACAGAATTGAAACAATTATGAACAAATAATGGGAGCTAGATCTGTGCAGGCATTTTCCCAAGAAGACCATCATCTTATGTTGTTTTTGTTTTTTCCTCACTAACCTGCATATATTTTTAGATGCTGTGTTGATATTAGTAGCTACTCATAGGTAATGAATGAATCATGAGATGAAAGATTTTTGTTTTACTGATATTTTCTTTCTGAATGCTTAGATAAAAATGAGTGATTTCTTAGGGTAATACAGTTTACCCAAATTGATAACAAGTAGAGACATAAAATGTCAACCATGATACCAAGAATGCCCACTTCCTTGGCTTTCATAGGGTCCAATAGTACTTCTCTGATGAAACTTTCCTTTAGGAAAAATGAATGGCAACATACTCTGTCCCAGCATTTTGTCCATTCTATTATGTAACTTATACATTATTGAATATTTAATTTGATAATAAAATTATAATGGGGTAATCTTGGATCAGGCGGAGTCATCTTGGATCAGGCATACAAAAATGGAGTTGGGTGGCCAATGAAGACCAGGTCTCAGAGAAGTCTCTGCACCACTGAGAACCTGAACTTTCTTTGAGCTATGCCAGACTCAAGACCACCACCAGCTGTATTCAAAACAACACCTGTCAGCTGCAACCTTATGGTCTCAAGTTCTCCCCTTGTAACTACACAACCATTTGGGACCCCCACCAATCCTCACTTAATAAGCACCCTTACTTCTTGCCAGCTCCAATTATAATTCTTGATAACCACTCAAGTAACTTTAAGCATTCGGTTTTTGCCTTTATAAGCCTCCCTCATTTTGTAGTCCAGCAAAACACAATTCAGGTAGTTCTTGAGTCTGTGTCTCCAGGGTGGAGTCCTAACAGACCCCAGATAAATGCCTTTTTATCTCAGTTGGGTCTCTTTCTAGAATGGTGGTCAACAGATTATATGTCTGTTTTTCTAAATATATTAGCTATTTGAAAGCAGAGCTCATCGAGTTGTGATCTTTGCATTATCAGCATTTTCATAGTTTAGCAGATAGAAGCTAAATATTCAATAAGTGTCTGATAAGCCTCTCAGTACGAGGAACATGGAAACACTTTAGCTTTTCATTCTGAATTCCTATTAAAATAACAAAATAGATAAATAGGTACTCCTTCAAACAACATTCTAAACTGAGAATAAGTATTAAGCATATATCTGAATCTTGAGTTTTTAAAAATCTTTACATCAATGGATCAGATTAAGGGCTCATTTAGCTCAGATTCCTTGTTCCTAAAGTTTATGCTTTCAGCTTCTTCATTGCAAACTTTGAGTGGATCCTTCAGAAATTCTTTTCTAACAAGTCAAATTCGTTACCGGTCACAGAATTATGTTGAATAACAGAAGTTGCAAAGCCTAAGAAAAGAAGAGCATAATACTGTTAAAAGTACCTGGAATAAAGTTGTCTTAAAAAGTTGTTTAAAAAACCCATAAATACCATCCAAATACCAAAAATACCATCTTTGACACAGAAGATGACAGTGTCAGAAGTCTAGATATAGTGGCCTTATCACGGATGCAATGTGAAAAATGTTCAGTGATCTTTATATCTAGCCAATAATCACATTTTATGCATGGAGCTCCATCAATTCCCTTAATCTGAGACACTTTAATAGAGATATCACAAGTTAAGTATTTTATTATTACAATAAAATTGAAAGCATGATAATACCAAAATCAAAGTCAAAATTTACTACCAAGAATAAGGAGTAAGGGCTGTATGATCCAACATCTATGGGGCGAAGAAAGTTGTGATTCAACCTGGTGGCCATGCAAGGGAGCTGAAAGTGCTCATGTCTGCTTCTTGGGGCCCGTTACCTAGGAGTGACTCAGATATTTTCTGCATTTATTTCCCCTTTCCCATGCTTAGACGGTAAAGCGTCTGCCTACAATGCGGGAGACCCTGGTTCAATCCCTGGGTCAGGAAGACCTCCTGGAGAAGGAAATGGCAACCCACTCTAGTATTCTTGCCTGGAAAATCCCATGGACGGAGAAGCCTGGTGGGCTATAGTCCATGGGGTCGCAAAGAGTCGGACACGACTGAGCAACTTGACTTTACTTTTGACTTTACTATGTTTATGCTATATTTTAACTTTTAGTGAGTTAAAATGACAGGCTTTGGAAAAGATTTGAACTCCATTTACACCATTAATACTTAAAGCCAAAGGCAAGTAATTATCTTCAGTTTTTTTCACCAGGGTTGTTGGGACGTTCGATAACATAATGGAAGTAGAACCGTTTAGAGCGCAGTAAACACAACGAAAGATTAACAATTCTTATCAGCATTTCAGAAAGAAACCATGTAGTACTCTTTATTATGTTAATATTTAATATATCTCTATCATACACTTTCAGGGAAGAATAGCTCCCTGCTGACCACAATGACCTCCCATCAGAACGTCTAGAACCCCGGGGAAGGCCTGGGGTACTAACTGGACGCTGTTAAAATATGATTTACTCAAAATTCAGGGCCCAATTATGTGCATTAGGAGGTTGAACCTCACTGCTCCCAGAGAGCAGGCGCTCTGCGGAAAGGAAGGGTCTTCGGATGGTTAGCGAGGAGTTCCTCCCAGGCCATCCGAGGAGCCGGATGCACGCAACAACCGGCCGGTGGGGGCCGCGCGGCTCGGGGTTGGGAAGGTCCCTCTGCGGCGGTTGAGTCCCTTGGTGCAGGTGCGCGCACCACGCGCCCGCGGCCGCACGCGCACGCGCGGTTAGCAGTCGCTGCTGCGCGGCCGGCGGCTGGATTGAGCTGGGGGAGACGCGGGGACCAAGTGGCAGCAGCTCGGACATCTGAGCTGCCACTCCCGAAAACGGGCCCGCAAGACAGGTGCGTGGGCAGTAGTAGGTCACTTTTCCGCGTCGTTCTGTGCTCCAGCTGGGGGTGAGGAAGCCGAGTCCTAGTTCTTCCTCGCAGGGCGGGGGTTCCTGCTGCGCCCCTTTCTTGGGCGTCCGCTGGGCGGACCGGTAGGGACCCGTGAGGAGGTGGGTGCTGAGTTTGGGGATGGGGACGCGGCCAGCGAGGTTCTCGGGAGGGCTCTCCGGGCCTCGGGGGTAGGGAGGCCGGCCCGGGCGGGCGGCGGGCGGCGGTGGGGTGATGCCCCCCTCGGGGTCGGTTGGGACCCCCGGAACTTCTATGTCCATGTCCACCTGCGGCGCTGGGGCTGGCGCGGGGAAGGCCAGGTGGCCCGTCAGCCCGGCCTGTTCCCGAGGGTTCAGAGGCCCCGGGGAGCCGAGTCCGTTACTCCAGCGGTTGCCATTTCAGCCCCGTTCCACGCTCGAGCCCCGGTGCGCGCTCCCGAGCGATGGAGAGGGGGGCCGGTCTCATTTCAGCGCAGCTCACTCCGCCCGCTACTTCGCACGGAAAGGCGAGTCAACCCCAACTAGGCTCAGTTCACGACCTCCCCGCCTCTATAGAGGCGAAGGGACCTGACCTCTCGGCGCTGGTGGCCCGCGACTCCCGGCCGCTCCCTCGACGCGCCGCCTGGAGCCCGGTGCGCGCCGCTGGGGAGGGAGGGAGAGCGTTGTGGTGAATCCCACGAAGCCCTAATGACTCGAGACTCATTATCGCCGACGGGCTGTTTACGATCAGATACTTTAGCTGATTTTATTTATAGCACCTGCCGGAGCAACAGGGCTCCGAGGCGTTTGCTGTCCAGAAGGGAGAAAGCAGATCATTCGAGAGTGGCCATGGGAAGAACTCTCGAATTAGGAAAGTTAGTTTGTATGGAATCTTTTTGATGCTTTAAAAACATCAAAACCTTGATCTAGCCCTGCGATTTTGTTTGCTTTAAAATTTTTACGTCACTCTAGGTCTTTTAATTACTGAAGGTAACCTTCCTTTTGGCAATTGTTTGACTTCTTTTCAGTTTACAGTTTTGTCTTCACATGCAATTGGTTTGATCTTCCAGTCACATTTGGAACTTAAATGTAAATCCATCGAAGATAGCCCTCATCTAGTTGATAAAGTTGATTATTATGTATGGATGGTGTATGTTAATGGATCTGTAGACACTAAACAGTGCTGTGCTTAGTCACTTCAGTCGTGTTGGATGGACTCTTTGTGACTCGATGGACTATAGCCCGTCAGGCTCCTCTGTCCATGGGATTCTCTAGGCGAGAATACTGGAGTGAGTTGTCAAGTGCTATAAATTAACCTTATTGCTTGTTCCTGATAAGTTTTAGTGCTCAAACTGGAAAGCTAGAATTGCCAACTTTAATAGACCTTAAGATCATCCCGGAGAAGGCAGTGGCACCCCACTCTAGTACTCTTGCCTGGAAAATCCCATGGATGGAGGAGCCTGGTAGGCTGCAGTCCATGGGGTCGCGAAGAGTCGGACACGACTGAGCGACTTCACTTTCACGTTTCACTTTCATGCATTGGAGAAGGAAATGGCAACCCACTCCAGTGTTCTTGCCTGTAGAATCCCAGGGACGGCGGAGCCTGGTGGGCTGCCGTCTCTGGGGTCGCACAGAGTCGGACACGACTGAAGCGACTTAGCAGCAGCAGCAAGATCATCCAGCTTAATCCTTTCACTTGATAGATGGGGGGGAAAAAAAGGTTTAGAACAGTTTTAACCCTTTCCTTTTTAGTAATAGAATATAAAACTTGATATGATGGTGCCAAACTGTGTGTGTACTTTCTATCATATCACTTTGTAGTTGACCTACTGAAGTTACATGACAACTAAAACTTTAGTGATTTTTCCAGCAGTACTTTTGAGGCTTAGTCGTGCTGGTGAGTCCTCAGTCAGCCATTAAAACTGAATACCAGCAACATCTTATTACAATAGCAGATAGAAAGCACGAATGTGTTAATAGGTGAGCGTCAAGAGTAAGAAATGAGTCTTAAAAGGGCAGAATTTATGCTGAGAACTGTAGACAACTGTTGAACGTTTTTATGAATAGGTAGTACAATTAGACTTGTTCTTTAGAAAATTCATGCTGGAGAGAAGGTGGCAGATAGATTGGGAAGACTGGAAGTGAAGAAGCAAAGTGGGACTTTACTGATGCTTTTCAAAAGTCATGGATTCCTAAATTAAGGCTATGGCATGGATATAGAAAGATACATTCAAAAACACCCAAACAGGTTTAGCTACCAATGATATAGAATATCAGGAAGAATAATCTTAAGATAGTGACAGAGTAACATGGCTGATTTGGTTGACCAAAGGTGCAGTTAATGGAAGAAGGGAACTGAGATTAGAGAGCCGGTTTGGGTGGAAAGATGAGCCTCAAATTAATGGAGGCTTTGATACATCCTTGAAGAAACTAAAGAGTTGTGGCTTCTGTGCTGTGGATAACATTTGGGAGTCTTCAGTTAGTCTTTAGAGGTAGAGGCCAAAAGTATATGAAATGTAAGGAGAAAGCCTGGGCACAGAACCTGAAGGAACAGCATCATTTACAGGAGATTAGAGAAAGAGCCCATAAAGGTGGCAGAGAAGATGAAGAGAATCAAGACTCAGGAATAGCATCATGGAAATCAAGGAAGGAGAGAGCTTTGAAGAAGCAGTCAGCAAGGTCAAGAGAGAGCAGTAGGCAATAGGACTGAAAAAGCTATTGCATTTACCAAGTAAGATTTGTTTGATGGGAACTGTTTCAAAGAAGCTAGAATCAAGTACAGGAATACTGGAAGTAGTAGTTTTTCATTGTTGCCATCATAAGTTACCATAAACTTATCAGCTTAATGCCACACATTTATTTTCTCACAGTTCTGTAGGTCAGAAGTCTGACACAGGTCTCAGTGCACTGACATCAGGTGTTGACAAGGCATCATTCCTTATTAGAAGCTCTGGGGAGATTCTTCCTTGCTCATTCAGATTGATGACAGAATTCAATTTCTTTTGGTTGTAGGACCGAGGTTCTTGTTTCCTTGTTGATTGTCAGCTGAAGGTTGTGATTTTCAGCTTCTAGAGCCCACTCACAGTCCTTGGCTCATGACCCCCCTTCCACTGTCTTCAAGATCTCTATGGTGGGTGGAGTCCCTCTCACTCTTCAGATCTCTTCTGCCCTCTCTCACTGACTTTTAAGGGCCTGTGTGATTATATTGGGCCCACCTGCATATCCAGAATAATCTATTTTAGGGTCAGCTAGGTAACAACCTCAGAGAAGGCAATGGCACCTCACTCCAGTACTCTTGCCTGGAAAATCCCATGGACGGAGGAGCCTGGAAGGCTGCAGTCCATGGGGTCTCTAAGAGTCAGACACGACTGAGCGACTTCACTTTGACTTTTCACTTTCATGCATTGGAGACGGAAATGGCAACCCACTCCAGTGTTCTTGCCTGGAGAATCCTGGGGACGGGGGAGCCTGGTGGGCTGCCGTCTATGGGGTCGCACAGAGTCGGACACGACTGAAGCGACTTAGCAGCAGCAGGTAACAACCTTAGTTCCATCTGAGAGGCCTCCTTTACCGTGTGAGGTAACACTCACAGGAACCAAGGAATCAGATGTGGACATCTTTGGGGTGGGGGTCATTGTTGTGGCTACCACAGGAAGTTAAAAATGCCAACAGTTAAGACATTCTTTCTAGATGCTTTCATTAAGGTGATACCCAGAAACATTTACATTATCTGTCATGTGATAATTATAGTTCCAATAGTAAGCCTTACTGTTTATCCTTGAGCTTCATAACTGTCTTCTTAAATATCCTGAAATTTGTGTGAACACTGTAAAATTTTAAAATGTCAGAGAAATATAAAGTAATACTATGAAACAAAGGTCTGTCTAGTCAAGGCTATGGTTTTTCCAGTGGTCATGTATGGATGTGAGAGTTGGACTGTGAAGAAAGCTGAGTGCCGAAGAATTGATGCTTTTGAACTGTGGTGTTGAAGACTCTTGAGAGTCCCTTGGACTGCAAGGAGATGCAACCAGTCCATTCTGAAGGAGATCAGCCCTGGGATTTCTTTGGAAGGAATGATGCTAAAGCTGAAACTCCAGTACTTTGGCCACCTCATGCGAAGAGTTGACTCATTGGAAAAGACTCTGATGCTGGGAGGGATTGGGGGCAGGAGAAGGGGACGACAGAGGATGAGATGGCTGGATGGCATCACTGACTCGATGGACATGAGTCTGAGTGAACTCCGGGAGATGGTGATGGACAGGGAGTCCTGGCGTGCTGCGATTCATGGGGTCGCAAAGAGTCGGACACGACTGAGCAACTGAACTGAACTGACTGATGAAGTTGTTAGTTTTTATATTTTTTTGTAGCCTTAAGCTGCTTTAAAATCTTTGCTGGAAAGATTTTAAAGGCCATTTAACCAACTAACTAGATTTGTGTGTATAAATTATAGTTTGGATAGACATCAAAATATGACTTTTAGAATATGAAGCCCACAGAAACTGGAATGGATGTCTAAAGTATGGAACATATTAAAAAAAATACTTAACCTTGTATATATAGGCCTAGAGCCTCAATTTATAGGCCATTTAATGAGCTAAATAGTTAAACCTTCTAACTTTAGAGCTTTAACGAAATGAATATAGAGTTTGAAGCTATACCTATTATAACTTTGGGTCTTACCTTTGCTATTTAGTAGCTTTCTGTATTCTTGAGTAAGTTGCTTCCTTGAGTCTTGCTTTCCTTATGTAGGATGCGGTACCAGTACCTTCATCAGAGAGTAGCTGTAAGGATTGGAATTCATACGCCTGAACAGTGTGTACTCAAACAGCACTTCCTGTTCTCCTCGTTCCACTCTTCTCTTTTCAGTTCTTCCTTTGCCCATGGCCTGGGGAAATTGGTCCTTTCTAACCTTTGTACCTCAGTTTGAATGTAGCTTTCTCAAGGAAGCTTTCTCTACCATGCAAATTTAGTTCCCCGACTACCAACTCTTACAAAGTCCTTACTAGTCGGTCACTTGTCACAATTTACTACGTGTTATACCTGGGTTATTTGTTTAACATCTGCTTTCCATCCCAAACTATAAGCTCTTTGCAGTCAGGGGCCATATGTTTTGCTAATTACTGTAAGTTCAGTAAGTTATTCTAACATCATGCCTGTCATATAATTGACAACCATAGTATTTGTTAAATGAATTCATGAATGATGAATTTTTTTTTTTTAAATCTACTGAATAACCTCTCTTGAATTTCTGGAAACATTAGCTATTACAAAATTTATAAATCCCAGGTGTGACTTATTCTGAAGCATGCTTCTTTGAGAAAGTTTCTGCATTTCAAATGGAGTCTTGCAACTTCTTTGGAAGAAGGCTGCCTCTGTAAGATGCCACTATCAACCCACTCCAGTGTTCTTGCCTGGAGAATCTCAGGGACAGAGGAGCCTGGCGGGCTGCTGTCTATGGGGTCGCACAGAGTCGGACACAACTGAAGTGACTTAGCAGCAGCATTACCTATCTCTCCACCTTATTTGTGATGCTTCAAAGTGAACTATATGCACCATAGCCAGATAATTCCAAAAATACCCTTTAATTTTGGTGAAAATTTGTCCAGTTTTTTTTTTATGACGTGGTAACACTGTTTTCATCTAATTTTTTTTTACTATCTTTTCTAGTAAGTTATGAACTGAGTTGTTAACATGCAGGATGTCTGTAGCAAGATTCTGAAATACCTCACAATGAGGTGTTTCTTCATAGATGTAGAATAGAGTTAAATAATATGTTTAATTTCCCCATATTAAACTAGAGCATAAAACTGCAAAGTTTCTAAATTATTATCTCCTTTATTTATAGGAATACTTTGTGTTACGTTTTAACAATGTTCTAAAAGACTTCAGAGGGCCAGTGTTGGAAGCATTGACATGACCATTTCTGTCTCATAAAACCATAGTTTAAAACATCTACTATATATAAGGTTTCAACCCATGAATTTTTCTAGAAGTTAAATTCTAAAAAAGGATTTTTCCTCCAAGGATCTTGTAGACTTTTATAGACAGTGAAACTCCTTCATTTTATTTCTGGCCTTCCCCTAATTGCCTAGAAATCTTTTTGCTAAATTTACGGTTGCCGTGCTGCTGCAACAATAAAGGCATTCTAGTTGGTTGCTTAGTAACATCTATTTATCTTCCCCGGTAACATTTTTTCCTGTCATTTTTGCATTCATTCATTCTGTGAACATAAATATGTCTCTGTTTATCATGCACTGGCACTCTTTGGCTAGCACTGTGAATACAGAAATGAGAATTCTGGCTGTCAGTGAGCTTATATTTTTGTATGTTTTTTGTTGTTGCAAATTTCCTCACTTTGGAACTATGTAGAAGTACTATAAATCCTCAATAAATACATGAATGTATCATTATAATGTTTATATAACCATTATTTTGAAAATGATGCTGTTTGGTCCACTTTAACTTTAGTGTGTAGCTATGTTTTAAAAGAGCCCAGTGCAGATTTAGTTTATTCTTTCTATAACTACTAAAACCAAACAATATTTACATATCCTGGATTTCAGCTCTGATCACTTCACTACTCTCACATCTTCAGTAGTTTCTGAATTTTATAGGATCAGATCCAGAATTCTTGAAACACTGTAGTTATTTGCCTAAATCATTAGAAAGTTGTATTTTCAACTATTATTTCTGCTATTATGATTCTTTCCCCACTTTTTGCTGTATTTCCTGAGGTATTTTCATTGTTTCTAAGTCCTTGTGATTTAGAAAAATATACCCAGTTTCAGTTAACAGTATGTGTTAGTTAAGGTAATGCTCAAATAATAAAGTAAAAAAATCCCAGGGACCTAACATGATTTCTGGTTGCCGATGTCCTAGGAAGTAGATGGCTGTGATAGTTAATTGTGTGTATCTACTTGATTGAACCCCAGGATACCCAGATATTTGCTCAAATATTATTTTAGGTGTGTTTGTGAGAGTGTTTTTGGATGATTAACATCTGAATGGTAGGCTGAGTAGAGCAGATTGCCCTTCCCCTAGGTGAGTGGCCTTATCCAATCAGTGGAAGGCCAGAATAGGACAATAAAGCTGATACTCCAGTGAGGAAGAGGGACTTCCTCCTGCCTAGCAGGCTGAGCTGGGACTTCAGTTTTTTCCCCTGCCCTTGGACTTGAAGTGAAACACTGGCTCTGCTTGGGTCTTGAGCCTGCTAGAGTTTGTATCATTGGCTGTCCTGGCTTCCAGGCTTTTATACTCAGGCTTTCCTGGGTCTCATCTAACTCCATTCACCTGAGTCATGCTTAACTCTAGAAAAAACACAGTATAGTTACGTCTCCTGGGGAAAAAAGAAAACATCTGCGGCGATCAGCCAGAAATCTCTCCCAGGTATCTCATACTTGGCCAGTTAACTTATACTTCACTTTGTTGTTGAACCAGCCCAGAGGCAATGCAGAGAACATACAGGAGGCCAAAGATATATGCAAATGGATGTGCTTCTCCATTGCTTGCTTTCTTCACAAATATTTTGTGATTTCAACAACCTGTATGAAGTGAGGAATACACAGGAAGCTTAGAACCCTGGGCTTTTATATTTTATACATTTGTAAGGAGGGAAGGGGGCAGCATCAGCACTAGAAGTTCTGTGTTTATACCATATAAACAAATTCTTGCTTTACTAATCCTGTATATCTTAGGACAACTGTATAGCTCAGTAAGAAATTAGAAGAGGACTAACACTACAGAGCAGTTGGCATTTAATACATATACACAAAACACTTTACCTAACAATAGCAGAAAGAAAAATTAATGCCAGTCTTTCTCCAACTCTTCCAGAAAATTGAACAGGAGGAAATACTTCCAAACTCACTCTATGAGGGTAGCCTTACCCTTGACGCCAAAGGCAGACAAAGACACTAAGAAGACTACAGACCAATATCCCTGATGAGTATTGATAAAAATACATATTTTTCTTAAGTGCACACAGGATATTCTCTAGGATAGACCATATGTTATGCCACAAAACAAATCTTAACAAATTTTTAAGAGTTTGTTTAAACTGGAAAAGATTCAGGGTTATCTTTTCCAGTTGCATTGTGATGAAACTCAAAATCAGTAGCAGAGGGAAAGCAGGGAAAAAAATCCACAAATATGTGACAATTAAACAATACACTTTTAAACAACCAAAGGGTCAAAAAAGAAATCACAAGGAAATTGGAAAAGATCTTGAGATAAATGAAACAACAAACAAACAAAAGAAAGCAGACGAAAACTTATGGTATAGAGTGAAAGCAGTGCTTAGAGGGAAATTTATGGCTGTGAACAGTTACATTAAAAAAGAAAGATCTTACAGTAACAACCTAACTTTGCACCTTAAGGAACTAGAAAAACCCAAAGCTAGAAAAAGGAACATATAATAATGCAGTGGGTAAGATTAAAATAAGAAGTAGCATGGTATAATGTAAAGTTTTGGATTCTCTCCTTGTCTCACATTTCCAGTTACAAGAATTTGATCAGGTTTTTAATCTTTCAGTTTTCAGTTTGTAGATTGGGAGTAATAATGCCTTTCATAGTGATGTCCTGGGCTGCAAAGATTAAATTAGCTAGTTCTTTTATGCAAATGAGTGATTATAGTCATAGAACTTTAGAGAAGAAACAAACTTTCCAGATAAAGGGTTTTTAAAATTTTTTCCTGAAGCTTTGGCAACTGTTTCTGAAGGAAAGTTAGGAAGAACTGTGATATAGAAAACAAATAGTAGACATTATTTATATTTAAAATCAAATCAGATCAGATCAGTCACTCAGTCGTGTCCGACTCTTTGCGACCCCATGAATCACAGCACGCCAGGCCTCCCTGTCCATCACCAACTCCCGGAGTTCACTCAGACTCACATCCGTCGAGTCAGTGATGCCATCCAGCCATCTCATCTTCTGTCGTCCCCTTCTCCTCCTGCCCCCAATCCCTCCCAGCATCGGAGTCTTTTCCAATGAGTCAACTCTTCGCATGAGGTGGCCAAAGTACTGGAATTTCAGCTTTAGCATCATTCCTTCCAAAGAAATCCCAGGGCTGATCTCCTTCAGAATGGACTGGTTGGATCTCCTTGCAGTCCAAGGGACTCTCAGGATCTACTGTATAGCACAGGGAACTCTGCTCAATACTCTGTAATAACCTAAATGGTTTCAGCAAATTAATTATTAAACTAAAGTGTGCATTCATTTTGAAGGAGAAGATATGGGGCTAAAATAATATTAGTGTTCATTATTACTGCTGTTGTTCATTTTATGCATTTCTATTTACTCAAATGTTACTGATAGCGTCAAGAAGAACACCTTTTTACTACACTGTATAAGCCATGGAAAGCTCTTTAATTTTTAGAGCAATGAAGCTTTTAGGGTTATTAACAATTGATAAGCAGTTTGCAACTGTACTCATTTCTGTGCCAGTAAATGAAAATTTAAAAAATCTGTACCTTCCTGTTATTGAGTTCAAATCGATCCCTTTACATTTGCTTTCTATCTCAGTTAACCTTTTTTATGACTAGAGAGGTTACACTCTTCCAGTTAAATTGTGAGTAGTATACATCATTTTTGTATTCTTTTCCATAAAAATGGTGATCTTAATACATCTTTTCATATAGAATGTTCATTTTTTTTTAAAAGATGCATTTTCAAAGTAGACTTTAAAGTTGTAGTCGGTAGCCTTTAGAAGAAAGTAAAGCTAACTGGCCCATACATTCATGTTAAGTTTTGCTCTTATTAAAAAGGGTTATTTGAGCTAACCCGATGGAAGAACGCTTTTTATAGTCTGATGTTTCTTTTTTTAAAACACAACTTTATTGATGTATTATTTGGATACCTACAAGTTGACCTGTTTAATGAGTACAGTTCAGTGAGTTTTAACATATTTAGAGTTACACAGCCATTACCGTATTCCAATTTTAGAACACTTTCCTTACCCTCAAAAGAAACCTTGTAGCAATTAACCCTTTCTTCCCACTCCTTTCCTTAGGCAGTTACTAATCTATTTTCTGATTCTATGGGTTTGCCTATTTAAATGAGGTCATACAATACATGGTTTTTTATGACTGACTTCTTTCACTGAGCATAATGTTTTTGAGATTCATCTATCTTGTAACACTTCAGTACTCCATTCTGTTACATTGTTAGATAATCTTCCAGTTTGAATATTCCACATTTTGTTTATCCATTCATCTGTTGATGAACTTTTGGGTTGTTTACACTTTTTTGGCATTAACAACCATCATTATTTGGCTATCATTATCATTCAGTTCAGTTCAGTTCAGTCGCTCAGTCGTGTCCGACTCTTTGCGACCCCATGAATCGCAGCACACCAGGCCTCCCTGTCCATCACCAACTCCCGGAGTTCACTCAGACTCATGTCCATCGAGTCAGTGATGCCATCCAGCCATCTCATCCTCTGTCGTCCCCTTCTCCTCCTGCCCCCAATCCCTCCCAGCATCAGAGTCTTTTCCAGTGAGTCAACTCTTCGCATTAAGCATTTCTATTCCAAGGTTTTGTTTGGACATCTCTTTTCATTTCTTTTGGGTTAGAGGAGTAGAATTGCTGAATCATAAGGTAATTCTGTTTTTAACATTTTGAAGAACTGCCCTCCTGTTTTCCAAGCTCATTTTGTATTCCTGCCAGCAATGTATGAGGATTTCAGTTTGTCCGCATCCTCCCAACACTTGTTGTTGTCTCTCTTTGGTTATCGCCATTCTTGTGGGTGTAGAGTGCTGTGTCATAAATTCAGTGTTTCTTAGGCAGACCCATGTAGGTCTATAAATATGTTCTGCAGGAGTTAAGAGTTCTCTCAGAATATACTTTTTAAATAGAAACTCTTTCATGTTGATGGTAGTATAACTATACCCTGGATCATCTGAATGACTGACCATCTCCTAATCAATATTGCCACACTATTTCATTATTCATATTTACTTGTTTAAAAGTCCACTGGTACCAAAAAATAAACCCTGAATTTTTAACATGCTAATGGGAAAGAGGAGGGTGTAATTATGTAAATTACATATTTCTGCCAAGAGGCAGTCAAGTAATATTTGTCTTCCACTCATCTCAATTCGGAGAAGGCAATGGCAACCCACTCCAGTACTCTTGCCTGGCAAATCCCATGGACAGAGAAGCCTAGTGGGCTGCAGTCCATGGGGTCGCTAGGAGTCGGACACAACTGAGCGACTTCACTTTCACTTTTCGCTTTCATGCATTGGAGAAGGCAGTGGCAACCCACTCCAGTGCTCTTGCCTGGAGAATCCCAGGGACCGGGGAGCCTGGTGGGCTGCTGTCTCTGGGGTCGCACAGAGTCGGACATGACTGAAGCGACTTAGCAGCAGCAGCAGCAGCATCTCAATTAATCTTATAAGGAACAGAGGTTTTGGAGCTTTTGAGTGGAGAAGTGGTTATGTATGTAATTGAATCATCATAGTGTTCCAGGGATGATAAATGCAAAAGAACTTCATTCACAGCAGTCAGCCTGATTGCAGTAAGTCCTGTATTTATTTGAATTTTCAGCTGTAATTTGTTTTCAGTAAAAGGCTGTCACTTTCAGTTGTGGTAAAATTGTTTTTCTTTTCTTTTTTGGGTGTTTACATATAAATGTATTTTGGCTTTACAGTTATAAAATTTCCAATTGTATGTTTATATACACTTAAGCGACATTATAATAAAAAAGTAACTTGAGTGAACATTTAGGAATCACAATCCTTTTTTTTTTAAAAACATATGAGTTTGGTGGTCACTTCTGTATCTTTAGGTTTGTGCCATTGGCTCTTTGCTTTACAAGGCAAGCCTTCAGCTGTAGATGCCTATGGGATTTTGAAGTTTGTAGTAAGCACTTGTTGAAGGCATAATTTAAGTAAGTTTGGTAATGATTTGTTTTAAAAACCATCCTAGAAAAGGGTATTAAAGGAGGACTTATTTCTTGGTAAATATACTTACACTTATTTTTCACGACTTTGTTTTATTTTTACTGATTACTGTCACTTTCACAGATAATCAATATGCGTTTCCAAGGCTTTTGGCTATGTTTGGGTCTTCTTTTCATCTCAATTAATGCAGAATTTATGGATGATAGTGTTGAGATGGAAGACTTTCATGAAAATTCAGAAGAGACTGATGAACTCTCCTCAGAGGTAAGGTTATTGAGAACCAAGCTATCCATTATTCCTTTACATGATACATAAGGCTGACTAATTTCTTAGGATTCCTTTCAATTGGAATAGCCTTTAGTTTCTAAATAAATAGGAAAAAAAAAAACATTGCCTTTTCCGAGCTATTTGTTGCTGTGTTTTTTAGGGTGCCCATGTGCTACAGAAATTTGTGCATGGAGCCTAGCACAGTATTATTACCAGATAAGTATGGGAAAGATTTTTATGATCAAACTAGGAGTTCATTACTAGCTAAAGAGGACTAACTACTTTAACTCTTTTCAGATAAAAGAAAAGGTAGTAATTTTCAGTTCTTCAAAAATTAGAGAAAATGGTGTTTTTTTCATTTCTCTGAGGAAAGAAATGCTGAATAGGAGGATGAATTAGAAAGGAGAGTGATGATGAAATAGGCATTTAGTAAGGCTCCCACTGTTTTGGTCTCAGCATGAAGATGTGTGTTTTGAGGTGGTGACTGACAGGAGTCTGAAAAAGTTTTTAGAGGTTTTTGTGTACTCTTGACAATCCATAAGAACTTTCACATTGAGGAATATTCATATCTAATATTGGGACAATCAAAATTTTTTCAGAAATATTTTTGGTAAGAAAATATGAATTATGGTCTGCTGGCTGCTATTTAAAGGGCTGAGAAGAATAATACATAGTTTTTTTAATGTATTTATTTATTTTAATTGGAGAATAATTACTTTACAATATTGTGATGGCTATAGCCATACATCAACATGAATTGGCCAAGTTGTTATAAATCTCTTTTTAGAATTTTCTTTTAATTTGCAAATGCATGTGTTGCTTAGCTGTTCAAGGTGAATATTCTTTCTCCTGTTAAGTTTGAAGCTCCACAAGCTTCAAACTTAAAATTTTAAATTTCTTTAAAATCTGGTTCTGTGATCCAAAGAAAGTAAGTAGTAATCAAAGTGCTTATGGCTGACTTAAGATACAGCTACTATGAGGGCTTTGGTAGGTTAATACTTTAAAGAAATTGCCAGATACCTGTGACTCTTAACTGTGTGCTGTGCTTAGTCACTCAGTCATGTCTGACTTTTTGTGTATGTGTGTGACCCCATGGACTGTGTAGTCAGCCAGGCTCCTCTGTCCATGGGAATTCTCCAGGCAAGAATACTAGAGTGGGTTGCCATGCCCTCCTCCAGGGGATCTTCCCAACCTAGGGATAGAACCCAGGTCTCCCACATTGCAGATGGATTCTGTACCATCTGAGCCACCAGGGAAGCCCAAGAATCCTGGGGTGGGTAGCCTATCCCTTCTGCAGGGGAACTTCCCGACTCAGGAATTGAAGCAAGGTCTCTTGCGTTGCAAGGCAGATTCTTTACCAGCTGAGCTACCAGGAAAGCCCGTGACTCTTAACTATATTTGATGATAATTTGAAAAGATGGTAAGAAATGGGAGAGAACAATTTTTGATGCTTCTAATTTTATAGCATGAAAATTCTAGGAATGGTAAAGTATGAATAAAGTATATTGGCCCATTTTTGCCAATGCATAAAAATATAGAGAACAGTAAAGTTGTAATTCATTAAACTTCATAGGAGATGGGCAATTTGGGTAGCAGAATCTTGACCCTGTAGAAGTATCTGGGATTTTGTTTAAGTACTGATTTTCCTCCCTTGAGTAGAAAGTATGCTATTAGGGAAGGCTAAGGACAGTGAAAGTTGGGTCTTCATTGCTAAGCAGGCTCTTCTCTAGTTGCAGGGTGTGGCTTTCTCATTATAGAGGCTGCTTTTGTTGTGGAGCACGGCTCTAGGGGACGTGGGCTTAAGTAACTGAGGCACATAGGCTCAGCAGTTGTGGCTCCAAGGCTCTAGAAGTGAAAGTGAAGTCGCTCAGTCACGTCCAACTCGTAGCAACCCCATGGACTGCAGTCTGCCAGGCTCCTCCACCCATGGGATTTTTCAGGCAAGAGTACTGGAGTGGGGTGCCGTCGCCTTCTCACTAAGACTCTAGAGCACATGCTTAATAGTTGTGGTTCACATGTGGCATGTGGGATCTTCCTAGATCAGGGATCAAACCTGTGTCTTCTGCATTGGCAGGTAGATTCTTTACCACTGAGCTACCAGGGAAGCCCAGGAATTAATTTTAAACTAACCTATGTGCTTATTAAATTTTTCATCTTATACGTTTATGATCATGCTATTTCTTTTGCTTCTAATAATTTTTATCCCCAAATACTGTCACCTGTTAGAATCCTTTCAAGGCCTTGTCCACTGCATTATGAGACCTTGGGTAAGTACTTCCTCCCATCCCTCCTGTGTTAGAGGGAGTCAGTGTATTCTGTTTGCATAGAGTGTTTTTTTCCATCATGTATCTCTTATGTTCTGTATGTTATTACCAGTAGGATATAACGTTTTGAGGAGACCATGTAACCTACTATCTCTATTACCTATATGTGCATTCCATACTAGGTTCTTAATTAATGAGATTGTTTAATTAAAGTATTTGTGAAGGTGAATAACTTTAGATTTTTAAAATCTGTTTTCTAGATTAAATATAAGACACCTCAACCTGTAGGAGAAGTGTATTTTACAGAAACTTTTGATAGTGGAAGGCTGGCTGGGTAAGTATTCATTCAGGAGAATTTTTTCCTTGATTTGATTAGCTTTTTTGAAATTATTGGTTGTTAATCTCTGAAAATTGCCTCTACCACACAACTGTAAAAAAAAAAAAAAAAGTTAATGTTCTAGTTAAGGTAAATTAGCACCTTAACACATTTTCATTATTGATAGAAATGTTTAATTTGAATTGTTATTTATTTGTACAAAGAATATATATAAATTATGAATATAAAGTAAAAACTTAGAGCATTTCTTCATTCCTTAGGACAAATATTAATAGTTTAATTTCAGATGACAAATTCAAGCTAATGTTTCACCCTAAATAATGATAAAGAAAATAAAGATTACTCTCTGTTGATTATTATATTCCATGTAGGTAAGAACTGTCTTTATCTGCCTTTTACCAGTGAAGAAACTGAGGCTTAGTGTACCTTACCTATGATCATTGCTGTTGTTTAGTCACTAAGTTCAGAGAAGGCAATGGCACCCCACTCCAATACTCTTGCCTGGAAAATCCCATGGATGGAGGAGCCTGGTAGGCTCCAGTCCATGGGGTCGCTGAGTCGGGCACGACTGAGTGACTTCACTTTCACTTTTCACTTTCATGCATTGGAGAAGGAAATGGCAACCCACTCCAGTGTTCTTGCCTGGAGAATCCCAGGGACAGAGGAGCCTAGTGGGCTGCCCTCCCTGGGGTTGCACAGAGTCGGACACGACTGAGGCGACTTAGCAGCAGCAGTCACTAAGTTCTGTCTGACTGTTTTGTGACCCCAAAGATTGTAGTCTACCAGACTTCACCATCTGTGGAATTTCCTAGGCAGGAATTCTGGAATGGGTTGCCATTCCCTTCTCCAGGGATCAAACCTGCGTCTTCTGCATTGCAGGCAGGTTCTTTACCACTGAGCTACCAGGGAAGCTCACCTATGATCATACAGCAAATAAATTGCAGATTCCAAATTTAATTTAACTCTAGTTTTGCAAGATAGTTGGGCTTCCCTGATAGCTCAGTTGGTAAAGAATGTGCCTGCAATGTAGGAGACCCCTGGATTGATTGTTGGGATGGGAAGAACCACTGGAGAAGGGATAAGCTAATCACTCCAGTATTCTTGGGCTTCCCTTGCAGCTCAGCTGGTAGAGAATCTGCCCGCAGTGTGGGAGACCTGGATTCAATCCCTAGGTTGGGAAGATCCCATGGAGAAGGGAAAGGTTACCCACTCCAGTATTCTGGCCTGGAGAATTCCATGGATTATATGGTCCATAGGGTCCCCCACTCCAGTACTCTTGCCTGGAAAATCCCATGGACAGAGGAGCCTGCAGTCCATGGGGTCGCTAAGAGTCAGACACGACTGAGTGACTTCACTTTCACTTTTCACTCTCATGCATTGGAGAAGGAAATGGCAACCCACTCCAGTATTCTTGCCTGGAGAATCCCAGGGACAGGGGAGCCTGGTGGGCTCCCGTCTATGGGATCGCACAGAGTCGGACAGGACTGAAGCGACTTAGTAGCAGCAGCAGCAGTTAGGGTCACAAAGAGTCGGACACGACTGAGCAACTTTCACTTTCTTTGCAAGATAGTATATAGACATCCTTATTTAGCCTCTAGGGTGAAAAGGGACTATTGGATAATCTTTTATTGTATTTCTGATACACATTGTATCTATAAATTGTTAGTTTTCTTTTAAATGATATATATTTCTTTTGATTTTATTTATAGGTGGGTATTATCAAAAGCAAAGAAAGATGATATAGATGCGGAGATTTCTATATATGATGGTACAGTATTATTTAAATATTCAACATAACAAGGATGACCAAGAGTGCATGAGCTTTTGAGACTATATTTCTGTTAAATATATATATGGGGCCTCAGGATCCATCCTGCTTCACAATAAATGTTCAGTTTTTTTGTCTCCTTTCTAGTATTTCTGGAAGTCCAAGTAATCCATACTTAAGCCACCATCCAGGTTTCTAACTCTAAACAGTTGAATTTTCACTCCCTGCAATTAGTCTTTTGCAGATTTCCCAGGCTACTGCTGTTCTCTACTGTTTCATCTCAAGCGTAGGCCCACTTCAGTTAAGTTGTAACTCATGGCATGATCCTCCTAGCGGGTGCAAGACAGGGGGCGTTTATGAGAGCTACAGGAAATGTGGCTGCTCCTGGAGCCGCCGTCTCCAGGCCCATAACGTATCTCTGATAGGTTATCTTCAGGCTTACCCTTAGAAAGAAAAGTCCTATTAGCAAGGGTCATCTTTTCTTCCTTAACAGGACTCTCCTGGAGTATGATGAAAGAATTTCTTGCTCCTGTTAGTCTAAAACCAGTCTCCTCAGTTGTTAAATCGTAAAGCAGGATTGAATTTCCTCTCTCACAGACCACCTAAGATCCATAAGGATGTGACCTCCCATTCAGATCCCAGTAGGAGTTACATGAGAATAACAAGAGAACAGATAACAGCACGTGTAGGAGGCCAGCTGTCTCCTTCCCTCTCCCTCTCCGTAGTGTCTGTTAGTGTGAGATACAGATCACACCTGCGTGTCGTCCGTGCTGTGTTCTCCATCCTAGTACATCTGCTTCTCAACTCCAGAAGGAACTCTGCCATACGCACAGAACAAACAACACTGAGTTTAGTCATCTGAATTCGTTTAGAGAAGAGAATGACTGCCCTCAAAGAAGCAGTATTTGCAGAGATAGAACTGTACCTAAAATAATACCCACAGAAATACATGCCATCAAACAGAATGCTTGACTTAAAACATCTATGTTTAGCTTACTTTACAGTTTTTTAGAACAACATTGGGTAGATGTACGCTGTATGTTTTTATTCTAGAAGTATCCACTGATGGAATTTTCCCAAAATTAGGTTATGGTCTATTTTAGAAGTGAGTTTAAGTCTGGACAGAATGACTCTTAGTGCTTAAATGAGTTTTTGCCTCAGCTTAAAATTAGAACTCAAGCAAGCAAGCGAAAAATGAGCTTACTAACAACACCTAAGTTTGGTCCATAGTCTTATTAAACATAATTATCCACAAAATTTTTTAGCATATTAGATTTGGTATGGTTGGTTGACTTTTCAATTTCTTGAAAAGCACCTTTGAAAAATACAGAATCTCTTATTAAAGATTCAGGTCCTGAAAGTGGCATTTTGTATATAAATGTTAGCAATGTCTTTTATATAGTGGTTAGTTGAGACCAGTATCAATTTCTTTGCAGGAATATTTAGTATTTATAGTCATTAATAACCGGAGGAGGCAATGGCACCCCACTCCAGTGCTCTTGCCTGGAAAATCCCATGGATGGAGGAGCCTGGTAGGCTGCAGTCCATGGGGTCGCGAAGAGTCAGACACGACTGAGCGACTTCACTTTCACTTTTCACTTTCATGCATTGGAGAAGGAAATGGCAACCCACTACAGTGTTCTTGCCTGGAGAATCCCAGGGATGGGGGAGCCTGGTGGACTGCCGTTTATGGGGTCGCACAGAGTCAGACACGACTGAAGCGACTTAGCAGCAGCAACAGTAATTAATCACAGCTTCTGTCAAGTGCCCCTTGAGTAAAACTAATTGTTAGATTTTCAGGAGCAATCTGTGAGAAACATTATATGCTGGAGAACAGGGTTTGCATTTGAGGGAGACTTATTTAAATTGTCAGATCAAGTTATTAATAAAAATATAGCTGTTTAAATAATCACCAGTTCTTTAAGTGACTAATTTTCAGGCTATCTTATAAAATTGTTTGAATTCTTTTCTAGATTTTACTTAAATCAGAGTTCACATTGCCTGGCCTTGAGTAAAGATTGGTTAATGAAAAGTTACTACTGATTTGAAGTTAGGAAAAGCTTCTTGTCCTTGAGGAATAATCACCTTGTCACAGGTTTTCTAAAATTAAAGTAGTACTTTTAGAGAGTACGTTTTCATGGCTGATAAATGTATGCACGTAATTACAAAAGAAAGACAACGTAGTTTTAAAAATTCCTTTACTATCAATATCCTAAAATCCCTAAAGATATAGTTGTTACTTCTTAAAAGAAGGCCTTTGTGATTTGGTCAAGCCAAAGGTTAGTAGTGATAATACAGTTGCTCATCAGTGTGAGAAAAGAAAATGAATTCACCTTTTTAAGAAAAGTTTAGTATATCCAAGTTGGGGGACAAAAAGGAAAACAAACCTGAAAAGTTGAAAAAATGAATTTTTGAAAGCCCAAGAAAGTGTGCACAATGATAGACCCCAAAACATCCCTCTCTGACTAGTGAGACTGTTCAGGTTCTTGTCCTGTTGTTTTTTAGAAAGAAAAAAATGTATATAAAGTGCATTGGTAAATTCAGAAGTGCCCATATTTCATGTTGTCACAATTCCGGAAAATAGCCAGTGTTCACTGAATTTTCTTGGAATAGGCAATACATCTAATTTTCAAAACTGGAATGTTTTATACAAACTAATATAAATTAGTTATTTACTGTTTTAAAAGGAGGAAAGTCTAGCCCACAACTTTGAGGCAACAGATGACCCATCCATCTTTGTATTGTATGCATCCCATGATATAATCGCAGGAGCTTCCTGATCTAAGGTGGGGACACTTCCAGCCCAGACGGGGCCTCGCTCAGCGTTGCTCTGCTGCAGCCTAGTGCTAATCCAGCTTATAGGACTTGCTTGGCCAAAAGTTCTGAGAACTGATTGGCTTAGCTCAGAAAGGGTAACTGCAATTTGTGTTCTTTGGGCATACAATTTTTAAAATAAAATTTAAATCACTACAATAACTTCTGCAAAGTAAGCAAAGTAGTTGATGACACCATGAATTTCAAAATACATAGACTGAGGCAAACTCATTTTGTGTTAAAGAGGTATTTTGTCTCCTGTGTCATTTAAAAATAACTCATTTTAAAAATACAATGAGACCCTATGAGACAAACAATTTCTGTGGTTTCAGTGATTACAGTCTTTCAGAGAAATCCAAACTAAACCAGCTTTGGAGGTCCTTTAATTAAATGCTCTAATATCTGTTGTTTATTAGTGAGTTGGTCAAGAAGTTCATTTGGCTTTTTCCATAAGAGGTTACAGAAACACCTGAATGTTTTTGGCCAACCCAATAGTCCCCACAATTTTAGGAGAAAAAAGAGAGCAGACATACATACAAGTGCAGGTACTAGTTCCTGATTTAAGATGGGATTTTATTTTTCCAAAATCAGCCTTCATGGAAAAATCTTATTGGTTACCATTTCTGATAATTTTTAAGTCAGTGTTTTTGGTTTTAGTTTAACTTGCTTGGTTTTGTATTTTAGGAAGATGGGAAATAGAAGAATTGAAAGAAAATCGAATACCTGGTGATCGAGGACTGGTGTTGAAATCTAGAGCAAAGCATCATGCAATATCTGCTGTGTTAGCAAAACCCTTCATCTTTGCTGATAAACCTCTGGTAGTTCAGTGAGTTTTATTATGTTTTGAATACTTTTTCTAACATTTATTTTAGTTTTGTATAATTTGGCTTCTGAATATGGGTATAAAAATTCAGATTTCCCTTTCCCATTTCATTTATTTAAATACACAATGTGTGTATATGCACAAACACCCTGAGGTTTTGAATGAAACAGAGATTTGTTGCAAAATTATATTAATATAACATTTGCTATAATATGCAATATTCCACCAGAATATAGTGCATATTAAAATCATCATTTTTGTTTGAACTCTTTACTTAAAATTGACTTGCTGTTGAGCTATATTAACTTCAATATATTTTAAATAGAACTATAAATATTGCTGTTGAACCAGTGATAAGGTTCAAAGGCAGAAAATTTGTTTTAAAGAGGAAATGCCCTTTTCAAGGTCTGTGTTCTCATAGAGTCTTCCTCTCCCCTCCCTCAAAATATGACATACACTAGTTTTGTGGTATTACTTGCATGTGTAACTATTGTAAAATCAAGTATTAATTCCTCAAGCTTGTTTCACCTATACTGGTATAAATCCAAAATAGATCTGTACAAATACAGTTACAAAACAAATGAAATTAATATTAAAAACAATGAAAAGGAAATGTAGAAATGTTATTTTCTATCTTATATTGGAAGATTGGGCTGTCCAAAGTTAATTACAGCATAAGAAGTACTACTAACTATAAGCTTACTAACTATAAATTTGTTTTAAACTTTTTGTTAGCATGTTAAATATCTGCCTGTGTGTTATAATTAAAATGCCATTTTGTGTTTTAAAAATGTAAAACAATATGGCATTTGGTACAATTGGTTTAATTTTTTGGCTCTGATGCTTTGATTTAGTTGCATTGTTATTTCAAGAAATTTAAAATATCAAATGTCAAAAGAGTATACAACTATTTAAACAAATGAAGAATATTACCATAAGTATTTGCTGGGATTTAATATTTGAGCTTGATATTATGGCATTATTCAGAGTTTTGTATTTATTTCTTCTTGAAAATTTGAAAGTAATCTTATTCAGTTGAATTTAGGTGAATATAATTTTCTATTTTAATATTTTGTGGCTTAAATGAAAGGTTAAAGGAAAATAATACAAAATTTAATTTCTCCAGAGTAAAATGAATCAAGTTTGGTATTTTCAGAAAGTATAAATCACTGCTAGGCAAGTAAGTGAAAGATAGTTTACAAGACTGGAAGCAAAGATAGTAAGTCTAAAAAATTATTAAAGCAATTGTGAACTGAAAAAAGTAAAGGAGAATCAAAAAGAATTGAATAGTGGTCTTTGATATGCTTGAAAACAATTCAAAGAAGGATAATGTAAAATGAAATAGTATAGATAAAATAAATTTTGTATTAACTATTATAAATACTGTAAAAACTATTATATACTATTTATAACTATTATAAATACTATAAATATAGTATAACTCATAAATATGAACTATTTAAGACATAACTTTAAAACTGCTTTTCCTAAATTATGTATTTATTAATATGCATTATATGGTCATATACGTTTTAGAAACTAAGAATATCTGAACCTTAAAGATAAGGAAGCATATTTGCCCATTAAAGATTTTGAGAGTTCTACATAAAAAACCTGTTCTTAATTTGAACATTGTGTTTCCCAAACATATTTGGCCACAGAAGTTTTTTCCACCCTAAACAATAATTACTATTTCATAGGACAGTTTAGAAAATGGCACCCTAAAGAGAAGAGGGTTAACATATACTCGGCATTTGTCCTCATTTTTCATGTGATTTAAGATTAGCAGCAAGCAGTCCGTCCAGCTCTATGACTTACATTTCACTGATCCTCGAATTCATTGTGAACTGTTTATACTAGGCACAAGTTAATGATTTGAAAAATCTGGAAGTATGCAGCGTATGAAATAGTGATCAAGTCCATGCATAATAAGATAGCAAAACTGTCTTACAGTTATAAAGACAATTTATACAATTGTTATCTCTAGTTCTTTTCCCAGAACCCTCAGATCACCTATATAAAGCTTTAAGAGTCGCAGATATTTACCTTTAGTTCACATTATGCACCATTTCTTTTACTTCATGCTCTTCAAAGGCATGTTTCATGAAGGAAAAGTTTATCAGCTACTGCTAAAATAAAAATATTGATAAGGCCTTGAGGAAAACAAACTCCTTGATTTAAGACGTGAAAAAAGAACAAAACTTTTCTTCTGATCATAACAAGCTAACATTTTTGAGCATTTATTGACCCATCACTGTGCAGGACGACTTCTAGTCAGCATAACAGTCCTTAGAGGTGTAGGTATGGGCAGTGTTCCCTCATGATAGATGAGCAAATGGAGACCAGAGCTTTAGTAATGTGTCTTGAGCCAGGGCCTACCAAAATCAAGAACAAATCTCAGGTCTTTCTGACTCCAGAGTGCTTGCTTGTAACCGCTGTTGTAGAAATCTGGAGAAATAAAGCAGAATACAAAGTAGGAGGGGAAATCACCCAGCAACTCAGAGATTATCACTTAAAACTTTACTGTATTTTCTCTATTCTTTTCTATATAAAATGCATATTACTAATTGGGCTCAAACTGTCAAAGTTTTGTATGCTAGTTTTACTTTGTCACTGAAGTCTCTTCAGAAACATTTTAAACTATATTTTTTTTATTAAAATTATCACTATATCCTGTTACTTCTCTGGTTCTCATCTGCTTTTGCTTTAATTCATTAAAGCAGTCATAACATTTTTGGTTTTCACTGTTTTTCACTTTGATGTCCATTTCCTCATTGACTTTTGTCACACATAATTCACCAATTTACTGAAAATCTCTTCTACATATTGTTCAGTAAGATTGTCTATTGCCTAAACAAGACACCAGAACTTGTGATGAGAATTACAGTGTTGTTAAATCCATGAGAAGACTGCCATGTCAGTTCGCTTTTTTAGGTGTTACACTATATTTCCCCTGCCTCCTGGCTGCTAAGATCTGAAATAGTCCAGGTTTACAAGATCTCTTTGCTGGGGTTATTTAATTAAATGTACAACTTTTTAAACCTGGTTTAGGTGTAGCTGAACTAAAAGACAAATTAGTTATTGAACTGAATAGCTAAGGTCATTAGCAGTTTCCTAGAAACCTGTGCTGTAACTGTGATCCCCGTAGTCTTCGTTTTTCACTTTATAAAGAGTATGTATAGTACGTACCTTATTTTAACTTGAAGTTTCCTGCTAAAAGTTTTAATCAAAGTATCTTATTCTTAATTAAACAGTTTTGATGAAAAAATTTATTTCAGCAAATTAATTGGCTTTTCTATAGTTGTTTATAGTCATTCTATTTTCAATATTTTAAGGATGTTCATGGAAAAGGCCTTTCTTCTTGTTCCTCACAGGTTGTGGATGTACTTTGTGTGAGCTTTCTGGTAATGTAAATGTTTGTGTTTAAATGAATTGAGAGTAATACATTAGATTTTGAAGAGCAATTAGTAATTTTTATTTATCAGCAGTATGATTCTTTTTCCCTTCATTTAGATATGAAGTAAATTTTCAAGATGGTATTGATTGTGGAGGTGCATACATTAAACTCCTAGCAGACACTGATGATTTGAATCTGGTATGATATTTTAATGTTTAAAAAAGCCTTATTAAAGTTAATAAGCATTTCTAAGGAGTAATTGACACAACTGAAATTTTTATTTTCATCTGAAGTCAAAAATAACTTTGAAAATTTTTATCCAAGATGAGCTTTTCCATGTGCCTTCAAGTTTCATACACAGCCGTGTTACTTGATGGCATCAGTTTTGTAATCTTTAGCAATGTGAAAAAGGTTGCCAAGTCTCTAAAATAAAATATAATCTGGTGCTTATAAATGTGACCGAGAGATCAGCTTACAGTTATTTTCTTTACAAAGCAATAATCATAAGTTTGTTAGGAAAAGTAAGATAATGGAGCAAAGCAGTAAAACAAAATGACCAAAGAATCAAATTAAAAAGGCAGGTCAGCTCAGGAGTTAGCAGTCTGCAAAAATTTACTAACTTAAGAATGTTAAGTTCATAATGAAGCAAGTTATATTAGAACCATTTGAAGTTTGGAGACATTTCTTATAGCATCCTCCCACAGGAGGCTGTGTCAGAATTTCTGCATATAACAAATATAAAATGAATGAAATGTTAATGAGATATTTGTCAGAACTCCTGGATACAAAACATTAAAGGATTCGTTTACTTAGATAAGGGCAAGGGGAAGCCATTTGTAGTTTATGGTGCAACTCTTAGGCGTTGTGAGGGACAATCAGCTGAAGGTACAGTGGCAATGATAAAGTCAAATGCCAAGTAGTTTTCTAAACACTTTATCTGGTTAACTCAGTTAATCCTTAGAGAAGGCTTATAAGGTACATACTATCCCCATCAGAGGTGATGGAATAAGAACTATGGGGAGGTTGGAAGATTTGCTCAGGGCCACACACAGCTGGTTTAAAGGCAACAGTGGGATCTGAACCTCAGTATCTGACACCAGATCCCATGCTCTTAACCAGTAGGCCATGCCAAATGAATCCATGGGATTTTCCAGGCAGGAATACTGGAGTGGGTTGCCATTTCCTTTTCCAGAGGATCCTCCCAACCCAAGGTGTCCCGCATTGCAGGCAGACTCTTTACTGTCTGAGCCACCAGGGAATCCCGAAGAGAAATGACTAGGGGTAAAACAGGGAGCAAGTCACTGTGTCTGTTCTTCACTTTGTGCTTAAAGGGCACCACTTTCTGGTGTCTTACTGAATAGTAGTAGTGCCTAAGTAAGCACTGTAGTCTTCAGTCACAGTACGTTTTTCTCTATGCTTAATTTTCTTAATAAGATATTAATACAGATCTATATAGAGTGAGTAAAGCCTATTATGTTGTTAAAGTGGTTCCAGCTTCTCTCCTACATCTTCAAAATGGAAGTAGTGTGTGCATTTTAAGAAAAAAAAATCTGTTTTGAAATAAACCTTGTCATTTTTCCACATCCTTTATTGTCAATGTGTCAACTAACTCTTTGGTGAATTAGCATTTAATACATTTTTGTGAACTCTACCCAACGGGGTAGAATAGAGAAATTCATTAAGTGTTTCAATTCTGGACTAATCCTAATACTCATCTCTCTTTGAAGGAAAATTTCTATGATAAAACATCCTATACCATTATGTTTGGACCAGATAAATGTGGAGAAGATTATAAACTTCATTTTATCTTCAGACATAAACATCCCAAAACTGGAGTTTTTGAAGAAAAACATGCTAAACCTCCAGATGTAGACCTTAAAAGGTTCTTCACAGACAGGAAGACTCATCTTTATACCCTTGGTATATCCTTTTAATTCATTCATTAATTTAAAAGTATTTGCTGACTACCAGTATTTTCATGGCAAGTGCTTTGGGAGAAGCAAGCAAGGTAATTCTGTTAAGGATTTATCTTTTTGGGAAAATCAGACACACGTACAGCACAGGCATAAAGCAAAGTGCCATATGAGATACAGTTATCTGTATCACATAAAGCAATACTGCTTTCAGTTAAGAAACTTCGGGAAAACCTGGGGAAGGTGATTCTATTTGACCTAATCTTAAGTTTAGGTATACCATGTGGAACATAGGAGAGGAAAGGGATATTTTAGGTACCCTGACATTAGCGATGCTGACAGAATAGAAAACCGAAAAATAAGGTTAAAGAGGAAGAAACCCTTAACATTAGACTGTATTCTATAGGCAGTTGTCATTGTTGGGTCCTGCCTGGGTGGTAGTTAAAGGGAAAGCATTCAGCAACCATCTGTTAACATACTTAGCTTTACTTTTGCAGCTAGGAGTTTGAGTATACATTGACTGGGAAGAACATTATATAGGATAGTTTCTCCTCTTTCCAGGTACAGATGGTTAGGTACTATGATTTCTTAAAATCTGAGCATGTCAGAACCTAACAGGACAACTCCATCCAAGACTAACATGTATCAACTTTCTTCCTCAAAACTGCAGTTACAGAAACATTCCTTTTTGTCTGCCAAGGCAGAGACCAATTTTATTTTTAATGTTAGTATCAAAGACCTTTCTCTGAAATTGGAAAATAGCACTGGACATTTGGGGGAACGTAAGGTAAACTCTTAAAGCATAGAAATAATGAGAAATTATAACTAGAACAGAAAAAAAAAGAATTTTAATTAGACCTTGTATAAACCCAGTCAAAACCAATATGATAATATATATATCAGAGGACACAATTCCACTTTCAGGAATTTTTCCAAAGGAAATAATCCAGAAGGAAGAAAATGACCTGTGTGTGAAAATATACTGTAAATTGCAAGCAGCTCAAATGTTGCAGTAGTGGTTTTCTTTCTATGCAGTACAATACAAAAAGATAACTATGAAAATGTTCAGCTTATACTATTAAAATGGGGGAAGAAAGAAAAGTTGGAGGTGCATTCTGATGGCCACTAGACAAATTATGCAAACAAAACCAAACTTAGAAAAGTCTTAACTTTTATTAATCACCTGATAGGCACCATGCTCTGTGCTAGGCTCTTTGTTTAGAACAGTCATGTGAGGTGAGCAGTTTTTATTTTGCCTTAATTTAAGTAACTTGCCCTAGGAAATAAAAGTAATTGGTAGAGCTGGAATTAAAATTCAAGCAAATTCTTAAAACATTTGCTTTTCTTACTATGATACACAAAAAGTTTGTTGTGTTAGGATTATCCACTTTTAAAGGAATTTCTTCCTTTTAAAAAACCTTTCTGTATTATATTTTCATAACATTATTCTGTAGTTGTTCTAAGAACCTTACAGACTCCCTTAAAAAGAGTTTATAATCCAGTGCCTTTTGTGGTGAATTCATTTAGAATATTTAAAGCCGTTTTCTAAACAGAAAGTTTTTTGGCTAAAGATTTTTGACAAAGATGTCAAAGTGATGTAATTGTCATGTGCTTTTTTTGGATTTACTGTAATTTTAAAATACTTCAGTTGCAAAATTGAGTCAGAAAATACTCTTTCAGGGTTTTTTCTTGAGAAATGCCTTTTTTGAATTAGAGTCTAGTACATTTTTGCATTTAAGATCTTATTATTGTTAGTTGTGCTTTTTTCCTTAGTGTAGTTTTATAGTCTCAGCTGTAATAGAAAATGGTGGAGAAAAAAAGAGAAGAGGGGAAACACTGAGTCTTCATTTGCATTATTTGAATTTGTATATAAATTGCAATATTTGATGTTGATATAAACAATTTGGCATTGTTGTGACTGAAAACCTCTGGAGATTACTTCAGTAATGTTTTTTCAGAAAGTGGTTGTCTACATAGCTAGTTAAGTCAGAATCATCCTGACATTTACTGACAGCTCCTACTTCCTTACTGGGCTTCCCAGGTTGCTCAGCTGGTAAAGAATCAGCCTGCCATGCAGGAGGCCCAGGTCCTGTCCCTGGGTGGGGAAGATCCCTTGGAGAAGGAAGCGGCTTCCCGCTCCAGGGCCAATCGGACACGACCTAGCAGCGAAGCCACCACTGCGCTGCGCCTCCTTAACCTACTTGCTAAAGGCAAATGTTAAGCTGTTACTTTTTATCTACCATTCTTTCCAAAGATAAAAATTGGGCTCAGTGACTCCCCACCCCTTGTTTATAGAAGGGGGAGAGAGCTTTCCTTTTGTTTTTATAATCATGGGAGTCCTTACGAAACTTTTGATGTGGTAACTTTTAAAGAGCTAGAGTTTATCTTGAAACAGCATACCAGAGCATGAGCTGGAGTGTTTTCAATCATCCTTAAGATATTTTACACTACAATGTAGGAATGAAATGCCGATGAGTTTAATAGATTTCTAGATCATAGGAATGTGTGAATGTTAAATTCCTGGTTTTGGCGTCTAGATTAAGGTTATATAGAAGGATGTCCTTGTTTATAGGAAATGTGCATTAAAACATTCAGGGATGATATGAACGAGGTCAATAACTTACTCTCAAGTAATTCAAGAAAAAGTGAAGTTCTTTATATGTACTTGCAACTTTTAAAGTTTGAGGTCGTTTCAAAAAATTATTTTAAAATAGTGAAGATTGGGTTGTATTCTGTAACTATAAAAGACTAAAGCTGAATGGTTATGTGAGTCCTAAATTCAGTTAGCAATTGGGTATTTTTGTGTTTGAGAAGTAATGGAGCATTTTATTAAATTTTTATTATTAAAATTTTATGTTTGGTTTTAGAAAACATTATATCTAGTGATTTTTGCATATTTTGATTTAATACATTGCTAATTCCTCTATTCTGCTTGAGAGAAAATTTTACCCATGAAGTTTAGGGTAGTTTTTTTATTTAGAAGATTATCTTTAACATGTCTATCATTATGATAAGTGTAATATGTTTAAATTGGTCCCTAGTGATGAATCCAGATGACACATTTGAAGTATTAATTGATCAGATAGTTGTAAACAAAGGAAGCCTACTAGAGGATGTGGTTCCTCCTATCAATCCTCCCAAAGAAATTGAAGATCCCAATGATAAAAAACCTGATGATTGGGATGAAAGAGCAAAAATCCCTGATGCTTCTGCTGTCAAACCAGAAGACTGGTAAGCAAAGAATTCAGTAGCAAAGCACTGTTTGGCACAAAGTAATAAAATGTAACATGTAAGTGACATAATAAAATGTAACATATAAGTGACATTTACAACCAATGAAACATATTCTTTTAAACATCAGAAATACTTATTTTGACTTTTAGAAGAAATACTTCTCTGAAATGGATTTTACACTTCCTACCTTTTAATTATCTTAATTTTAATTAATTTTGTTCCCTTTTCCCATATATATATATATAAAATGTATACTTCCAATATGTATATTTTATTTTGTATTCTTTCAGTGCTGTGGGGAAAAAATGCCATGAGTCTAAAGCACCAGCACTTTAATTTCTATTTCCAGTTTGATCTTTATGTATGTTTGTGCATATTTTACATAGTTGTGGTCGTTGCAGTTAATGATTAGTTGGCTTTAAATAGCCAAATCCTCAGCATCTTATAAAACTATATGGGATGCACTCATCTTCCCAGGAGACACTAGTTACATTACATTACATTAAATAATCTGCTTGCAAAGGCAAAAGACGCAAGAGACAGAAATTCGACCCTTGGATTGGGACGATGCTCTAGAGAAGGAAATAGCGACCCACTCCAGTCTTCCTGCCTGGGAAATCCCATGGACAGAGGAGCCTGGTGGGCTACAGTCCGTGTAGTTGCAGAAGAGTCAGACATGGTGAGCACACGTGCAGCAGCAGCAGGATGCAAACACTGCCTTTCACTCTGGGGCTTGTCATGATTTTTTTACTAGAGAGCAGAAGTTTTAAATTTTTATGAAGTCCGGTTTGTTAATATTTGATAATTCATGGTTTTTGCATCTTCCTAAATCCCATCACTTCATGGGAACTAGATGGGGAAACAGTGGAAACAGTGTCAGACTTTATTTTTTGGGGCTCCAAAATCACTGCAGATGGTGACTACAGCCATGAAATTAAAAGATGCTTACTCCTTGGAAGGAAAGTTATGACCAACCTAGATGGCATATTCAAAAGCAGAGACATTACTTTGCCAACAAAGGTTCATCTAGTCAAGGCTATGGTTTTTCCTGTGGTCATGTATGGATGTGAGAGTTGGACTGTGAAGAAGGCTGAGCGCCGAAGAATTCATGCCTTTGAACTGTGGTGTTGGAGAAGACTCTTGAGAGTCCCTTGGACTGCAAGGAGATCCAACCAGTCCATTCTGAAGGAGATCAGCTCTGGGATTTCTTTGGAAGGAATGATGCTAAAGCTGAAACTCCAGTACTTTGGCCACCTCATGCGAAGTGTTGACTCATTGGAAAAGACTCTGATGCTGGGAGGGATTGGGGGCAGGAGGAGAAGGGGACGACAGAGGATGAGATGGCTGGATGGCATCACTGACTCAATGGCCGTGAGTCTGAGTGAACTCCGGGAGTTGGTGATGGACAGGGAGGCCTGGCGTGCTGCGATTCATGGGGTCACAAAGAGTCGGACACGACTGAGTGACTGAACTGAACTGGAGATATTATGCCTAAATGTGACAAAGATTTTTTGTTTTCTAGACAAATAATTTTGAGTAAAACTCTGTTCAAAGTTTGTTATTACATGTAGTATGAGATATAAATCAAGATTAATTTTCAAAAATATGGATGTCTAATTGTTCTACTCTTGGCATCCATTTAATGTCCATATTTATATCCCCTCTTTCTTTTCTGCATCAAGTTTATCAAGTTTTTTCTTGATACGTTTAGCTACAGGTTTATCAATTTTATTGAGCTGTTTGGAGGACGGGCTTTTGTTTTAGTTTTTGTTGGCATTTTTTCTGTTCTTCTTACTTTGGACTTAATTTGCTTCCCTTTTCTGCTTTTTTAAGGTAGAAAATAATTTCTGATAGAAGCAGCTGTAAATTTTCTCTCAGCACTGCTTTAACTATGTTCCACAAATATCTACTATTTCTGAGAACATTCATTCATACTGTTTTATAATTTCCCTAGTGATTTCTTTTTTGATTCACATATTTTTTAAAGTGTTCTCTTTGCTGTCAATTATTTATGGATTTTCCAGATATAATTTTCACTTTAACTCCCAATATAATTCTGTTGTTGTCAGAAAGCATTTACAAATGTCACTTATATCAGGTTGGTTGATAGTGTTGTTCTAAAGCCTTTATATTCCTAATGGTTTTCAGCCTGTTCTCTTATTGGGAAGAGGAAATAAGTCTTCAACTATGATTGTAGATTTGTCTTTATCTCCTTTGAGTTCTATTTGTTTTGTTTTGTGTAATTTGAAGGTCTAGATCACTAGATCAATTCACAGTGTTTCATGACCTCTTGAGGAACTGACCTTTTTATTATGAAATGTTCTTCTTTGTAAACTCATAAGTACTCTCTGTCTTGGAATCTACTTTATCTGATACTAGATCAGCACTCCCATTTTTTTAATCATAGTTCCACTGAATATTAGTTTCCATTATTTACCTGTAACCTGTACTACTACTGCTGCTGCTAAGTCGCTTCAGTCGTGTCCGACTCCGTGTGACCCCAGAGACGGCAGCCCACCAGGCTCCCCCGTCCCTGGGATTCTCCAGGCAAGAACACTGGAGTGGGTTGCCATTTCCTTCTCCAATGCATGAAGGTGAAAAGAGAAAGTGAAGTCACTCAGTCATGTCTGACTCCTGGTGACCCCATGGACTGCAGCCTACCAGGCTCCTCCGTCCATGGGATTTTCCAGGCAAGAGTACTGGAGTGGGGTGCCATTGCCTTCTCCTGTATGTTGTTGTTATTCAGTTGCTAAGTTGTATCTGACTCTTTGTGACCCCATGGACTGTGGCATGCCAGGCTTCTGGCTCCTTCACTATCCCCCGGAGTTTGATCAAACTCACGTCCATTGAGTCGATGATGCCATCCAGCCATCTCATCCTCTGACACCCCCTTCTCCTCCTCCTGCCTTTCCATCTTTCCCAACAGCAGGGTCTTTTCCAGTGTGTCGGCTCTTCACATCACGTGGCCAAAATATTGGAGCTTCAGCATCAGTCCTTCCAATGATATTCAGGGTTGATTTCCTTTATAATGGATGGGTTTGATCTCCTTGCTATTCAAGGGACTTCTCCAACACCACAGTTCAAAAGCATCGATTCTTCGGCATTCAGCTTTCTTTATGGTTCAGCTCTCACATCCATACATGACTACTGGAAAAACCATAGTTTTGACTATGTAGGCAAAGTCATGTCTCTGCTTTTTAATATGCTGTCTAGGTTTGTCATGGCTTTTCTTCCAAGGAGCAAGCATCTTTTAATTTCATGGCTACAGTCACTGTCCATGGTGATTTCAGAACCCAAGAAAAGAAAACCTGCCACTGTTTCCACTTTTCCCCCACCTATTTGCCATGAAGTGATGGGACTGGATGCCTTGATCTTAATTTTTTGAATGTTGAGTTTCAAGCCAGCTTTTTCACTCTCCTCTTTTACCCACATCATGAGGCTCTTTAGTTCCTCTCTGCTTTCTGCCATTAAAGTGGTATCATCTGCATGTCTTAGGTTGCTGTTATTTCTCCTGTTATCTTGATTCCAGCTTGTGATTCTTCTAGTATGGCATTTCACATGATGTATTCTGCATATCAGTTAAAATAACAGGGTGACAATATACAGCCTTTGATGTACTCTTTTCCCAGTTTTGAACCAGTCCATTGTTCCATGTCCAGTTCTACTTCTTGACCTGCAAAGAGGTTTCTGAGGAGGCAGGTAAAGTGGTCTGGTATTGCCATCTCTTTCAGAATTTTCCAGTTTGTTGTGATCCACACAGTCAAAGGCTTTAGCATAGTCACTGAAGTGGAAGTAGAAGGTTTTCTGGAGCTCTCCTGCTTTTTCTATGATTCAGTGGATGTTGGCAGTTTGATTTCTGGTTCCTTTGCTTTTTATAAATCCAGTTGGTACATCTGGAAGTTTTCGATTCATGTATTGTATAGCCTACCTTGCAGGATTTTAAGCATTACCTGTATATGCCTTTATTTTTCAGGTGATTTTTTTGTAGTCAACTGTATTTGGGTCTTGCCTTTAAATTGGAATGTTTTAAATCATCTACATTTAATGCACTTATTGATACAGTTAGATATAAACCTGCTGTCTTGCTGTTTGTTTTCTCTTTGTCCCATATAGTTTGTGGCTTTTTATAAAATTTTTTTCCTGACTATCTTTGAATTGAGTTAGTTTTTTGAGCCTTCTGTTTTTTCTTTCTATTGGCCTTTTGGCTTTTCCTCTCTAGTCTGTTGTTTTACTGGTTGCTCTAGGTTTTGCAGTGCACGTCTTAAACGTATTTCAGTCTCAGTTCAGTTCAGTTCAGTCACTCAGTCGTGTCCGACTCTTTGCAACCCCATGAACCGTAGCACGCCAGGCCTCCCTGTCCGTCACCAACTCCCAGAGTCCACCCAAACCCATGTCCATCGACTCGGTGATGCCATCCAGCCATCTCATCCTCTGTCGTCCCCTTCTTCTCCTGCCCTCAATCTTTCCCAGCATCAGGGTCTTTTCCAATGAGTCAGCTCTTCGCATCAGGTGGCCAAAGTATTGGAGATCTCCAGTAGCATATTGGGCACCTACTAACCTGGGGAGTTCCTCTTTCAGTATCCTATCATTTTGCCTTTTCCTACTGTTCATGGGGTTCTCGAGGCAAGAATACTGAAGTGGTTTGCCATTCCCTTCTCCAGTGGACCACATTCTGTCAGACCGCTCCACCATGACTCGCCCCTCTTGGGTGGCCCCAAGGGCATGGCTTAGTTTCATTGAGTTAGACAAGGCTGTGGCCCATGTGATCAGATTGGCTAGTTGTCTGTAATTGTGGTTTCAGTCTGTCTGCCCTCTGATGCCCTCTCTCAGCGCCTACCGTCTTACTTGGGTTTCTCTTACCTTGTACATGGGGTATCTCTTCACGGCTGCTCCAGCAAAGCGCAGCCGCTGCTCCTTACCCTGGATGCGGGAGGCTGCGAGGGCGCACAAGCACGGCCAAGAGGAGCTACCCCACGTCAGCCTACTCTCAAATAATGTTATACTGCTAATGGGTAACACTTGGCCACTATTTTTCTAAGTATTTGTGTATGCCTCCCCATCTCTTTTGAGGAGATGGCACTGAAAAATGTGTTAGACTGCTTTACGGTTGTTAAACAAGTCACTGAGGATCTATTCATTGTTTTAAACCAGTTTCTCTCTGTGTACCTCACTTTGGAAAGTGTCTATTCCTATTCAAGTTCTTGTTGTTTGTAAACACTGAGGTTACCACCTATTGAAAGCATAGAATGTTGCTCCTGGAAAACCAAGTGTTACCTTATTAACTCTTGTAAATAAAGAGGGATACTGGTTAGCAATGAAAATGTCTTTACCTTCAGGAAAATAGTAAAAGAGAGAAGTAACTTGTGCAAAATAGGAATAACAGTATCTTTAAAAAAAAGTAGTCACTTACCAGTGTATCACTTCCATGAATTCATGGTGTCAGAAAAGATAGGACTATATTCGTATGTGTGTAGTTTCTAACTGCTTCATATTTGTCTGCCTATAAAGAGTAAGGATGGGACATAGGTTTGCCCTTAAAGAGAAAAACTGTATATACCAGTCTCATTATGATGGGTGAAATCTGTGAGAATTTGTTTTATAAAGTACTAAAAGACCCTTAAATTTTAAACTCAGGTTACTTTGAGCCCTAAGAGACCTTCAGATAATATTGATATCAGGAAAGTACAAGTGTTTCCATGTATACAGTTGATTATTTCAGTTTTGTTACTCAGTTTTCACATATATAAATTATTTCAGTCTATTATTCAAGTTTTGTTTGGAAAAGCATAATGTAAATTCTAGATAAAATTCCTGCTTTTCTGAAAGATGAAAATTATATTAGTAATTCTATTCTGTACTTACTCTGACTATGTTTATATACTTTGGAGCTTACTTTCTAAATGTTATTTTTTAAATGAAAATATAAAAATTACCAGAATATGGGGAGTTTAAAAAAAATAATATTGGAGTAGGGAAGACCTTTCCAAATATAGCATAAAATTGAAGAATCATAAAGGAAAATATTAATAAATTTCAGCTACATGAAAATAAATTACTTTTTATGACAAAAAACCCCACCATAAACTACATAAAAATGCATGAGAAACTGGAAAAAATTTTTAATTCATATAGTTGACAACTAATTTCTTACTAATTTCTAATATATTCCAGGATATTAATTGTAGCATTATTTGTTATAGTAAGTTTTGGGAAACACTAAGTATCCTAGAGAATAGATAAATTATTATTTATTCACAAAGTAGAAAACTATGAAACTGTTAAGAATAAAGCAGATATGTATTTATATAAAACAGAGCTCCTAGAATAGTCTTGACATGTATATGTTTGTTGATGAATGGTTTCTTTTTAATTTTAATAATATATTTTATTTAACTCAATAGAGCCAAAATATTATTACTTCAACAAATAATATAAAAAGATGAATGAGTTTTTAAGTGAACTAAAACAAAGTCTAACATACTCTGTAGTTCAGTTCAGTTCAGTTGCTCAGTCGTGTCTAACCCTTTGTGACCCCATGAATTGCATCACGCCAGGCCTCCCTGTCCATCACCAACCCCTGGAGTTTACTCAAACTCATGTCCATTGAGTCAGTGATGCCATCCAGCCATCTCATCCTCTGTCATCTCCTTCTTCTCCCACCTTCAATCTTTCCCAGCATCAAGGTCTTTATAACTGAGTCAGCTCTTTGTATCAGGTGGCCAAAGTATTGGAGTTTCACCTTCAACATCAGTCCTTCCAGCACTGGTCTCCTTTAGGATGGACTGGTTGGATCTCCTTGCAGTCCAAGGGACTCTCAAGAGTCTTTTCCAACATGACAGTTCAAAAGCATCAATTCTTCGGTGCTCAGCTTTCTTTATAGTCCAACTCTCACGTGCATACATGACTACCTTACATGACTCCTCTCTCCTTGCTATTCTTTGGAACTCTGCATTTAAATAGGTATATCTTTCATTTTCTCCTTTGCTTTTTGCTTCTCTTCTCTTCATGGTTATTTGTAAGGCCTCCTCAGACAGCCATTTTGCTTTTTTGCATTTCTTTTTCTTGGGGATGGTCTTGATCCCTGTCTCCTGTACAATGTCAGGAACCTTCGTCAATCAGGCACTTTGTCTATCAGATCTAGTCCCTTAAATATATTTGTCACTTCCACTGTATAATCGTAAGGGATTTGATTTAGGTCATACCTGAATGGTTTAGTGGTTTCCCCTACTTTCTTCAATTTAAATCTGAATTTGGCAATAAGGAGTTCATGATCAGAGCCACAGTCAGCTCCCGGTCTTGTTTTTGCTGACTGTAGAGAGCTTCTCCATCTTTGGCTGCAAAGAATATAATCAATCTGATTTCGGTGTTGACCATCTGGTGATGTCCATGTGTAGAGTCTTCTCTTGTGTTGTTGGAAGAGGGTGTTTGCTATGATCAGTGCGTTCTCTTGGCAAAACTCTGTTGGCCTTTGCCCTGCTTCATTCCATATTCCAAGGCCAAATTTGCCTGTTACTCCAGGTGTTTTTTGACTTTGTACTTTTGCATTCCAGTCCCCTATAATGATAAGGACATCTTTTTTGGGTGTTAGTTCTAAAAGGTCTTGTAGGTCTTCATAGAACCGTTCAACTTCAGCTTCTTCAGCATTACTGGTCGGGGCATAGACTTGGATTACCATGATATTGAATGGTTTGCCTTAGAAACGAACACAGATCATTCTGTCGTTTTTGAGATTGCATCCAAGTACTGCATTTCGGACTCTTTTGTTGACTATGATGGCTACTCCATTTCTTCTAAGGGATTCTTGCCCACAGTAGTAGATATAATGGTCATCTGAGTTAAATTCACTCATTCCAGTCCATTTTAGTTTACTGATTCCTAAAATGTTGACGTTCACTCTTGCCACCACAGTTAAAAAGCATCAATTCTTCGGTGCTCAGCTTTCTTTATAGTCCAACCCTCACATGAATACATGACCACTGGAAAAACCATAGCCTTGACTAGACGGACCTTTGTTGGCAAAGTAATGTCTCTGCTTTTTAATAGGCTGTCTAGGTAGGTCATAACTTTCCTTCCAAGGAGTTAGTGTCTTTTTATTTCATGGCTGCAATCACCATCTGCAGTGATTTTGGAGCCCCCAAAAATAAAGTCTGCCGCTGTTTCCACTGTTTAAAAGAAATGCAAAAAAGCAAAATGGCTGTCTGAGGAGGCCTTACAAATAGCTGTGAAAAGAAGAGAAGCGAAAAGCAAAGGAGAAAAGGAAAGATATAAGCATCTGAATGCAGAGTTCCAAAGAATAGCAAGAAGAGATAAGAAAGCCTTCCTCAGCGATCAATGCAAAGAAATAGAGGAAAACAACAGAATGGGAAAGACTAGGGATCTCTTCAAGAAAATCAGAGATACCGAAGGAACATTTCATGCAAAGATGAGCTCGATAGACAGAAATGGTATGGACCTAACAGAAGCAGAAGATATTAAGAAGAGATGGCAAGAATACACAGAAGAACTGTACAAAAAAGATCTTCATGACCCAGATAATCATGACGGTGTGATCACTGACCTAGAGCCAGAGATCCTGGAATGTGAAGTCAAGTGGGCCTTAGAAAGCATCACTACGAACAAAGCTAGTGGAGGTGATGGAATTCCAGTTGAGCTATTTAAAATCCTAAAAGATGATGCTGTGAAAGTGCTGCACTCAGTATGCCAGCAAATTTGGAAAACTCAGCAGTGGCCACAGGACTGGAAAAGGTCAGTTTTCATTGCAATCCCAAAGAAAGGCAATGCCAAAGAATGCTCAAACTACCGCATAATTGCACTCATCTCACATGCTAGTAAAGTAATGCTCAAAATTCTCCAAGCCAGGCTTCAGCAATATGTGAACCGTGAACTTCTGATGTTCAAGCTGATTTTAGAAAAGGCAGAGGAACCAGAGATCAAATTGCCAACATCCACTGGATCACTGAAAAAGCAAGAGAGTTCCAGAAAAACATCTATTTCTGCTTTATTGACTATGCGAAAGCCTTTGACTGTGTGGATCACAATAAACTGTGGAAAATTCTGAAAGAGATGGGAATACCAGACCACCTGACCTGCCTCTTGAGAAATTTGTATGCAGGTCAGGAAGCAACAGTTAGAACTGGACATGAAACAACAGACTGGTTCCAAATAGGAAAAGGAGTTCGTCAAGGCTGTATATTGTCACCCTGTTTATTTAACTTATATGCAGAGTACATCATGAGAAACGCTGGGCTGGAAGAAGCTCAAGCGGGAATCAAGATTGCCGGGAGAAATATCAATCACCTCAGATATGCAGAAGACACCACCCTTATGGCAGAAAGTGAAGAGGAACTCATAAGCCTCTTGATGAAAGTGAAAGAGGAGAGTGAAAAAGTTGGCTTAAAGCTCAACATTCAGAAAATGAAGATCATGGCATCCAGTCCCACCACTTCATGGGAAATAGATGGGGAAACAGTGGAAACAGTGTCAGACTTTATTTTTTTGGGCTCCAAAATCACTGCAGATGGTGACTGCAGCCATGAAATTAAAAGATGCTTACTCCTTGGAAGGAAAGTTATGACCAACCTAGATAGCATATTCAAAAGCAGAGATACTACTTTGCCAACAAAGGTTTGTCTAGTCAAGGCTATGGTTTTTCCTGTGGTCATGTATGGATGTGAGAGTTGGACTGTGAAGAAGGCTGAGCGCCGAAGAATTGATGCTTTTGAACTGTAGTATTGGAGAAGACTCTTGAGAGTCCCTTGGACTGCAAGGAGATCCAACCAGTCCATTCTGAAGGAGATCAGCTCTGGGATTTCTTTGGAAGGAATGATGCTAAAGCTGAAACTCCACCTCATGCGAAGAGTTGACTCATTGGAAAAGACTCTGATGCTGGGAGGGATTGGGGGCAGGAGGAGAAGGGGACGACAGAGGATGAGATGGCTGGATGGCATCACTGACTCAATGGCCGTGAGTCTGAGTGAACTCCGGGAGTTGGTGATGGACAGGGAGGCCTGGCGTGCTGCAATTCATGGGGTTGCAAAGAGTCGGACACGACTGAGTGACTGATCTGATCTGATCATATCTGAATGGGACTGGGTGCCATGGTCTTAGTTTTCTGAATGTTGAGCTAAAAGCCAACTTTTTCACTCTCCTCTTTCACTTTCATCAAGAGGCTCTTTAGTTCTTCCTCACTTTCTGCCATAGTGTAGTGTTATCTGCATATCTGAGGTTATTGATATTTCTCCCGGCAATCATGATTCCAGCTTGTGCTTCATCCAGCCCAGCGTTTCTTATGATGTACTCTGCATATAAGTTAAATAAGCAGGGTGACAATATACAGCCTTGACGTACTCCTTTTCCTATTTGGAACCAGTCTGTTGTTTCATGTCCAGTTCTAACTGTTGCTTCCTGACCTGCATACAGATTTCTCAAGAGGAAGGTCAGGTCGTCTAGTATTCCCATCTCTTTAAGAATTTTCCACAGTTTATTGTGATCCACACAGGCAAAGGCTTTGGCATAGTCAATAAAGAGAAATAGATGTTTTTCTGGAACTCTTCTTGCTTTTTTGATGATCCAGCGGATGTTGGCAATTTGATCTCTGGTTCCTCTGCCTTTTCTAAAACCAGCTTGAACATCTAGAAGTTCACAGTTCACATGTTGTTAAAGCCTGGCTTGGAGAATTTTGAGCATTACTTTACTAGCGTATGAGATGAGTGCAACTGTACAGTAGTTTGAGCATTCTTTGGCATTGCCTTTCTTAGGGATTGGAATGGGAACTGACCTTTTCTAGTCCTGTGGCCACTGCTGAGTTTTGCAAATTTGCTAGCATATTGACTGCAGCACTTTCATGGCATCATCTTTTAGGATTTGAAATAGCTCAACTGGAATTCTATCACCTCCACTAGCTTTGTTTGTAGTGATGCTTCCTAAGGCCCACTTGAGTTAACATTTCAGGATGTCTGGATCTAGGTAAGTGATCACACCATCGTGATTATCTGGGTCATGAAGATCTTTTTTGTATAGTTCTTCTGTGTATTCTTGCCATCTCTTCTTAATATCTTCTGCTTCTGTTAATTCCCTGCCATTTCTGTCCTTTATTGTGCCCATCTTTGCATGAAATGTTCCCTTGGAATCTCTAATTTTCTTGAAGAGGTCTCTAGTCTTCCCCATTCTATTGTTTACCTCTATTTCTTTGCACTGATCACTGAGGAAGGCTTTCTTATCTCTCCTTGCTGTTCTTTAGAACTCTGCATTCAAATGGGTGTATCTTTCCTTTTCTCCTTTACTTTTTGCTTCTCTGCTTTTCACAGAGGTAGGAAGTGCCCATTGGTACCTTCTGAATTCTGTAACTTGCATTTTTAACTGTTTGAATAATCAGTAATTAGCATAAAATACTGTATTTACAGGGATGAAAGTGAACCTGCCCAAATAGAAGATTCAAGTGCTGTTAAACCTGATGGCTGGCTTGATAATGAACCAAAATTTATTCCTGATCCTAATGCTGAGAAACCCTTTGACTGGTAAGCATTCTTCACCTTCAGATGTCAGTTTCTTGTTTCTTCCATGTTCTTTCATTACCATTGATATGACTGACAGGAGAGTCTTGAGGTTACTCCATGTGCTTTGTTCTGATACCCTAAGGAATGAAGACATGGATGGAGAATGGGAGGCACCTCATATTTCTAACCCAGCATGTCGGGTTGGGTGTGGTGAATGGAGCCCTCCCATGATAGATAACCCGAAATACAAAGGAATATGGAGACCGCCAATGATAGATAACCCGAACTACCAGGTAATAACCACTTACTCCCATCCCACAGTAAACTTTTTAAAATTCTGTGCCGATTTCTGTTATACATCTAGTTATTAATAATGTTAACTTGAGGAAATTTGATTTGTAATAATGTGCCTTAGCTATCTGAAGTCAAAGAAAATAGACTCCAACCAATTTATGTTTAAAAAGTAAAGTGGGGCTTGCTTCCCTGGCGGCTCAGTGGTAAAGAATCTGCCTGCCAGTGCAGGAGACACAGGTTTGATCCCTGGTTAGGGAAGATCTCACAAGCCGGGGAGCAGCTAAGCCTGTATGCCACAACTGCCGAGCCTGTGCGCTAGAGCCCGGGACCCACGACTGCTAAAGCCTGTGTGCCCAGGAGCCCGTGCTCTGCAACAGGAGAGGCCACCACAGTGTTCTCTCCACTCTGCACTCTGCAACTAGAGAGTTCTCCCCACCTGCCACATCTAGGGGAAAGTCAGTGCAGCCACAGAGACCTGACGCAGACAATAAATAAATAATTTTTTTTAAGTAAAGCATCTTTTAATTTTCTGGGGTAATAAAACTAATAACTAAAGATAAATCTCTTCATACTATTTTCCTTAGTAATCAGTTGATCACTTTGGAATATTTTATTTTAGGATTAAATATAAGAATTGAGTTCTCATCAAGAGGACTCACACTATACATTTTAGTAATTGAAGTCTGTGCTTAAATAATGTGTTCCTTACTCTCAGGTTTTATTAAAATTGAATTTTTTTTCCTAATATGAAACAGATTTTTTTGATACTTAGCTTTTGGGGTAGAAGTCCTTATGTTGTCCATTTAATGCTATAGTTTTATCTAATTATTCATTGACATTTTCTAACATTTATTTTATATATATACAGTTATAGACTCTCTTTGCTCACTGTAGTTTTTCTTCATAGAATGATTATTTTGGTAACTTTTTTGTTTGAGATCTATCTTTCCTTCATTAGACTTTACACACCATGATGCAGGGACCACGTCTGCCTTGATTATCACAGCAGAGCATATAGCATAGTGCCTGGCACAGAATAGTCGTAGGTGATGGCAGAATGAGTCAGTGAGTGAACACATTGTCCAGTTTATTTGATTTGGTTGACTTTAATCATTTAAGACTTAATGGAAGTTCTCTGTTGAATAGTTGTTCTGTGATTCAACCATGAGTGACTATTGATGCCCATCATAAGTGTATGTTAAAAAACATGGTTCCATTTTTGCCATACAGTAATCTCTTTGATTTGAGCAATTTTAATGATATCGTGCCTTGAGTATCTTTACTAAATGTAAAAAAAGAAACTCATCTAATATAGTATCAGTTGTGAAATTTAATTACTCAATTTCCTGTGGGATTGTTCACTCTGCTTTTTCACTGAGTTTAAAGTCAGTATTATTCATAGGTAACATCATATATAGGATAAGAGGAAACAAGATTTTATTTCTAGTGAATTATCAGTTAAAGTTTTCTTTTTCCCAGTTAGTATTGCTAATTTCATTCAACAGCAACTGCTTCTTGAGTAACACTTATAATGAAATTATTGTGTGAAAATGTATTTAAATTATTTTTTTTCCAGGGTATCTGGAGTCCTCGAAAAATTCCTAATCCAGATTATTTTGAAGACAATCACCCATTTCTTCTGACTTCTTTCCGTGCTCTTGGTTTAGAGCTTTGGTCCATGACCTCTGATATCTACTTTGATAATTTTATTATCTGTTCACAAAAGGAAGTAGCAGACCGCTGGGCTGCAGATGGTTGGGGAGTGAAGATACTGATAGAAAACGCTAATGAGGTACACAGTATTTAGCATATGATAATAACAGGGTATGGTCCTGGTTATAGGTTATACAGATGGCCTTTTGATGAGTAAATAGGTACAATAATTACTAAATGATGAAGAAACATATTTAAATCTATGTAGACAGAATATGAGCTTCACCAAATTATGATATAACTTCATTATAAACTATATAGTGAATTATATATATATATGTAAGTCTTCATTTCATTTATTAGATTATGATAACATAAATGGATTGAATGCCTTTTGATGTTTATAGAAATGAGACGGTTATTACTACTGTTAGAAATGAGACTTAATACCTTGTCACCTTATCAGTTTAGGGCCTAAGTGGGAACAGAAATCTAAATCTTTATTCATTTTAACTACTTTTCACTTAGAGGAGTACAGAAATTTTTAAAATTTAATTATTATGTTCTAGTTTTTTCCCCCAAATCTTAACACTACTTAGGAAAGCTTAAGCTAAATATTTCAACACAGTACATCTTGGAGAATCTATCTTTAAAACCAATTACCATAAAGAAAAATGTACCTTATATTAGGTTTCTTTGAATATTAGCAAAAACCTCAAAAGAGTAAATAAAGGTAAAAGGATTCTCATTTTGAAACTCTTTTAACTAAAACATTTTAATAAGGAAAACAATTTCCTTCCTGAAGGTTGTGTGTGAAATTTGTTAAGAAATAAGAAAAAACATAGCTATTCTTAGGTTGACTTTTTTTTTTTTAGTACAGAATGAGTTAGAGAATTTACTTGTAAATGAACCAAATAATACATCCATGAAGCATAGTACTATCCTGAAACTTACCAGAAAAGGAAACTGTCCTAATTCTTGCTGGAGAATTAGCAATATTCACTTGTATAATATAATGTATCTTCTACTACCAAGTGTCAAACTGCAATGCATGTGAATAATTAAAGATTGTTTAAGGGACTTCCCTGGTGGCTTGTGGCTAGGACTCAGTGCTCTCAGTGCAGGGGCCCTGGGTTTGATCTCTGCTTGGGGAAGTAGATCCCACATGTTACAACTAAGAACTGGCATGCCAGATAAACATTTTTTTTAAAGATTGTTTAAACTTCACAAAGTATAAAATAGAAAATATTTTTTGTCTTATAAATTTGACTCCTTAGTAGAAAACTACCTAGGTGAAATAACTTTTTTTGTTTTTGTAGGCTATATTTATGAATGAAGGTTTATAAAATCTGAATTGCCTTTTTGTGCTTATTTCTTTTTTAGCCTAGTATATTCAAACAATTGATGTCGGCTACTGAAGAGCGCCCGTGGCTTTGGTTCATTTACCTCTTGACAGCAGCGCTTCCAGTAGCATTAATTGGTTCATTTTGTTGGCCAAGAAAAGAAAAGGTAAAGAAAATGAATTTCCTTCAACATTAAAAAAAAAAAATCTCTTAGTGTTTAGGAGTTCTATAAATGGAGTCAGTGGTTCTTAAAAGTAATAAACTAAATTTCCTATATAAGTTTTTACTGTTCACCATGTATGATATCAGTTCAGTTCAGTTCAGTTGCTCAGTCATGTCTGACTCTTTCCAAACCCATGGACTGCAGCACTCCAGGCTTCCCTGTCCATCACCATCTCCCAGAGCATGATCAAACTCATGTCCATCAAGTCAGTGATGCCATCCAACCATCTCATCCTCTTGTTGTCCCCTTCTCCTTCTGCCTTCAGTCTTTCCCAGCATCAGGGTTTTTTTCAAATAAGTCAGTTCTTCGCATCAGGTGACCAAAATATTGGAATTTCAGCTTCAGCATCAGTCCTTACAATGAATATTCAGGACTGATCTCCTTTAGGATGGATTGGTTTGATCTCCTTGCAGTCCAAGGGACTCTCACGAGTCTCCAACACCACAGTTCAAAAGCATCAGTTCTTCAGTGTGTGTGTGATATCCGTCATTGCAAAAAAAGAAAATGTTTTTTTAAAAAACAGTGCTTTGCTTTTAGTAAAAATAGCTTGTGTTAAACTACCACAGAAAAAATATGAAGATGTGGCTTTCAAAAAACTGGACATATGTAAACCACAAACAAAGGGAGCACTGGAGCAGGAAGTGAAGGAAGAGAAAGCAGCCCTGGAGAAGCCAGTTGACTTGGAAGAGGAAAAAAAGCAAAGTGATGGTGAAATTGTTGAAAAAGGTAGGCCAGTGATGACGATATATAAAGGGGACCCTGGGCAGAGCTCATTAAGAACAGTAGATTAAGAGGGAAACACTAGCTGTTGCACTTGTCTGCTGTCAGATTTATACCATCTGAATCCTCGTGAGTGCATGACTGTGGTGAAGACGAGTACCATCCTTGCCTGGATTGTACCTGAGCAGACATCCAGTGTATGCGTTCTGTCTTCTAGGAAGAAAGAGTTGTCAGAATTGTTCAGTTGCTTCAGAATCTAGCAGCTATCAATCCCATATGTCATAGCTTTTTGCAAGGGTTTTTCTTGCCTCCAGGGATGAGATGGGAGGCACAGATCACAGCTTCTGGGGAAGAGTAATTGGTTTAAGACAGGTGACTGCAGCAACAAAACCCACACCAAGGGCTGTTGTTCATCAGATAGTTTACGTATCAAACCAGTAGTTTAGTCTCTTCAGAGGATTGCTGAATCGTGTGTCCCCTCCTGCCCTCAACTAAACTCCAGGAGATGTTAGAACTGAAGACAACTGCGGCTTTTTGGTACCTCTCCAGTGAGACTTCCTTGTATACATCTAGGTAGCAGTAAAACTATTGATGTTTGCCAGATGTCCCAAGCCAGGCTCCAGAATGAGCCCTTTATAACCTGCATTATATTTTGAGCACTATTTTTAACTTAATCATTGATGGAACAGTTGACTTAAAAACCATGCTCTCTCAAAGCACACATGTATATTTATGTATATACATACACACACATATATTCTTTGATTTTCATTTCACATAGACTGAATGCTTTAAAATTCTTTAAACCTGCCCCTTTCCTCAGATATGATGATATATTTATTGTTGTTGTTCAGTCGCTCAGTCATGTCCGACTCTTGGTGACCCCATGGACTGCAGCACGCCAGGCTTCCCTGTCCTTCACTATCTCCCAGAGCTTACTCAAACTCATGTCCATTGAGTCGATGATGCCATCCAACCATCTCATCCTCTGTTGTCCCCTTCTCCTCACACCCTCAATCTTTCCCCGCATCAGGGTCTTTTCCAGTGAGTTGTGGTAAAATAACGAGTACTTGTATTTAATTTTCAAGAATGTCTAATGGAAGAAATTGCCTTCATATATTGGAATTTAAATGTACTCCTCCACTTTTAATACTTTTAAGTAGAAAAATTCTAATTCATTGAGTATTTTGCGTTGAATAAAATCTGTTTAATAAATTCTAGAAGAGGAAGGTGAACCTGAGGAAAAGAGTGAAGAAGAAATTGAAATTATAGAAGGACAAGAAGAAGGCAATAAATCCAATAAGTCTGGATCAGAGGACGAGGTAAGCATCTCTTTAACAGAAAATAAACTAGTTTCTACGTATGATTGTTAGTCTGTAGAAATATTTTAATAAAAATAGTGATCTCGTTTGTGAAGAATTTTTTGCCATATTTTCTCCCAGCTTTCTTAAGAGCATACATATTGGTATAAAATGTATCCATAAGGAAAGCATGAAAAAACTAATTTATATCCTCCTAATGCCAATGAAATAGTATAAATAAGCCTTTGGTTTGCAAAATAGCTACATCTGTTTAAAAACAAAATTTTATTAAAGTGTTTTGTTGAAAGTTGTAATAAGCAGACCAACTGAATATTTAAGAGGTAATTATGCTTATTATAAGGCAGTCATCTTTATAGACATTGTGAAAACATTCTGTCACATTTATATTTACTGTAAAATTTTAAAGGATTTCATTCATTGGCTAGTGGAGCACTGTGTCTAATAGTGGTGTTTTTCTCAAATCTTTAAGCTCGTTTTTTTCATTAACTTGATATGTCTGCCCTTTTTTCCCACATCCTGATGTATAATAAAACTTTCCACAGTGCCCTTTTTTATAGTCAGTTATGAAATCAGAATCATCCAGGGTATAATTCAGAACCAGAGGTTTCTTTTTTTTTTCTCTTTTTTTTAACCTACTATATACCCCCCAAAAGCCTGTTTTCTCTACTTCTCTGGCCTTTTGAGAGCTGCATAATCTTAACCCGACAGAGTCACTGTCCCCATCACTCTCGTAGCTTAGAGTCAGGCAGGGTAAATGTCCATGATGCCTGGACTGTTGTGTATGATGAAACAAACATTCTGTTTTGTCTGCTTGAAGAAATCACCCAAATATCTGTTTTTATTGTTTTAAATGTTTTCTAAAGCTTATTCTGTACATATGCCTGGTTACTAGTCTTAACTGTCTTGTGAGTTTTTAAATGGGTTTGGGGGATCATTACGAATATCTTTATTGAGAGGGACCTGGGTGAAGAAAGTTTCTTCCAGAACATAGTTTTACATAGTCCTTGTTTCCCTCTGTTATACTTTTAATAATAATACTTGTAGTTATATGTGGAACACTTGTTATATTTTGCTTTGTAAAAAAATATTTTGTGTACCTTTAAAAGCATATTAATTCCATGTTCCAGTCTTTTAATCTTTTATGCATTTGTCAGTGAGCTAAAATAAATCAATTTTTATATAGTATAACCTTGAGAAGTACTTTTAACTTAATAGTTGATGAAACTTAATAGTTGATGAAACAGTTGACTTAAAAACCATGCTCTCTCAAAGCACACATGTATATTTATGTATATACATACACACACATATATGCTTTGATTTTCATTTCATTTTGTATAATACCTCCGTTATTTGTTATACAAGTTGAATTTATGTACAGATGATTATTCTGGAAGGATACGAGTTAAAGAATAGAAAAAACCCAAACCATAAGTTTGATGTTTCCCTTTCCTCTCTCCTAATTCTTATCAAATACAATGTGCCAGAAGTTCTGGAAAAGTCTCTGTAAAACCAGTGCAGCAGTTCATTATTACAGAGACATTGTGATGGTATAGTTAGTGGTTACTATCCACAATGAAAACATTATGCAGCCTTTAATTAACCATGACATTAGATTAAGTTGGAAATCATGAGATAAAATCATGAATTGAGCTGTTAGCATTATCCCTTGTCAGATGCATATCTGACAGGCAGAGTTACTCTAAAAATGCAGTCACGGCAAAAGATGAACAAACTGAAACACATCAGTTTATATACATGTTTTTGACCGATCATTAATTAGTGTAAAGCATTTGATTAGAAACATGTATTTTAGAAATACATGTATTTTAAAATAAGAAATATTTTATATACTACTGTCTACTCATTGCCTACTGTCTGAAAATAAACATTTTCATGTTTTTTCCTAGATGAAAGAGGCAGATGAGAGCACAGGATCTGGAGATGGGCCAATAAAGTCAGTACGCAAAAGAAGAGTACGGAAGGAGTAACCTGTATTCAAGTATTTTTCACTCCTGAGAGAGCAAGTTGGCATTCTCAAGTCCGTGTGCCAGAACTACGCTTGAGTCAACCTGCACACCCCTTTTCTACTATCTAGCAATGTTATTCTTTCAGACATTTCTCTTAATCTTCTTTTTCAGAAATGAAAAACCTTTGAAGTTACCTGGTCTTTGAATTTAGAATAAAAGAAAAGTGGCACGTTACATATCAGATTTTAAGAGATTTTTATCATTAGAGGTTACACAGTTTTCATAGTTTGGAGAAAGTTTTGGTTTCTACAGAACAAAATAAGATGCAGCACGCTGCTTTACTGCTATGGGACAAGTCAGTTGTTGGAATTTCCCCTAAATGGCTATACTACAATATACCTGGTAGTTCTATAGTATAAGTGAGTGTTCTGTTGTACAGAGCTGATCGCAATAAAGCTTCTGTATGGCTGTTTGGTTCTACCAGCGATTGAAAGTGCTGTGTGTGACCCGCGCTTACCCAGTTTGTGTCAAGTTATAATTACGGTCCACTGTTCACTTTAAAGAGGTGCTTTGTTGCCCGCCAGTCAACAAAACAGAAATGTGTCTTATCATTCATAGAATTGCTGGTTAATAGTGCAGCATATTTACATTTGAATACAGAGATGAGGTTTATCAAAATGAAATGGTGTACAGCTATTTTTCAAGTTGTTATAGTTGTTTTATGCCAGAATGGCTTACCCTATTCACAAGATTGCTTATGCCTACATTGCTCTTAAAAACAAAATTTAAGCATTTTTTTTCTTTTTTTAAACAATACCTACTTTAATAGGTAAATTATTATTGGGGTCTGATCAGTAAGAGATTCTAGTGGCTGATAGATATCGATCATCATGTTTTGTATTTTTATCTTTTTTCCAACAAATTCAAATCTATTGTCTTATCTAGCTTTAAAGCTCCCTCTATGGTAGACAGACTATTGCTCCTCTTTTAAAATACTGTTGACCCTTGAACAACACAGGTTTGAACTGCATGGGTCCACTTGTATGTGGATTTTTTCTCCAATTAATTCTGCAGTACTCCACAGTAGGTAGTTGGTTGAATCCTCCGATGCAGAATCTGCAGATAAAGATGGTCAACTGTGGGACTTGAGCATCTGTGAATTTTGATATCTGCCACAGGTCCTGGAACCAATCTCCCATGGACACCAAGGGATGACTGTAAGTACTAGAAGTTACAGAAGTGCATTATAGTAGAACTGTATTATTCCATTTAACATATCTAAGAATTTTTCATGTTTGGGTGATAAACCCTTTGGAAGGTGATCTAAATCTTTGAGGCCATGAAACTACTTTAATACTATCTTGAGAACTCTATACTAGTTGGGCGATATTTTGGATTCCTTCATGAACATACACATCCCATCATTGGGCTAGCCCCACTAATATATTTAGAGCTCGTGTATAAGGAAAATGAGTTTCTAGCTTCTCCTCTGACTGAAGGAAGGAAGCCAAATAGCTAGTGTAGCCACAATTCACTCCTTATTTCAGAGAGTGAATTGAAAGTGAAAATAAGTGCTTTATTCATTGCTGTGTTTTGAATTTTCCATATATTGGTGGTGGACAATCTTAATACATAGCTAACCATGCTTTGTATTTATTTAATACTAACTAAACCTAACACATCTTGCAAAGACTCCTTTTCTTGCTATGTACTTTAAATGAACTAGACACATTGAATGATTCTAGATGAGAATGTTTTTGAAAGTAAACTGCTACTTCATGAGATACATTTTTATGGGAAACTTCTTGCTTGACAAGTGTCTTATATATGATCTTTTTTCCCCTAAAGATTTATTAAAGCTTTTAATTTCTTGATTGCAGATTCATTTAAACTTTAACATTTGGTTAAACTCCACGAGCTCGCAGTGGTAAAATCTGAGCAACCAGTTTTGCCAGTCCTCTGCTCTTTCCTGGGGGTGTCCCCTCTGTGACTGTACCATTGGCTGGTAGGTTTAACCAAAACTTAAAAACCTACGTGCTCCATTCACTCAGTAGACAAAGCATAGAGTTTTCTTTAATAATGAGATCATTTTTTCCTTCTACCACCCCAGTCTGACTCTGTTGTTTTAAATGATTTAAGTTTTATCCTTTTCTCTAATAAAGGAGAAAAATTAATACATTTTGCTCTTTATTTTGGGGGGACTTTTTACCTTGATCAGACTAAAGTAGCTTTCTTTTTCTTGAGGTTGTTTTTTTTTAAGGTAGCCTTGCTTCCATTGGTCATTCCTCTAGAAAGATACAGACTACTAGAACTAAGAGCTTTTTAGATGCATCAGTCCACATTTGCAGGAGACAGAAGATAAAATTCCTTACATGTCAATATTAACTACTAGTAATGAATTTAATGAACCTCAGAAATTTAGAATACTAATTTAGAAAACTAATAGTTTTCAGTGAAAACTATTCAGAATAGTTCAAACATAAATATCTTACTGTAAATTTAAATATACTCTGGGCATCTGTGAAGTTTTTTCTTTTGTCAATTGTGGTTATGTTTTTAACTTCAGGATTTAGAGATGAAATATCAGATGGCTAATGTTGGATAACTCCTTAAGTCTCATGTAAAGAGTTTATTTAAACATATAGTTGACTCATTGGAAAAGACTCTGATGCTGGGAGGGATTGGGGGCAGGAGAAGGGGACAACAGAGGATGAGATGGCTGGATGGCATCACCAACTCGATGGACATGAGTTTGAGTGAACTCCGGGAGTTGGTGATGGACGGGAGGCCTGGCATGCTGCGATTCATGGGGTTGCAAAGAGTCGGACACAACTGAGTGACTGAATAGCATTTCTACATAAATTTTAAGAATATCTTCCCAAATTATAGGTCTCATTTCCATAGTATGGTAGCTGTGAGGAGTTCAGGAAATAAAATTATCTCTAATTGACAGGTCAGATGAAGTAGGTTGATGGGAGAAAAAAATGTGTTTTTGAATATGTTTGGAGTTTGTTCAGAGATCAAAATGGATGGAAGGAAGAGCAATGGTAATTTTAGAAAAAGATGGGCAACAGGGTAATTTTTAAATGATCTTTTAACACCTAACATGGTATCATATCACACTTTATGTTTCTTAAATGAATATAATTTTACATCCTTTGTAAAATTTTGGAGTAATTTAAAGTTTTAATTACTTAGACTAAGCCATCTATAGATAATATAGAAAATTTAAAACAAGGCAAATACATTATACAGTTGATTACAATGTATTACTTTAGCTTCTGTCATTGCTCCTCAATACCCTTTCCATTGTATGGTAAATTAGGTCCTAAGGCCAACATAAAGTCCTAGTTATAGTAAATATCGTCAAATTTCATTAATCTCTATGATTTAAGTGAAATAGTCTGTAGCTTGTCTTTTGGATAGAGTAGCTAAGAGGCAATTAAGTCAGTCTTCCAATTCTTAACCCCATCATGTTAGACATATTCTCTTTCCTTTCACAATTTACAAGTGGTCCTACCAACCACTGCTGCTGCTGCTGCCACCAAGTCACTTCAGTGACTTGATGGGGAACTCTAGATGGTCAACTCTGTGCGACCCCACAGACGGCAGCCCACCAGGCTCCCCCGTTCCTGGGGTTCTCTAGGCAAGACCACTGGAGTGGGTTGCCATTTCCTTCTCCAATGCATGAAAGGGAAAAGTGAAAGTGAAGTCACTCAGTCGTGTCCAACTATAGCGACCCCATGGACTGCAGCCTACCAGGCTCCTCCGTCCACGGGATTTTCCAGGCAAGAGTACTGGAGTGGGATGTCATTGCTTATCCGAACTCAAGATAGGGAACTACAAAATTATCAAGAAAGATTGCACTCTAAAGAACTAAGATCAGTTTTGCTTTGTTTTGGATCATAAAAGTCATCCTAGACTATAATTCACTTTCCATTTCTCATTTGGAAAAGATTAGATCAGAGGGAAGAGTAATGAATATAAATGTGACATCATAAACTGGTTGGAGGGCTTCCCTCATGGCTCAAATGGCAAAGAATCTGCCTCCAGTGCAGGAGAGATAGGTTCCATCCCTGGTCGGAAGATCCCTTGGAGAAGAGCATGGCAACCCACTCCAGTGTTCTTGCCTGGAGGATCCCATGGACAGAGGAGCCTGGTGGGCTGCAGTCCATGGAGTCACAAAGAGTTGGACACTACTGATTAAGAAACTGGTTGAAACTGCAAGCTTCGATGATTTTGGTTACTTCACAAATTGTTTCGTTGTTACACGTACAATTCCAAAAATCTGTGAAAATCTGAAGTTTTTTCATGTTTGACATCAAAACTCATTTGGCAGCCAAACCTGACTTCCCTAAAAGACTACCTGTAGTCTTCATTTATCTTAGTATTCATATATTTTGCTACAAAAGTGTTAATATATTTGATTATAAGTACTGCCCCAAGCTGTATTGGTGTATGAGTTACATAATACTTTATCATGTATGAAAAAATTCCAAATTCTGAAACATCTGGTCCCAAGAGTTACAGATAAGGGGTTATGAGCTGTATTAACTTGCTGTAAGTAAAGTTCATAGTGAATATAAAGACAAATTTTGGATGGAACCTAGTGTTAGTATTGAGGGAATTTCTGCTGGAGACCCTGGGGAAGAGGGGTTCCTGCAAGTCATCATTCCACTAGCATTTAGATAGAGCCAGGAAGAATTAAAAATGCATTCTGACACTGGTTAAAACAGTACAGAAGACTTTATTCAGGGCTGTTGCAGCAAGGGCCAAGGCTGTGGTGACAGGGGCAAGAGAATGGGCTCAGCTCCAACTACAGTGAAGACAGCTGAGGATGTATAGTCATTAAGCAGAGTGGAAGTGGGGCATTGGGGGATGGAAAATTACTGAGAAGACACCAAGATAGGGGGATGCTTGCCATGCTGACTTAACAGGATTCTTGCTGAAGGCCAGCAGGGTGATCAGATTCTGAGAGTAGGGGAATTCTTTCCAAAGTGACGCAGCAGGATTTTTACTAACAATGGACTAGTCAGGCTGAAGACAGGACCTAAGATACAAGGCCTACTGAGAAAGAGGGCTCAGAAGAACCTGGCTAAACTTTGGTTAAATATCAAGCTAGGCACGGTCTCTGCGCACAGTTTACCACCTGTATTTCTAATATAGACACTGACATCCTGAAGATATTGCCATAATTAAGAGTGTGTGTGTGTGCATGCTCAGTCACGTCCAACTCTTTGCAACCCATGGACTGGAGCCCACTAGGCTCCTCTGTGCACTGGTTTACCATCTGTATGGCAAGCGGGTGGGGCATGTATTTCAAGTAACATCTTGTCACCTTCTGGGTTAACAGCTGTAGGATGGCAGTTGGAAAAGGCAGAATATGAAATGAATTGGGTGTGCCCTGATGCTTTTAGCAAGAAGGCATCACAAGAAGGAACTTCGTTTCCAAGCAGAGATGGAAGGGAACAGAAAAATTGTGTATTAGGTACCTCACAACATTAGAAAAGCTAATTGCCTCTGTACCCTGAATGGCAGAAGTTCAGCATTGTTTTATTTGAGGTGTGGGAGGTAGAAGGGGAAGCCCAGTTAAGATTTCTCTGCCAAGTGTTAGGCAAAGGAACCCGGCCCTGCAGTGATACCTGGATGCTGCGATTCCCAGCCCTGTTTTCAGTTGGTTTCACAGTAGCCTCCATCAGAGGAGTCAGGGTCCATTCAGAGGCAGGGTCCTGTGAAGAAGGAAAGCAGGCCAACTTTGGAGAATTTAGTCTAAAGCGCATGATTGTGATTCCCAGCATATGGAACTGAAGCATATAGACAAGAAGTCTATTTCTGAGGGAACTGTACAGCCCAAGAAATGTAAGCTTGGCCTTCAAACAATGGGCACCAAACTCACACCAGCAAGAAGTGGACTGTTTTCATAACGTTAACCTGTGCAGGGGACACCCCCAAACTCTGTTTCAGAGTCCCGGGAAGGGGGTGGGGGGGTGGGGGATGGATAAGGAATAACTTTCCAGCTAGGGGGAGCCATGGAGAGCAAGGAATAAGGTTAGTCCCTTGCCAGAGATTACACTCAGGTCTAATCAAGGAACTTTGTCCACTATGAGAGACAGAATCTTCCAGGGTGTCTCTCCCAGGAGTATTCCACAGCTGACTTTGATGTGTTTCTCTTTGTTCCATTTTCCAAATTGAGAGTTATTTGGGTATTCTATCCCCACTGCTGCTGCTGCTAAGTCGCTTCAGTCGTGTCCGACTCTGTGCGACCCCATCGACGACAGCCCACCAGGCTCCCCCATCCCTGGGATTCTCCAGGCAAGAACACTGAAGTGGGTTGCCATTTCCTTCTTCAATGCATGAAAGTGAAAAGTGAAAGTGAAGTCGTTTAGTCGTGTCCAACTCTTAGCGACCTCATGGACTGCAGCCTACCTGGCTCCTCCATCCATGGGATTTTCCAGGCAAGAGTACTGGAGTGGGTTGCCATTGCCTTCTCCACCTATCCCTACTACACCATTATAAATGGACAGAGCAAATACAGTAAGTCCCTTACATATGAATGAGTTCCCTTCCAAGAGCTAGTTGCTAAGTCCAACTTGTTCATAACTTCAGAGTTAGCCTATGTACCCAATTAACACAATCTGCTATGTATCACAGCTTTTACACTTGCTTCCTGGGCTTGAAATTAAGATGCTGTAGTACTGTATACAGTAAAGCACACAAAAACACAACCGCTTCTAGAGGGTACACGCAGGTGACAATATACACTAGACACGTGAACTTACGTGACTGGACAGCACAGGCACATTCGCATCTTTGAAGGTTCTTATGCAGGGGAGTTATATAATCTGTCATCAGTTTAAAGGTGGTCAGACTATGAGGGGTCACATCTACAACTGACAGACCTTGATAGAGATCCTGGATTTTGCACTGCATCAGAAATGGACAAGGAGAGGCTGAGTATGTTCTACGTATGGGAAGAAGGTTGGGCACAGATACTTCATAGCACGAGAAGAGGGCTGTGGCTAAGGCTGCTACCACCTTATCCTCTGTCTGCTTCCATAATAAAGTTGTAGCTGGAATACGGCTTCCAGCCAGGGGTTACATTTCTCAGCAACTAGATTTAAGTAAATTCCCACACCCTACACCCTTGGGAATGTGCTAAGACATGAGCCATTTCCAGGCAGGCCAAGCCCATAAAACCCTGCATGTGTTCACCAGGCACTTTCTGCTGCAAATCTGAATAGGGAAAACAAATGTGACTTGGAAGCCATGGCTGAAAATGGCAGAGAAATCCCCAGCTCATAAAGCCTTCTACTTTATCATGCTCACCTCAGAACCATTAGCTGGAAGAGAAAACTTCCATATATTTAATCACTGTGTTTCTTGTTAAAAGAGGTTAGCCTAACCTAACCACCTTTCTCCTGGCAATCTTGGATCCTTCTCTTTGAATTCTTTGCTTTTATTTTTTAAATGAATGTATAATATCATTTTTTTAAATATAGTATTCCCTTAAACATCCAGTAAGTAATCCTGTGGCTTGGAACAACCCTGAATATACCACACCACACCACTGTATGTATCCCCGTTACTTAGGCAACTATATCAAAACACACGCAGTTTTTGAAACAGCTTTTTATTAAACAACAAAGCGTAACTGCAACACAATTTTAAATGTTTGAAAATTAGGTCACAAAGAGATGCAAAATGTTTGCAGTATGACTATTATATATTCATACAGCTAAAGTCACCAAATCTTACACCAATACAAACATAAGATTATTCCATGATTAGCCTAAATTTAATAACTATAAACTATATTAGTGGATTTCTTTTCCTATTTAACATTTTAATTAAATACTGATTTCCTTACCAAATGGAATCTACTAAACTAAATTTTAAAAAATGGTTAAATAACTAAAATTCTGCAAACCAGTAGTTGGGTTTGCAGAAACTTCTGGGAGAAGTAGATAAAATACTGAGAAAGCATCAATTAGTTTACATGTAAAACTCTCCCATCTTATTCATGACTCTGATACTAATCCACTCTTAATGGACTTTGCAAAATTGATCTGCTGGTACTACAAATAAACCTGAGACCAAACTCTATTCTCTTCCAGGTTAGCCAAACTTAATCCATTTTTTAAAATGTTCCTTCCAAAATCCAATCTGTGCCAGAGAGAACATAAATCTGGAGTAGAAACATTTGGAGTTGGTTACAGGTACTTACGAAGTACTTTTCCCACCCTATTTCTATTTTTCCTCAAAATTTTCTATTTCAAACACACACACAACCAGAACTCATCTTTTCAGATACCAAGTGGGTTATTTTGTGCAAAGGAAGTTTTTAATAACAAATCTTCCCCATACCATAATTCAAAGAAAAATCTTCATTTTTATAGCCTCCATTTTCAATTAATGTAAGAGAAACCTACTATCCTTACTACTACTAAACATAATAAATAAGCCCTAACTGAGAAAGTATCTTATTTTGGTTAAGTTTCAACAGTTAGAGTTCAGGCTACTCTCCTAGATGATTAGCTACTGAAATTACTTTTTACAAACGTGAAACCAATTTTTTCCCTAGGGGAAGGAAAACCAGGAAGAAAGCAAATGGAAGAGAGGCACACGATGGTAGACAGGGTACATAAAGCTGTGCATTTAGTACATGATTTTGGTTACTTTTTCACAACACGGTAGTTACTTGCTTGTATCTCTATGCCTATAATATAAGACAATGCTAACCCTATAAATCAAAACAAATTTGATAAAACATTCATTTTCAAGTTTCATAAATATATGCATTTCTAATTATAAAGTCTCTACATTTGCACATTTTCATAGACTAACATAATACACAAACTCATGGAAGTCTTCTGTTATGCTCTTAATTTTGCCTAGATCTGACATTATCTTCATAAATACTCAGTGAAGCCACAAACAAAAGTACTGTAACTTTTGGAATCTATCCAAGTTTTAAAGAAAAAAAAAGATCAGCAGCAATTCTGTAAGACGTACGAGATACCAATCCCTTATTTTCTTTTGCTTTTTGTGTCAGTTGTTTGAAAAACACTAGAAGCTGACATGAGGTTTTCTATATATTGTCCAAGAACTTGGTTTTCTGATTTTAGCTTCAGATTTTCTTCCTTAACTGCATCTACTCTTGCAGACAGATCTATATCAAAAATTAAAAAGTGAATTATCAATAAAGTGATGACAATGACTCCATATTACATACCGCTTATTAAGATTTACTCTGAAATACCACAGTCCTTGAATTTTCTGTTTTTAAATTCAGACTACTTTAGATGTAAACAAAGTAAGCTGAGTACGAATCAAGAGCCAAAATTCCTAAAAAGAGATTTCATATTAGATTAAATGTTATACTTTGCAAACAGCATTTTTGTTAAGTAGTTAATTCTTAAAATGGCTATTTTTTAAAAATATTGTTTTTAAAATGTTAAGTTTGGTTCATATCTTAGCATCATAAAACTGTAATTCTTAACTAAAAGTGTTTTAAGAAAATGTAGTAGGTGAACATAACTAAATTTACATACTGGATATAGGCCGTCAGTTTCCAAGCAATTCATCATTTTGTATTTTTGCATTAGCAAGAAATTCAAAAGAGCAGGCCTTGACGATGAAGAGATACTACATCTGTTCAGTCACTCAGCAGCTAAGTTACTCAGCGCCTTCTAGTAGACAAGCACTTTTCCAGTGGCGAAAGTAACAGAAAGGCCCTGCCCTTGCAGAGTTGACACTGTGGTGTGCGTGTGAGCACAGGTGCATGTAGGGGGCTCGGGAGAAGAAGCAAGAAGGATAAGGATCACAGGAAGCAAAGGGAAGTGGTCCTTCTACACAGTGTAGCTAAGGACAGCTGTTTTGATTAAGGAAATTTCACCAGAGACCTAAAGGAAGTGAGGGAACAAGTCACACAGATATGCAAATGACTAAGGGTGAGTCAAACACAGGGAAACAGCAACTGCTAAGACCCTGAGGAGAAGCAAGGAGGCTGGAGTGTCTAAGGTAGGATGATTGAGTCAGGAGTGCGACAGGACTCTGAGAGGTAAAACGGAAATAAGAGACTTCCAGAAAGGGACTTGGTTTTCATTACCCATAAGAAGGGAAGCCACTGGAGTGACATGATCTGCTCAACCTGATTTTAAAAAAACACCACCTTGTAAATTCGTCCAAAACCAAAAGATATTTTGGTGGTGCAATTAACTTTATAGAAGGCATTTAGAAAATGAAAAGACTCAGGTAAGTTCCCTTATAATCTCTGTGGCTAATACACTGTTTTTACTTTCATTTAAACTTTATTGAAGTGGACTTAATAATACCATTCAGGGACTTAAAAGGGGTGCTCCTATTATGTTAGACCTTAAAGAGGGAAGCACAAGAACACTATTTGACTTCCTTATTGAGACAGAACTGTGTTTTAAAAATCACCAGTCAAAGCTACAGGCAGGAGAAACAAACCACTGAAGTAAACTTTGAAGTTTATACATTTTAAAACTGGGCACAGTAACAAAATTTAGCAACATAAATGCTTACAATTTCAATACCTGGATGTTAGTCAAGAAAACTACAAAATGCAAGCTAACCTTCAAGTGTGTGTTGGAGTTCCAATACTTGGTTAATAAGTCGTGTTTTTTCCTCCAGTTCCACCTGATTTTCAGCATCAACTGCTGTAATGAAAAGGTTCAGATTTACTATTATTAACTACCATTTGTGTAGTATAGCACATAAAAGATCTGCACAATGTTTTACATTTATTATCTTCCTTGACTTACACAAAAGCCCTGTAAAATAAAAGATGGATCCTACATCACAGATGACAACACCAAAGTGAAGGTAAAGTGCTTTACCAACATCTTACAGTTAAAGAATGGAAGCTGCCTTAAATTGTTTCTAGAACTAGATAGGATTATAAATAAGTACAACTGGCCAAGATCAAGCCTTCCTTCTAAATACTGCTTCTCTGCTCTTTCCATTGCTTAATAAAGCAATGTGTCTGCCACAAAACATATAAAAAGGAAAACGAAGAACATACCATCCATGTCAGCATTCATCATCTTCAGTAACAAACTTCTGCGCCTTGGATACAAAATTCTTGATGAATGGTCTGCAGTAAGAAGAAACATAGATATCACTCAGTCCAAAAAAGATATTAAACCTCCTCTACACATAGCATTATTAAAGAATTAACTAAATACAAATGGAATAAAAATAATGTTTGATAAAACTACCCCAAGTCTTCCCATGTAGCCAGCATTAGGGCTGTTCTCCCACACATTTTTTACACATGGTTTTAATTCTCTGGTTCTCTGTACTTCAGAGAAAGTTTTAGGTAAGACATGTAGATGGGTATAGATGCACACACACACACACACAGATGACCCTTCAACAAGGTTTTGAACCATGCAGGTCCACTTACTCTCAGATTTTTTTTCAATAAACACTATTACAGAACTACTCGACCTGCAGTTGATTCAATCTGCAGATGTGGAATTGGATATACGAAGGGTTGACTATAAAGTTGTATGTGGATTTTCAATTGTGCAGAGGGTCAGTACCCCTGATCCCCTTGTTGTTGAAGGGTCAACTGAATAAAAATGTGTGTATACACACACACACATCTGCTGATACATATATTCAAATAGACTGATCACAAAAATTTTTCTCAAAAATTCTGTAAGTTATTCAATCCTTTATAGTATTTGAAGACCATACAAATTACTCCTCTCCATTTAATCAAAGTGTCTTCATAATCGAAGAGGAAGGGTGTTAGCAGTGAAAACTTGATTCGGCCCTTGCCCAAGAGAAGAGCACTTTCATACCACTTCAACTACTTGTCTGGGAGGGACGACAGAGCTAACAGTCAAAAGCAAAAGTAAGTGATTTTGGGACTACTCAGCAACGACAGCCATCAACTTGGCTATTTCCCCTGTTACATAATACAGGTATCTCCAGGTTTTAAGTTTTACTTAATGCCAGTGCACTTGTATAAAAGACCTACATTAGGACCTGGTTTTGCTAAACAAAAAAAATCTGCGAGGGTTTTCACTTTCATGAAAAAAGGCAAAAAGCAAAAAAAGCCTTCAGTGTTTGTTTAGCAACAGGGTGTTAGAAACAGCGCTCACTGTGAGCGCTCCCGCCCCGAGAACTACACTCAGCATCTCAGCGTCAAGCTGCCGTAGCTCTGAGCCGTGTCTGTGAGCATCTGTCCTTGCTCCCTCTTCTGTGCATCTGTTAGCAAGGTGTGTCCTAAGACAACTGCTTCATCACTTTATGCCATTTCAGCTTCTAAGAGGTAGGAATGGTCTCCTTTCAGACAGTAGGGAGAAACCTGTATATTAAATGCTCCAAATATCTAATATTCAGTCTTTTTAAAAATACACCTGAAATAGGATTTTCATGACAGCTGAAAAGAGATAATACACAAGTCAAAGCAACAGATAAACACAAAATGAATGCACTCGATTTTAAAGTCAGATCTAGCATAGGGATGGGTTATACTTCTTTTGCCTCTGTTTTCATCTAATACTAAAACCAAAAAAGTCTTCCATAAAAGCAAAGTGTTCCAGACCGATTAATGTAGTAGGTAAGGAAAAGAAGCCCGTTTCTGAAATTCTGGCCACATATAACCCAAACAATCGAAAAATCTATGCATGGCTCATCAACAGCTTGACTTTGAAAAAATTTAATAAGGAATAAAATGGGGTGGAGGAGATTTATTAAAGGAAAAATTATTCTCAGAAAAGCACATCAAGATTGGGGAGGAAGAAGAGCACAAAATCAGGGCATGAGTACAGTGCTACAGAATGTATCACATAACCCAGGAGAGCACTACTCACAGCACAGTCCATGTAAGACTGCCCTGAGGGCTGAACAATGCAAAACCTGCCCAACTATACATAGCATCCCTGTGCAAAACAGCATTCCCCTTTAATAAAGCAGACCAGAGCACTACCAGCTGTCTCTACATGACAACAACAAAAAGACAAGTAGCCCATTTTTCTTACTGTGATGTGATCAAATAGATGGGTCTCAAAACACTACTAGTATATATTCTAAGTCTTTCATGAAATTTAGAGTAGTAAACAGATTTACTGTATATATGGGATCAAAAGATTTGTTGAGCTCTTCAAAGCAAAGTATTTCAGCCATGGATTTTATTTCCTTCAAAATAGGACCAATCCTCAAACTTTGCAATGCCTACATTAGCACAGTAGTATGTCATAATATGCACTCAACACAAAATTGACCTTTTCAACCATAAAATTACAGGGAGGCCTGGCATGCTGCAATTCATGGGGTCGCAAAGAGTCGGACACGACTGAGCGACTGACCTGATCTGATCTGATCTGATCGTTACTATCATATCAATCCAATTCTGTCAAGTGTGCTCTTAAAATAGTTCATTTTCAACTCCTGCTCGTACACATAAATCCAAATCTGACATGAAAAGAGAGACTCCACACCAAAGTATCTCAAGTGTGGGAACACTGAAATAAACATGAGGTGCTAAGGCTGGTCTGTTCATCGAAAATGTACCTTAGCTCTCCACAATGGATACAATTGTCTGGGATTCCTCAATTCTGACCTAAGCTGAGGTCAGATCTCATAAAACTTTTTCAAAAGTCACAGTAAATTTTGGTGCCTATCTTTACCTAACCTTGGTCAGTAGAAGAGAATGTAGAATTATTTTGATAATTAAGTCCAGGGAGCAGAAGTATGGAGGGAACAAGGGTCTAGAAATGTGGCAAATATTAGTATACAGCCATTTTCCATACCCACACAGTCAGCTGTGTCCAAAGACTATCATCTTACCAAATACACCTCTACTTTCTTTTCTGGCACGGCCAACAGGACCATAACATCCTCTTCATAAGAAGCAATTTGCGTGAGTGCTAAGTCCCTTCAGCCGTATCTGACTCTGTGCAACCCTATGGACTATAGCCCGCCAGGCTCCTCTGTCCACGGGATTCTCCAGGCAAGAATACGGGAGTGGACTGCCAAGCCCTCCTCCAGGGGATCTGACCCATGGATCAAACACACATCTCTTGTGCCTTCTGCACTGGCACATGGGTTCTTTACCACTAGTGCCACCTGGTAAGCTAAAGAGGCAGTTAGCACAGTGATTAAGAGCATGGACTTAGACAGTTAACTGTTGTTCAGTCACCCAGTAGTGTTACAGACTCTGTGACCCCATGGACTACAGCACGCCAGGCCTCCCTGTTCCTCACCATCTCCCCAAGTGTGCCCAAGTTCATGGCCATTGCATCGGTGATGCCATCCAGCCATCTCATCCTCTAATGCCCTCTTCTCCTTCTGCCCTGTAAGTCCCTGCTGGATTTAGATTATAGTGATAGTGAAGTTGCTCAGTCGTGTCCAACTCTTTGTGACCCCGTGGACTGTAGCCTACCAGGCTTCTCCATCCATGGGATTCTCCAGGCAAGAATACTGGGGTGGGTTACCATTTCCTTCTCCAGGGGCTCTTCCCAACCCAGGGATCGAACCCGGGTCTCCCGCATTGGAGGAAGATGCTTTAACCTCTGAGCCACCAGGGAAGCCCGCATTTGGATTCAATTCCCACCTCTCCTACTTATAAGATCTGGAACCTTAGGTAAACATCTCAGTCTCAGGTTCTTCATCTATAAAACGAGGTTAAAAACAGTAGGTACCTCACAGTTTTGTTGTGAGAATTTCATGAGTTGATATATTTAATGTGAGTATTGTTGCAGTCACATTATATATGGAGCCACCTGGGGAGCCCAATATATAATGTAACTGCAACAATACTCATTAATGTTAGCTATTGTCCTTTTCATTATAGGGGACTGGAATGCAAAAGTAGGAAGTCAAGAAATACCTGGAATAACAGGCAAATTTGGCCTTGGAGGACAGAATGAAGCAAGGCAAAGACCAACAGAGTTTTGCCAAGAGCACACACTGGTCATAGCAAACACCCTCTTCCAACAACACAAGAGAAGACTCTATACATGGACATCACGAGATGGTCAATATCAAAATCAGATTGATTATATTCCTTTGCAGCCAAAGATGGAGAAGCTCCATACAGTCAGCAAAAACAAGACTGGGAGCTGACTGTGGCTCAGATCATGAACTCCTTATTGCCAAATTCAGACTTAAACTGAAGAAAGTATGGAAAACCACTAGACATTCAGGTATGACCTAAATCAAATCCCTTACGATTATACAGTAGAAGTGATAAATAGATTCCAGGGATTCGATCTGATAGAGTGCCTGAAGAACTATGGACAGCGGTTCGTGATATTGTACAGGAGGCAGGGAGCAAGACCATCCCCAAGGAAAAGGAATGCAAAATGGTTGTCTAAGGAAGCCTTACAAATGGCTGTGAATAGAAGTGAAAGGCAAAGGAGAAAAGGAAAGACATACCCATTTGAATGCAGAGTTCCAAAGAACAGCAAGGAGAGATAAGAAAGCCTTCCTCAGCCATCAATGCAAAGAAATAGAGGAAAACAATAGAATGGGAAAGTCCAGAGATCTCTTTGGAGAAGGAAATGGCAACCCACTCCAGTGTTCTTGCCTGGAGAATCCCAGGGACGGGGGAGCCTGGTGGGCTGCCGTCTATGGGGTCGCACAGAGTCAGACATGACTGAAGCGACTTAGCAGCAGCAGTAGCAGCAGAGACCTCTTCAAGAAAATTAGAGATACCAAGGGAACATTTCATGCAAAGATGGGCACAATAAAGGACAGAAATGGCAGGGACCTAACAGAAGCAGAAGATATTAAGAAGAGGTGGCAAGAATACACAGAAGAACTGTTTTGTACAAAAAAGATCTTCACAACCCAGATAATCACGATAGTATGATCAATCACCTAGAGCCAGACATCCTGGAATGTGAAGTCAAGTAGGCCTTAGGAAACATCACTATGAACAAAGCTAGTGGAAGTGATGGAATTCCAGTTGAGCTATTTCAAATCCTAAAAGATGATGCTGCGCAAGTGCTGCACTGAATATGTCAGCAAATCTGGAAAACTCAGCAGTGGCCACAGGACTGGAAAAGGTCAGTTTTCATTCCAATCCAAAAAAAAGGCAATGCCAAAGAATAGTCAAACTATTGCACAATTGCACTCATCTCACACACTAGTAAAGTAATGCTCAAAATTCTCCAAGCCAGGCTTCAACAGTATGTGAACCATGAACTTCCAGATGGTCAAGCTGGATTTAGAAAAGGCAGAGGAACCAGAGATCAAATTGCCAATATCTGCTGGATCATGGAAAAAGCAAGAGAGTTCCAGAAAAACATCTACATCTGCTTTATTGACTATGCCAAAGCCTTTAACTGTGTGGACCACAACAAACTCTGGGAAATTCTGAAAGAGATGGGAATACCAGACCACCTGACCTGCCTCTTGAGAAACCTATATGCAGGTCAGGAAGCAACAGCACTGGACAGGGAACAACAGACTGGTTCCAAATAGGGAAAGGAGTATGTCAAGGCTGTATATTGTCACCCTGCTAATTTAACTTGTATGCAGAGTACATCGTGAGAAACGCTGGACTGGATGAAGCACAAGCTGGAATCAAGATTGCCAGGAGAAATATCAATAACCTCAGATATGCAGATGACACCACTGTTATGACAGAAAGTGAAGAACTAAAGAGCCTCTTGATGAAAGTGAAAGAGGAGACTGAAAAAGTTGGCTTAAAACTCAACATTCAGAAAACTAAGATCATGGCATCCAGTTCTATCACTTCATGGCAAATAGATGGGGAAACAGTGACAGACTTTATTTTGGCTCCAAAAATCATTGCAGATGGTGACCGCAGCCATGAAATTAAAGGATGCTTGCTTCTTGGAAGAAAAGTTATGACCAACCTAGACAGCTATTAAAAGCAGAGACATTACTTTGCCAACAAAGGTTCGTCTAGTTAAAGCTATGGTTTTTCCAGTGGTCATGTATGGATGTAAGAGTTGGACTATAAACAAAGTGAAAAGTCAAAGTGAAGTCGCTCAGTCGTGTCCGACTCTTTGCGACCCCATGGACCACAGCCTATCAGGCTCCTCCATCCATGGGATTTTCCAGGCAAGACTGGTGGAGTGGATTGCCATTTCCTTCTCCAGGGGATCTTCCCAACCCAGGAGTCGAACCTGGGTCTCACACATTGCAGGCAGACGCTAAAGCTGAGTGCGAAAGAACTGATGCTTTTGAACTGTGGTGTTGGAGAAGACTCTTGAGAGTCCCTTGGACTGCAAGGAGATCCAACCAGTCCATCCTAAAGGAAATCAGTCCTGAATGTTCATTGGAAGGACTGATGCTGAAGCTGAAACTCCAATACTTGGCCACTTGATGTGAAGAACTGACTCATTTGAAAAGATCCTGATGTTGGGAAAGATTGAAGGCAGGAGGAGAAGGGGGCAACAGAGGATGAGACAGTTGGATGGCATCACCGACTTGATGGACATGAGTTTGAGCAAGCTCTGGGAGCTGGGGATGGGACAGTGAGGCCTGACGTGCTGCAGTTCATGAGGTCACAAAGAGTCGGACGAGACTGAGCGACTGAACTGTATCGTCTCTGCCTTTTAGCTCTAACACAAGTCACAAAAAGATTTTTAGAAAAAAAATCTAAAATCTAAATCTCATTTTCACAAATAAGCCAGGGCCAAGATGATAATGGCTTACCCAAGATCATAGTAGTAGTTACACAGAGCCAAGACTACATATAGTCAACGTCCCAGTCTAGTTTTTCCCACATCACCACTGGTATGCTCACATCTGAGACCTGAGCTTTTGAGACTTTTCTCTGATATCCACAACCACTCATTTTTCTACATCTAAAACTGATTTTCATCATCTATGATCCATTCATTAATGAACTAGTAAGACTACTAAATGGAGAAGGCAGTGGCAACCCACTCCAGTACTCTTGCCTGGAAAATCCCATGGATGGAGGAGCCTGGTGGGCTGCAGTCCATGGGGTCGCTAAGAGTCGGACACGACTGAGTGACTTCACTTTCACTTTTCACTTTCATGCACTGGAGAAGGAAATGGCAACCCACTCCAGTATTCTTGCCTGGAGAATCCCAGGGATAGGGGAGCCTAGTGGGCTGCCATCTACGGGGTCCCACAGAGTCGGAGACGACTGAAGTGACTTAGCAGCAGCAGCAGCAAGACTACTAAAAGTCACTGTGCTTTAATATACTAAATGTTTTACACATATTATTAGTTCATCAAATCAACAGGACATGGCAATTTATAAATGTGGACACAATCTCAGAAAGGATATGTATTTTGTCTTGGATTTCACAGCCAAAGTCTGTATCAAGAATTTGAACTCAGATCTAACTATAAAATCCCTGTATTACACAACAGAAGGCACTTTAACATGGCCTTAATCTAAATTTGCAAAACATTTTACAACCCTTAATGTCAAAATTTCTTGCTATTTCTGCTATCTAAAAACCTAAATGTAAGTTCCATACCTTTCAAGTTGCATCGACTTTCAACAAAGTTTTTTCAGGTACCTTCAAATTCTGACTTGTTCTGGTTAAATAAATCCAATTTTAAATTCTTCAAAATTAAGGGACTGATTGCCCAAACAAGAATTTGCTCATAAACGGGATCCCCAGAGTGGCTAGCTATGCTGGCTTTAATCAATGAATGAGTACAGGCACAGAATATAAAAGCATAGCTTTGGATTCTCAGGTACAGATTCAGCGTTGGAAACACAGCATCTGTCCTTAATATTATTACGTCATAGTACCAGAATCGATACATTAAACAACAAAACCCTGTCTTTCAGGGATGTCCCTTGTTTCTCCTCCAATCCTAACTCCCCTAGATGTGTCTATGAAGACCTTGAGAAAGATGGTCATTGAGAAACTAACCCGAGAGCTACTTTCAGAGCCTGACAAGATGCCGCCAATCCTGGTTTTACCGCTCTCTTGCCTCCCTCCCCGCCTGGGCGTCCTCTTCCCCCATTTCCGAGTTCTCAGCAGGTCCAGGCGAGCCAGGTCCCATCCCACCCGAACACCCCCTCCCACAGTCCCATTTCAGGGCTGGACAGAGTCCTTAGACTCCGGAGCGGCGGGGACAAGGCGACAGGAAGTCCGCGCGAAGGACCACCGGCGACCCTCAACAAAGGAACCTCTGGGCCCAATACTGAGAGGATGAGAAAGAGAGGTTGCGCAGGAGTTCTCCGGGGAGCCAGGCCTCAGCCGCCCATCAAATGCCTAGGCGCTCTTCCCCGGTCCCCGATGCGCGGGCCAGCGTCCAGCCCACCCCGCCCTCCAGGCCCTCAGCAGTATCGAGGCCGCAATTCCAGCCGCCAAAGCCGGGCCCTTGGAGGACCACGACAACCCTCACCTGCCTTCTGAGGCGCCGGCAGGGGGAGGGTTCGGTAGGACGCCTCAGGCCTGAACCCTTGGACCAACTGGCACCGGCAGCCCCACCCTTTCCGCCCACAGAGCGTGCGCCGAGACAGGAGTCCCGCCCCTGCCTGCCCTGTTGCCAGCCAATCACCACTCAAGAAAACACGCCTGCGCATTAGCTTCCCGACGCCCCAATCGTCCTATCCCAAAGCCTCAGATCCACCTTTTGCCATAACAAAAGGACGGTGGTATCCAATCAGAGTTGAGATCGTTGTAGGCGGGTCCGGGAAGAGCAACAGCCAATGACAGTACATTAGCTAAGGTAAGCGTGTGAAAGGCTGTCAGATAGAGATAGCTTCTCAAGTCTCAGCAGGTCCCTGAAAATGGGGGTCAAGAAATCTGTGGTAAATTCTGACAGCTGTCAGGAATGAGGTCGGTAAAACTGAACTCTGCGCCAGAGAGAGAAATCCTTCAAATTTAAGACAAGGGCATGTCTGGACATAATAGCAGAGAAAGTACGGTGGTTTTCAATTCTAAAAGCAGACTTTGCCATATTTTTAATTTTCCAAATCTGAAAGCTCTGTAAGTGTAACTCTAATGGATAAGTCATCTTCGTATCTTCCCCCATTTAAAATCCATTAGTGCGCCCGACCACTTAATAATATTTTAGAATTGAGAAAATACCTTAATACTACTTTGGTATAGAACACTTTTGCTCACTTTATAATATTTGATCCTCCCAGCAACCCACAGAAAGAAGCTTAAGAGTACACTCATGTCCTGCTCAAGGTCATAGACACAGTGTGAAATGCTGTGTGCGAGCCTTTGGGATGTAATGTTACCGACCTGATACCAATCACACATACCCAGCACGTGACACAAAGCAGCATCCTGTTTTGTCATTATTGTTTTTCCAATTCAAATGTGTTTATTGTTTAATTTTTTATTTTTCTTAAGTTATGAATGAAAGTATGATAACACATTTACAGGACACTGGGAAAATACAAAACAAAGTAATATATAGTTCCACTATATATTACAATGATTTTTTAAGTAGATGAATTAAAATTTTTGGTTGGAGTTTCAATATCAAACTCTCAAAAGTTAACAATGAATAGACAGAAAAGTAGAAGGATATAGTAGGCCTGAGAAGCACTATTAACCAATTAAACATAATGAAGATTTATACAATTTTCACACAACAGTAGGATACAAATTCTGTTTGAGTTCCCATAGACTAAAAACCATATCCTGCTCGTTTTTAACATTTGTTATTGTTTTGGCGTTGACACTTTCTCCTGAGTTGTAGAGGTGAGCCTTACATCTACTTGGTTTCTTAACTTTTTACTTCTAGCACAGTTTGCTGACCTTGAGCCTTATTTCCTTTAAGGAATATATAAAAAAATTTTCCATTCAGTGTTAGAGAACTATACCTTCCACTGGAACTAAGATGGACACCATGAGGAAAATTTACTAGACTTCACTGCAGGAACTAAGTAAATGGGAAATAAGAAAGGTTCAACGTAAGTCTAATAGTGTCAAAATGAGAGGCTAGAGAGGATGGGTGTGGGCAGCATTCAAAGAATAATAACTAAGAATTTTTCCGGGTTATGGAGTAGTTGAGTTAGATTCAAGAACACTTATTCTTGAGCAGGAATTCCATACCTGGATACATCATGGTGAAACTGCAGAACACCGAAGACTAAGAGAACTATTAAAAGCAGATTTTCCCCCCCTAGATGAACAGGTTTGGGGGGTGTTTTTTCTTTTGGTTTTAAATAGGGTAAAATATACATAAAAGATTTACCACGTAAATAACTGTTTTAAAGTGTACAGTTCAGTATTGCTAAGTATATTCTCATTGTGCAACCAATCCCCAGAACTTTATTCATCTTTCAAAACTGAGACTGTGCCCATTAAACAACAACTGCCTGCTTCACCTCTACTGCTAGCCCCTAGCAACCATCACTTTCTGTCTCTATCAATTGACTATTTTAGGCACCTTATTTAAGTGGAATCATACAGTATTTGTCTTTTGTGACTAACCTATTTTGCTTAGCATAACATCCTCAAAGTTTATCCATGTTGTATTAGAATTTCTTCTTTAAGGTTGAATATTAGTTCACTGTATGTGTATACCACATTTTATCCATTCATCCTTCAGTGGACACTTGAGTTGTTTATAACTTTTAGCTATTATGAATGCTGCTTTGAATGCAATATATGCAAATATCTCTTTGATACTCTGCTTTCAGTTCTTTTGAGTACATAACCACAAGTGGACTTGCTAGATCATATTGAAATTCTATTTTAAAAGCAACTTTTTAAAATGCAGTATTAACTCAAGGACAGACAGAAAGGCAAGTGCCTGTAGCTGGAAGTTGGTATCCAATAAAGGTGTTTGGTAAGGAAGAAATGTTAGTGAAGTTGTGGGAAAAACTATTGTTTCCTCTTCTTCATAGTAAAATTGGCACAATAACTTTGTTAATGTCCTATATAAAAGACAGGTTATGGTGGTTTTAGTTAAACTGGCTGTTCATCTAAAAATATGAGATTAGATCCTGATTTCACACCACAAATAAAATTGAATTACAAATGAAATAAATATGCAGTGTGAAGTAAATATGCATTCTGAACTTTTAGGAAAAAACAGGTATCTTTATGACATCACTGTAAGGAGGAATTTGTTAAACCAGACAAAACAGTACCATTTGTTAGGAAAGATTTTAAATTTTGATTGTTTTATACACAGATGAGAAGACATTTTAAATAAAGTTAAAAGCAAGCCACAGACTGAAAGAATAAAGTTCTGAAAATATAAAGAATCTCAACAAAGATAAAAAATATATTCAAATAACATAAACAGGCAACTCACAAAAGAGGAAAACTTAGTGGTCAGAAAGATTTTTTTTTTAATGTTTACCTTCACTAGTACCAGGGAGATTGATATTGAAACAAGATAAAGGGATCAGTTCATTAAAAATATACAAATCCTAACAGCTACAAAATGGCATTGAAGCAAAAACTGATAGAACTGAAATAAGAAACTAGCCCACAACAGTAGTTGGAAAGTTCATGGCTTCCCTCTCTATAATTTGTAAAACAAATGTACAGAAAATCTATAGGGATACAGATCCAGGTCTGAAGCTTACCTTCACATTAGAGTCACCTGGAAATCTCCTAATGACTTCAAAGAGCAAGAGTTATTAAATGATACATCCCACCCTTATTAAAATTTTAGTCTTTAGGGTGGGATACTGGCATTAATACTTTTGGAATTTACAAAGGTGGTTTCAACAGAGTGGGATCTATTGATATAGAAGACCTGAATGAAAATTCTATCAATATATTTAACCTATTTGACATTTCTAGAACATTCCACCCAATAACTAGAACACATGTCTTCTTTTTAAATGCACATGGAATATTCACCAAAATGGAACATAAAACAACCTCAACAAAGTTTAAATGATTGAAATCATGACAAAATATTTTCTCTGCCCCCAAAGAAATTAAACTGGAAATCAATAACAAAAAGATATTTTTAAAAACCCAAGTAATTGGAAATTAAACTACATGCTTCTAAACAAAATGTGACTCACAAGAGCAGTCACAAGAGAAATTAGAAAATATTTTTAATTAAAATGTAAACATGTCAAGTTTATGAGATGCAATGAAAGCAGCGCTTTGAGATATTTCCTTACCATTAAATGCTTATATGAGAAAACAAGCGAGGTCTCAAAATAAGAATCTAAGTGTTCACTTGAAGAAATTAGGAAAAGAAGGACAAATTAAACTCAAAACAAGCAGTTGGAAAGAAATAGAGTAGAAACTAATCATGTAGAAAAACTTTAAAACAGTAGGAAAAAATCAATGAAATCAAAAGATGGTTCTATTAAAGGAACAATAAAATTAAAAGCTCTAGGCAGAGTTATCTAGGAAAAAAGAGAAGACACTATAAATTACAGATATCAAGAATAAAAGAGGGGGCATCATTATAGATTCTATAGACATTAAAAGGCTAATGAGAGACTATTAAGAACAACCTATGCCAATAAGTTTGATAATTTAGATAAAATGGACAAATCCCTGAAAGAAAAAAAAAAAAAGCTCACTCAACAAGAACAGATGATATGAATAGTTCTCTGTCTATATTTTAAAATTTATCTGTATTTTGAAATGTCATTACCAGGTTAATCTTCCCACAAAAGATACTATATATTCAGATGCTGTCACTGGTAAATTCTTCTAATTATTTTCAGAAATTTTATCAATTCTCTGTAAACTCTTCCAGAAAATAAAATAGGAAAGAACACTTCCCAACTCATTTTATAAAAACAGCATTACTCTGATACCAAAAGTAGATGAATACATTAAAAAATATAAAACTGAACATAGACATGAAGTCCTCAACAAATTACTAGGAAATCAAATCGATCAGTTGTCCCTAGACAGACAACTAAGCCTGGGCAATTGTGATGCTGGCCCCATGAGTTTCATTTCTCTCAGTAATCATGTTCTAAAGCTGATTCTAAAATTCATATGGAAATACAAAGAATCCTCAATAGCCAAAATAATTCTGTAAGAACAAAGTTAGAGGACGTATGCTACCTTATTTCAAGCTTTATTATAAAGCTAAAGCAATAAAATAAATGGAGTGTTGCTATAGAGATAGACACATAGATAAATGAAACAATAGCATCTAAGGATAAACCTATACATATTATATATGATCAGTTGATTTTCACTATGATACCAAGATAATTCCCTGAGAAAGGATAGTTCTTTTTTCAACAAATGGTGCCCCCCAAAAAACAGATATCAGTATAGGAAGACAAAGAATCTCAACCCCTACTTATATCATACACAAAACTGTAAATTTAAAATGGATCATAGATGGAAACATAGAGATATAGTTATACAACTTCTAGAAGAAGACAGAAGAAAATCTTTGTCTCCTAGGTGTTAGCAAATTTTTTGAGAAAGGTCACAAAAACAATAATAAAAAAGAAAAGATTAATTGAACTTTATAAGAATTAAAACTCCATGTTCTTTGAAGGATATTTAGAAAATGAAAAGATAATCACAATACATTATCTAACAAAGGTCTTGAATTTGGAATTTCTAAGAACCTTTTAAATCAATAACAGAAAAATTCCCAATGAAATAATGGAATACTTGCACGTGTGTGTTAGTTGCTCAGTTGTATCCAACTCTTTGCAACCCCATGGACTGTAGCCCACCAGGCTCCTTTGTCCACAGAATTGTCTAGGCAAGAATACAGGAATGAATTGCTATTCCCTTCTCCAGGGGATCTTCCCAACCCAGGGATCAAACCTGGGTCTCTTGCATTGCAAGAAGATTCTTTACCGTCTGAGCCACCTGGGAAGCTGTATTGCAGGCAGATTCTTTACCACTGAGCCACTAGGGTAGCCCAATGAAATACTAGTCAACAATAAAAAGGAACAAACTGTTAATATAGATGAACCTGAACTATATTGTGCTGAGTGAAAATAGACTGATGGAAAATGTATAGACTGCTTGATTTTGTTACTATAGAGTTCTAGAAGAGACAAAACTTATCTACTGTGTAGAAATCAGATCAGTGGTTGCCTCGGGTTGATAATGGGTAGAGGGTTGACTGAGAAGGTGCTGGTGGGAGCTTACTGCTGTAATGGAAATGTTCTATAATATCTTGATTGGGATGGTGGTTGCACAGTGTATACAATTCTCAAAAGGTATCTTCTGTAATTTAAAATGTATATATTTGGATATATATTACTTTTCCTCACCAAAGCTGATTTCTTTCTTTAATGAGAATACTAGCCAGGTTTCTTTAAGGTTTGCAGTATGCCTGGTATGTTACATGTGATATTTCACTCAGTCCTCAATCCAGTGATCTAGGGATTATCAACCCCATTTTACAGATAAGGAAATCAAGGCTCAAAGAGTGTCTTGTCCAATATCACACAGCTAGTAATAGACTGAATTAAAACCTATCTTTGTACCTGGAAAATGAGTATCATAATACGTACTCTATTAAATTATTAAGATTGCTAGAACTAAGTAAAACTAAAGCACTGCCAAGACTTTCCAGATTGAAGTGACATTGGAACCACAGCCCAAAGAATGTGGTTTGGAACTTACATCTTCAACCTAACCAACTCAAATTCCTACCAAAACAAAAATATCAGCATTCTCCTTGGTACTTAAACAAGACCCAGGGTCTCATAATGTTATAGACAAAATGTCCAGGATCCAATCCGCAGTTATTCAGCTTATGAAGAACCGTGAAAATCTCACTTTATGTAAAAATAACGCAGCAACTCTGAGATGGCACAAATGTCAAAGTTGTCTTGAAAAGATTTTAACCAGCTATTTAAAAATACTTGAACAAGCAATTATGAAAACTCCTGAAACAAAAGTTATAATCTAAAGTATAAGCAACATAATAAAAGCTATAAATAAGACCCAAATGGAAACTGGGTAACTGAAAAATAAAATAACCAAAATTTAAAACTGTCTCCAAAGATCCAGTGGCAGGATGGAGATGAAAGAGAGAAGAATGAACTGGAGGGTACCTCAGTAGAAATTATCCAGCCTTCAAACAGGGAGAAAAATGGTTGAAGAAAAAAATAACAAACTCAGAATACAAGGACAACAAAAAAGACCTGGCGTTTGTGTCATCAGAATCATAGAAGTAAAGGAAAAAGAGTGTGGGGCTGAAAAACATCTGAAGACATGCTGGCTTTCCAAGTTTGGCAAAAGACAGTTTTCCAGGGGGAGGGGATGATTAGGAAAATAATGTCTAAAAGGCTTTGGGGGTGGGGCACAGTGAAAAAGACTGTTGAGAAACACTGATCTTGTCACTGGGCACCAATATCATTAACAATACACAAAGAACCTGGCAGATAGCATTTATTTCTGTGGTGTAAGAAGACTGCACCACCAATGAAATAGTCTCGCAAAAAAAAATTTTTTTTAATGCAGCCTGACCTGATCAAGCCCATAAACTAGCAATTTAACAGGAAATACAGAGAACAGAAAAATGTGTTAAATCTATTCTCTGGATAAACATCAAAATCTGATAATGGAACAAAACAGCAACAAGTCAAGAACAAATAACATGAAAAAAAAAAGTCCTTTTGTTTAACAAATAAATTGCATTGGATTAAAAAAGAATGGAAAGACTTGTAGATAAGAAGACACTTAAACTACATTTTAAAAAACAGACCCAAAAAAAGCCCCTATGGTTTATTTTGGATACACCCTTGGAAGATAAAACTATTTTTAAAATGAAGGAAAATGATTACTAATAAGTAGGATATGGTAATTCCAGAGCATTCACCTTTTTAAAATTTCAGTATCAAGCATGTATCTTGCTAGAGAATTTGAACTTAGAGGAAATCTTTAGACAAATTATCTGAAGAAGATAGCATACAAAAAGGTAACCATAATGTCACAAGCAACATGTCATTCACAAAAGATTGCAAACTGGCTAAAACAATGTTGCTGATAACTAAGATGTGTCCTCGAAATAACAGGAAAAAAATCTTGAAATGGCAAAAAGTGACCAAAAGGAACAGTACATCCAAGTGAATATAAAAAGGGTATAGAAACCTTGGCAAACTTTGTATGAAGTGAACTTTTGTTATATTGTTTCATTTGCATTACATTTTCAGTTAAAAAAATCGTTTAAAAATAGCGACAAAATTCCCTTCTGAATGAGGAAAACATTCAATAGGGACCACTGAAATTGCATAGACCCCACTCCAGTACTCTTGCCTAGAAAATCCCATGGACGGAGGAGCCTGGTAGGCTGCAGTCCATGGGGTCGCTAAGAGTCAGACACGACTGAGCGACTTCACTTTTCACTTTTCACTTTCATGCATTGGAGAAGGAAATGGCAACCCACTCCAGTGTTCTTGCTTGGAGAATCCCAGGGACGGAGGAGCTTGGTGGGCTGCCGTCTAGGCGGTCGCACAGGGTCGGACATGACTGAAGCAACTTAGCAGCAGCAGCAGCAACTGATCATAAGATGACCATTCATGTGATCTGGAATGTGCATATATTATAAACTATGTAAATAGAAGCATAAATTAAAATATTCTTCATAGAGAATGGGGAACTCCCAAATTGGAAACTATCATTTATCATTACAAGCCAAAGTATTGTGTGAGGAAGAAATGATAAATAATAAAATAGAGAAACTTCCAAAATCATTTGGATGTCCTAGTCTTACATAATCTCATCAAGCTCATAAAAACTCTGAACTTGTTTTTAGTAATTAGAGGGTTCTAAACATACTGTGGATATTTTAAAGTGAAATATGCTAAATGGAACATTTTGATAACTTTCAAGTGTAACCAGGTGTGTTCCTCATACTTTACACTCATTAATTTGCAAAATGCGTTTGATCTCATTCCTAAAAAAGAACTCACATTTTCCTTTTTACTTATTTTTTTTCTCTTGAAAGGTTATTGAATTCATTGGAGAATGAGTGTTGTCCTGAATTTGGTGAGTAAAGAATATATTCTACTTGTTGAAACTTTATTTCAAGACTAGACTTAATACTGATCTGATCTGATCTGATCTGATAGTGGTATTTGGTAAACTGTTTTCATATACTTTTCTGAAGATTATAATTTCCTAATAATAACCGATAGTTGGCTAATTTCATTCATTTGTTCAATACAGAAAAATGTAAGAAATTACCAGTGTGTTTTTAGTGTTACTCAAATAAAAGTTCAGAATTTTAGGGTCTCCATGGAATCAAGATTTGAATTTATCAACAAAAATGAAAATAGTAAGGAATGAGTCTATACAGTCTTGATGCTTATTTTTCTCTAGACTGTCTAATCAGTGTTTCCCAAAGATTGTTGCTTATAGCTCTGGTTGAAAACAATGAGCTTTTTAAATAGTTTTGTATTTTCTTGGGGCTTCCCAGGTGGTGCAGTGGTTAAGAATCTGCCTGTCAATGCAGAACATGGTTTTGTGAGTTGGGAAGATCCCCTTGAGAAGGAAATGGCAATCCATGTTAGTATTCTTACTTGAAAAATCCTATGGACAGAGGAGCCTGGTGGGCTACAATCCAAGGGGTTGCAAAGAGTCAAACATGATTGAGCAACTGAACACACACACACACCTATTCCATAATAATAGAAAAATATGAATAACACAATCCTCAATTTTCAGATATTGTTTTGAACAAAGCAAAGTTTGAAAGTGATGTTAATTGAATGGTTAGATTCAGTTCAGTTCAGTCGCTCAATCGTGTCCAACTCTGCTACCCCATGAATCGCAGCACGCCAGACCTCCCTGTCCATCACCAACTCCCGGAATTCACCTAAACTCACGTCCATCAAGTTGGTGATGCCATCCAACCATCTCATCCTCTGTCGTCCCCTTCTCCTCCTGCCCCCAATCCCTCCCAGCATCAGAGGCTTTTCCAATGAGTCAACTCTTCGCATCAGATGGCCAAAGTATTGGAGTTTCAGCCTCAGCATCAGTCCTTCCAATAAACACCCAGGACTGGTCTCCTTTAGGGTGGACTGGTTGGATCTCCTTGCAGCCCAAGGGACTCTCAAGAGTCTTCTCCAACACCACAGTTCAAAGGCATCAATTCTTTGGCACTCAGCTTTCTTCATAGTCCAACTCTCACATCCATACATGACCACTGGAAAAACCATAGCCTTGACTAGACGGACCTTTGTTGGCAAAGGAATGTCTCTGCTTTTGAATATGCTATCTAGGTTGGTCATAACTTTCCTTCCAAGAAGTAAGCGTCTTTTAATTTCATGGCTGCAGTCACCATCTGCAGTGATTTTGGAGCCCCCAAAAATAAAGTCTGACACTGTTTCCCCATCTATTTCCCATGAAGTGATGGCACCAGATGCCATGATCTTCGTTTTCTGAATGTTGAGCTTTAAGCCAACTTTTTCACTCTCCACTTTCACTTTCATCAAGAGGCTTTTTAGTTCCTCTTCACTTTCTGCCATAAGGGTGGTATCATCTGCATATCTAAGGTTATTGATATATCTCCCGGCAATCTTAACATGGCAAAAATTGCAATATTGGTATGCAAATGACTGGTTCGGAAAATCAGGTCTATCAACAGGGCAACAAGCACTGGTTTGAAGAAGAGAAAACCCGGATTCAAGATTTGACTCAAGCTGTATGTGTTCATTCAATTCTTCATATAGTCACTAGTTTAAAAGTTTAATGTTCATTAGCGCTAGCTGCTGTAGTTGTTCTTTAGTTGCTCAGTCGTGTCTGACTCTTGTGACCCCATAGGCTGTAACCTGCCAGGCTCCTCCGTCCATGGGATTTTCCAGGCAAGAATACTGGAATCAGTTGCCATTTTTTTCTTCAGGGGATATTCCCAACCCAGGAATCGAACCCGAGTCTCCTGCATTAGCAGATGGATTCTTCACCGCTGAGCCATCTGGGAAGCCCAGATGCTGTAAAGTATCCAAACTTTTGAAATTGACCCTAAGGCTAGAGGCAATGAGTCACTTTACCATACACCTCTGCTTCCTCAGATGAGAGACTGAGATAAAGTTAATTCTGTTTCTCTGCTGCTGCTGCTGCTAAGTCGCTTCAGTCGTGTCCAACTCTGTGCGACCCCATAGACGGAAGCCCACCAGGCTCCCCCGTCCCTGGGATTCTCCAGGCAAGAACACTGGAGCGGGTTGCCATTTCCTTCTCCAATGCATGAAAGTGAAAAGTGAAAGCGAAGTCACTCAGTCGTGTCCGACTCTTAGTGACCCCATAGACTACAGCCTACCAGGCTCCTCCTTCCATGGGATTTTCCAGGCAAGAGTACTGGAGTGGGGTGCCATTGCCTTCTCCATCTGTTTCTCTAATATTGTATAAACTAACGTTGAGGAATTTTTCAAGTAACACTTTTAGCAGTTGGTTCCCCATGTCTAAGAGTCAGCCTTTGATGCTTTGGTTGTGATGCTCCGTGCTGCCATAAGATCTGAAAGCTTTCCTGGGCTAGTTATCTTTGAGCCACTCCATTTGAGCTTTTATGATTTGGGGTTTCTGTGATTCTCTACACATGAATCTACCATTATCAATCATTTCATAACTGAGTACCTATTCCACTTAATTTTTATAAAACCAAGACTAATCATCAGGCTCTTGGAGCATAAAAGGGATTCAGTTTAATAAGACAAAGTGATTCTTTGAAGGGCAGAGGAGTCAGGGTGGCAAGGAAATTAGCATTTTATAAAAGAAAGCATGTGAGTTGCTAGCAAGGCTCTAAAATGCTGGGCTGCTGATAGGTTTTCTTAGTTTAGATACACAGACATAATCCTTATAGTTTTCTGTTTCCCTGGAAATCATTTACACTAAATAATCCACTTGGGAGAGTTCCTCTGTCAGACTGTGTCAGGAACTGGGATTCTACACAATTTACAAGCTTAGCCCACTTTGATTTCGTGAAGGCTGGGAGAAGATGTGAGATGTCTATGTCCAAGTCCAAGGACTGTTCCTCATGGCTCACAGCACGTGAGCTTCATGCTGATTTGCTTCCACTTCCCATTCCCGCCCAGCACCACCCCCCCAACCCCCCCGCTGCCCAGACTGGCACACACACAGAGGGCTGTTATGTGGGAAGAATGCTTAGCTCACAGATTGCTTTTAAGGCAAGTGGAAGCAAGCTCACTCTTCAGTCTTTATGAAGAGTAGAAGGCATGACCTTGTCACTTAGAGTTGTTCTCTGCAACCACACCTTCTGAAACGGCCTGGGTAATGGCCAGGCAGGGCCGTGTGCTCTTGGCAGACCATCAAGAATGGGCAGTGACACTCAGGCCCCATGGCAGACTGCCTCAAACCTCTAACCTCTTTAGTGCATGACAAATTCCTAATTTCCTTCCTCCTTCTTTATACAGTTATTTCAAGGGAAACAAACGGGACAGAGAGGACCAAATGTCTCATAAGATGATGGTGCGATGCCTGTCAGTCAAAAAGGAAGCAAACTACACTAGCTGGCATTGAAGAAACGTGAATAGATGTCAATGGCATAGTCAGAGTAAACACTTTTTTAAATGCATCATTATATTTTGTAGCTCCTCCCACCCTCTCTTTTTTGCTATGTCATCAAACTTTGCAACAATCAGAAAGCAGAATGACCCTGTCTGTAGTTTGTTTTGAAAACAAATGGTTAAAATTATTAATTGCCAGGGTAATTAGTAACACTTATCACAGTAAAAGCAGATCAAGGGTTCCTCAACTTGAAGCAGAGATTTGGCCAACCCCCTTTCTTCTTCTTCTCTAATGAGGGAAGAAAACAAGAGAATGTCTTGCTGCTAAGGGACAGGTGCTTTGCCCGTCCTCCTCAGATATGCCCTTAAAGCTGCCGAAGAAATAACTCCTCAAGTTATCGAAAGAGCTGAATAACTTGACAGAACCCAAAAGTTCCTTTCTGCTCATCCTTGATGGTAGAATTGTGAGTTCTGGCAGACTGAAGTAGGTTTTTTGTATGTACCACATGAAGCAAGGTTATGAGAAAATAGGATGTAAATTTCATTTGGGGAGAAAATTGATACACCCTTCAAAGGCATCCTGGAGTTCTTTCTTCTCACAGGAGTTTCTTCAGAGGCAAGTGCTATGGATCTTTCTGTTTCAGGGCGTTCATTTCACTTAGGGCATTGTTTCTCTCACTTAAAGAGTTTTATTTCAAAATTAGTTTTCATATGTTTTCTAACAAGCATCACTGGTCACAATCCAACTCAGCATTTTAACATTTCTGGCACGTGTCTCTGCGGTTTAGTTTTGGATTTTATGTAAAAGGTACATAATCTACTCTTAATGTCACCTCAGCAAAATGTCATCAACTTTAAAAAGCCACTGACTTGGCCATGCTGTAAGTGACCACCTGCAGACATGGGAATTCGCTTGGTGGCCTGTGGGTACTAAGAGTATCTGAACAGAAAGCCTTCTATACCTGATTCCTTAAATTCCTTGAGGAAGAACCAGCTGATTTTCTTAATTCGCATAACCCAATTGCCAGCACAGTGCCTCATACATGTCTGTAAATATTGGTTGAATAAGCAAATGAATGAACCTTCTGTTCTGGGTCCTTCCTTTTTCTATCTCATGAAAAGCAGATGTGTCTGTGCTGCAATAGAGGATGACACAGTATTTCCACAGTGTCTTTTCACTTCAGAGCTCCCATGACTTTCTACCAAATTACCTCCCTGCCTCTTAACACATCCCAGTGGGAAGGGAAAAAAGCCAGTCATTTTCTTTATGGTCCAAGTCATGGCCCTTCACACTTACAGAATATTAGGCACATATGATCCATCACTTATAGCGACAACTGGGGTCACCTCATCATAACTTATGTCTCTGGCAGCTGTTGGGAGATCAGAATACACTAAAAGACAACATGACCAACATTTGGAGCCATAGAGAGGGACATGCTAGTGACTTGATGCCATTTATTCTCTTTGAGATGGTACACTGGTGACCTCTAGTGGTAAAATTGATTCAAGATCAGTTCTATTTCACCACAAAAAATGTTTATTTCAATCCTCCTGTTCTCCTTTCATTTAGTAGCATTTTCTACTTGTAGGATGACCTTAGATACGCACAATGATTTATGTGTAGCTGCTCATACCCAAACATTATTTTTTCATTTCATAAACTCAACTTTTGAGCTGGAAGAGTTCTCAGAAGAAGTTGCCTGTTTTATTTCATTATCTGCAGAAAATGAAACCTAGAAAAATAAAATGACTTGCCTGAAGTCTCCCCTCAGGGGTGGATCTAAAAGTCTACTGAGTCTAAGGCTCTTTCCAGACTTCAGAGGACTGCAGCCCAGCTGACATCCTCCTGCAGCAGCCTCGGGGGTTTTCAAGGGCAAACTGCCCGTCCAACCCCCTGCCTCCTGAATCTCTCAGTCACAAAACAGTGAACAAACAAAATGACTGTTGCCTTACAACATTAAGTTTTCAGATATGTTGTACAGCAATAATAATCAAAACAAAGAATTTATTTAGAAATTTTTGAGTTATAAAAAATACTGAATGAAAAATACAAAATAATGAACACTTGTCAAGTATGAATTAATCTTTTATTAAATATCAGCTATAAAAAAATCAAAGAGCTCTCAGACCAAATGAATACATATTCTAATTGACAGAAATAAGTTTTCCTTCCTCCATTAGACTGCACATTTTAAAGATATGTACCTGTTTAAACCATGAGCCCAAAAGAAGACATATGTGTTCTGTACCCTATAAAAATAAATAAGTGAATCTCAATCAAAAAGTATGCTTTGAACTGCTAATGTGTTGGTCACTTAGAATATAGAAGTCTCTCAAAGAGTTTATAATCTAGTTGTAAGACACATCGAACCAATTATTAGTTGGTTTCAAAATATCCCCTCTAAATACTTGCTAATTAGTAAAAGAAGGAGGAAGACACCACTGTAAGCAAGGGATCAAAGTGAACCTCACTGGTAAAGGGATAAGTAGAGAGTATGTACCACCTGGTGCAATGAGCAAAACACAGTATCACTTCCACTATTGCCAAGTGTATCAATGTTGAGGACCCCTTTACAAAATAACTGCCCTATAATCTTTCAACGCATCAGGGTTACAAAAGTCAAGTAAAGACTGAGGAATTGTTCCAGACTGAAGGAGGCTAAAGCGACATGACAACTAAATGCAATGTATGATTCTAACTGGATGCTTTTACTGTCATAAATATAATCAAGAGAACTGGCAAGACTTAAATGCACTTTGAAGATGAGGTGATAGTAATGTACAAATGTCATTCCCCTGACTTTGTTGGTTGTACTGTGATTATGAAGGAGAGAGGCCTTGAGGGTCCTTGTTTGTGGGAAATGCATACTAAAGTATCCGGGGAGGATGGGGCATTAGATTGGCAGCTTACTCTCAAATAGTTCAGGAGAAAGGATCCTTCTCCATGGACTTTCAAATTTTGGTACTTGAGATTATTTCATAATAAAAGTAAAACTTAAATAAGATATGACTCTGCTGAAGGGTGGGCTTCCCTGGTGGCTCAATGGTAAAGAATCCACCTCCCAGTGCAGGAGATGTGGGTTTAATCCCTGGGTCAGGAAGATTCCCCTGAAGAAGGAAACGGCAACCCACTCCAGTATTCTTGCCTGGGAAATCCCATGGACAGAGGAGCCTGGCGGGAGTCCATGGGGTCGCAAAGAGTCAGACAGGACTGAGCAACTAAACAACAAGTGCGGAAGGGTAGTGTTTACAGTTTAGGCCTTATCTCCCCTGCTCCCCACCCTCTGTGCCTAGCATGTCCTATAGCCAAATCTACCACTTGCTACATTGTATTTTACTAAGGCAACTGATTGCATGCATCACTAAAAAGGCAGAAGGCAGTAGTGATATTTTGATAGGTGCCCTTAATCCTAGAATCTGAGCAAACTCCAGGAGACAGTGAAGGACAAGGGAAGCCTGACGTGCTGCAGCCCACGGGGTCACAAAGAGTCGGACACAACTGAGCAACTGAACAGTGACAGTCCGAGCACTGGTGCTTTCACATACTTCTCAAAATCAGCACTCCTGTTAGGATTTGTGTTTCACTTCCATATATCAGAAGAACCTTTTAATTTTATCATTAAGAAAAAAATATTGCATAAAGAGAACATGAAAATGTAATGCTCATAGTCTCTTCACACTACTAAATACATTTTCCCGAGTTTTTCTTCCATCCCAGTCCATATACATAAATTACTTTCACATGGTTATGATCACAACTTGGGTGCAATTTTATACTCTCTTGCCTGAACATACTGCGGTATTGTTAGCAAGCCTCAGGGGTGCTTCTTGCCCTCTGATTCCATGATTACATTTTGAAACACTGACCTCATAACATAACTAGGGGGCCATATTTCATTGTCCAGCACCTGAACTCCTTACTGTTTCCATCTTGTCAGGATAGTGCAGTTATGCTATCTGGTAATCTGTGTCCTGATGCGTTGTCATTTAATGAAGGCTTTGAAGTCACTCAGACCTGACTGCTCACCCAGTTCTGTTTTATATTAAGTTGGCCAAAACAGTTGGTTCAATTTCCCCATAAGATGGGTCAGAAAAACCTGAACGAACTTTTTGGCCAACCCAACACAAATTCCTAAACCTTTCTCAGTCCGAGTCTTCAATCTAAAAAAACAGACGTAATAATATCTATTAATATAATATCCATTAATATAATAATATCTGTTACACTATTTGTGAGAATGAAATAAGACAGTGAATGTGAAATTCTTAGCACAGTGCCAGGAATGTGTTAAAGTCTCAATAAATTTTATTATCATTTATTGAAGGATACATGACAAAATGTGGGCCTACTCCAAATACTTAATTTTGTGACTCTCCTAGTTTAATTGTGATGGATGGTGAGTTATTTTTTAGATGACATCACATATCCAAAAGTTCACTAGTATTTCTAAAGAAACCAACTGATTTTCTCAGTTTCTCCAGAATGGAGAACCTATGGGAAAACTAAAGCGACAACTGACTGATGATCTTTCTCCAATGTCTGCTTTAGTTTTTCTGCATCCGTTCCGTTCAGTTCAGTCGCTCAGTCGTGTCCGACTCTTTGCGACCCCATGAATCACAGCACACCAGGCCTCCCTGTCCATCACCATCTCCCAGAGTTCACTCAAGCTCACGTCCATCGAGTCGGTGATGCCATCCAGCCATCTCATCCTCTGTCGTCCCCTTCTCCTCCTGCCCCCAATCCCTGCCAGCATCAGAGTCTTTTCCAATGAGTCAACTCTTCGCATGAGGTGGCCAAAGTACTCGATTTTCAGCTTTAGCATCATTCCTTCCAAAGAACACTCAGGGCCGATCTCCTTTAGAATGGACTGGTTGGATCTCCTTGCAGTCCAAGGGACTCTCAAGAGTCTTCTCCAACACCACAGTTCAAAAGCATCAGTTCTTCGGTGCTCAGCCTTCTTCACAGTCCAACTCTCACATCCATACATGACTACTGGAAAAACCATAGCCCTGACTATAGACTGACCTTTTTTGGCAAAGTAATGTCTCTGCTTTTGAATATGCTATCTAGGTTGGTCATAACTTTTCTTCCAAGGAGTAAGTGTCTTTTAATTTCATGGCTGCAATCACCACCTGCAGTGATTTTGGAGCCCCAAAAGATAAAGTCTGACACTGTTTCCCCTGTTTCCCCATCTATTTCCCATGAAGTGATGGCACCAGATGCCATAATCTTCGTTTTCTGAATGTTGAGCTTTAACCCAACTTTTTCACTCTCCACTTTCACTTTCATCAAGAGGCTTTTTAGTTCCTCTTCATTTTCTGCCATAAGGGTGGTATCATCTGCCTATCTGAGGTTATTGATATTTCTCCCAGCAATCTTGATTCCAGCTTGTGCTTCTTCCAGCCCAGCGTTTCTCATGATGTACTCTGCGTATAAGTTTAAATAAACAGGGTGACAATATACAGCCTTGACCTACTCCTTTTCCTATTTGGAACCAGTCTGTTGTTCCATGTCCAGTTCTAACTGTTGCTTCCTGACCTGCATATAGGTTTCTCAAGAGGCAGGTCAGGTAGTCTGGTATTCCCATCTCTTTCAGAATTTTCTACAGTCTGCATAGTACCCCTCAAAAAAAGTTTTTAAAAAGCCCTTAAAAATGGAGAATGATAGAAGTATTGCGCACAGTTTGCTTTCTAAAGATAACTAGTTCGCTGTGAATTTGCCTAACTTCTTTTATGTCAAATGATTACATACTATGGAAAAAGGATAATGTCTCAACTTAACAAAATGAACCAATAAAAGAGTTACTGCTTTCTTAGCAGAAAAATTCTACAAAATATATACTTTGGGAAATTCCTTGAAATATAGGTAATTGTGTATTTGATGATCACTAAGTATTTCACAGAAAGGCACTGGCTGAGAAATTCAGTCTGCTGAATTATAACTGCCAACTGTTCAGCTGCTCAAATTATACATCAACTATGTTTTATTTAACATAAACATAGAAATTCTGTTCTTACAGTATTTTAAAGCAGAAGGGCTAGGAGTCCACTGTACATTGAGGATCACTGTCCTGGCACAAAGCTCAGGCCATTTAAAATACTAAAATTAAAAAAGGTAAGGAACATTGTTGAAAAAAATCTCTTAAATACTTCTATAAACAAATCTTTCTGAATAGTTATTATAACCTTGGAAAAACGCACTAACCTTGCCACCAGCAATGCAAATGAAGGCTCAATATTCACACAGATGGGCAAGTAAGAGTTGTCTTTTGTCTGTTGGGAAAAGGGAGTGAAGATTCTCAGAATGGATAAGAAAGGACGAATGTGTCTTAAAATGCAAGCTTTCCCCAACAGTTTTTAGAGCGTCATGGTACCAGCAAGGAGAAAACCACGCATATGCACAACCAAAATCATTAAGCTGACAATGAAATACATGTGTGAAAAAACAGGGAAACAATGATTAAATGGGGAAGCAAGCCAGGAAGGGCTAAAAAGAGGCTACTATTGGCTGTGAGCATCCCTGGGAGGCTGGTGGACAGAGGACCCAGGTCATTCTTACAGAAAGGCAGCGAGGGAGGCTCTCTGTTCTCCTGCACCATTCATGTGGGCTGCCACTGAGTCCCTTCTGTTTCCAGTGTCAAGTCCAAGGATGAGAAAGAAGGCTGAAGCCTATCTGTGAAAACACAACATGTCTTTCTGAAACAGCTTTTCCAATAACTGATTCTGTGATTGGAGTACATACTATTTCCTGTAGGGTCACTGAGAGCTTTGGGATCATTCAAAAATTCTATTGCCAAGTGTTGATGAACACAGCTAAAGCTGGTCCCTCCAGTCTGCCCTGTTCTTTTAGAGTTAGCCTCCTTCTCTCTGTACTCCAGATTCTCTTTTCTCAGGATCTCTCAGAGGAACTCCAAGGGCCTCTAAGGAAACCAGGCTCTGACCCTCAAATTCTGAACAGATCAGGCAGGCTGGAGGCCTGTGAGGCAAAGTGGTCCAAAGCTCATCCAGTCTAACTGGGGCCTTTGTGATATGAATGTCTACATAAGGAAAATAGCCACATAGGCCCCCTTCTCAGCAGGAAAAGGACCTAGGGAAGGGCAGCATCTCTTTAACTCATGAGCTCAGGTAAATAAAATTCATCCTTGATCTTTTGAATCTCATCTGGATTTTTCTCTAGGAAATAGAAATTAGCACAATTATGAAGGATTTCATATAAAATTAACATTCTTTCCCCCTTTTTTGTTGTTCATCTAATAAAAGGGCTTCCCTGGTGGCTCAGCAGTAAAGAAGCCACCTGCCAATGCAGAAGATTTGAGTTCGATCCCTGGGTCAGGAAGATCCCTGGAGAAGGGAATGGCAACCCACTCCAGTATTGTTGCCTGGAGAATTCCATGGACAGAAGGGCCTGGCAGGCTACAGTCCATGAGGTCGCAAGAGTCAGACACAACTTAGTGACTAAATCACTGCAATCTAATCTAAGAAAAAACACATTGCTGATGCAGGGCAGTTGATGGGTGGTTTTGTCTTTTAAAGTAATAGTCAAAATACTACTTGTGTTTTAGTAAGAAAATTAGAAAATATTCTAGATTACTGAAAATATTTAGATAGTGTCCTAATATTCCATTTCTTAAGCTTGTTTATTAAAACTAGGTTTTGCATTATGCTAGATTATTACAGTTAAGTAGATTTCCTCTGATGGAAGATTTTTTTCACAGAAAGAGCACTTACGATTTCTAGCAATACATTAGTGATCCCAGAGTCATAGCATTCTCAGAAACTACTGAGAAGCAAAATTAATCTCCTTTTTCTTATTAAATCTCTTCTGCTGAGTCTCTAGGGCATTTTACTGGGCCAGAGAGGTATTTTTAATGTCACTATCTATATTATACTCAGCTTGCAGGAAATGAGACTTCACTCAGCCAATGTCATTATCTCTACTCATACGGATCCCAAATGCCAATTAAGATTTGCTGAAACTTTCTGCCATCGTTGGTACAATGAACACCCTCGTTCAAATCCACAAGAAACATTTCTACTGTACTAGAGATGATCTCTCTTGACATCTCTAAGGATGTCTGAATAATCTTTTAATATTCATGGCCAAATTGGTGGACGGTGTAAACTGAGGCGACATGGGGAGCATATCCAGACCAGCACAAGTGACCAACCCTCTCCTCATCCTTGTGTGCCTACGTAAGGATGCCTCCACTCTGAGACTCTCACCAGCACCAGATCCTCCCATGAGGTCCAGTGTAACCCAGTCGAGCCATTACCAGCAGGGTAGGGGACCTTGGAAAACTACTGGCTGCAAACACTGGCTCCATTCACCATCAGAAAAAGGCCTGCTCCCTTGTCTCAGGCAAGATTCCTGCTATGGCTCAGTGTGTCTCCCAGCTGGGTAGCCACGAGTCTGTTTCCATCTTTAGCCTGCATTATAATGGAGGGTGAGATGAAAAGGAATACAGGCCCTTGATACCTTTTACTTGGAGTGCTAACTAATGCAGGGCCTCATGTCTGATCTGCTGCATGGCTGAGGGGATGGCAGATGGCCTTCAGAAAGCTTTTCAAACCCACCCTCCTTTCAGCAGGGCATGAGGCAGGTATTGTTACATTTTCTGTATGGTGGTAGAAAGCAGCACCAAATAAAAGCACACAACAATTGTGCCACTTCTCTGGGAAGCTTATTACCACTTTACAATGAAGGCTAATTGGCTGATGCCAAAAGCAGACGCAGAAGCAGCTTTGAATATCATCCAGGAGAGTTTTAGCGAGCAGAGTCAGGAAGGAGGCTGAGCCATAAAAGAGGACGGCGTTGAGAAGAACATTGGCAGGGAAAAGGTGAGGGCCAGGATGAAGACGAAAAAGAAGAGCTGTCTTATTTGTATCAGAAAAGAATCATGCTCTTGTTAAAAGAGTTTGTTCATCCACACCTCCCCCTTCTACCACAAGCCTCTTTATCAGGAGGACGTCAACAGTCAGTCCTGGCTTATAGAGCAGTGGCCACAGGATGCTGCTGTTACCATGACAACCAATGTGAACAAATCTTGGAGCCTTTCAAGAAACTTGTGGGTGATCTCCTTGAAGTGGGCAAAGGAGGAACTAAAACATACTGAACACTTACTGTAAACCAGACTGTTTCAGGAAACTTCCTTTATTATTTCATTTAATCTTCAAAACAATTCTGAGACATATTGTTAGGATCATTTCACAGCTGAGGAAACTGAGGCTCAGGGATGTTAAATAACTCGCTCAAAGTCCAACGGACTCAAACCCAGGCATTTCTGACTCCCAAGTTCAAGCCCTTTCTGCCATGCTACTCTGAGCTGATTCTCCAAATAGCCAGGTCCTGTCTACTATCTGGTATGTGATGGTAGTGGTCAAAAAATGTTTTCTGAAAGCAGAACTAAACTGGCCTGGAAGTGGAGATAGGAAAGAAATGATTTAAGAAAGAAATGATTTAAGAAAGTTGACCCTAGGAGTCGATTCTTGGCTAGGGGCCTTCATCCCAGTGTACACAGAAACTCAATCAAAATTATTTGGCAAAAATGTTTTGAGCATCTATTAGGTACCAGACATTGGGTTAGGTGCCAGAAATACACAGTTTAAAACCCAGGTTCCATCTTTTAGCAGCTCACAGTCTCTTGGCAGAGGGTAGAGGGGCTCGTATACATACAAGCTCGTAAAATATGCTATGAAAAAATGTAAGCTTGGAGTTTTCAGGAAGGAGAAAGGAAACCTTAATCAGTATGGGAAGGTCAAGGAAGGCTTCCTGGAGAAAGTGATGCCTGGGTGGGTTCTTAAAGAATAAACAGGAATTAGCCAGGCAAGAAAGGGTGAGTGGTATTATTCCAGGCAAAGAGCAGTGCGAGCAAAGTCCAGAGGCATGAAATAGACAACGTGTCCATAGGACATTAAGTGTTTCCTACTGAGCTGAAGCCATGTGGCAGGAAATGACACTGAAGAGATAGGCAGAGCCAGGAAGAGGGAGACTTTAAATGCCACGTTAAGTGTTTTGAACTTCATCCAGCAGGGGATGCAAGGCATCGATCGGTCTTTGCAGGGAGAGGGAGTGATATGGTCAGTGTGGAGGAGAGATTTGAAGGGATAAGAACTGAAATAGGAAGAACAGTTGGGCAGTTGATGCTGTGGTTTATGTGGGAGATAATGGGGCCTAATCAGGGAAGTGGTGATAGGGGTAGAGAAGGCCAGATTGATTTGAGAAACATTTTCAAGGTCAAGTCAACAGGAATAAGCAATTTGATTGGGTTTTGAGAAATAAAAATGGGACAATGGCATGTGAATTTCTTGCTTAAGGAACCAGGTGGATGATGGGACCATTCATTAAAATTATGAATCAGGAGTGGGAACAGATTAGGGGATGCCCATGGGATAAGATGAGATCATTTGACAACTGGGACATAGCTAGGTATTTAGCAAGCAGTTTGATTATGAATCAGAAGCTCAAAAGAGATAAATCATAAAGATTTGAGAAGTCTGAAAATAGATTCTTCTGCGGTCACTTCTGTTCTGAAGATGTGTTTTATTTGGACTTCCATGATATTGTTTTTAAAATCAGGATTAGGTGGAAAACATGGAAGAATCAGGAAGTTGCCCATCCCCCCCAAAACAGAATCTGTATTTTGGGTGTCTCTTGAAAATTCTGCTTTTTTTGCATTTCTGTTCTTTCATGACAATAGTCAGCTAGAAGCAGGAAGAAGCGGGGCTCTCTGAGGAGGGCACATGCTCTGCAAAAGCCTGTCCTCACCTGGCTGGGCCCCTGGCTCAGGGCTCAGCATTGTCTGCTATCTCATCATCACTATCGCTGTTGCCTTTCTTCCAGTAGAGTTAAGAGAAAAGGAAACTTTTCTTGTTCTCTTATCCTAGTTAAATGTAGAAAATTAAATCTAGTCCAAGAGGACTGTGTTTCAAGAAAAAAGGTGTTGAGAAATGAATAATGTTCCCATATATTCGATGTGCAAACAATGCATATCCTTGTTGAAAGAATTAAACTTGAGATATCACTGTGAAATAAACCATGTTAATATTACTGTCTGCTGTATTTAAAAGATGTGTAATGACTTCCCATTTGTTTGTATCTCCTTTAATTTCTTTCATCACTGTTTTGTAAATTTCAGGGTAAAAGTCTTTAATATTGTTAAAATGTCCATACCACCCAAAGCAATCTACATACTCAATGCAGTTTTTATCAAAATCTCAAAAGCATTTTTTACAGAAGTAGAAAAAACAATTCTAAAATTAATATGAGACCACAAAAGACCCCAAATAGCCCCAAAAATCTTGAAAGAAAAAAAAAGAACAAAGCTAGAAGTATCACACTTCCTGATTTCAGTGTAATAAAATATATATTACAAAGAAATTAAAATAGTAAAAAAAAAAAAAAAAAACTTATGGTACTGACATAAAGACATACACACCACCCTATAGAGTACAGAGTCCAGAAATACATCCATACATGTAGGTCAACTAATCTTCAACAGGGTGCCAAGAACATGCAATGGGGAAAGAATAATCTCTTTAATAACTAGTGTTAGGAAAACTGTCCACACACAGAAAAGTGAGGACCTTTATCTTATGCCATACACAAAAGCCAACTCAAAGTGGATTAAAGACTTAAATGTAAGACCAAAACCTATAAAACTCCTAGAAGAAACTGTAGAGGAAAAGCTTTGTGACACTGGTCTTGGCAATAATTTCACAGATATGACACCAAAAGCATAGGTGACGATGCAAAAACAGACAAGGAAGACTACATCAGTGAAAACACTCCTTCCCAATAAAGGAAACAATCACTGGAATACACAAGAAACCTCAGAATGGGGTGAAATGTTTGCAAATGGTATAACTGGTCATTTAAAAGGCTCATTTATACAAAAATATGTAAGTGAAGTGAAGTCGATCAGTCGTGTCCAACTCTTTGAGACCCATGGACTGTAGCCTACCAGGCTTCTCAGTCTATGGGATTTTCCAGGCAAGAGTACTGGAGTGGGGTGCCATTTCCTTCTCCAAAATATGTAAGGAACTCCTCAATTACAAAAACATTGATAACCCAGTTAAAAATGGCCAAAAGACTTCGATAGACATTTCCGTAGAGAAGACATAAACATGGCCAACAGGTAAGTGAGAAGATGCTCAATATGACTAATCATCAGTGAAATGCAAATCAAAATCATAATGAGATCTTACCTAACACCTGTTATGATGGCAATCAAAATAAAAAGCCCCCAAAGACTACAAGTGTTCATAAGAATATGGAGAAAGTAAAACACTTTACACTACTGAAGGGAAGCTAACATGATGCAGCCACTATGGAAAACAGTATTGAGATTCCTCAGAAACTTAAAAATGGAACTACCATATGATCAGTAATCCTACTTCTGGATATTTACTCAAAATAATTGAAATCAGGATCTTGAAGAGATATTAGCACTCTCATATTCACTGCTGTACTAGTCACAATAGCTTAGATGTGGAAGCAACCCGAACTTCAATCAACAGATGACTGGATAAGCAAAAATGTGATATATGTACACAATGGAATATTATTCAGCCTTAAAAAAGAAAGAAGTCCTGCAATATGTCACAATTGGATCAACCCTGTGGACATTATACCAGGTAAAATAAGCCAGCCACAGAAGGACAAATGCTGTATGATTCCACTCATATGAGGTATCTAAAATAGACTCAGAAGCACAAAATAGAGTGATGACTGCAGGGGCTGGGGCGAGAGGAAAGAGGCAATTGCTTGTCAACAGGTATAACATTTCAGGAATGTAAGACTATTCTAGAGATTTCATGAATAGCATTGTGTCTGTGGTTAATGGTACTGTATTGTTAACTTAAAAATGTGTTAGGGAGGACCTCTCTGGTGGTCCAGTGGTTAAGAATCCACCTGCCAATGTAGGGGACACAGGTTCGATCCCTAGTCTGGGAATGATCCTACATGCTGCAGGGCAGCTAAGCCCAAGAGCTGCAACTACTGAAGCCCGGGCACCTAGAGCCTGTGCTCTGCAACTAGAGAAATCGCCAGAGTGAGAAGCCTACAGCCGGAGAGTAGCCCCTGCTCACTGCAACTAGAGAAAGCCCACGCACAGCAAAGAAGCGTGCCCACCCAGCGCGGCCAAAAATAAATAAACAATTTCTTAAAGGAGTATTTTAAAAACCTGTTAAGGAAGTAGATCTCATGTTAAATCTTCTTACCACGTTAAAAGTAAGAAGTTTAAAAACAGAAAGATACATAATGGGAAAACCTAATAAAGTGAAATAAGTATAGACATTTCAATAGTTTGTTTAGGGAACTGCGTGAAATAAACAATGACAGGCCATTGCCTCTTTCCTACAGATACACTGCTTGGCCCTAAAGTTTATTTTACAAGCTCTGTTTTAGGGTCACTGGTATATAGCATGGACAGTAAGAATGGAACAAGAGAGAGAAGAAAAGCAGGCCAAGAGCGGAATCTTGGGGAAAGACTTAAATAGTACCACTTAGACCAGAGATTCCCAAACTACCTTGGTTCACCGTGCCCTTCATTTTAAGTAATTTTTTCAGGGCTCCAAGGCCAAGAGAGATACCAAACAGTTCCAGAAATTAAGTATTCACGTCCAAACACCTTAATAAGTGTTTGTGTCCTTAAAACTTAGTAATCATTAAAAAAAAAAAAATACTGCATCTAAGCTGAAAGACATTTCAGTTTCTTTAAAATTTCATTCTTCAGTAACAACTTACCTAATGGGATGTGTGGGCCTTCTGGGCACTTCACAACTTTGCCAGCCTGCTCAAACTGACACCCTTATTACCTGTTCTACATGGATTTTTACACAGAACTTGCTTTTTATCACACCAACAGCAGGAAAGCCAGCATGGAAAGAGATGTTACTGAAAGAAATGCAGTTCAGTCTAATGTGAAATTGTGAACAAGCTGCATTTGTTTCATAATAATTTGTCTTCCTGTTTTTATTTATCAAGCACCAAGAACCTCTTATTAACAATAGTGAACCAGTATCCACACATCAAATTGATACACTTATCTCCAAAAGCCAGAGAACATGGGGTTTCAGTTCTTTCCTGCTACAAGTACAGGAGCAACTTCCATTTTCCATGTTGGAATGTTGAAACAGCAGAATTAGAGCTAGTGCCTCAAGTCCACTGCTGGTTCCCACGCTGGACCACCCCTGAAGGCCCCTAATGCCCTGAGATTCTGTGACACCTACAACCAGGAATGAGGAGGCTTTGAGTCAGATCCAGGAGCCCTCAAAGCCCTCCTTCCACTGCCACCTCTCACACTAACAGGGGTATCCTGCTTACTCCGTCCCGGTTTATCAGTTTATTCTGAGTCTGTGCCCCTGGCCTCAGACTCGGTTAGCAAGCAACTTCGATGGAGACCCTGTCCATTGGCAGCCGTGAATTGGACACCTGAGTTCAAATCCCCGCCCTCCTCTCTTTCAGTCCAGCCGGGAAGTGTGAGGGTGGCAGGGGCTGAGACACAGACGGCAGAGTTGAGGCTGTGCCCTAGGCTGGATGAAAGACCTCGGTTTCACAAAGACTCCTTCTCCACCTTGCTGACCATCGCTTTCAGGCCCAGCCCACGTTACAGGGGAGAAAGAATCCTGTCCCGGGATGGGGGGCGAATTCGGAGCAAGCCAGCAGTCTGAAGGAGCTGCACCCGCCCATGGCATATAGGACTCCCCAAGCGCATGCCCAGCGCTCATCGTGCCTTCTAGAAGCTAAGGAGCAAGTTTCCCTGGTCTTTGTTCCCTTCACTGCCTTCTCCAGCCCTGTCATTTTTCTAAAACGCCCTGATGGGAACATGTGAAGGCCAGCCGTATCCCTCTTCTTCGACAAACCTCAGACCTTGTTGTACCTTTCCTCCCATCGTAAAGGCCGAAAATGCTCCTCTTTGATTTTTCAAAGCCCTCAGCATGTTTATGCGGTGCCAGGAGAGGAAGCTGGCTGGCAGTTCGTGCTAATTGTCTGGCCACACTTTAGAAAGAGGCTTTTTGAATCTGAGCATTTAGGGAGAAAGTGGAGAAGCGTGGCTGTATGAAAGAGCAATTGATGTTAAATATTCATGCTCTGCTCTCCGTTAATCAAAATCAGTAACCCCCATTGCTTAGCTGAGTCTTGCTGGCTTCTATTAATAACTATGATTTTGCTGAGGGAACTTGGATACAAAACAGTGCCACTAATACACATGCACACACACAATGCGTGGGTGCTTATAGGTGTGAAGTCTTTCCAGTTAACATTGTGCAAGGCGCAGGAGATGCGGGTTCAACCCTGGATGTGGAAGACCCCTGGAGGAGGAAATAGCAACCCACTCCAGCAATTCTTGCCTGTAAAATTCATGGACAGAGGAACCTGGCCAGTTACCGTTCATGGGGTCACAGAGTCAGACAGGACTGAGCGACTGAGCATGCACTCCCAAATCAGACAGTGCCTGTTTTCTCACCAGTGTTGAATGAGCTGTAGTTATCCCTTCCATCAGCATATTAGAAACACCACTCCCTTCTTTTTCCTTCTTTCATGTGGAATTCAGCAAACTTTGTCCTTGCTTAAAAACCAGACATATTCTGTGACAGATTTTAAAGCAAATTGCAGAGTATCCTAATTCATTTACCAGAAATGATGAAATTTCACAGAACAGAGAAGAAATGGACTATAATTGAACAAATTCGGGTAATAATATCATAGGTTGCTTTAGTAACAACTTTAAGATCATGTTTCCTGAGCCTCCAGGAAATAAACATTTTATATTTTTATTTGTTGATTGATTTTTAAAGTACATGTAATTCAACCACAGGAGCTTTTAAAATAATCACTGAATTTTAAAGGAAAAAGAAAAATAGCTCTTAAACATTTTTTTGTTTTATTTTTGTAGCTATATTTTTTCTACAATGACTATGTTTTACCATCATAATAAAAACAATAACAATTATTGTTTTACAAAGCTGCTGAGCATTTGCTGAATTTTATGTTTTGGAAGTCATCAGTTTCTTCCTTACCTGTGTCATCTGCAAGAGAAATGTTGGTGAAGGCACGGTCCTCCTCTTCCTCTTCCTCTTTGCTGGACCCATCCATCTTGTTCACTTTCAGGCCTGTTAGTGACAAGTATGAGGGCAGAGGACAATGGCTGTTCCCTTATGTGATCACCCTGGTTAAATCATTAATACATGAGCGTCCACACAGGTGCTATCTGATACTTGTAAGAGCCACCCTCTTCCTGTTTGCCACCTAAGGAGTTCTTACTGAGTATTGCAGATCTAACCGGAAATGGTGAGAGGCTAGGTCTTCAGGTTAAAGAGTTACAACCCTTTACTTGAAGCTGTTGAACTGGCACTGCTGCTGTACTCTGGCTGGGTGCCAAATCCAGTGTCAGCTTCCTTAGACTGAATTGCCTGAGAACATTGCCCCAGAAGCCCTGCAGTGAGGTTGGGGAGGGGGAAATGTATTTTATGTGATCAATACATCTTTTAGACGCCTACATAAAATTCTTAGGGATTTGGGCCAGTGACCTGTTAGCATGACTTGGTTCAGTTCAGTTCAGTCACTCAGTCGTGTCCGACTCTTTGCAACCCCATGAATCGCAGCACGCCAGGCCTCCCTGTCCATTACCAACTCCCGCAGTTCACTCAGACTCACGTCCATCGAGTCAGTGATGCCATCCAGCCATCTCATCCTCTGTCGTCCCCTTCTCCTCCTGCCCCCAATCCCTCCCAGCATCGGAGTCTTTTCCAATGAGTCAACTCTTTGCATGAGGTGGCCAAAGTACTGGAGTTTCAGCTTTAGCATCATTTCTTCCAAAGAAATCCCAGGGCTGATCTCCTTCAGAATGGACTGGTTGGATCTCCTTGCAGTCCAAGGGACTCTCAAAAGTCTTCTCCAACATCACAGTTCAAAAGCATCAATTCTTCGGTGTTCAGCTTTCTTCACAGTCCAACCCTCACATCCATACATGACCACTGGAAAAACCATAGCCTTGACTAGACGGACCTTAGTTGGCAAAGTAATGTCTCTGCTTTTGAATATGCTATCTAGGTTGGTCATAACTTTTCTTCCAAGGAGTAAGTGTCTTTTAATTTCGTGGCTGCAGTCACCATCTGCAGTGATTTTGGAGCCCAAAAAAATAAAGTCTGACAGTGTTTCCACTGTTTCCCCATCTATTTCCCATGAAGTGATGGCACCAGATGCCATGATCTTTATTTTCTGAATGTTGAGCTTTAAGCCATCTTTTTCACTGTCCACTTTCACTTTCATCAAGAGGCTTTTTAGTTCCTCTTCACTTTCTGCCATAAGGGTGGTGTCATCTGCATATCTGAGGTGATTGATATTTCTCCCGTCAATCTTGAGTCCAGCATGTGCTTCTTCCAGCCCAGCGATTCTCATGATGTACTCTGCATATAAGTTAAATAAGCAGGGTGACAATATACAGCTTGACGTACTCCTTTTCCTATTTGGAACCAGTCTGTTGTTCCATGTCCAGTTCTAACTGTTGCTTCCTGATCTGCATACAAATTTCTTAAGAGGCAGGTCAGGTGGTCTGGTATTCACAGAGCCTCAATTTCCTGTCCTTTACCAGAATGTCTTATGTAAGGATTAAACATAAATAAAAAGCATTTGGTACGTGTCAACTATAATAATAACCCTAAACGATATGTGAGGGACTAAGATTCTATACATATTAAGCCCATCAATGCCCTTTCATATTACTGTATATGTACCTCACTCCATGAAAGCTTGTTAAAATGTCAGGATCTCCTTTCTCTATTTCTGGAGGGGCCAGCCCTGAAGCCAAGGGCCCTTTGCTAGAGGAGGAAGCCTTTTTTAATAGCTACTTTTCTTTGTCTCTTAATCCCCATTCATATACGTTGGAGAAGGAAATGGAAATCCACTCCAGCACTCTTGCCTGGAAAATCCCATGGACAGAGGAGCCTGATAGGCTACACAGTCCATGGGGTCGCAAAGAGTTGGACACGACTGAGCGACTTCACTTCAGAATTTTACATCATCACTGTTTGAGGGGTGGAAATCAGACAAACTGATGAAGAATTTCAAGCAGATATTAAAACTGAATTACTGCAGGCCGCATTTTGCCCTAAGTGCTTTGATACATGGGATTTTTTTTTAATTCATCTGAGTTCATTGTTGCTTTATCAGGCAAAATGGATGTAAGCTGTTGGAAATCCTGAATACTAAAAGTTAAATTCACTAGAATAGAATTCCCCCTAATTTTCCAATTCTATCCTACACATATTTGTGATTGCCTATTTGATACACCTGGGGGACTTTGGAAGGCTTAAAGTAAGAAATAATTATTGCTGTTAATAAGCTTAGTAAAAAGCTCGAAAGCAAGAGTCCTTGAGGTTTAGAGAAGGTAAAGCTCTTGAAAGGCTTAGAGAAGATGACATTTGAGATGCATGACTGGTGACAAGTGTCATCCAAAAGGCAAAAATGGCCAGATGGTGAGTGCTTTCTTGGTGAAGGGGCATGGGCAAAGGCTCAGAAATGCAGAAGCACAAGGCACATTTGGAAACCAAGAGTGGAAGATACAAGCAGCTAAGAGGTAGGAGATCAAACCAGTCAGTCCTAAAGGAAATCAACCCTGAATATTCATTACAAGGACTGTTGCTAGGCTCCGATACTTTGGCCACCTGATGTGAAGAGCCGATTCACTGGAAAAGACCCTGGTGCTGGGAAAGATTGAAGGCAAAAGGAGAAGGGGGAGACAGAGGCTGAGATAGTTAGAAAGCATCACCGACTCAATGAACATGAATTTGAGCAAATTCTGGAAGATAGTGGAGGACAGAGGAACCTGGTGTGCTATAGCCCATGGGGTTGTAAAGAGTCAGACATGACTTAAGTGACTGAACAACCACAAGAGACAGGAGATAAGACTGCAGCATATAGGTTAAGTTCAAAGCTAAGAGAGCTTGAATGCCAGACTGTGTTAGTCCAAGTCCTCTAAGAATCTGACACTAAGGTGAGATTTAAAGGGAAGGAAACAGGAAAGGCTGCAAGAGCCATCAGACCATGATGCAGAACTGACCCAGAGTGAAGACAAAGCAGAATAGGAAGTCTAGCTTGTCCTTCAGAGTAAGGAAATTTCAACAAGGTTGTCAAAGAGTACTTGAGCCAAAGTTGACCATAAGAGGAGTCCTTTGCCTCCCAGGAATGACCTCCCTTAGCATTTCTACAGGCACTTAGTTACTGGCTAGGGGCAGCTGATGGGAAGTGAGACCTTATGCAAATACGGTGTTAGATTTCAGAGCACAGCAGCTGGAGCCCTTCCTCAGTTACACCAAAGTTGAAGGTCTACAAGGCATATGCTAATGGCCACAATATAAGCTGCTTTTTCAAGCAGCTGTATACATAATCATGGAAGCATAGAAATACCTCTTTTGCCTGATCCATCCTCTGTCAGTCCTAGAAATAGTAGCACACACTGAAGTAGTTACTATGTGCTAGGCAACAATCCCATGAAGTAGGCACTAATATTATTTGTGCCTATTTTAAAGGTGAGTGAGCTGAGGCATGGAGAGATTAAGTAAAATAATAAGCAACTAAGAAAGGCTAGGATTGTAATCCAGGCCCTCTGGATCCAGGGTCTGTGCTCTTAATCACTATTATCCTTATTCCTGGCAAAGAATTTAGAAACCAAAAGATGTGTTTGGTTTAACTTGTGTATTTGGGTTTTATAACTCATAGCCAATTGTACTTTTTGTTAGGATTAGCTTAGGCACTTGTTTTTGCTGTGGTTATTGTTTTTGTTTGCTTGTTTTTGCCTTCTTTCTGATTACTTTCAGTGACATTTCTCATGAAGTGTCTATCTTAGTGGACAAAGGAGTGACAGAGATAAAAATTCAAGTCCATCAGCTTTGCTACCATTCCCATAGTCTTTGGGCAAAGTTATGATGGGAAAGATAATCACCATCAACTAGAGTGGAGAATTATCTGTGGCAGATATTTACTCCTATGTTTTCTTCTACTAATTTTATTGTTTTAGCTCTTAAGTTTAGGTTGTTGATCCATTTTGAGTTAATTTTTGTACATAGAGTGAGGTAGGGATGCAGCTTCATTCTTTTGCACTTGGATATCCAGTTGTCCCAACACTATTTGTTGAAGAGAATATTCTTTTCTTTATTGAATGGTCTTGATATCCTTGTCAAAAATCAATTGGCCATAATGTTTGGGTTTAATTTCTGGGATCTCAGTTTTATTCCATTGGTACTTATGCCAGTACCACACTGTTTTGATTACTGTAGCTTTGTGATAAGTCTTGAAATCAGGAAGTATGAGTACTATACCTTTTTCTTCTTTAAATAATGTTTTGACTATTTGGGTCCTTTGCAGTTCCATATGATTTTGAAGATTGTATGAATTTGGCAATGAATTCTTAGATTTGACACAAAAATTATGAGCAACAAAAAATAAATAAGTTGGATCTCATAAAGAGTGAAAATATTTGCCTAATTAAAAACATTATCAAAACTGAAAAAGCAACCTATAGAATGGAAGAAAATATTTGCAAATTGCATAGCTGATAAAGATTTAATGTCGAGTATATAAAGAACTGTTAACAACTCAACCAAAGAGACAAACAACCCAGTTTTTAAAATGGGCAAAGAGCATGAACAGACATTTCTCCAAAAAGATATACAGATGGTCAATAAGCACATGAGAAGATATTCAGTATTAAAAAATAATTAGAAAATGCAAATCAAAACCACAGTGAGATATCACTTCATACCCCCTAGTATTCAGTTCAGTCGCTCAGTCATGTCCAACTCTTCATGACCCCATGAATTGCAGCACGTCAGGCCTCCCTGTCCATCACCAACTCCCAGAGTTCACCCAAACTCACATCCACCGAGTCGGTGATGCCATCCAGCCATCACATCCTCTGTCGTCCCCTTCTCCTCCTGCCCCCAATCCCTCCCAGCATCAGGGTCTTTTCCAATGAGTCAACTCTTCTCATGAGGTGGCCAAAGTACTGGAGTTTCAGCTTCAGCATCATTCCCTCCAAAGAAATCCCAGGGCTGATCTCCTTCAGAATAGCATTAATAAAAACAACAACAAAAATGGAAAGTAAGTATTGGCAAGGATATGAAGGGATAAGTATCTTTGTACATTGCTGGTGGGAATGTACAATGATGCAGTCACCACGGTAAACATTTTGGCAGTTCCTCCAAAAGCTGAACATAGAGTTACCATATAACCCAGCAATTCCACTCCTAGGTATTTACCTATGAGAAATTAAAGCATTTATCCACATAGAAACTTGTATTATAAATATTCATAGCAGCATCCCAAATGCCCATCAATGGATGAATGGAAAAATAGATTGTGATATATGAATACAATGGGATTTTGTTCAATAATAAACAGAAACAAAGTTCTGACACATGATACAACATAAATGGACCTTGAAAACATTATGTTAAGTAAAAGAAGCTAAACAGAAAAAGTCATGTATTATATGATCCCTTTTATATGGTATAACCACAATAGGCAAGTTTACAGAGGTGTAAAACAGGGCATAAAGGAAGGAGGGAATGTGGAGTGATTACCCAATGTGTGTGGGATATTATTATAGGTGATGAAAAAGTTTGAAACTAGAGAGAGGTGGTGGCTGACCACATTGGGAATGCACTAAATGTCCCTGATTTGTATTCTTTATTATGCTTCATTGCTTGTCATGTCAATTTCACCTCATTTTTTTAAAAAAGATTAAGAAAATCCAATCAGGAAAAAAAAAAAGTCTATGGTTTGCCTGTCTCTCCATAATTGGACTTCCCTAAAGGTTCTAAGTTGGCCACCTGATGTGAAGAGCTAACTCATTTGAGAAGACCCTGATGCTGGGAAAGATTGAGGGCAGGAGGAGAAGGGGATGACAGGGGATGAGATGGTTGGATGGCATCACCGACTCGATGGACATGGGTTTGGGTGAACTCTGGGAGTTGGTGATGGACAGGGAGGCCTGGCATACTGCAATTCATGGGGTCGCAAAGAGTCGGACGTGACTGAACTGAACTGAACTGAAGGTTCAGATGGTAAAGAATCTGCCTGCAATGTGGGAGACCTGGGTTTGATCCCTGGGTTGGGAAGATCCCCTGGAGTAGGGCATGGTAACTCACTCCAGTATTCTTGCCTAGACAGAGGAGTCTGGGGGCTACAATCCATGGTGTCACAGAGTCAAACATGACTGAGCAACTAACACTTTCTCTCCATAATAAGAAAGAATGAATTGAATTATTTCCTTAAATCATAACATACTCTACAATTTCAAATTCAACATAAGGCTAGTCTACCACATATCATAGAATTAATAAAGCTAGGATGGACCTTGTATCCTCTCTACCATGTCTCATACAATTAATAAGGCTAGGAAGGAGGTTAAGGTAAGGATGCAGAACTTTATTAAAATACAAATCTTCCCTAAAACAGGATTCAAAAGCATGAACATTAGGGTCAAAATAGTTATATAACAAATCATTTTCACTCATTTTAAACGGGGGCGTGTGGGATATAATTGTGTGTGTATGAGTAGGTATGTGCATATCTGCATGTTAATGGGTGTTGGGATAACAGAGCTGAAGAAAATCTAAACTTAAAAGAATTAGTAAACTAACCAGGATTTTCACACTCTTTGTTATGATCTCAAGATTAAACATCAATAATGAAGCACATTGGAAGCTAGTGTTTATTGTGGGCTTTCTCAGAGCTTTTTCTAAGCAATGACTCAGGACACATCTCTAAGGGCTCTGAGTACCAATTATGACATCTGGAGTATATGTAATCAGGAGATTCCTGGAGAGAAACTGGCATCTCCGAAGGAGGTGCTAAGCATTCCTCTGCTGTATTAAAGGTTTTCTTTCTTTAGGAGTGATTTCACAAGACTATTTGGATATTTTTGACAAATTAGTGCAAATTGGATTAATTCAACCCATTAGCTACAAAGGGGGCTAATGTGATGGCAGAACTTTATTCTCAGGGTATGTAGCTAATAATAATAGATTTATTTGTTGAAAATGCTTATCACTATGCTTATCACTATTCTAAGTGTTTACCTGTAACAAGCCTCATTATTGCTTACAACAACCCTATCAGAAAATGGACACACTTGGATGAGATGGTATGCCCAAGACTCACAACCAAGAAGTGGCAGAGCAAATTCATATCAAGGTAATAAATGTCTAAAACCCACATTCCAGCCACCCTGGTGCATGACCTCTATAATCACAGGTATTAAAATACACAATCTGATTAATATTGGATTTGTATTTCTATGCATTGATTTTAAAGATAAAGATCAAATACTAAAATATGTAAGAAAGGAAATAGGAAATTTTAAATTTATACTCTTCTCCAGGCAAGAAGACAAAGTTGTTTGAGGAAGCTTTACAAATAGCTGAGGAAAGAAGAGGAGCAAAAGGTAAGGGAGAAAGGGAAAGATATGCCCAACTGAATGCAAAGTTCCAGAGAAGAGCAAGCAGAGAAGAAAACCTTCTTAAGTGAACAATGCAAAGAAATAGAAGAAAACAATAGAATGGGAAAGTCTAGAGATCTCTTACAGAATATTGGAGATCTCAAGAGAAAATTTTATGCAAGGATGGGCACAATAAAGGACAGAAATGGTAAGGCGCTACCAGAAGCAGAAGAGATTAAGAAGAGGTGGTAAGAATACACCGAACTAAACAAGAAAAGTCTTAATGACCTGGATAACCATGATGATGTGGTTACTCACCTAGAACCAGAAATCCTGGAATGTGAAAGTCAAGTGGGCCTTAGGAAGCATTACTACAAACAAAGCTAGTAGAGGTGATGACATTCCAGCTGAGCTATTTAAATCCTTAAAAAAAAAAAAAAAAAGATTCTGTTACAGTGCTGCACTCAATATGTCAGCAAATTTGGAAAACACAGCAGTGGCCACAGGACTGGAAAAGGTCAGTTTTCATTCCAATCACAAAGGCAATGCCAAATAATATTCAAATTATCATACAATTGTGCTCATTTCACATGCTAACAAGGATATGCTCAAAATCCTTCAAGCTAGGCTTCAGTAGTACATGAACTGAGAACTTCCAGAGGTACAAGCTGGATTTCAAAGAGGCAGACAAACCAGAGATCAAATTGCCAACATTCGTTGGATCATGATGAAACCAAGGGAGTCCAGGAAAAACATCTACTTCAGATTCATTGTCTATGCTAAAGACTTTGACTGTGTGGACCACAACAAACTGTGGAAAATTCTTCAAGAGATGGGAATACCAGACCACCTTACCTGTCTCCTGAGAAACCTGTATGTGGGTCAGGAAGCAGCAGTTGGAACTGGACATGGAACAATTGACTGGTTCCAAATTGAGAAAGAAGTACATCAAGGCTGTATATTGGCACCTTGCTTATTTAACTTATATGCAGAGTATATCATGTGAAATACTGTACAATGAATTACAAGCTGGAATCAAGATTGTTGGGAGACATACCAGTAACTTCAGATATGCAGATGATCCTACCCTTATGGCAGAAAGTGAAGAGGAACTAAAGAGCCTCTTGATGAAAGTGAAAGAGGCGAGTGAAAAAGCTGGCTTGAAACTCAACATTCAGAAAAGTAAGATCATGGAGGCGGTCCTAAGATGGCAGAGGAATAGGACGGGGAGACCACTTTCTCCCCCACAAATTCATAGAAAGAACATTTGAACACCGAGCAAATTCCACAAAACAACTTCTGAATGCTGGCAGAGGACATCAGGCACCCAGAAAGGTAGCCCATTGTCTTCAAAAGGAGGTAGGACAAAATATAAAAGATAAAAAGAAAGACAAAAGAGGTAGGGACGAAATCCGTCCCAGGAAGGGAGTCTTAAAAAAGAAGTTTTCAAACACCAGGAAACACTCTGTCTGGTGGGTCTGTGGTGAGCCTTGGAATCTCAGAGGGCAAATAACCAGGAGGAAAAATAAATAAATAATTAAAACCCACAGATTACGGGCCTAACAGCAACTCCCAGCAGAGCAGCAGCCCAGATGCTCCCATCCCCCACTAGCAAGCGGGGGCTGGACAGGGAGGCGGGGGCTGGACAGGGAGGTGTGGGCTGCATTGCTTAGGGTAAGGACCGGGCCTGAATGCCCTGAGGGCAATCTGAGGGAACTAGCTTGAGATAGCAACCCAGACTGTGGGATAGCTATCCCACAAAAAACCCTAACCTAAGACACCGCCAGGCCCACTCACAGAGCAAAGGACTGAGCAGAGCTAGCCGGCTGAGGACTGGCCCATCCTCCACCAGACAGGCAGGCAAGGGCAGCCAGAGCCGGAAGGGGGCATTCGAGGCCCCAGAGAGGCATCCTATGCCAAACTGCAAGCAGACTTCGTTGCTAACCAAGACTTCTTGGCATTCTGGATGGTCGACATCCGGCAGGAGGGTCGCAGCCAGAGATCAGCTCCCCAGAAGAGACACATGGCACACCTGAGACGGCGCGCCTGTTGTACACCCAGAAAACTGAGCGGCTGGGATGGGGGAGGTGATAAGTCGCAGCCTTCAACTGGAGGCGACTGTACTCACCAAGCACCTGGTCACCTGAGCTGCTCAGACCTGGGACGGGCACAAAACACAGGCCCAACCAAGTCTGCACCTTTGTGGAGTACTCGAGAACCTGAACCTGAGTGGTTTAGACCTGGGGAGTGCGTGCAACCCAGGGCCAGCATCAGACAGTTCCCGGCAGAGCAAACTAGAGTCTGAGCAGTGTAGACTGGGAAAGCACACATGCCGTGAGCGGGGGCAAACCCAGTGTGGCTGAATCACTGTGAGCACACACCAGTGATATTTGTTTGCAGTGTTCCTCCCTCCCCACAACACGACTGAACAAATGAGCCTTAAAAAAGTGGCTACCACCGCCCCCCTCGTGTTAGGGCAGAAATTAGACACTGAAGAGACCAGTAAAGAGAGGGAACAAACATAACAAACAGCAAACAGAAGAAGCTAAAATAAACAGAGGGAACCACTTTGGAAGTGACAGGTGCAATAGATTAAAACCCTGTAGTTAGCACTGACTACATAGGAAGGGGCCTATAGACCTTGAGAAGTACAAGCTGGACCAAGGAACTGTCTGAAAATGAACTGACCCACACTGTCCGCAACAGCTCCAGAGAAAGTCCTAGATATATTTTTACTATTATCATTTTTTAATTAAAAATCTTTTTTTCATTTTAAGTCCCCTATTACTCCTTTAATTTTCATTTTTATAACCTACTGTTACTTTGCAAAAAAAAAAAAGACCCTATTTTAAAACAAACTTTAATATATATATTTTATAATTTTTGTGACTTTAAAACAATATATTGTATTTTTGAGAATCTAACCTCTACTCTAGATTTTTAATCTTTGCTTTTTGGTATTTGTTATCAACTTTGTACCTTTAAGAACCCAATCTTCAGTACCCATTTTTACTTGGGAGCAAGATCACTGGCCTGATTGCTCTCTCCCCCTTTTGACTCTCCTTTTTCTCCACCAAGTCGCCTCTATCTCCCCCCTCCCCCTTTGCTTCTCTACCCAACTCTGTGAATCTCTTTGTATGTTCTGGGTTGTGGAGAACACTTAGGGAACTGATTACTGGCTGGATCTGTCTCTCTCCTTTTGATTCCCCCTTTTATCCTCCTGGCCACCTCTGTCTCCTTCCTCCCTCTTCTCTTCTCTGTGTACCTCTGTGAACATCTCTGAGGGATTCAGACTGTGGAGAGCACATAGGGAAGTGATTACTGGCTAGCTTGCTCTCTACCCTTTTGATTCCCCCTCTTCTCCTCCTGGTCACCTCTAGCTCCCTCCTCCCTCTTCTCTTCTCCATGTAACTCTGTGTACCTCTCTGGGTGTCCCTCACTGTGGAGAAACTTTTCATCATTAACCTAGATGTTTTATCATTGGTGCTGTATAGATGGAGAAGTCTTGAGGCTACTGTAAGAATAAGACTGAAAACCAGAGACAGGAGGCTTAAGTCCAAATCCTGAGAACTCCTGAATCCAGGGGACCTTAATCGATAGGAGCTCATCAAACGCCTCCATACCTACACGAAGCCAAGCACCACCCAAGGGCCAACAAGTTCCAGAGTAAGACATACTATGCAAATTCTCCAGCAATACAGGAACATAGCCCTGAACTTCAATATACAGGCTGCCCAAAGTCACACCAAACCCACTGACATCTCAAAACTCATTGCTGGACACTTCATTGCACTCCAGAGAGAAGAAATCCAGCTCTACCCACCAGAATACTGACACAAGCTTCCCTAACCAGGAAACCTTGACAAGCCACCTGTCCAACCCCACCCACAGTGAGGAACCTCCACAATAAAGAGGAACCACAAACTGCCAGAATACAGAAAAGCCACCCCAAACACAGCAATATAAACAAGATGAAAAGGCAGAGAAATACCCAGCAGGTAAAGGAACAGGATAAATGCCCACCAAACCAAACAAAAGAGGAAGAGATAGGGAATCTGCCTGATAAAGAATTTCAAATAATGATAGTGAAAATGATCCAAAACCTTGAAAACAAATTGGAGTTACAGATAAATAGCCTGGAGACAAGGATTGAGAAGATGCAAGAAAGGTTTAACAAGGACTTAGAAGAAATAAAAAAGAGTCAATATATAATGAATAATGCAATAAATGAGATCAGAAACACTCTAGAGGGAACCAACAGTAGAATAATGGAGGCAGAAGATAGGATTAGTGAGGTAGAAGATAGAATGGTAGAAATAAATGAAACAGAGAGGAAAAAAGAAACAAGAATGAAAAGAAATGAGGACAACCTCAGAGACCTCTGGGACAATGTTAAACGCCCCAACATTCGAATCATAGGAGTCCCAGAAGAAGAAGACAAAAAGAAAGACCATGAGAAAATACTTGAGGAGATAATACTTGAAAACTTCCCTAACATGGGGAAGGAAATAATCACCCAAGTCCAAGAAACCCAGAGAGTCCCAAACAGGATAAACCCAAGGCAAAACACCCCAAGACACATATTAATCAAATTAACAAAGATCAAACACAAAGAACAAATATTAAAAGCAGCAAGGGGAAAACAACAAATAACACACAAGGGGATTCCCATAAGGATAACAGCTGATCTTTCAATAGAAACTCTTCAGTCCAGAAGGGAATGGCAGGACATACTTAAAATGATGAAAGAAAATAACCTACAGCCCAGATTACTGTACCCAGCAAGGATCTCATTTAAATATGAAGGAGAAATCAAAAGCTTTACAAACAAGCAAAAGCTGAGAGAATTCAGCACCACCAAACCAGCTCTCCAACAAATGCTAAAGGATCTTCTCTAGACAGGAAACAGAAAGGGTGTATAAACTCGAACCCAAAACAATAAAGTAAATGGCAATGGGATCATACTTATCAATAATTACCTTAAATGTATATGGGTTGAATGCCCCAACCAAAAGACAAAGACTGGCTGAATGGATACAAAAACAAGACCCCTATATATGTTGTCTACAAGAGACCCACCTCAAAACAAGGGACACATATAGACTGAAAGTGAATGGCTGGAAAAAGATATTCCATGCAAACAGAGACCAAAAGAAAGCAGGAGTAGCAGTACTCATATCAGACAAAATAGACTTTAAAACAAAGGCTGTGAAAAGAGACAAAGAAGGACACTACATAATGATCAAAGGATCAATCCAAGAAGAAGATATAATTATAAATATACATACACCCAACATAGGAGCACTGCAATATATAAGACAAATGCTAACAAGTATGAAAGGGGAAGTTAACAATAACACAATAATAGTGGGAGACTTTAATACCCCACTCACAGTTATGGGTAGATCAACTAAACAGAAAATTAACAAGGAAACACAAACTTTAAATGACACAATAGACCAGTTAAACCTAATTGATATCTATAGGACATTTCACCCCAAAACAATGAATTTCACCTTTTTATGAAGTGCACATGGGCCTTCTCCAGGATAGATCACATCCTGGCCATAAATCTAGCCTTGGTAAATTCAAAAAAATTGAAATTCCAAGCATCTTTTCTGACCACAGTGCAGTAAGATTAGATGTCAATTACAGGAGAAAAAACTATTAAAAATTCCAACATATGGAGGCTGAACAACATGCTGCTGAATAACCAACAAATCACAGAAGAAATCAAAAAATTAAAATATGCATAGAAATGCATATGTATGTGCATAGAAAATGAAAACACAACAACACAAAACCTATGGGACACTGTAAAAGCAGTGCTAAGGGGAAGGTTCATAGCAATACAGGCATTCCTCAAGAAACAAGAAAAAAGTCAAATAAATAACCTAACTCTACACCTAAAGCAACTAGAAAAGGAAGAAATGAAGAACCCCAGGGTTAGTAGAAGGAAAGAAATCTTAAAAATTAAGGCAGAAATAAATGCAAAAACAAAACAAAAGAGACCATAGCAAAAACCAACAAAGCCAAAAGCTGGTTCTTTGAGAAGATAAATAAAATTGACAAACCATTAGCCAGACTCCTCAAGAAACAAAGGGAGAAAAATCAAATCAACAAAATTAGAAATGAAAATGGAGAGATCACAACAGACAACACAGAAATACAAAGGATCATAAGAGACTATTATCAGCAACTATATGCAAATAAAATGGAAGAAATGGACAACGTGGAAGAAATGGACAAATTCTTAGAAAAGTACAACTTTCCAAAACTGAACCAGGAAGAAATAGAAAATCTTAACAGACCCATCACAAGCACAGAAATTGAAACTGTAATCAGAAATCTTCCAGCACACAAAAGCCCAGGTCCAGACGGCTTCACAGCTGAATTCTACCAAAAATTTAGAGAAGAGATAACACCTATCCTACTCAAACTCTTCCAGAAAATTGCAGAGGAAGGTAAACTTCCAAACTTATTCTATGAGGCCACCATCACCCTAATACCAAAACCTGACAAAGATCCCACAAAAAAAGAAAACTTCAGGCCAATATCACTGATGAACATAGATGCAAAAATCCTTAACAAAATTCTAGCAATCAGAATCCAAGAACAGATTAAAAAAATCATACATCATGACCAAGTGGGCTTTATCCCAGGGATGCAAGGATTCGTCAATATCCACAAATCAATCAATGTAATACACCACATTAACAAATTGAAAAATAAAAACCATATGATTATCTCAATAGATGCAGAGAAAGCCTTTGACAAAATTCAACATCCATTTATGATTTAAAAAAAAAAAACCCTCCAGAAAGCAGGAATAGAAGGAACATACCTCAACATAATAAAAGCTATATATGACAAACCCACAGCAAACATTATCCTCAATGGTGAAAAATTGAAAGCATTTCCCCTAAAGTCAGGAACAAGACAAGGGTGACCACTCTCACCACTACTATTAAACATAGTTTTGGAAGTTTTGGCCACAGCAATCAGAGCAGAAAAAGAAATAAAAGTAATCTAGATTGGAAAAGAAGAAGTAAAACTCTCACTGCAGATGACATGATCCTCTACACAGAAAACCCTAAAGACTCCACCAGAAAATTACTAGAGCTAATCAATGAATATAGTAAAGTTGCAGGATATAAAATCAACACACAGAAATCCCTTGCATTCCTATACACTAACAATGAGAAAACAGAAAGAGAAATTAAGGAAACAATTCCATTCACCATTGCAACGAAAAGAATAAAATACTTAGGAATATATCAACCTAAAGAAATTAAAGACCTATATATAGAAAACTATAAAACACTGGTGAAAGAACTCAAAGAGGACACAAATAGATAGAGAAATATACCGTGTTCATGGATCGGAAGAATCAATATAGTGAAAATGAGTATACTACCCAAAGCAATCTATAGATTCAATGCAATCCCTATCAAGCTAACAACGGTATTTTTCAGAGAACTAGAACAAATAATTTCACAATTTGTATGGAAATACAAAACACCTCGAAGCCAAAGCAATCTTGAGAAAGAAGAATGGAACTGGAGGAATCAACCTGCCTGACTTCAGGCTCTACTACAAAGCCACAGACATCAAGACAGTATGGTACTGGCACAAACACAGAAATAGAGATCAATGGAACAAAATAGAAAGCCCAGAGATAAATCCACGCACATATGGACACCTTATCTTTGACAAAGGAGGCAAGAATATACAATGGAGAAAAGACAATCTCTTTAACAAGTGGTGCTGGGAAAACTGGTCAACCACTTGTAAAAGAATGAAACTAGAACACTTTCTAACACCATACACAAAAATAAACTCAAAATGGATTAAAGATCTAAACGTAAGACCAGAAACTATAAAACTCCTAGAGGAAAACAGGCAAAACACTCTCTGACATAAATCACAGCAGGATCCTCTATGACCCACCTCCCAGAATATTGGAAATAAAAGCAAAAATAAGCACATGGGACCTAAGTAAAATTAAAAGCTTCTGCACAACAAAGGAAACTATAAGCAAGGTGAAAAGACAGCCTTCAGAATGGGAGAAGATAATAGCAAATGAAGCAATGGACAAAGAATTAATCTCAAAAATATACAAGCAACTCCTGCAGCTCAATTCCAGAAAAATAAACGACCCAATCAAAAAGTGGGCCAAAGAACTAAACAGACATTTCTCCAAGAAGACAGACAGATGGCTAACAAACATATGAAAAGATGCTCAACATCACTCATTATCAGAGAAATGCAAATCAAAACCACTATGAGGTACCATTTCATGCCAGGCAGAATGGCTTCTATCCAAATGTCTACAAGCAATAAATGCTGGAGAGGGTGTGGAGAAAAGGGAACCCTCTTACACTGTTGGTGGGAATGCAAACTAGTACAGCCACTATGGAGAACAGTGTGGAGATTCCTTAAAAAACTGGAAATAGAACTGCCGTATGACCCAGCAATCCCACTGCTGGGCATACACACCAAGGAAACCAGAATTGAAAGAGTCACATGTACCCCAATGTTCATCGCAGCACTGTTTATAATAGCCAGGACATGGAAGCAACCTAGATGTCCATCAGCAGACAAATGGATAAGAAAGCTGTGGTACATATACACAATGGAATATTATTCAGCCATTAAAAAGAATACATTTGAATCAGTTCTAATGAGGTGGATGAAACTGGAGCCTATTATACAGAGTGAAGTAAGCCAGAAAGAAAAACACCAATACAGTATACTAATGCATATATATGGAATTTAGAAAGATGGTAATGATAACCCTGTATGTGAGACAGCAAAAGAGACACAGATGTATAGAACAGTCTTTTGGACTCTGTGGGAGAGGGCGAGGGTGGGATGATATGGGAGAATGGCATTGAAACATGTAAATTATCACATGTGAAATGAATCGCTAGTCCAGGTTTGATGCATGATACAGGGTGCTTGAGGCTGGTGCACTGGGATGACCCAGAGGGATGGGATGGGGAGGAAGGTAGGAGGGGGGTTCAGGATGGGGAACACATGTACACCTATGGTGGATTCATGTCAATGTATGGCAAAACCAATACAATATTGTAAAATAAAATAAATAAAACTGAGATTTAAAAAAAAAAGTAAGATCATGGTATCTGGTTCCATCACTTCATGGCAAATAGAAGGGGGCAAAAGTGAAAGTAGTGACAGATTTTATTTTCTTGGGATCCAAAATTACTGCGGATGGTGACTGCAGCCATATTAGAACATGCTTGCTTCTTGGAAGGAAAGCTATGACAAACCTAGACAGCATATTAAAAAGCAGAGACATCACTTTGCTGACAAAGGTCCGTGTAGTCAAGGTTATGGTTTTTCCTGTAGTAATGTACAGATGTGAGAGCTGGACCGTAAAAAAGGCTGAGCACTGAGGAATTGATGCTTTCAGATTGTGGTGCTAGAGAACACTCTTGAGAGTCCCTTGGTTTCAGGGAGTTCAAACCTATCAATCCTAGAGGAAATAACCCTGAATATTGTTTGGAAGGACTGTTGCTGAAGCTCTAGTACTTTGGCCACCTGATATGAAGAGCTGACTCATTGGAAAAGACTCTTATGCTGGGAAAGATTGAAGGCAGAAGGAGAAGGGGGTGGCAGAGGAAGAGATGGTCAGATAGCATCACTGACTCAATGGATATGAATTTGAGCAAACTCTGGGAGATAGTGGAGGACATAGGAGCCTGCAGTCCCTAAGGTCAAAAAGAGTCAGAAATGACTGAGCGACTGAACAACAGCAGCAACTAGTCTACTATTGAATTAGGTTATCTATTAATATAGTATTTTAAGTAAAATTTGTCCCTTAGTTATACCCTGTTTTAAATGAATTTATCATGTGGTTTTCACAAGTATTTTAAAATTATATGTCATTTGAATCATGTATTGAATTTCGGTAAATATATTTTAATATACTAACAGCTCTCATCAAGAAATCTTTAACATACACAATTAGATTTGACAATAGGATGATAGTGAAAATGTTAGTCACTCAATCGTGTCTGACTCTTTGTGACCATATGGACTGCAGCCTGCCAGGCTCCTATGTCCACGGAATTCTCCAGGCAAGAATACTGGAGTGGGTTGCCATGCCCTTCTCCAGCGGATCTTCCCAACCCAGGGATTGAACCCAAATCTCCTGCATTGCAGGCAGATTCTTTACCATCTCAGCCCCAGTAGGATGAGAAATAGAACACAATTCCTGACTTGTCTGATGGATATTTCCTCATAGTACATCAGCCTGGTTCTTCAGCATTTGCAATAGTGAACCATTATATTCATAATATATTCATTTAGTTATATAACATGTATTTAATGATATAATTTAATACTAATTGGTAAAAATGAACAAATATACAGTAAATTTAACATTTTTTAATTCAACACAAGGCCAACAAGGGATTAAGTAATGTCAGTTAGTAGCTCTGTTCAGCCCAATTATCTTGAGGCAATCTACTCACAGAACACAAAGATGGTGGATTTCAGTCCAGTTCAGTTCATGAAGTCAATGCTTCAGTTCATCAAACATTATATGGTGTCAATGTACTTCAAGAGTAAACACCTTATTTCTTTCTATGCCTTTTAAGATACTCAATTCTGGAAAACTTTAAGGTAAACTTTAATACATTTTATTTTATATATTGCAAGTAACTTTTAGTTGGTGTATAAAATGGCTAGATTCATTCAACATTCATTCAACGAATATGTATTGAACATCTGCTATGTGCTAGGCATTTTTCTAGGTACTGGGGCTGTAACAATGAATGGAACAAAATGCTTTCTATCAGAGAGGTTACTTCCTTGGTGGAGAAGACAGTGATCAAACACACATATCTACACACACACACACACACACACACACACAATGCACGTGTGTACTCAGCCTCTTCAGTCGTGCCTGACTCTGTGGACTGTAGCCCTTTAGGCTCCTCTGTGGAGTGGGTTGCCATTTCCTCCTTCAAAACACAGCTGCCCATGTAGAGCCTTAAAAGGCACTTTCAAGCTCCTTGGTTTCACTGTGGGAGGTGGAACACGTTATCCAGAAGAGAGACATGATCTCACTTAACTTCACTTAGGATCACCCAACTGTGGCAAAGAAATTTGACTCTGGTTGGAGAGTGGGGAGGGGAGGAAGGGCAGAGTCACGGAAATGAATTAGAAGACTGTTACAATAATCCAGGCGAAGGGACTTTCCTGGGGTCCAGTGGTTAAGAGTCCACCTTCCAATGTGGGAGATGTGGGTTTGGTCCCCATTCAGGAAACTAGATCCCACATGCTGTGGGACACCTGAACCTGCACCACAATTAGAGAGAAACCCATGAGCCACAGTGAAGATCCCGTGTACCAGAGCTCAGACCCAGTGCAGCCAAATAAATAAATACTAAAGAAAAAACCCGGCCAAGAGATGATGTTGCCTTCCACCTGAGTGGCAGCTGGTGGTGTGAAGTAGCCCATTTCTGGACATATTCAAATCTGGAGCCAACTGATGTTGCTGATGTGGAGAGTGAGAGGAGGAGATGAGCCAAAGATGATGCCAAGGTTTTCCATATGAGCAACTAAAAAAAGGGGGAGTACCATTTGTCCAGGTGAAAGGCTGTGGGAGGTATGCATGGCAGGCAGAGAAAGAGTTTGCTTTGGGCATGTCAAGTCTGAGCTGCCTTTAAACATCTGAATGGAGATGTTGAGAAGGCAGTTGAATATGAGTCTGAAGTTCAGGGCAGAGACCGAAGGAGATATAAATGTGGGAGTTGTTGTGGATAGATGGTGTGTAAACCCACAGGCCAGGTGAGATCCCCAAGGCAAAGGTGTAGATGGAGCAGGAGAGAGGATGGTTCATGGATGTCAACACCTAGAAATCAGGAATATGAGGAGGAATCAATTCAGGAGACTGAGAAGGAGCAGCCATATAGGAGAAGGAGAATCCAAAGAGCTGTGTCCTAGAAGCCAAATGAAGAAACTTTCCAGAGGACAGAGTGATCCCCGGGGTTAAGAGCTGTTGTGAGGTCAGTTACGGTACGAATTGAGAAGTGGTCAACTGCACGATGTTGAAACACATGCCTACTTTCAGGTTCCCCCTACAATAAATTTCAACCCATGAGAAAAAGTCAGTTACGAAAATGAGGGGCTAGGGAGTGATCAGGAAATGGAGATTATAAAGAAAAAGGCTACTTGGCAAATAACAGCAAAACCTTTCCAGTAGGATAGACTGAAAACAGAGAACAGGATAGGAAAGGTTTCATTTCCAAAGCTTAGTGGGGGATCCAGAATGTTTCTTTAAGGAAGTACTTAAGGTTAGCGTTCTGATCGGAAGGGGACAGGTGGGCAACTTGTCTTGGAACTGCATTTTACAAGAGATAAAAATTATTGTTCTTATCTAATAATTGGGCAGAAAGAGAATTAAAAACTACCCTCAAGCATGCCTTTTCAGTTATTCCTGTGCAGAGCTGCCTGGTAGGAGAAAGTGGGACTTGAAATCCATCCCTTATTCCTGCTCACCAAGCTTTGCCCCAGACTTCACTGATGTGCCTTTTTCTAATTTGCATGTTTGTTTGCTAGCTGTGGTCATCCATGGATCCAGTGGAAACTATTTTTTCATCTCTAATGGGCACCACACACCATATTTATAAATTATATTCACATATTAAGGAGAACTAATGCCAGAACTCACTTCTCTGCCTAACCTGTAAAGCATTAGAGGTAATACAAAGGTAAACTATCCTTATTTCTGTGTCCATCTCCTTATTAGGCATTTATTAGTGTTTATGACATCAAGATGCCTCTTATTATTACAGCATGTCTACTGTTGAGAAAAAATAAACCCATGAATTAAATCTGACTTTAATAAAATTTCATCTGCCTTCCTAGGAACCTAGAAATTAATAACTGCTTGTGTATGGAAACTGCAGTTCTTGTCTAGAAAGGTTGATAGGTTGGCTTGCTAGGTCAGTGTGTTCTTGTGATTCGGGCTGTGTTGGCGCCCTCTGGTGGATAGATTATGTGAACGTTAATTTCAGATGCTCTTTAGCGAAGAGCTTTCATGTTTTGAAGCCTTGAGCATTTTCCTATTCATGGTAAGCTGCAAATTTCATGTAATTTTATATACCGTGTGTACACAGAATGCCTTTGGGAGGTACTAAGGAAAGGACAGTCTGGGTAGCAATGGTGATCTTTTAAACATGTGTCAGACAGAATTTCTACGGATAGGCGAAGGGCCTTTTAAGATTTTGTTTGGAGGTATAACACATGTAGTAAATTGTGCAAATTTTAAGATTATAGGTATGTATTGATAAAGTATATCCAACACCCAAATGACAACCATTTCCAGTACCTTAGAATGAGACTTTTTGAAAATTGGTTAGCATTCAGGTCTATTTTGCAGCAGAGAAAACAACCTTTAGTTACAGAATCCTCTCTGGTAGTCTACCAGAAGGCATTGTGAGAAAAATTCCGTTAAATGCGTTGAGATGAACTTATGTTGGTGCAGAGATTGACTCTGGGGTGGCACACAGCCATTACTATCCCCCACTCCAGAGTGAAAAGGACTCGTTTCTGTGCCTTACTTGGTTGCAATCTCTTTGCTCTCTCAAACAATTTTCCAATTCTATTCCCTCTCTTCAGTTCAAAACACCTTGATTGAGTGTTGTGTGCTTGGGACCGTGGGAACAGAGGCAAGAAGTTATGGTCCCTACCCTTCCAGAACTCATAGACCAGTTAAGCTTGAAGCAAAAAGTGGAAATGGGTGACTCCAACCTAAGACGCTAAGTGTGGCAATAATAACAGCTAACGTTGTAGATTATGGCCCAGAATCAAGCTCTCCTCTCAGGGTGCTATGTGCACCTCCCCATTTCAACCACATCGCTATTGCCGTCAAAACAGCCAGTCCTAAAGGAAACCAACCCTGAATATTCATTGAAAGGACTGATGCTGAAGCTGAAGCTCCAATACTTTGGCTACCTGATCCGAGGAGTTGGCTCTTCGGAAAACAGTCTGATGCTGAGAAAGATTGAAGGCAGGAGAAGGGGGCGACAGAGGATGAGATGGTTAGATAGCATCACTGACTCAATGGACATGAATTTGAGCAAACTCTCAGGTGTTGAAGGACAGGGAAGCGTGGCGTGCTGCAGTCCATGGGGTCTCAGAGTTGGACACGACGTAGTGAATGGACAACGACAACGAATGACATTACTTTCCTGATGAGTGAATAGAGCACAAGAGAGGCTGATGATTTGCCCTGCCTGCCCAAAATACGGCTGGTGTGTGTGGTTGCCAGGCTCTGGCTCCATCACCCACACATGTGTCCACTTTCCTGCAGCTGTTTCTCAAGTGTGGTGTTGGGAACACGTGCAGGGCAGGAAGGGAGCAGGGAGATCACTGACACTTTTGTCACTGGAGCTACACAATCAGGAGCTGCATTCAGTGCTACTAAAAAAAATCCCGTCAGCATCTTTCTCTGATGCAGCCCTGGTCCAGCCCCTAACTTGCTATCCAGCAAATTCAGTTAAAAGCTGGCCGCCGCATTGCAAAAATTCAAAGGCGTGCTTTATTCTTGTATGACATATAGCAAAAAATGCTCCAGAATTAACACACGACTATTCATTGTTACGGCACAAATTTCTCCAAATCACAGGTTAATCAACAGAATCAGGTATCAAACAATTAAAAAAATTTTTTTCTATTCAAATTGATGAGTTTATGAGTGCTGCCCACTTATAAATGATTTACTTTTCGACCTTGAAAGCATTACTGTAACCTTGAGTTCCAAGTCATTCGAAACAGATCAGTGTGGTGGTACAAGATGTTAAAATCCACCTGAGGGTGGCTTTTGCACCTTCCTCTTGTCAGGATCTTCTGAAGCAGGCAGAGACTCAGAACAAAGAGAGCAGAGCCATAATCGCCAACAGTCTTTTCTCCTCAAACACAGACAAACCACGCCTGTGTGAGTCCTCATGATATCTTCACCCTTAGGCTCCTCAGAGGACAAGGACCAAGTTTAACCCGAATTCCATGTCATTGATCACAGGTTAGGTGCAGATGGAAATAGAATAATCTTAACAGAGTCTAGTAGTGGTTGTGATAGTGTTCATGCGGGAAGTGATTTCAGGTTCACCCTCTTCAAGCCATCTTACATGATGTCAGGTGGGCTGTAAAAAAGGAGGTTTGTGATCATCGTTTGTAAACAGAGTAACGGCAGCAACACTGAGTAGTCCTAACAGTCGTCAGGAATGCTTACCTCAGAAGACCCGACAACACTGTGAGCCGTGATTTGGTTTCACCAATTTAAGCTTATTAGATTGAGCTTTACTGGGGTTACAGTTTTCTTTGTATCTGATTTATAAATTTGTTAGTTCATACTGTATATAGAATTGTAAGCAGAAATGGGTATATTTATATGTTTATACATAATCTTAAAACAAGATGGTAAAAGACATCAACATTATGAGTTGACCACACCTAAGAAGTTTTAAAAGGAGTGAGTGTGGATTACTCAAGTTGGCGGGACACTGTTCTGTAACCCGCCTGCCTCTAGAGGGAGACACACACAGGCCTTGCTCCTAGGAGCTTCCATTAGCACAGCATTCATCCATTGCTCACAGTGGGCGAAAGCGAGGAGGTTGTGCACCAGTGATTTTGAGGTCGTGACGCTATATTTACTGCTCTTTGTTTTTTTCTGTTCTTCAACATACTTAATAGTTGCCACTCAGCCAATAGTATTTTTCTGCATTCCTTCTCCCAATAAGGATCTCCTTGACATCCTGGTTGATTTTTTCTTTTTTCCATACGCACATAGTAAAGTTCATACTTTGTAGTGCACAGCCGTGTGGAGTTTGACAAATGCAGAGCCATTTTTCCACCCCTGTACCACGTAGAGCATCCTATCACCCTGAGAAATACCAGGTACACCCCTTTGTAGAATACCCCTCCCTTTTGCCTCATCCCCTGGCAACCACTGACCTATTTTCTGTCCCTATAAAGGTGCCTTTTCAATAATTTTCATAAAGATGTAATCATCCAACATGTAGCCTTTTGAGTCTGACTTTTTTCACTTAAAGGATGCATTTAAAATTCATCATCACTGTGTGTGAATCCAAAGTGCATTCATTTTTATGACTGAGTCACAATCCATTGTGTGGACTATACGTTTGTCCATTACCTGGTCGAAGGACGTCTTGGTTGTTTCAGTTTGGGCGACTTTGAATAACGTTATTATAAACATTCTTATATAACTTTTTTTGTGAACATAAATTTTTAAACTCATTTGGAGTTGAGATTTCTAGATTGTTTTATGAGCATATATTTAACTTTATAATAAATGACCAAACTGTCTTCCAATACAGTTGTGCTATTTTGTATACTCGGTCATGAGTAGTGAAAATTCCTGTTGCTCCAAATCTTTGCCAGAATTTGGTACTGTCCAGATTTTTGTTTTGTAATTTTAGCAACTGTAATAAGTTTGTGGCCTCCTTGGTGGCTCAGTGGTGAAGAATCCACCGCCAATGCAGGAGTGTGCGTGGGTGCTTAGTCGCTCAGTCGAGTCCAACTCTTTCGACCCCACAGACTGTAGCCTGTCAGGCTCCTCTGTCCATGAGATTTTCCAGGCAAGAGTACTGGGATGGGTTGCCATTTCCTTTTCCAGGGGATCTTCCCAACCCAGGAATTGAACCCAGGTTTCCTGCATTCCAGGCAGACTCTTTACTGATTGAGCTATGAGGGAAGCCAGTGCAGGAGACCCTGGTTCGATCCCTGGGTTGGGAAGGTCTCTTGGAGAAGGAAATGGCAACCCACTCCAATAATCCCATGGACAGAGGAGCCTGGTGGGTTACAGTCCATGGGGGTTGGAAAAGAGTCAGACACGACTTAGTGACTGAACAACAACAATAAGTATTTAGTGCCATCACATTATGGTTTTCATTTGCATTTTTCTGGTAACAAATGTTGTTGAACATCTTTCATGTGCTTATTTGTCATTGATATTTTCTTTGGTGAAATATCTTTTCAGGTCTTTTGTCCATTTTAAAAATTGGATTATTTCTTTTCTTTGTTCAGTTTTAACCAATTCTGGATACAAGTTTTTGTGAGATAAATGATTTGTAAAAATTTTTTTCCCAGACTACCTTGTACTTTCTTAACTGTATCTAATCATTCCTGTCAAATGTATAAACACACATTTAACTGGTATGTTTACATTATTCACATTAAAAGTGGTTTTTGGTATAGTTGGATTAACTTCTATCATATTACTAGCTACTTTCTATTCTTTTATCTATTTATTTCTTTTAACCTCCTTCTCTGTCTTCTTTCCTTTTCAACATTTAAAAAATATTTTTATTGGTTGCCTTAAGGTTTATAATATACATTAAAAAAGTCTGAATCTACCTTCAGTTCCAGAATCTTCTAACAATATACTCCTAATTTCTTGCTCCCTCTGATGTGTCATTGTTCTCACATATCTCACTTTTATATATGCTATAAGCACATAATATATTGTTAATTTTGTTGCTCTAAAAAGTGTTATTTTTAGAGCAATTAAAATAAGACAAAAATGATTTTATAAGCCTTTTATTTGTTCCATTTCTGACATTATTTGTTTCTTAGTGCAGGTCCAATGCGCTGACATGTATCTACCTTGAAAAACTTCCTTTAACTTTTCTTGTAAGCTAGGTCTATAGCAGGTAGATAGGTCCCTGCATTTTTGTTTGTCTGAGAAAGTCTTTATTGTTTCTATACTTTAGAAGGACGTTTTTTTTCCGGATGTAGAACTCTGTATCAACATTTTCCTCTCTTTTTGTATATTGAAGATACCAGTCTATTTTACAGTTTCTCACAGGTGGTGCTAGTGGTAGAGAACCTGCCTGCCAATGCAGGAGACATAAGAAACCAGGGATTGATCCCTGGGTCAGGAAGATACCTTGGAGGAGGAAATGGCAACCCAGTCCAGTTTTCTGTCCTGGAGAATCCCATGGACTGAGGAGCCTGGTGGGCTATAGTCCATAGGTTGCAAAGAGTTGGACACAACTGAAGTGACTTAGCATACACACACATGCAAGAAGTCTGCTGTAATTCACAAGGGAGATGAAGGAGATGTATCAGAATAGCGTTTGGGCAGTGGCTACTCTTCTCCATACCCAGCTAGCACCTTACAGCCGGGGTCCCCAACCTCTGGGATCTGAGGCCTGATGATCTGTGGTGGAGCTGATGTAATAATAATAGAAATAATAAGAATAGAAATAATAGAAATATTATTTCTAATAATAGAAATAAAGTGCACAATAAATGTAATTCACTTGAATCATCACAAACCACCCCCACGCCCCTTACTCTATCCATGGAAAAATTTCTACAGAACTGGTCCCTAGTGCCAAAAAGGTTGGGTACCAGTACCTCAGAGGACATTTTCTTAGGATTCTCCCCATCTTCTTTGGGAGTACATGCTGTTCCTGGAAGAAAAACCTAAAGAGGGTGTGAACCCTCCTACGTCTACAGCTCCCTGGGACTTCACAGCCTCCTGCTGGCCCACACTTGGCCTTTAGCAATTCTTTAAACATTTCTAGTTTAATCTTCTTACCAGCTTTTACACATTTGGCAGCATCTGTCTCAGGTGAGCAAACACTTGAATCCTGTTTCTCCCTGCAGTCCTTTGTCTTTCTCTTGGTTTTAAGTTAGTTGTTTGCCTGCAATATAGGTTTTCTTATAGGTTCAAGGAAAGTTGTTAGTTTTATGTTTATCCAGCTTTTTTCTTATTGCAAGGATGGCAAAAATGCTTTTTCCAGCTCTTGAATCTCTAAGCTTTAACCAGAACCTTTATTTATATTTTTAAATTTAAATTTCACCAGCATTAATGTGATTTTTGAAAGTTTAGGAGGATTTTTGCAAATAGCCCCCAAAATATCTCTCAAGGTATATATTAGAAAGCTAGAGCTGGGAGTCACCAATGAAGAGTGTATACAAAATATAATGAAATAAGATTTGGTGTCACTAAGTTCTATAGATTTTTCTTTTCTGTTTCTCTCACTCAGACTTGGAGTTGATTCTATGCCTCAAGGGAGGTATATGTTAGGATAGAAAGAAGTAACTTCCAAGAATTTCTGTGTTTTGTTTCTGAAGCCTAAGCCTGTAGAATAACTTAGAAGGTTTGCTGAGAAAGAGCAAATAGGGGTTTGTGAGAAGAGGTAAAGAGGATAGATAGCACAGGGAAAGGAGACTTTTCAAGACTAGAAGAAAGACCAGGGCTAGAGATCAAGGGAGGCCTTGGAATAGAGCAGGAAGAGGCTGTAGGAACTCATATAGGAAGCACTGCATGAGCTATCCAGGCAGTTGGGACCCCCCCAAGCCACTAAGAGAGTCTCCTGTCTTAGGTATATATTTAAAAAAATACTTAGGAAAGTATAAAAAAGATAATTGAGCAGATACTCAATTAAAATAGTCAGGAGACCAGAAGGGGGAACTCTCATGCGCTGTGACCATAGCAGAGCCCAACAGGAAGAAGAAAGACTCCTCTTCTTTCCTGGCAAGGACTCAGCCAGTGAAAAGCCAAGACTCTTTGTTTACTGTAGCCTTCCCCGCTTCCTTTTCCTCTAAATAAAAGATTCCTCTCTATTTTGGCTGGGGACTTATTGTTGCAGACTCCAAATTGCATTCTCTGTTGATCCCAAATAAACCCATCATTGCTGGAGAAATATCTGGCAGACTATTTGGTTTAGTTGAACAAAAGTGTCAAAGTGCCACCAGTCCTAAAAAGTCCTTGGAAGCAAAGACAGCGACATCTCCATGGGAACCTGTGAGACAGATGGAAAATACCAGAGTACTTCACCTCCTCAAATACCTTCACACCTCAGAGTGTGCTGGACACCTGATGTGACCTTGAGGGAGGGGAGGAAGGGAAGGTAGGTCATTGGCGTGACTGAGATTATACTTTCTCATGAGCCTAGAGACATCTGGGCTCAAATTTAAATTTAGCTGATTTTTAAATATTTATTTATTTGACTGTGCTAGGTCTTAGTTGTGGCACTTGGAATCTTTAGTTGTGGCATTGGAACTCTTAGTTGGGGCATGTGGGATCTGTTTCCCTGACCAGGGATTGAACCCAGGTCCCTGGCATTGGGAAATCAGAGTCTTAGTCACTGGACCATCAGGGAAGTCCCAAATTTGGCTGATTTCTAGAACTATAGATTTACTATTGCTTGCACACCTTAATTTGTGGACTGAGAGTCATACCTGTCACTTAAAGGATTCCAGTTACCCTTCTGTTGAAAATGTTTTGGATTCTAGTGACCTGAGATTCCTTTTCACTTAGACACATCTGAGGGGTTCAACATGCCCTCAACTGTAAGGATGCCTCCTGGGGTGGGCTGGGTGGGGTGGTGGAGACAGCAGGAGAAAGGCACTTTGAAAGAATCCCCAGGTGCTTCTGAAACCCATTCCTTGCCCGTCCCTTCCCCGAGAATCCCTCTTCTGTCTGAGTCTATGTGCTGTCCTCCACTTAGGACCCTGAAACAAAGCTACAGTTTGACTCTTGCGAGCAGGAGGTGTGTTCTTATAAAGGTGTTAAGTAAAGCAAACATATTTCTGTGAAAATATATAGTGCTATATACATAAGTTGAAATGATGACCCTTATTTGCATTACAAACAACTGAAGAAAAAGTATGAATCTGTGGCTAGAAGAGAAAAAAACCCCTGGGTTTCCTTCTTGGGAAGTAGTTGTTGACTTGGGAAACTGTCCTTCTTCTGACCCAGTCTCCCACCAAGGTTGTAAGAAGTATCCTGTAAAGTACACAGAAGCCTCTGAATGAAGATGTCCCCGAAGTGCACAAGTGAGAAAATTACCATGCTTCTCCCATTTGGTTCTGTTGGCAAATTTGGTCCCCTGGCTCTGGGCATCAGTGAGGGCTTCTGGATGTGAACACAGCAGAGATGTGTGTGTTCCGCTACTGTGTCTGCCAATGGGAACATTGTACTGTATTTTCCAGAGCTTCTGTCCAATGCCATTGTGGAAAAACACATTTAGGGAACCTGGCCGTGGGACTTACTTTCTACTTTTTGGAAATTTATACCATCACAAAAGACCGCAGCAGCCTGATCTCTTTCAGCTGCTGTACCAGTTGAGTTTATCTCTTTGATCTAATAAACTCGTATTGTAGCCCTACTCTCCTCCGAGCATTGGTGGGAGGAAGGCAAGAACCAGGTAAAGTAGAGGCTTTTAAAAATCTAGGTTAAAGGTTTCAAAAGCCTGATGAGAGAGGAAGATTCCACTAGACAGTGTTCCTTTGATTCCACCAGACAGTGTGGGCATCACTGAAGACATCTGAGGGAACCCGGTTGCTGTCCAGAGAGGTGAGGTGTGGGCTTTACCAGACCTGCTTAATGGAACACTTCCCGGGAACAGAAAATGCCCATCCAGAGACTGGATGGAATGGGTTTTTGAGAGTTTGCTCCTATGACAGGACACTGGTTAGGAGCTCAGGCTCTGAAGTTAAAAATGAGTTTAAGGGGAAAGTTGGGGAGGGGTAGATTAAGAGTTTGAAGTTAACACATAACACACTACTATGTATAAAATTCACAATAAACTGTGGAAAATTCTGAAAGAGTTGGGAATACCAGGCCACCTAACCTGCCTCTTGAGAAACCTATATGCAGGTCAGGAAGCAACAGTTAGAACTGGACATGGAACAACAGACTGGTTCCAAATAGGAAAAGGAGTATGTCAAGGCTGTATACTGTCACTCTGCTTACTTAACTTATATGCAGAGTACATCATGAGAAACACTGGGCTGGAAGAAGCACAAGCTGGAATCAAGATTGCCGGGAAAAATATCAATAACCTCAGATGTGCAGATGACACCACCCTTATGGCAGAAAGTGAAGAGGAACTAAAAAGCCTCTTGATGAAAGTGAAAGAGGAGAGTGAAAAAGTTGGCTTAAAGCTCAACATTCAGAAAACGAAGATCATGGCATCTGGTCCCATCACTTCATGGGAAATAGATGGGGAAACAGGGGAAACAGTGTCAGACTTTATTTTTTGGGGCTCCAAAATCACTGCAGATGGTGATTGCAGCCATGAAATTAAAAGACACTTACTCCTTGGAAGGAAAGTTATGACCAACCTAGATAGCATATTCAAAAGCAGAGACATTCCTTTGCCAACAAAGGTCCATCTAGTCAAGTCTATGGTTTTTCCAGTGGTCATGTATGGATGTAAGAGTTGGACTGTGAAGAAAGCTGAGCACCGAAGAATTGATGCTTTTGAACTGTGGTGTTGGAGAAGACTGTCGAGAGTCCCTTGGACTGCAAGGAGATCCAACCAGTCCATACTAAAGGAGATCAGTCCTGAGTGTTCATTGGAAAGACTGATGCTGAAGCTGAAACTCCAATACTTTGGCCACCTGATGGGAAGAACTGACTCATTGGAAAAGACTCTGATGCCGGGAGGGATTGGGGGCAGGAGGAGAAGGGGACGACAGAGGATGAGATGGCTGGATAGCATCACCAACTCGATGGGCATGAGTTTGGGTGAACTCTGGGAGTTGGTGATGGACAGGGAGGCCTGGTGTGCTGTGATTCATGGGGTTGCAAAGAGTCGGACATGACTTAGTGACTGAACTGAACTGAACTGATGTATATATATCTGAATCACTGCTGTACACCTGAAACTAACACAGCATTGTAAATCAACTATACTCCAGTTTTTAAAAAGAGAGTTTGAATCCCAGTTCTACCACTTGCTAGATGTGTAGCCTCAGGTTAGTCACTAAAATATAAAAAGGGGACAAGCTAACACCCATCTGACAGGGCTGTTGTGAGGGTGAGGTCAAGGCATGCAGTACTAAGCCTAGAGAGCTACACAATAAATGTTAGATACCATTAGCCACATTGTTCCCTTTTAAAATATTTAAGCTCCAGTCTACTACTTTATATCATTACTCAAAGGTCACATCCCCCTGGGAAAGAAATGTCTGTTGACATCCAGGGGAGGAATAGACATTTTGCATTTTTATTATTTCACTGACTGTGAAGAGAGAATACTATACTCTGTTCAGGGGATTTGTTGGGGTCAGATAACCAGGTCCTTTATGTAGAAATCCCAACATATTATGGAGTAGGAGTCAGTGGGGGTCACTGACTTGGCACCTAGCCCTCAGGTTCTTGATAGAAAGTATAACCCAGCATGTGATTCTTTTGGGTTCAAGGGACTCAGACCCATTTGGTGGTAGGAGGTTATTGTAAGAGTAGATAGGAAAGTAAAAAAAAAAAAAAAAAAAAAAAGGCAGGGAACTATCAGCAACCAACCACATAGCCATGACTCCTGGAGAATTGAAGGGGTGTTCATGGCTATACACAGTCTCAGGTTCAGTGGCTCCTCTGGCTCTGGTCATCTCTTTGTCCTCAGGGACCAACTTCTCATTGCTCCTAAGACTAGTGTGGCCACCAAACTCCTAGTCAGCTTCTCTGCCAACTTCTGCATCTGTGGTTCTTGCTTCCTTGTCTCCTTGAGATTCATATGCAAGAGAAAGAGCTGGCCTGGAATATTTTGTTATCCTGTGGTGTATAAGAATCCTGGTATGGTGCTGAGTTGTCATTCATAGGAAGCACTGAAATCCAAGAAGGACATAAAGAACAGGACCCCATTTTTTCAGGAGATAATGGCTTCCTGCCTATACCCTCTCTTGACTTTATAAATTAGCAAGAGAGTCTTGAATTAAATGGCCACCTCCTCCAGGATGGGCTTTCCTGGTGGCTCAGCTGGTAAAAAATCAGCCTGCATTGCAGGAGACCTGGGTTTGATCCCTGGGTTGGGAAGATCCCACGGAGAAGGGAAAGGATACTTCCCTTACTGGAGTGGGTAACTCCAGTATTCTGGCCTGGAGAATTCCTTGGACTGTATAGCCCATGGGGTCGCAAAGAATCGAATACGACTGAACAACTTTAATTTTCACTTTCCTCCAGGATGCTAGCTGAGGCTCTTGGATCTGAGACTCTTGTCCCTTAGGTGAGGCTGGAAGACTTGCAATAAAAGAGAGAAATATTTTGTTCTTATTAGTCACCACACTAGCTCACATGCTCTGTTTAAAATCCACTTTTCCAGTTTGATGTTTTTTGTTTGTAGAAAACTTCAGGTTGGTGACTATTGGGTTTATTTGTCCAAGTAAAAGTACAATTTATGACAGTGCATCAGATGACCTGAGGATCACTGCCGTGAAAAGTGCAGCATTGACTCAGCGAGAGGCAACCTGGAGAGCCTCTCACCTGGACATTCCAACTCGAGGACAGGAATGGAACTTAATCCACCACCATTTATGATGTCATCTTTATTTAGTTAACTTGTAAAATGTCATCTCAATTTTCTAGAAAACTCAGGTGAAGATGGACATGAACTTCAAATGAATTTCTTTCTTGGTAGTTCTATAGGTTGCAAAATTCCTAGCTGATCAAGTGAATAGCACTTTGAATTTGTGTTAAAAATTGACAAAGAGATGGGACTTCCCTAATGGTCCAGTGGTTAACACCCTGTGCTTCCACAGTAGGGGGCACAGGTTCCATCCCTGGTTGAGGAACTAAGATCCCACATACCATGCCCTGGGCCAAATATTTTTTTAAATAAAACTAAATAAATTTGATGCTTAAAAAGTCAGCAAAGAGGCATTCTGCTCTGTTGCAGTAACAACTCCATGTCTACGAGATGAGACAACAGAAATCCCTAGATCAAAAAGATAATTTTACTCTAAACTACAAACTGGGGCTTCCCACATGGCATTGGTGGTAAAGAACCTGCCTGCCAATGCAGGAGATGCAGGAGACGTGAATTGAATCCCCTGGGTTGGGAAGACCCCCTGGAGGAAGGCATGGTAACCCACTCCAGCATTCTTGCCTGGAGAATCCTGTGGACATAGGAGCCTGGTGGGTTGTGGTCCACAGGGTCACAAAGAGTGGGACATGACTAAAGTGACTTTAGCACACAAACTACAAATTAAATATATAATTATGTAATCGCATATGTAAATTTGAGTCTTCTTTTTACTTTCAGTGCCCCTAGTTCAAACACAAAGGGTATTTTTAGTTCCTGTTTTTCCTTCTTCACCAAGCTTGATCAGTGAACGAGAAAGTCTTATCAATCATCTACTTGTTGGAAAGCATGGCACTTTTGAACCACATAGCTCATTTCAAAATTAGAAATGCCCCATGTAGGGCTCCACATCAACACTTTCAGGAGGCAGTTGTCACTGGATCTTAGGTCTGATATGTGTCTTCATAGGAAAAGCAGTTAAGAAACGTTCCTTGAGATGGTGTGGGTGGAGAAAGCAATAAAAATGGGATTTCTATTTTTTAACAAGTATCCCTTTTGTATTTGTTAGAAAGCTATATAGCTGTTTCTCACTTTCAGTGTTCCTCCTGAAATATTTGAAAAACAAAATTATTTTAAAAGCAAAGCACATTTTCCCAGTGACATATCCTAAAGATGCATCCTCCTGGGATATTTTTGGTGACAGAAAAATATTTTACTGTTGCAACTAATAATCACTAATATTTATTGAAGGCTTACTATCTGCCAGGTATTATTCTAAGATCTTTATATAATTCTCTTATTTTGTTCTTCTCAATGATCCTAAGAGATATTGTCCCAATTTCCCAAATAAATAATCTAAAGGAAAAAGAGTTTAAGTGACCAGCCCAAGGTTTTATTGTTGGGGTGGAGAAGGGATGAACTCAAGAACTGGTCCTGGGGTCCCCTTTAACCATGTTACTGTGCTGCTACCAAAGCATCCCAGGCTCACCAGGAGGAGGAGGAGGACAGTTTCATAGTCTACCAGACATCGAGATGAAAATCCACTGGACGTTGGATCATGGGCTTGATACCCTCACCCTTGATATCGTTCTAGGAACTGAATCTAAGATGGCCCTGTCATTTCTCTTCTCCTTAGACTCACTCCTGGTGGACAGTTGTGAAGTGTTAATTGTATGATATAGATTCATTCAATTTAAGAGTGGGCTTCCCAGGTGGCTCAGTGGTAAAGAATCCAGCTGCAATGAGACCTGGGTTCAATCCTTGGGTCAGGAAAGTCCCTGGAGGAGGAAATGGCAGCCAGCTCCAGTGTTCTTACCTGGAAAATCCCATGGACAGAAGATCCTGGTGGGCTACAGTCCATGGAGTTGTAAAGAGTCAGACACGACTGAACAACTGAGCACACCCACACACATGCATTCTAAGGTATGAATTATTGTGCTCCCTCCCTCAGAGTATTTACAGAATTGATAGTTTAATTGAACTGAATTCAGATATTATGGTTTCCCACGTGATACTGAAAAACAATTGCAGAAATAAGACAGATGATTTTAAAAATACATTTTATTAATGCTAAAGCTGGATTGAAGACTAAGGCTTCATTGTGGCCATAGTCAGAATCCTTAATGCCTTTTCCCAAGTCTAAAACTTGGTAACTCTCACTCAAAGAAGGGTTGGCTCTGCAGAACATACACACAGGACAAGATAGCTACATCTGCTGCCTCTCCTGTGCCCCTCCATTGAATTGAAGTGAGAGCCATGTCTTCAGACCTGGCCATAGCAGTGGATGGCCCTGCACCCCTCATGACTGCCATCCAGGAGGCAGGAGGTGAGCAAAACACACCCATCCTCAGATGGGGAGATTTAAGAAGAAAGAGGAAGAAAGGGCTGAGTTTCTCATGCTCAGTCTTTCTAAAGTCACCAAGCAGATAAGGTATGACTTGGCCCCCAGGGAAGAGCAAACAGAGTGAGAAAGGGGTGAAGCTACTTCCCAATGCTTCAAAAGGGAGACAGCTCCTGTGATAGAGTCCAAGACCAGAACCCAGTGAGGGAGAGGAAGTTCAGTTCAGTTCAGTCGCTCAGTTGTGTCTGACTCTTTGTGACCCCATGAATTGAAAGAACCCCTCAAATGCCAGGGCTTGTGTCAGTTGCTCTGAGCATGCTGGTTGCTGCTCCTGCAATGAGTTCTTACTCCATATAAAACAGGGACACAGATCCGTTGCACATAGAGTGATAATAACTGAAAAGCCTATTGTTCTTTTCAATTTATATAAGATTTGACCAAAACGTATGGAAAAGGAGACGTGAGTCCAGCTGGCAGTAGTTAGGTAGCTGGGAACACATCCACCATCCTAAGAACATGGCTGTCAAGAGGAGAAGTTGGCTATTTGTGACTGAGAGGCAGCAGCAGACTATTTGAAGTGACGAAGCATCAGGTTTAGGGAGCCTTGAATTAATACTGTATTACTTCCAGCACTTTAGGAATTCAATAATGGGGCAATCCAATCAAGGACAGTTAGTTGAAGGTCAGTTTGACTTGAATTTTCATGTGGCAAAAAGCCATGTAAAAGAATTTACAACCATTCCTCTCCCCACATTTTAAGGACAAATTGTTGTCTCAGTTACTCAGTTCCTATGTCTCTGGTGTGTTGGTCAAGAAAATGGGTAGAAAGGAGAACTGGGAGGAAGTGAAGCAGTTTGATCCACACACGAAAAGTCTTAGAGCCACCGAAGGAAGCAAAAGTTAAAACCATAAAACATTCAGGATCCAAGAAGGATAGCAAGAGAGAGGGGAAAATGAAAGTGACAGGAGAGGCAGCCTGGGCTGGGGATTTAGGAAGAGAGAAATTTGAGTAACTATGGTACGCAATGGGATTTGGGGGAGAAAAGGATGAGAAGGGGATTTGTGGCATGTTTGTCATGGGCATTTCTGAGTCATTTCTCTCTCTATCAAGGAAAGCTTGAGTGAAGATCATCACTCCTCAAGATTTAGGAATGGGATTTGTATTTCTCTTGGATAAATTATCATGAGGAGATGGGCTTTAAGAAATGATAAAGAAGCCCAGATCTATTTGCATCTATCTGTTTGGATCTTCCTGGTGCTCAGATGGTAAAGAATCTGCCTGTGATGCAGGAGACCTGGGTTCGATCCCTGGATTGGGAAGATCCCCTGGAGAAGGGAATGGCAACCCACTCCAGTATTCTTGCCTGGAGAATCCCATGGATGGAGGAGCCTGGCAGGCTACACTCCACATGGTCACAAAGAGTCAGACACGATTTGGTGACTAACAACAGTGAGTCACCCTGTGGGTACTGGCACTGAAGGTGTCCACACAGTATAAAGTAGTGAATGTAAAAGTGTGTGTCTGGGGGGTGGCCAGCAGGATGTGACAATGGCTCAAGCACAGAGCGGTGACGGGGTACATTAGATGGTGGCCCTCAGGGGAAGCCAGAGTTCTGAGATAATACAATCACCTCTCCACGCACTTATCACCAATACACTTCTGGTCACCGATCAGCGGGCTTCCCTGACTAACACTTGTGAATGGTCTTTAGCACGTTGTCTTGGAGGCTGACATTCTGAAGGATGTTTGCTGGGGAAGTGAGGTGCCAGCTGCTGGGCACGGGGTGGTAGAAAGTCACTGCTGTGGGATTCAGTAATATAGGCCTTCGAGATCCGTGCCAGTGCTGGATTACTTTTGACCTACTTAGCTTCAGCTTCCTCACCTGCAAAACAACAGTCTTGGGAAGATGACATCCAGGATGCCTTTCAGCGCTAACATTCACCAATACCTTCCCAGGGTCTCTGTCCTTACTGCAGCTATTGCTGCCAACTGGTCCTGCCCCGGGCCTCCCAGCTCCCCTTCCCCGCTATGCAAATGGTGCCCTTCACGACTGGACCTACTTGAGAGTGAGCGCAGACGGGGGCCCTGGCTAGAGCAAGAAAGCAGCAGCCTTCTGAATCATAAACACCAGGCTGGCTAGGGGAGGAGGAGGGTGTCTCTCATTGACCCAGGAGATCCAGGAACCAGGGCCCCTGTCTGTGTGTGCAGACATGTGCACGCACACACACACACACACACACACACACACACACACAAGCCGTTAGTGCCTGTCTGTGGAGTTCAGACAGCTTGCATAGCAGGAGGAGGCAGCTTTGTTGTTTTCCAGACACTTCTCAGAGCCACTGAAACAGCAACTGGATAAATATAGGCGGATGACGCATCACTCCGAGTGCGTGTGCGTGTGCTAACAAGTCCGGGAGCTGCAGACTGCCACGTGGCCCCCAACCTCCAGGAATCGACACTCGAGCTCCCAGAGCCAGAAAAATCTGAACGGAATGTGGCCTCATCAAAGCAGTCTGGCAGGAGGGTGAGATGAGGCCGCAGGCGCGGTCCTGCCCTTGGCACCTCTGAATTCTCCGATGTTGCCCTCTGCTCGGCCTTGCCTATATATAGCCCTGCTGACTGCAGTGCACACGCCAGCTTTCTGAATGAAATACCAGAAATCCTTCCAGGCTCTGTGAAAGCAGCAGCTAAGAGGCATTTGAAAGTCCCAGGAAATGAGTAGGGAAAACAGAGCAGGTGTCTTTTTCTTGCAGTGAAAGGCAAACGCTGATTTGGAAGGTTTCAAGGTAGGGGAAGTGGGCCAAACTCAGTACAGCCAATTTTTAATTACCAGCACAATTAGCAGCCTGGCTTCACAACAAGCGTATTTTGTCAAGCTCTGTTTAAGAACCAGTGAATTGCAGCGTTAGCACCAAACAGATGAACAACGCAGTGATCATATCCTTCTCTGGAAAATCAATGATCTGTCTACAGTCCTGGCCTTGTAGCAGCTCCTGCTACCAGCAAGTACCTGACACCCTCTTCTTGGCCCTGACTAAACTGACGTAAGGGCAGAGACCATGTCTCTATAGGGCCATCTGCCCTGTGGTTGATCAATCCACAGTAAGTGAACTATTCAATATATTAAATCAATGTGATGTACATCTACATTAACTTCTCGAGATAAAACACAGCAGGACTTCTCTGTCCTCTTATTGGCATCCCTAGTGATGACCGTCACTTGAAATAATTTTGAACTATTTCATGTAAAGGCATACAACCCCTAGAAGTTACTAAGTAGCATCTCCTTGGGGACAGGATTTCTACGGGAGACCCAGTGTTCAGGAGTGTCCACAGGGCCTTGGAATTCTTGGCAGAACTTGTATCTGGTTTAATCTGTCATTCAAATCAGGCCTAAGAGACCTATACAGGCCAGGAGTGCTCTTCTGTGATGTGTGAAGTCTCTGAGAAACAAGAGAGACTCAGAAATGGTATTATAGCAGAGGAACTTTTTGAGGAAAGGGAGACTGCAGACACTTCTGGACCTGAGATTGAGTCAGAGAAGGCAGAAACCACAGACTTTGATCAGTTCCCACTCTGCTTTCACTGAGCCTGCAGCCCTTTCATTCCTGGGTCAGACACTCCAGAGCAAACCTTAGGGCAGTCATGGTGGAAGGAATCTCAGATCTCTTGGGAGAGACCTTCCCAATGGTTCTGATTTCAGTTACTCTGCCTTAGGACAGGCAGTGGACTGAGTCATGTTAATTGTAGAGTCATTAAGAACATCTTGCTCCCAAATACTGCCTCACTTGATGCCTCATTCCACCATTTGCAAGAGACAGGCATTGCTTTTCTTCAAGAGTCATCTGCAGATACTGAACAAGGAAATGCCAGTCATTTCCCATCCCTTCCCAGCTGATGCCTACAAATTAGGCCAAAGGGAGGTCCTAGCAGGAAGGGGAGAAGGTATGGGCTATTTCCAGCCCTCTCTTTCTGTCTTGGGCAGCCTCTCCCATGGCGTCCATGTTTCCTTGTGGCCCCAGCTCCTACCAGGCCACTCAGCCATGGCCCTGGTATTTTCTGGACTGTCCAGGCTGTTCACCATTTGTACCTCCAGCCCTAGCTGTTACTAATCTCTGCCTCAGCATCTCCTGGCTGTTCAGCTCTTCCATCTATCTGTAGCTAGATCCCCTCTTAATTCCCTTTATTGAACTAAGGGACCCAGGCTGTTTTCTTATCTCAACCCTGGCTTATTCAGTAAGCTTAATGATAATTTTTTCTCAGCAAGGTCTACAGTAGTAGGGAAGGCTTGGGAAGCTCAAGAAATAAGGACCCAAAGGGGAAAAATGATGAAGATTCCCCACCACCCCCCCCCACCCCCGCCCAGGTCTTGTCTACCCTCCAACAGGCCCCTCCAACTCCAGTGTTGTGTGGGAAGGCCGTAACCCAGCAACCCCCTTCCAGCATCGTGACTTGTCACTCTCTGGCTTTACACCGTGGGATCTCTGCCCCTGCTGACATCTGTTTGCTGGCTCCCATGATTTGTGAGCTCCCAACTGCAGACTTTTGCACACCCATCCTCCTCCCCTACAACCGCATCACTCCTACTCACCTCTCTGTCTGTGTGACTCCTCCTTCTTGGCAACCCTGCTTAAAGCCTAGGATCTAAGCACTCTGTTATGGTTGTATGGCCTTCAGAAAGTTATAGATGCATATGAGCCCCAGTGCTCTTGCCCTCTTTTGTTTGTTTTTGCCAGAGATCTTAGAGTTTTAGTCATATGTATTTTCCTATTTGACCAACAGAATTCTAAGGTCTGTACAGCGATGCAAGCATGTCTACTATTTCTTTTTCTCCCTGCTCCCACCCCTCCTTCCAGCCCTGGCAATTATAACATCTAGCACTGCTCTAGTGTGTTCAACAAATATTGATATGCTGCCTAAACAGATTCCCTCAGCTAGGAAGATAGGCTTATATCTGTTTGTCAGGACAGCATGCTTTCTGTGGTCTGAAAAACCTCAGATCTGTTCTCTCTTTGACAGACCACCCTTGATAGAATGTGGTCTCTGGGCATGAGGTTTACTCAATCATTATTTTTATTCCTCCCTGGGCCTTGTGTGTTCACACTACATTTGCAGCACAGTTGTTTTTTTGTTTGTTTCCCGCACCCCCAGCACAAACCTCCTGAAGGGGATTCTTGCTGATGGCATCTGTGACAGAGACAAGCTCGTGCCTGCAGATATAAATTATTTATGGTGAATGGTGCCCTAATGGATTGTGTGATCAATAAAGCTTATAATAGTACAGCACTGGACAAATCACAGAAGGGCTCGAACGCATGTCTACATCATTCTGAGAATGATGGGTGAATCAGATAGCAAGAGGGGGAAAATGGTACTCGTGACGTCAACCTCAGAACAGCTCTAGATGAGGAGGAAAGTGCACAGTGTTTTTTCATTTAAAGAGACAAATCAGGTTTTAGTCACAGGGATCACTGCACCAAAATGCCCCCAACAGTACCCAGTTACCAAGACCAGCCTTACTGCACTGATCGAGCAAAGAGCCTCCCCGTGCGTCTAAGCTTTTCCAAAAGCTCTGCAGAGGGAAAGCTGAGTTTCTCCCTCTGTGTTGGTAGAGGACCTGCCTGAAAGTAATGAAGACATTAGTATCTGTTGCTTGGAGTGTTAATTGCTTCGCTGTATTGCTTAGCTCCAGTTTCTAGGCAACATCCACTGTCTCAACAGGCCTCTGTGTGCACATGTCATCCTAAGTCTGAACTTTCTCAAAACTCTGCTCTTTCTGTCTGCTGGAAAGCTCCGCTGGGATGTCCAAGTGGAATTTCTTTCTTTTTTTGACCTTGAGGCACGTGGGATCTTAGTTCCCAAACCAGGGATTGAACCCCTGCCCCCTGCAGTGGAAGCATAGAGTCTTAGCCACCACACTGCCAAGGAAGTCCCCCAAAGGGATTTCAAACTCAGCATGTCCAGAGTCAGTCACATTAGCTCTGTCTTTCCCCATCTCCTACCTGCTACCTCATCGTCCATCACCTCCGGCCAAAATAAATCCCTGTTTTCCCTCTTTACCTACTTTCATCCTGTCAGTGCACTGACATCTTGTGGTTTGCCATGCCAGAACATCACACTCTTCCCTTTCAAGGCCCAGCTCACATATGTCTCCCTCCCTGAAGGCCTTGCTTGAGTCTGAGCTCTCGTGGTGCTGGGTTTCTCCCACAGCACTTAGCACGTTCACGGTGATGTTATGGATATTGGTACATGTGTCACCTTTCAAACTACACAATGAGTTTAGGGCATGGACCATATCTGATCATCTTTGGATGTCCCAAAGAGATTAGCCCAACCAATGGCAGACTTTCAGTTAGCATTTGCTGAAGAAATGAGTGAATGATCTACAAGCATCTGCCTAGTGGAGGTGGCATAGGCAATGCTTGTTTTCTTTATCATCTCTACCCCTAAAAAGTGCCCTAGATGACGGGCAGAAGGGATTAAGAGGAATTCTAGGTGAAAAGTCCCAGAACACTTTCAATTTGATTGAGTTCCACTTCCCTTTCCCCAGCTGCTTGTAGGTGTTTCACGAAGACACAAGTCCAAGATGTTGGTCCCCAGCTGAACTGAGGAGCTCAGGAGATAATCCTGGAGAAAGGGGCGAGGAACCTGGGTTCTTCTGGGCTGGCTTGAGTGTGGAGAAGCTATCCCAGACATCCTCAAGACTCTGGAAAGGCTGTGAAGGAAAGAACCAGATGAGAACCCCAATCATGGCACTGGACCATGCCGTGGCCTTTCTAGTACTTCATGGGCTCCGACAAGCAAGCAAGGTTGGTGGCAGGACCAGACGACCTGAGGCTTCACTTCTACACACTCATGCAGGCTTTGTCTCATCTTTCTGAGTCGTCTGGTAGACAAGGTGTAGGGGACAAAGAAAGACAAAATTATTTTTAGATAAGATTCATACAAACGCCCTGCCAGGAGTAGGACACTTGGTAAGTGGTCATTTCTTTCTCTTCCCTCCTTCAACTGGTGCAACCCAAGATGCATTCTTGAATGTAACTCTCAAGAAAGAGGCTCTTGGCATAATCTCTAAAGAAAACCTTCTTTCCAGCTCTAGGACAAGGCAGTACTGGATTTGCAGGCAGTTTCCCAGTCCTGATTTTAGTACCCACGTCACAGTGAGTTCCAACATGTGGGGTGAAACCTCTCCTTGTTACCAGGCGCTGTGAGACTCAATGGTTGCAGTGAGAACTTTAATTTTGTATTTTCTCACTTGGGTGCAATTAAGTTTTCAAACATAAAACTGAGCTAATGTCATCTTTGAGCATTTCATTTACTTTTTTTTTCCTCATAAAGGAAACCGCCCTTGAATATATTTGGCTGTGTGATTGCAGAGTTAAATAAGGACACATTTAAATATTCAGCTGGGTGACTGCATCTACTTTCATTACTGGCTTCCAGCACTATAGATGGATAGGAACACCTACCCTGAGAATGTCTCTTGATATTCACTTTGGCCTCTTGTGAATGACATAAGCATTACTTAGCTGATTTATTTTCCCTTCTAATCTCATCAAATCACCTGATTACCATTGAGGATCATATCCATTCTAGAGATACCATTTAGGATGACTTTACACTATCTGGCTTATTTTTAGTGCATTTTATCTAAGGATTTTTCATATGAATATGAAAAATGGAATGAAATGAAAACCTTTAGACAGGTAACTAACCCTACACAGTCTTACATTGATTGGTTCAGTGCCCATGCCAAAAATCAAATCCATGATTCCTGATTATTCCTTCAAACCCTCTAATTCTTTAAAGGCAAGAATCTCAAAGCAGCATATCTCTTTAATACCTTTTGTCAGTTAGGTTCTCCTCTCCTGTGTAGGGATTCCCTGGTAGTTCAGCTGGTTAAAAAAAAAATCCACTACAATGCAGGAGACCCCAGTTCGATTCCTTGGTTGGGAAGATACCCTGGAGAAAGGATAGGCTACCCACTCCAGTATTCTTGGGCTTCCCTGGTGGTTCAGCTGGTAAAGAATCTGGCTGCAGTACAGGAGACCTGGGTTCAATCCCTGGGTTAGGAAGATGCCCTGGAGAAGGGAACGGCTATCCACTCCAGTATCCTGGCCTGGAGAATTCCGTGGACTATGTATAGTCCATGGAGCTGCAAAGAGTGGGACACGACTGAGTGACTTTCACTTCACTTTCTCCTGTGTCACTTACCCTCTGCTCTGTAGGAGGTCTCTAACAGTAATGACTGATGAGAACAGGACAGAAAACATGAAATAAATAAAAGGACAAAGACCCCTTGGCCTTCTGTGGATACAGCGCCTTGCCACTAGTCTTGTGGCCTGAAAAACAAAAATCCAGCCACGATCCAAACCGTGACTAGAGAAATCAAAAGCATGTTGCATGTGTTTTTGATAGTTAGGCTTCCTTTCAGAAACGTACATTTGCAGGAAAAGAGTGATGATGTAGTTCCATGACAGGTCGGTGGTTATGGGAAAATGTGTACTTTGCCATGGGCAACTGTAACTTCACAGCCGAGACCCAGGCTCTCATTTTATTTTCTTAGCTAGGTAGAATTGAGCAAGGATCAATCCTACCAGAAAAAAACTTCTCATGACCCTGGCCTCAGTCCAGTAGCAGATGATGTTGGTGACAGAGTTCTGGGAGACACTTAGCATGAACCTCTGTGGAGCCCACACCCAGTGCACCTGCCATCTCTGAGGAAAGCTGTGATGAAGAGCTTGCCTCTTGGTGGTAAATAAAAGGGGCATGTGGGCCAGTGGTTAAGACTTCGCCTTCCAAAGCAGTGGGTGGTGGGTTCGAACCCTGGTCAGGGAGTTAAGATCCTACATGTCTTGCAGCAGTAAAAAAAAAAAAAAGAAAGAAAGAAAGAAACAATAGGGCAGAAACAATATTGTAACAAATTCAAAAAAAGAAAGAAAGACAGAAAGAAACAATAGGGCAGAAACACTACTGTAACAAATTCAATAAGGACTTAAAATGGTCCTCATTAACTAAAAAGGATTATGAGATTGTATGTAGCAGCAAAGAACTGGTTAAATGACTATGTGAAGCCCATGAGTATAGAAACATCAGAGAGCAGACAGACACTTTCAAATTTTGTATATTTCACACACACCCCACCAATTCTACAGAAATGAGTTGAAGATAGTTTTTTTTTAAGCTAAAAGGGCCTAGAAAGGAGCATGCAAAAACCTACTGTTTAAGAACTTACTAGAAGTACCAAGGAAAGAACAACAGAGTTTTTTCTGCTATAAACTCCCCCTCAGATATATTCATGCTTCTCACCTACAACTTTGAATATGCCCCCATCGTGAAGCTGGGAGAAGAGCCCAGATTTGTTCCCCATCATTTTCCATCTGCAATTCCCACTTTAGAGTGATGACTGCCTTTCTCCCTGTCCCTGGACTGTGACCTAAATTTCGCCTCTGCTTTTTTGTAAGCTTAGCTCATTGTGGCAAACATCCCTTCCTCAGGCTCCAGTGTTTTGAGGCATGTATAATGTAAGAAGATGGCTGCCTAATCCAGCCAGCTCCTCAAGCTTGATCCATTGATAAAATTGTCACTGCCATTAAGGAGGTGCCAGCCCTCTGTCCCGAGGTAGTGGCTCGTTCCAAAAGAAGGCTGCCTTGCCTGTAGTGTTGGAGGGCAGGAAGTGAAGACTACTTCATCTGAAAACACCAAGTTAATCCATTTCCTTAAAGCCACTTAGATGCTAAAGAGCAAAAGCAGAATTCCCACTAGCGCTGTTGACATTTTCCGCCTCAGAACGATTCCCTTTCAATCAACGAAGTGAGTGCTTTACAGGCCCTGAGTTTGGCTTGAATAGCACAAGAAAGACCAAAATACCTCCCAAGAGTACCCTCCTGGTGCAGACTGGCTTCCATCCACATGCTCAGTAGGTCTGAGGTCCTTCCCCACCCCTCTTGTCTGGAATAGCTACCCAGCTTTCTCTCCAGTGCTCTTCTGAGCTCCTGCCAACATCCAGTGATGAGACCAACATTCACTGGTGCTGCTGATTCATATGCTAAGCTTTCTGATCTGGGGTTGGGCGCTGCGGAGCACCTGGAGGGGCTCTGACCGCGTGCACCTCTGCTTTCTAAAGAAACCTGTAAGGCGCAAGCGTGTGTAAAGACGCAGACTCTAGCTTTGCCAATCTGTCCTCCCACGGAAGGCAGACTGAAGGGGGACTGGGAAGAAGGAAGTGAGGTCACCGGAAGCATCATGCCTCTCTGATATTCCAGTTCTCTCTTCTTTTTTTACACCGATGTGGAAAAGAGATTTACTTCCAGTTTTGTCCAAGGACTATGTGAACTCTTCTATCCTCTTATTTTAATCCAGTCTGAAGAGATCTGGATTGTCTGGACTTCATGAATGAAACTATTCTGATTCTTTGCTAATGAGGTTTTAGACCCTGGGAGCCTCGTTCCGTCAGATAACTTTGCTCACAAATATGGCAGAGAATCAGCAATGTGCTCACCAGACCTGTTGCCTTTTTCTCCTGGGCCCACAGCTAGATGACATCCCCCAGCTCCCTTTGACTAGATGGAGCCATGTAACAGCTGTGGCCAGTGAAAGATGAGCAGAAGTGATGTCATTACCTCTGAGGCAGGCCATCAGACATCCAGCATGACCCTGCGTGCTGTGCCTACCCCATTTGTGGGCTCAATGTTGACACTCAGGATGAACTTGGGAACCATGCATTAAAGGCAGAGGCTGGATCCCCAGATAAGTCTGGCAAATAGTGGACCGTGAAGTGGGTGAAAATTAACCTTTTTGTGCTCAGGCATGGAGATTTTGGGGTAGTTGTTACAGGAGCTAGACTTACCTACTCTGACTAATATGACCATCTCCTTTCACCATAGTCCCCAAACTGTGTGGCCACTGCTCTAAATTTTTAACATTAGTAATAAAGGCTCCAAATACATAGATCTTTAAAGAGGCAAATGACATTACAATTCTAAAAGGGATGTTCAAATCCTTTAGTCTTCAAATTCATTTGTATCTGGTACTGCTCAAAGTAAATTCCAGGGTAAAGCTTTGTTATTTCTAGTTTAATCACAGATTTGAGCTATAGTCATATTTGTTGATACAGAGTCTGACCAGTATTCTGTTTGGCTTCTAACTTTAAGAAATTGCCACTGCCTGTTGAAGAGTCCTAATTCCTTAAAAGGGGAAAAATGAAAAAAAGGAAAAGTGAAATGAAAGTCACTCAGTCATGTCCAACACTTTGCAACCCCATGGACTGTAAATCCACCAGACTCCTCTGTCCATGGGATTCTCCAGGCAAGAATACTGGAATGGGTTGCCATGCCCTCCTCCAGAGGAGGCAATTATGAACTGACTTCTTTTTTCCTTATCATGTCATTTAACTCCTGAATTTGTGTTTAGCATTACCTTTATAGGTGTAGGTATAAGACCTATGTATGATTTGCAATACTTTATACCCCCTCGCAGTGCCTAGCACAGCATTTTATAGTTTTCTGGATATTTTATAATAAAATTCTTCTTTGGCCACCTTTTACTTGCATCCTTTGGATCATTCCTCTATTCAGTCGTTTTGTATTTTTGACCTCAAGAAAAGAATGACACAGCAGAAATTAGAGAAAAGAGGAGAAACTAATTAGCCATGGGGAGGAAGGGAGTCAGAAGAAAATTCCTAGGGCTTAGAGGCTGGTGGGTCCCTGAGAAACATCCCTGTGCCTTCTTCCGGGGGTTGAGCCTGGTGCAGGAGTGAGGAAGAAAGACAGATGCCCTCCTAACACAGCTTGACTGGTTCTACCTAGAGAAGGAAGGGACCTGCATTCAGATTTCCAGGGGCATGCAAACACATGCTCAGTCATGTCTGATTCTCTGCAACCCTATATACTGTAGCCCACCAGGCTCCTCTGTCCATGGGGATTCTCCAGCAACAATAGTGGAGTGGGTTGCCATTTTCTCCTCCACTAAGTTCCACCAAAACCCCCAAAAGCCCAGGAATCAATGTGATCCCCAAAGATAATGCTATTCTCATGCCTCTACATAGATTCACATGAGTGGCCAAGAAATTTGGCAAGGTTTTAGACAGCCTCTTGAAGATTTCTGAGGCCCAGACTAGGGTGACAGAAACAGTTAACACCTACATGCCCAGGTGGTCCTGGAAGGAGCTGAGAGAGAGCTGGATGTGAAGAGTCCCAAGTTCAGAAACGAGGATGACTCAACAGCCCCCTGCTGCTCCAGTAACTGCAGACCAGGTGGCGAGGTGGACACCTCGGGGGAGGCTGGCATGGACGGAGAGTGATCCGAGGACCAGATGTCCCCTCCCCATACCTGGCACAATGGAAGCCTCCAAAATTTAGATGCAACCCAGGGAGCATGGGGAGGGGAGAAGCCAAATTAATTGAAATTCAATTTCTGCAACCCCCAGAGGAATGGAGGCTTAGGAGGAAAAAAGGAAAGCAAAGAACTGCATCTCTGACACTCCTGTGGAATGAAACTGATTCCTGTTAGGTGTGATCCAAGAAACAGGAGTTTCTATTAATCTTCATGAAAAGGCTGAGGGATGTTAACTAGATATTGTGACTTCAGAACAGTGAAAACCCCACTTTCCCTGACCTCGGTGAATTTCCACCATTGCCATTTATTCTGCCCTTGGATTTAAGATTTTCCTCTTAAAATACCCATACTATTGGGGGATGTTAACCTTGTTAATCGCTTACTCCTTAATGGGAATTCATTTATCTGATGTGTTTCTGACAGCAGGGTGCAAACAAGGAATGATCTCTAGAGAAGGAGGGAGCCAGAGGATGCAGGATGGAGGGAAAGGCGGAGCATGGAGAAGGGGCAGGAGAGAATGAATAAATCAAGGGACGAATATGTGCAAAAAATCATGAAAGTGGTACCTCTGGATGTGAATTTTGCCTGAGCCATAATTTGGGGGTAGGAGCAACCATGTGGTTGGAGATGATTCTGTAATTTAAAACTGCCCTGCTTCTCGTCAAGGTGGCTGCCCTTCTCAAGGTGGGGGATGGGGATTGTAGGGGGAGGAGGGAGGTAGGGTGCTTTTTGTGATTCATCGCTAAGTTCTGGGTAGGGTACAGCAGCAACATCCCTATCTAGTTACCAGACCCGATTCCCTCTGCGAGTCTCACAAAATCTTACAAACTAATGAATTCATTCAGCCCGACAGGACACCTGCGAGGCAGGTGCCTATTCAATCAATTAAGCACTGATAAACATTTATTTCAGTATAGAGATGGTGCTCGGAACAGGCAGAAAATATGATTCATGAAAGTCCCAGGACTAGTAAAATAACAGCTTTCTGTTGAGGAGTTAAACCAGCCTTTTGTGCGATGAGGCTGCAGCAGGGCCAGAGCATATAAAGCAGGTGTTGGCTGTGACATGAATCTGAAAAGTTAAGCCAGGGGAGAAACAGGTAAATAACAGCAAATGTAAGATCTAAATCCCACGCTAAGTCCAGTGGCAGGGAGAGAGTCGCTGGGCAACCATGGAAAGATACTATGAAAAAAGAAGAAAACAATGCGGGGTGTTTGTTGGACCAGGATAGTGAATTATGAGGGCTTTTCCTCATTGTGACCTTGTGATATTGAATAGCCTCCATTCAGACAATCAGTGTTGACATCAGCTAGGCTCTCCGATCAATAGACATCTCATAGGATGTTGAAAAACTGTGTTCTCAGAGGCAAAGGCGGCAGCCTTGGTACCTGGTCCACTGCTGCATCACCTGCTTTACCGGGAGATTAGGATGTGGAAATGGGTCAGCATCCTTGAGCAGCCTCTCTGCAAGAGAGGCTTTTCCACTGCACTTCAGGGATGAGCGGGTCTGCGGGTTATTTTCCACTCACCCAGGCACGTGGTCATTCATTAAATCCGGAAATAAATCATGCACAGGGCCCCAGGGGAGCTGTATTTGTTTTGCATGGTTCTAATTCAGCACATCCAGCGAGAGAAGACAGCCGCTAAACCCTTACCAGTTCCAAGGAAATAAATTGTTGCTTAGTTTTCAGCCTTTCTGCCTTAAGAGATTGCCAATTGCTGGCTTAGGATTTCAAACCGACATTTCTCAAGAAGAACAAGCTTGTTAAATCCCATTTTGGATTTGATCCTGGTGAATATCAGGGCCAGTGGGGGTTGTGAAGACATGCCCACCCCCACCGTGATGAGCCTGCCACAATCAGATATGGATTCATGCCTAGGCAGGTGGAAGTCCCCCGTTGGAGTCTGCACAGTATGCCCAGAGCAGTGAGTCTGGCATTTTCATTGTATAAGAATCACCCAGAGAACTTATGAAAATACATGCACATATTCCTGGGATCCCAAAGATGCTGATTAAACAGGTCCATGGCAGGGACCCAGGAACCTGCATCTTTGTAAGCTCCTCAGGTGATTTCCCTGTGGGTGGACTCGTGACCCCAGTTTGAGCCAAGCCCAGCCAGCAGGCAGGACAACTTGGAGGACAGGAGAGTGTCTTTTTCCGTCTTGGGTATCACCTCCTCTCCCTGCTGTTCTTGCTGCCTCTCAGCCCTTGCCCTTGAGTCCCTTCCTGCTTGGCATGATTCTGTTAACTCCATTGCCAGAGCACGCTTGGCCAGCCCAACTCTGACCACTGACTCCTGGAGAGTGAGCGTCTGTGTGACTTCAACCCCAGCGTGGTTGTGAGTGGCAGATGTCATGTTCGCGTGGGGTTGTGGTTAGCCATGGTAGTTAGAGCTTCGGTGATTTTTTAATTTTCATGGTCCAGGCCACCAAGCTTATTGTTTTTTTAACTGTACTCTTCTTTTTTGTAATTTATTATCTATTCATTCTTTTTGGCTATGCTGGGTCTTCATTGCTGTGCATGAGCTTTTCTCTAGTTGCCGTGAGGGGGCTACTCTCTAGTTGCGGTGTGCTGGCTCCTCGCTGAGGTGGCGTCTCGTTGCAGAGCATGGGCCCTAGGCACATGGGCTTCAGTAGTCACAGCACTGGGCTCAGTAGTTGTGGCATGAAGGCTCTAGGACGCACAGGCTTCAGTAGATGAGGCTCCTAGGCTCTAGAGCACAGGCTCAGTAGTTGTAGTGCATGGGCTTCGTTGCCCTGTGGCATGTAGAACCTTCTTGGATTAGGGATTGAACGTGTCCCCTGCATTGGCAGGCAGATTCCCATCCGCTGTACCACCAAGGAAGTCCCCAAGGTTACCTTTTTCTAGTACTTTCCTCCTTACCTGCCAGTTAAAGGTACCACACACAAGTTCCTACAAACTCCCAGCCAGGGTAAATGTCAAGGGCAGGGATCCCCATCATTACATTATAAGTACTTTCTTCAAGAAGGAAGGAAATAGACTGCTAAAATCTCCCAATTATCGGCACTAATGAAGAAAGCCATGGCACAGATAATCCAATTATTTTTTTACTTTGAAATTAATTGCATGGTTTTTTTGGAGCTGCTATGCCTCCTAACTGTGCCTTGTTTTTGCTGGTGTATTTCCTAGGCCATATGCCAGCTGATTGCATGGTGAGGTGGGAGTATGTGGGGTGGCTGGGGGAAATGCGTAGAGAATGTGACTTCAGATTTATTAGGATCACTACACTTTTGCACAGTATGTAAGCTCTCAAGTCACAGGGCCCAGACCTTTGGACACAGAAAACCCTGGACAGCAAACAGTTGTAAGAACCAGAACATGGGCCAGGAGCTACTTTTAACTGTGTCCAGAGCAGCATAAAGGGAGGCAAATGTGACAGCAGAGTTGACATGGATGACATCACCAGGCTTGACAGTCTCGCCAACATTTCAGGGCATGAGGAGTTGAATAGAATGGTTTGTATGGTCCTTGTATGGTCCTTTCTAACCTTGAAATTCCATGAACTTAGTGGTCAGATATGGTTCTAGAAATGAGAATGACTCTTGATAAAGTCTCTACTAGCCCAAGAAACAAACCTTAGCCACTAAGATTTCCTGCTGTTAGAATTCGGACTCATTTCTTCCAGGTTTTTGATCAAGAGAGTTCAGTCAGTTGGTCAGCAAATCAACACGCACCCAGATGAACTCTCCAGGGTCCAAGTTCCTTCCTGGCAATGGACTGGGTAATTAGATATTAAGCAGAGAATTGCATTCACCAAGGGGCAGGAAACTTTTAAGCACACCCTGAACCAATAATATCTTAAATTGGGGATCACTTGGTCCACATGTTGGCAAGAAGTGCTTCCATGGGAGGAAAACTGAGAATTGTTTGACGGGTCAATGCCCCTCCCCAATACCTTTCCTTGATATTGACATTGCTTTATTTTCCTATTCATAAATGGAGTCACTTGGAAGTTGGAAAGAGGTGGGCATTCCAAGTGGGATGACCTGGCCTGACACACATGGAATGTGTGTCTGACACGGCCAGCCTCAGCATTGGTGCTTTGGAACCTGTGGTGGTTATCACACCTGCCAGTGTGGGTTTTAGGCTCTAGCTACAGGTGTCTCTATTTTTAGGTTCTTTGGATCTTGAAGGGTCTTCTTTAGCTTCTTCCCAACTTAACCAAAGTGGTAGACTGCTGCTGCTGCTGCTGCTGCTAAGTCGCTTCAGTCGTGTCCAACTCTGTGCAACCCCATAGACCGCAGCCCACCAGGCTCCCCTGTCCCTGGGATTCTCCAGGCAAGAACACTGGAGTGGGTTGCCATTTCCTTCTCCAGTGCCTGAAAGTGAAAAGTGAAAGTGAAGTTGCCCTGTCGTGTCTGACTGTTAGCGACCCCATGGACTGCAGCCTACCAGGCTCCTCCATCCATGGGATTTTCCAGGCAAGAGTGCTGGAGTGGGGTGCCATTGCCTTCTCCAAAAGTGGTAGACAGTTAAGACTAAATAAGAGAAATCTAAGTTAAGAGTTGGTTTCTGGGGTTGTTGTTGTTGTTCATTCACTAAGTCATGTACAACTCTTTGTGACTCCATGGACTGCAGCATGCCAGGCTTCTCTGTACTCCACTGTCTCCCAGAGTTTGCTCAAATTCATGTCCATTGACTTGATGATGCTATCTATATCACCCTCTGCTGCCCTCTTCTCTTCTCCTCACCTGAATTTTTCTACCACCTGAAAAACTTCCTTTCTGAGAAGCACCCAGAGGCTGGCTCCATCAATCCTGTGAGCAGGGCTGTTCTCCCATTATGGTGACCATGGATGTGCATCACTCAGATCTCCTTTTAAGGGGTCCTGCTATGGGGAGCATAGCTGATTGACAGCCTCTAGCATAATCCTGCGATGTATTGGGTTTGATGAGTAAAGAAGAAGCTTACATTGTGAAGGGGCTGTGAGCATTAGCTATCATGAATGAGCAGGAGCCATGGGAGTACCCCTGGATTAAATTTCTAACATGCTTGGTCAAGATGGTTGAACTTAAGACTGGGGGAAAAAGAGATGGTCAGCCAGTGAGAGTGCTGATTAATACCTACAGACTGGAGAAGGCATGAACAGAGGAGCAGGAGCAGAGAGTGGTCACTCCAGGAAAAAGTCATCACCATTTGCTTTATTTTCTGGACCTGAGAAGATTTTCAAATCTGGATCCCATGGACTAGGGGCAGTCAGATCCCCAGGGAGAATGACACCGCAACGCCGTGGCAAGTACACACCACAGTGATCCCCCGATTCTTTCCCAAAGAGCCCTCATACACTGGGAAAGGAAAAGACCCAGACATTTTAAGGCTGTCAGACACAGATCTGTTGATATTCATTGATACCAGGAGACCTGAAGTGTGGTCACAGTCCCTTTAAAAAAATTTTTTTAATATACTTTTTTCTGTTAATTATTAAAAATTTATTTATTTTTAATTGAAGGGTAATTGCTTTACAGTATTGTGTTGGTTTCTACCAAATATCAACATGAATCAGCTATAGGTTTACCCATGTTCCCTCCCAGCTGAACATCCCTCCCACCTCCCTCCCCATCCCACCTCTCTAAGGTTGTTACTGAGCCCTGGTTTGAGTTCCCTGAGTTACACAGCAAATCCCCATCACAGCCCCTTTTAGAGCTGGAGCTGGCTAAAGTCCTGGCTAAGCCCTGGCTGACTGTGTGCCCTCCGGGTGGTCTGTAGATCCGCCTGGTAGTCATGTCTCCTATCTCAATATGAATTGATATTTTCCATCCATGGGGCCTCAGCCAGCACCACTCTCCAGGGGTTTACAGAATGTGTGACCCACTATCTCAGAATCCCTAACATAGCATCCAACAGGGACCCACTTCACAGTGGGAGTAACCTCATGGAATCACTTGTCGTGTCATGTAACATACCATCCAAAGTCTGCCAGCTTCAGAATTCTGGAACCACCTCCTAAAAGCACAGCTGAAATAATCTGCAGATCAGATGCCATTCTTTAGGATGGTATGTGCATTAAGTCAGAAGTCCGTCTATGACGCTGTGTCCCCTAAATTGAAAAATTTATGGGTCTGGGAATTAAGGGACAGGAGCAGTGGTGACCCCATCACATCACTCCCGTTTCCTGTCCCCACAACTCTGAGCTCTGCAAATTCAGTGTGCTCATCCCTGGTGGGGCACTAGCAAGGCACATTCTGTGTGTGCTCATTGTGTGTGGTGCTGGGATGTGTGTGAGGTTATGCATGTTTGTGTGGTAGTGCATGTATGTGTTATGTGTGTGGACACATGAGAAGTTTAAGCATGTGTGTTGTACATGTGCTGTGTGTGGTCAGGGATGTGGTGTGTGGCATGTGTATTTTGTGTGGCATGTGTATGTCATGGGGCTGTTTATGTATGTATGTAGAGTGGAGGTGTTTGCATGTATGAATGTATGTGTGTGCTGTGTGTGGGTAGATGTATTACATATGTGTGCACGTGTGTGGTGTGTGTGTGTGGTGTGTGGGTGAATTGGATGATGTATATGTGCTGTATGTGAATGTGTGTGATGTATATGGGGTGTGGGAGGATTTCTGTACATGTGTGAGGTACGTTTGTAAGACATATGCATGGCATATGTATAGTGTGTGGGTATATGTGTAGTGTGTGGAAGTGTGTTTTCATGTGAGTGGTGTTGAGTACATCTATGCATTTTGCATGGTGTGTATTTTGTGTATATAGGTCTGTACTGTGAGTGTGATGTGTATATTTGTGTGATATGAAGTATATTTTTGTTGTTCAGCTGCTCAGTTGTGTCCAACTTTTGTAACCCCATGGATTGTAGCCTTCCAGGCTCCTCTGTCCATGGAATTTTCCAGGTAAGAACATTTTTTTCTAGGTAAAAAAATACTGGAGTGAGTTGCCCTTTCCTTCTCCAACGGATCTTCCTGACCCAGGGATCGAACCCACATCTGCTGCTTGGCAGGTGGATTCTTTACCACTGAGCCACCTGGGAAGCCCCAGGAAGTATATATGCTTGTGTGTATGTGTGATAAGTATTGATGCAGTGTGTATGTCTACATGTATGTAGTATGTATGGAACTGTGGGAAGGTGCACAGGTGTGTATGCTGGGGGTATGATCTGGGGCCATTTGTGTGTATGTGTGGTATCAGTGCAGTATGCATGCCTGAGGATAGTGTGGGGTTGATGTGTGTATGTGTGTGACATATGTGGATATATGTATGTGTTGCATAGGTTAGGCACGTGTGTGCTGTGTGTAGCATAGTGTGTGCATGAGTCTGGAGCATGTGGAATATAAACATATGTGTGATGTGTGGTCCACATGGCACATATACATTTGTGTGATATGTGTGTATATGTATCTGTGGCTTGCCTATGGTAGGTATGTGTGCCATGCAAGTACATGTTTGTGATATATATAGAGGGTGCATGCATTAGATGTGTGTGGTGTGCGTATGTGTACATGGGTGTGGTGCTGTGATGTGTGTACACGCGTGTGATGCATGATGTGTGTTTATATGTGGTCTGCCTGTGGCACACACATGTGTGGGGTGTGTGCAGAGTGCCTGTGTGTGTGTGTGTACCTGTGTGGTCTTCCAGCTGAGCAGCAAGCCCTTTGGGGGACCAGCTGCTCTCACCCCCAGAGCACCTCCACTCATTGAGCTCTCAAGAGCTTCCTTGGCTGGCCAGAGTCCATTTCCCAGGTAGCATGAGGGCTGCATGACTCGGGTGGTCGTCCTTGACAACGGCCTCCCACATACATCACCCCGCCCAGCCCTGTGCTGCGCTGGAACTAATCAGCCGTGATATTGGCAGTCACGCTTGTGTGCTCCAACCACCCACGTGCACGTGAGGGGCGCAGGAGACTCCACCCCAACTGGGCCCCTGACAGTACTGCGTTCTTCACAAGCAGGCTAGGCTCATTAGAGGGAGATGTGGGCTGTAATTCCGTGTCACATGGCCTCTTGGCCAGGGTTTGTCTTTGCAGACACCAGGTCTCATCCATTGCAAGCTGCACATGGCTTGTTAAAAGGGCAGAGTTAGAGAGGGGACGGAGTGGGGCTCACCAGCCGGATGCCACAGTTCCCACCCTCCCTCTTTTTCTTTTTCCAGCCTTTAAAATGTCTGTCTCTCTCTCTTAGTTTAGCCTTCTCCCATCCACCCACTAAAAACTATGCACCTGTAATAACTACCATTTATCAAGTACCTACTCTGTGCCAGGTACAATCTTATGCCATCTCCGATCTTCATGACAACCCAGTAAGGTCAGCATTTTCAGCCCACGGTACTAAAAAGGAAATTGAGTCTGTGGGCTTAGGAGCCTGCCTGCATGGAGGAGCAGGATCGGGAGGAGGCCAGGCCTGTGTGGCCCTTCCCACCCACAAGGGCCAGCATTGTCTGAGTCCACCAGAAAGGGGGAGAGGGTTCTTCCCTACCTCACCTTTGTTACAAGGAAAATGCTGCGCTCTCATCTAAATGTCTCCAAAAATTTGGAAAAGCCCTAGTTCCATATTCTTTCTCTTGACATCCCCAGTCCACCAAAAATTAAAATCTAGAGACACCTACAAATGCCCCAGCTTTTCATGACTCCAGCTAAGAGTGCAGTGACCCAGAGCTCCTTTCTGCCAGCCCTGTTCTCAGTCTGTGCCTTGGAAGGACTGGCCCCTGGCCCACTGCTGATCCACTAGGCCAGTAAACCAGGCCCCGCAGCAAATAAGCCCACTCTCTCCGTTTACTCTGTTCAGCCACGTGGGGCCTTCAAAGACGTATTTGTGACAGGGGTGTGCTCTGCCACAGTTTTCCTCCTAGCATCTAAATTGGCTTTTTTCACCTCTGGCTCCTTAAGAAAAACCTGTTCCTGATTGCAAGGGTGCATCTGTTGCATGTTGGCAGGAGAAGAAATATAATGTGATGGCTATGGACGGTGCTTTAAAGTTAGACCTCAGAGATTCAAATCGTGTTTACACCGCATATAAACTCTGAGATATAGCTGGAACTCTGCTCAATGTTATGTGGCAGATGGGAGGGGAGTTTGGGGAAGAATGGATACATGTATATGTATGGCTGAGTCCCTTTGCTGTCCACCTGAAACTATCACAACACTGTTAATCAGCTGCACTCCAATACAAAATAAAAAGTTAAAAAAATAAAATAAAAGCAATGGAGCAGATCTGGACAGTGAAAAATAAACTTCAAATCAATGCAATATTATTTCAGCTCCCACAACTAAAACAACTCTTGTTAAGGTCCACTTATTGCTAAATTCCTATGGCCTACTTTCCTTTTTAAATTATGTATTTAGTTATTTATTTTTAATTTTAAATTGATTTTTTATTGAAGTATGGTTGATGTGTATCATGCATGCTAAGTTGCTTCAGTCTTGTCTAACTCATTCGACACTATAGACTGTAGCCCTCCAGGCTCCTCTGTCCATGGGATTCTCCAGGCAAGAATACTGTAGTGGGTCACCATGCCCTCCTCCAGGGGATCTTCCTGACCCAGGGATGGAACCCATGTCTCTATATCTTCTGCATTGGCAGGCAGAATTTTTACCACTAACGCCCATTGTTCATTTACAGTATCATGTAAGTTACAGGTATACAGTATAGCAATTCACAAATTTTAAAGGTTATACTCCATTTATAGTTCTTATAAAATATTGGCTACATTCCTCATGTTGTACAATATATCCCTGTAGCTTATTTTATACTTAAAAGAAACTCTGAGATGTGTTAATTTGCTTCAGTCCTCTAAGCCTCAGTTTCCTCATCTGTGGTGTAAGGAGAATATAATACTCAAAGCTCTGAGCATGGTATCTGGCCCCCAGAAAAAGTTCAGGACGTTCACAGTTATCATTAGAGTTTTCAGTTGGAATGAATAGGAGACTAGGTGAAATTTGCATGATTGTACTTTTACAGTAAGCCATTAATGATGCATCCATTTAGTTTTCGACTCTGAAAGAACATAGATTTGATTAATTACAACAGGAATTTAAAATATTTCCATTAGTCAGAAATAACCTACAGAGAGTCCAAGCTCATGCCCCCCTCCTTCCTCCCTTCTTTCCCTTTTTTTTTGAGAGATAAATAGCAATTTTGCTGTCGGATTCACTGGCTTGTCCTTACCCTGGTAACAAGCTAAAGCTTTAACCTTGATTGCTGTTAAGTCACTGCTAAGTCACTTCAGTCGTGTCCGACTCTGTGCGACCCCATAGACGGCAGCCCACCAGGCTCCCCCGTCCCTGGGATTCTCCAGGCAAGAACACTGGAGTGGGTTGCCATTTCCTTCTCCAATGCAGGAAAGTGAAAGTGAAGTCGCTCAGTCGTGTCCAACTCTGTGCGACCTCATGGACTGCAGCCTACCAGGCTCCTCCGCCCATGGGATTTTCCAAGCAAGAGTACTGGAGGGGGGTTAACCTTGATTAAGCAACATCAAATCTGATGCAAGTTCTCCCCACCTTCGGCCCAACCCCTGCTTCCCAGGCCCAGCCTCGCCCTGGACTCTCCACCCCTGCTTAGCATCAGAACACTGCCAAGGCTAAGCACCTCAAATTTTTTCTTTGAAACAGTTGTCTGCCTACTTGAAGTTGGAGCATTTTATCTGTTCTGCAGGATGTTCCTGCCCCTCAGAAAATGCTTGAGCACGTTAAGTTGTTTGAAATGCTTCTGAAATGAAGCAGGGTCCAAACCACACCCCTCCCTGTATTTCTCAGCTGAGTTGCCCTGGCATTCTCTCATGGCCCCGAAATGACTTCCACTTACCCTTCCTGTGAATGCAAGGCAGGAAAAATCTCTTGGCACAACAAATTCAGAGGAATGGGGGGGTTTTGCCACTTACTGTGACTCAAGGGAAACCTATTTCCAGATGGTAAAGTATGAAAAGAAAGTGACTAGTTTCACACTGAGGGAAACTGAATGTTGATAAATGAATTGCTTTCACTCAGTCTTTCAGACTCTGTCCCTCACACCCACATCCTTAAAGGTACCTATTTCCTGTACATCATCCTTAGGTTACTCTCAATTCAAAAGGATTCACGGACAGCATTGAGTCAGTCATTCTTATTGACAAAGCTCTAGATTCCGCTAAAGTATTAAAATTGAACAATGGACTTCCAATCTGGGACCTAGACCTACTCACTGACAGAGTGACCTCCTTGTTATGGGTGAAGACATATTTGACACTAAATTTGTTGCCAATTTTAACAGTGTTCAACCTTGAGCCCATGAGTTACTGTATCCTACATGCGTTGGTACCTTACTTGGATTGAAAATGTGACAAATCAATGAGAGTCCTTTCACCCAAGGCCATGGCATTCCCTTTACATGAAGGTCATGTATGCACTCATTGGACAAAATATAAATAATCTTTCTTTCAACTTTCAGTTTTAGATCCTGACCTGTTTTGTGTCAAGAAGCCACAGGGAACCCAACTCATGTCATCAGGTTGGCTTGATTTGCTGATGATCTCCTTAAATCACACAGTGATATTGAATGCAGTTCCAAAAAGGAATGTCAAGTTCCAAGGGACATTTGTTTAAAAAGCCTATAATGTTATAGAAAAGGTGATATATTATAATGTTATAGAAAATGCAAACCTTGACTCCATTTGCTTTCCTGTGTCATAGAAGCTTTGAGGACAGGAGAAAAATATAACTCCTGCTGGGAGCACCTGTCATATCCTTCCTGGGAGAGCAGATACAGAAGAACTTGTATCATTTCGATCAGTTTAACAGCTGATTTTGTAACCAAAAGTGGGATCCGGCTGCTCTTTGCTCAAAAGCCATTAAAGAGGCCAAGTTGGTGGAAAAGAAAGCTTGCTTTATCTTGATGCCGGCTACCAGTGGGAGGAGGGGAAGTGGACGCCTGTCCAGAGGCTGACTCCCCACCACCCCCAACCCTGACAGTCAGTGAGCAAGAGCTTCTGTGGGCTGAGGGAAGGGGCTGCATGAAGACACAGCACAGGCAGTTCTGACAGTCATCTTGAGATTGGTCACCAGCGGTCTGACCAGCATTGTCTGGTGTACAGTAATCTTCAGTTCCAGGGTCGGTTTGTTTCCATTTCTTGAGGCCAGTTCCCAGAACTGTACAGCTTATGTCATGCCTCCAGTCTGGTCATCATATAGTTAAGTCCTTCTACCTGGTGGGGGTTTTAGGATCTATAGGGCAGCTCACAGGATATGACTCAGAATATTATCTGTGGCCCTCAAGAAGAAACCAAAGGTCCTTGACTTTTTTAGTGACTGCACTCACTATTATTGTTTGGTCTCCTTTGACTGTTTTCCTTTGTTTCTGCATTTTCTCACTTCTCTGATTAGACTTATTCTTTGGTTTTTTCCACAGACAAAAGGCAGGCAGAGGACACAGAGGGGGTCCTGCTCTGTTTCACTTTCTCCTTGCTGTAGGATTCATTGATCTGGTCTCTAATTTCTATAAAGCTTAGAATTTTTGACCTTGAGTAAAGTGGGTGGACTCCATTTTTATTTTTCCTGTTAAATATTTATTTTGAAGATGTTAAGAAAAGTGTGCTGGCATAGTTTTCATTCCAAGATGCCCATTCTCTAAACTTAAAAATAAAATAGACATACTCACTGGAAAAAGAAATAGACCAGTCTGCTTCCTGAACACAGGGGGATGGGGTGGGGAAGGATGGGTGGGTGGGGGAGTTAGGGGGAGTGCACAGGGCAGTCTCAAGGAGCCTGAACAGAAGCCGGCTTCTTGACCCTCAGCCTCTTGTCTCCCAAAACACAGGTGTCCCCAAATAAGATTATCAGATAAAATCGGGATGCTCAGTTAAATATGAACTTCAGATAAACAACAAATAATTTTTTACTTGAAAATTTTCCCTAGTATTACATATTGGTTTTCCTTTGCTCAAGCTGGCCACCCTACCCCAAAAGCCTTTAAACAAATGCTCTGCAGCTGTCCTGGGCAGTCAGAGCTAAAGAGACTGATAATCCCCCAGAATCAAAAGCAGGGTGGTACCTAAATGTCACTAAATCAACCTTTCATTTTACAGATGATCAAACAGAGGTCAAAGAGATAAAAACCATTCTCTAAGAACACATAGCTCCTGCTCTTATCTCCCAGGGCAGTGCTGCACCCTCTAAGGAGCCTGCCTTCTACCACTTCTCCGTGAGACTGGATTCTGACTTTAAAGTTAGCATGTGGGCACGTGCATCCGTGTCTCTGTGCCTCTGTCTACTACAGCAATAGGAACATGGCACAAGTAAGTTTCATCACCTCCCAGAGAAGGGAAAAAGGACTGACCGACTGCCTTCTTGGGTAAGGAATGGTGGGGGGGATGAGCAGAGGTAGGGGAGACAAATTACAGAGAACAAAGCACAGATTAGCATCTTAATAAATTATCCTGCCACCTTAGACTCACTGGAGCTAGGCTTTCTCAAAGTGGGGGCACGTTCACGTAGTAACTTGTGATTGCCGTGGTCGGTTACAGAACCTTCCCCTGGAGACCTTTCCAAATCAGACGGAAAACCATTTGTCTTTGTTAGCCAAGTTGCCGCCCTGCCTAGAGATCCACAGGAGGATGAATCTAAATGACTTCCCCAGAACTCTTCTGACCTTGGAATCTATGAAAATTTAAACAACTAATATTATAATGTTCAAATCTAAGACTAGAATAAATGCAAAAGTAGCTTAGTGTTATTACAGAGCTTCAATGTTGCTCAAGGCTTTATGGAATCAAAGAAAATCCCTTTAAAGGCCATGGGAATGCCCGGGTCGCTTTCTTGAAGCTTTAGAAGGAAAGTGTAGCTTTGGTTGATGATGATTAAGGATGCTATTTATATGCATATAGAACACTCAATTTCCTTACCATTTGCAAGGGATACATTCTAGAGACTGCCTGAAACAGGAAAATGCATTGTTCAGCATTGAACTGGGATAACCAAGGTCAGAGACCAAGATGCCCAGACTCCCAATTTCCAAGACTCTCCAGTGACTCAAGGGGCTTCATTTCCAGCTCTCCCAGTTCCCATAGCGTCTGCTTTGCCTATGTAAGCTGATTAGGGGGGCAGGGAGAGTGTTCAAAGAAAGCTCCCCAGATTCCTTGTGCCTTTGTTGTTATTTAGTCGCTAACTCCTGTCTCTTTTTTGATCCCATGGACTATAGCCCCACCAGGCTCCTCTGTCCATGGTATTACCCAAGGCAAGAATACTGGAGTGGGGTGCCATTTCCTACTCCAGGGGATCATCCTGATCCAGGGATCGAATGCTCATCTCCTTCAGAGGCAGATGGATTCTCTACCACTGTGCTACCTAGGAAGCCCCTCTGTGTCTAAAATGGTCCTATACTGGAGATACAGAGAGGCCACCTGCTCCCCAGCCCTGAATGGACTGGATAAAGGACCTGCAAGGTGGAGTCAAGTTCTCTGAGACTCAAGTGACAAAGACTGGGGCTAAAAAGCAGGAAATATAACACTGCCTTTGGAAGCTTCCCACATAACCCAATTCACCCAAAATTTAAGCCATGAATATTATAGTTGGAATTGTTTCACACATTTCAGAGCTGGGAAAGGCTTTGAAGCCTACATAGGCTCAGCTGTTCATTGAACCAGTGAAGAGAGAGGGACTTACGACCAGAAATATTTTTTCAGCCTTTGTTGTTAGGGGAGAATCCTTCTTCCCAGCACCCATGGAAACAGACTCCTTAGCATGAAACCCGTGCCGTCCTCCTACTCGTTACTCCAGGGAAGAAAGAGTGATTTAATATGTTGGGGAGTTTTGGAAGAAGAAGGCTTTCCTGGTAGCTCAGACAGTAAAGAATCTGCCAGCAATGCCAGAGACCCAGCTTTGATCCCTGGGTCAGGAAGATCCCCTAGAGAAGGGAATGGCAACCCACTCCAGTTTTCTTGCCTGGAGAATCCCATGGACAGAGGAGTCTGGCTGGCTACAGTCCATGGGGTTGTAAAGAGTCAGACACGACTGAGCTACTAACACCTGGTTTGGAAGAAGAGATTGTTCCCCTGGCCTCTTCCTCCTCTGTCTTTCCTGGGAATGCGTTGTCCACGAGAAGCCTTTTCTGCTTGCCTCTTTCAGGGAAGGTGCTCACCTGGTAGGGAGGGGACAAGATGGTCTGCTCAGGTACAAGGCTGTAGAATAAGTCTGATTACATCTGCTGTTCAGCATTTGGAAGACCACTTGTCTTCCAAAACATATATGTCACATTCTTTTTTTCTAAATTGAAGTAGAGTTGATTCACATTGTTGTGCTAGGTGCTAGTTTGAGGCACAGTAAATTAATTATATATATATATATATTTTTTCAGATTCTTTTCTATTGTAGGTTATTATAAGATATTGAATATAGTTCCCTGTGCTATTCAGTAGGACCTTTTTGTTTACCTATTTTATATATAGTAGTGTGTATCTGTTAATCCCAAACTCCTAATTCATCCTTCCCTCCCCTTCCAGTTCCTCTTTGGTAATGATAATTTTTTTTTATGTCTATGAGTCTGTTTCTGTTTTGTAAATAAGTTCATTTGTATCATTTTTTTAGGTTTCAGATATAAGTGATATCATATGGTATCATATGTCATATGATAGCATTTGCCTTTGTCTGACTCACTTCACTTAAGTGTGATAATCTCTAGGTCCATCCATGCTGCTGCAAATGGCATTATTTCATTTTTTATGGCCAAGTAATATTCCATCATGTGTATATGTGTGTGTGTGTGTGTGTGTGTGTATCTCACATCTTCTTTATCCTTTATCTGTTGATGGACATTTAGGTTTCTTTCATACCTTGACTATTGTAAATAATTATGCCACACTCTTGAATACCAACTTTTATAGTAATATAGGTAAAAAAAAATTAGCCTCCATCTACCTTAGTCTTTTGCCTTATTTTTCAATTTGTTCTGAATTCCAGCAGAGGTGCTGGGACACCTCAAATCCCACATTCACACCAGGGGCTCTCAAACATTCTCCAGTTACATCCAGCTTAAAAAAATCTCATGTAGACCCTCTCTCCAGAAAAATGAGTTCTCTGAAGCCAATATATGGGCTTAAACATCACTTGAAACACCCCTAGTTAATTTTCATGATGAATTATAAAAGTTGATGTATAGAGCAAGCCAGAAAGATTGATTAAACTTCTAGGAGTTTATAAAAGCACTGGCATTTGACAAACACCTGCCTATCAACATTCAGCTATTCTGAACCCACATCAAGTTTGACTTATTTCACTAATTAAATAAGCAATTACTGAGGGACTGTTACATGGCAGGCTCTCATTTAGGCACTAAGGAGGGACACAAAGAAGGACAAGATAGTATTCATGGCCTCAAAAAACCCAAAGTGTAAAGGAAAATGCACAATAGCAAAATTTCACAATACAATGAACCTTGCATTTGGTGTGGCCATATCTTTCAGCTGTTGTCAAGGGAGTGAAATTGGAAGTGGTATGTACAACCTTCAGTTCATGTCCCTAGAAGGAAGAACCAAAACCTCCCCTTCTATTTTCTTCCTTTCCAATAGCTAGAATGTGGCTGTAATGGGGAAAGCTGGAACATCCAGCCTCTACCTCACGATGAAAGCTATAGAGTGAGATGACAGAGCAAGACGATGTTAAGAAACCTGGAAGAGGGCGGAGAGGAATTCCCTGTGGTCCAGTGTTTAGGGCTCAGCAATGTCACTGCTGCGGCCTGGGTTCAGCCCCTGGTCACAGAATTAAGATCCCACAAGCCATGCATGTATATGTGCATACTCAGTTGCTAAGTCATACCTGACTCTTTGAGACCCCATGTACTATAGCCCACCAGGCTCCTCCAACCATGGGATATCCCAGAAGACAATACTGGAAAGGGTTGCCATTTTCTTCTCCAGGAGCTCTTCCCAACACAGGAATCAAACCCACATCTCCTGTATCTCTGGCATCACAGGCAGATTCTTTACCAACTGAACCACCTGGGAAGCCTCAAGCGATGCATGGTGCTGCCAGAAATAAAAGAAGAAGCCTGGTGGCTGACACCATTGTGCAAACACACCAGCCCTGGAATGCTTACCTGGGTTTTTCTATGGGAGAGAAATAGAATTCCATCTCGTTTAAGCACTGTAATTTTAGGACTCTTTGTTACAGCAGCTAAACTAGCATTTAAAGTTTGAGTTAATGCAATCTGCAGAGATGCTGACTCTTTGGAGAATGGTGCATTTGATATGATGAGCCCAGGGGCAGCAGGAATTTTTGTTCCTGTGTTAGAGACATGAAACCAAGGCAAATCAATTATATCTTCTAGCAATCCAGAAGAATAGAATCAGAGCTAGAATTTTCCTCAGATGTTTCTAAGTCTAATACTTACTTTACTTAGTGTATCTCATATACAAGGATAGCCCTTAAAGCAAACTCTTCCAAGAAAGTCTAAGCAGTTGACCAGAGGCTGCTATGTGCCACTTTGTTGAGCACTGAGGATGGAAAGTCAAGCAAAAACAAGGGCCTTGCTTTCATGCCCATAAGTTGGTGATGGGCTTCCCAGGTGGTGCTAGTAGTAAAGAATCCACCTGCCAGTGCAGGAGACACAAGAGACACGGGTTCAATCCCTGGGTTGGGAAGATCACCTAGAGTAGGAAATGGCAACCCACTCCAGAATTCTTGCCTGGAAAATCCCATGGACAGAGGAGCCTGGCAGCCTATACAGTCCATGGGGCTGCAGAGTTGGACATGACTGAGAAGTCACTCATAGTTGACTTGGTGATAGGGGTTACTTTATCACAAAAATGAGTGTGTAATTATGTACTCACACTAGATGGCTTAAAGGGAAGGAACATGGACTTAAGGGAACATATCAAAAAGAAATGTGACCAAAATAAGTGTCCCTGGGAAGGCTTTCTTAAAGACATGTGCTTGAGCTGTACTCTGAAGAATAGAAGGATTTAACCAAGTAGAAAATGGGAACAATGGAATGTTCCAGATAGAAGCAACAGCATGTGCAAAGGCCCTGTAGTGAGAGGAAGCTTGGCAGGTGTGAGGAATTGAATGAAGGTCTGAGAGACAGGGAGACAGTGGTACCTGATGAGACAGAAAGATAGTGGAGCCAAGTCATAAAAAGTCTTGAGTACCATGTTAAGGACCTTGGTCTTCAACCTCATAGTATTTCATACCCAAGGAAGGATTTAAGCAGAGCGTGAGGAGAGAGGGGAGGATGACATGCTCATATATACAAACTAAACACTGCCTCTATTGTGATGAGTAGATGGGCAGGGTGCAGAATGAATGCAGGGAAAATATTGCAGTTGCCTAGATAAGAAATGAGTACCATTAGGACCAGAATTATGTCAGGGAGTGGAGATGACTATTAGCTGAATGTTAATTTCCTGGCATAAAAGGGAATCACAGCCTGGCCAATCAGGTGTAGTTCACATAGAGATCTCAAAAGAGGCAAAATTGAAACCACAAAATTATATAGATGGTATGAATTGCAAATGTACCAAAGTTCCAGAATCCACTATAGTAAAAATCTGCTTTTGCTAGAAGTTTTGTCACCTTTAACAAAATAAAAATTTGGGGTTTAATTTTTGTATCGGTTTCACTGTCTTCCTCTTCTTAGGGGGCCAACAGATCTCTAATCATGTGAGTTACATCCAGGATAATAATTTGAGCCTTTCACTAGAAACAAGTACACATCCACATTTGTTAAGTGACTAATACAGAAATCAATGACCATCACATTCTCTGCATATGTCTATACTGTTTTCTGCTGTTTCGTCCCAATTGTTTTTACGCTGCTTTTCTACTAAAATAGGAAAATAATAATCTCTTTGTCTAAAAATATCTCTTTGTAAATATTCTTCAGAAGCTCATAGGCTCCTTGAGTGAAACTATTTCCCTCCCTTTTCTGCCAAAAGTGCAAAGATAAGTTATTTCTTGATGAAATTATTGACTGTATCTCCCATAAGAGTCCCTTCAATAGCGAGTAAATATTCCCTCAATAACAATGGATGTGGAAGGGAATAAAAATGGAAGAGTGTGGACAGTATGAAAATTCTTAGATTTAATAAAAGATTTCCAGAGGGATCCAAGGAGGCTGATCTTAAACAGAAGGGACTTGGCAACTCAGAGTGGGCACCTCCCCTCAGTAGGAGGGGCTTGCAGCCTTGACGGGTGTGGCCTCCACCGGAAGGTGAAGGAACATCAATTACTGCTGGAGTCTGTGTTGAGCAGGATAAAAACAATACGTTTTTAAAATTTAATTCTGAAGAGCCTGGATTTTAGGCTTTTTTCCTTGAAATAAGGTTTTCCAAGAAACCTTTTCAAAAGTCGCTTTCTGAAATACAGAAACTCAAATGAAGATTGCAAGAGTGGTCCTTAAAAACCTTTAACTAGGAGGGAGAAAAATAATAACGTTTATGTTGTTGGTATGTACATGAGAACTCTATGCAGACCATCCATCTTGGTTTGCCTGGGACCCAGGGTAACTCCACAGCTTTCCAAGGGGTGCTAATGGTAAAGAATCCACCTGCCAATACGGGAGACCTTAGGAGACAAGAGTTGGATCCCTGGATTGGGAATATACCCTGGAAGAGGGCATGGCATCCCACTCCAGTATTCTTTTCTGGAGAGTCCCAGGGACAGAGGAGCCTGACAGGTTACAGTCCATCGGGTCATAAAGAGTCAAACATGACTGAAGTGACTTAGCATGCACGCAGTCCAGCGAGTTCTCCTGGACACAGAACTCTTTGTTTTAAAACTGGGATGGTTAGGAGAAGACTGATAGAAGTTGGTCACCCTCCCTAATATATATAGTTTATTCATCTTCTGAAAAAGTTTAAGCATCAGTCAATCAGTATATATTTACTGAGTACTGCTCAGTACTTTGCTAGGCATTGTGAGAAAATAAGTCATGGGTATATCTCTTGCCTGAAATTTTGTAGCTCCTTCCCTGCTTCCCAGGAGTTTATAATCTAATTTCCCTAAAACACTCAATGTGGGCCAAGTCGCTTCAGTCGTGTCCAACTCTGTGCAACCCTATGGACTGCAGCCTGCCAGGCTCCTCCGACCATGGGTTCTCCAGGCAAGTATACTGGGGTGGGTTGCTGTGCCCTCCCCCAGGGGATCTTCCTGACCCAGGATCAAACCAGCGTCTCTTACATCTAACTGCATTGGCAAGCAGGTTCTTTACCACTAGAGCCACCTGGGAAGCTAAAAACAACTCAGTGATTGCTTGCCAAACATTATTTATCAGGCACTGTGGTTGGCCCTTGGAATACAAAGATGAATGAGAAACTGAGTCTGGCCACCAGGCACTTCCTCTTTTTTGAGGAACACAAAACATGGTAAGATACAACACAGTTTGGTAAGGGCTGTTGTAGAGCTGGAACAAAGGCCCAGGCATGCACTCCATAGCAGGGCCAGCTGACTGTGGGTGCGGCTGTGTGCACGTACAACCGTGGCACTGAGCGGCGTGAGTTATGTTTCGCGCAAGCAGCGGTCTGGACTCAAGCTAATAAATACTGTAATAATTCAAAGGAGAGAAAGAGCCCCCTTAGTGGGGTCATCACGCCTATGTGTACAGATAAAGAGCTTATTGAAAAGACAGAATTTAAGGTAGATTTGGGTCAAATTTTAATATGTACTTCTATGTATTGTACTTATACATTGTAATATGTGCAATTCCTCATATTCATGTAAGTATGAATAAATATAAAAGGGGCTCTCGAATGGACCAGTCATGCTAGTGTGTTATAAGAGAAGATGGTGACTTATCCAGTTTTGTGCGCCTGAGGTGCTAAAACTAAGCAGCAACCAGGAAGAAAAGATTAACAGGCAGAGATGACATAGAGAAGATGCTAGGTAAGTGTAATGGTATCACTAAAGATTTAGACTAGAGGAAAGAAAGATTAATATCCCTTGGTGGTAAACAGATTTAACAAAGGAGGTGAGTTTGTTGGGGATCCCCAGTATTTTTGGCACCGGGGACCAGTTTTGTTGAGGACAGTTTTTCCGTGGACCAGGGTGGGGGATGGTTGGGAATAACTCAAGTGCATTACATTTAGGGTTTGTGCTCCTATGAGAACCTATGATCTGACAGGAGGTGGAGCTCAGTGGTAATGCGAACAATTAGTGGCTGTAAACATAGATGATGCTTCACTCACTTGCCCACCACTCACTTCCTCCTGTGCAGCCTGGTTCCCAATAGGCCATGGACCAATTCCAGTCTGTGGCCTGGGGGCTGGGGACCCCTGATGTGGAAGACAAGGACTAAGAACAATAGGTTAGAAGACATGGAAACAATGTAAGTGTCCATCAACAGATGTATGAAAGGGACGTGGCAGATAGATAGATACATACATAGGTATATATGCAGTGGAATACTACTCTGCCATGAAAAAGGATGACGTTTTGGCATTTGCAGCAACATGGATGGACTTGGAGGGTGTTATGCTAAGTGAAATAAGTCAGTCAGAAAAAGATAAATAGTGATATTGCTTACATGTGGAATCTAAAAAATACAAGAAACTAGTGAATATAACATTTAAGAAGCAGACTCACAGAGAACAAACTAGTGCTTACCAGCGGCAGGGGGAATACAGGGACAGGAGAGTGGGAGTTACAAACTATAGGTGTAAGTAAGGCTCAAATATTTATTGTATAATACAGGGAATATTGCCAATATTTGTAATACCTATAAATGGAAAATAACCTTTCAGTTCAGTTCAGTCGCTCAGTCGTGTCCGACTCTTTGCGACCCCATGAATCGCAGCACACCAGGCACAGTATAAAAGTCTTTAAAAAAATAGATTAGGGTCAGATGATGAAAGATCATGAATTTCTGAGAAGTTTGGAATACCTTCTGTAGATGCTGGAAAGCCATGGAGGCTTTTGGAAAGGAAAGTGCTTGGTGAAAGTTACATTTTTAGAAGCTTACTCTGGCAAAAGTAATAACCCAGGTCTTGCATGAATTAAAAAAGACTCTGAGTTAATGAACTAAAACCAAGCAAGTTTTTTATAACAGGCACTATGGAAAACAGTATGGAGGTTCCCTCAAAAATTACACATCAGGTCAGTTCAGTCACTCAGTTGTGTCTGACTCTTTGCGATCCCATGGACTGCAGCATGCCAGGCCTCTCTGTCCATCACCAATGCCCGGAGCTTACTCAAACTCATGTCCATTGAGTCAGTGATGCCTTCCAACCATCTCATCCTCTGTCATCCCCTTCTCCTCCCGCCTTCAATCTTTCCCAGCATCAGGGTCTTTTCCAATGAGTCAGTTCTTCATATCAGGTGGCCAAAGTATTGGAGTTTCAGCTTCAGCATCAGTCCTTCTAATGAATATTCAGGACTGATTTCCTTTAGAATGGACTGGTTGGATCTAGTCCAAGGGACTAAATTGGATTGCAGTCTAAGGGACTAAATTGGATTGCAGTCCAGGGGACTCTCAATAATCTCCCCCAACACCACAGTTCAAAAGCATCAATTCTTCAGCGCTCAGCTTTCTTTATAGTCCTACTCTCACATCCATACATGACTACTGGAAAAACCATAGCTTTGACGAGACAGACCTTTGTTGGCAAGGTAATGTCTCTGCTTTTTAATACACTGTCTAGGTTGGTTATAACTTTTCTTCCAAGGAGCAAGCGTCTTTGAATTTCATGGCTGCAGTTACCATCTGCAGTGATTTTGGAGCCCAAGAAAATAAAGTCTGTTTCTGTTTCCACTGTTTCCCCATCTATTTGCCATGAAGTGATGGGCCATCCTAAAGGAGATCAGTCCTGGGTGTTCATTGGAAGGACTGGTGTTGAAGCTGAAACTCCAATACTTTGGCCACCTGATGCGAAGAGCTGACTCATTTGAAAAGACCCTGATGCTAGGAAAGACTGAGGGCAGGAGAAGAAGGGGACATCAGAGGATGAGATGGTTGGATGGCATCACCGACTCAATGGACATGAGTTTGGGTAGGCTCTGGGAGTTGATGATGGACAGGGAGGCCTGGTGTGCTGTGGTTCATGGGCTCACAGAGTCGGACATGACTGAGCAACTGAACTGAACTGAACTGAACTGGTGGGACAGGATGCCATGATCTTAGTTTTCTGAATGTTGAGTTTTAAGCCAACTTTTTCACTCTTCTCTTTTACTTTCATCAAGAGGCTCTTTAGTTCTTCTTCGCTTTCTGCCACAAGCATGGTGTCTGAGGTTGTTGATATTTCTCCTGGCAATCTTGATTCCAGCTTGTACTTCATCCAGCCCAGCATTTCTCATGATGTACTCTGCTGCTGCTGCTGCTGCTAAGTCGCTTCAGTCGTGTCCAACTCTGTGCGATCCCATACATATAAGTTAAATAAGGAGGGTGACCATATACAGCCTTGTCATACTCCTTTCCTGATTTGGAACTAGTCTATTTTTCCATGTCCAGTTCTAACTTGCTTCCTGACCTGCATACATTCCTTAGAAAACTACACATTGCTATATAATCTGGCAATCCCACTCCTGGGCGTATATTCACAGAAAACCATAATTTGTAAAAACACATGCACCCCAGCATTCATTGCAGTGCTATTTACTATAACTAAGACACGGAAGCAACCAAAATGTCAGTCAACAGATGAATGGATAAAGAAGATGTGGTACATATACACAATGAAATATTACTCTCCAAAAAAAAATGAAATGATGCCATTTTCAGCAACATAGGTGGAGCTAGAGCTGATTATGCCAGTTAAGTGAATCAGACAGAGAAAGACAAATATCATATGATATCACTTATAGGTGGAGTCTAAAACCTGGCACAAATAAACTGGGTAGAAGCAAACTAATTTACAAACCAGATACAGATTCACAGACTTAGAAAACAAACTTATACTTGCCAAAGGGGAGATGAAGGAAGGGATAAGTTAGGAGGTTGGGATTAACATATACACACTAATATGTGTGTATATAAAATAGATAATCAACAAGGACCTACTGAATAGCACAGGGACCTGTTCAAAACAGTCTGTAATAACATATATGGGAGCAGAATCTGAAAGAGAATATATATATGTATGTATGAATGAATCAAGTTGCAATACACCTAAAACAAACACAACATTGTAAATCAACTATACTCCAATATAAAATAACAATTCAATTAAAAAAAAAAACCAAAGGAGTTATACTGTACATGGAAAGGTATGTTTTTAAGAGTTCTCCATGTTTACTGTAGAGTGCAGCTGCTGGCTGGAGGGAGGGAGTGGTTCTTGGCATTTTCTTAAGAGGGTTGGGATGTTGATGCACCTACAGAGAGAGGAATTGGTCCTCCTGTACAGAAAGAATCATGGCCACCAGGAATGAGCTCTTCCTCCACTAACAGTGATCTCCCAAGTAGAGATGGTCACCTACAGGGAGAAATCAGGGGCAAAGAATCTTCCAGCTCCAATTTCAAAATAAAAACCAACCAGGAAAATGGTGATACCTATGTCTGTCTAGACTGAATTAAGCCAAAGTAAAGGTAAAGAGCCTCTGTATCATTTTTTAACATAGACTCCTTCAAATTCCTTTCTCACAGTCTATTTCCATTTCTAATTCTACCTGTACAAAATATAATCATGCTGCTTTTAATTACTTATGCATACATGAATACTAGTAAGTTAAACTTGTTCTTCTGTTTACAAAGACAGAGTGATACAGAGTAGCTTAGGAATTGCTTCTTTTCCCAATGATTTTAAATGTGCAGTGAGTTTCTTTCTAAAACACATATTTGCAGATGTCACTTTAAACACTATTTTCTGAGATTATATTTTCCATAGAAAACAGATGTCTGCAATTATCCCTTTTTTGACCTCTGAGACTTATCAAAGTCAAATAGGTAATCATCCAATCAGACGGGCTATCATTATCAGAAGAAAAGTAATTATAATCTGAATATGTTTGAACATGATTATTATAAGCTTTAAACTGTTACACTTTTGATTGGGGCAGAATTGGAAGACATTATCACTTCATAATTCAAATGATGTAACTTCACTTGTTTTTGTCATTTAGAATCTGGAGAGCTAAATTTATTTAACAATATAATTCTTTAAACATGAACAAATTATGCAATAATCTCTTTAAAACCATGAGAATGCTTCTCAAAATCTTGACAGTGAAATTAGGGGATTTTTTTTTTTTTTTTTTTAACTAGAGCAAATCAGAGCTTAGCACTGAGCCCCATCAGAGTGGGAAGCTTGAGGCAGACATATTCATTTGACAGACATTTTGTGATCTGCCTGGTTCTATTAAAACACCAGCTACTTTCCTGCCTACCTCTGGAGGCCCACCCATGGCTGGTCCAAATCAAAAGGAGAACTAGGCCCAGTAGACAGAAATGATGAGTGAGAAGTGTAATAAAAGTGGGAAAAATGGATAAGAAAAAAGTATCTTTCCCAAGAAGATGTGTAAATAGAAGAGTGAATTAGATTTGAAACCAGAACTGAGGATTCTTTCAAGGACATAAGGATTTAAGCGGGGAAAAGCTGGGTTGAAAACCTCACGCCTGATAGACATTGAGTAAAACAGCATTTCCCATTGAAAAGATTTTATGAAACCCTACAACACAGTCCTTCAGTCCAGGTGTTTGATGGGGTGTTTGCCTAACTTGGTGAAACATCCTGATTTTTCTCTCCATCCTTTCCAAGATCTTCTCCTGTCATACTACTCTTTCAGGCAGGCATGCCCTTCCTCCCCCTGAAGGGAGGTGGGAAAAGGGAGTGCATTTCTGGGCCCGTGCAGGACCTGAATTCACATTGAACTGTATGAGCAGGTGGGGCCTTGAGAGAGAATTCCTGTAGCTTGGAAATGTTGGCATTTGTGGTTTCTGAACAAGGCCTGGGCTGAGGATTAGAAGTAGAAAGATAGAGGAGCCTTTATCAGGTTGGAAAAGTACTGAATGGTCATTGTTCCCTAAGCACAGTGTTTCTTAGAACTATGGCTCAACTTGGAATTTAACTTGGAATTCTAGTTCAGCAGAGTGAAGACCTGTGGTTTTCTCCCCCACGCCAGCAGAACTTTGCTAAAAGCCAGGTTCACACTTAACATCTTTCCACCTCCCTTATTCCGAGTTCCCCTCTCTTCTTGCTGGTTTTTTTTTTTTTTTTTCCACTTTTGGCCACAGTTCAAGACATGTGGGATCTTAGTTCCTTGACCAGGCATCGAACCGGCACTCCCTGCAGTGGAAGTATGGAGTCTTAACCATTGGACAGCCAGGGAAGTCCCACTTTTTGTTTTTTCTTGATATAGCCTCTTCCCTTCCCCTACCTCTGCCATGCCTGCACCCCGGTAGGATCCAGGGACATGACTATGTGTCCAATTTCTTCATTCAAGAAAGACCTAGTAAGTATAGAATATGGGCTGGACAGTGTGGATATAGCAGTGAACAAAACAGACAAACATCCCTACCCTTTTCCAGCTTACTTTCTAGTTACATTCTTGCCAAATTCCAGCTGCTGAAATGTTAACTGTTAAGAAAGGGATTGACAGCCTTATCAAGGGTTTAAGGTAGTGTTTCCTTATCACCCAGGGAGTCAGCATCTTTGGGGGTGGGACCCGGCGATCGTGTGCATTGTCAGCCCCCCCAGCCCTCAGTGATGTGGACCCATCTGTGATGACGCCAGGGGAGACTGCCCCCAGAGATAGAGGAAGACGTGCTGCCAGGATCTCTGCAGTGCCTCTTGAAATTTCAGCACACAGACAGGTGCCCATTCATCATGCCTTTCCAAGGCTGGGCCAAACCGAAGCCTCCTCTACTCTCTCTGGTGCTGCAGAGACTGGGAGCTCACTGCTTTACCAGGTCCCTCAATGGCAGAGATCCACTTTCATGAACATGGCTAATGATTTCTAATTCCCCATCACCTCGCCCAGAAACATCCACATGAACGAATGGCTATCAATTCCACCTGCCAGAACCTTTGACACTCTGTTCAGTCCGAACTTTCTTTGTCTGTGTTCTCCCCCTTGGTCACAGATTCCCAGCCTAGCTGATTATCTTGCAAGATGTTGAAGTGGAAATTTCCAGCTTGATTCTGACGCTGCCTTTCATCTTGCCCAGGCATTTAAATGATAGCGCTGTTCCTAGGTGGGAGATATTTCGTTGCTGTCCAGCCCATCACACTGAATGTTTTGTACATGCAGGCACTGCTTCTGATGGATTTAGCTTATTAAAGTGGGTGGCACCCAGCTGCAGCTCCCTTTTCCCTTTCCTTCTAATTGACTTTCAAGTAACCAAGGCAGCCTGTTAACACTTGGGGTTTTCATCAGACCTGGCACGTTACTGCCTTTGAGCTTTGCGATCGCATCATTTCCTGTCTTTTCAGAATAGTCTCCCTTCTCCATTTTGCCCAGCCACATTCTCTCCAACTTCCAAGACCCACCCAGCAAGCCTGATGACCTTGTCATCAATGAGTGGGGGTATCAGCCATCCAAATGACATTTTTTTTCCCCCACAGAATCTTGTTTGACCATTACAATTGATCTCCTTCTCATGGCTTAGTGTAATTATTTTATATAGAAATGCTCCTCCTCCTTTGTCAATTATCTTTTTGTATAGTTGTAGATATCCCCATACTTAATTAGCTAGATGAGCAGCAGTATAGCATGGGGGTCAGAGCATGGCTGGAGGGGTCCTGTAGACCTAGGTTTCAATCTGGGTTCTCCCCTTGGCAAGCATGATCTATGGCAGGTTTGGACTTCAGCTCTTTGGACTTCAGCTTTGCCATCTGTAACGAGGTAATTGTGTCTATTTGCATTAAGCATGTTTTTATTTGATTTTGATGCTTTGACATCTGAGGCCTTTGACTCTGGAGAAACTGTCTCTCCCAGTTCAGTTCAGTTCAGTTCAGTCGCTCAGTCGTGTCCGACTCTTTGTGACCCCATGAATCGCAGCACGCCAGGCCTCCCTGTCCATCACCAACTCCCGGAGTTCAATTCCTAGAATTGGCAAGGGGCTGGCTGGCAGACACACCTTTCCTATACAAACCAGCCAACCCAGATTCCGTACCGCCGACCACCTCCCTTATGGACTCTCACATTTGTTTGGACCACAAGTACCCTGCCCTAACTGCCCCAGGGCAACTAGACACAGGCCCCAGAACCCACTAAGATTATTCAAACCATCCAATTCTATGCCTGCTTTCCCTGCTTCACCCCTTTCTTCCCACAGAAGCCATAATAAATGTGCTTGCCCATGATTTCCCCCGTTCCCACTGTCTTCTGACTGACCCCGGTGCTTCCCCAAATGGCCTCCCCTTGGCATGCCAACTACTGTTTCTAGGGAACTGTGAGTAAAATCTTCTTCCTCTATGACAGTCATTTCTATATCTGCATGTCTTTCCATACCTGACTAAAACTAATCCTGGGTATATTTTAAAACACTACCGCATAGGGCTAAGGTCATGGTTCTCAACAGGAGATGACTTGTAACTCCCAGGAGACATGTGGCAATGTCTGGTGACATCCTTAGTTGTCAGAGCTGGGGAAAGTGGCGCTGCTGGCATCCCGCGAGCAGGGACCAGAGATGTTGCCAAACATCCTGCAGTGCACAGAACAGCCACCCGCAGCGAGAGTTATCTCACCCAGAATGCCAATCAAGATGCCCAGGGTTACAGTGAGGAATCGGAAAGATTAAGTACAGCGCTCGCAGTCCTCAGACTATAGCGTGCATTAGAATTACCTGCTGGTCTTATTAAAATACCTGTCACTGGGCCTACCCCTTGAGTTTCTAATTCCATAAGTAGCATGAAAACTTGCATTTCTAACACACTGCAAGGTGAAGCTGACACTGCTGTTTCAGCAGCAACTTTAAGTCATTAGCCTAATTCAAAGCCATCATTTAATAAACGATATCCCATAATTATTATTTTATCAGATCCTGTAGGTCAGAGACTGACCTGTATTCCTCATATTCCACACAGCACTGGGATTTGCAAGAGGCACTCAATAACAGGTGCTGATGGCTGTTTGACATTGAAACATTTAGTACGTGGCAAGCTCTACTCACTAAGATACACTTGGGAGTAGATTTCAAGATTTGTCTTAAAGATTTGTCTGGTTAGGAATATCTTCTACTTAGCTATTGCTGCATGAAAAATTACCACCAAATATAGTGGATTAAAATAACAATCCCTGGTGGCTCAGATGGTAAAGAATCTGCCCACAGTGCAGGAGACCCAGGTTTGAACCCTGGGTGGGGAAGATCCTCTGGAGAAGGGAATGGCTACCAATTCCAGTATTCTTGCCTGGAGAATCCCATGGACAAAGGCTACAGTCCACGGGGTCACAAAGAGTCGGACGCGACTGACCAATGAACAATTTATTTTCTTGGCTGGTTGATCTACTTCATGGGGTGTTGATGGAAGCCACCCAGAGATATTTACCTGGATGTTAGGCCAATTCCTTCACTTGCCTGGTACCTTGGTTTGAAAGCTAGGTGCCACTGAAACTGTCCATGAGAATGCCTCTAAGTGATCTCTCCATGTAGCTGCTTTGGGGTAAACAGACGCCTGTTTACATGGCAGCTTAAGGTTCTAAGAAAGTGTGTTCCAGTTGACAGGGTGAAAGCTACACGGTCTTTTATGACCCAGCCGCAGAAGTCCCATTTTGCCATTTCTGCTGTACTCTGTTGGTCAAAGCACTTACAAGCGCCTCTCCCACCTCAGGGGTACGAGATAAAGGTCCCCTGTCTTAATGGAAAACGTGTCAGCAAGCTTGTTGGCTGTGTTTTGTTTTTAATTTTAGTAGTGGATTTTAATTAACCCAATATATCCAAATATGATCACTGTGAAAGTTATAAGATTTATGTTCTTTTTATCATATTAGACCTTCACAGTTCAGGGTGTAATTTGCACTTCAGAGACAGCTCAATTCAGGGTCTGTCGGCTGTGTTTTTAAACTGCCACGTTGGTTGCAAGCCTTGTTTCTAGTGAGGGAATGGAACAAATAAGCAAACAACCCTCTGACTTTCTAATTTGACTCTGTTAGCCTCTGTTCTGAAGTCTGCTGTGAAGTCCTCTCCCCAAATACATCATTGCAAGCCAAGCAGCTTCCTCACTGCCATCTTCATCTTATGACGGAGTGGGAATAAGTGTCCATATACCTGTCAGAATCGCCTGGTGCAGTAAAACCCACAGTGCAATGCCCTTCCGTGTTGCAGGCTCATTACCCAGCATGAAAAATCGCATCCCCCAAGGACACAATCCCAGATGGTATTTCTCTCTCCCACTGTGGTGCCCCTGAGACAGGTATACGACTGCTGCCGTCCCCAGGGAGGTGATGAGGTCCTGGTTCAGCCCATTCAAACGGGATGCTCACGTTTTCTCTGAATGGATGCACAGGAGACCTGAGCAATGCCCCATCTCATATCTCCAGGGCCATGCCCCCTCTGAAATCCCGGGCTCTCTGACTGATACCACACATCAGCAGGAGCTCAGTGATAACCTCAGCGGCAGGCCAAGGATTATTTCGGTTGCATCACTCTCTGTGATTATCCAAAAGGGAAAGCGGAAAGTTGTTTAAGCATGCACCTTGTGCTCTTCCAATGCAACAAAGGATCTCCTGGAAACCTTTTATTTTTTAAAAATGACATTATAATGTACGCTTTGTTTTGTTTTCATCACTTTTATCAACATTTCTTAGCAGAGGCTCAAGTGGCTTGGCTGGGGTAAGGGGAAAAATGATAATGATTCATTTGTATACATGTGTCCTAGTGGGAATGTGATGTGGTAGAAATATTATCAGAATATTAAATTAGAGACACTCAACATTATTCTCTGATCTGTTTGAAACCAGACACAGGGTACAAATATTACATGGGACCAAGAATGCTGTGATAATTCAGTGATTCATCAACCCCCACCAGAGCACTTTTGGTTATTTCCAAACTGACTTGACGTAAGCTGTGTCCTGTCTCTGGGGTCCTTGGTGGCATTGTTTTAGCGAATTCTTAAACTCGTGTCCTCCTCTCTTTGTGCTGTGGGTGCTCAGTCACTTCAGTCATCTCCGACTCTTTGCAATCCTATGGACTGTAGCCTGCCAGGCTCCTCTGACCATGGGGATTCTCCAGGCAAGAATACTGGAGTGGGTTGCCATTCTCTTCTCCAGGGGATCTTCCCAACACAGGGATTGAAGCCAAGCCTCCTGCACTGCAGGCCAATTCTTTACTGGCTGAGCCAGTGGGGAAGCGCCCTCCTCTCCTTATTTCTCTTTAAAGTACCTTCCTTAAGGCAACAGCTCTTGTGGTTCTGGAGGAGACGGGAATAGACAGGCCAGCACACACCCACTTGTTCCGAAGGCCTTGTGCTCTCCAAGAAATCTCTTCCGGCAAAGTGTCCCCGTGCTGGTCCTTAGAAGCTTTCCCCCTGCCTCAGAACTCACCCACTCCTGAGACCACTGCAGGGTATCAGTCAGCATCTAACCAGGAAACAGGAAACCACCAGCTAATTTGAAACAGAGGTCTTGGCTACAGGGATGGATTACACAGGGGGTATAATAGCCAGAGTCCAGCCAGGGGCAGGGGTCACTGAGGCATCCAGAGACTGCAGTGTGGAAAGCTGACACTGCAGCGGGGCAGAGGACAGAGGGGAGGGGGTCCCGGGGCTGGATGGGGGTGCCTTGTCACCAGGTGCAGGCTGGAACCACAGTGGACTGACTCACGGGGCAACCCCTGCAGCCAGGAAAGTTTCAGAGCTGCTGAGAAGGAGAGAAAGAAGTAGCAGCTTCTCCCTCCCTATCTTGCCTTCCATCCACCTATCAATGCCTCCTATCCTCCAGTCTTGGAAAGACCACCAACAAGGGGCAGACTCTGATTCAGAACAAGGCCGAGAAAGGGCAGGTTTCCCTGGTGGCTCAGCAGTAAAGAATCTGCCTGCCATGCTGGAGACACGGGCTCGATCCCTGGGAGGGGAAGATTCCCTGGAGAAGGAAATGGCAACCCACTCCAGTATTCTTGCCTGGAAAATCCCATGAACAGAGGAGCCTGACGGGCTACAGTCCAGGGGTTCACAGAGTTGGACATGACTTAGCAACTATACAACAACAGCAAAAGAAAGGACAAGGCACAGATCCAGGGAAGCAGCCAGGGAGTGCACTGCAGTGAGTCAGCAGAGCCGTTCTCTACCCTCCAGCCCAAGGTCACTGTCAGCTGCTCACAGGTCTCAGCCAATGACATTTATTCTGACTGCTGCTGCTGCTGCTAAGTTGCTTCAGTTGTGCCAACTCTGTGCGACCCCATAGACGGCAGCCCACCAGGCTCCTCCGTCCCTGGGATTCTCCAGGCAAGAACACTAGGGTGGGTACACCAATATAATCTGGTCAATAACAGCCTTTCTCGTTAAGGTTCCAACCTAGTCGCCTTTCCAGCTCCAGCTCTGGTCAACCTGCCCCTCCTGCCTCCCACCAGGGTCTCTTCTTCCTGCCTCTTCTCTGATGCTTTCTAGCCCATCGACCCTCACTGACTCACCAGCACTTTACCAATTTGTCTTTACCACTGACCCATTTTTTGCAAGACCCAGTTCCAGTGGGTACAGCCTGGGTTTGGTACCAAATAATCCTCTTTGGTGACTCAGATGGTAACAAATCTGCCTGCAGTGCAGAAGACTCAGGTTTGATCCCTGGGTTGAGAAGATCCCCTGGAGAAGGGAATGGCTACCCACTCCAGTATTCTTGCCTGGAGAATCCCATGGACAGAGGAGCCTGGAAGCCTATGGCCCAATGGGTCACAAAGAGTTGGACACGACTGAGCAACTAACACTCTAGAAATATATTCACATTTTCTCTTCTCCAGTGGAAGGTGGTATTGATATTTTGTTCTCATACTGGGTCTAATTCAAGGGGAAGGGGATGGGACCCCACTCCTTTGCAGAAGAGCTTGTGGGATAGGAAATATTAGGTGACTAACTTTGAAAATATAATGAGCCCCAGCTGAACCTTTGTAGATCTCCTCATATTAATTAATCATTTTCCTCAAAGATTTTCTCCCTCCCTCTGTCTCTCCCTCTCTTCCTTTTCATTTTCTTATCCTTCCTAGAGACAGGAAGACAATCTGTGTGAAATAGTACATCTCTGCATACAGCTTAATCACAGATTAAGATTTAATGGCTCTTTCTTGTTTCTTGATATTGCCAGAACAGACTCTTAACATCTTCACGGTTAACTTATTCTAATATACTAATTAATAGAAAGAAACTGAAATCAGGACCTACCCCCAGAAAACTGACTCTACTTGCTAACTTCCCCACTACTGTCCTATGACAAAACCATCTTCTAGGTATATAGGACCTTCTCAACCACAGCATTTTTCTGCAGCTGTTCCTTTTTTCTCTTTACCCACATCAGGGGGGTAAACAGATCGCCTTATGAAAGGACTTAATAGTGATCAGGCTGGAGGTGGGGCCTCAGATTAATTCTGTCATGTCTACCCCACAGGTAGAACCTCTGGACTATGGTTCTGGTTGGGGACATAGCTCTCAACCTGGCAGCAGGCACCACGATGAAAGGGGGTCCTCCAATCTTTCCTGCCAGCTTGCCTTGGTCTTTTCACAGAGAAGGAGAACAGAAAGCCCAGAAAGAGGTTTTCCTGGAGTGATCTAGCTTTTACAGGAAGAGAGAGAGGCGTTGACATGTGGATAAGAACAGATGGTCTTTCCTCTAGACGTTAAGTATTCTATATAAACTTGTCAAATCACGCTATCTTAATCATGATGTAGATATCAAGACCCTTGAGGACAGGTGCAGGCTACACACCAAAATGCTCTGACCACTAGAGCATTTAAATACCAAAGAGAGGGCAGAGGCTAATTTAGACCAAGTGAAATGCCTGCTCTTGGCATCCTGACTCCTTTGTCTCAGGGGCAATGTCTGGAAACCACAACTGTGCTGAGTTTGGCTCTAAAAACCTGTGGTTTTCAGACCTATGAGAGCTAACACTAACATCTCTGTTATGGCAAGTGTTTTGCAATGCCTCTTTAATCTCCTGAATAAAATTAATGAACATGTTCAGACACTTCCAAAAGAAATCAACATCATACCTTAACTGATATAAAAGAAAGACATATTATTGATAATAAAATAGTGGGCATTGCTATATATAAATGCTCAAGCACTGTGCACCGTGAGCCCATAGGTCACAGTCAAGTCCTGAGGCTTCACCCCTGTGGAGAGGCCTCAGGAGCATAATAGTCACAGCACCGCAGCCTATACGGGTGGTTGTTTTGCCATCTGCGAGGTGATTTGCTAAAATGCTGAATGACTCTTGACTGCTACAAGGGTTTCCCTTGTAACTCAGCTGGTAAAGAATCCGCCTGCGATGTGGGAGACCTGGGTTCGGTTCCCTGGGTTGGGAAGATCCCTTGGAGAAGGGAAAGGCTACCCATTCCAGTATTCTGGCCTGGAGAATTCCATGGACTGTATAGTCCATGGGGTCACATGGACTATAAAAGTGACCAAAAGTATTTTATAGTCACATGGACTATAAACGTTGCTCAGTATGAGCAACTTTCACTTTCAGTGACTGGTATAGGATACTCTGTTTTATTGCGCTCTGCAAATATTACATTTTATTTTACAAATTGAAGGTGTGGCAATCCTGAGTCAAGAAAGTCTATCAGGGCCATTTTGCCAACATTTGCTCACTTCCTGTCCCTGTGCCGCATTTTGGCCATTCTCACTGTATTTCAAACTTTTTCATCATTATTATCTTTGTTATGGTGATTTGTGACAAGTGATCCTTGGTGTTACTGTTGTGGTTGTCTTGGGGGCTCCATGAATTGCGCCCACGTAAAGACAGGGAGCTAAATCAATAAATGTGCGTCTTCTGATGTTGACTATTCCATTAACTGGCTATTCCCCAGTCTCCTTCTCAGGGAATGGGCAGCCCTATTTCCTGAGACACAATAGTATTGAAATTAGGTCAATTAACCCTACAATGTCCTCCAAGTGTTCAAGTGAAAGGAAGCATCACACATCTCTCACTTTAAATCAAAAGCTAGAAATGATTAAACTTGTTGTGTGTAAACCTGAGATAGACTGAAAGCTAGGCCTCTTGCTCCAGATAAGAAGCCAGATTTTGAATGCAAAGTATACGTTCTTTAAGGAAATTAAAAGTGCTCCTCCACTGAACACACAAGTGATAAGAAGGTGAAACAAACTTATTGCTAAAATGGAGAAGGTTTCAGTTCAGTTCAGTTCAGTCGCTCAGTCATGTCCGACTCTGCGACCCCATGAATCGCAGCATGCCAGGCCTCCCTGTCCATCACCAACTCCCGGAGTTCACTGAGACTCACGTCCATCGAGCCAGTGATGCCATCCAGCCATCTCATCCTCTGTCGTCCCCTTCTCCTCCTGCCCCCAATCCCTCCCAGCATCAGAGTCTTTTCCAATGAGGCAACTCTTCACATGAGGTGGCCAAAGTACTGGAGTTTCAGCTTTAGCATCATTCCTTCCAAAGAAATCCCAGGGCTGATCTCCTTCAAAATGGACTGGTTGGATCTCCTTGCAGTCCAAGGGACTTTCAACAGTCTTCTCCAACACCACAGTTCAAAAGCATCAATTCTTCGGCGCTCAGCCTTCTTCACAGTCCAACTCTCACATCCATACATGACCACGGGAAAAACCATAGCCTTGACTAGATGGACCTTTGTTGGCAAAGTAATGTCTCTGCTTTTCAATATGCTATCTAGGTTGGTCATAACTTTCCTTCCAAGGAGTAAGTGTCTTTTAATTTCATGGCTGCAGTCACCATCTGCAGTGATTTTGGAACCCCCAAAAATAAAGTCTGACACTGTTTCCACTGTTTCCCCATCTATTTCCCATGAAGTGATGGGACCGGATGCCATGATCTTTGTTTTCTGAATGTTGAGCTTTAAGTCAACTTTTTCACTCTCCACTTTCACTTTCATCAAGAGGCTTTTTAGTTCCTCTTCACTTTCTGCCATAAGGTTTAGAGGTCCGGATAGAAGATCAAACCAAACACAACGTGCCCTTAAGCTAAAGCCTAATTCAGAGCAAGGTCTTAACTCTCTTCAAGGTCAGAATGGTGAGGAAGCTGCAGAAGACGAGTTTGAGGCCTGTAGAGGTTGATTTAGGAGGAGTAAGGAAAGAGGCTATCTCCAAAACATCAAAGAAGCAGCAGGTGCTGATGTAGAGCCTCTAGCAGGTCACCCAGAAGATCTTACTGAGACAATTAAAGAAGGTGGCTACATAAACAACAGATTTTCAGTGTTGACAAAACAGTCATTCATTAGAAGAAGATGCCATCTAGGACTTTCATAGCTAGAGAGGAGAAGTCAGTGCCTGGCTTCAGAGCTTCAAAGCACAGACTGACTCTCTTGTTAGGTGAGAATGCAGCTGATGACTTTAAGTTGAAGCCAATACTCATTTACCATTTTGAAAATCCTAGGACTCTTCAGAAATATGCTTGTGCTCTATAAATGGAACAGTAAAGCCTAGATGATAGCACATCTGTTGACAGCATGGTTTACTGAATATTTTAAGCCCACTGTTGAGACCTACTGCCCTTTAAAAATATTCCTGCTCACTGATGGTGCATCTGGTTACCTAAGAGCACTCTTGAAGATAGACAACAAGATTAATGTTGTTTTCATGCCTGCTAACACAGCATCCATTCTGCAGCCCATGGATCAAGGAGTCGTTTCTACTTCCAAGTCTTATTATTTAAGAAATACATTTTTGTAAGGCTATAGCTGTCATAGACAGTGATTCCTCTGATGGATCTGGACACAGTAAATTGAAAAACTAATGAAAAGAATTCACCATTCTAGATACCATTAAGAACTTTTGTGATTCATGAGAAGAGGTCAAAATATCAGTAGTAACAGGACTTTAGAAGAAGTTGATTCCAGCCCTCAGGGATGACTTTGAAAGGTTCAAGATGTCAACAGAGGAAATAACTGCAGATGTAGTGGAAATAGCAAGAGAACTAGAATTAGAAATGGAGCCTGCAGATGCCTGAATCACTGCAATCTTGTGATAAAATTTTAACAGATGAGGAACTGGTTTCTTGGGGTGGAATCTACTCCAGGTGGAGATGCTGTGAAGATGCTGTGAAGAGATGACAGCAAAAGATTTAAAATACTGTGATACATAAGCTTAGTTACTAAAGCTATCAGGGTTTGAAAGGATTGACTCCAATTGTGTAAGAGGTTCTCCTATGAGTAAATGCTATTAAATGCCATTGCAAACGACAAAGAAATTGAAAAGGCATCAAAAAAAATATTATGTTGTAAAGTGTTAATCAGCTAGCCCTTCTGACTGTTTTCTAAGTACTAGCAACAGTTCTAAGAGTTTTGTATGGAAGAAATTAATAGTACTATTATTATTTCCTATCACACATGAAGAAACAGAGGCTCAAAAGGCTAAGTATCTTCCCTAGCTCACAGAACAAGTAGGCGGTCAGGGCAGAAGTCAGACATTAAACTCTTAGTTCCCTGATTGGGGATGGAACTGTGCCTCTGCAGCTTGGAGTCTTAATCACTCCCAGGGAAGTCCCAGCGCTCCCTTTCTTGATTTGCATCTCCAGTTATGAGACTTTTTCCCTCCAGCTTCTTCCCTACTGAGAGGTCTAGGCTCTGATAACATGAGGAAGACCTCCAGACCATCCGAGGGAACTGTGTATTTACTCTTTCCTATTTCTCTTTCTAAGCCTGAGCCTCCAAGTAGCAGCATCTCGGCTGGCCCTTGGAAGTGCCTCAGTCCCTAGCTCACCCCCTGGACCCCATCTGATCTTGCTTTTCAGCCCTGGGTCATGACCCATTTCATCTGTTCTGACAATCTAATAAACCAACCCAAGTGAAAGAGGCATAATTTCCTGCCTTCCCTCTGCTTTTAAGCCCAATCTTTACAAATGGGAGAAGATTTGGAAAGGCAGGAAGGAAAAGGGAAGGGTGTATACAGGAACTGGAATGACATGAGCATATATTGGATGAGAAGGGATAAAATTATTTGATATGGCTGGACGTTTAATAAAGATAGGAAATAGATGAGTAATTTGGAGAGTGGCTTTGTGTGTGGGGGTGGAGAGGGTTTCTGAAGCCATTTCATCAGAATTTTGGACATTTTCCTGTAGGTAAATTAGAGGAGGGAAGGGGTCATGCAGTTTTTTTCAACTAGTATTTTAACAAGATTCATCAGATGGCAGCTTGAAGATGATGTTTAAAGAGAAAAGATGTGATGTAGAATAGACCAGTTAGAATGCTATTACAATGGGCCAGACACATGGTCAGATGACTTGAGCCAAGATGAGAGTATAGGAGGAATGAAAAAAAAAATGATTTCAAGAGATATTGTGAAGTAAGAAAGGGTAACGGAACTCAGTGATCAATGGGAGATGGGGCTGCAAAGGAGAGAGGAAAAACAAACTGAGCAGCCTTTGTCACTGGATAAGTTGTTGTTTAAAATATTTATTATTTGGCTGTGCCAGGTCTTAGTTGTGACCAGGGATGGAACCCAGGCCTCCAGCATTGGGAGTGTGGAGTCAGCTAACTGGACCACCAGGGAGCTCCCACTGGATGAGTATTGATCGCTGGTCAACCTTTCACAGCTGAAGATGTTTCCATAGATGGAAATGCTTTGTCAATGCATTTTCCCATTGACTTTCATCAGCTTTAGTAATAATCCTGTCTTTGTGCCTTTCCAGGCATTTCTCTATTGCATTCTAATGTGAGCTGCTACCAATTCTACTTGTTGAGAGCAAATGGAGAGTCTGACAAAAACCAGGCCACTGTATCAGTGATCAGCCGTATCTGAGCATATCTGCTGTTCGGTGAAAGTACGGTGGGTCAGATATAAGGAAGTAACTAACAAAAAAACTATAGACGATGTTAGATAGAGAGAGAGAGACAGATAGATACAAGAATTATGATTAGGAGGAAATGCTCAGTCCTTATGATGTGCCATCATTTCAAGAACTCTGAACCTGAACCTAGTTTCCACACTGTGTTTGCTTCCTGAGAGAGGAAAGTGCAAGCTATTCTTGGGGCTTACTCAACAGCTCAGAAAGAGAAGAGAAAGCAGACCCTGAATCCCCTGAGGGAAAGCTGGGCTCCAACTCACAAACCATCAAAAGGGGATCTTCCGCTTCTACAGTGAATGAGTGTCTGACCCAGGCAGTAAATAAGGAACTTAAAATAATGAGAGTAAATGACAGAGAGGCGTGTGTGGCACTGGCCTGCTATTCTGGAGAGAAAGGCCAACACCTCCGGGAAGGATAGTCTGATCATACGGATTGTCTTATCCAGCAAGAGGCAGACACTGTCCTAACCTAACCCTCAATCAAAAACTAGAGGTTTGATGGCCATGCAGGTGGAGGTGTCTGAAACAGAAGGTTTCCAAATGATGGCCTCAAGGAGGGGCACGGGAGACCACAGAAAGCGGTCAGGGAGGGTGCACTTCTGGAAAAAGTGAGAAGTTGAGACTGCAGCTATGAGTAAAAACTGGAGGGAACTTAATAAACATCACAGCCAGAAAATGGGGGTAATTTCCACATCTGGGGCCTTCCAGAGCTGTGCAGGAAGAAGGAGAGAAGCCATGGAAGGCCCAGATGAGGAAATTACCGCAGAGGGCAGAGAAAAGGCATCTCCTGCAGGCTGCCTGGGTGAGAGCCCCTCAATGGCACGAGTCTGGCAGCCGAGAGCCATGCGACCCCTGCGAGAGGAGCAGCAGCAGTAGAAATGAGAGGCGGTGCGATCCCTGGACCCCGCTTAGCTTGTCACCACTTCTGCCTGGGCATGTGTGCAGCCCACGGAGCAGAGGCTAATATGGGCAATCCCAGCACCACATCCAGGGCTGTATGATTCTTCCGGCAGCTCCAGGGACCTGCCAGGCAGAAGGCTCTCAGTTGGAAAGAGGATGGAAATAGGAAGGATGATAATGCAGGCAGATACTGAGTGTACTAGGAGGGCTTCCCAGGTGGCTCAGTGGCAAAAAATCCCCCTGCCAAGCAGGAGACTCGGGCTCCATCCCTGGGTTGGGAAGATCCCCTGGAGAAGGAAATGGCAACCCACTCCAGTATTCTTGCCTGGGAAATCCCATGGACAGAGGAGCCAGCTGACCAAAGTCCATAGGGTCACAAAAGAGATGGACTCAACTGAAGGACTAAACAACAACATTATGTGCGAGGTGCTGTACCAAGTGCTCTACACTTTCTGTGGCTCTAAATCCTCCCAATGAACTGATGGGGCCCTGTCATTACACCCAAATGAGGAAACTGAGGCACAGACAAATTAAATAACTCGTGTGTATTTACACAATCTGGGTTCCTCAGCACCGCAAGAGACCTCAGACGGCTGTCCCTTTATCTGTCTGAAAAACAAACTCAGAGGAACCGCAGAGGCACAGATTAACTGATCGTCCCCGCCACAGCACTCTCCTGTAAATGTTTACACTCAGAGGCCTTGAACAATGCCTCTGCTTATCTTCCAGACGACCCCCTGATGCAGGCAAAGGGAGAAAAAAATAAATTTGCTAAGCTTCCGACGTAGGCATCATCCCGATCAGAGACAAGAGCATCTCTGTAATGATGAAGAGCGCTATAATTTTAACCTTATTATTGGACTAAGCACAATTTACACTGGTGATGAAAAAAAAAAAGGAAAAGATTTATGAGATATAAGATAGAAAGATAAACTCTTGTCCCTTAGTGGCTATTAGAAACATTGCCAAAATACCATAAACGTGTGAAGGATGACATGATTATTTTTGCATTTCCACTGGGCATTCCCTACAGTGCAGGAATTTATGGGGACAGAAGTCCGCAGTACAGATGGCCGAGAGAGAGGGGTGGGTAGAGAGACGCCACACTGACCAAGCCCTGGTCTAAGGCAGCTACGGAGCAGGTGGCCTTAGGCATTGAGAGCGTACACAGTCCCCTAAGGTGCCACACCTGCCTGCATCCTCTTTATCTCCTGGTCCACCCACCTGCTCTTCAACAGCTTTGGTGGCCATTACACTGTCCCATGTTTCATCAGGATTTGGTGTCAGATTCGTATCCACCAAAAAAATCTGGAACCTGAATGGACAAGACAGTCAAGGAGACACAGAGAGAACCAGCTGACACTCATCTACCTGCCTTATAACTACAAAGCTCCATAAACAGAAGCTTCCAAGATGTTAGAGCCACCAACTCGGCCCCAGGGGACCATGAGAAGTTTCCTAAAAGAGAAGGGGACGAGACAGCGGAGTGTGGTTTAACTGAAACCACTTGGGAAATGTTCTTGCAGCTGACCAGTCTAGACTGGAAGGGACTTCGTCAGCATTCACATCTGAAGGTCCAGTCACAGGAAGTTAATCACGGCTGGGTTTGCTGAGTCAGGTTCAGGATGCAGGCTGTATAAAGACCTGGGGTTAAAGCAGGTAATGGGTTCAAAAGTCTGAGGAGCTAGCAGCCAACCTCCTGGGCAGGAAGTAACTTTAGGCATTGACCTCTGGAGAAACTTGAGAGCAGTTTTGGTCTTAGTAAGCTAGAACACGGAGAAGGCAATGGCACCCCACTCCAGTACTCTTGCCTGGAAAATCCCATGGATGGAGGAGCCTGGTGGGCTGCAGTCCATGGGGTCGCGAAGAGTTGGACACGACTGAGCGACTTCACTTTCACTTCTCACTTTCATCCATTGGAGAAGGAAATGGCAACCCACTCCAGTGTTCTTGCCTGGAGAATTCCAGGGACGGGGGAGCCTGGTGGGCTACTGTCTATGGGGTCGCACAGAGCCGGACACGACTGAAGCGACTCAGCAGCAGCAAGCTAGAGCAACTATTGGGGAAATTGGGGTTCCGAGACTTTGTTCATTCTTTGATAACATCACTCATTTCTTCCTGAGCACCTAGTAGAGACCTCTGCACTTCATGGGCCTGTCATACAGAAGCCAACCAATGGGGATGAGGGTTCCCTTTCCACAAAGTGGGTCTCATCCCAGTGGATCCCTATCACTCCAATACAGATAGTGAGGGAAACAGTTACAGATCATCTACCGGTCAGGACTTCCTTGTGGTCCAGTGGTTAAGAATCTTTGTTCCAATGCAGGGGATGCAGGTTTGCTCCCTGGTTGGGGAACTAAGATCCCACAGGCTGCAGGGTAACTCAGCCCTGGCTCAGCAACTCCTGAGCCCACGCCACAACCAGGGAGAAGCCCGCATGCCACAACTGAGACCTGACACAGCCAGAAATAAACAAATATTCATTAAAAAGAATATCTGCCAGTCACTTGAGATGTCCCAACGAGAGATGCTATGTGAACCGGCATGCTGTGTCGATAGTCTTGTGAAGCATGTACTTGTGAAGTTAGTGATGTGGAGTCCTTCCGTGTGTACAAATGAGCACGTGCCAGAGAGACGGGATTGAATATGACAACTTCTATATCTGACCAAGACAGTACTTTAGTTGCTGTATTCCATATCTAAATTTAAGCTGCAAATGAAAAAAAAACAAAAACAGATTTTACAACTCTAAATACACTCTCTACTACAGAGAACGGTGACTAAAGTGAAAGCAAAAATAACTGCTCACACCACGATTTGAGAAAACCTAAATCTGAAAATAATCATTTTTATTTGTATGCAACCAAATAAGGATATTAGGGAAGCAATGAGTCACCAGCATTCTAGCATTTACCAGATACCAACATGATGTGAGGGAATTCTTTAAGGTCAGATTTGCATATTCTAAAATTTACATTAAACCTTGCCCCTGATGTGCAACCTTAAGCTCCCATCTGAAAAATGGGCCAGTCACAGCTTTACAGAAGAGCTATGGTGCAGCTCCCATGAATGATTTCGATACTTTCAAAACTTCAAACACATGGGAATAAGTCTTCACATCGGAAGAGTGCTTTAGGCTTTTAAAAGCACTTTTACCTACATCATCTCATTTGATCACATTTGATTCTCACAACATCCTTGAGGCAAGGTGTTTGTAGGTGGGTGGTTGTCATAACAAAATATCGTTGAACTGGGGGTCTTTCTGTAGAGACAGGATGAATCACTACTGGGTACAAAAAAAAAAAAAAAAAAAAAAAAAAACCAGGTGATAACTAAGAGATGGAGAGAATCTAAACTCCCTGTTAACATGTCACACAGCCTCAGTATGAACCAAAGTGCTTCAAGTGCCACAACTCAGCAGAAAGGTTTAAGAACTGCTTGCAATCCCAGCGTGTTTTTGTCTTCTCTATGCTTTTAGAACACAGTTTAAAGACAGCTAGAGAATGCTCTGGGCTTTTGTTTTGAAACCTCTTCGGGTTGTTGCCTATTTGTCTACAGATTGTGAGATTAGTCTATTTGCTTTAAACAGATCGAACAACCTTTCAAATAAGCAGACTTCTATGATGGGTTGACTTATTTTGGATGTGCAAAGATGTTTACTGAGCTTCTCACCTGAGACTCGACAATCCTGTCTCAGTTAGCGTGTCACAGTTAAGAGCTGAAAGGGGAGTGCCGTCTGTTGTAGTGTGTTTTGCAAGATGGCAGAAGAAAAATGTCTCTGTTACAATATGATCAGCTATCTGCATCTCCCCAGGGATTTTTCATGAACCTAAGAAGGAAATTTTAGTCAAGTTCCCAAGGGTAAACCATCTTTGTCAAGAGACCACTGAGAACAATTTCTAAAGATGGAAGACACACCTTCTGTGTTACCAGCATCTGGGTTAGCGCTGGGGGTGGAATGGAGGGCTGCTTAAGCCTTGCATCTCAGAAAAAGCATCTTCTAGTGAATTGTGGATAATTGTATAGGTTTTACATAGTAACTTATCACAGCAAAAATAACAAAATTAAGGAATGAAGATAATGTCCATATTGCACCCCTCAACCCCTCCTTCATTCTACAGAGGGAAAGGGGTGAGAAGGGAATAAAAGGGTTGCCACCAGTCAAGGAAGTTTACACTTAACCCACCCCTCTCCGGCCTGAGTGCACACAACTCACTGCCTGGGGGGTTGTCCAGGCAGAAAGGACAGGGTGAGAGTCAGGGGGTGCTGGGCATCAGGACATTAAACAGCAGATCATACTAGAAACCAGGGCTCAGGATACAAGCTTTCTCGTCTCGACTGCATCTCTAATCATTTTTATGACTTTGGACAAGGCATTCTGCCCGTTTCCTGTGTACAACTGAGGGGCTTGGTCTAAGTGTTCTCCAGGGCTCCTAACGGCTCCTTAAAATTAGTGTCTTTTTGGTAAAGTGAGTGTAGGGAGGTTGTAAAACGAAGCATGATTATCCCTGTTGGCTGTAAAAGAATAGGCCCTTGAAGGCAGTGCGAAAACAATCCACAAGGAATCCTTGTGATGGGTTAGGCATCTATACAGAAACAGAGAATTGTGTGTCCTGCATAACACCAGTGGAGACACATGAGGCCATGTAAAACGGGGCTCAGGTAAGAAAGCCCACATCTTAACGCAGAAAATCAGGCTTCTGAACCTAAGCTGTGCCCTAGCTTCCTTACAATCTCTCCCCGTGATAATGTAGCACCTTGCGCACACAATTAAATGTCAGCCACAGAAAACATTTCCCTTGGCTTTGTTGTTCCAGAAGGGGATTCTTTTGTCCTCAATATAATGGATATGCAGAAACAATGATAGAACAGACATTTTTTTCTAAAGCGATGACAAACACACTGCTGCTTCCTCCCTCCCTCTTTTCCTCTTACCCCCACCCCCCAAAATAAATCATTGTTTTAAAAAAATCCCATTGTCTATTGTCCACGGAGATCAAGATCTGCCTAGGAACCGCGCTGGCGGGCTCGAAGCTGCCGCGAGCAGCCGGTAGGTGGCGCACGAAGGCAGCGCAGGCTGGAGCTCGGGACCCATCCCGGCGGGGGCGGTGGCGTGCGGGGGAATCTCACCACCCCCACGCCCGCCCGCCGCCGCCTTCCACCCCCTCCTCACGTGCTAATTGCTGAATACTCTACTGGGACTTGGGTTAAGGGAAAAGAAAGCGGGAATGGGAGGTGGGGGAGGGAGGTGGGGAATCCGGTTCCGAATACACAAAGCCTCCGGGGTCGACGGCCAAGGAGCAGGGCGTCCCCTCCCTTCCCCCCATCACCCAGCACCGCCCGGCCGCACCCGGCCGGGGCTCCGGCCAGACGGGCAGACAGACCACTGGTGGTGGGAGGCGGGTGGTGCGGGGTGGGGATCGCTGGGGAGAGGGGTCGGGGGGTGTGATCTGGGTTCAGAGTCCCACACCCTCGTCCTTGGCGCACGCCTAAGCCTGGATACCTCCCTCTCTAGCTCATCTATCCGGAGCACCCCAGTTGCTGTCCAGCCGAGCATGGGGCTGCCTTCCGACTCGGGCAAGGCCAAGGCCCGGACCCGCTGCGGGCCCGGCCCCCAAGCAACAGGGTCCGGTGAGCCCCGGAGTAGCAGGCTCCCATGTGGCTGCCTGAGCCCGGCTGGCGCCATCCGCATGCGTCCCTCAGGAGGACTGGCGACCCTGCCCCTCCCGGGTCGCGGGCTGGCACTGTCAGCCCGCGCTGAAAGGGCCACGCGGTCGTCCACGACCCCCAGCCTCTGTCTAGTAGAACATGGTGTTACATGCTTGATGGCCCTAAAGTCAGACGCCTGGGTTGAAATGTGAGCCTTGACACCTGGGGTCTTTTGATCTTGGGGATGTCCCTAAACCCCCCAATCCTCCTTCTCCCCAACTATTAAAAGTGGCAGTAATACTTACCTTACAATAATGATGTGAGGATTTTTTAAAAGTGATGCTTAACTTAGCAGGAGGCCAGCCTAGAGTAACTTATTAGCAACCCGACTCTCCTTGGAGCTGGAGGAAGATGCACAATTTGTTGCCCCCTGAGACCCATCTGGCATCTTTGTCTCCTAGACTGAGGAGTAGGGGGCCAAGAGATGAGCCGAAGAACATCCTTAGACTCGTCACTCCCAACAGCAGATGCCATCAGTTTGTCCCTCTTCAGCCCTCTGCCTCCATCCGTCTTCCGGCCCCTGATGCTGGGCTGCGGCAGTGTGGGGCCCCTGTCCTCTCCTTCCTCTTTCCTGGGTATATGTTCTCTCTTCTCAGTTGGAAAGGTCTCAGAGAGTGTATAACATGGGCTCTGGGGTCAGACACACTCAGATTGGAAAATTCTGAGCCCACGTCTCCTAGCTGGGACATTGGGTGTGTCATTTAACCTCCCTGAGCTTCAGTTTGCAGCTTTATGAAATGGTGGTCATGATTCGTACCTAAGGGTTCCTCTGAAGATTAAAGGAGATAATGTTTCTAAACAGCCAGGTATGTACTATCTGTTCAGTCGATTTTTAAGTTTACAGTTGAAATTAGGTCAGATTATCTTGCAGATCACTGGAGTTTCTGCAGACAGCCACCAAAGTTGAACCCCAGAACTACTACCGTTGAGCGTCTCGTCTCCCTTCTGAGTCAGCAAGCTTTATTTGCCCTCCAGGAAGAGAGCAGAAATCCAGTGAGGCCACATTCTCCCCAGAGCCTCACAAGCATAACTCAAGACACTTAGATGGGCTTACTCAGTCTTTGGGGCCACCAAAGGCGCATTTTAGAGCAATACTCCATCTAGAAGTTTCTCTGGGGGTGGGCCTTGCTTTCAAGCTGCGTCTAAGCCATGGTGTGTGGCTGGATAGTCAGCGACTGGGTTACTGTCAGCATGTGTCGCAAGTGTGCTTGCTGCTACACAGCAGAGATGTGGTGGCTGGGCTGGGGCACTGAACCAGCCCCTACTTGAGGCAGACAGGAGGTCAGGAACTGTTGACTGTTTTCTAGAAAGACATTTGGACATTTCCATCAGCATCAGATTTGTATGGCTCTTGGGAAGAGCTCAGGTATGTGTTTTGTTTTGGGGTTTTTTTGTTTTTTGGCTGTACCAAGTCTTAGTTGCAGCATGTTGGATCTAGTTTCCTGACCAGGAACTGAACCTGGACCCCTGAATTGGGAGCACAGAATCTTAGCCACTGGACTGTGAGGGAAGTCCCAGCACTGGTATTTGTACAGCTCTTGAGAGAAGATCATTTCCCGTGGGCAGCAGTAAAGCCACGAGGCAGCCAAGGTAGCCAGCCTCCAAGATGGCCCCCAAGGACCCCTGCCTCCCAGTATTCATGTCCGGTGTAGTCCCCTCCCTGTTAAGCAGGGTGACTTGTGTAACCAAGTGTGTGTGACTTCCAAGGCCAGTACATTAGAGACATTGTGACTTCCACTTTGCTGTCTCCTTTCACCATGGGGAACGCCGGCCACCAGTGTCGTGAGAACACTCAAGCAACGATGTGAGTGGACGTGGTCCACATGTCAAGGAACTGAGGCCTTCTACTGTCAGCCAGCACTGACTTCCCAGGGAAAGTGATGTGAGTGAGCATCTTGGATGAAATGGGTCCTCTTACCCCAGTCAGAACTTTAGGTGACTGCAGCCCAGGCTGATGTCTTAACCTCATGAGAGACCCTGAACCCAAAACACACCCTTAAGCCATCCGCAAATTCCTGATTCAGAAATGCATGCGTGCTGTCTTTTCAGTCTTGTCTGACTCTTAATAACCCCATGAACTGTAGACACAGAAATGCTGTCAGATTTTTTAAAAACTCAGATGGTTTTAAGTGTCCAGAGGCTGCATAGATGACTAATTTAGCAACACTGAAAAGACAGGGTTTCCATGGGCCAAAGCGGGGCTGGGAATGGGGGTCCTGCCCCTTCACCTGGCCGGCTCTGCTCGGTCCGTATACATGTCTGGGGTCTAAAAGCCCCCTTGTTGATCTTAGTTGAGGCCCCATCTCCAAAGGTTCTGGGGGAAAAAAAACACCTTAAGCCAGAGTCTGCCAGCAGCACTCAGTTAATAGTAGCCAAAACCTTTGTTTTTGCAAAGGGTTGCGAGCAGGGCATTCCTGCCGTCCACGCACCTCCGCCCCAGAGCCAGTTTTTATACCCCAGGTATAAAATTGCCGGCACTATCACTGCTTTCTGGTCTTATTATGAGTGTGTCTGTCCTGACACTCTGGTTTCAGCATGTCGTGTGGGAAGTGTGAGCACAGCAAAGGAGGCTGTGTGAGAGCTTTCTCTCTCCTTGCTAGAGCCGGCTGCTTAAAATCCCATAGGTCAGGTGGGAGGAGACAGGTTATCCTGTCCTGAAGGGCTCAGAGCCCAGCTGCTGCATGGATCAGGTGTGGAAGCTAAAGTGGTCGGCCACTTTGCTTCTTCCTGAAGTTCCCCTGGTCATTTCCATCGGTAATCTGGAGAGAGAAGTGTGCGGCTGAGCCCGTGCCCCTAAACGTGGCGAATTCACACTTGTGCACCACCTCTAGTAGGGGTCTCAGATGTGTGCACTGCTAGTCACAGTTGAGAATCGTGTGTTAAATTCAAGCAGAGTGAATTAAAATGCACTAGTAGATCAGAGTTGTGAGCTGACCGAATGCTAATTCAAATCCTGTTCTTTCCTGCAATATCTGCCAATGAGTGTAGTCAACTCATAGTTCTGTGAAGTCTAAGCAGATCTCAAATATTCTCCTGGGCGTCCGCACCATTCAGCTATATGTCTAGGGCTGAGATCCTCATGGATCTAGAACTGTAAACAGAGCTGGCTTGTCAGGAAACCTCAGCGGCTTGAAAACCATCCTGATCCCCTAAAAATCCATTTCTCATTTTTGATGTGATTCTGAGTATCAGCTTTTTTATTTTTTTCAGAAAGTTTTATTTCTGCTTATATTTTTAGATTCAAAAGTATTTATTTAAGGTGAACAAATGATACAGCATACACAACTGCTGGGACTGCTTTTTAATTGAGAACAAAAAGGAAATACCTGGGACAAGAATATGCAATTACCACCGCTTATTGTTCTCGGTGAATTTTTGTCAAGTTTGTTTATCTTATTGTTAATGTGATGATACAGCAATCCTTGGCAGAAGAATAACATTTTGCGTTGAAACACAAATCTAGATAAAAAGGGAAAATGGAGTTAGCCACAACCCACAAGGCCTTCTTTGGGAAGAACTCTTGAAGAAAAACTGACGCGCACTTCACAGAAGAATATGGCACTGCCGTCTTTCCCTTTATAGTACCAGAGTGTTCCTGAACAAAGGCCTCAAGGCATTATCAACTTGTCATCTATTTTTTGACGTGATTTCTATTTTCAGGACCCTGCTTCCCTGCCTCTCTGTTCCTAATGCATCTGGTCATTGGTGCCTTGGTCCTATTAAACTTAGTGTGACCAGCCGCCACCTGGAGAGTTTGCCATGGACACCACGAATCAGAGCAGCTGGGTCACTGTCCACCCACGGAGCCAGAGAAAGACCTCAAGGATACACCCTCTGCATTCAGACTAGCTGGAGACATGAAAGACGGTGAAGGATGATCAGGCAATTCCAAACCATTTGTAAAGAAACCAATAGACTATCCAGATGTATGCAAGCCCAGGGTATTGTTTAACAAACAAGCAAAACAGAAAACCTTGTTTTTTCTTTTGCTGGATTTCTGATGGTACAGGACACAAGTTCCAGTGTGCAACCCAATCAAAGATAGCTATAGAGTGCTTGGGAATTTTCATAGCATCAACCTTGCAGAAAACAAGAAATTGAGGCTATTTATACTTTACTGGTAAACAATGGCATAGATAGTCTCTGAACATGTCTTCCAGCTCAAAAGTTCTGCAGCTTAGATTCTGTAAATGACTTTAATCTGCTTTTACTATTCATTCATTCATTCGACAGTTATATAAATGCCTGTTATGTGCTGTGTACAGTTGTAACATTAATGACTAAACCAGAAGTGTATTTCCCCTTACAGTCTACAGACAACCAACCCACAAACAACTGTAGATAGGCCCACATGCTGCATACATTTGGGTAGAAAATTAAATGGATTCAGAAATAAGAATAACATAGTCTACCTCCATAGATAGAGGTATTAGAAATGGCCTAAGAAGAAAGTATTTATATCAACATGTTAACAATAAAAAAAAGAAAATGGTCAACTTTGTGTCAACAGCCATGTGTTGACATTCCAGGGAAAAAATACCAGGTGGGCAATGACCCTAAGAAGAAGAAAGTGTGATGTGTTCAAAGAGAGGAATATTGTGAATACAGAACTTTGCAGATTAGAGAACATGCTAAATCTTAACCTGTCTAGGTTTGACTGGGTAATTTAGTGTGGCCACTGGGCCAGTTCTTAAACCCCCTTCACAATAGTCTCAATAGCCAGTCGTCCTGTGCTTGAGTGTCCCCATGAGAAGGAATGTTCTACCTCTTGAAGCATCCATGCCAAATTAGGTTAAAAATATGAATTTGTTCCCTGGATTCCAGCTCCAGGAAGCTGGAGTCATGAATTATGATCATGGGTCTGCATCTGAAGAAAATTTTAGGTTGAAACAGAAGGCGTGGGACTTCCCTGGTGGTCCAAGGGTTGACCCCGTGTTTCCAGTGTCAGGGGGCCAGGGTTCGATCCCTGGTCAGGGAACTAGATCCTCCATGCAGTAAATTAAGGACCAGTGCAGCCAGAGAGAGAGCTCAGGACCCTGAGAGCACAAAGGGTATTGTGTTGGGGGCTAATCTTAGGGGGAAAAAAAAAGAGAAGTAGAAGAAGTTACTTAGATAGCTGTATTTACTTATCTTTGTTATGTAGAGTGCCGAGAACACACAGGAGGACTCTAGATTCATTACCCTTTTTGAGAAGAAAACTCTATGAGAATGTTAAGACAGCTCTCACAAACTTCCAACAGTTTTCTATTGCAGCACAATTCATGTCAATATCCTTGCAAACCAGTGGTTGCACAATAAGGTCAGCTGTACTCTTGAAAGACAACCGTGAGTTTGGGCTTCAGTGTGAGGTGGGAGTGACTTTCCTGTGGTATTTGTGGCATATCATGTAGAGGAAGTGCAGTGTATCCACCAGTTTTACAAAAGTCTTTGATAATAGGAGTTGACTTACACAAGATCTGTTATTGACTTGACTAAAAAATCTCAGTGGGATTCCCTGAAGATTCCACCATTTATATACTGGTATTCCCCACAGCCACTTCACACCACTGACAGTGTGAGACTGGCTTGAGAATTTATTTGTTCCAAAGTACATTAAGAAACCTATGTTTCAAAGTCTCAGGGAGGCACTTCCAACTTCACAACCCACAGGCCATTCTCTGTTAAAGCCATTTATGAGCTGTTATATGGTAACTGGGCTTCCCTGGTAGCTCAGGTGGTAAAGAATCTGCCTGCAATGCAAGAGACCCTGGTTCTATTTCTGGGTCAGGAAGTTCCCCTGGAGAAGGGATCAGCTACCCACCCCAGTGTTTTTGGGTTTCCCTGGTGGCACAGATAGTAAAGAATCCACCTGCAATGTGGGAGACCTGGGTTTGATCCCTGGGTTGGGAAGATCCCCTGGAGGAGGACATGGCAACCCACTCCAGTATTTTTGCCTGGAGAATCCCATGGACAGAGCAGTCTGGCAGGCAACAGTCCATGGGGTTGCAAAGAGTCAGATACAGCTGAGCGACTAAGCATAGCACAGCATCTGGTGACTGCTAAGCCACACTGGGGCTTCCCACGTGGCTCTATTGGTAAAGAACCTGCCTGCCAATGCAGGAGACACAAGAGATATGGGTTCCATCCCTGGGTAGGGAAGAGCCACTGGAGTAGGAAATAGCAACCCACTCCAATATTCTTGCCTGGGAAATTCCATGGACAGAGGAGCCTGGCGGGCTACAACGCATGGGGTCTCAAAGAGTTGGACACAGCTGAGCAACTGAGTGACTGAAGCCACCCTACTTGAAACAGCCTCCAAAAGATTTTGGACCGTCTTGCAAGTTATAATACTGTTAAGGGTGTGAGAAGTCAAAAAGTTGACCACAATTGAATGCTAACCCATGCAATGAGAATCCCGTTAGTAGTCAAAGAAAGTTCACCTCTGAAATACAAAAGAAACACCCTCCATTGAATTTTTCTTCTCAGTGGTAATGCTCTGAAAGTATCAAGGCAATAGGAAAATTAAGCAAAAATCAATCAGGATATCTTGATGAGGCTGGTAGATGGAGTTTGTACTTGTACTCATATGTACAAGTACATACTCCTGGTTCTAGACCAGAGTAAATAAAAATCTACAGACGAGTACCATAAATATCACAGCCAACTTCTTGAGTCAGCTCATGAGGATCGTCTCTTGTTCAGCAGCTAAGTCGTGTCTGACTCTTTGCGACCCCATGGACCACAGAATGCCAGGCTTCCCTGTCCTTTGCCGTCTCCCAGAGTTCAGTCAAACTCATGTCCATGGAGTCAGTGATGTAACCAAGCATCTCATTCTCTGTCATCCCCTTCTCCTCTTGCCTTAAATCTTTCCCAGCATCAGGGTCTTTTCCAGTGAGTTGGCTCTTCACGTCACACTAACGCTTCAGCATTAGTCCTTCCAGTGAGTAGGGTTGATGTCCTGAACCCTGAGGATCGTTGAGATCATCTGGTAGAACTTTAATTTAAAGGGTAAGACAGATTCACCACCATGTCTGGAGTTCAGCCAGTATGCCAGGACTGAAAGGATGTCAGTTGGGCCAACCAAACGTCAAACAGGAATGTCAACAGGATGTTCTTGAAATTGCCCCATATTGAGCTGAGGTGGGACACCTCCAAGGAGTAGGACAAAGGCCTGTTTTCAAGACTTGCTTGAGCATGACTTTCGTGATGACTTCTAGCCATGACAGCTTGGCATAGAAGCTTGTGGGCCAGAAGTAAGAAGGGGAGCCAAGCCTTCTGAGCAGAGGCAGATGACAGCTGGCTTCATCAGCTAGCCCATCTGGAAAGAGCCACCAGCCCTGTGAACCAGGACTGGACTTGTAAGCTGCAGCTTGGTCCTTGCCTTCTATATAACACAGAAGCAGCAGCCACTTGCTTATCAGTATGGTGTGGTGATTTGGCACCCAGCTTCTCGACTCAGACTTCTTGAGTTTAAATTCCCTGTTCATCATTTACTAGCTGCTTGCCATTAGGACAGTTTCTTAACCTCTCTAAATTCATTTCTTTATGGGAATAATGAGCATGCCTACCTTATAGAGGATTCAATGAAATTGTATGTGTTAACTGTTAGAACAGTGCCTGGCATATAGTCTGTGCTTAGTAAATGTTAGTTTTATTATCAGTCTTTATGGCTCCTCCCAGGAAACTAGAGCTCACATTATAGTCTGTTATTAACAAGTCTGTGTTCATGTTTCTGCCATTTACGAGTAAACCTAAAGGTCAAATTATTAAAAATTTTAATATCAGTTCCTTCCTCTGTCAAATGCAAATAATACTAATTCATTAGGTTATATGAAGATGAATGAGAATAGTCATAAAACACCAACAATAAGGTCTGTATGCTGCTGTGTGTGCTGCGTGTGTGCTTAGTCGCTCAGTCATGTCTGACTCTTTGCAACCCTCTGGGCTATAGCCCGCCAGGCTCCTCTGTCCAAGGGATTCTCCAGGCAAGAATACCGGAGTGGTTTGCCATTCCCTTCTCCAGGGGATCTTCCCGACCCAGGGATCAAGCCCAGGTCTCCTGCATTGCAGGTAGATTCTTTACCATCTGAGCCACCAGGGAAGCCCCTGTATGCTGCTGGGACTCAGCAAATGATAGTTACTCCTATTAAACCCTGATGCCTAGTGTCTGGTCGAGCAGAGCTATGCCATAGAGGTTTCCATGATGAGAGCAATGCTCCATATCCCAGTATGCCCAATGTCGCAGCCACAAGCCACTTGTGGCTATTGTTTGAAAGGTGAAGACATAAAGAACTAAACTTCTAATTCTATTTAATTGTAATTAATTTGCATTAACATTGCACACAAGGCTGGTGACTAGTGTATTGAGCAGCACAGGCTGGGTTCTTCAGTCCTCATCTTGTCCTCCCATACCCTGTCTGGGCTCATGTCATGTCCATCTGGTTTCCATTAGTATCTATCTCTCCCAGGCTTAGACAAGGATATAAAACCTAATGTCGGCAGGTTGGTGGTGTGGCATCATAGAAAAAAGAACAGTCAGTGGGTCTGTGGGGACCGTCCCATTCCAACTCTGCCTGCTATTCTTGGGCAAGTCACTTAAGCTCATATTCAGAAGGAGAGTTGATACTGGCATGACTTCAAAGCTCCCACCCATCACATGATCACCACGGGGCAAAAGTAAGAAATAGCACACAAACTTAGGTTACTTTTTTGGGGCTATGGATTGTAGTTATCTGTGTTTAGTGTCTCCCACATTTAAAGGTGGTGTATTTAAGTGTTTGCATACGAACTAATATAAGTGAATGCTGCTGTTACTGCTGCTAAGTCACTTCAGTCGTGTCCAACTCTGTGCGACCCCATAAACGGAAGCCCACCAGGCTCCCCCGTCCCTGGGATTCTCAAGGCAAGAACACTGGAGTGGGTTGCCATTTCCTTCTCCAATGTGTGAAAGTGAAAAGTGAAAGTGAAGTCGCTCAGTCGTGTCCAACTCTTAGCGAGCCCATGGACCGCAGCCTACCAGGCTCCTCCACCCATGGGATTTTCCAGGCAAGAGTACTGAAGTGGGTTGCCGTTGCCTTCTCTGAATATAAGTGAATAGACAGGGGTAAAAAGGAAATTGAGGACAAAGAGAAATTAACCTTGGAGCAAAGAAAAAGGTTGTAAAAAAAACAGTTGTTGTGTGCCTGTATGTATTCCTGCTATATCCTTATGCAGATATATGCCTTCCAACAGTGGGGGTGAAAGTGAAATGCTGGGGAATGTCTGACTGATAAGGACTTTGGGTACATACACCCATAATATGATTTCTTGTCTCCGGCTGAGTACAAAGTGGAAAGGAAGTTCTGCAAAACAGATCTCCTAGAATCCACCTGAGTAGAAAGAGCGCGGAACAAGGAGCCTAGAAGCCCAAGTTCCTTCTCTGGCTCTGTGGTTAACCAGCTGGGTGACCACACTTATTCTGGTTTACTTCTCTGGTCCACAGTTTAATCATCTGTGCAGTGAATTGGTTGGACTCTACTCCTACAAGGTTGGAAAATCTATGATCACGGTTAGAACCCTAGAAATCTCCAAGATGCTTTTCTTTACCAGGAGCCCAAAGTATAAGAAATAACAGCAGCTAAAGAAGAAAATAACCCCTTCCCCCAAAACACACACACACACAGAAACATAATTTTTAATCTGTTAAAGATCAAGGCCATGCCTTATTGGATATGATTTCTCAGTGTCTATCTGAAGCAACTACTTGTGAACCATAGGTTATAGCATAATTCTGACTGATTAGCCTTGACAGTTCCCAAAGAATTTTCTAGATTTTTTTTTTAAAGAGACAGAGCACAGTAATTCCTCAGAGTATCAGGCTCATGGTGGTTGGACTTCTCTGGTCATCCAGTGGTTAAGATTATGTACTTCCAATACAGCGGGGCATGGGTTCCATCCCTGGTCAGGGAAGTTCAACATGCCTCGAGGTGTGACCAAAACAATGTGGCCAAAAAAGAGAGAACTCATTTCAGAGCAGGATGATGGTGTGTGTGTGTGTGTGTGTGTGTGCCTGTGTGTGAAGGAAAGTGAGAAACCTCACCCCCTGCTTCTAAAAATGGCGAAATATAGAATACACACAGTGGTCAGCTGGAACCAGCTAGTTATTAGCAAGAAAAAACACTGAAGTTCAGAATAGGAAAACCAGCGCTAAAGAAAACCATTCAGGATAATCAAGTTTATTATTAATCTATCTGACTTTAAATCATCTTGCCTCCACCATTGTTATAGTCTCTTAAGTCCGCAAGTTGTTTTGAAACTCGGCCCCTCCTCCTCTACTCCTCTCCCAAGGCTGCTGCGAGATAAATAGCTTTCATTGCTCTCCCCTCCCCCCATTTCTTCTCACATTCCTCTCTAGCCACGTCGATTCTTTCTGAGAGGAGGGTGGGAATCTCTGCCCCACCGGTCCACTTGCCTGGAACCTGTGTCTAACAACAGGAAGTACTGGTTTTAGAGCCACTCAGAGCGATTCCTGCACACACACAAACAACTTTCTCAGACCAGAAGTCCCCTGGAGGCCGTACTAGCTGGACCTTGACCTCTAATAACATCAGGATGAAAGCGAAGAGACTATAAAGCCAACCAAGTCCGCTCTCCACGTTAAGTCCTGCTGCTTGGCAGCTTTGCAGACTCCTCTGCATCCAGGCTGACTACAGGGGACACCAGAACAGTCTTCCCTGCAGTTTCTGCTTCCTGGTGATAGCCTGTCCCACTGACCTCCCTTGTTAGGAGAGGATCCTTTGCCTTTGTTGGGACCCTTGTGACCAAATTTATGGCTCTTTTATGAGGTTGGCAGGTGCTTTAAGTGAGGGAGGGAAGAAGTGGCCTGATTTGCATAGAGTTTCAGTTCAGGAAACAGGGAAGTGGAAGAATTTATCCACGGTCATTTTCTGCTAAAAGCTTGCAAAATTCTTCAGCCACCATTGAGAAGAAACCTTCTCCCTGCTTCAAGCCTAGATTTCTGGTACCTCATGGCTAGAAGGGATTTTGAGATCATGAAAACTATTGGTAGGAGAGGGGGCCTACAGAGAGAGAGGTTAAATAACAGGACCCAAAGATCATGGATTTCCCCAGGGCTCACCTCTCTCTCCCTTTGTCTCCTTGATCATCTTCAAAAGGAATCTTCTTCGGTGGGCCTAGAAGAAAACAGTACGTGTCTGAAAGACATGGAGGAGACTGGCAATCTGTCTGCTGGCATCCCTTTCTTTCTTTCAAAATATTCAGTATTCTGATTTTGACCAGGAAATGGAGATGAAGAGAAGAGCATCAGATATCATTTTGAACAAAACAAAGCAAATAAAGAAAACTGCTTTTAAAAGAAAAGTGTGTGTGTGTGTGTGTGTGTGTGTGTGTCCAGGGCCATATATCTTTTTGGAGTTAGCTAAATAAAAATGTAAGTGGCCTTCTCATTAAGTGAAACATATAGAACAAGACCTTCTTTCCCTATTTCAGCCTTTAAAAACCTTAAAAATCACTGCGGGGACAAATAATTTACTCTGCCTCACACCCTGAGTCTCTGTTCCGCCCTACATTCTTCAGGATCATCCAGTCTCCTCTAGGCTCCTCTCGGTTCTCCCCAACACTTGTCAAGTCGTCTTCCTTCCATTATTAGTCACTCTAATAAATACTCCTAATAAACACAAATTCAGGGTGCTGCTTTAGGAAAGACCTGCATTAACTTTGTCATCTGTCCTGGGGAAACCCAGCTGAGATCTCGAACACATTCTGTTGAAAGCTGCAGTATAATGGACAGATTTAGTGTGTATTTTCCTGTTAAATGGAATCTGCATTCCTAAGTGAACTAAAAATGCTTAATTATTAATAAGTCCCCCAGGGATTGGTGACATTTGGAATGATTTTATCATGCTGTAGATATTTAACAACATAATGTGTGTGGTAGTATTGAATGCAACTTCTTTCATTTAAAAGAACATTCCCTCCCAATTCGTTCTGACTTATATGCCGCATGGGTGAGTCCCTGAATATCCAACCCCAGGTGGAGGCAGAGGGAAATTCCTGAGGGACAGGATGGGATTGAAGCTGGGGCCTACAGTGCAGGGGAGACCTGGGAAGGGGTGCCAAGGAGTTACCCCCTGAGAATAGAAATTAGTTTGGGATAGATGACAGATGAAGGGCTTCTGTTGGGTAGAGGCAATGGTCACCATGGATGGAAGCTTCTGGAAAGATCTCAGGTCTAGGGAATCACAGGACTAGTGGCAGGCTTCCAGTTTTGTGCCAATTTGCTGTGTGGCTCTGAGCACATTACTTAACTTCTCTGAAACAGAGTTTTCTCATATATTTGGCAAGGATAATTATATACCTCTGAGCTGCCTTCAGAGAAGGCAATGGCACCCCACTCCAGTACTCTTGCCTGGAAAATCCCATGGACGGAGGAGCCTGGTAGGCTACAGTCCGTGGAGTCGCTAGAGTCGGACACGACTGAGTGACTTCACTTTCACTTTTCTCTTTCATGCATTGGAGAAGGTAATGGCAACCCACTCCAGTGTTCTTGCCTGGAGAATCCCAGGGACGGGGAAGCCTGGTGGGCTGCCATCTATGGGGTCGCACAGAGTCGGACACGACTGAAGCAACTTAGCAGCAGCAGCAGCAGCAGAGCTGCCTTACTGAATTGTATGTATGGAATAAACATGAAAGTACTTCCAACAATTAAAGCACCTTAAGGAAAAGATTAGAAGACAGGGAGGAAGGAAATATCATTTACTAAGCACTCTTTCTGTACCAGGGCTTGTGTTCAATACCTTTACTAACCGGAAATCAATTAGTATTAGCAAAAAAATAAAATCAGAGATAGGCCTGATTACCCATTTACAGAGGAGAAATTTGAGGCTCAGAGCTTTTGCCTAAGGTCACAAAGCTTGTGAGTGGTGGAGCCATTCAGAAAACCTAAAGAGATATGGTATGTATTTGAGTACACAGTACGTAAATGGAAAATGGGTCACAACCTTAAAGCTTAAGTAGAAATATCCATTCAAACATTTGGTTGACTTATATGTAATGACATGCATTATCATAACATATGAACATTGACATGAAATTTTAATTATTTTGTCATCAGTCTATTTCTCTGCACAGTTCTGATACCAAGGAAGAAAAATCTCTAAGTATAGTGTCCAAAATAGGTGGTTAAATAAATGTTTAGGAGGTCTTGCCATTAGGTTTATATGATCTTTGTTAGTACAAATGGGCCAATCATGTGCAGCTTTCCACCCATCACTTCCCTGTTCCAGGAGCATCACTCTGAGTGGTCTGTCTGCCTCCAGTGGTAACACTTGTCTCTCTTTCCTTTCTGCTCAGATCTTGGCTTTGCTCAGGACGCTGGAGATCCCGTTTGCACACTGTGGGTCCTGGTTGGCAGTGTTTGGCCTGGAGATGAAATTATCAATAGCTGTTTATGAGAGAGACAAAGTGGAGCAGGGCTTAGAGAAAGAGACCAGAAGCCAGTCCATCACCTGCTCCCTCGGTGACCTCGCTTTACCTCTTCATGCTTCAGTTTTTCCATCTGTTGGTGGAAAGAGTGACACATGATACCTAGCTCTCAGAGTGTCAGGAACATCTTTGTAAAGTACCAGGAGATGCTTGAAGGGGCCTGAGAGACTGCTTCTCTTTATGTGGTCAAATAAAACTCCATCGGATGGGCAAAAAGTTACAGACCCCATATATCTTTTTAATTGAAAGAGGTTTTTGTACCTGAAAAAGTACTTGTATTTCTTTATTTATCAGTGGATGTTGTCCCATGAAACCCACTGCAATGGCAGGACCTAAATATTCATTTAAATAATAAATAAGCCTAAGCATATGCAAGATACACATATGGCTGCTAAGATCTAATGTTTTTAATTTTCTGTGAACTTATGAGTTTATTTTCTTTTTTACATAAATTCCAGTATACCTGTCAGATACTATCAGTATTTTTCCCAGTGTTCAGATAATCTGTTAATTTAAAATTTTATTTATTTATATATATTTGACTATGATGGGTGATAGTTATGGGATGCAGGATTTAGTTGCCTGACCAGGGATCAAACTCAGGCCCCCTGCATTGGGAGAGTGGAGTCTTAACCACTGGACTATCAGGAAAGTCCCTGGCTGCTAATACTTATATTAGTTTACTGGCGATTCTAGTGGTAAGGAACCTGCCTACCAGCACAGGAGACATAAGAGATAGGTTCGATTCCTGGGTGAAGATACCCTGGAGGAGGGCATGGCAACACACTCACTCCAGTATTTTTGCTCAGAGAATCCCATGGACAGAGGAACCTGGCAGGCTACAACCTATGGGGTTGCAAAGAGTCCAACACAACTGAAGTGACTTAGCACACACACACTACTACACAATGCATTTCTACTGCTTTTAACATTCTTAGTGTGCTTGTTCTCACCACACACACACACGATAGATTAGCAGTGAGATGGTATCACCACCCCTATTTTATAGATGAGAAAACTTAAGCCAGGAGAAGTAAATAGATCGTCAAGTCCACATGGATAATTAGGGGCCGAGTAAGAAAAATAAGTCTCCTGTCTTCAAAATCTGGCACTTGTCCCTCTCAACCTCACTTTGATCATTCTGGGGACTATTTTCTCTTCCTGTTCTTGTACATCTTTTGTTCTCCACTTACTGATAGAACAGGGCTCTAGGTGCCTTCTCCTGCTTCTCCTCTGGGAACAGAGCCCTTTAAAGCTCTGAAGTCCTCAAGCAAGGTTTGTGGTGAAGTGAGAACTCAGACATGACTGCTTGTTAAGCTGGTTCCTCATCGAAAGGCACCAAAGAAAAACCTGCCCCAAATCACATTACTCAGTCCCTGGGACTTCCCAGCTGCTCTAGGTGGAGGAGCCGGTCAAGCTGCATCAGTCATATCCGGGCTGAAAGAGCCGAGCCGTGATGCTCTCAAAGACTGGAGTTTGCTTTGTATGTGCTTCTAAAGGGTATCGAGGCTCAAGAATCCGAAGGGAAAGTGTGGGTTGAACATCGAAAGAACACTTTAAGTGGTATTGTTTTCTTCCTGTGGGGAATTAAATTGCAAAGGTTAGCAGAGACTGTTGAAGACACACGGAAAAGTCACAGCTGGCGAGGCACTTACCCCACTGTGCACACACGTTCAAGCGTGATTGGTTCTTCGCATGCCCTTTGCCAACCCAGGCTGCTTTAAAATTCCTTCCAAGGAAGTACTCCCTGCCTGGTACCACTCTGCAAACAAAGTTCTACTAAGGTTTTAAAACAATGAGACAAAGAAGGCTGCGAAGGCGAACCCCAACACGACAGCCCCGCTGCTGCCTGTGGTCTGGCTGCTGAAGGTCAGAGAGGACAAGCGGTCTCGAAGATGCTGCCGTCTGCACCACTCCTGCCAGGGCCAGCAGCCCTGGGAAATCGCCCTGTAAAATGAGCAGCTCCTGTTCAACAGCACACTCCCAGCTGCTCCCCACCTCCATGGCTGCCGTTGGACATGACAGAGCAGCAGGCCCAGCCCGGCTCGGCTCTCACTGCTGAAGGCCTGGCGGGAGCCCAGGCTGTCAGGCACAGTGGGCAGAAGCCTCATGGGCAGCCCAGGGTGGCATCACCATGCTCCTACCTGCACTGTCTCCTCCGCCTTTGGCTGGATGAAGTGAGTGATTTGAGGTTTGGATGCCCTTCCCAAGCATATCAGTTTCCCCTCTACTTCCTGAATAGCCCACGTGCCTTCACCCATCCTAAAACCCTGCCTGGAAACAGAACAAGACAGAACACCCAGGCCAGCCCTTCCCCCAGGAGCCTGAAGGGCCAGCTCTGGCCGGGAGCCAGGCTCTGAAGAAACGGCAGAGGGCAGAGAGAGGCGGTGGGTGGGGCAGGGAGCCTGGCGTTACACATCCAAAGCCTAATTTTGGATCCGAGTCATACTTGTAGTCAAGCCTGAAAAATCACTGGTCCCCGAATGAACCCACAGCTCTGAGGTGGGTCCGGGGCGATTCCTCAGCTCTCACATGCTCACTCGCTGCTCTCCCTAGTTCCAGAGACTAAGTCAGGCTTGTTTGGATTTTCACTGGCATCCTTTTAAAGCAACCTCAATTGTCTCTTTGCCTCCTGCTAGCTGAGAGCAAAGCAAATTTCCCACCTCCTTCTCTCTGTGTTCGCCTTAGCTGAAATGCTGACCGAAAGTCAGGGTCCCTGGTGCTCCTGTTTCCTGAGTCAGACCTAGGACACGCCACCTGCTTTATTAAAATTAAAAAAATTAAAAATTTTTTGGCCACATGTGGCCTGTGGAATCTTAGTTCCTCCACCAGGGATCAAACCCCCGCCGCCTGCAGTGGAAGTAGGGAAGAGTCTTAACCCCTGGACAGCCAGTCCCACACCATCCTGCTTCGAGGTGACACCAGAAGGCTAGGGAGAGGGCAGCAGCGGGTGACCGACCGAGCAGACACCTTCCCCTGAGCAGTGGAAACGACCCTCTCTGACTCAGTGGAGAAGAGAGGAGGCAGCTGGCCTCTGGGAGCCAGAGAGGGACGCGGGCTGCTCGCTCGTCTTCCGAGGGCGTGGGCACGGCCTTCGGAGGATTTGCTGCTGCCAGGAGCCGGCTGTGGCCCCCGGGGAACTCCGGGTATCAGGACGCTTGTTTGCAGAGCCGGCCGGCCAGCCGCCCGGAGCAGGAGCAGCTGGTTGTAATTATGCATCGCAGCTTCAGAGGAAGTTGCTGGCTGCGGATCCAATGCTGGGCCCGGCTGCACACTGGCTGCTGGGCTTCAGGGAACAATGGAGATAGAAACTCGCGGCAGCAGGGGAAGGGGAGGAGGAGCAGGACGAGGGTGAAGACGGGCAGAGAGAAAGCGCGCGAGCTGTTCCCACCGCTCCCCGGGCTGAATCCGGAGAAACCCGAGTCTGCACTCCTAGGACCCCCGCTCTCATTGCCAGACTCACAACCGGAGTCTGCGCCCCTCTGGGAGCAGCTTCCTGACTCTTTTTTCTTTTTTAAAAGCTGTACCTGCTGAACACCGGATTTCAAGAAGTGTGCCTGGCTGACATATCGAATAGCACTCCTCAGCCTGTTTAATCTAAATTGACTGCATCTTTGTAGCAGCTGGCCACAGAGAAAAACAAAAGAATTCTTGATGAAAAAAGGCACTTCTCTCCTGACTCGAAAGTACGGCAGCCACAGCAGCAGCTAAACATTTCATAGCATGCTACACACTGCTGTTCAGATGTGGACATTGGGAGGGAAGGAAAAAATGAACTTTACAGAAGTGAAATGTGCGTTAATTAACAAGTTAGGGTTTTCTCCCCCACCCCGGATGGAGAGAAACGAGAAACGTATTAATGTCTGGTTCTTTATACTTTCCAAGATTTCTTCAGCGTTTCCTAATTAAAATGTAGCTGGAAAATGAACACAGGGGAGAGGGTGGTAAACGGGTGGGGGTCTGTCTTCCTGGTGCTTTGTCTGGAGCCCCCAGCCTCCCACCAGCAGGGATCTGCCCTCCCAAACGCAGACACTCCCATCCATGTCTGTTCCTGTTTCCTTCCTCGAGTCCGTTAGAAGGTTGCCCGCATCATCTGCACGGCTTGGAGTGCCCAACAAACCACTCAGCATCCTCTGTTTTTGCCAGCTCAGGGAACAACTCTAAGGCCCACAGCAGACCAGCAGACACACTTGAGATTCCTGTGGCCTCTGGATCACCCCTCTCCACTCACAGCTCCTGACTTACGTCACTTTAAAAGGGGTGGGGGATGTCCTACCTGATCTTGGACACCCTTGATGTGTAAAAGCCACAGCTCCACACAATAACCCATGATTGGCTTGGGCTGGTGAATGACAAGGGCGTTCTGATACCTTTCCCCCTTGTCCACTGCCTTGCTCACGATGGCTGGAAGTGCTATTAATCAGGAGGCATGAATGCAGAGCAGTGCCAGCCTGTGTGTGGGCATGGCAGCCTTGCTCCCAAGTGATTAATGGAACCTCATGATGACGCTGTTCTCTTTGGGCCTGATTGCTAGAAACTCCTTATTGCCTGGGTGGAGATCGTATAGCAACGGTGGGAAGAATTTTTCTAGTAGAATCCAAGTAAGCCATATTTTTTCTTCCTTTTCCTTCTCTTTCTCTTACATGAGGTTCGACATTTTGTAAACACAAACACTGTTGATTCCTAGAGCCAAGCAGGTCAGTTCAGTAGCCCTTAGCCATTGATGGCAATTTAAATTAATTAAAATTAAAGAAAATTGAAAATTTAGTTCTTCAGTCATTCTAGGAATATTTTGAATGCTCTGCAGCCACGTAGGCTGGAGGCTACTATAATGGACAACACTGAGTTACAGAAAATGCATGCGTGCCAAGTCATTTCCATTGTGTCTGATTTTGTGCAACCCCATGGACAGCAGCCCGCCAGGCTCCTCTGTCCGTGGGGATTCTCCAGGCAAGAATACTGGAGTGGGTTGCCATGCTCTCCTCCAGAGGATCTTCTGGACCCAGGGATTGAAACCAGGTCTTCTGCATCTCCTGTATTAGCAGGCAGGTCCTCTATCACTGCTGCTGCTGCTGCTAAGTCGCTTCAGTTGTGTCTGACTCTGTGCGACCCCATAGACAGCAGCCTACCAGGCCCTGCCCTCCCTGGGGTTCTCCAGGCTAGCCACCTGGAAAGCTTCCATCATCGCAGAAAGGTCTATCAAGCAACCTTTCCTAGAGCATCTATTTCCTCTTGTATCTTAAGCATTCCTATGCCTTTCAGAGTCCTCTACCAATAATTTTTACAAAGTGAAACTTTTATTTTCTTTAACGACAACTTAACTCAAAACTAATGAACTCCCTTTAGGCTCCTAAGAGAAAGTTCCCCAGCTACTGTACTGATTGATAGAGCCTTTTCAAATAGTTGAGCAGGATGTGGCATATTAGACACTGGAAAGGACCTCAGGTCAGCAGGATTAGTCTCAGGCAGTCCTGACCCTTACCTATTGCTGTAGATAATTTTCCTAGGCAGTCCTAATTCTAGGTAGAAGAAGATAGTTTTTGTTTAGTCGTTAAGTGGTGTCCAACTCTTTGTGACCCCATGGACTGCAGCACGCCAGGCTTCCCTGCCCTTTACCATCTCCTGGAGTTTGCTCAAACTCCTGTCCATTCAGTCAGTGATGCCGTCCAACCATCTCATCCTCTGTCACCCCCTTCTCCTCCTGCCCTCAATCTAAGAAGCTACTACAGGCTAAGCTGTGAGTCAAGAAAGATACCAGGGCATCTCCATAAAAATTTGCACAATAAATAGGGAGTAATAGCTCCTTTAGAACTACAAGGTGGACCACAGAACGAGTTCCTGGCGGTGGGGCTTTGAAGTTGGGCGGGAGATGCAGGGGGCAGTGAAGCAGTTAGATGCAGCTGGAAGCACCTTCAAAGCCTCTAAGGGGAGAGATTATAGCAACTACCTGTAAGGATTGTTCAGGTCCTTTGTGTGTGTGTTGGTGGGGGCAGGGACTGGACCACACAAAAAGTAAACAAATAAACCGAAAGAAAGCTCAGCTTGAAGCACTGTCCCCAAAATAAAAACAACCAAAGGAAACGATAGAATATGTAATTGAATGCTTTTGCTGGAAAATTAAAAATTCCACCCAAACTTTTATTTGTTTTATTTGCTGCCTTAGAATAGAACCTTGGTGGCAACTAGTAAATCCTTTCAATATCTAAATATCTGTCATCAGTTCTTTTTTGCAAAATTTCCCAATCCTTTTTCTTCTCATCTTTCATAGGAAGGATACCCTTTGCATCTGATGAACAAGTTAGACAGCATGAATACAGGCTTTATCCTGAGCCCCTCTCAATTTAATTTAAGATGGAGGCGTTCACAGCGCAGGCTTCATGACCATATTATTCACAAATTCTTATGAACTTTTCTTCTGCTCCATTGTGGTGAGGGTATGGATGGGTGAAGCACATTCCTGGAAGCAGATGAACAGGATATTACCAAAGTCGCCTTCTGAGTCCAGGCTGCTTTGTCACAAAGCACCTATGAGCTGTTATAGTTACAAAGCTGGGCTACCAAAGACCCGATATTTCCCATTTTTCAAGGAGTAAATGTGGACATGGCCTTGATCGAAAGTGAAAGCTGAATCAGGGAGGGAGAGTGAAAAGAGCCAAGGCTCATCGACTTTCCAGTTGGAAAGTTCCAGAGGGTAGTGGTTAGAAATGTCTTAGAGTAAGAGATCCTGTGGCTTCCCTGGTGGCTCAGACAATGAAGAATCTGCCTGCAATGCAGGAGACCTGGGTTTGATCCCTGGGTCGGAAAGATCCCCTGGAGAAGGGAATGGCTACCTACTCCAGTATTCTTGCCTGGAGAATCCCATGGACTCTCTACAGTGCCTATCGCTACATTCCATAGGATTCCAAAGAGTTGGACATGACTGAGTGACTAACACACACACAAGAGACCCCAGCCCTTCTTTTTCTGACCCACCATGTTGGGGGAGTATGGATGGGACTGGGGAAAGGAGTTCTGTTAAGGTTATCTCTCCTGAACAGGGATGCCAGGAAACAGTCCAACAGAAGCTGCCAGCCTGGGTACAAATAAAACTTGGTCCCTCTTCAACCTTCTCGCATGTCCTGAGCTGCAGACATTGTCTGGAGAGAAGCAATTCCAGGTCTAAGTAACACCTCTGATAGGATGCTCTGGCCCCTTTCAGAGTCACTAAACCTCCTTCAGTGACTGGCAGCTGAAGACCCTTGTTCTTGGGGCTACAACTCTGACCTCTTCTTACATAGAAAAGTGCAAAGTGGAAGTGTTAACTGCTCAATTCTGTCCGACTCTTTGCAACCCCATGTAGCCTGCCAGACTCCTCTATCCATGGGATACTTCAGGCAAGAATACTGGAGGGGGTAGCCATTCCTTTCTGCAGGAGATCTTCCTGACCCAGGGATCACACCCAGGTCTCCTGCATTGCAGTCAGGTTCTTTACCATCTGAGCCACCAGGGAAGCCCTTCTTACACTGCAGACATCCTCATTTAAGCTGGAGATGGGGCAGGGGTGGCGGGAGGGGAGAGCTGGAAGCTGTCCTTGAGCTCCTTGCTGGTGGAGGCAGCCCCACTGTGTCACTCAGAGAACAAGAAATGGTACCTTGATCTTGGATGAACAAATCCCCTGAAAGTGAAGCTCCTTCATAATGAAGCTGGCTGTTTTCTTTTTCTTTAGGTCTCCATAAATCATATGCACCAGTGTTGGCATGAGTCATATGGCTCGGCAGCAAAGCTCCTGCTAAGCCACACAGCTGCACAGGACAAAAATACCTCGGTGAATAGAGCTTGTTTGTCCTGCATGGTTTATGGTATAAATACAAAATCAGCAAAAATGCAGGGGTTCCCCAGCCTCTGAGTCTCACAGTCCCTTGGCTGGCTTCTCTGTCCCTTCTGCTGCTCTGTGTCAACCCACTTCCCCACTTCCTTGCTTTTGGCAGGAAAAAGAAGGCTCTGATCAGACTGATTGTCTGATTTATCGATGAGCAACACTTGGGTGTGTGTATGCTCAGTCGCTCAGTAGTGTTCAACTCTGCCACCCCATGGACAGCAGCCCGCCAGGCTCCTCAGTCCATTTTCCAGGCAACACTCCTGGAGTAGGTTGCCATTTCCTCCTGGTATCGTCCCGACCCAGGGATCGAACCCACATATCCTGAATTGGCAGGCGGATTCTTTACCCCTACACCACCTGGGAAGTCCTGGTCAACACTTTAAGAGAGTTTTAATATAGAACCTAGGTAAGTGTACTTGGTCTTTTCATTCTAATGGAAACATGGCAGACGTGTCCCGTTGTGAGAGGACTTGCAGGTGGATGGGATGACATGGATGCAATTCAGTCATGTAACCCCAACGATGAGTTTACCCTTGGTGGATTTGGGGGCCCCTGGGGCATCAGAGATGCTGTCTCTCTGTTGTAGATAGCTGTGTCCTTTCAGAGACTTGTCTGGTCAGGCTCAGTTCCAGCCCCTCCAGGCCTGATCTGGGACTGCTGGAGTGACCAAGTCAGTGGAATCCTTTCTGCTATCACCCAGGCTTCGCCCCCCACCTCCCCGCCCCAGGTTTTTCCTCCAGACCTCTCCCCCACTTCTCTGGAGCAGCATAGATTGGCCCTGAGGGTCCTTCTCCCTCTTTATAGCCTCTGTTTTAGAGCTGCCAGAATCTTGTTTTCAGGCAACCTGTTTGTATTCCTCTGGTTCATATTGAATAGTTTTACACTATCACCACTTCTTTGTCCTCCTTGTATGGGTCCTTATGACGTCTGTGTCATTGTCTCGCTGGATAATGACGTTTCTGACACTAACATGTGCCACTGGAATGCATTTGCCTCCTTAATGGAGACTGTACTGAATGTAGGTCATAATATCTGTTAGGTGGCATGTCTCGTTTACCTTCAGATTACGGTACCATTTAATATGTATTTAGGGCTTTGGTTTTAAGAGATGTATTTTTTTAATTAAACACATATTTTGAGTCCTGACATCTGATATGTTGGGCTTATATATAAAGTGTTTATATAATTTGCCTAAGTTTAGCGAAATATAAAATACACTAATGAATGATAGTAAATCACTCTACACATATAAACCTCTGTTTATTTGTGGCTAGACTAGAAACAGCCTAAGAGATTTTTTATTTTCAGCGCAGGAATAGAGAACAGACATGTGGGCACAGGGGAGGAAGGACAGGGTCGGAGGACAAATTGGGAGAATAGAACTGACACATATACACTACGAAGGGCTCCCCAGTTGGCTCTAGTAGTAAAGAATCCACCTGCCAAAGCAGGGGATGCAGGAGACTCAGGTGAGATCCCAGGGTCGGGAAGATCCCCTGGAGGAGAAAACGGCAACCCACTCCAGTATTCTTGCCTGGACAATTTCGTGGAGCCAGACGGGTTGCAAAGAGCCTGACACAACTAAGTGCCTGCACGCGCACACGTGCACACACACACACACACACACTACCATGTGTGAAATAGATAGCTAGTGGGGAGCTGCTGTACAGCATAGGGAGCTCAGCTTGGTGCTCTGTGATGACCTAGAGGAGGGGGATGGGAGGGGGAGGGAGGGAGGCTCAAGAGGGAGGAGATATATGTATACAGATAGCTGATTCACTTAGTTGTACAGCAAGAACTAACATAACATTGTAAATCAATTATACTCCAGAAAAAAAAAATAAGTGGAAAAAAAAGACTTCATAGGTAGACACATAAAAGAACACCCATTAAAATTTTCTATTTGTATGTATTTAAGAAAAAAGAGTTTTCTTTTTCTAACATTCCAAGTACTATTGCTTCTGAATTTGCTTCCCCCACACACAGAGGATAAATTCCTGCCTTTAGGACAGATTTCTAGCCACGTTTCTGCTTTGGGGCTTTAGAGGTGGAAACCAAGGAGAAAAGTAAGAGACAAGATGTTTTTAGTGATCATCTTTTCTCTTTGAACTATCCGCTGACTTCCTCAGGGAAACCATCAACTTACGTGGTGAGAGAGAATGGATCTCAATGTCAAAGGGAACTGGATTTGAATCTATTAGTTTGTGACCTTGAACAAGCTGCCTAACCTTTCGCTGGATGATGAGATATATTTCCTAGGTTGGTTGTGAAATGAAAATGCTTAGCCCAATCTCTATCTAAAAGGATATTCGATAAGTGCCAGTTCTCCTCCTATTTGGATCTTAGCTTAGACAACAGTATCAGATAAGTCATATTCAGAAGATTATAGGAGGAAGTATTTCTGTCCTGTCCCCATCACTGGGTAAGGTAATCAAGTTAAGTCATTAATTAGAACGTGCATCTAAAAAGTTACATTCATCTCACACTGTGGATGCCCCAGCCCTAAGCCATTGCCCTAAGCCTCTTCTCTACTTACCACCCCTGGTCACATGGAGTCAGCCCTGTGGGGACGTGGGCAATAAGAGTACCAGTGAGGCTTCCTGTTGGAGGAGGACCATGTGAGGTGTACACATACCTGTCACAACCAACTCCATTGTGGACTATGTTTTGAAGACTATGGAGAACTATCTGCCACCCACCCACACACATCCACCAAATTTCTATTTAAGTGGCTTCCCAGGTGGTGCTAGTGGTGAAGAACCGACCTGCCAAGGCAGGAAAGGTAAGAGACGTAGGTTTGATCCCCGGGTTGGGAAGATCCTTTGGAGGAAGAAATGGCAACCCACTCCAGTATTCTTGCTGAAAAATCCCATGGACAGAGGAGCCTGGAGGGCTACAGCCCATGGGGTTGCAAAGGGTTGGACCTTTTAAACTGGGAATTTCAAAAGGTGACATTGATCCCATGTCCATCTGGAACACATGTGTTCATACTAAGTCATTTCAGTAGGGTCCGACTCTTTGTGACACTATGGACTATAGCCCGTCAGGTTCCTCTGTCCATGGATTCTCCAGGCAAGAATACTGGAGTGGGCTGCCATATCCTTTCCTACTCCAGGGGATTTTCCTGACCCAGGGATTGAAGCCTTGTCTCCTTGTCTCCTGCATTAGCAGGCAGGTTCTTTACCACTACTGCCACCTGGGATGTCCACCTGCTAAACCCATCACTCTGGCTGGGGCACACAAAAATTGCTTTGGTTAGACTTGGGTCACAAGCCTTCTCCTGGAGCAAGGGGTAGAGATTGTCCTACCTAAACTACAGGGACAGAGAATGAATTTGGGGAGGCTTGCCAAGATAAAAAGATGGTTTCTGAGCAGACAAATGCAATAGATGCTGACTGCAAGCTACTATAGAACAGAAGATATTGTGGGAGTGTTAACACATGTGTCCAGCTGTGTATCAGTCAGGAGACAGAAACTCCCCTACTTATTTTAACAGAGAGAATTTAATATAAGGAATTTATAACTAAGTGATACAAGATAACTAAGTGTAAAAAAAGGATATTAAGTTCCTAGGGTTGCAGGGGGTGGGTGGTGAAAGGAAAGAAGATGGAATTATAAAAATCTAGAAGCTTGGAGATGCCATATAGAGCTAAAACTCAGACCCCTGAGGATGGGGTGTGCTTGGCTGGCGCTGGTTACTAGGGATGTACACGTGTCTGGTTCTGCGTGGTCGGACCACCTAAACACTGGTTGTACTGGCTGCCATGGGAAAGAACTGCTTCTGCGAAGTGGAGAAGGGTAACTGAGGAGCTGCTCCAGGACATGGCAAACAGACCTGAAGCCAGTAGGGAGCACGTGGGAAGGAGTTAGTCTCTTCTCCTCCTCCAGTTTTGCAGGCTTCCTCTCATACCCACAATTCTCAGAACCTAATGTAGAGCTGTAGGCAAAGAAGAAACATGGTTTGTAGACTCCATATCCAGCCTGATAAAGCCAGGTGTACAAAGGTGGGGCTTCCCTGGCAGCTCACCTGGTAAAGAATCCGTCTGCAGTGGAAGAGACCCCAGTTCAATTCCTGGGTCGGGAAGATCCCCTGGAGAAGGGATAGGCTACTCACTCCAGTACTCATAGGCTTCCCTGGTGGCTCAGACGGGAAAGAATCTGCTTGCAATGCGGGAGACCTGGGTTTGATCCCTGGGTGGGAAGATCCCCTGGGGGGATCTGGAGGCAACCCACTCCAGTATTTTCGCTTGGGGAATCCCATGGACAGAGAAGCCTGGTGGGCTACAGTTCATGGGATCGCAAAGAGCTGGACACGACTGAGTGACTAAGCATATTGGGTGTGGAGTAGAGGGACAAAGACTGCCTAACTTGGAGGTCATCACTTGAGCGCGCGGTGTTTCCTTGCTTAAAGATGAGCAGACAGTAAATGGACCAAAGACATGGAAGTTTGGGTGGCGTTGAACAAGCCTCAGGAGCTCCTATTTCACAGATCCTACTTCCTTGGGCAGAGCAGCCCCGGTATCAGGCAGACTTTACCAGGTGTGACCGTCAAATAAAGGGATGGCATAAAGCATTTTGTTAACTCGAGTTATTCTTTCAGGTATCCAGGCTACAAGTAGGTCAGGGTTTCCCGTTTCTCTCTAGGCTGTAGGTAGTCAATGTCTTAGTAATTACTGAGTCATGTTGATCAAAGTTCAGCTGAAACTTTCCTAATGACTAAGCATACACAGCCTTGCCAGAGGACGGAGCCCGTGTGTTTATACAAAATGTCGGCTTTTTTCCTAAGGTAAGATTCTTCTCTTGGTCAAAATTTCTCACTAACGCTGTTGCTTGAGATTGGCTCTAAAACCCTGAAGTTTTAGACAAATTGAATTTCTCTAGTTATTCTCACCATACTAGTAGGGCTACTTTGGTCCAAGAAAGTTTTGTGTGTGTTTATGTGCTTAATAAGACCAGGTAGAGAACTCACATTCTGTGTAAGCAAGAAATGTCAGAACATCAGGTACAATTTGATGAACTTTAGAAGAACAGTTATTAAGCAATACAGCCCTTCTCTTTGCTGCAACAAATTATGAAGACTTCACTCTTCAAAAAAGGAGAAAAGCTGAACAGCACTATGAAACCGTGAATCCATTTTTGGTTTATTGTTAGCAAAAGGCTGTCATCAAAACTATTTTTATGCCTATTAATAAATGAGTCATAAATAACAATTGTTCCCAATCAGAATATACTTTCAAGGAAAAAAAATTATGGAGAAAGAAATTTATCGTCGTGACTTGGAGCCTAAAAAAAAAAAAAAACAGTGAAAAAAAGTATCCTAATTTATTTCAAATAAGTGTTTTATAGTTTTCAAAACGCTTTCACGTCTATCTTCCTATTCAGCCCTCACAGGAACTGGGTGAGGTAGGTAAGATTTATCTTTCAGTTTTACAGGCTGGAAAAACAACAAACAAAACAAGTGAGGCTCAGAGAGGCTTAGTAATTTGCTTAAGTGGTGAATTGTGGAGCCGGGTCACAAACCAGGTGTTCTGAATCCTGCATCAGCCCTCTTTACTGCTTCTTTAACTGCATGGTCAGGTTTCAAAAATATGTATAAAAGGAAATGATCATAGCCTGCTATTTCCTATGTATGTCAAGTAGACAAGATCTATCCTATTAGATACACCTACAAAATTTAACTTACTGGTAATTGGGAAGCAAGGTTTGGCATTTGAGAGGAATACTAAAGCTAACATTTGTTGCTGTTGTTTAGGTGCTAAGTTGTCTCCAACTCTTTGTGACCCCATGGACTGTATCCTGCCAGGCTCCTCTGTCCATGGCATTTCCCAGGCAAGAATACTGGAGTGGGTTGCCATTTCCTTCTCCAGCGAATCTTGCCCCCTCAGGGATCAAACCCATGTCTCCTGCATTGCAGGAGTCGCCAGGGGAGGCCTAACACTTATTGCCGCTGCTAAGTCGCTTCAGTAGTGTCCGACTCTGTGTGACCCCATAGACGGCAGCCAACCAGGCTCCCCCGTCTCTGGGATTCTCCAGGCAAGAAACACTGGAGTGGGTTGCCATTTCCTTCTCCAATGCATGAAAGTGAAAAGTGAAAGTGAAGTTGCTCAGTCGTGTCCGACTATTAGCAACCCCATGGACTGCAGCCCACCAGGCTCCTCCGTCCATGGGATTTTCCAGGCAAGAGTACTGGAGTGGGGTGCCATTGCCTTCTCCAACACTTATTATTAGTACTTGCCAAACTCTCTTCCTTATACAAGCCCTAAAACTACCAAAAGGTATGTGTTTTTTTTTTAGCCTCATCTTACAGAGAATAGACAGAGTCTCAGAGAACTCTCCAAAGTCACTTAACCAGTAAGTTACAGAACAAGGCTCAAATCGAGATTTGTCTGATCCAAAACCCACACTGGTCCCTGCTCTTTGGTGCAGGCTCAGATCCCCGGTACAACTGCCCCAGGAATAAACACTGATCCATCTTGTTCTCCCAGACCTGCCCAAATGCACAGTATCTAAATAAAGAGGATGAAACCACAGTCTAACACAATGCAAGTATAGCCTCATCTGGGAAAGACATGAACTTCAGCTTTGATTTGCTGAGTCATCTTGGTTAAGACCCTCCTTCACATTCGTTCTCTGTTAACAGGAAATGGCAGTGTCAGGGCTGCCTTAATGGCCATCAGCACCAGATTTCTTGCCATCAGGGCTGTCATTACAAGGACACCCCATTGACCAGAAAAGCGGGCCTTTCTTCCCTTACTTTGTCCAATATCCTAGCATGCAAGATGTCAGCTGTTATGCCCGTTACAACCTAATTGACAATAGTGGATAATATTTTTTTATACTGCAGCCCCAAAGGCAGACAGCAAAATTCAATGTCGACATGAGCAGTGGTGTTTTTTGAAATATTCAGGCACAACATATTTCCCAACAAATAGTTCAGTTGTTTTTGCTAGCTTTGTATTGTCTTCAAAACATACCACAGGCATTAATCCATATTATGGACTTGGAGCTTTGTTTTTCCTGCTTAAAGTCTAACTTATTTTTAAATGATAAAACTTAAAAGTGCCTGAAACCAGAAAACTTATTTTTTTTTTCTGGCACTCATAACTGAAAAAGAGCTGAATTTTCTTTTTCCCTAAGATTTTTTTTATAAGGGATTTGCTCTTAGGCGGATGCTTGTTAACTGCAGCGTTTTTTTTTTTTTTCTGACCAACTTTTAATGTTCTGAAAATCGGGGCTTATGATATGAAGAAGGCATTAACAAGTCCTAATCTGGGATAATGAGCTGGATGGATAAATGAGTACATGGCCACCACCAAAAGATCATCACGGCCATAGGTTTGCCCCCCTAAATTAAGTATAGATGTGATTACCTGAACAGGCAGCAGTATTCCCTTAGTGCTAGACTAACAGTCTGAATTTATTTTATGTAATATTCTTTTCAATAGCAATGTCTATTAAAGACATCTGGTGAACGTCTGTAATGTTTATTCCATGGATAGGCAGCATAAGAGGGTGCTTTAAGAATTCTGTTTTCAGTTTAATGTTATGGGCTGTTAAGGAGAAGGTTTATGGGTGTCACATTATTAGTTGGAATTTGACTCAAATTGAAATCGGCCCCAAGAATTTACTTATCCATAATATTATGAAGGGCTTTTAAAAATATTAAAAAGTTTCACTAAACAAGAATATTAGTATAACTTAATGTTTTACCTGCAGTTCTCAAGCCCATTCAAAACACTTCCTAATCACCAGATTTCAAATTCATTTGTTAGCTTGTCTCTCATACTACAAGGCTTTCAAAAATCAGAATTTTATTACATCAGGTCAATATTTTAACCACAAGAAAAAAAAAAGAGATATATATTTGCTGAAATGTTTGTGTACAGATGAAAAAGAAAAAAATCCCATATGCCATGGACCCTTCCTTAGGGTTTGATGTGCCGGCTTGAGCCACAGGGGAGGTGAAGGGCAGGGAGGCCTGGCCTGGACAGAAGCTGCCGTATTTACACCACTGCAAAGTAGAAATGAATCACTCTGCCCATTGGCCAGGCTTAGCATCCCTGTAATTTCATTTTAAAATCTCAATGATCAAGATGAAAAGAAAGCAATAAAACATATCAAAGTTCTCCTCGTGCACTTTGAAGAGCCCCCTATTCCGCCTGCCTGTGGCCTTGACACCTCTTTTGGCATCACTAATAGTAACACAAGGAGTAATTCACCACTGTCAGGGAATTTGGCTATTTCATCACCTACATGGGAGACCTGCATAACTCCATGGTGATTGCTGTCTAGATGAATTATGTGGCTCCTTCGTGCACTTTTTGATTGAACAGTGATAACTCAGATAATGCATTATCCCGAGCCTCTCTTGGAGAGGAACCTGCTCTTTTTTCCCAGAGCAGTGAAAGAAAGACCGAGGCATTTAAAGTGACATCACCATGCCGATTCCCCCCTCCTTAGAGTCAGTGAGAAGCAATTGCTGGGCTGGATTAAATATAGTAAAGGTAAATCTCCGTGACAACTCTTTCAGCTGTTTAGAGCTGGTGCTAATTGTTCATCAAGCTCTTACAAAAGAGTAGATGAAGCAATGCCCAAAATGTAGCTGATAATATTTATTTTATAATCTCACATTCATATCTGCCAGGGAATCCACTGGCTTTGCCATTTATTCCTTCATCTGTCCATTCATCCATCAATACATCCATCCATCAGACCCTCCATTCATCATCCATTCATTCACTATTTTAAAATATTTTATTTATTTATTTTTTTTTGACTGTGCCGGACCTGCATTACTGCACTCAGGCCTTTCTAGTTGCAGCGAGCCAAGGCTACTGTTCATTGTGATGTGCGGGCTTCTCACTGCAGAGATTTCTCTTGCTGAAGACCACCAGCTCTAAAGCACAGGCTCAGTAGTTGTGGCACATGGGCTTAGTTGCCCAGAGGCATGTGGAATCTTCCTGGACCAGGGATCAAACTTGCGTCCCCTGCATTGACCGGTGAATTCTTAACCACTGGACCATCAGGGAAGTCCCCATTCGTTCACCATTCATTCAACACATACTGTGGCATGCTCACTGGATGCTCAAGCTAGGCACTAGTGATTCAGTAGTAAGCCAAACAGATGGTGTTGCTTTTCTAGGAATTACTGTCTATTGCGAAGATAGAAATTAAGTATTTACAAGTGTGATGAATATTGGGAAGGACATACGCAGGATACTGTAGAAAGCATGTCACAGAAGAACCTAACCTCTTCAGAGGGGACAGAAAGACATCCTGAAAGAAATGATGCTTCACTGGAGACCTAAAGGATGAAAGACTGGGGATGGAGCCCCTTTGGCAGAGGAACAGCAGGTGCAAAGTGTCTGAGGCAGGCAAGAAGTGCAGGGCAACCACGAGAAATTATGATGTCCATAATGGATGAAACGCGGACAGGGAGGGCCAAACTGGTATAAGAGAAGGCTTACTAATGGTCCACACTGACCCATGAACAACAAACTGAGAAAAAAAGTAAAGTCAATAAGATTTTATTAGAACATGATTCTAGAGGCATAAGTAAGTAAGTGAAGTCATTCAGTCGTGTCCAACTCTTTGCAACCCCAAGGACGGTAGCCCACAAGGCTTCTCTGTCCATGGGATTCTCCAGGTAAGAATACTGGAGTGGGCTGCCATTTCCTTCTCCAGGGGATCTTCCCAACCCAGGGATCAAACCTGGGTCTCCTGTATTGCAGGCAGATGCTTTGAATCTTAAATAATATTTTATTATGCATATAATATATACTGAGTATATGTATGTCTATAAAATATGTATATATATACTATATGGTGTCTGTGTCTGTAGACATATAGGTTCTGACACATACAGTTTTGATGACTATATTCTTATTAAGCTATTCTCAAACTATGATCATTAAACTATAGTTTAAGTGAAAATAATAAAATGATCATATTTGTATCCACCACCCAGATTAAGGAATGCCTCTCTATAACGTGTTTGTTTTTTTTTTGCCATACCATGCAGCTTGTGGGATCTTAGTTCCCCAGCCAGGAAACTGGGTCCTATCCACTGGACCACTAGGGAAGTCCTATATCTCTATAACTTTTAAGACACACTTTTTACCCTCTCCAACACATTCCCTCTCCTTCACATTTGTTTATTATTTTACCACATAAGTGCATATCACAAAACACCATATTGGTGTGTGTATTCCCCTGAATTTTATATAAATGCAATTATATTCTATGTATTTTTCTGACATGTTGAGAGTCATTTATGTTGATGTATAAACATTTCCTGGCAATAGAATAGAACTTCAATTTGGAGCTAAACTTCATGATGAGAGGCAAAGAAGTATGCATTTTGCAAATCTATAGGCAATTCTCAGATTTTTTTTTTTATTCATTAGTTATCTCTGGCCTTCCTCACCCATCTTCATTAAGTAGCAGTGAAGCCAGTAATGAGCAATATATTTACTGGATGCTACCTGATATTTTCAAAAAGCTCTGTACTTTATGCCATGCAAGCATATCATCGCATTTAATCCTTACCACAATGGTAGGAGGTACACATGCCCCAAATTTCCAGTTTGACGAGTGAGGGAATTGAGGTCTAGAGAGATTAGGTGACTTGGTGAGGTGTCCCTTTAGGTGGCAGAGAAGTACAAAATCCAGTGTTTTCGTCTCTCTTCTTCATTGCCAAACTGGGCCATTCAAGCTTTTAGGCCTGCCTTTGTTCCTGCCAAACTGGGAACAGGGTGATCCTAAAGGCTTGAATGATTGGAAAACTCCATGAACAATTTTTCCTAATAGTTTATCTCATTTTAACCTCTGGGTGTGAGTCAAAGACAAACCCATTCTGATTCAATCCCAAGTCTTAAACTTACCCTTGCTTCTAGACTTGTAAGATTTTAGAGAAAAGCAACATCACAACCTACACTGATCAAGTATTGATCTTAAGGAAACCTACATTCAATACCTACTCTCTACACTCTTGCCTGGAAAATCCCAAGGACAGAGGAGCCTGGTAGGCTGCCGTCTATGGGGTTGCTAGGAGTCGGAGACGACTGAGCGACTTCACTTTCACTTTTCACTTTCATGCATTGGAGAAGGAAATGGCAACCCACTCCAGTGTTCTTGCCTGGAAAATCCCATGGACAGAGGAGCCTGGTGGGCTGCAGTCCATGGGGTCGCACAGAGTCGGACACGACTGGAGCAACTTAGCAGCAGCAGCAGCAGCAGCAACACTGTGTATAAATTTGGAGTACATTGCAGTGATTTAGTGATGAGACAAATTTGCCACAAATACCTTGCATTCTAAAGCCTTCAAAGCTTATTTTCACTAATTTCTCATAACCCAGTATCCCTCACAGATGGTATTGGCTCCGCAGGCACACTTGTGCTTGTCAGGAGTTGAATGATTGTTCAGGGAGAAAAAGTGATCAGGAGCAAAGATCTTGTCAGTCCTGATCCAGTTTTCTCTCACATGCTCTGTCTACACCCAAGACTACTTTCAGCTGTGGCACTGCCTGGGATCATCTTCAGAGTGTCTCTGAGGGCCTGAATCTAAGTGGACCGTTGAGCTCAGCCTTGAGCAGAAACTATTTGCCATAGTTTCTGTGCTGAGGGTGAGTTTTCCAGGCTGGTTTTGTAGTCCAGGGCTGGGTCACCACAGGACAAGCTTTCCGAGCCTTGGAGCTGATGTGAAACATCAGGTATTGGTGTGTAACTTGCACACCAACCTCTAAATTTGCAACTGTATTTTTTTAAATCACACCATTCTACCCCATTAGCTCTACTTTGAAATATGTTTATCTATAAAACAAACCACTTTAAAAAAGTTTTTATTTTATATTGGGGTATAGTTGATTAATAATGTTGTGTTAGTTTTAAACCACTTTAAAAATACTTAGGTCTCATGGTCTTTTCTGGGGCTTGCCTGTTGGCTCAGTGGTAAAGACTCTGCCTGCCAATGAGGGAGCCACAGGAGATTTGGGTTCAATCCATGGGTTGGGAAGATCCCCTGGAGAAACCCACTCCAGTATTCTTGTCTGGGAAATCTCATGGAAAGAGGAGCCTGGTGGGCCACAAAAAGAGTAGCATATGACCAATCACACAGGCACATATGGTCTTATCTTGCATAAATGAATGCCTAATTAGGCTTTAACCCTGGAATAGCTCCTGGACCTCCATTCTACTCCAAGGACTGTCACACCTGCACCCACGCCCTGAAGTCCACATAGTCCCTTGGCATTTAGAGAGTTTAGATTCACTGTTTGAATCACTCCAGAGAAACCCAGGAGAACCTTGACCTGTACTGATTTGTAGTTGAAGTGAGACAAATTTGATTAAAGTGAGCTGCAAGGTTGGAGAGTGAACACTCAGATATTTTAGCTACTGAATGAACATGATCAACTGCTTGTAATCTGAGTTTGGGAGCAGCTTCACTTTTCTCTCTCCATTCTCAAGCTCAATTATGGGAGAAGTTATGTGCTAAAGTGGTATTTGCCAATCTGAGGATATACAAAGGTCTGGGGTATCCTTCTTAAATGCCAGGAGTCTTTTCTAGTCATCTGTAACATTCCTTGAATGAAACATTCCACATATGTATACATATATGTTGTTGTTGTTCAGTTGCTCAGTCATCTCCAACTCTTTGCAACCCCATGGACTGCAGCACTCCAGGCTTCCCTGTCCATCACCAACTCTCAGAGCCCGTTCAAACTCATGTCCATCAAGCCAGTGATGTCATACAACAATCTCATCCTCCATCATCCCCTTCTCCTTCTTCTCCTGCTTTCAATCTTTCCCAGCACCAGGGTGTTTTCCAGTAAGTCAGTTCTTCGCATCAGGTGGCCAAAGTATTGGAGTTTCAGCTTCAGCATCAGTCCTTCCAATGAATATTCAGGACTGATTTCCTTTAGGATGGACTGGTTGGATCTCCTTGCAGTCCAAGGGACTCTCAAGGGTCTTACTCCAACACCACAGTTCAAAAGCATCAATTCTTTGGTGCTCAGCTTTCTCTATAGTCCAACTCTCACATCCATACATGACTACTGGAAAAACCATAGCTTTGACTAGATGGATCTTTGTTGGCAAAGTAATGTCTCTGCTTTTTAATATGCTGTCTAGGTTGGTAATAGCTTTTCTTCCAAGGAGCAAGCGTCTTTGAATTTCATGGCTGCAGTCACCATCTGCAGTGATTTTGGAGCCCCCAAAAATAAAGTCACTGTTTCCATTGTTTCCCCATCTATTTCCCATGAAGTGATGGGACCAGATGCCATGATCTTAGTTTTCTGAATGTTGAGTTTTAAGCCAACTTTTTCACTCTCCTCTTTCTCTTTCATCAAGAGGCTCTTTAGTTCTTTGCTTTCTGCCATGAAGGTGTTCTTCTTTGCTTTCTGCCTTAAGGGTGGTGTCATCTGCGTATCTGAGGTTATTGATATCTTTCCTGACAATCTTGATTCCAGTTTGTGCTTCGTCTAGCCTGGCATTTTGCATAATGTACTCTGCATATAAGTTAAATAAACAGGGTGATAATATACAGCCTTGACATACTCCTTTCCCAATTTGGAAAATTCTATTGTTCCATGTCCAGTTCTAACTGTTGCTTCTTGACCTGCATACAGATTTATCAGGAAGCAAGTAAGGTGGTCTGGTATTCCCACCTCTTGAAGAATTTTCCATAGTTTGTTGTAGTCCACATAGTCAAAGGCTTTGGCATAGTCAATAAAACATAAGTAGATGTTTTTCTGGAATTCTCTTGCTTTTTTGATGATCCAATGGATATCGGCAATTTGATAGGACCTATGAAAAAGTTTCAAATATGAAAGAAATGGTATTTACTTCATATGGTTAGAACAGTGGTTCCCAGCTAGGGTTGCTTCTTGCTCCCTGGGGGCTTTTGGCAATATTTTGTTGTTGTTGTTTAGTCACTAAGTTGTGTCTGACTTTTGCAACCACATGAACTATATAGCCTGCCTGACTCTGCTGTTCATGGAGTTCTCCAGGCAAGAATATTGGAATGGGTTGCTATTTCCTCCTCCAGGAGATCTTCGCAACCCACAAATCGAACCTGCATCTCCTGCAGCTCCTACATTGGCAGGTGGGTCCTTTACCACTGAGCCACCTGGGAAACCCCCTTTGGCAATATTTAGAGATATTTTTGATTGCTGCAACTGGCCAGAGGGAGTGTGCGGGGTTTGGGGTTGGGGTTGCTTCTGCATTTACTGGGCAGAGGTCAGAGATACTGCTAATCCTCCTATAGTGCTTACTGCGGCTCTCCATGACAAATCACTGTCCAGTACAAAATGTCAATAGTGCCAGTGTTGAGAACCTAGGATTAGAGTGGTATTTTCTCTCTTGTTCTAAAATTTCATGACATTTTTATAATTCAGGCATAGCTCAGAGATATTACGGGCTCAGTTCCAGACCACCACAATACAATGAATATCGCAATAAAGTGAGTGACACAAGTATTTTGGTTTCTCATTGCGTATAAAAATTACATTTATGCTATACTATAGTATATTAAGTACACAATAATAGCATTATGTCTAAAACCCAATGTTTATACGGGGTTGGCCAAAAAGGTCTTCTGAGTTTTTCCATAAGATATGACAGAAAAATCCAAATGAACTTTTTGGCTAACCCACTGCCTTAATTTGGAGAAGGAAATGGCAACCCACTCCAGTATTCTTGCCTGGGACATCCCATGGACAGAGGAGTCTGGTGGGCTACAGTCCATGGGGTCGCAGAAGGGTTGGACATAACTTAGTGACTAAAACAGCGAAAAATACCTTAATTAAAAATACTTTAGTGCTAAAAGATGCTAACCATCGTTGAAGTCTTCATTGAGTCATAGCAGTAACATCAAAGATTGTTGACCACATGTCAACAGAACAAATATAATAATGATGAAAAAGTTTCAAGTATGTTGAGAATTACCAGAATATGATAAACCTGTATGTATGATATTTCATAATGTCATTGTGCTTAGGTTTTCCTTTTTTTTCTTCTAGTAAGTTTTGTCACCCCAGATTCTAAACGATCATCATTCTCTTTCTGGAGAATTTCTTTTATGATTTAAATTGTGTCCTCCCCTTTTATTAAGGGCTGACCAATCAAAAGCCATGTGTGAAATCTCTGTATTTTGGGTTAATCTATTGTTTAGGATAGAGTTCACAATGATACTCAGTTCATTTTATGCTTTCAGAATATACTTTTCTTAGAGCTCAGGGCTGGAAACGTTTCACCTTTGTAGGTTATATTCGTTGACTTTGGGGCCATAAGCACAGTGGGTTCCTCACTTTGCCTTCGCTGCTAGGAAACTTAGGTGCTACGTTTTCTCCTCCTATCTTCCTCATCCCTTCACCCTCTTTCCTTGTTGATTCTTCCTGTCTTCTTAGATCTTGTTCACTTTTCTATCTGTACATAACATTATTTATAAACCTTTTAGAGTTAATTAATTTCTTAACTAAAATTGTCCCCTCCTCTCTCAATGTCTCCCCTTCCACAAATTCTTTGTGGAATTTTTCCCCCAGAGATTTTTTTCCCCCGTGAGTTTTTATTTCATATCTTATCTCTTTCATAATTTTAAATGTAGCTAATTTATTAGTTCAGAATGTTGCATTAGCTCATGTCCCTGTTTAATGTTCCTGCTGTCTCTCTTCACAGCAGATTGCTGCCTTTGTGTGATTTGTAAATTTTGTGGTGAATTTGTGATCAGTGGAAAATACGGTTTGTTTGTTGTCATTGGAATCCCATGCATCTTTGTTGGTCAAGTGATGAGTATATACACATTCTTTTTGAAAGTTATTAGTAGTGATTTTTAAATATACACATATGCTATATTTCATAGTAAAATTTACTAGTATAGTAAAAGTAGAAAATTATTTGAAATTTTTGTTACATCACCATATAAACAATAGGAAAATGAACTCGGTGTCATATAGCTGGGTATTATCAAATAAAAGCATGTAGAATGTTAAAATATAAAAGTTGAGTCTATGATTTCTTTAAAAAGTCCTGGCCTAGAAGTAACATCCATCACTGGTCTTCCTATTCCCTTGGCAACCATTCCAGTGGCCACGCTTAGATGCAAAGGGAACTAGAGTCTCTGGTTGAGCCGCTGTTTCTCTGCGTAGAGGAAAGTGTGAATTTCAGTGATCAGCTTGCCATTTCCACCACAGTGGGCCTGATCCCAGCATAAAGGTAGTTCTCTTCCTTTCTCTTGCTAGTCTCCCTATGATTGAGCCTTTTGTATGTTACAGGGTCTGCTCATCACACCCTCACTCCCACTTACTGCTTTTCTAAAGATAGCATCAGCAGTTGGGGGAAAGATCTGTGTACCCAGCTGAGTGCTAATGAACTCAGCCCTTCCCTAACCATGGAGAAATAGCAGTGATGAGCTATGCTGTATCCAAAGAGAGCCACAAGAAAGGTAACTCTGTGAAGGCAAAGAATCTGCTGATCTTGTTCACCATTGTGTCCTCAGTACTTGAAGAGTACTTGGCATGGATTCTTGCTAGAAAAAAATGAATGATTAAATAAATACATCGTTTTCTATCCTCTTTCTCACCTGGTTAGAATCTCTCTCTATCCCCCTCTATCTGTCCTAGAGCCTCACTCTCAGAAGCTGCCCTGCCTCCTCTCTGGTTGACAAACTCATAACTAGGGTTACCTTCCTAGTAGACCTGGCTAGGAATGTGCTGTGCCTGAAAGGGAAGAAAGAGATTATTCACTAAAGGTGTTATAAGAATTAGCCTGAATGTACCAGCAGAAGCAAGGGAAGTACCCCTGGAATTGAAATTTTGAGGGTGCTTGATCAATAGGGTCAAATGTAAGGAATGATAAACAAGATTTTATTGTTTTAGAGGTATTTTCTCAGGACACCAGTTTAAAACCCTAGCAAGGGCCCTGGGAAGCACGGTGGTTCTTAGAAGCCTGGAGACATCGCTGGATGATGCAGAGCAAAGTGCAGTGCCTAAGATACCCTGGCTGATGGTTGAGGAAGGAATAAGAAGACTGAAGGAAGTGGGCATGACGGAATGGATGGATATATTGTGTAAGGTCAGAAAATTCATCAGAAGACTATGTTGGGTTGGAGGGTCCAGAGGACTCACTGTTTAAAAGATCAAGCTAGTTATTGTTGCCTGTGAATGTCCAACCTGTCAGCAATAGAGGCTAGTTCTGAGCCCCAATATGGAACTATTCCTTGAGGAGAATGTCTGTCCACTTGGTGGCATGTCAGCCACATGGGGACCCTTTTATCCTAGAAGAGCCTGGGTGGCTTCAACAAACATTTATTGCTCACAGTTCTGGAGGCTGGGAAGTCCAAGATCAAGGTAGCAGGAGGTTCAGGATCTTGTGAGAGCCCACTTCTTGGCATCCAGAGGGTAAACTTCTTGCTGTATCCTTACATGATGGAGAGGAGGAGAGACAGAGGGAAGAAGGGGGGGAGACAGTGAGTGCTCTGGTCTCTTCCTCTTCTTCTATGAGTTAATCCCATCATGGAGCTCTACTCTCTCAAGACATCATCTAAACCTAATATCCCCCCAAGGGTCCTACCTCTGAATTTCATCATAATGGGGGTGAGGATTTTAACATATGAGTTTGGGCTTCCCTAGTGGCTCAGTGGTAAAGAATCTGCCTGTAATGCAGGAGACCTAGGTTCAATCCCTGGGTCAGGTCTTGCCTGCAGAATCCCATGGACAGAGGAGCCTGGTAGGCTACAGCCCATGGGGTTGCAAAAGAATTGGACATGACTGAGCAACTAACGCTTGGGAGGGATACAAATATCCAGTTCATTGCATCCGATAACCATGAAAATGCACTTCTCAGATGATTAACTGTGGGAAGTGTACATGACAGGTGCTCCCAGCTTCTGCCCTTCTAGACCTCCTGTTGGGTTTGCACCAAGGTCAAACCTGTGGGCTCCTAACCTATAACCAAGCATGGTAGGGGTGCTAATGAAAGCCTGTGCCTTCAACAGCTAGGATTCCTCCAGTAGGGGACTTTGGTTGGAAGATTTCCCATAGGCCTGGCTAAAACTTTCCCTGAACTGTGCTGCACTTCACGACTCTTCCTCTCCAACTCTCCTTCCTTCACGCTCCCTTTCAGGGCTGTCAGACCTGCAGCTGGTGGCTCTCCTCACTTCCTCTTGCTCCCTCCTCCCTTTATCCATCCCAGCCAATTCTCCCAGTAAATCTCTTGCGTGTTTAATCCCATCTAGGCATCTGCTTCTCAGCAGATAAGAACTAAAATAGTCCATAAAATATATAGAATGCTGAATGCTGTGGTGGAAAATAACATGGTGGTGATGGGGATGGGAAGGTGATGACTCGACGAAGAGCAAGCGGAAGAGGCTCTGCAGAGACTGGTCTCAGGTTCTAAGCAAGTGACTGCTGAGTTGGGATGTAAAGTAAGAAGAAGACAAGAACCAGGCAGAGAGCCAGAGGCTTTGGTTTCTGGCATGGGGAAGACCAGGAAGGCTGGAGTGTAGTGGGTGAGGGAAGGTGGCAAGAAGAAGATGAAGAGGTTGACACCGATCAGCTCCTGGGGTCTGTTGATCATCTGGATCAGACGGTCAACTAGATACAAGGGAGGCGCAAGCTCATGCATGAAAATAACACAGTGATGCAGGGTTTATTGTTCTGGATGGCAGCTCCTCCTAGAACTAATGTGTTCATTCATCCATCCACTTATTCATTCATGTTGAAGTTTTAATTCTCCAAAACAGAAAACTGCTTTCCCTCCATTCACATTAGAGCTAGAGCACAAAAGCTCATTTGCAGGGGATGGTAAAGTTCTGGGGTTCTAGGGTCCAGACCTCAGCTTCTCGATCCAAAAACTGTCTACTGTCTGCCTGGATGAGATCAGACCATTAAAGATCCTCACACAAACCAAACTTGAGAGGTTGATGTCTACACGAGAATAATCCACGTAAAGGCGGTAGTTAGTTGGAGTAGCACTTTTTGTTGTTGTTCAGTCACTCAGTCATGTCTGACTCTTCGCGACCCCATGGACTGCAGCATGCCAAGCTTCCCTGTCCTTCACCACCTCCCAGAATTTGCTCAAACTCACATCCATTGAATCGGTAACGCCAGCCAACCATCTCATCCTCTGTCATCCCCTTCTCCTCCTGCCTTTGAGTAATACTCTTGCTATGTGACAAAATCTATCCAGAGAGTTAAGATTTAACCCCAGGGTTGTTTTATCAGCATGTATCTCTCAACAGATCAAACCCTTTCTCATTTCTCCTAATATATCCTTTTGTAGTTTCCATACAGATCATACTCTTAGGTCCATCAGCACATTCTTTCTTCCATCAGAGCATAATGCAATTGATTCAGTTAATGCTTTCCAGATTATAACAACCCTTTTCTCTGAACCTAAGGTCAGGGTATTCTGAAAGAATTTGGAGTGTTCTTGTAACTTCTCCACTGATCTCCAGTAGCATATTGGGCACCTACCAACCTGGGGAGTTCATCTTTCAGTGTCCTATCTTTTTGCCTTTTCATACTGTTCATGGGGTTCTCAAGGCAAGAATACTGAAGTGGTTTACCATTCCCTTCTCCAGTGAACCCCGTTTTGTCAGAACTCTCCACCATGACCAGTCCATCTTGGGTGGCCCTACACGGCATGGCTCATAGTTTCATTGAGATAGACAAGGCTGTGGTCCATGTGATCAGTTTGGTTAGTTTTCTGTGATTGTGATTTTCAGTCTGTCTGCCCTCTGATGGAGAAGGATAAGAGACTTATTGCACATTTCTTGAAACATTTCTTGGACTATGAATAGTAGTAACTAGGAGTGTGCATGTGTGCATTAGTCACTTAATCATATCTGACTCTTTGTGATCTCATAGACTGTAACTCGCCAGGCTCCCCGGTCCATGGGATTCTCCAGGCAAGTGACAGGAGATGGCAAGAATGAACATAGACATTTTAGAAATCAGTGAACTAAAATGGACTGGAATGGGTGAATTTAACTCAGATGACCATTATATCTACTACTGTGGGCAAGAATCCCTTAGAAGAAATGGAGTAGCCATCATAGTCGACAAAAGAGTCTGAAATGCAGTACTTGGATGCAATCTCAAAAATGAAAGAATAACCTCTGTTTGTTTCCAAGGCAAACCATTCAACGCCATGTAATCCAAGTCTATGCCCTTACCAGTAGTGCTAAAGAAGCTGAAGTTGAATGGTTCTATGAAGATCTACAAGACCTTCTAGAACTAACACCCAAAAAAGATATCCTTTTCATTATAGGGGACTGGAATGCAAAAGTAGGAAATCAAGAGATAACCTGGAGTAACAGGCAAATTTGGCCTTGGAGTACAGAATGAAGCAGGGCAAAGGCTAACAGACTTTTGCCAAGAGAACACACTGGTCATAGCAAACACCCTCTTCCAACAACACAAGAGAAGACTCTACACATGGACATCACGAGATGGTCAATATCGTAATCAGATTGATTATATTCTTTGCAGCCAAAGATGGAGAAGCTCTATATAGTGAGCAAAAACAAGACTGGGAGCTGATTGTGGCTCAGTTATGAACTCCTTATTGCCAAATTCAGACTTAAATCGAAGAAAGTAGAGAAAACCAATAGACCATTCAGGTATGACGTAAATCAAATCCCTTATGATTATACAGTGGAAGTGATGAATAGATTCAAGGAATTAGATCTGATAGAGTGCCTGAGGAACTATGGACGGAGGTTCGTGACATTGTACAGGAGGCAGGGATCAAGACCATCCCCAAGAAAAATAAATGCAAAAAGGAAAAATGGCTCTCTGAGGAGGCCTTACAAATAGCTGTTGAAAGAAGAGAAGAGAAAAGCAAAGGAAAAAGGAAAGATATGCCGATTTGAATGCAGAGTTTCAAAGAATAGTGAGGAGAGATAAGAAAACCTTCCTCAGTGATCAATGCAAAGAAATAGAGGAAAACAATAGAATGGGAAAGACTAGAGATCTCTTCAAGAAAATTAGAGATACCAAGGGAACATTTCATGCAAAGATGGGCTCGATAAAGGACAGAAATGGTATGGACCTAACTGAAGCAGAAGATATTAAGAAGAGGTGGCAAGAATACACAGAAGAACTATATGAAAAAGATCTTCATGACCCAGATAATCACGATGGTGTGATCACTCACCTAGAGCCAGACATCCTGGAATGTGAAGTCAAGTGGGCCTTAGAAAGCATCACTACGAACAAAGCTAGTGGAGGTGATGGAATTCCAGTGGAGCTATTTCAAATCCTGGAAGATGATTCTGTGAAAGTGCTGCAGTCAATATGCCAGCCAATTTGGAAAACTCAGCAGTGGCCACAGGACTGGAAAAGGTCAGTTTTCATTTCTAATCCCTAAGAAAGGCAATGCCAAAGAATGCTCAAACTACTGCACAATTGCACTCATCTCACATGCTAGTAAAGTAATGCTCAAAATTCTCCAAGCCAGGCTTTAACAGTACGTGAACCGTGAACTTCCAGATGTTCAAGCTGGATTTAGAAAAGGAAGAGGAACCAGAGATCGAATTGCCAATATCCATTGGATCATCGAAAAAGCAAGAGAGTTCCAGAAAAACATCTATTTCTGCTTTATTGACTATGCCAAAGTCTTTGACTGTGTGGATCACAACAAACTGGAAAATTCTTCAAGAGGTGGGAATACCAGACCACCTGACCTGCCTCCTGAGAAATCTGTATGCAGGTCAGGAAGTAACAGTTAAAACTGGACGGGGAACAACAGACTGGTTACAAATCAGGAAAGGAGTACATCAGGGCTGTATATTGTCACCCTGCTTATTTAACTTATATGAAGAGTACATCATGAGAAATTCTGGGCTGGATGAAACATAAGGTGGAATCAAGATTGCCAGGAGAGATATCAATAACCTCAAATATGCAGATAACACCACCTTCATGGCAGAAAGCAAAGAACTAAAGAGCCTCTTGATGAAAGTGAAAGAGGAGAGTGAAAAGTTGGCTTAAAGCTCAACATTCAGAAAACTAAGATCATGGTATCTGGTCCCATCACTTCCTGGCAAATAGATGGGGAAACAGTGGAAACAGTGACAGACTTTATTTTGGGGGGGCTCCAAAATCACTGCAGATGTTGACTGCAGCCATGAAATTCAAAGACACTTGCTCCTTGGAGGAAAAGTTATGACCAACCTAGATAGCATATTAAGAAGCAGAGACATTAGTTTGCCAACAAAGGTCTGTCTAGTCAAAGCTGTGGTTTTTCCAGTAGTCTTGTATGGATGTGAGAGTTGGACTATAAAGAAAGCCGAGTGCTGAAGAATTGATGCTTTTGAACTGTGGTGTTGGAGAAGACTCTTGAGAGTCCCTTGGACTGCAAGGAGATCCAACCAGTCCATCCTAAAGGAAATCAGTCCTGAATATTCATTGGAAGGACTGATGCTGAAGCTGAAACTCCAATACTTTGGCCACCTGATGTGAAGAACTGACTCATTGGAAAAGACCCTGAGCTGGGAAAGATTGAAGGCAGGAGGAGAAGGGGATGACATCACTGACACAATGGACATGAGTCTGAGTAAACTCTGGGAGTTGGTGATGGACAGGGAGGCCTAGTGTGCTGCAGTCCATGGGGTTGCAAAGGGTCAGACATGACTGACTAACTGAACTGAACTGAACATCTTTATCATATTTTGTCTTGCTATGTAAAACCAAAAAGTGCACAGTTTAGCCGGGAAAACAGTTTTTAAAAGAAATAATCACAAGAGAATATAGGAGTGTTAAAGCGGCCCAAGTACACAGTGTTACAGAAGTGTGGGAAGGGAGGATAGGAGATGCACTTCACCCAGCTTCAGAGTTCACTTTAGATTGAAGTCCACCTCCCAGGAAATATCCTGGCAGTTTGGTGGTTAGGACTGCGTGCTTCCACTGCCAGGGACCCGGGTTCAATCCCTGGTCAGGGAACTAAGATGCCCCAAGCTATGTGGTGTGACCAAAAAATAACAATAATAAAATAAAACCCATCTTCCAGCCATCAGCTAAAACTGAGGGGTTTTACTTTTACAAAATGTGTTTAATTTTCAGGTCTCTTAAAACGTCTACCCACTAAACATTAGACTTTTTACCCATTTCTTATCTCTTGTAAGACATCAACCTCTTAAATTATGGGCCCCAGAATAGACTGCAGTAGGACCTTGGCCTATGAGAATTTAAAATTTGCAGTTTTAAGAATCTGCGTGAAGTTTCATTTGTGTGAAGTTTCGTGTGACCAATTGTTTTCTGAAGGTACAAATTTGAAACATATAGGCTTCAGTGAAGGAATATCTTCATTTATCCATCCATCCATTCATTCAGCAAATACTTAGTTGACATTTGTGCAGGAATCACTCTTGAATGAGTCTAGCTGATTTTCTTTTTAAAACTTATTTAGTTTTTAAACTTTTGGCTGCACCCTGGGGCATGCGGGATCTTTGTTCCCCCATGAGGGATTGAATCTACAGTCCCTGCTTTGGAAAGTGGAGTCTTAACCACTGGACCACAGGGAAGTCCCTAGTCTAGCTGATTTTCAGTCATCTACGTATGAGTCCGCCTTCCTGTTGTCTACACTAAAGCACATGTGCATCTCCAGCAGAAGTGGGTGAGGATTCCAGGTGAGGGGTACCATGACGCTATCAAATATCTTGCTTTGCATGCTCTATTTCTTTCCTTTTTAAAATGGTTCTATTGAGGTATAATTAGTGTACAATGCATTACACATTTTTAGTTGTAAATTTTATTAGCCTTTGCATGCATAGAAATCTATAAAATGCTCACAATCAAAATAATGAACATGTTCATCATTCCTTAAAGTTTGTTCATGCCCCTTGGTGTGGATCCCATCCCTTGGAAACCACTGATTTGCTTTCTGTCGCCCCAGGTCAGTTTGCCTCGTGTAGAATTTTACACAGATGGAATGAAATGCTTGTATTTTTTGGTCTGACTTCTTTCATTCAGGATAATTATTTTGAGATTCAGAGATGGTATTGGATGTATCAGTATTTCATTCTTTTTACTGCTGAATTGTATTCCATCATATGTATATAGCACTTTTTAAAAATGAATTAATTAATGTTTTGGCTGCACTGGGTCTTCGTTGCTGTGCATGGGCTTTCTCCAGTTGCAGCAAGCAGGGGCTACTCTAGTTAAGTACATAGGCTTCTCGTGGTGGTGGCTTCTCTTTTTTCAGAACACAGGCTCTAGAGCGTGGGCTCAGTAGCTGTGGCGTGTGGGCTTAATTATCCTGCGGCATGTGGAATGTTCCTGGAGCTGGGATTGAACCCATGCCCCTGCATTAGCAGACAGATTCTCAACCACTGGACCACCAGGGAAGTCCAATATAGCACTTTTTATGTATCCATCCATCTGTTGATGGACAAGTGGTTTGTTTCCAAGTTTTGGCTTGCTTGGAGAATTCCATGGACAGAGGAGCCTGGAGGGCTACAGTCCATGGGGGTCTCAAAGAGTCAGACACAACTGAGCAACTGAGCACCTTTCTTTTCTTTTCCGTAAAAATGTTATGGCAACATTGAAGAATTTTAGAAAAAATAATTTAAGATTTCATTCTATTGATACTGTTTTCATTGCTGCCTTATTTTCTTCAAATTTTGCCTGTATATATACCAATTTTTATATCTCTATCCATATGCATATACATTTTTTTACTTTTAACTTTTACTAACTTTTTTAAAATTGAAGAATAACTGATTTACAATGTTATGTTTATTTCTGCTGTACAGCAAAGTGATTCAGTTATATATATATATATATATATATGTATATATTTTCATATTCTTTTCCATTATGGTTTATCACAGGATACTGAATAGAGTTCCCTGTGCTATGCAGTAGGACCTTATCATTTATCCACCCTGTGTCTAATAGCTTGCATCTGCTAATCCCAAACTCTCAATCTATCTGTCCCTCCTGCATCCACCTCCTCCTGCAACCGCAAGTCTTTTCTCTATGTCTATGAGTCTGTTTTGTAGATAAATTCATTTGTGTCATATTTTAGATTCCACATATAAGTGATATAGACTTCCCTGGTGGCTCAGATGGTAAAGAGGCTGCCTGCAGTGTGGGAGACGCAGGTTCGATCCCTGGGTCAGGAAAATCCCCTGGAGAAGGAAATGGCAACCCACTCCAGTATCTTTGCCTGGAAAATTCCATAGACAGAGGAGTCTGGTAGTCTACAATCCATGGGGTCACAAAGAATTGGACATGGCTGAGTGATTTCACTTTCTTTATAAGTGATATCATATGGTATTTGTCTTTCTCTGGCTTACTTCATTTAGTATGATAATCTCTAGGTCCATCCAGGTTGCTGCACATGGCATTATTTCGTTCTTTTTTATGGTTGAGCAGTATTCCCTTATATATATGTGCCACACCTTCTGTATCCATTCATCTATTCACAGACATTTAGGTTGTTTCCATATCCTTGCTATTGTGAATATCGCTGCTATAAACATAGGGGTACGTGTATCTTTCAAAATTATAGGTATGTCCAGATATATGCCCAGAAGTGAGATTGCTGAATCATATGGCAACTCTATTTTTAGTTTTTTTAGGAACCTCTATACTGTTTTCCATAGTGGCTGTACCAACTTACATTCCCACCAACAACATAGGAGAGATCCCTTTTCTCCACATCCTCTCTAACATTTATTATTTGTAGACTTTTTAATGATAGCCATTCTGACTGGTGTGAAGTGGTGTCTTATAGTTTTGATGTGCATTTCTCTAGTAATTAGCGATGTTGAGCCTCTTTTCATGTGCCTGTTGGCCGTCTGTATGTCTTCTTTGGATAAACGTCTATTAGTTCTTCTGCCCATTTTTCTATTGGGTGGTTTGCTTTTTGTTGTTGAGTTGTATGAGCTGTTTGTATATTTTCAAAATGAAGCCCTTGCCAGTTACATCATTTGCAAGTATTTTCTTCCAGCCTGTAAGTTGTCTTTTTGTTTTGTTTATGGTTTCCTTTGTTGTACAAAAGCTTGTAAGTTTGATTAGATCCCATTTGTTTAGTTTTGCTTTTATTTCTATTGCCTTGGGAGACTGACCTGAGAAAACATTGGTATGATTTATGTCAGAGAATGTTTTGCTTATGTTCTCTTCTAGGAGTTTTATGGTGTCATGTCTTTTTTTTTTTTTTTGGCCGCAGCATGTAGGATCTTGGTTCCCTAACCTTAGTAGCACAGAGCCTTAATCACTAGACCACCAGGGAAGTCCTGTATAGTGTCATGTCTTATATTTGTCTTTAAGCCATTTTGAGTATACTTTTGTGTATGGTATGAGGGTGTGTTCTAATTTCATTGATTTATACGCGACACTCCAACTTTCCCAACACTATTTGCTGAAGAGACCGCTTTCTCCATTGTATATTCTTGTCTCATATACTTTTACATTTTATTCTTTTTACTGAATATTGTATATTACACATTGTTCGACACTAGGGATAAGGCTCTGTTGCCAATTTGACTTTGTGAATTTTCTGAAGGGTGCACATTTAGGAATGGGATTACAGAGTCACAAGATACATTTATTTAAAATGCAATATGTATTGCTATAGAGCTTTCTGAAAGAGTTGCATTGACTTATAATGTTACTGAAGTCCATGAGTATATGAGGTTCTCCAGTAATAAAACTGCTGACTCTGCAGCGGTAATATGACCCAGGCTTTTCTCATTTTCTTGTCTTTGATAACTGCCACCGGTGCTCATTGAACCCACAAGGAAGCCGTGGGTGGGGCAGTAGAAAGAAGTGAGGGGGGGTCATTACTTTTCTGGCCCAGTCTCCATGTCTGGGATTGTGAAACCACAGCCTGATGTACCTGCCCCTTCCCTGGAACTCCTGAGAGTCCCACCAAAAGCATCTCCTTTGCTGATAGCTACTTCCAGTCTGGCTCCACATCTCGGGGCCTGGGTCTTCATGCCTTCCTCCCCCTCCACTGACTGTCCCCTCTTCCTCTGTCCTCGGCCTTGTTGACTAATAGCCACTCCTCCCTTCTGTGCGTCCAAGGTCAGGCTGCCGAAGTGCAGACAGTTCCCACCATCTGCCCAGACACTTACCTTTGCTGCAAAGAGTGCTTCCTGGTGAGCTCAGTTTTCTTACAGAGAGTCAAAGCCATTCATACATCCAACTACTAATTATTCAGCAGTGTATTCGTCAAAATCCCAGCAGGAAACAGATGGCACACTCAAACTGGGCAACTGAAAAGAGTTTAATAAAGGGATTATTTGCAAATATAAGCAGGAGTTGAGGAAGCCAACAAAGGCTGATGGAGTGCCTAGGGGCTTGCAACAAACAGGAGCAATGTCCACCTAAATGGACAAGAAGAGAGTGGTTACAGAAACTCAGAGATAGATAGATAGATAGAGAGGGCTGCCCGGTAGAATCTAGGACCTTAGGAAGAAGGATGCTGCAATCCATGGTAACTCAATGATGAGGACATCAGGGGAATACACACCTAAGCTCACTCTCCTCCTGCCCCTGGTATCCTGCCCCGGCGTCCATTGATTGAATCCAATCAGAGGCCATAGAGTCAAAGAGCCTGTTTATGGAGGCAGGAGGTGGAGACAAAGCAGTGCAGTACTGCGCATGAGAATAAGACTGGTAGGGATGAAGTGTGTTCTGAGCATCCTGTGATGACTGAAGCAGACAGGAATAAAGGCCATGATGGGGTTGTTCCAGACTGTCTCAAGGCAAATACTGAGGCTACCAGTGTTCGGAAGGGGTTAGAAAGAAGGGTGAGGGTCTTGCCAGGAGCGGGCCAAGTTCTTGTGCCATCTCTTAACTTTCTAACAATGAGGATATATTGGGGAGGGGCAGTATTTTCCTGAAAACAGGAGATCCAAGGGTTGCTCTTAGACTCACAGCATGGAGGTGTGGGGGCCTGTTCATATTTTTACCCACTCTGTAATTTGCTGTGTTCAGTTACCCCATGTCTTTCCATGACACGCTGTCTCTCTATCAGGAATGTGGATGCTAACTTACTTCATAATTACCAAGTATTGGTGACTATCATGGTGCTGGAAATACAAAGATACTTGCTATGTTTCCTTCACTCAAGACGAGGAGATCTAGCACGTGAGCATGTGGTATTTAGAACAGAAAGTAACAAGCACGCCTAGAGAAATACACAAAGGAAACCCATAGGAGCACAAAGGATGTCAGAGAGTGACGTCACCTAACTTCACCTTCTTCTGTTGGTGGGGATTCTCTGTTGAGAGTCCTGCATCCATTATTAAGACAGACCTTCAGAGACTTCCCTGGTGGTCCAGTGGTTAAGACTTCATGCTTCCAGGGCAGGGTGCATGAGTTTGATCCCACGTGCCAAGCAGTGCAGCTAAAAAATAGAAATAAAGAAAGAATTTCTATAAAGACAGATCTTCAGTTGGATAGAGATACCAAGAAACTCTCTGAGACCTCACTGCTCCGCAAAGTATGAACTTTCATCCTGTGAGTGTGTCTTTTGAATATGTTATGTATTTCCTCTTTGGTGAATTATTATTTTTATTCATCATCTTTTTTTCTTATAAATTTAAATCCAGTTTTTTTAGTATTATAGATGTTATTCTGTCATAATTGATGCAGATCTTTTTGACAGCCTGATTTTTTCCCTTTTAATATTAGTAATGTTATTCTACATTGTATGGATGTCTTAAAAGTCTGCTCATTCAAACCTGTCATTTGTCAGTCTTTTCTGTTGATATTGTTTATGTTTCTTTAGAGCTGAGAATATTACCATTTCTCTACAGATCTACATGCATTTTAGTCTATTTTCTACCAGACTTTCATGTAATTTTCTACCAGACAATTCATGTAACTTTGAATTCTATAGCACTTTTAATCTATTTGAGAATGATTTTGTGTGTTCTTTAATATATGTGCCTACATTAATTCTCCTCCCAAATATTACACATATATTATCTATACTATATATTATGTATTCACTTCAGTTCAGTTGCTCAGTCATGTCCGACTCTTTGTGACCCCATGAATCACAGCATGCCAGGCCTCCCTGTCCATCACCAAATCCCAGAGTTCACTCAAACTCACGTCCATCCAGTCAGTGATGCCATCCAGCCATCTCATCCTCTGTCGTCCCCTTCTCCTCCTGCCCCCAATCCCTCCCAGCATCAGAGTCTTTTCCAATGAGTCAACTCTTCGCGTGAGGTGGCCAAAGTACTGGAGTTTCAGCTTCAGTATCAGTCCTTCCAATGAACACCAATATATTATGTATAGTATATTGCATTATCATCCAATTTACCGAGAAAACTTTGGGAAAGTCCAGAGCAAAGTCTGCCGCGCAAAGCACTAGAAGGTTCCTTTTGGGCTTATACTAATCCACTAGTCAATATTCTTGGTGACTCCCCCTGTGGATTACCTGTTTCAGTGTGTGTATTCTGCCTGGTAATTGTCTGTTTCTGCCATAGATGATAAGTTCCATAAAAGCAAGAATCATCTATATATCTTCTCACCTAACAAGTACCTTACCCATTGTTTATTTGGCACCATAAACATTTGCTGAATGAGTGAATAAATAAAAGAATGAATTAAATCCACCCACTGTTTTAATATTCATCTTCCTGTAAGTCCACAAGGAGCAAGTCAAAGACTCTGAGACGCTACTTCCACCACCTGGTTTATATTATTTCCTGGATCCATTAGTCTCATAACCTTCTCGAAAGAGAAAATTATGTTAGGTGTGCCACATGCCTAGCGGATGCATACTGACTCCCAGTCATCACTGCCTTTTGGTCTAAGCGCTCACAAAACATCTGCTCCATAATCTTTTCCTAAATTTTGTCGGAAACCGTCAGCAAGCTTCCTGACTTCCAGTCTCCATTCTCGCCTTGCCCTAATCCCTTTTTGAAAAAGAGGACAGGGACCATGACTTAACTTGGCTTGGTTTCTTCTTTGCTGAGCAATATGCTGAAAAATAAAAAGTAGTTGCTTAATAAATGTTTCATGAATGAATGGACATATAAACAAATAGGAAAAAACAAATTATTTATTATCCAGCTCCCTGATACCTCAGTTGATAAAGAATCTGCCTGCAATGCAGGAGACCTGGGTTCAATCCCTGGGTTGGGAAGATCCTCTGGAGAAGGGAAAGGCTACCCACTCTAGTATTCTGACCTGGAGAATTCCATGGACTATACAGTCCATGTGGTCACAAAGAGTTGGACACGACTGAGAGACTTTCACTAAACCTTCTAGACAGCTTAAATGAAACTGTCTAAATAAACAGGTGATGTTAGGAAATGCATACCAACAGATCCCCTCTGTTCTGTGCTGCTTCTGGGTGTGATGTGGGGGCAGCTGGAAAGTGTTGACTGCGTTGGAAGGAATTCACAGAGAAGCAGACCGATGAGCTAGCCCCTGCCATCAGGGCAAAGCACTTCCTGGTCAACATGGAAATTCTCAGGCGTAGGTCCTTTGATCAAGATGTGACTCAGACTGAGAAAAGTTTGTAGACATGTGACTTCAATTCCAGTTTGCAACTGTTAGAACTTTTATTTCTTTGTCAATAAAACAAGAAAGTGGGGTTTCCCTGGTGGCTCAGTGGTGAAGAATCTGCCTGCCAATGCAGGAGACACAGGTTTAATCCCTGGTCTGGGAAGATCTCAAAGGCTAAGGAACAAGTAAGCCCATGCACCACAGCTATTGAGCCTGTGCCCTAGAGCTTGGGAGCTGCAACTGCTGAGCCCATGTGCTGCAACTACCGAAGGCCGAGCACCCTAGAGCCCGCGCTCCGCGACAAGAGAAGCCCTTGCACTGCAGCTTCAGAAAAGCCCGCACGCAGCAACAAAGACCCAGCATAGCCAAAAATAAATAAATAAAACTAAAAAAAAAAAAACAAGAAAGAAAGCAAATCTATGTGTCACGGTTTCTTCTCTGGTCTCATCACTTGTGCAGTGTCCAAGCTGGATCACTAGTTTTGGTGTGTGTGGCAGGAATATGAAAAAGCAAGCCAAGTGTACTCTAAGTCATCTGCTTCAAATATCTCACTCAAATCTTTAATGTTATTACGCACCAATGGTGCTTAGTTCCATTTGTCGTAAAGCAGAATCAAGCTAATCTTTCTGAAGGTCAGGCTGAAAGTCCTCTGGTTTAGGGACACATCGATATTAAATTGAAATGAATGCATTTTGTGTTGAAGTAGCTGATAAGCGAAGCCCAATCAAAGAAGAGAATGAATGCAAGGCTAAGGCTACATTGGGTATTGATGTGTTCCAACCAGGGTCATCAGGCCCCTCTGCTGGCCTGGAGACTTGTCAGTTCAGATGAAGAGAAAGAGTGGATAGCCGGAGTTAGCCTCACCCTGCACGTGAGCAGCAGCACAAGTCAAGGGAGAGTCCTCCTTGCTCACTTGCTGCCCGCCACACCTCTCTGCAAGACTGTTACTAAAACAGGGGACACATGGCTGTAGTTTGCTGACACCTGCCCTCTATTCTCAGCCTCCTCAAAGAAGAATGTTTCTTGACCTTCTCCTGGCTGACATCTGGCTCCCTCAGAGGGCAAGACCCTCTCAGATGGTCTGCTACTTATTTCCTCTTCACACAGTAGAGCCAGGGTGGAGCAGGTATTTTCCATGTTTTACTGTGCTGAGACTGCCCTCCTTCCCTCCTTCCTAACAATACTCTGCTTTGAATCTCACGCATCAGATGACTCCATCCCCAATTTCAGCTCCCTACTGATCCCTACTGCTGCAGTCCACGGGGTCCCAAAAAGTTGGACACGACTGAGTGACCGAACAACAACTGATCCCTCAGCCACTACCCTTCACTCCTTGAAAATTTTAGCAACCAATACAATATCGCTGTTTTCAAAATCAGTGTGATTATTATTCATGTAATTTCAATAGCCAGATATTCTTTTCAATGCCCTGGTCTTTCAGTCTTTCGTCTCCTTTTTCCAATGGCCTCATCCTCTCTGCTGCTCACTTGATGACCATATCTTTGAGCTTTTCATTCTTAAGAAATTCAACACTTCTAAAATCTTAATTTTAAACATTCTACTCTCTTACCACTATTATCTTTCAAACTTGTATCTCAACATGGACAATTCTTCTGTACCAGGACTTTAATCCAATGCTCCTCTCACCTTCTCCTTGTTTCACCCCCTGACACTGTCTCTTTCCTGCCCAATTTAAATTCCACAGCTAATCATCCCTTTGCATAGACTCGATTCTCTTGCCCCTCTCTCCCTGGTACTGGCTTCACCAAACCAAGGCTCTCATTAAATTTCGACTCTGCCTCCTGGACCAGCACACATCATACCCTCCGAGCATGGCCAGACAAACACCCAAACTTGCTGAGTGATTTCACTTTAGATTTACAGTCACTATCCTCGGGTGGTCCTGGATATTGCCTGGAATTCACCCTGATTCCATCACTTTGCCATGTTCCTAGGCAGCCAGATCATGCCTGCTGTCTCTTCAAACCTCCAGCATCTCTTCCACCACTTTTGTTCTCAGCTGATGGTGTGCTTCCTATTTCAGTGAGGAAACAGAAGTGATGCTCCCAATATCCACAACCAACCACCACCTCCCCGTGCCCATTTACTCTACCCTTGGGTCCCATCCTCTCTGACCTACTCAAGGATGTTGCTGCAGCAAGTATCCCCTTTCTCCTCCAGTATCATCAAGTGTTCCTCCTCTGTTGGATAAATGTCATGATCGTCAAGCATGTTGTTATTATCCCATTAGAAAAAAGTCCCTCTTGACTCCACTGAATCCCATTTATCCCTTTCTCTTGACAGCAGAACTTCAGAACTGTCTGTTCCCACCATTTGCAATCTCTCTTCTCCCTGAAACCCACACCAGTCAAGACTTCACCACCACTCCACCAAAACTGCTCAAATCACCAAGGACTTCACATGGCTCAGCTCCATCAGGCAGTGCACAGACCTCATCTGATGGCTCTCTCAGCACCTTTTCTCTCTGTGTGTGCCTGCAGGGTCCACAGCACACTGTGCTCCTAAAGAATGGACGAGTTCTGGTTTGATGAAATTCAATGTGTGGGATATGAACGGACCAATAGACAAAAGTATGTCTTATAGCTACTCGCCCACCTGCCTTCTCTGAGTTAACAATGATTGATGACCGAGCAGTAGTAAGGAATGTTAATTGGTTTCATTTTGGCACACTTGGGGTTCTTGCCAGGGACTGTGGGTTGATGGGGGAAAAGTCTGAGGGAACCCTGTACTTTTTGTTTTCCAGCTGAAACTGAGCATCCTCTCTTCCATCTCCATATCTGAATCGCAGAATACTGTTAGATTTGGAATGTGTCTTACGGAACACCTAACCAAAAACTTCATTAGTCCAGAGAGGCTGAATGACCTTCCCAAAGTCTCATGGCCAGTTAGTGATTCATTTGAAATAGGACCTTAACTTCTCAGTCAAGAGTCCAACATCCTCTCTACACACTTACTGTTTCTCTACTTCCTTATGGTTCTTTCGATGTCCACATTCTGCAGTGATGCTTTCAATTTACTTTGCGAGGAATCCTTTTATTCTCCTGGACTGTGCAGGGTCTGTATGTCCAGCATCTTTCCCAAACACACTTGGGGATGATAGGTTTCTAACAGTATTTCAGTGTGGGCATTCTTTTATAAAATTTAAGAACAATTAATTTACGATGTGTTAGTTTCAGGTGTACAGCAAAGTGATTCAGTTATACATGCATATATATATATATATACACACATATATATATACATATATATATATACACATACACACACCAGATTCTTTTCCATCATAGGTTTTTAAAAAATATTTTAATTTAATTTTTTATTTTATTTTATTTTATTTTTTACCTGGACCTGATTTATTTTTTTTTAATTTTATTTTATTTTTAAACTTTACATAATTGTATTAGTTTTGCCAAATATCAAAATGAATCTGCCACAGGTATACATGTGTTCCCCATCCTGAACACTGCTCCCTCCTCCCTCCCCATACCATCCCTCTGGGTCGTCCCAGTGCACCAGCCCCAAGCATCCAGGCCTTTCATTCCCTGTTTGAGGAGTCCTGCTGTCCTCATGGATGGTTTGGAATCTTTGGTTCCATCAAAGAACATGACTTCACTTATCAGCGATAAATCTGACAGCAGCTTTGATTTGTAGCTTTGCCCCCAAGTTGTAAGAGAGACACTCTTGGCAGAACCCCAGAGAGCATTCCAGGGCCAAATACTTAAAGATGTTCTCGATTGTGCAACATTTGAAAACACCATTCTAACCTAAAACCTTAGACTCACTGCTTGTTCAGTTACCAGTCCCATGCGATCGCTCCAGTTCCATTCCTCAGTCAGTCCTCTGGCCTCTGAACCTCCGAGCACTTTCTGAAAGTCTCCTGAGCTCTGCCCACGTTGTTCTGCCACTGAGCTGTCCCTGTCTTTATACGGATAGTGAGGACAATGGGAGGAAAATAAAGCCATCCCTCTCCCCTGCACGCAAATGACAGACCTTTTAGGACAATAAGCAAGGACACCTTCATGAGATAAACTGGTTTCAAGAACAGAGTCAAACTTGTTGAAAGCTACTGCCATACCTAAGGAAGACTGGGTCAGTTTAAAGGTGGGGAGGGCAGCCTGAACAACAGCTATCGTGATAGCTAACACTTCCTTTCATACCCAAAACTAGTCGGGGTTCTTTCTGTGCATTATATTAGATGTATTACATTTAAACCTTACAACTGTATAAAACAGGTACTGTTTGGATGAGAAATCTGAGGCCCAGAGAGATTAAATAGCTGCCAAGGCCGCATAGCTAGTACAGTGGGAGGATGATTAGAATCAGGTCCTGACTCTGGGGGTCTTCACTCAACCATGGTATATTTTTAGAAGTCACAAATAGGAGAGCTAACATCCATTCTTGGCAAAGCCAGTTGGGGACTTGAAGTCAAACTGTTCCTCTCTAACCATACTCGTGAGGTCATCCCTTCAGTAGGTAAGAGGTCCTCAAACTATGTCTGTTAAGGAGCCATTTCTAACAGCATCCATATCTCTGAATCTCCATTTTAAAATCCACTTTAAGATTATAATGTAAGCTTTCCTGGAGCTCAGCCTACAGAGAGAAAATGCAAATCAACACATGGAATTTGAGTTTTTTGCTCAGACTCTGCGGCTCCCCAGGTGGCTTAGTGGGTAAAAAAGCCACCTGCAATGCAGGAAATGCAGGAGACACGGGTTCAATCCCTGAGTCAAAAAGATTCCCTGGAGGAGGACATGGCAACCCACTCCAGTGTTCTTGCCTGGAGAATCCCATGAACAGAGGAGCCTGGAGGGTTACAGTCCATCAGATCGCAGGGTTGGACATGACTGAAGTGACGGAGCACGCACTGTGGGTCTTTCTTTTTTTTTTTTTTTTAACTTTACAATATTGTATTGGTTTTGTCTGGCAGCTCCTCTGAATCCGCGCCATGGGTGCTGACGGATCAGGTGCCGGGCTGGGAGCCAGAGCCCGGATGCGCAGAGCACTGCCCTGGGGAGATCCAGGTGCTGATTTCGCCTGGAGTCTTCAGACATCATGGCATCACAAACCTTTTCCTTTGAAGTTTCGACCTGCCTATCTTCCTTATTTGATTGGTGGTTTCACGATGGAAACTATCGTGATTTAGATGTCTAGTTATTCCCCTACTGGGTCTGTCATTGCCCCGCCTGCTTCCTCAAGATATGTCAAATCGCTTCAGCTGACTTCCAGCTACCAGAATTGCATGTCTGTGCTGAGAACTTTCCCCCAGAACAACAGAAGGCACACAGCAAAGGGAAATTGCCTGGCACACAATCTATTCCTCTCCCAGTAGTCTTCAACCAATGAGTCTTAGGACGAGGTGTATAAATACCCCAGCTCTCTCCTCCCTCAGGTGGGATAATGCTGAAGTTCTGTGTTGCACTGTTTACCTGTGGGATTAAGTTCCAGTCATCTACACAGGTGTGCATCTTAAATAACACATCCTACTGACTGCTTCCCAATCCCTGTCTCACTTCTCCACTCCTCTGGGAGCATCCATACCCCAGAAATTTTCTCTCAGGGTCTGCTGAGGGGTGTGTGTGAGAGAGAGAGAGAGAGAGAGTCACTCAGTCATGTCTGACTCTTGCAACCCCATGGACTGTAGCCCACCAGGCTTCTCTGTCCATGGAATTCTCCAGGAAGAATACTGGAGTGGGTTGCCATTCCTTTTGCCAGGGGGAGCTTCCTGACCCAGGGATCAAACCCACGTCTCCCATATTGCAGGTGGATTCTTTACCATCTGAGCCACCAAGGAAGCCCCTGCTGTGGCGGGAACCTCAAGTAAGACAAAGGGTGAAGGCAAGGAACAATGATAGAACAGCTACAGTTTCCTGCATCATGTCAAGACTGTTACAGGCATGATCTTATTTCATCCTCTCTACAGCCATAGGCTATAAGGGGTTATCTTACAGAGGATAATCTGAAGCGCAGGAGGAGGTATAACTTGCTTATGGTCACGTCGCTGCTCAGCAGATAAGCTGGATGCTGAACACTCACTGTTCTCTTTGGCCCCATGGCCATCCTGGTTCCACCCTACCCTGTGGGCCCAGGTCAGTGTTCCATATTCCAGATTAAAGACTCAAGAATACATGGAATCAATCTTGAGTTTGATTATTCTGGAATAACCTCTGATGATTTGTCGTCCTATTACCTATTCCGTGGATAGATCAGCAGCGATAAAACATGTGGCAACCTAAGCAAGTGTTTTCAAAACACCTTTTCCTCCTCTGCTGTGTTTCCCTCCGTGGAGACTGAGGCTGTGCCAAAGTGAAGGCAGGAAGCAGGCGTGACTCACAAACAGCCTGCTTGGCGGACTGCTTTGTAATACTCTTCGCAGACAACTGATGACACAACCACGGAGCTGAGAGAAGACAAAACCGGCTGCGGTGTAAAGACGCCATCTCTTTACATCTCTGTGCCTGGCTTCATTCCTGCAAACGTGTTCCTAGGCTTTGTGTGGACAAAGCCTGAATAACTCCACAAAGAGAGATTTGGTGTCTTCTCATATTTGGCAAATAAGTGACCAGATTTTGTTCTTGTTGTATGTTTTAGCCTCAGAGGAAAACTACAGTTTTGTTTTGTTTTCTTTTTGGTCAAAGATCTCTCTAGAGTCAGACCGTAAGTCTTTCCTGAGCACACACAGAATATAAATTTAGCAACAAGCTCTTGTCCTCAAAAACATTAGGGTCTCATAGCAGAATTGACCAACCTAATCGTTCCGTGGAACTGGAAGTCCCCGCTCTCTCTGTTGTCATGCCTCACCCGGACACCTGGATCTCAGGGCTAGGAGCGACATGCTCAGTCACCCCAGGACAGAACATTGTCAGTTCTGTTACTTTCTCAGGGATCCTCTGTGAGAGTCTAGCTTCCGGACAGTCCTCCGTTCTGCAGGTAAGACAAGCAGGGTTGAACCGGGGCTGTCCATCCTGATCACCTGTAAAGACCCTCCCTCTCGGGATGTCGAGATGGATGGTCTGTGAGGGAGTAATTGTCCTAGGGCCACTATTGATTAAACGCTGAGAAACATGCTTAGGTTGCACATGCCGTCAGCCGAACCAGTGACAGTTCCGTGTCTTCCTATAAATTCTTCTTTTCCAGCTGGGCTTTTTCTGTGGTTTCGTATTAAAATAGACACTTCCTAATTAGATGGATCTCTGTCGTGAGGATCCATCTGAGAACTTCGGTGGTATTTTCCTATTAGATATCTCTTCACAAATCAGCCCTGTGCTTTCCAGCTTTTCTAAATCATAACTCACTGAATAGCTCCTTGAGCAGGCAACAGCCCCATAACTAGTAATTAGTGTCCTGTCAGCTGATATCAGCAGCATTAGTTTTTAGCTGCTGACATCAGCAAGTCATTCATATATTTAAAGCCATAGCGACTCATAATTGCAATGAATACATCTGAACTATCTGATGAATAAGAAGATCTTTTTTTTTTTTTTAAATAAAGCAAACCATGTTTGGGTGAAAATATATAAAACAAATTAAAGTTAAGAATTACAAGACAGATTTCAGCATGAAAACAAGTCTGTGAAGAGCCCACAGTCCTAGACAGTCTTCCCAGGTCTGACACAGACATCTATCATAAATCCACAAACAAGTCTGCTCCTTTCTGATTAGAGGATGGTTTGGTCAAGGTTATAGAGAACATCTGTTTTAATGACAGAAGTCAGTAGAATGGCAATACTTTGAGCCCTTCCATTTTTGTATTCACTAATTGTTCATAAAGGAGTCAGTGATTTTTTCCAAGTACATTCTGATTAAAAAATAAGGCCAAATAAATACTTGACTCTTATTCTGAAGGGAAAAACTGTGTAAAGTTTCCTTTTATTTGAAAATTCAAAAATTGAAATTTCAGAAATGTGAACCCTATATGAACAATACCTATATAGGTTTTTAGAAAACTTAGAAAAATTACTATGATCGAAATACATAATAGGAAAATAAGAATCATTTTAAATAAATTAAATATGAATAAAAATTCCTATTTTGTTGGAAAAGCTATATTATGCTTAGGAAATCATCAGAGAAATAACAATTTTCTTTAAGGAATGTACTTTGTCTATTACTTAACTTCTTCTAGCCCCTCAAAAGACTATCAAAGTAACATCTGTTTTTAGATTTTGTTCTGAGGTTTTGCACCAAATTGATGATTGCTACACCTGCAAAGCCTCACCTATCAAATTGAGTTAAGCACGAAACAGATCGCAATTGCAACTCATCTTATCAACCTCCAGAAAACTCAAAATACAAGAGCTCCGATTTAATAAAGGAATTCTAAACAGGTAATATTTTTCTTTCTTCACAATTTGAGACAGCATTTGTTCATCATATAGAAATGCCAAATATGCAAGTTAGAAATTCAGAAAACAAATATGTCAGGAAGCATTTTATGCATCATTTAAAATTATATTTAAACAGTTCCCCAGCTGTAAATTAAAGAAGAGAAAAATTATGTGCCTAAGCTTTCATAAATGTCATATAGCAAATTCATAGAAATTAATAAATACAAATCAAGTACAGTTTATCTTTTTCTCCTTCATTGAATGAAACTGTCACTCACCAAGTCCAAATCAGAGTTACAGACACTTCCACATTACTAAAGGGAACAATGATACTGTATTGCCAGAAATGTTAGTAACACATTAGGTATGTCGCTCCAACTGAACAGGAATAAATTAGAAATAGCATGCGTGTTTTATGACATACAGGTAGTTTTTCTTCCTCGCTTAATCCTTTTCTCATAGTTTAACCCTTCCCCTGGGGCAACAAATGCTATCCGTTCATGTCACAAACAAGTTCAGGGCGATGGAATGGCTATTAACCCAGGAGCAAAGGATAATAAGGAATATTTATATACTTGGGCAAGATTGGGGTATAAAATGTTGATCTTTCACTAACTTTTCTCGTTTGTTGACCTGCAGAGGCGTTTTCATTTTTGCAAACAGAGTCTGGACAAGGGGGGCAATTTATCATGGTGGCTCGTAATTCCCTGCGGTGGGTTGTAACCCGGGAGGTCTGTGTGCCTTGTAGTCTAATACCAATTGGACTGGAGAGGGAGATGTACTGAGACAATAAAGGGGGGAGAGATGAGGGCTATTTTCAGATCAGAACATTGCTATTTACTATATGATTTAGAAAATACAGAAATCAATTAAAAAGTAGAAATCACTGGTCATTTAACTTCTTAGAGGTGATCAGGGTTAAATTTTGATGTGTTGTTTCCTGGTTGTTTAAAAATATATATATGACAAAAATTTGAAGTGTATCTTTTATTTGTGAGCATATTTCATCTTACTAGGTATTCCTCAAAGATGTACTTTTTATTGGCAACATAATATTTCCTTGTATGTACTTTCATCTATTGAGCCATCCCCTGTTGTGGGACATCTAGGCTGTTTCCAATTCTCTAATGCTCTGAATAATGTTGTAACAAAAATGTCCTTGCCTGTACATTTTTGTGGCATGTTTGATTCTCTCCTTGGGATAATTACCTGTTATAAGTGTGTTCTTGTTCCATACTGCCAAATTACTTTTTAGATAATGTGATACTGATTCACACAGCTAATGTTTATGATTAAGGGTAGAATTTAACTGTGGCCTGGCCAGGACTCAATGTAAATTTAAAAAAAAAGGTGAAAATTTAAACTACTGAAAACTGTTGTTTCTCTTTCATTTTGGCCTCCATAGTTTATTGACAGAGCCCCTGACACCAGAGAGGAAGAGGAACTTCTCTGGGCAGAGGTGGACCTAGAAGCTAAGTCTGCTGGCTCCCAAATCTTTTCCCAACTAGATCCTGCCTCTTCCCTGCCATTCTTTTCCATTTTAATTTATATTTCTATGGTAGGTGACTTCTGAAGAACTGTATCAGTAGTTTTATTATGTTTATAAAAGTACACATGATCATTAAGAAATAGAGAAAATAGCAAAGAATATCTACTATATAAATATAACCAGAGAAAAATCATTTAGAATTTTTTATTTAACATTTCTGATATAAATATGGACATTATGTACATATAAAATTATGCTGTATATACTATTTTGTAACTTTTTTCATCCAATAAAATATTTAGATATTGTCCCATATTGTATAAAGCATCATTTTAAGTGTTTGCATGGTAATTCATTATGTACTAACGTTTGTACTAACTAAAGTACTAGCATTAACTAGTTCCCTATTCATGGATATTTAGGTGATTTTGAAGAAACTGGACATTTTGATAATTTTCCTTTTTCTTGATTTTAAAATAAAATATCTTAAATTTTAAATGTTTTAGATAAAATGCTTCAAACATATATGCAATGTAAATAATAATATAATAAACACTTCTATGTCTAGCACAGAGCTTTAACAAATCCCAGCCATTTGTCATAGTTAAATCAAAATTTTTTAAAAAAAAACAACATATCATTAAAGCCTCCTGTGTAGCCCTTTCCAGTCATATCTGCTCCATTCCTTCCCTAAAAGGAAGTTGCTACATAGCATTTCCATGAATGGTTTTATATGGATTATATCTGTAAGTGTATAATATATCCATAAACAGCAGATAACATAGTATTTTTGTTCTTAAACTTTAAATAAATATTATCATACTCTATAGGGCTCCCCTGGTGGCTCAGTGATAAAGAATCCACCTGCCAATGCAGGAGACCCAGGTTCGATCCCTGTGTTGAGAAGATCCCCTGGAGAAGGGAATGGCAACCCACTCCAGTGTTCTTGCCTGGGAAATCCCATGGACAGCGGAGTCTGGGGGGCTGCAGGCCATGTGGTCACAAAAGAATCTCACGACTTATTGATTAAAACACACAAAACCCATCGTACTCTATATACTCTCCAACTTACTTTTTCCAGAATTGTATTTTTTTAAGCTTTATCCACATGCAAACATGTAGCTTTAGGTCATTCATTTTCACAGCTGCACAGTATTTTGCTATATGACTGTATTTGACAATGTATTCCTGTATATTGAAGTGCATTTAGGTCATTTCCAATATTTTGCTATGACAAATTACACAGCTGTGAATATTGTTCCTTGTGTAAGTGTTTATCTTGAGTAGAGACTATTTCCTCGGAGAAGGCGATGGCACCCCACTCCAGTACTCTTGCCTGGAAAATCCCATGGACAGAGGAGCCTGGTAGGCTGCAGTCCATGGGGTCACGAAGAGTCAGACACGACTGAATGACTTCACTTTCATTTTTCATTTTCATGCATTGGAGAAGGAAATGGCAAGCCACTCCAGTGTTCTTGCCTGGAGAATCCCAGGGACGGGGGAGCCTGGTGGGCTGCCGTCTATGGGGTCGCACAGAGTCGGACACGACTGAAGTGACTTAGCAGCAGCAGTAGCAGCAGCAGAGACTATTTCCTAAAAGTGAAATCACTGGGTGGTAAAACGTATAAGGATCTTAATTTTGCTATTTCAATTGTCCTTCCAAGTTGTTCTACCAATTTATATCCCCAATGGTAGCACATAGAAGTCCCTGTTTACTAAAGTCAGGCTTTTTATTATTTACAATCCAATAGATATGAAATGGTAACTCATTTTTATTTTTACTTCCCTGATTATTAGTAAGGTTGACCATCTTAACATATGCTTTTTGACCATTCATTTTTCTTCTATAAATTGCCTGTTCATATTTTTTGTTCATTGGTCTATTAATTGTCTATTTTACGAATCCTTTGTTAGTTCAACACATAGTGAATGTCTTCTAGTCTGTAGCTTGTCATTTTACATCTTTGGGGGTTTGGTTTTTTTGTCATATGGTTGAATGTTGAATTCTTAATGTTGAATTTTAAGATTATGATGTCATCACATTTGTCAACATTTCTTTGTGGTTTGGGACCTCATATCTTACCTAATAAATTCTTCCCTACACTGATTTGTTATGATTAAAATTGTATTTTCTTTGAAAAGTTTTGTTTTTCACATTTGATTCTGTAATCCATCTGAATTTTTTTGGTGTGATGTGAGGTATGACTCATTTCTTTTTCATATAAATTTTTTTAGCATGACTTATCAATATTGATATTGGTTTGTGCTGTGACCTCTGTCTTATACTAAGTTTATAGTCCACTTTCTGAGTTTTTGTGTTTGCCTTATTGGTTTGTTTCTCCTTTTCCTGAAGTCACACTGCCTTAAATATTCCCCTGTGATACTGAGTCAGGACTATATTAGTTTTTTCTGTTTCAGAAATTTTTGGCTAATTTTTGCCCTTTACAAAAAATGAATTTTAGGATTAGCTTGTCGAGTTCTGTGAAAAATTCCATTGTGGTTTTCACACAATGGAGTTGTATTTACTTTTAAGACTAATTTGGAGTCAACAGGCTTCTTAATCTATGAAGTCTTTTTATCAATGATCATAGCATTACACTTCATTTTTTCAAGGCATCTTCATCAATATGTTTTTGAAAACTTTCAAAAACTCTCTTGAATTTTTGTTAGACTTATTCTTAAGTAGTTAATAGTTTTATTACACTTATAAATTATCTTTCATTTAGTATGTTTTCAGATTAATTATTACTGATACATAGAAATGTTACAGAGCTCTAGAGTATGTGGGTGTGTGTGCATGTGTCAGTCGCTCAGTCGTGTCTGACTCTATGAGACCACATCGACTGCAGCCCGCCAAGCTCCTCTGTCCATGGAATTTTCCAGACAAGAATACTGGAGTGGGTTGTTATTCCCTTCTCCAGGGGAATCTTCCTGACCCAGGGATCAAATCTGGGTCTCCTGCACTGCAGGCAGACTCTTTACCATCTGAGCCACCAGGGAAGCCCAAACTTTCATCTTATTTGGCATAAACCAAATTTTCTTAATTTTACTAACCGATTATCTGAACACATTTTTTTGGGGGGGAAACAATCCTATAGCTTACATATAAAGATAATCTTGTTTCTTCCTTTCCAGTTCTTATCCCTCTGATCACTATTTTCGTCTTATCACATTGTTGAACAGTGGGATAGTATCAGATATCCTTGTTCTTCTCCTTAAAGTTCTAAAACTGCACAGAGAGAATGGTGTCTATTGTTTTTAATAGTTGATGTCCATCTTCAAGTTTATTGAGCCTTTCCCTTAGTGCATTTTTACTCAGAGCTTACTCTGTGTCAGGACCTTTTCTAAGGGGACAGAGTAGTGAATATGAAAAAGTTCTTCATAGGGCTTACAAGATAAAAAGGAAAACACACGCACATATTCAGAAATTGATACATGATATAAAGGAAAAAAAAAAAAAGGATTTCCAGGTGGTGCTAGTGGTAAAGAACCCACCTGCAATGCAGGAGACTCAGGAGATGAGGTTTGATCCCTGGGTTGGGAAGATCCCCTGGAGAAGGAAATGGCAATCCACTCCAGTTCTGTTTGGAGAATCTCATGGACACAGGGGCCTGGTCGGCTACCCACAGGGTTGCTAAGAGTCGCACACAAATGAGCAACTAACACACACACAAAGAAAAATAAAGAGTGACAGGGGAATGCTTATTGTAGATACTGTCTTCACAAAAAGGCCTCTCTGAGAGATTAGCATGTAGCAGAGAACTGAATAATTGAGGTGGGTCATGTGCTGCAGGCTCTGAGATGGAATTCAGCATTCAGGTGTGCATTAGGAAGGGAGAAAGGAGGTGAGAAGTGTGGGCAGAGGAGGAAGTGGAGCTGCGGAAACTTCACCTTTACACTCTTGCAGGGATCAGACGTTAGATGCAGCTACCCCAGGAAGCAGCATAACCGTGAACAAGGTGGCTTTCTTCAGTGAGGGTGGAAAAAGACATCCATTCAGGCTGTCCACTGAGATTCTAGGTGAGGCAATGAGACCTCTAAAGGGGATCTGTAGAGCATTAGAAGCCATATGACGATCTGGAAGAAAAGCAGTCCATGCAAGGGGGCTATGAAAGTTGTACCTGAGTTAGGTGTCAGCCTAGGATGTCTTGGGCTTCTCTGGTAGCTCATAGGTAAAGAATCTGCCTGCAATGCAGGAGACCATGGTTCTATTCCTGGGTAGGGAAGATCCCCTGGAGAAGGGATAGGCTATCCATTCCAGTATTCTTGGGCTTCCCTGGTGACTCGGACGATAAAGAATCCGCCCACAGTTCAGGAGACCTGGGGTTGACCCCTGGGTTGGGAAGATCCCCTGGAGTGGGGCATGGCAACCCACTCCAGTGTTCTTGCCTGGAGAATCCCATGTCCATGGACAGAGGAGCCTGGTGGGCTACAATCCATTGGGTCACCAGGGGTTGGACATGACTGAGTAACTAAGCACAGCACACAAACAGCTAGTAAGTCTAAGAAGCAGATGAAGAGCGGTGCAACCAGAAGGAAGCAAACAGGGAGAACAGGAGTGGGAGCTGAGTCACTGAGGTAGCATTGTCAGGCCACGTAGGTGATGGCAAGAAGCTTGGAATTTACTCTGAGTACCAACAGAAGGCTTTGAGGAGTCATGAGGAGGGACACAATCTGAATGGATTACAGTTTAAGAAATTCTCTCTGACCTACTCTATGGCACAGAGAACTCTGCTCAATGTTATGTGGCAGTCTGGTTGGGAAGGGAGTTTGGAGGAGAATGGGTACATGTATATGTGTGTCTGAGTCCCTTTGTTGCAGACCCAAAGCTATCACAACATCGTTAATCGGCTATATTCCAATATAAAATACAAACTTAAAAAAAAAAAAAGTTCTCTCTAGCTGCTGTTGGGAGAATCGCCTGTAGGGAACAAGAGTGGGAGCTGAGAGACCAGTTGGGAGGTAACTGCAGTCAACTGTGCAAGAGGTTATGCTGGCTTGTACTGTGTTGGTAGCTGTGAAGGAAGTAAGATCGGCTCACATTAAGGACGTATTTGAAGATGAAATCAACAAGGTATAATGGTGGCTTCGATATATAGTAGATGAAAGGCGAGCAGTCAAGGATGACCCTATGTATACAGCCTGAGCAACAGTAAATGAAGTTGCCTTTACAGACTTAAGAAGGTCCTGGAGGGGAAAACGTTGTGTGCTGGCAAAAGATAAAGGGAAGCCAAGAGTTTTACTTTGGACAAGTTAGGTTTGAGACATTTGTGTTATATTCAGTGAATGTCAACTGGAGGGTCGGAGCTAGATATGCCTGTGGGTGTTATCAGTGGGCACTGGTATTTAAAGTCACAGGAATGAATAAGACCATTAGGATGGCAAATATAAACAGAGGAGGGTAGGGACTTCCCTGATGGTCCAGTGCTAAGATGCTGTACTCCCAGTGGAGAGGGTCTGGGTTCAGTCCCTGGCCAGGAAACTAGATCCCACAGGCCACACCTAAGAATTCACATGCCCCAACCAAACATCCCCTCACTGCAACTATACCTGATGCAGCCAAATAAATAAATAAATATTTTTTTAATAGAGAGGAGGGAAAAACAAAGAGGGTGAAGGGCTGAACTTCAGAGAACTTTGGTGTTTACATACTACAAAGCTACAGGGGTGCCAGTGAATAAGAGTGAGAATGGATGACCATTGATCCAGGAGGGAAATCAGGAGAGCAGAGGGTCGTAGCAGCCAAGGAAGGAGAGTATTGCAAGAAGGAGGGAAAGATTTGGGGTGTCAAAAGCTGCTTGCTGTATATCTCAGGAAACTCAAACAGGGACTCTGTTTCAACCTAGAGGGGTGGAATGGGGAGGGAGATGGGAGGGAGTTTCAAAAGGGAGGGGATATATGTATGCTGCTGCTGCTGCTGCTAAGTTGCTTCAGTCGTGTCCGATGCTGTGTGACTCCATAGACGGCAGCCCACCAGGCTCCGCCATCCCTGGGACTCTCCAGGCAAGAACACTGGAGTGGGTTGCCATTTCCTTCTCCAATGCATGAAAGTGAAAAGTGAAAGTGAAGTCGCTCAGTCGTGTCTGACTCTTAGCGACCCCATGGACTGTAGCCCACTAGGCTCCTCCATCCATGGCATTCTCTAGGCAAAAGTACTGAAGTGGCTTGCCATTGCCTTCTCCAGTATATATGTATACCTAAGGTTGATTCATGGTGAAGTTGAACAGAAAACAGCAAAATTCTGTAAAGCAATTATCCTTCAACAAAAACTAAATTAATATTTAAAAAGCTGCAGAGAACACAATAATAATTTTCCATTAAACTTGGTAGTGAAATGGTGATGGTTATAGCCTGATTTAGTTGGGCTCAGGAGAAAATATTAGGTGATAGAGTGGAAACAGTGAATCTAGAAATAAGATTAAGGGAATTCTGTTCTATTCAAAATTTACTAAGATTTTTAAAAATCTTAACTATTTAATTTTATCCCAACAGTTTTTTGCATCTGTTGAGAATGACTTTTCTCTTTCACTGACCATGCTGATTACATTCATATACCAATATTTTATGATGTTGAAACATCTTTGCATGATGGGGAAATTCCATTTAATTATGGTGTATTATAAATTCTAGAACACCCCAAAAAAATGCACTCTTTGTTATAGGGGAAAGAAAGAAAGCCAAAGTGAGGTCACTCAGTCGTGTCTGACTCTTTTCGACCCCATGAACTACAGCCTACTAGGTTCCTCCATCCATGTGATTTTCCAGACAAGAATACTGGAGTGGGTTGCCATTTCCATCTCCAGGTGATCTTCCCAACCTAGGGAATGAACCTGGTATCCCGCATTATAGGCAGATGCTTTACCGTCTGAGCCACCAGGGAAGTCATTACAGGGGACTGGAATGCAAAAGTAGGAAGTCAAGAGATACCTGGAGTAACAAGCAAATTTGGCCTTGGAGTACAAAATGAAATAGGTCAAAGGCTAACAGAGTTTTGCCAAAAGAACGTACTGGTCATAGCAAACGCCCTCTTCCAACAACACAAGAGAAGACTCTACACATGGACATCACGAGATGGTCAATATCGAAATCAGATTGATTATATTCTTTCCAGTCAAAGATGGAGAAACTCTATACAGTCAGCAAAAACAAGACTGGGAGCTAACTGTGGCTCAGATCATGAACTCCTTATTGCCAAATTCAGACTTAAATTGAGAGAAAGTAGAGAAAACCACTAGACCATTCAGGTATGGCCTAAATAAAATCCCTTACAATTATACAGTGGAAGTGACAAATAGATTCAAGGGATTAGATCTGATAGACAGAGTGCCTGAAGAACTACGGACGGAAGTTCGTGACATTGTACAGGAGGCAGGGATCAAGACCATCCCCAAGAAAAAGAAATGCAAAAAGGCAAAATGGTTGCCTGAGGAGGCCTTACAAATAGCTATGAAAAGAAGAGAAGCGAAAAGCAAAGGAGAAAAGGAAAGATATACCGATTTGAAATAGAGGGAAACAACAGAATGGGAAAGACTAGAGATCTCTTCAAGAAAATTAGAGATACCAAGGGAACATTTCATGCAAAGATGGGCTTGATAAAGGACAGAAATGGTATGGACCTGACAGAAGCAGAAGATATTAAGAAGAGGTGGCAAGAATACACCAAAGAACTGTACAAAAAAGATCCTCATGACCCAGATAATCATGATGGTGTGATCACTCACCTAGAGCCAGACATCCTGGAATGCAAAGTCAAGTGGGCCTCAGGAAGCATCACTATGAAAAAAGCTAGTGGAGGTGATGGAATTCCAGTTGAGCTATTTCAAACCCTAAAAGTTGATGCTGTGAAAGAGCTGCATCAATATGCCAGCAAATCTGGAAAACTCAGCAGTGGCCACAGGACTGGAAAAGGTCACTTTTCACTTCCAATCCCAAAGAAAGGCAATGCCAAAGAATGTTCAAACTACTGCACAATTGTGCTAATCTCACACACTAGTAAAAGTAATGCTCAAAATTCCCCAAGCCAGGCTTCAACAGTACATGAACCGTGAACTTCCAGATGTTCAAGCTGGATTTAGAAAAGGAAGAGGAACCAAAGATCAAATTGCCAACATCAGTTGAATCATCAAAAAAGCAAGACAGTTCCAGAAAAACATCTACTTTTGCTTTACTGACTATGCCAAAGCTTTTGATTGTATGGATCACAACAAACTGTGGAAAATTCTGAAAGAGATGGGAATACCAGACCACCTGCTCTGCCTCTTGAGAAATCTGTATTTAGGTCAAGAAGCAATAGTTAAAACTGGACAGGGAACAACAGACTGGTTACAAATCAGGAAAGGGGTACGTCAAGGCTGTATATTGTCACCCTGCTTATTTAACTTATATGCAGAGTACATCATGTGAAATGCTGGTCTGGATGAAGCACAAGCTGGAATCAAGATTGCTGGGAGAAATATCAATAACCTCAGACACACAGATGACACCACCCTTATGGCAGAAAGCGAAGAAGAACTAAAGAGCCTCTTGATGAAAGTGAAGGAGGAGAGTGAAAAAGTTGGCTTAAAGCTCAACATTCAGAAAACTAAGATCATGACATCTGGTCCCATCACTTCAAGGCAAATAGATGGGAAAACAATGGAAACAGGGACAGACTTTATTTTGGGGGGCTCCAAAATCGCTGCAGATGGTGACTGCAGCCATGAAATTCAAAGACGCTTGCTCATTGGAAGAAAAGTTATGACCAACCTAGACAGCATATTAAAAAGCAGAGACTTTACCTTGCCAACAAAGGTCCATCTAGTCAAAGCTATGGTTTCTCCAGTAGTCATGTATGGATGTGAGAGTTGGACTATAAAGAAAGCTGAAAAGTGAAGAATTGATGCTTTTGAACTGTAGTTCAATAGTGTTGGAGAAGACTCTTGAGAGTCCCTTGGACTGCAAGGAGATCCAACCAGTCCATCCTAAAAGAAATCTGTCCTGAATATTCATTGGAAGGACTGATTTGAAGCTGAAACTCCAATACTTGGCCACCTAATGGGAAGAACCGACTCACTTAAGACCCTGATGCTGGGAAAGATTGAAGGTGGGAGGAGAAAGGGACGACAGAGGATGAGATGGTTGGATGACATCACTGACGGGATGAACATGAGCTTGAGTAAGCTCCGGGAGTTGATGGACAGGAAAGCCTGATGTGCTGCAGACCATGCTGCAGACCATGGGGTCGCAAAGAGTGGGACACAACTGAGCAACTGAACTGAACTGAACTGATATATATTATATGTACACACACACACATATATATATGGTGTATTATATATATTATATATATATTCAATTTTTGTTCTTTTTTATGTAGGATATTCCTATGTTCATAAATGAGATACAATTGTTTTATACCTTTTCTTATGCTATCTCTTTCTAGTTTTAATTTCAAACTTATGCTGCTTGCTGCTGCTAAGTCGCTTCAGTCGTGTCCAACTCTGTGCGACCCCAGAGACGGCAGCCCACCAGGCTCCTCCATCCATGGGATTCTCCAGGCAAGAACACTGGAGTGGGTTGCCATTTCCTTCTCCAATGCATGAAAGAGAAAAGTGAAGGTGAAGTTGCTCAGTCGTGTCCAACTCCTAGCGACCCCATGGACTGCAGCCCACCAAGCTCCTCCATCCATGGATTTTCCAGGCAAGAGTACTGGAGTGGGGGGCCATTGCCTTCTCCAAAACTTACACTAGCCTCAAAAAATAATTTGGGTAGCTTTTCTACTTTTCTAAGATATTTATATAATATTAGGATTATCTGTTTTAATTCCAATCAAACTCTCTGGGTCCAAGGTCTTTGGCAGTTAGGAAGTTAGGGAGGTACTGAGAATATTTTATTTGTGTATGGTTGCAGGTTTATCGTTGTTGGTTCTTTTTTTTTTTTTTTTCTTCTTAAGTCTGTTTTAAGAATGCCATTTCTTTTTTTTTATGTGTATTTTTTTATTTTATTTTATTTTTAAACTTTACATAATTATATTAGTTTCTTTCCTATTTGCTCTCAGATGATTTCTCTGCCTTCCTGCTGCAAAGTTCATTTAGCCAGTTGGTCAATGGTGAGAACCAGCAGAGAACTGTGGGGCAGGAGTCGGGGTGAAGCCAAGCCATTTTCCCCCATCCTCTGACTCCAGCAGTGACTGTCTCTTCTGGGGTTCTAGCTCCCACTACAAAGCTTTGCTCCAACTCCCTTTCAGCCCCTTGTCACAAATCCAGGTACCACTGGTGATTCTGGGTCTTACCCCTCAGTAATACCAGTTCCCCACCATGATCCCTCCAAGTCCTGGCGCTGGTAACAGCTTCCCGATGGTGCAAGTTTCAGTGTTGGCTTACCACCTGCTTCTTCACATTAAAGTTTTCCCTTTGAAGTCAATCTCTTGCATTAAATCCCTGTTATTGGACTACCTGGAGAGGCTCTCTTTTCATGACTAAACACTGATTAACCCAGATAGCTTATATTTTTCTGATAAATTATCTACCTCCTTTGAGTTTTCTAGTTTATTGGCATACATATGAAAAATGAGTGGCATAATATTTAACTAGGATGCTTAAAATCTTTGCCATATCCATAGTTATGTCCTTTTTTTTTTTTAATTCCCATTATTGTTTGTGTCTTCTCTCTCTCCCTGTCTCTTATTGTCAGTCTTGTTAAAGATCTGTTTATCCAGTTCACCATTTGCTAAAAAAAAGGAAATGTCTACTATCTATTACACTGGCTTCGTGTATAAAAGTTACCACTGAAAAGATGAGAAAGGAAATAATACTGGTTGTCTATGGGAAGAAAATTTAATGGCTAGGTTAAAAAAAAGTAAAAAAAGCTTTTAGTTGCATACTCGTCATACATTTAAAATTTTGATCCATATGGATGATTTATCTAATCAAAGAATTAGGTTTAAAATAGTTTTTAAAAGCAGATTTTGGATTTGCCTACCTTCTTCATTTCTATTTTATCAATTTCTACATCATTATTATTATTTTCTACTTTTACTTTATTCAGGTTTACTCTGTTCTTCTAGCGCTCTTATTTTCAGTTTTCATGTCTTTTCAATAAACAAATTTAAAGCTACAATTTATCTTTAAAATACCATTTTAGCCTATTTCAGTTTTGACAGGTGGTAATTTCATACCATTTATTTCTAAATATTTTATTATTTCCATTGTGATTTCCTACTTACTCATTGGATTACTTAAGTGTATCTTTAATATTCAAAATATATGTGTCTTTTTGTTTTCCTTTTTATTGTTGGCTTTAATTTAAATGGACCATAAGAGATTTGGTCTATATGGCAACTTTATCTTGATATTTGTAACCTCATTTGGATGGTTCGTTTTTTACAATTTCCACTAGTACTTGAAATTAAAGGATATATTATATTCAGTTCAGTTCAGTCCAGTCATTCAGTCATGTCCGACTCTTTGTGACCCCATCGCAGCACGCCAGGCCTCCCTGTCCATCACCAACTCCCGGAGTTCACTCAGACTCACGTCCATTGAGTCAGTGATGCCATCCAGCCATCTCATCTTCTGTCGTCCCCTTCTCCTCCTGCCCCCAATCCCTCCCAGCATCAGAGTCTTTTCCAGTGAGTCAACTCTTCGCATGAGGTGGCCAAAGTACTGGAGTTTCAGCTTCAGCATCATTCCTTCCAAAGAAATCCCAGGGCTGATCTCCTTCAGAATGGACTGGTTGGATCTCCCTGCGGTCCAAGGGACTCTCAAGAGTCTTCTCCAAAACCACAGTTCAAAAGCATTAATTTTTTGGCGCTCAGCCTTCTTCACAGTCCAGCTCTCACATCCATACATGACCACAGGAAAAACCATAGCCTTGACTAGACGGACTTTTGTTGGCAAAGTAACATCTCTGCTTTTGAATATGCTATCTAGGTTGGTCATAATGTTCCTTCCAAGGAGTAAGTGTCTTTTAATTTCATGGCTGCAGTCACAATCTGCAGTGATTTTGGAGCCCCAAAAAATAAAGTCTGACATTGTTTCCACTGTTTCCCCATCTATTTCCCATGAAGTGATGGGACCAGATGCCATGATCTTCATTTTCTGAATGTTGAGCTTTAAGCCAACTTTTTCACTCTCCACTTTCACTTTCATCAAGAGGCTTTTTAGTTCCTCTTCACTTTCTGCCATAAGGGTGGTGTCATCTGCATATCTGAGGTTATTGATATTTCTCCCGGTTGGATATAAAATGTGTGCGCATGAACAAATACTAATTCAAACTTGATTTTTTATATTTTAATTTTCTTATGGTTTTTTTCTGAGTGATCAATTAGTTTTTAATGTGTGTCAAATTACTCACCATATTTTGCAAAATTGTCTTTATAATTGTCAGTTTTTGCTTTACTAATATCAATACCATGTTGTTAGTTGCATAGAGAATTATGTATTCTTGGTAGATTGATACTTTTATTATGCAGTGTCTCATTTTTATCTTGCTGCTGCTGCTAAGTCGCTTCAGTCGTGTCCGACTCTGTGCGACTCCATAGACGGCAGCCCACCAGGCTCCCCCATCCCTGAGATTCTCCAGGCAAGAATTTTTTTATCTTACTGAGGCTTATATTCTAATCTTTCTGATATTACTAAGTCTTTACAATCTGTTGTGTGTGTGTGTGTGTGTGTGTGTGTGTATTTGCCTGGTGTATCTTATTCCATTCTTTGTTTTAAAATTTTAAGAATCTTTTAAAGCTATATATCTTGAAGGAAACAAATAACTTTTGAAAATACAAAATGATGAATGAAAAAGATAAAACTGTCTCTATTTTCAAGTAACATGATTGTTTAACTAGAAAATTTGAAGGGCTCCAATAATACCACCAACAAAACTTGTCCTAGAAATCACAAGTGAGTTCAGCAGGTTCACAGACATAAGATCAAAAGCTAAAATCAATTGCATTTCTACATACTAACAACAAACAAGTGGACAACAACATTTTAAAAAATGCAATACCACTTACAGTTGCTCCAAAGAATATTAAGCATTTAAGTATAAATCTAACAAAAATGTATAGAATCTGTATGATGAAAACTACAAGATGAAAGAAATCTAAGGTGATCTGATTAAGTGAAGAGACATACTGTGTTCATGGATTGGAAGACTCAATAAAGATGTCAATTTTCCTAATTGATTAGTTTAGTTTAATTCCTAGGAAAATATTTGTAAGATTTTTTGTAGACATAGTTAAGATTATTCTAGAATTTATGTGAAATAGCAAAAAAACTAGAATAGGTAAAGCAGTGTTGAAAAAGAATAAAATAGGCGGAGTCAGTGTATCTGATCTCAAAACATGTAGCTACAGTAATTGAGACTATATAGCCCTGATGGAAGGACAGACTGATAGATCAGTGGAACAGACAGAGAACCCAGAGAGGGACCCACACAAATATGCTCAACTTATTTTTGACAGAGGTACAAAAACAGAAGGAAGGACAGCCTTTCATATCCATAGGCAAAAAACAAGCCAGAAAGCAAACCCCACCCCAACCTAACACTATATATAAAAATTAACTAAATGGGGACTTCCCTGGTGGCATAGTGGATAGGAATCCGCCTGCCAATGCAGGGGACAGGGGTTTGATCCACATGCCTGGGAGCAACTAAGCCCGTGCAAGTCAACTACTAAGCCTGTGAGCCGCAACCACTGAAGCTCACGCGCATAGAGGCTGTGTGAGTGTAGCTCTGCTTGCAGCAACTAGAGAAAGCCCTGGAAAGCAACCAAGACCCATGGCAGCCAAAAAAAATATATGTATATATTTTTAATTAACTAAATGGACTCAAAGTGAATCACAGACTTAAATGTAAAATGCAAAACTATAAAAATTTAGGGAAAAACATAAGAGAAAAATCTCTGGGACCTAGGGTTAGGCAGAATTCTTAAATTTGATACCCAAAGCACAAATCCCTAAAAGGAAAGGCTAATAAATTGGACTTCATCACAAGTAAAAACTTTATTTCTGGGGAAGACTCTTTTAAAAGGATGAAAAGAAAAAGTACAACTTGGAAGAAAAATATTTGCAAAATGCATACTGGCCAAATGATTTGTTTCTAGAAAATACAATGAATTTTCAAACTATAATTAGCAAATAAGCAGTCAAATTAGAAAAGTGGGCCAAAGACATGAACCCATGCTCAAAGAGAATGTACAAATGGCAAATAAGTCCATTAAGTGATATTCAACTGCATTAGCCATCTAGGAAATGGAAATTAAAACCACGATTGAGTTATCATTTACACCTATCAGTATGGCTAAAATTAAAAACAGTGACTACACCAAATGCTGGCAAGAATGCAGAAAAACTGGTTCACTCATACAATGCTGGTAGGAATTTTAAATGGTACAGCCACTCTGGAAAATAGTTTGGCAGTTGCTTTTAAAAGTAAATGTGTATTTACCATATGATTCAGCAATTGTACTCCTGAGCATTAACCATAGAGAAATGAAAACTTATGTTCATGCAGAAGCTTGTACCTGAATGTTCAAAACAGTTCTATTCATAATAGCCAAAACCTGGAAATTATCCAATTTTCCTTTGATGGGTGAATGGATAAGCAAACTGTGGTATATCCATGCCGAAGAAAGTACTCAGCAATAGAAAGAATGAAATATTGATAAATGAAACAACTTGGATGAAACTCGAGGGAACAATGATAAATGGAGAAAAAAAAAGTCACGTACTGAATGACTGTCTGTATACAACCCTCTTGAAATAACAAAATTATAGATATAGAGAAAATACCCGTGATTGCCAGGGGTTAAGGTGGGGGAGGGAGAGGAGGTTGCCTTGTGCTGATGGTACAGTTTTCTGTCTTGACCGTGACGGAGGCATATAGGAGGCTCTCTGTATGCACTTTATTAGTTCAGGAATCTTTTGCACTTTGCAATCAAAAAGGAAAGATGCTGGTAACCTGAAAACTTTTTGAGAATGTTGTGACAATTGATAAGTAGTTTCCATGGAAGATGCAGAAATTAATTTACTTGGAATTAATCATGACATGAAATCTACAGTATTGATCAAGGAGAATTACAGTTTAATGCCATACACACCAGAGAAGGCAATGGCAGCCCACTCCAGTACTCTTGCCTGGAAAATCCCATGGATGGAGGAGCCTGGTAGGCTGCAGTCCATGGGGTCGCTAAGAGTCGGACACGACTGAGCAACTTCACTTTCACTTTTCACTTTCATGCATTGGAGAAGGAAATGGCAAGCCATACCAATGTTCTTGCCTGGAGAATCCCAGGGACGGGGGAGCCTGGTGGGCTGCCGTCTATGGGGTTGCACAGAGTCGGACACGACTGAAGTGACTTAGCAGCAGCAGCAGCAGCAGCCACAGACACACAATGGACAATAAAAATTATCCCTTCTGGTTCAATATGTTAAATGCTAGAGACCATCTGGATACATTAAAAATCATTCAACTTTTAAGAAGTATGTAGATATTTAGCCTTTTATTAATTAGAAGATTTCCTGTAATATTGATTGGAAAATCATTCTGATAGCTATCCTTCTAAAGTGTTAGGAGGTGAAAGATTAAAGATTGCTAAATGTTTTCCTTTTGACTTACTCTGGATTACAATTAGGAAAAAATGTAGTTCTGAAACAATTGTTCTCCAGTTAAAGAAGGTGTTGGAAAGGACTTAGTTCAAGGCCTTTCTTGAAATACCAGTTTTTATAAATATCCATCTGTTTGGGTTATAATTTCCCTTATCATCATAGTTACATAAATACATGTCTCAGTTTTTAAATATGGGTTGTTAAATAAGAAATGCAAGATACTTCTCTTGAATGTTCTCAATATATCATCTATTAAAATGATACTAATCTGTAGGAGGCAGATATAAAACACGGATAATAAAATTTCTTAGCTAATTAAAAATACAGTAGATCAGTAAATTCTTTTAATAATTAAATTTCATTTCACCATTATTTATTGTGATTAGTGACATAATTTAATGTATCTTTACTGCGGTCTATTTTCTTTTTACCTTCCTTTCCCTTTTTATAATTTTTCTTCTTGTTTTCTGCTGAATTGATAAATGCCTTTATTCCATTAAATTTTCTTCTGCTAATTTTGAAACTGTAAATTACATTTCTATCCTTGCTGGGGTTACCCCTATATTTTTAACTATGTGACTATAAATTTTCATTGTAAGTTTTAAGTTATTCTTTACCACCATTCTCCTAAACACGCTGAGAGTCTTGACACGATTTAGCCACTTATGGAACTTGATAGTGTTATTACATAGAGTTAGTTTTCCTCCTATTTAAAGTAAAAAATTAATACTGTCAGTGAGCAATTAAAATATATCCACTTATTTTGTCAATTTCTTTGCTTATTACTATTTCTTGCATCCAATATCTTCCCAGACCACCTAGTTCAAATCCTCATTCTTAGAAGCTGGGAGGTCTTACCATTTCTGTTCCTCAGTTTCTTCCTTTTAAAACTAGGTTTAAAATATGGCTTCCCAGTTGGCATAGTGGTAAAGAATCCCCTGGCCAATGCAGGAAACACATGTGGGTTCCATACTTGGGTCGGGAAGATCCCCTGGAGGAGGGCATGGCAACCCACTCCAGTCTTCTTGCCTGGAGAATCCCATGGACAGAGGAGCCTGGCAGGCTACAGTCCGTAGGTTTGCAAAGAGTCAGACACAGAAAAAAATGTATCTACCCCGTAGTATTATTGTGAGGATTAAAAGTAATTGAGGTATGTAAAGCGTTAGCTATTGTTATCATTGTTATGAGGCTCTTTTCTTTATATTCAAATCAATCCTTTAACGGATCTATGAGGGGTAAACTTCCCATGGGTGAAATGTCTCTATTTTGTGTCGTTTTTGAATGCTAGTTTAGTTTTGGCAGGAGAATCTAGCTAGATGGGAAGTTATTTTCCTTCAGCAGTCGGGATAATTATTTCATCTACCAGTGCTGATGAGAAGTGAGCTGCCAGCCCAACTGTTACTCTTCTGTCAGTGAAAGTGAAAGTGTTAGTCGCTCATTCGTGTCTGACTCTTTGCGGCCCCATGGACTGTAGCCCACCAGGCTCCTCTGTTCATGGAGTTTTCCAGGCACGAGTACTGGAGTGGGTTGCCATTGCCTTCTCCAGGGGATCTTCCCCACCCAGGGATGGAACCCCGGTCTCTGGCATTGCAGGCAGATTCTTTACTGTCTGAGCCACCAGGGAAATCCTATTTGCCCTTGATGTTTTTATAGTTTGCCTACAATATGGATATATTTTTGTTTATGTTGTTAACTTTTAGTTGGAGGACTTGTCTTCAATCCTGGACATTTCTTAGCCTCCTCTTTTCAAATGTTGTTCCTCCGTGTTTCTCTTTCATCTATTTTCCCCTGGAGCTCCTGAATATTTGCTTTGGAGCATCTCCATCTATTATTCATGACTCTTAACTTCTCTTAAGTAGTTTTTGTCTTCAGGTGCTGTGTTCTGTGTGAATTCCTCAGCATTATTTTCCAACTCTCTCTTTGGCTGATTTCAATCTAGACTTTATTCCATCTATTGAGATTTTTAATTTCAAAGAGTGCCTTTCTCCAAAATTCCTAATCAGTTCTTTTTCATATCTGCTTGTTCTTGAGGATGTTCGTTTTTGTTGGCGGTTGTAGTTTCTATAAATAACTACTCAACTGTGGAAATATCCACAGTCATGCAATGAAGTAAGGAAAATTCATTACCTTGACCAGCTAAATTTTCAGCAGGGTAAATGCTTTAAATTCATTCTATATTATTTAGTTATAATTATTCATGAATCAAATGCTGATTTTATGTAATAATTACTCCACTGCCATGACAAGGATTCTTAAAATATCTTATTTTCTACTTGTGTTTTGTATGCTAAGTCACCTCAGTTGTGTCTGCCTCTTTGCGACCCTATGGACTGTAGCCCGCCAGGCTCCTCTGTCATGGGATTCTCCAGGCAAGAGTACTGGAGTGCGTTGCCTTGCCCTCCTCCAGGGGATCTTCCTGACCCAGGGACTGAACCTCTGTCTCTTACGTCTCCTGCCTTGGCATACACTAGTGCCATCCGAGTTCAGAGAATCAAAAATGTGTCTAGATGCATCAAAACTACTCACACTGCACACACATTGCCAGGAAAATCAAACTGAAGGGTAACAAGCATGTAAAAATGCAGTATCATGGCCCCCCTGCCCCCACCCCTGCTTTCAACTGCTTCCTTATTTCTTCTCAGGCAGTGCAATGGGCCAAGGCTAATTTGCCTGGCTCACAGAGGGCAGCAATTAGTAGCCCCATGGATTCAGAACATTACTAGCTTAGCCACTATTCTGAAAACCTGTCTGTGACCTCCCAAAGTCTCCCAAGACTCGTTCCTCTATGCAAAGACGTCCAACTAGAATCAGAGGAATGTTAAGGAACATTTTCCTTGCCAAGAGGATGTTAGCACCACCAAAGCATTTACTCAATGGTCCCTTTCAATCTGCAAAATACACCCAGTTGTCCTGGATGAGCTTTACTCTTTCCCAAAGGTAAGGACATTTTGTTAATTCTGTTTCTTCAGGAGTTCAGCCTAAAAGTGTATTTTTATCTCAAAGTACTCTAAAGTCCTCAAAAAGTTACATAATAACTCCTAATGTGAAGAGCAGCCTCCTCTGAAGAGCTGGTCTGGACTGAACCTCAAATGTAATACTGACTCTAACTAAACATGCAGAAGGGTTTCCCAGGTGGCTCAGTGGTAAAGAATCTGCCTACTTATGCAGGAGATCCAGGTTCAATCCCCGGGTTGGGAAGATGCCCTGGAGAAGGAAATGGCAACCCACTCCAGTATTCTTGCCTGGGAAACCCCATGGACAGAGGAGCCTGGCAGGCTACAGGGGGTCTCAAAGAGTTGGATGGGACTTAACAACTAAACAACAATGACAAAAACATTTCATGGAGTTGGCTAGGATCAGTGCACGATGGATGAAGAACATTTTAGTTTTCAACTTTTTATGCATGGTATTAGCTATGTCAACATTTGCATTTTCAAATAAGTTAAAAAATTTTTTTGGCTGCATCAGGTCTTAGCTGCGGCAGGTGGGATCTTCTCTGTTGTGGTGCGAAGGCTCCAGAACTTGCAGGGTCAGCAGTTGTAGTGAGCGGGTTTAGTTGCTCCCTGGCGTGTGGAATCTTCGTTCCCCAACCAAGTATCAAATCTGCTTCCCCTGCATTGGAAGGTGGATTCTTAACCACTGGACCTCAGGGAAGTCCCTCAAATAAGTTTTTAATGTTTGATTTTTTTTTCAAGGAAGTGAATGTAACCATTACATATCTTTATTTTTTTTTAAAAAATGTATATTATTGCTTTACCTTTTATCACTATCCTACTGTATGGCTGTAACAGGGTTTACAACGTGAAATACAAGAGCTCTTGCAGAGAACAGGAGCTTCTCTGTTCCTTTATAAGTCCTATTCTCATATTCAGTTCCAAGTATCAAGTAGGATAGATTTCTGGCGGATGAGTTTTATTTAAGGATGATTGTAGAATTTTAGATTTGGAAGATGATGTAGACATTAACCTTCTGATACAGATACATAAAGTAACAAAGCACCAGAAAAGTCAGGTCACTAGTATCAGGTCTAGAATTAGCATTTATGGTTCCTGACTCCTGGTCTTACCTGTGGTCATGTATGGATGTGAGAGTTGGACTGTGAAGAAGGCTGAGCGCCGAAGAATTGATGCTTTTGAACTGTGGTGTTGGAGAAGACTCTTGAGAGTCCCTTGGACTGCAAGGAGATCCAACCAGTCCATTCCGAAGGAGATCAGCCCTGGGATTTCTTTGGAAGGAATGATGCTAAAGCTGAAACTCCAGTCCTTTGGCCACCTCATGCGAAGAGTTGACTCATTGGAAAAGACTCTGATGCTGGGAGGATTTGGGGGCAAGAGGAGAAGGGGACAACAAAGAATGAGATGGCTGGATGGCATCACTGACTCGATGGACGTGAGTCTGAGTGAACTCTGGGAGTTGGTGATGGACAGGGAGGCCTGGCGATTCAAGGGGTCGCAAAGAGTCGGACACGACTGAGCGACTGATCTGATCTGATCTGACTCCTGGTCTAATGCCAAGAAGACAGAAGGGTCTATAAATAAATATAAATTTTTGGTCCATTCAAAAACCACCTGAGATATCCCTTCTACCTCGTAGTGAGTCCATTAGTAGTATAAAAATTGTTACTTCTGACATGTTACAAACAAAATCAACAGTCTCCTGGACTCATTACAAGGTACTTAAGAACTTTTTTCAAGGGCTTTGAAACGCAAAGGAAGATGGCCAAAGGAGCTCTCTGCAAATGGGCAGTGTTCCCAGATAAACCCAGAAGGAAAAAAGAATGAACAAATTAGTGAATCAGAGTTCTTTTAATAGATCTATTAGGCTGTCTAATTGTGGGCATAAGACCCCCATGACTTAAGCACAAAGTTTAGCACTCTGGTTGAAAATCTGGAGAAAGCCTGAATTCTTTTTGTTTTTTTTTAATATATACTTTTATTTGTTTCATTGTTGGCTGTGCTGGGTCTTCGGTGCTGCACTTGGACTTTTCTCTAGTTGAAGCGAGTGGCGGCCACTCTCTGGTTGTGGGGCGTGGGTTTTCTCACTGTAGTGGTTTCTCCTGTTGTGGAGCAGGGCTCTAGGGCCCTTGGGCTTCGGTTGTTGGGGCACACGGGCTCAGGAGTTGTGCTCCGGGGCTCTAGAGCACAAGACCAATTGTGGCACACGGGCTTAGTGGCTTTGCGGCATGTGGGATCTTCCTGAATCAGGGATCGAATCTGTGTCTCCTGCATTGGATTCTTTACCACTGAGTCACGTTCAAGCACCAAACCTGCATTCTTTCAAGCCACTAAAAGTCCGACAAACTCTTGTCCCTTAAATGAAGAGACACCACCAAAACTCTAAGTTCATCGTTTGTGCAGAACCATACTCAAAATCACAGAAACCATCTTTATAGGTAGGGTAGTTCTGAATGCTTAGTGTGTATCAGGCCGTTTTATTTAATTCACTAAGTAAGCCGGTGTGGTAGATCTTAGAATCGATAGAGCCTCCATTTTATAAACAAAGAAACAGAGATTTAGATAAGTTATTTGACTTGCCAGAAGTCATGCAGCCAGTAACAGCAAAGCTAGGATTTGTACGCAAGTCTCTCTGACTGCAGAGTTTAGCTCCAAATCACTCTAAGCTCCATTTTGTTACACGTGGAAATGAGAGTTCATGGGAGAAAGTATTTCCATACCACCCCCACCCCGTGCCTAGAGCTGTGCCTGACACCTAATGCTGCTGCTGCTGCTGCTAAGTCGCTTCAGTCGTGTCCGATTCTGTGCGACCCCATAGATGGCAGCCCATCAGGCTCCCCCGTCCCTGGGATTCTCCAGGCAAGAACACCGGAGCAGGTTGCCATTTCCTTCTCCAATGCGTGAAAGTGAAAAGTGAAAGTGAAGTCGCTCAGTCATGTCCGACTCTTAGCGACCCCATGCACTGCAGCCTACCAGGCTCCTCCGTCCATGGGATTTTCCAGGCAAGAGTACTGGAGTGGGGTTGATTGGATCCACAAAGGAATCAATTCACAAGGGTGAGAAGGACTGCCAGCATCTTCAAATAGGTTTGTAAAGCTACAAGGTATGTGTGACCCAAGAAAGGGTTTCAAACAAGTCTTTCCTGTTACTCTGTTAATCTCTGCCAAATTGCTTCAACGATGTCATGGTGTAAACTACAAGGGAGTCCCAGGAGCTTTCCACTGTCTGCTTACTCTCTGCTGAGCTGTTTAGCTGTAAGCTGGTACAGACACTATGTAGAAGGAAATATGTTTATGCCTGGAAAATAAATTTAGGGAATAAGCCTTTTTTCAATCCTTGCTGTTCTTCAGTACCTCTTAATGAATTTACAAGAAAGGTATTGTGGAACAGGGCTTCCCAGGTAGCTCAGCTGGTAAAGAATCTGCCTGCAATGCAGGAGACCCCTGTTTGATTCCTGGGTCGGGAAGTTACCCTGGATAAGGGGTAGGCTATCCACTCTAGTATTCTTGGGCTTCCCTGGTGGCCCAGATGTTAAGGAATCCACCTGCAATGTGGGAAACCTGGGTTCGATCCCTGGGTTGGGAAGATCCCCTGGAGGAGAGAGCATGGCAACCCACTCCAGTATTCTTGCCTGGAGAATCAGCATGGACAGAGGAAAGGTTACATGTTGCAATGGCTTCCCTGGTAGCTCAGTGGTAAAAACCCACCTGCTGATGCAAGAGACACAGGTTCGATTCTTGAGTTAGGAAGATACCCTGGAGAAGGAAACGGCAACCCCCTCCCAACTGAGGGACTAAGCACACACACATATTGTGGAACTGGAATTGGTCTGGGCTGGAAGTCAGGCTCCATCCTTTATCAGCTGTGTGGTATTGGCAGAATTACCTCTGCCTCGGTTTACTCATTCAGAAAATGCTAGGGTTGTGGCAATGAAATGAGTTCTTTTATAGCATCCCCATATCAGAAACATGGCCTAGCGCCACGTAGACTGTGCTCTGTGTGTAGTCATGTCCAGCTGTTTGCGACCCATGGGCTGTAGCCCACCCAGGCAAGAATACTGGAGTGAGTTGCCATTCCCTTCTCCAGGGATCTTCCTGACCAGGGATCAAACCCAGGTCTCCTGCATTGCAAGTAGATTCTCTACCATCTGAGCCACCAGGGAAGCCCATGTGCTCTATAAATGTTAGCTGTTATTATATCAGAAGTATCTTGTTTAGTTCAGTGTACAGAAAGAAACCTCATTCATTCATCAACAAACAGGTATTGAGTGCCCCCCCCCCCCCAGGTGCCAACCTCTGCTCCACATTCAGAACTCAGAGAAACAAGGAAACAATCTACTTTCATGGGTCTCACGTGCCAGAGGGGGACTTGGAAGATAAATTAAATAAGACATACTGTATGCCTGGTGGTGAAATATGGCTCAAAAAAAGATCAGATGCTGGGGGAGAATTGTTTCGCACGGGGAAGTCTCTGAGGGACATGCCTAAGGGAAATTTAGGAAGACCCTATGAATAATTGGGGCTTCCCGGGGGGCTGCTAGTGGTAACAATGCAGGAGACATAAGACACACAAGTTCGATCCCTGGGTCACGAAGATCCCCTGGAGGAGGGCATGGCAGCCCATTCCAGTATTCCTGCCTGGAGAATCCCCATGGACAGAAGACCCTGGCTGGTTACTGCCCATAGGGTTGCAAAGAGTCGGACACAACAGAAGTGACTTAGCAGGCAGGCAGGTATGGGTACTTGAGAATAGGACATTTCAGAGAGGGAATTTCTGGCCTGTTAAAACGAAGAAGAAGAAAGGCAAGGAGGCCAGAAAGCAGAGTGAACAAGGAGTGCTGGGAGACAGAGCCAGTGAGGAAGAAGGAGCAGCCAGACCCTGCAGGGACTGGCAAGCCATGGTGAAGACTTTGGATTTCACCCCAAATGAGAATATTTGACTGACACATTTGAGAAGGGATCGTCTGGTTGCTGCAGAGATAGTTGGCTATAAAGGAGCATGGGTGGACGCAGGGAGACTAGTTAAGACACCACTGCATTTGCCCAGGTGAGGGGAGACAGAAGTTCAGCCTATGATGGTGGCAAGAGGCAAATAAGTTTCAGTCAGGTTCTGGATATACTTGAAATGTAGACCTGACATGATTTGCTTTGCATTGAATCTTAGGTGTGGAAGAAAGAGGATAGGCAAGGATGACCCCAAGGTCTTTACACCAAGGCCTTGGTAGATTGATTTTGCCTTTTTTTTTTTTCCTGTTACTGGGACACTGGAAAAGAAGAAATATTAGCTAAGGCTCTCCAGAGAAACAGAACCAATAGCATGTATGTATGTATACACACACACACACACACACATATATGTATGTATATACACACACACACACATATGTATGTATATATACATACATATACACATCTATGGTGTTGATGGCTTAGATGCTAAGTCATGTCTGACTCTTTGAGACCCTATGGACTGTAACCCGCCAGGCTCCTCTCTCCATTGGGTTTTCCAAGCAAGAATACTGGAATGGGTTGCCATTCCCTACTCCAGGGGATCTTCTTGACCCAGGGATTGAACCCGTGTCTCCTGCTTGGCAGGTGGATTCTTTACAACTGAGCCACATGAGAAGTCCCTGTTGGAGATATTATTAGATCTCAAAGGAGAGATGTGCTTAATCTGCTGGGTGCAGAGACCAGTGTTCTTGAGATATAGTATTTTTCTCATCCCTTGTATCTTTCGTATGCAATTCCAACATGAATTTCCTTGTATTAACATTGACTTTAATTGATCCTGCCCTAGTTTTTAGGGTTAAATGCTAGTTTACTAATACTGATTTAGCTGAATCAGAAAATTTATTTCTTAACATATCATGGCTTCTTACTTCTCTGAACTCCTTCACCTTTGCTGTTTCTTCTTTTCGGATGTCCTCTTCTTCATCTCTCCATCTGGAAAATACCTTTTGAAGATTCGTGAGAAGGTATCACCTCTGCTTTGAATATTTTCCTAAATCATTTAGGCAAACCTCAGGCTACAGACATTCCCATTCTTCCTTCTCTTCAGATCCTCCTTCCGTTCCTTTCTCTAATTCTCTTTATTTCTAGAAAATAGAAAGTTTTCATGTTATCTCCTTATAATATAAACACACACAATTAAAGCAATAAAGAAAAGAAATCACCAAACATCCCCAAATAATAACGAAGAGCTTTCTAGAGTTTGCTAGATTTATATACACAAAATTACATAATTTTATAAAATAAGAGCATTTTTATAAAATGCTCTTACTTTCACTGTGGATGATGACTACAGCCATGAAATTTAAAGATGCTTGCTCCTTGGAAGAAAAACTATGATCAAACTAGACAGCGTATTAAAAAGCAGAGACATTACTTTGTGTACAAATGTCTGTATAATCAAAGCTATGGTTTTTCCCATAGTCATGTATGAATGTGAAAGTTGGACCATAAAGAAGGCTAAGTGCTGAAGAATTTATGCCTACGAACCATGGTGCTGGACATGATTCTTGAGAGTCCCTTGGAGAGCAAGGAGATCAAACCAGTCAATCCTAAAGGAAATCAACCTTGAATATTCATTGCAAGGACTGATGCTGAAGCTCCAATACTCTGGCCACCTGATGCAAACAGCCAACTCATTAGAAAAGATCCTAATGCTGGGAAAGATTGAGGGCAAAAGGAGAAGGGGGCAACAGAGGATGAGATGGTTAGATGGCATCACCAACTCAATGGACATGAGTTCGAGCAAACTCCATGAGATAATGCAGGACAGGGAAGCCTGGCATGCTGCAGTCCACGGAGTCACAAAGAGTTGTACATGACTGAGTGACTGATCAACAACAGGAGCATTTTTATAACTTGTTTTATAAACTGCTTTTTAAAATCAATAATATGTCATAAAGATCTGTTAACATCAATCAATATAGCTGAATATGACTCATTTTTAACAGTTGCACTTGAATATGTGGGTGTAATATACTTTTCCCATCCCCTAGTAGTGGTTTTGAGTTGTTTTCACTTTTTTTGCTATAAGTAATGAAATAATTCATGTGTAGCTATACACAAGTCCTTTAAATTGCATATAATTCATTGTTTGGATATAATATAATTTATTTAACCCACACGCACGGGCTTCCCTGATGGCTCAGACTGTAAAGAATCCACTTGCAATGTGAGAGACCTGGGTTCTATCCCTGGGTTGGGAAGATCCCCTGGAGGAGGGCAAAGCAACCCACCCCAGTATTCTTGCCTGGAGAATCCCCAAGGACAGAGGAACCTGGTGGGCTACAGTCCATGGGGTTGCAAAGAGTTGGACATGACTGAGTGACTAAGCATTTAAGCACAGAGTATACACACACACACACACGGTTGAAAGAAATGGAAGGAAGAAGAGAGGTAGGGAGAGACAGAATAAGAGAGGAAAATGTAAGAAAAGGGAGAATTGTTGGCTTATATAATTGAGCCTTCTAGGGCATCTTGGCTTTAGGCCCACCTGGATCCAGAGCAGAAATGGTGTCACAAGCACTGTCTCCATTTCTTGGCTGTTTTCCTCTGAGTTGGCTTTGTTTTCAAACAGGCTTTGTCCTTGTTAAATCAAAGCTGGCCCCAGGCAGCTTTGGGCTCTTATGGTCGTTAACTTCCATGATTCCTGGAGGGGAAGATGTTCCTTTTCTGGTATTTCCAGCAAAATTCCCAGAGAGAGCTTTAACTGGACCTGTCTGAGTCACATGTCGGTCTTTGTATCAGTTACCGTGGTCAAGAGGAAGGTGATCTGGGTGAGTGCCATGCCCCTGGAACCAGGGCACGTTCAGTGCCTGCCCTGCTACAAACCGCATGGCCTGGGAATGCACGCAGGAGAGTTCTGAAAGGCTGTACAGGTGTTCTGTTACTGTATAACATGGCCATGGTAATTGAGAAGCCAAAAGCAACAATACTTAAGGGGGATTAATGTAGCTTTAAAAAAAACACCAATGCTTGTGCCAAAAAAAACACTTTTCAGTGACTACAAATCTGTATAATGTCCATGGCTGGAACTTCATTTTAACCAACAGATGCCATGTCGCTTCTGCTTTAAGGTTGGGCGACCCCTGCCCTGTGCCAATCAGCCTTTTCCTTCTTGTCTTTTTTTTTAAATATTAATTTTTAAAGATTTATTCTATTATTTATATTTTTTGGCTGCATTGGGACTTCGTTGTGGCACACAAGGTCTTTGTTGCTGCGAGTGGGGACTATTCTCTAGTCGTGGTATTCGGGCTTCTCATAGCAGTGGTTTCTCTTATTGCAGACCATGGGCTCTGGAGCACATGGGCTCAGTAGTTATGGCAAGGGGGCTTGCTTGCCTCATGGCATATGGGATCTTAGTTCCTCGACCAGGGATTGAACCAGTATCTCCTGCATTGCAAGGTGGATTCTTAACCATGGGACCACCGGGAAAGTCCCTTCTTCTTGTCTTTTTTGCAGCATCTTTCTCAGTTACTAATCCACAGAAGGTGAGCAGGATTGGATCAGTAAACCTCCTCTGTCCTGGAAAGCCATCACTTCATCCCTATGCTTGGTCTATTGTTTATGGCACCTGAGGTATTACAGACTTCTTCCTTCTTCCATGCTGAAGGTTTTCTTTAACAGAGAGTTGGCAGAAGGGGATGCAGAAGAAATGAAAAGTGTGGCCGCCAAAACTGAGACCTTTATTTCATTTGTTTTATTTGTTTTTGGCTGTGCTGGGTCTTTGTTGCTGCATGGGCTGTTCTCTAGCTACAGAGAGCAAAAGCTATTCTTTGTTACAGCTCGAGGGCTTCTCAAGTCTGGCAGTTTCTCTTGTTGCGGAGCGCAGGCTCTAGAGCATGGGGGCTTCAGTATTTACAGCACGTGGGGTCAGTAGTGTGGCAGCTGGGCTCTAGATCACAGACTCAATAGTTGTGGCTCACAGTCTCAGTTGCTCTGAGGCAGGTGGGATCTTCCCAGGTCAGGGATCAAACCCATGTCTCCTGCATTGGCAGGCAGTTTCTTTACCGATGAGCCACCAGGGAAGTCTTGAGGCCTTTATTTTAAATCTTATGGGTGTTGACTAATACACTGATCCTAAAATGGTCGCATTTCACGTCTGATGATTTTCTGGCCGCCCCCAAAACCAACATGGAGGCATGACTGGACCAAGGCGTGTGGATGCCTGGATACGTTTATTGTTTGGAGACCTTGAAATCACTCTGTTTGGCATTTAATCAAAGGAGAAATTGAGGGTAGAAGAAGGGGCTCCATCTGTAATAGCTGTTCCTGGTCTGTAGTCCCAAACCTGTCCCACCCAGCAAGACAAAACCCCTGTAGTACCAAGACATTCCCCTGTGAGCAGGCAGAATTTCCACCTTTGCATGATTCTGCTGCTGCTGCTGCTAAGTCACTTCAGTCGTGTCCGACTCTGTGAGACCCCATAGACGGCAGCCCACCAGGCTCCCCCGAGCCTGGGATTCTCCAGGCAAGAACACTGGAGTGGGTTGCCAGTTCCTTTTCCAATGCATGAAAATGAAAAGTGAAAGTGAAGTTGCTCAGTTGTGTCCGACTCCTAGAGACCCCATGGACTACAGCCTACCAGGCTCCTCCATCCATGGGATTTTCCAGGCAAGAGTACTGGAGTGGGGTGCCATTGCCTTCTCCTTGCATGATTCTAGGGTCTTGCAAACCCTACCCCACCACTACACCAGGCAGTTGATGCTAGCATACTTTCTAAACATGCACAGTCCTCCCCAGTGGATTTCTAGACAATGTGGTTTTCTTCTTTTCATCACATACTTAGTTGGGTCATCCTTACACCTGCCCAGATCAAAGAAGAGAAATCTGAGGAAGCTGATACTAACAAGTGGATCACTAAATGCGGGGGCCAAAGTTAACCAGTTCTGAGCCGGTATGAACCAGAACTTAGTGACATCAAGAAGAATGAAATGATACATGTGTGATGGAGGGAGAAGATTGTGTGGGGGAGAGACAGAGAGTTTGCCAGGAAAAACAAGACGAAACATAGAACTATTTTTGAATATGTTTTAGCTGTGGAACCTTTTCTTCAAAGGCAATCTTACTCCAGTATGAGCTGAGTTGAAGAGCAGCCAAGACCCAACCAATCCTTTTCCCCACCAGGCACAGCCCCTGAGGCCCCTCCCAGGGAATTTTTAGGGCTCTGTGTGGCTTGAAAACCGCTGACTTAGACTGTCTAACAGAGTAACAGTGAAAAATGCAGTTTGCTCAGAGACAAACTGATGTTGCTTCGGCTTTGTTCCAATGTTAAAAAGGGAGGGCTCGGCTAAGAAACAGACAGTATCAAACCATTAAACAGATACCTTTGGGTGATTTTTCATCAGACAATGAGAGCGATGTTTTGTTAACTTAAATGATTGTTATCTTATTATTTTTTTACCTTTTGAATGACGATGGTAAACCTTCCCTTAAACTAAGCTTATGTTAATTGTTTTTTCTAATCCCTTTCTCACTGCTTTTAATTGTGACAAACCCATTCCTCTGCGGCCTCAAACTCTGGTCATTCAAGAGCTGACTGCAGTTCGCTTCTGTTAGACCGCTGTTATTATCTTTCCTTCTCCCCACTAGATTATTAAGCTCCTTTGGGGAGGAAACTCTTTCTGTTCAAGCGTGCATCCCTTGCAGCTAACTCAGGACTTGTCAATAGTCAATAAATATTTGCTGAATGGGTGACGATAGCAGCAACAGAGTGGCTCCAAGGCCCCAATGACAACAGAACAACGACCAAACACAGAGGGGAATCCAGGCAGGTGCATAAGGCAGAGGCTTTGGAGGGGATTTGGATGCAAGTTATGGAAACTCTTAAATCTTCATTTTCTCATCTGAAAAATGGGAGTAATAATATGATGGAGTTACAGCTTTCTCAGGAGTGTAGTATTAACAGTTGTGAGCACCTTAAAACCTTTATATCATCCATGAAGTGAAATAAATTTACATGATGGGGTACCTTCCTCTGCTTCCTTTGTGGCTTAGCTGGTAAAGAAACTGCCTGCAGTTTAGGAAACCTGGGTTTGATCCTTGGGTTGGGAAGATCCCCTGGAGAAGGGAAAGGCTACCCACTCCAGTATTCTGGCCTGGAGAATTCCATGGACTGTACAGTCCATGGGGTCGCAAAGAGTCAGACATGACTGAGTGACTTTCACTTTCTACTGACTCTGAGTGACTTCAAAACAGTCCCCTTAGCTCCCTCCCTTGTTTATTTTTGAGCACAGATGAAGTAGATGAACGCACACACACACACATAAAGCTGAGAGCATGTAGTTGAATTTCGGCCAACTCTGGTTTGCATACCTCCTGGTGTTGTTGGCATTATTAAGTTGGTTAACACAGGGAAAACTCCTGCCTGAAATCTGACCATGGCCCTGGGTCTACAATAAATGTGAGTCCTTCCCCTTGCTGACAGGCAGCTGATGCTCTGAGAAGCTGCCTCTCCTTCACCCCATGCACTTCTCCAAGCCAATTTATAGATCCCCTCAAACGCCTGTTCATCTCGGGTTTGGGAAAGTGACTTAAACTTTCTGTGCCTCGGTTTCTTCACCAGTGAAGTGGAGGCTAATAATAGAATCTAGAATAGAGGAACTTTATCCTGAACGTTGACCATGAAAATTAAATCCTAGGCGATTGCTGATTACCAGTAAATGTTTACAGCAAAGAAAGCACAATTTTTCAGTTCTTCAATTCTTTGTTAAATAGTTAGTTCTGAAGTTAGCAGTTTGGCTGCTGATAGGCCTCAAGGAATAAGACGTTTTACAAATATCTTCCCCAAATTTCAGAGATCTTCGACATCTTACATGGAAGCCCAACCTTGTTCAAGGCAGATGCCTTATTATTTCAAATTACTTAGCACTGGGAATGGAGATATATGTGAAACAGAATGAAGGGCTTTAAAAAAAATCTGTCTGCCTTGGACTTTAGATAACCTTTTTCCTAATAATCATAAAACTATTATATACCTATTAAAATACATGAATAAGAAAATAAACCCCATTAATTCATATTCCTCTCAAAATTTATGACATGGTTGAGAGCTAAGTTAACTCCTTCTTATAAAAAGTGGAAGTCATGTAAATAGGCTCTTGCTACTGCTGCTAAGTCGCTTCAGTCATGTCGAAATCTGTGCTACCCAATAGACAGCAGCCCACCAGGCTCCTCTGTCCACGGGATTCTCTAGGCAAAAATACTGCAGTGGATTGCCATTTCCTTCTCCCAGGCTCTTGCGAGGAATATTTAAATACTTGCGGAAACAAACCTTTGAAACACCCCTTGTCCATGGGGATGTCATCTATATATAGTTGGTTTACTAGGTAGAAGGAGCTCATCTAAATAGCTCCAAGAGTCCAGGAACTGTTAGACTAGACAGAGCACATGCTTCAGAAGTTATGTGCGTGAGTGCTAAGTCACTTCAGTCATGCCAACTCTTTGTGACCCCATGGACTGTAGCCCATCAGGCTCTTCTGTCCATGGGTTTCTCCAGGCAAGAATACTGGAGTGGGTTGCCATGCCCTCCTCCAAGGGATCTTACTGATCCAGGGATCAAACATGTGTCTTTTATGTCTCCTGCATTGGCAGGCTGGTTCCCTACTACTAGTGCCACTTGGAAAGCCCTGCTTAAGAAGTTATGAAACTCTAAATCTTTAAAGGTATTACATAATTAAGATATTCAGTTAAATATGACTGACCTTTCCCCTAATAAGGAGGTTTCATTATACAGAGATGGACATTAACATGACATACTCCAAGTACAAATGCTGAAAAAGGCAAGCCAAATTCACCATTCTGGGATTTTCACCTTTGTATTGCTGCTCCCTACTGCTTCAAGGTCAGAATTCAACATATCCACTTAAAGTTAGAGGAGGATTTTGAGGGTCTTCCCTGGTGGCTCAGTCGGTAAAGAATCCACCGGCAATGCAGGAGATCCCAAATCAATCCCTGGGTCAGGAAGATCCCCTGGAGAAGGAAATGGCAACCCACTGCAGTATTCTTGCCTGAGAAACCCCATGGATAGAGGAGCCTGGTGGGCTACAGCCCATGGGGTCACACAGAATCGGACACGACTGAGAGACTAAACCATCTGCAAGGATTTTGATCCCTGGGTACTGGTGATTCTGACAAAGCAGATAGTAAGAGGAGGGTCTTTGTCACAAACGACCTGCCCAAGCAATTGTGAACTTAAATAGATTTACAACTGCCTTCGATTTGTACTCTCTCCTACACAGAGCTTTCTAGAATGTGTTTCAGTCTGTGGAATGTAACAGGATCTTGGCAACACTAGGTTAAACAAAGTTAAACATGCTTTGTGGCAAGATTTCTTGTGGCCTTCACCATGGTGATGAATTTTCTAGACAGAGATGCAGTACAGATCATCTCCTAAGCTTACTTGACTCAGGAGACTTTCTGTTGAAACATAGGACCGGGTTCTTCAGAACACGCTCTAGAAAACAGTATAATAATACATGCATTGCATCACCAAAGTAAAATGTATAAATCAGTTTGAATCCTTCTAATGGCAGCCTGATCCCAAGGATATAGTCTAGACTGCTGGATGGCCTTGCACGACCTGGCTTGTGCTTTTCTTTCAACCTCCGCCTCTTTTCTCATCATGCCCTCTCATGTCCATGCTCCTGTGAGAGGGAACGACTGTGGATTCGCTGGAACAATGGGCCTCAGAGCCTGGCTCCACTTTCTCCTGGTTCCCCACTTCGTATCCCCAAAACGCGCTCCCCCAGCACCTGCCTGCCAGCCTTAGCTCGGCTCACTTCTGCCCAGTTATGAGAGTGAGTTCTGGAGAAGCCTGCTTAGACTCCCAAGCATGCACTTGAGGCCTCTTTTGTGCGTTCTCACACTCACTTCATGCTAGTCCCATGCCTGCATCTACTGTCCTGAGTCTAGGGGCCTAGATCTGATAGATAGAGTGCCTGATGAACTATAGAATGAGGTTCGTGACATTGTACAGGAGACAGGGATCAAGACCATCCCCATGGAAAATAAATGCAAAAAAGCAAAATGGCTGTCTGGAGAGGCCTTACAAATAGCTGTGAAAAGAAGAGAAGCGAAAAGCAAAGGAGAAAAGGAAAGATATAAACATCTGAATGCAGAGTTCCAAAGAATAGCAAGAAGAGATAAGAAAGCCTCCTTCAGCGATCAATGCAAAGAAATAGAGGAAAACAACAGAATGGGAAAGACTAGGGATCTCTTCAAGAAAATCAGAGATACCAAAGGAACATTTCATGCAAAGATGGGCTTGATAAAGGACAGAAATGGAATGGACCTAACAGAAGCAGAAGATATTAAGAAGAGATGGCAAGAATACACAGAAGAACTGTACAAAAAAGATCTTCACGACCCAGATAATCATGATGGTGTGATCACTGACCTAGAGCCAGACATCCTGGAATGTGAAGTCAAGTGGGCCTTAGAAAGCATCACTACGAACAAAGCTAGTGGAGGTGATGGAATTCCAGTTGAGCTCTTTCAAATCCTGAAAGATGATGCTGTGAAAATGCTGCACTCAATGTGCCAGCAAATTTGGAAAATTCAGCTGTGGCCACAGGACTGGAAAAGGTCAGTTTTCATTCCAATCCCAAAGAAAGGCAATGCCAAAGAATGCTCAAACTACCACACAATTGCACTCATCTCACATGCTAGTAAAGTAATGCTCAAAATTCTCCAAGCCAGGCTTCAGCAATACGTGAATTGTGAACTTCCAGATGTTCAAGCTGGTTTTAGAAAAGGCAGAGGAACCAGAGATCAAATTGCCAACATCCGCTGGATCATGGAAAAAGCAAGAGAGTTCTAGAAAAGCATCTATTTCTGCTTTATTGACTATGCCAAAGCCTTTGACTGTGTGGATCACAATCAACTGTGGAAAATTCTGAAAGAGATGGGAATATCAGACCACCTGATCTGCCTCTTGAGAAATTTGTATGCAGATCAGGAAGCAACAGTTAGAACTGGACATGGAACAACAGACTGGTTCTAAATAGGAAAAGGAGTTGGTCAAGGCTGTATATTGTCACCCTGCTTATTTAGCTTATATGCAGAATACATCATGAGAAATGCTGGACTGGAAGAAGCACAAGCTGGAATCAAGATTGCCGGGAGAAATATCAATAAGCTCAGATATGCAGATGACACCACCCTTATGGCAGAAAGTGAAGAGGAACTCAAAAGCCTCTTGATGAAAGTGAAAGTGGAGAGTGAAAAAGTTGGCTTGAAGCTCAACATTCAGAAAACGAAGATCATGGCATCTGGTCCCATCACTTCATGGGAAATAGATGGGGAAACAGTGAAAACAGTGTCAGACTTTATTTTTCTGGGCTCCCAAATCACTGCAGATGGTGACTGCAGCCATGAAATTCAAAGACGCTTACTCCTTGGAAGGAAAGTTATGACCAACCTAGATAGCAAATTCAAAAGCAGAGACATTACTTTGCCAACAAAGGTTCGTCTAGTCAAGGCTATGGTTTTTCCTGTGGTCATGTATGGATGTGAGAGTTGGACTGTGAAGAAGGCTGAGCACTGAAGAATTGATGCTTTTGAACTGTGGTGTTGGAGAAGACTCTTCAGAGTTGCTTGGACTTCAAGGAGATCCAACCAGTCCATTCTGAAGGAGATCAGCCCTGGGATTTCTTTGGAAGGAATGATGCTGAGGCTGAAACTCCAGTACTTTGGCTACCTCATGCGAAGAGTTGACTCATTGGAAAAGACTCTGATGCTGGGAGGGATTGGGAGCAGGAGGAGAAGGAGACGACAGAGGATGAGATGGCTGGATGGCATCACTGACTCGATGGACGTGAGTCTCAGTGAACTCCGGGAGTTGGTGATGGACAGGGAGGCCTGGTGTGCTGTGATTCATGGGGTTGCAAAGAGTTGGACACAACTGAGCAACTGATCTGATCTGATCTGATTTATTATATGGCTGCACTGGGTTAGTTCTGGTATGTGGGACATTCCATTTTTGTTGTGGCACGTGGCATCTTTGGGGCTTCCCAGGTAGCGCTAGTGATAAAGAACCTGCCTGCCAATGCAGGAGACATAAGATATGTGAGTTCGACCCCTGGGTTGGGAAGATCTCCTGGAGAAGGGAATGGCAACCCACTCCAGTATTCTTGCCTGGAGAATCCCATGTAGCCTGGAAGATACAGTCCGAGGGATCACAGAGAGCAGGACACGACTGAAGGGACTGAGCACTCACATGGGGTCTTCAGCTGGATCACTCGTAGTTGTGGCAAGTGAGAACCAGCTCCCTGACCAGGGATTGAACCCCAGCCCTCTGCCATGAGAACTCGGAGTGCTGGCCATTGAACTACTCACCAGGGAAGTCCCTCGTTGCCAATCACTGAAGTTGGACTGCGTTCTTTTATTTCTCTTCACTGAGGTATAGTTGATTTATGATATTGTGTAAGTTTCAAGTGTATAGCAAAGTGGTTTGGTTATATGTGTGTGTGTCTGTATTTTGTTTTATTCTTTTCACCATCGTTTATTACAAGGTATTGAATATAGGTCTTGTGCTATACAGTAGGTTCCTGTTGCTCATTTGTTTGATATATGGTTGTGTGTATCTGTTAATTTCATACTCCCAGTTTTTCCCTTTCCCCTCCTGCCTCTTTGGTAACCATGTTTGTTTTTTACCATAAGTTTGTTTTCTGTCTGTGAGTCTATTTCTGTTTTGTAAATAAGTTCATTTGTATACTATTTTTTAAATTCCACATATATGTGGTATCATATGATATTTGTCTTTGTCTGATTTACTTTCCTTAGTACACTGACCTCCAGGACCTTAGGGACTGTGTTCTATACACTGTCCATGCTGTATTCCCAGGGCCTACTACTCCGGTGACTGACACATGGCAGGCCATAATTTGTAGAATTACTGAAGTGATAGTTCTTGTGAGATGGTTGAGGGCAACCCCGTGTGGTTAGTACTTTGGGACTGCCTGGGCCCACTCTGTGGACACATAAAAAGGTTGACTTTCATATAGGTAGGCAGTGGAGGATTCCTGCTTTACCCTGGTCACCAAGTATTCTCTAGGGGACAATTATGAAGCTATTGATCTATGATAAATTAGGACCTATTGATCTACATTAATAGGGATGCAGAAGTGGCACATATACTGGAGTTTCTACACAAAGCCCTCTTTCTTGACTCTGAGACACTGAACCCTATCAGATGGATGTGGGAGCATGATGCAGAGATGACCTAAAGAAAAGGGAATCTGGTTCAACACCTTAGAGCCAGTTTTGGCTCAGTGCCATAGCCTCAGGACAGCCTGGCACAGGTCCTTCTTCATCGAGCCCTTCTTCTCTTTGGCATCCCAGGAGATAACATCAACATATCGGGATACACCATGTAATTTCTTTCTCGTCACTGCTATAACGTCTCAGACTTCTTTGCCATTCTAGAGCAACAGCACTGATGATGTGTCCATAGCTCCCATCCAGAAGTTTGGCTTTGTAGCAGGCTTCAGTTCAGTTCAGTGCTCAGTCGTGTCCGACTCTTTGCAACCCCATGAATCGCAGCACGCCAGGCCTCCCTGTCCATCACCAGCTCCTGGAGTTCACTGAGACTCACATCCATCGAGTCAGTGATGCCATCCAGCCATCTCATCCTCTGTCGTCTCCTTCTCCTCCTGCCCCCAATCTCTCCCAGCATCAGAGACTTTTCCAATGAGTCAACTCTTCGCATGAGGTGGCCAAAGTACTGGAGTTTCAGCTTTAGCATCATTCCTTCCAAAGAAATCCCAGGGCTGATCTCCTTCAGAATGGACTGGTTGGATCTCCTTGCAGTCCAAGGGACTCTCAACAGTCTTCTCCAACACCACAGTCCAAAAGCATCAATTCTTCGGTGCTCAGCCTTCTTCACAGTCCAACTCTCACATCCATACATGACCACAGGAAAAACCATAGCCTTGACTAGACGGACTTTTGTTGGCAAAGTAATGTCTCTGCTTTGGAATATGCTATCTAGGTTGGTCATAACTTTCCTTCCAAGGAGTAAGCGTCTTTTAATTTCATGGCTGCAGTCACTATCTATAGTGATTTTGGAGCCCAGAGAAATAAAGTCTGACACTGTTTCCCCATCTATTTCCCATGAAGTGATGGGACCGGATGCCATGATCTTCATTTATTGAATGTTGAGCTTTAAGCCAACTTTTTCACTCTCCTCTTTCACTTTCATCAAGAGGCTTTTGAGTTCCTCTTCACTTTCTGCCATAAGGGTGTTGACATCTGCATATCTGAGGTTATTGATACTTCTCCTGGCAATCTTGATTCCAGCTTGTGCTTCTTCCAGCCCAGCATTTCTCATGATGTACTCTGCATAGAAGTTAAATAAGCAGGGTGACAATATACAGCCTTGACGAGCTCCTTTTCCTATTTGGAACCAGTCTGTTGTTCCATGTCCAGTTCTAACTGTTGCTTCCTGACCTGCATACAAATTTCTCAAGAGGCAGATCAGGTGGTCTGATATTCCCATCTCTTTCAGAATTTTCCACAGTTGATTGTGATCCACACAGTCAAAGGCTTTGGCACAGTCAATAAAGCAGAAATAGATGTTTTTCTAGAACTCTCTTGCTTTTTCCATGATCCAGCGGATGTTGGCAATTTGATCTCTGGTTCCTCTGCCTTTTCTAAAACCAGCTTGAACATCAGGAAGTTCATGGTTCACGTATTGCTGAAGCCTGGCTTGGAGAATTTTGAGCATTGCTTTACTAGCGTGTGAGATGAGTGCAATTGTGCAGTAGTTTGAGCATTCTTTGGCATTGCTTTCTTTTTTTTTTTTAATTTTTTATTATTTTTTTTATTTTTTACTTTACAATATTGTATTGGTTTTCTCTGGGATTGGAATGAAAACTGACCTTTTCCAGCCCTGTGGCCACTGCTGAGTTTTCCAAATTTGCTGGCAGATTGAGTGCAGCACTTTCACAGCATCATCTTTCAGGATTTGAAAGAGCTCAACTGGAATTCCATCACCTCCACTAGCTTTGTTCATAGTGATGCTTTCTAAGGCCCACTTGACTTCACATTCCAGGATGTCTGGCTCTAGGTCAGTGATCACACCATCGTGATTATCTTCGTTGTGAAGATCTTTTTTTTATGTAGCAGGCTTACATAATAGATAAATCTGGTCACACCATCAGAGTGTGCGGTAGTCCTTTAGGAAGGGACTAAAATCACTTCCCCAGAACTTGGACTTCTCTATGACTTCTGAGCAGATCTTCAGGATGGTGACCAGAAAAGCTGGCAGTCTGGTAGGAAGATATCATGCAAACCTCGGGGTGGCTGGTAAAGAAGGCTTTGCTTCTTCTAAAGTCACTGGAGTAGAGGGACACCTGTAATTCAGGGTATGCCTAGGTTGTTGAAGACTCACATCTTGTTCACTTCTTGCTCCTTACTTCTAATCGTCCTGCAGTAAGGATGGGGTTTCTGACCTCACGTGTGCCACAGTAGAAGACTTACTGCACACGTCAGTTTCCTTAAAGGCTCTGCCCACATAGGCCATCACACAGTTTCACAGTCCTTCTTTCCCCACACATTGGTCTTAGAGCTTCTGGCAGCCACTCCCACTATCTTGATGAGAAGAAAGATGGGTGCAGTATGTGTATGTGTGTACATATACTCACGAGCAGCCAGCCAGCCATTTTTTTGTGTTGTAGTCCACTCATGCACTAAAGCCAGGCAACAGACTATACTGTGGTTGTGCAAGAGTAGCTCTACCGGCCTTGGAGGGCCTCTGGGATAAAGCCACAAAGCGTTCCTCCTCCACCAGCTGATGCCCCAAAGGGAAGGATGCAAATTCTTGTGTATTTTTTGGGTTCCTTTCATCACAGGAGGGGTGAACAACTTGATGGGAATGCATCTTGCTGCTATTGTTGGGATTTTTTTTTTTTTTTTTCAGAAGACAAACTCTCAATGAAAACTTAAATTCCGAGGCATAGGAAAAAAAGCTAGAATTAGAATCCAAGTCTCCAGACAGAAGCCTCAATGCTCAAGACTCTCAAACTCACTGCCTCTGTTAATCAAATTGTAGTCTTGTATGGGTGGGGTAGGAGGAGGGGTAAGAATGAGACACCCGTGCAGAGAGCACAGAGTGAATGAATGCGGAGTCATAGCTTCCTCTCCCCAATGAAGCCATATGTTTCCTGAATTAATAGAGATACTATTTACTGCACATGTAAAATAGACAAAGGCCACTTTGTGATGTCATTTTCTTACAATTTCTTACAATTTTCTCTATGTTTTAGAATTATGACTGACTTTTTTGCTATAGAACTTAAGTTTAATTTCCTAACAGATGTGAAGGAGGGGCAGTTAGTTACGATACAGAAGATTATATGTTAAATAACTAGCCCTCTGAAAAAGTATGGGAACTTCAGTGAAAGCTACTCTTTTACATTGGTTTCCCTACTTAGAGGGAACCTCACAACATGCTAATCAGTATTTTGCTGCCCATTTTACCATATAATCCAAAGGATGGTAAAGATAAAGTTCACCATATAGATCTGATTAATTGAAGAAAAATATTGGTTCTTATTGCTGACATTATGAGGTTAGAAATAGCATCCTATGCTAATCTGCAATGCCAAGAAATGAAGATGGTTTAAATCAGATCTCATGATTAATGCATGAGATCCAAAGTTCTTTTATTCCTGGCTATTTTAGAAAACTGGGGTGTATTTTTACCCAAAAAACTAATTCCGTAAGATTTATTGAGATAATACAAAATGCCTTATTACAAACAGCTCACAATCAAGATCTTGTCCTACTGATGATCACAGAAACTGTTCCTCAATTTTAATTGTTTCAAAATTATGTATATACGCAATGGGTTAAGTCCAGGTTACTTTCTGTGGGTGCTATTCCATTTTAATTGTACTTTATTGTAAGTTCATTTAAACAGAAAGAAATATATCTAGCAATAAAGTGTGCCTGTTATTTTTGCTTGTTTTTGTTTTACGACAAACTGTGAAATGCTGTGTTTTTCCTATAGTTTTAGTCCATGAAATCCGCAATCTTTCCACTTCATTTAGGAAGGACCCTTAATTACTGCTGTCATTAGCACCTAGTGTTCAAAACAGTCTGTTAAAATGTACTGTTAGTCTCACCTCTAAGTCCCTGCTTGCTTTATTTCAATTTTTTTCCAAGGGTAAGTAAAACAATAATTGCCCTAATAACAACAATCATGCACAGCGAATCAAATAACATACCAAGTTTTTTGTTGCCTATTTCTTTTTCTTCAGAATTCCGCTTTTATGTGTTAAGATTGGCCTAGAGTTTGAAAAAGTGTCCATAAGTAGGGTTACTACTACCGAGGACTTATTACTGGGGTTTTAAAAACAAGCCAGTATTTGCCTTTTTCTTTCCACATGGATAAGGATGACAGACAACTGCTGCGAAGCTTTAATGTTTCTGCCTGGTCATGCACAGTTCTGCAATATATGTATAAATGTATATCAACAACTTGGGATCGCTTGATACCTCGCTCAGAATAAGGAAATCCAGCCAGGCGCGTCCACGCGGCCGTCCGCGCGTGCACACACGCACACATACACCCAGGCGCGCGCACTCGCGCGCGCGCACACACAGAAACACACACACACACACTCACAGGTCAAAAGTTGATTAATTCCCGAGATCCCCCAGAATCTTTTTCTCTTTTCTGCCAGCGCCGACTTCCCAGGCCGGGTGGCAGTGAAGTTAGGGGCGTGCGAGGGGCGGGGAGGAAGAGCAGAGGGAGGCGGGAGCTGGGTGCCGGGCGCCGGTGCGCGCCGCGCCCGCTCCTGCCGGGTGAGAGTCCGGGCCGGGTTTTGCGCCGTGTCCCCGGGCTTGTCTCACGGCCTCCAGCCGCCGCCGCTGCCGTGTTTACTGAGCTCGCGCGTCCTGATATCACTCCGCTGGCATGGAGGAGGAGGAGGAGGTGGAGGAGCGAGAGGAGGAGGAGGAGGCGGCGGCGGCGGCGGCGGCGGCGGCGGCGAGCAGTTGATCATTGTGATGGTGGCAGGAGCAGCGGCGGCAGCGGCAGCCCAGCCGAGCGTTAGGGGCTGCTCTCCGCGCGGCGTTTTGCAAAGGACTTCACCGATCTACTTTTGCAGTCGCCTCGGACTGTCCATGTGTTTACTTCCCCCAGCCCGAGGATTCGATATCTAGGTTCCTGTGAAATGCAACTGAGCAGCCAAAGTACTTTGAGAACACGGGGCGGCATAAACACCAAAACTTTTTTGTGGAAGGAAAATGCAATAAGCAAGCTTGCCGTTTTCCGATGCGGTGTGGAGTGAGTGTGTGTCGCGCGTGTCCGCACTGGAGGCATATGCTTGTGTGTGTACATGGGTTGTGTTTTTCGGTACGTAGGGAGAAAATGCTTGCCAACCACCGGAAATCTCTTGGAATTTATTAGAAAATAATGGATTATGAAAAGAAGGCAGGCGAAGAGCGGATCTTCCCTTGAGTTGCAACCCGATTTGCTGCTGGCTCAGTTTGTTGTGATTCTTTTTGTTGATAGGTGTCTGATGGTATTCTGATAACACCCCCCCCTTTTTTCCCCTCGAGCTTTACAGTTTAAAAAAAGGAAACAAAAAACCACCCCAAAATCTACCCCCCCCCTTTTTTTTTCGCCCGGTCGGGATCGCTGTTTCCATCCATGTGCTTGCGTCTCCCCCGCGTTCCACTTAAACTATTTTAATCCTTGGACCCAAGGAGGAGGCTGATAGGGGGTGGATAAAAAAAGTTCTTCCAAAATAGTGTGCCCGGGGAGCAGGATGGGGGATTTCGCAGCCCCCGCTGCTGCCGCGAATGGCAGTAGTATTTGCATCAACAGTAGCCTGAACAGCAGCCTCGGCGGGGCCGGGATCGGTGTGAATAATACTCCCAATAGTACTCCCGCTGCTCCGTGTAGCAATCACCCGGCTGCCGGCTGCGGCACCGGCGGCTCCGGGGGCCCGGGCGGCGGATCGGCGGCCGTCCCCAAGCACAGCACGGTGGTGGAGCGGCTCCGCCAGCGCATCGAGGGCTGCCGGCGGCACCACGTCAACTGCGAGAACAGGTACCAGCAGGCTCAGGTGGAGCAGCTGGAGCTGGAGCGCCGGGACACCGTGAACCTCTACCAGCGGACCTTGGAACAGAGGGCCAAGAAATCGGGCGCCGGCACCGGCAAGCAACAGCACCAGAGCAAACCCCAGCAAGATGCGGAGGCTGCCTCGGCGGAGCAGAGGAACCACACGCTGATCATGGTGAGGGCGCGCTGGCAGCGGGCACGGGGCGCGCGCATGAAGGGGGGGGCGCGCGTGGAGCTTCTTAACAAGGGGGCGCGGGGATCTGATTTGCACGGCGGGCGAGGTGGGCTGAAGCCGAAGGGTTAACGTCAACTTTTTTGAGGTAAAAGCTGCCGTCGCCGCTACCTGTTAATCTGTCAGGGTTGTCAGATTTAGGGAAGAGGGGGCGAGAGGAGGGGAAGGCAGTCACGACTGCAAGGGGCGGAGGGAGCCTAGAGGAGCGTCGGAGTAAGGCACTGGAAAAGTTTTACCCCCCTCTCCCTTTCTTAGATACCGATGTGAAAGAGTGTACCGAGTTGAAACCTCGCTCCTCCTCCTCACCGCTCCCTACCCCATCCCTCACCTCGCCTCCTGGGCTCCCCAGACCCGTCCCCCTTCGCCCACCCCGCTCAGCACGTCCGCCGGGTGTAGGGAGGAATTGATGCTGTCGCAGATTCTGGGCGGGCACCAGGCTCTCGAACCCCGTGGGGAGGAGGAGGGACGGAGATGCTCTCGCCTCCTCTCCCCGGCTCACCCACTTTGGGCTGAGAAAGTCTAAGAGTTTTGTGAATGAACTTTGAAGTGGGTGAGAAACGAGCGAGGGTGGACGCGTGCCCGCGCGCGCGTCGGTGAGGGCGCGCGCGGATGCGGGGCGCGGGTGCGCTCCCTCACGGTTCGAGACCCCCAGCTGGCCCGGCAGGTGGAGCGGCCCCGAGGGTCGAGGCAGGAGCGGCTCGCCGGGGCGGGAGGGGAGAGAGACTCCCTGGGCTTGCGCCGAGAGTCCCCGCCACGCAACTTCGCAGGGGATTCTCTCCCCTCCTCCTTTTAAACTTGCTTGCACGGAGCTTTCTCCGCTTCTGTCTCCCGCCCCGTTCCCCACCAACTTTCAGGGCCAGTCTGATAAGCCTGGAGGAGTGGAAGGTAGTGGGGAGGTGAAAGAGGCTTAAATGGCTGGGTGGGTGGGTTCGAGGTAGGAGGAGCAGCCAATGGCTTAACTTCTCGGGAGGAAGGGGCAGTTCCCACCCCCTAACCCTGAGGGTAGAATCCTTTCTCCTATCTCCACTCTCCGGTTCTTTGGCTTTCCTTTCGGGGTTGGGGCGGGGGGGTTGGGAGCCGGAAGTTTGGGAAAGGTGTCTGCAGCCCCCTCCCCCGCCGCGCCGCCCTGGTTTGGGTTGCGCGCGTGTGCGGGGTGGGGCGGGCGGTGGGAACCAAGGAGCGCAGCGGGGCCGCGCGCCTTCGCCCGTTTACCCCGCAGACCGCACCTCGATCGGCGGTGCGGGAGGCCCTGTCGGTGTGCGGCGTATCAATAGCGCACGTCCCCGGTCTGAGGGTCGTAGGCGCCCGGGGTGGTACGGGTGCTGGCGCGGGCTTTCACCGGGCGTTCCGTGACAAAGAGCCTGCTGGGGGGAGGGGAAGAGGAGAGGCCACTGCGCTCACTCCCCACCTCCCCCCACCCCGCACGTGAAGAGGAACAATTTGTTTATCTTGGGCTTCAAGAATCCTTCCCTCCTCCGGGTTCTGCGAGGCCGCCCAGCCCCTCCTCCCTCCCCTCCCTCCTCGGCGCGATCCTGCCCAGTCCCGCCGGCAGCACCTTCCCTCCTCCTTTTCCTTTGCCTCCCCCCCCTTCTTTTCCTCCTCCCACCTTCCTCGAGCCCGCCTTCCCCCTCCCTTCTGGAACGCGGCCGTGGGGGAGGGAGCGGGAGGCGCTTTGTCCGCTTCGCGGCCGGGCTCGGCTCGGGAGGCCGCCAGGCTGGGAGGGGCGCTGCGCCTGGCGGCCCTGCCCCTCCCCTGGGGACCCGCGCTCCCCCCGCGCCCGTGCGCGAAGAGGCGGACACGGTGGGGAGGAAGAACGACGGTCACAGAGTCAGGGAGGGAGGTTCTCGCTTTACAAACAGGAAGCCGAAAACCACTGACACCCTAGCTTTTCTGATTGTACCCGGAGGCGGGGCGGACCTGCATCTCGACTGTATCTCGCGTGCCCTGGTGGTACCCATTTCTCTCCGGGTCCGCGCCGTCTGCCACTCCCTGCCCCCTTTAGCGCCCTTCCACGGACGAAGAGACTCACTTTTGTACCTAAGACTCAAGTAGCATTTGAAAGGCACTGGGAATGTCACCCTTGCCTGCTACACGCCCTCTTTTCCTGTGTGTTTTTTTTTTTTTTTTTTTTTGTAAGCCCCACGCGCTCGGATTGCGTAGGAATGGGCTTCTTTTGGGAGGTTCCAAAATCTTAGTACCACCGCCTCTCTGCCGACCTTTCGGGATTGGAGGACTACCGCGCCAGCTGGGCAACGCGGGAACAAAAGCCGGTGCCCGGTCGCTTTTGATCGCAGGCGAGAGCAGTAGAGTTTGCAGCCAGAAAGTTTTAGCGTTTGGGTTGTGTTCCCTCGTGGGGGCCATATGGGCCCTGGGAGGGGTAGAGAGGGGGGGACTCCTGGTGCGCGCGCCTGGGTTACGATACACCCGCAGGTGGGAGACAGTACAGGGTCCTGATGTTATCTGGAAGGACACAGCAAGCCCAAACCAGAGCTTGCTTTTGAAAATGAAAAGATAGAGCTTACTTGAATAGACGAGTCGTAAGCTGTACATTTCATGGCGAATCCCAGTTCAGCAAGTTAACAGCTAAACTTGAAAAATGATTGCCTGAAAATAAGATTTTTCTGTCAATTTTATGACAATAATTTAGCTTATTGATGAGACTGATGTACAGGAGTATATTTTAGCTTTAAGTGTATTTCATACGTGCATCTCCCATTGATACGTGGCACAAGTTTGTGTGATGAGTGTAATGAAAATCAACAGCCTCCAATCTTAAGCCGAGTTGCATGTAAATTCTATGTACCATATAAAATAAAGGGGAACAAATTAACATCCTCCTCTACAAGTTATTTGTGCTTTAAAGATAATTAGTTCAAAATTTTACATAGATCCCTGAAATGAAAGAGTATTTCAACTTGACCTGTTTATGAGGTAAAAATCTTGAAAGAACAGGTTGCAAAGAAAATGTTGATCTTGAATTAGCAGCTGGATTTTAGTTGGGCTCTAGGAGAGGGGGCACAGAGCAATTATATTTTGTTCTCAGATTGAGCTCTCTATTTGGAAGGCCTTAAAGAAAAGCAACAATCAACCAGAGTCAGATAATAATAATGGTGATGATAAAAATAAAGATGAATAGGATTTTTTTTCTGTTTTATTGCTATTGTTTACCTTCTTAGGGCCAATATGTCTAAAGTACTAAATATCGATTAGTTCTCTTTCTGCTTGATTTGGGTTCAGAAGGCAGTCTAATAATCAAGGCTTACCTCTTTTGATTTGTTTTCTTACCTTTCACATTTACAAGCATAGACATGAAAAACAAGCAAGCAATCCAGAAGCAGGGTGGGTGAGGAGACAGAAATCTTCCTTGGCTCCAGGCTCCTGGAAAGGGCTTAGGTTTTTGTATGGGTCCATAATAGCCCCTTTGGGCTTCCCAGGTGGCATAGTGGTAAAGAATCCACCTGCAAGAGAGGCAGGAGATGTGGGTTTGATCCCTGGGTTGGGAAGATCCCCTGGAAAAGGAAATGGCAACCCACTCCAGTATTCTTGCTTGGGAAATGCCATGGACAGAGGAGCATGGCGGTCTACAGTCCATGGGGTTGCAAACAGCAGGACATGACTGAGCACACACATCATAGCCTGTTAGAGAGTAGATGGCCCAGGCCTGGGTTTGAAGCTGCATTCCCTCAGGTGAAAGATAGTTTCTAGACATGTAGTTAAATGACTTTCTCTACACACTATTTATTCAGAAGGGTCTCACCCCCACGCCCCCACGCCCAAGAGTTGCTGGTAAGAACAATGCAGTTGAAAAGATGGCTTTTCCTGAAGTAGTTTTGTTTGTTGTAGCAGAATGAGACGTTGTTCATTTTCTATACTTGAAACTGAACCTCTGGATAAAATTTTAAGATAAATTCCAATTGACAAGTTCATTCTCATTCAGGCATACCAAATGCTGCATGAGGATGCAGCCTTCAGAATCTCAAATGGTGGTAGTTTACTTGACCTGGATAAATTCTGTTTTCATGACCTTTCTACTTATCAGCACTATCATAACTTCCACAGTGTGCTTAATTTATACACAGCTTAGAGACTGCATAAATCTATGTGATTCCTGCTCTTAAGAGTTTATCACGTTATTTGATAATAAACAGATTAAATGCTGAGTTTTAGAGAAAACTACAGTCTATCCAAAGTGTTTGGATTTCTAGTCTTTTCTTTGGAAAAGACCCTGATGCTGGGAAAGATTGAAGGCAGGGGGAGAATGGGACAACAGAGGATGATACGGTTGGATGGCATCGATGGACATGAGTTTGAGCAAGCTCTGGGAGTTGGTGATCGACAGAGGTCTGTAGTGCTGCCGTCCATGGGGTTGCAAAGAATCGGACATGACTGAGTGACTGAACTGATCCAAAGTGTTCTTTCTCATCACCTCCTGGAAGAGATATAGGAAATATTAATATACTAGTCCAGGGCTAGCCCTCCTTATAAATGAAGCTGGTTTGCCTTTGTTTATCCTGTTGAAGGTAAATTGTTGGCTTTGTAGTCAAGTGTTTTTGCAAGCCTATTATGTCAAACCATTTCTGAAACTCTTATGAACCTTTCTCTGGCTTATCCTGTTCTACTGCTCTTCTGGGTGGTAGGATTTGACAGTATTTCTTGAAAAACTTTCCATAGCCCACACAGGGTGTGCCTTAAGTTTGTGAAAAACTTTTTGAAATTTCATTTCTCTTCACAAGTGTTTGTCTTTTAATTCTCAAGAAGCATTAAAAAAGAAGAAGACGAAGAAGCACCAATACATACTTAATTGTGTTATGTATGTTCTTTAGTTGTGGTACATTTTATTTAGTAATGGGTAGCCAATGATCAGAAAAGTAAAAGCATAGTTAGTCATTTATCATAATCTAAAATGCTCTTCAGGCTGAGTTTCTTATCAGGGGAAGCTGAGTTTTCAGGGGGATAGCATGTTTGATGCTTTCTATCCTGCCTCGTTAGAATCTTTGGAGGTTTTCTGCCACCTGATACGAAGAAAATAAACAGTCCATGGATATGGTGTACTGACATTTCCGAAAGCAGGATGAGAATTTTAAACAGTGAAATGGAGCTGTACAGGGTTGTTTCCTACATATCTCTCTGAGACTGATAGCCAACCCTTGTGAAAAAGGTTTCCTGATTGGGTTTTCCCATTTGGTTGAGATATGAATGCAGGACTCTTTCTCTCTCTCTCATTAGTGCTGCTACCAGAGAAGGAATCCAGTATAATAAACCATTCTGTACACTACACAGTAATTTTTGAAGACATCTCTAGTACTTATGTTTTATTTAATGTCATGGAGTTTTACTTGTGATCAGTGCTCCTTGTGTGTTAATTAACACTTCTGTGCTACATTCCTGAGCTTAAGATGGCTAACTTCTGTCATCTCTTTCCACATTACCCATCATAGAGAACTGTGACATCAATCAGACATCAAAATCTTATAAAAAAGGACATATTTAAAACTCAGTCCCAAGGTTTTCATAATATTTGCGTTTTAATTCTCCCAAATAGCTTTGCATTTTCAGAGGCTGATTACTGAGTTTTTGGATCCAGCTGTTTGCTTTGTTTTTCTTTTCTCCGCCTGCTGCCAACCTTTTGGTCTTTTCACTGATCTTTCGCACTTTTACCAAAGGTTGGGAAGAAGCGAGAATAAGACGATTTTAGTGCTTCCTCCTAAGTAATGAATTGGATAAGATACCAATTATTTTGGATTAATTATGGGTTTAGTTTAGTATACCATTTATTCTTCATTAGTGCAAATCATAGAGAATAGACTGAATTTTTAAATGTCATTCATACATTTTACGATACTGGTACCCAGTTCATAGTGCTTCATAGAAGTGAAAATGCTAAATCACACTCTTGCATCCAAGACTTTGACAATGTAGTATTTTTTTGGTATATTTTCAGTATTATTTAAGCTAGGTTTAAGGGAATAACAGGTCTTTGTTATTTAGTCACCATTAGCCTTGATGCCAGTTCACAACAGTTTCAGGCTGTTATTCCTCTTTTGCATGACATTTTAAGTAAAATAATATGCTTATTTGCCTGTTGTTTCAAACTAATTTGACACTACAAAAAAAGTTGATTTACAGATGACCGTGCTGGAGTTATTGGATCCCCCAAATTAAATTTTCATTAAAAAATACAAACACATTCTTTTCAGACAAAAACATTCCAAAAATTCATTGATTCATGTTTGTGAGATGGAAATGGAACTTTTGGAAAATTGACTAATTAATTTTCCTAAACTTAGAAAAACAAAACACTTTTTTGTTGTTGTTTAGCAAAGCTTTCATTCCAATCCCAAAGAAAGGCAATGCCAAAGAATGCTCAAACTACCGCGCAATTGCACTCATCTCACACGCTAGTAAAGTAATGCTTAAAATTCTCCAAGCCAGGCTTCAGCAATATGTGAACCATGAACTTCCTGATGTTCAAGCTGATTTTAGAAAAGGCAGAGGAACCAGAGATCAAATTGCCAACATCCGCTGGATCATGGAAAAAGCAAGAGAGTTCCAGAAAAACATCTATTTCTGCTTTATTGACTATGCCAAAGCCTTTGACTGTGTGGATCACAATCAACTGTGGAAAATTCTGAAAGAGATGGGAATACCAGACCACCTGACCTGCCTCTTAAGAAACCTATATGCAGGTCAGGAAGCAACAGTTAGAACTGGACATGGAACAACAGACTGGTTCCAAATAGGAAAAGGAGTTCGTCAAGGCTGTATATTGTCACCCTGTTTATTTAACTTATATGCAGAGTACATCATGAGAAACGCTGGACTGGAAGAAGCACAAGCTGGAATCAAGATTGCCAGGAGAAGTATCAATAACCTCAGATATGCAGATGTCAACACCCTTATGGCAGAAAGTGAAGAGGAACTAAAAAGCCTCTTGATGAAAGTGAAAGAGGAGAGTGAAAAAGTTGGCTTAAAGCTCAACATTCAGAAAACAAAGATCATGGCATCCGGTCCCATCACTTCATGGGAACTAGATGGGGAAACAGTGGAAACAGTGTCAGACTTTATTTTTTGGGGCTCCAAAATCACTACAGATGGTGACTGCAGCCATGAAATTAAAAGACACTTACTCCTTGGAAGGAAAGTTATGACCAACCTAGATAGCATATTCAAAAGCAGAGACATTACTTTGCCAACAAAGGTCCGTCTAGTCAAGGCTATGGTTTTTCCTGTGGTCATATATGGATGTGAGAGTTGGACTGTGAAGAAGGCTGAGCGCCGAAGAATTGATGCTTTTGAACTGTGGTGTTGGAGAAGGCTGTTGAGAGTCCCTTGGACTGCAAGGAGATCCAACCAGTCCATTCTGAAGGAGATCAGCCCTGGGATTTCTTTGGAAGGAATGATGCTAAAGCTGAAACTCCAGTACTTTGGGTACCTCATGCAAAGAGTTGACTCATTGGAAAAGTCTCTGATGCTGGGAGGGATTGGGGGCAAGAGGAGAAGGGGATGACAGAGGATGAGATGGCTGGATGGCATCACTGACTCGATGGACGTGAGTCTCAGTGAACTCCGGGAGTTGGTGATGGACAGGGAGGCCTGGCGTGCTGTGATTCATGGGGTCGCAAAGAGTCGGACACGACTGAGTGACTGATCTGATCTGATCTGATCTGAGCAAAGCTTAAAGAACTAAAGGAATAATACTGGATAAACTTACTCAGAAGATGGAGTTGAGGGCCTGCCATATAATGAATACTTAAAGATCATAGTGTTCCATCCCATGGATCGGAGAAGATGCACAGTTTTGTTGTTTTTAAATATACCTGGCTATTCCATCTGTTAAACAGTTGAGGGGCTTTTTAGCTATGGATAAGCAACTCCATTTGGGAAAGAAGCACAGTGTTCCTTTAGGGCCACGGAACATATTTGCATAGAAAAAGCCATTACTACTATGGTTCAGGGGGTTTTTTTAAGGGCAAGCTGTGCCTACTATTCTTGGGGGAATTTAATAAAAATCTCAAAAGACCTGCAGTACTTCCTCTGACATAAGGAAAGTGATTTCTTAAAAATAATTTAGACACCTCTCCTTAATTATTTGGACCTTCCATTGGTTAGAATGACCTTTATGCTGAAGTTGTTTAGTCACAAAGTAGTATCTGACTTTTTGCCACCCCATAGACAGCAGCCCACCAGGCTCCTCTGTCTCTGGGATTCTCCAGGCAAGAATACTGGAGTGGGTTGCCAATTCCATCTCCAATGCATGCAAGCATGCTAAGTCGCTTCAGTCGTGTTTGACTCTGTGCAACCCCATGGACAGCAGCCCTCCAGGCTCCTCTGTCCACAGGATTCTCCAGGCAAGAATACTGGAGTGGGTTGCCATTTCCTTCTCCCCTCTACTAACTATCTCCCAGATACTGTTTATGTCCATTGAGTCAGTGATGCTCTCTAACCATTTTATCCTCTGCTGCTGCTTTCTCCTTTTGCCTTCAATCTTTTCCAGCATCAGGGTCTTTTCCAGTGAGCCGGCTCTTTGCATCAGATGCTGAAGTAGAATCTTTTAAAGTAAGAGTAACTAACACTCATCTTCCTTGAGCAGTGGCTTAACAACCATAGACAACTTGAATGAAATATTTAAACTAACAGCCTCCAGAATGTCTTAACTCCTAAGTCCCCATTCTATTGGGTAGAATCTAGTTTTGTAATGTTTCATATTACGGACTCTCTGATCCTTAACACGGTCACTTGTGCTTGTGAAGACGTTAGAACCATTACCGTATCTCTCTAACAGTATCTCTCTCCACCTCCAGAAAACACATGTCAGGACAGGGGCTTCTTTTCCTTCAAAAGAAAAGGCTGAAATGCTGAGTGTATTTGTGCAGATTCAACCTGGGTTGTAACTCTGACTCAAAAGGATTGCACAGCTCTAAAGACAAGCTCTGCTAGTGCCCTTCCTTCTCACAGTGGTGGGTTATTTTTCCTTCTTTGATTGTTTGTTAGATGCTGAAAGTAACTCGATGATTGAGAGTGAATCTAAAGGGACTGGTTCCCAGTAAAAGGCTTTAAGAAACTGTAGTGGTAAGAGAGAGAGGCAAGAGGTGGGTGAGGATTTTGGAGGCATCTCCTGGAATGGGTGGCAAGAGAGGTTTTGCTCACTGGGGGTAAAGAGTATCCTGGAGCCTTGGGAGTTTATGGCAGTAACATATGATTTTAGCAGTCTATTCTGAACCTGCAGACATTGCTAAAACTCAAATATATATTTTTCCGAGTTAATGTTAAAATCATTTGTATCTGAAAAAAAAAATTTCCTGAAATATTTCCCTGCTTCCTTAAATGACTACCTCTGCCATTTAAGTGGGTTTACCACAGGATTCCTTGAAATCAGAGAGTCTCCTGTAGTGGAGATTTTGCCCCCAAGCTGAACATTTGGCAGTGTTGGGAGACAGTTTCAGTTGTCACAGTTGGAGTGGTGTTACTGGTGTCTAGTCGGTAGAAGCCAGAGATGCTGTTAAACCTCCTAAATACAACCGCAACAAAGAATCACCGTGTCCAAAGGATCAGTGTTGCTGCTACTGAGAAACCATGCCTTAAACAAGGAGCTCCCTTAGAATGTTGAAAATACAGTGAGGCTTTCTTTACAGCTTTTCAAAAACACTCTTACTACTTGCAGGGTGGAGAGGGGAGCGGTGTTGCCATGAGATAGACAGCCAGTCCCTGGGAAGAAGGTAACCTTGACCCGGTCATGCTGGTTTCCTCCATCAGCTTCTTTACAGCCAAGATTTCTTAAGTAGAACAAACACCAAAAAGCCTGGCCCGCTCCTATCTGGATGAGTTGCCTAGCATCTCTGAGCATTTTCCCATCTCCCTGCCGGAGCGGTTGTTTGGCTCAAATGAATTAATATATGTAAGACTTCCAAAGATTTTATGGTGCTACGTAAATGCTGGGCTTGTTTTTATGAATTACTTTCCTGTCACTTTTTGCCTCCTGCTGAAGGCAATGGCACCCCACTCCAGTACTCTTGCCTGGAAAATCCCATAGATGGAGAAGCCTGGTAGGCTGCAGTCCATGGGGTCGCTGAGGGTCGGACACAACTGAGCGACTTCACTTTCACTTTTCACTTTCATGCAATGGAGAAGGAAATGGCAACCCACTCCAGTGTTCTTGCCTGGAGAATCCCAGGGACGGGGGAGCCTGGTGGGCTGCCATCTATGGGGTCGCACAGAGTCGGACATGACTGAAGTGACTTAGCAGTAGTAGCAGTAAGTGCAGACTTAGAGTGATCTGAGGCTTATTTCACTCATGGGGAAGCCGGGGTGTCATGGCAAGGTCCTGAACAACTGCTACATATTGGATACTGTTTCTAGGTGCAGGGGATTCATAATGAACCCAGGTCCTTACTGTCATTGTATTCACAGCAGAGCATCATTTATGTTTCAGATGAGCTGGGTAAAACAGTCTTTGTGGTTTGATGAGAACATGTTAATGGAAATCGTTAACAAGCTAACAGGGATTCCCAAGTGGCTCAGCAGTCAAGAATCTGCCTGCTACTGCAGGAGACACAGGAAATGTGGGTTCCATCCCTGGGTCAGAAAGATCCCCTGGAGGAGGAAATGGCAACCCACCCCAATATTCTTGGGCTTCCTTGGTGACTCAGACGGTAAAGAATCCACTTGCAATGCAGGAGACCTGGGTTCAATCCCTGGGGCAGGAGGATCCCTAGGAGAAGGAAATGGCAACCCACTCCAGTATTCTTGCCTGGACAGAGGAGCCTGGCAGGCTACAGAATGTGGGGTTGCAAAGAGTCAGACATGACTGAGCAACTGAGAATGCACAGGCCATAAGCTCACATTTAAGGAAATCCTAACGATACTAGATGCTTTGTATCTTCTTGCAAGTTTTCTATAGTTTCTGGCACTGCTTTCTGTAGCAACATTTATTTCACTGTTTTTCAAATAAAATCACTTTGTGGAGGGGAGAGGATTAGTTGGTGTGGTGGAGAATAAGATTAAAGGGTGGTTGTTAAAAACAAGGCTTTAAAAACAAGAAAGATCAGTTTTCTTTCTTTTTTTTTTTTTTTGGAGTAGATGCCCCTGGCGGGCTACAATCCGTGGGGTTGCAAAGAGTCAGACACGACTGAATGACTAAGCACACACACACACACACACACACTGGCACCATAACCACGGCTTGACGTCAGGCTTTTAGAAGAAATTAGAGAGAGAGAGAGCATTTGGAAAGGAACAAGCAGGAAGGCACAGGGACTTGAAACCATGTCACATGAAGAGCAGTTGGAAGACCTGGAGGTGTTTAGTCTGATTTGGGGGATGATATGATTGCTTTCTTAAAATATTTGAAGGGCTGTCATGTGATGAAGAAAGGATTAGAGCACTCTTTGTGGCCTCCAGGGGATAAAGTTAGGATCAGTGGCTGGCGATTATTTGAATCAAAGTTTGGTTTAATATATTAAAAAAACAATTATGAAAATAGAAACTGTTCACAGATGAAATGGGCTGTGTTGATGAGCCAGAATGTTCCAGCAGAAGTTGTTCAGTTAGCTGAAATGTTGGCGATGACAACATCCTTCTTTTTTTAATGATAAAACTTTTATTAAACAATATGAAAATAAAATACCAGTTATTAGAGGATAGGGCCTTTGTCTCTTTCTTCCTCTTCATATCCTCATGATAGAAAAAGAACTACCTGGGAATTCCGTGGCAGTTCAGTGGCTAAAACTCTATACTTTCACTGCCAACGATCTGGGTTTGATCCCAGGTCAGGGAGCTAAGATCTCACAAGCCACTTGGTGCAGCCAGAAAAAAAAAAAAAAAAGTTGTGTCTGACTTTGTGACCCCATGGACTATAGCCCCGCAGGCTCCTCTGTCCATGGGATTCTCCAGGCAAGAAAACTGGAGTGGGTTGCCATCCTCCTCCAAAGGATCTTCCTGACCCAGGGATTGAACTCACATCTCCAGAATCTCCTGTATTGGCAGGTGGATTCTTTAGCATTGTGGCACCTGGGAAGCCCCCGATTCCAGAATAAAATATCGCAAAATTGATTGAGTGATCCCATACTTTGAGAGACCGATAGTTTCTCATTTTCTGCCAATTAAGCCTTACTTAATTGCAATGGACGTCCTTATCCATTTATCCTTGTACATATGTGAGATTTCTGTAACACAAATTTGGACTTGCTTCCATATATGTAATATGGATAAACAGAAGAAGTCTGTTTCTTCTGAAGAAGCCAAATCTCTTAATCTAATATTGTTTAACATGGATCCTGGATCTTATTTATTACAATCCATTTTAGGGCAAGTGATAATTGTGTCTCCTGAAAAATATGGCTTTAAAAAAAAAGTATCAGCTGTAGCGCTTGGTGTGTGTCACTGCAGTCTGCGTCAACACTGTTAATTTTTAAAGGCTGTATATCTGGTCATACATCTTACAGAAATGACTTTCTTTCTTTTCATCTGGTCCCAGTGGCGAAGTGAGTAGGAGTCTAGTTAACCAGTGCTGGTTCAGGCTGTGAACATGGGGAATTCACTGTCTTGAACAACTTTTGTAGTTCTCTGTACCTTTCTTGAGCTTGGTGTTCCCCAGGCCTGCATGGCTTTATATGTAAAATATCTTTCTGTGGGTGGCACGGTACCTGGGGTGGCCGTGCGTGCAGGTTTGAGTGGTCATAAAAATCACAGGTCTGTGAGTTGCCACTTCCTCCAGGCTCAATTACCCTGACTAATCCAGTCATCTGTGTAACATGGTAATAACAACCTGCTGACCTGGCCAACTGAAGAAAATGCATCAAAATGGACTTGCCTCGACGGTTGCTCTCCAGTGTTTGTTTAGACAGGAGAAATCCTATCACTTTTCAGCATACAGGTGAGGTGGTCTCAAAACTGCCCTTCTTTGCCATTTTCATTTACCTTTGGCATGGCAGCTGCCCTCCAGTAAGATTCTCAGAACTATAGTCTGTATTTCTACAAGAGCTGGAGCAGTTTGGCTCCAAAATCTATACTCTTGGCTACAATGTTGTTCTGCCTTTGCCAGACTGAAGAGTTCTGTCTTGAAAAGATGGTGTGAGCGGCTGCCTTTTCAAAAGAACCATGCTCTCCGCAGAAGCAGTCCTCACCTGCCATTAGGTTTTCAGATCTGTTTGAACAGGAGCCCAGCATGAAGATCCCTGGACGTGTTGGTCCTTGGTTAGCTCTGCTGTTTCATTTTTATAAGATTTTTATTTTTTCGATGCGGACCATTTAAAAAGTTTCGGTGGTAAAGAATCCGTCTGCCAATGTAGGAGGTGCGGGAGATGCGGGTTGGAGTCCTGGGTTGGGGAGATCCCCTTGTAATAGGAAATGACAAGCAACTCCAGGATTCTTGCCTGGAGAATCCCATGGACAGGGAAGCCTGGTGGGCTGCAGTCCATGGGGCTGTAAAGAGTCGGACACAACTGAGCACTCACTCGTTGAATTGGTTACCATATTGCTTCTGTTTTATGTTTTGGGTGTTTGGCCTTCAGGCATGAGGGACCTCAGCTCCCCAACCAGGGATTGAATCCCTGGTAGCACCCTCATTGGAAGGCCAAGTCTTTGCTGTCTCCTCTTTGCTGTCTCCTGGCCCCACATACCTCTGGCCTTGGTGACCCTCTTTGCTGTCTCCTGGCCCCACATACCTCTGGCCTTGGTGACCCTCTCTCCTCATCTCCTTTACCACCAACTCAGGTTTTACCTCTGTCACAGTGGCAGTGGGGCCTGGAGAGTTGTACAGAATGTCGGTGGCGGTGATTTGAACCACAGAAGTAAACCAAAGGTGGAGCTGTAGGTGACTGGCCTCCACTTTTGAGGTCATGCTCTCCCCAGTGATTCCAATAAACCAGATGTTCTGCTTCAGTTGTTGATCTAGACACTAACTAGTGACAGCCATTTTCTATGCTTCTATTTCCTTTAGCCGCACTGCACAGCATCTTGGTGAGAAAAGCCCCTTTGGCCAGCTAAGCTAATGCAGCTGTGTGCACAATGCAGACTTTAGGGGAGGGGCTTCAGTCTAAAGACAGCTAGATATCTTCTGCCCCAGTAGCTTACATAGCAAGAGCTGATTAGGCACATGAAGTAAGGACCTTGCTCCTGATCCTGAAACTGGGCCAGCCAGGACGATCCACGAAGACATCCTTCAAGTTGCTGGTCGGATCATGCAATGCAACTTCAACCTCTGACTCTTCTGCTGACCGTCAAGTTTAAACAGTCGAGTTTCGTTTTTGCTAGTCTACTCTCCCTCTGAGGAGTGTCATCTGACTTTCTCTGTGTTTGTTTCTGATTTTTCCTGGATCTGTTTCTTTCATTTCTAGCACCCAGATGTCTTCTTTGAAGGATGACTTCCATGTATGTAAAAGGTGGACAGCTGCCTTGCATTTTGCCCCAAGTATAACATTATACCTTTACACTAATGGCGGACAGTATAAATGGTTCTCTCTTTTGAATATTAGTTATTTCATAGATTTCTGACTATAGCTGTTAGGTAAAAACTACTTTCTAAAGGCTGGTAATATTATAGCAGTGCTGCAATAAACTTTTAATTTCTAGTTCCTTTAAAAAGCATTTTCTTATTTCCTTTTGAAAGAGCCCGGAGGTGATTTGTGATAGATAAGAAATGCTCAGAATCAGGTCTTATCTCATTATGGTGTTTTTTAAAAAACATACCTTATCAAAAGTATGTTTCAGACTTATTTTTTTTTTAAGAAAGTCAAATTACTATGGCTGTAATTCCTGCAGAGGAATATCTGGAGGTTAACATTAACATTTATGCAAAGAAATCGGACATATGTCCGAGCTCTACAAAATTTTCTGGATAGTACGTGAAAGAAACACAACTGTTGTAATGGTTTGACCTTGAGTTTTGGCTGCAGAATGGCTACGTGATAATAACGCCAGAGTTCCCCTAGGGGGTAAAACATAGATCCCCTATGCTGTGTAGTCGCTAAGCTGTGTCCAACTCTTTGTGACCCTGTGGACTGTAGCCCGCCAGGCTCTTCTGTCCATGGGATTTTCCAGGCAAGAATACTGGAGTGGGCTGCCATTTCCTTCTCCAGGGGATCTTCCCAACCCAGGGATCGAACCCGGGTCTCCCGAATTACAGGCAGATTCTTGACTGTCTGAGCCACCAGGTAACTGCTGGCATATTCTGTTTTGGCACCTTTGCCCCCAGTTCTAATCCACTGTGGGATTTCAGCCCCCCCTTTCTCCTGGCCACCATGAGGACATGGTTGGCTGGAGCAGTGGTCCGCGTCACAGAATCTGCAGGTGGTATTTATCTTTAATCACTTCGGGTATTTCCTTACAGGGGGGTCTGCAGTTCAGCACCTCTCCAGTTGTAACACTCCCTTACTATTCACATCCTGCAGTAGCCCTTTCCCGGGAGAGCCTCTGAAGTTGGGTAAACAGAGGTGGTTTATATAAAGAAGCAACTTTCTCAGTTTAGGAGTTGTTATAGCTAAAAGGTTGAAAACGTCTTTTTCTGTGTAACTGGGAATTCCTAAATGGTTTGCAGCTGCTATTGGATTTTTTGAAGACACGTTCGTTTTTCGTCACTGAAGCACAGAAACGACGCCTTTAGATTTTGGATTTCATGCAGCTTACTTCTTAGAACCTGTTGAAGGACTATTGGGAAAAGCTATTTGTCACGACATTGAATAACTATCCTGGAAAAAAAATTTTTTTGGCAGGTATGGACTAGGTCTGGAGACGCTGATGAACTTGGTCCATGCCACGGTAACTTGGAGGGTGGCAGAGTAGTACATACACTGGTACTTTGTAGGTCTGGGATAGCTCTCTTCTTGGCTGTTGAAATTCAAATAGACTTGCTTTTTTTTTTTTCAACCTTTGATTCTGTTCTTAGATTGAAAGAACTGATATGAATCATTCAGGGGCATTTTCTTTTAACTTGAAGTTTGTGGTCTGAGATTGGAATTGGAACACTTGGAAATGTGTAACAATAGTTTTAAGGAAGGGAGCTTAATGACGGTGTGTGCAGGGCAGGCTGTGTCTTTGTTCCGTCTGCTGAGGTGCCGGTTGTCTGTGTTACTGGTTTGGTAGGCTCCGTGTTTATCTGTGGTCTGGAATGTCAAAGGACTGCCAACCTAAGAATTTTGCTTCCCTCTTTACCCTAAAGTGATGGTGTAGGAGTTTCTGGTATTGGCTCATGGGGGTGGGGACAGCCATATATGGAAGAGGGAAGGGGGATTGGCTGGCTTCGGCATTCTCATCCATTCTTCCTAATGCCATTTTCATTACTCTATTAACAGAGAGTGGATACTCTGAATAATTATTTGTCTGTCTTTTCCTTCACAGTGTAATGCACACTTCACTTGTTTTCTTCAACTTTTTGTAATCTATGTGTTTATGATACACTGAAGAGCAATAAATTAGAGAAGAGAGATAATTAGCTTTGACAGCCTTACAGAACTGATACTGTAAGAGGAGGGAGCAAGAGGGTTGCTTTAGCAAAGGATTCCATGACTGGGTTTGAGTGAAATTATCCAGATAAATTAATCAGCTGTCTGGGTGGCCTGGGACATAGGAAGAAGTGGGTTATGGTGTGATTTTTTTAAGAATTTAAATATTTTTCATAGTTTAAAAAATATTTTGTATTCCCAACATAGATTTTTTAAAACCATTTTTAATTGAAGTGTAGTTAATTTTCCTTGTTAGTTTTAGATGTAAAGTGATTCAGATATATTAGATACCTTTCCATTATAGGTTATTACAAAAGATACTGAATATAGTTCCCTGTGCTATTTGGTAGGTCCTTGTTGTTTAGATGTTTTATATATAATAGTGTGTATAACAATGTAGGATTTTTAGATGGAGAAATTCAAGATACTGAGCAGTGAAATGGGAGGAAGAAACAGCAACTTGGCCACTGGTGTTAAAAATTCCTAATGTTCTCAGTGCCTCTTAATCTCTCTCTGAGCATGAGTCTGTGTCGTTTTTTGAGAAACCTTTGTTTAATAGCCCTCTTACATTAAAGGAAAGAGTTCCTCTCACTTTGGTGACTTGCCCATTGGGGGATGTGGCCTTTAAGAAACATGGTTCATTTGGCATATTAACTTGAGTTGGTAGTCCCTCCCAATTTGGGGATGCTTTGCGTAGGAGACCTGTCTCAGTGTCTATAGGGAAGGAGATTAACCATGGGTTGGCTTAAATTATTCCTACTATTGTACTTATTTTCTTTTTTTTGGATTGGAAAGAAAACGTGGAACAGAGTGTGAGCTTGACTTGGGCACAAAGGGAGGGGAGGTGGGTAAAATTCACAGCATCTAATAAAAGAAATGAGCAAATAAGGCTCCTGTGTCACCATTATTCCTACGGCTCTTCCTCCCTGGGCCGGATCAAGCCCTCATCCACAGTGGAGGTCATGTGATACGGAAAAAAAGGGGTCTGTCTAGAATGTTCTGAGATATACCTGGTTAGTGCTCACAAGAGAGGAGAGAAGGCTGTGCAGAGGAGTTTCACTGGGAAAGAAAGTGTTGATCCAGGTCACTGTCAACTCTATGCCATGAGTTACTTTCAGTCACTGTGAGCTCTTAGCCACAGGGTCTCTAAGCATTGACTTAGGACTAGCTTGAAGGTGGGAGCTTGGAAAGGTTTGGCTTTTCCTGCACACAGAACCCCGTGTCACTGGAGATCAGCAGGAAGAGCTCCTTTAAAACGTCCAGCTTTTCTCCTCTCCACACCCAGGAATGGCTTCTGCTTCCCTCCACCCCCTCCATCCCTCTGTCTTTTGTTCCATGAATAAATATTATGTGGTTTGGTGCTCATTACTCTTTGATATGAAAAAAGGCAATTCATTAGGTTGAAGGAGGAGGGGGGAGGGAGACACCATTTTTCACCCGGCGCATCAAGCGCGGTTACACTGATTTGAATTCCCAGAAAAGTAATAAAACAGTGAAAATAATGATAAAACAGCGCCTGGGCTGACAGCTGCGCAGCACACAGGAGCCCGGCGCACAGGCCCCCGTGCTGCAGGAGGACAATATTGCCGAGCATATGGTGCCTGGCAACCCAGTTGCTGGACTCGGTGACCAGCTTTTGTCCGAGTGACTCGAGGCATCGGGCCTGTGGTGGCTCTTCAGAAACTTCTAGTCTCCTTGGCAGGAGGGCTTGGCTCCAGGCCAGCCAGGCTGTACTGCGGCTGACTCAGACTTGGGCAGCGTTCACGCCTCCTTCCTTTGGTCACTAATCAGATCATTTGTTCCGCAAGGAGAAACTAGGATCTTTTTTTTCCATCGCAGCCCAGTGGCTCCATAACCAAAGGGAAATTTCCTGCAGGAATGCCAGTGAGTTATTAGAGACGCATTAATTCACCGGGGCTCACTTCTGGTGAGAGTGAACAAGGCTTTGTTTTGTGTTTAGTACTTTTCAGATGCGCCTTGCATGTTCCCTCTTGATTCTTAAGACTAGGATAGCGAAAGCCAGCTAGTACCTTAGGGCCAGGGTTGCTGCTCCAAGGGAGCGTGTATACCCGTCTATCTAGTTTTTACAAGACACTGCTAAAATAGGCCCTTTGCTTAGCATGGGTGTATTTTTTAGATGTGTGAGGCTGGCATGTGTGTGTGTGCATAAAAAGACTAATTAACTCTACTTTGCTCAGAGGGTTCTCCTTGGCTGTGCCGTGACCATGCCCCACACCGGCCAGAGTTGTACCAGCATCCTGAATCCTTTACGACTTCAGCTTCTATGGAGTCAGGGTCACTCATTCTGGTTCCTTTCTTCTTGACTCCAGAGTGCAAGGAAAGACCCAGAAAGGCCACATGGTCCTGGGAGAGTGGTTCCTGCAAACGTAGCAGAAGGCGAGTTTCAGAGAGAATCACACTCCATGAGGAAGAGCAGTAGCCTGTGCTATTGTGCTGCGTGCCGGAGAATATTTTTATTTCAGGAGCTGAAAGGAGAAGACGGGTGGCATTGATACCCTGATTGAGGAGCACCAAATGTCACCATATTCTTGATCTCTGTGTGCATATGTGCTAAGTCAATTCAGTCGTGTCTCTTTGCAACCTTATGGACTGTAGCTCTCCAGGCCCCTCTGACCTTGGGATTCTCCAGGCAAGAATACTGGAGTGGGTTGCCATGTCTTCCTCCAGGGGTTCTTCCTGACCCAGGGATCGAACCCAGGCCTCCTGTCTCCTGCATTGGCAGGTGGATTCTTTACCACTAGCGGCGCTTGGGAAGCCCATTCTTGAAGTCTAGAGAACTTCTTTTTTTTTTTTTTTGGCAGAACACCCATAAAGGTTTCGTTTTGGTGTTGGAATGAGTGAATTTCTTTTTCTCCTGAACAAATGTCATTCCAAGGCCGAATCTGCTGGGAAAAAAAATATACATATGTATGTGTATGTATATTTATTTATTTCTGTGATGTTCTACTAATGACTAATCAGAGATTACATTGGAGCGCTCTGCGGGAACTGATACTTTTTCAGGCCTTTAGTTTTACATTTGTGATCACTGGCCTTGAAGAAAATGTTTCTATTTGAAGGAAAATAGATCTCTTCTATAAATTTGGTGTGAGTAATGAGGCCCTTGCTGTAGCCCTGGGGGGCTGGGACAGTCCCTGTCTGTGCCCCAGATGAGAGTCAGAGCCTCCTGAAGAATGAGGGGTTCCTGTTTGCTATTTACTAGCTGGGTTGGTTCTAGAAGCTCCCTGATGGTGGGAACATGCTTTCAACCTTGCCTTAATGGTGTATTTTCACAAGTCATGTTCTGGGAGAGATATTTCAGCTTTTACTTTCCTGAGTTTCCTGAGTTAGGGGGACAATCTTTACCTTCTATCCTTTTAAAAGATGGAAGCAAGAAAATGACTAAAACGACCCACACTTAACTCTTCGTCTTCCTTGTCCTGAGCACCGTGGAGGTACCCACAGCCACTGGGGAGGTTTTACTACAACTCTCACAGCCTCCCCCAGGGAGCGCTAGTGGAGAAGTTGGAAGGGATGAATAGGGGAGAAAGAAAGAGAGCTGGAAAGAAACGCGGGAGACAAGAGGAAGAAGGCAAGGGTAAGAAATAAGACGTTTTGGGGTATTAAGAGTAGGTGAATATTTAGATAGACAAAGGATCCTTGGTTCCACTGAATTAAACTTGTGGATTCTCTTTGGCCATTTTATATTTGCACAATAATATTAGACATTCTGTTATGCAGCACATTTATGGGATAAGCAGAGCTACAGTGAGACTCAGCTCACTTATCAGGTCACTCAGTGAGGAGGAGGCAAAGCAAAAGTAGAAACAGCCTATTGACATTCTGCATTTGGTACAGCTTTTCCAGTTGGATGAAGAACCGTGAATCTGAAATTCCAGCTGTGTTGTTTTTCCGAACTATTAAGAAATAGAAATCTGCAGGGGCTATGGGGACAGTTCAATTAAAAAAACACTTGCCCCCCCCCCAATGTGATTTGTATTATAATTATTTAATACCTAAAGGACTCTTATAATTGAATTTCAGGGTGCTTCATTTACATTCTAGCTGGCAAGAGTTAGAAACAGTATCACTTTGTGGTCCTCTGATCGCCATCCCAAACATTCACAGAATGCCCCGTGATTCGATTATAAGTATCTTCTGGGGACTGTGTAACTCTGTACTTTCTAGTTATCATTATAAAGCACCAGGGGATGGTGAGCCAGTCACACAGTGTCAGTGGCTGGTTGTTCATAACCCTGCTGTGGATAGTGCAAGGTGCTCTGGGCATAACCACACGTTTTATAAGGGGGAATGATCTAGCTGTAGGGGCAGAAAAGGGTTACATACTCATTTTTAAGTTATACCAACAGAACTTTTGAAGTAAAAACTTGCTGGTGATATTAAACAATTGACAATTTTGTTGCGAGTAAATGAAACACAGAGTCTAAAGATGTAGACCAAAAACCCTATAGCAGCAAGAGAATGGAGAGGATACGGTTGTGTACATAAAGCTGTGTCTTTGTAAAATGAAAATTAAACAAAGAACACTATAAGAAAATATGCCACGTGGAGGAAAGAATTACTGGATATGAGTATCTAGTAATCTTGGAATTAAAAAATGGAGCATGAATATTTTCAAGGATGTTGGGGCAGAATAAGGAGGCTTCAGCCTGCTCCTCCCAGGGCACCATGGAGTCATCTACGTGCAGACCTCGCCAGAGCTCTTTAAAGTGGTCGCCAGCTCTCGACAGCAATTGCTTCTGAGTAGTGTTCAAACAGCCCTGACACGAGTCCCTTGGTATGTCATTATCGAGTCTCATATTTAACCTTTTTCTAATAGCCTCCCCGAAGTCCAGAGTTCTCAGTGAGCGCCAGAGGAAGTTAGAAAAGGTGTTTTTCCTCCTCTTGACTGCACAGCTGTGAGGAGCATAGTTATCTGGAAGTCATCTTTGTTTTTCCTATTTTTTTTTTTTTTAGTCTTAGGAGGGGAGCAGGTGGATGCAAACAGAAAGTGGCTTATTGAGATAGGCCAGACTTTGTGGCGAGTGTCAATACATTAATAAGACCATCTCTTTCTCCAGTTTTGTTTTATTTTAACTGAGTCTCTTGCTCAGTGAAAGAACTCTGTTCTTCTGGGAGAGGACTAGGGAGCACAGGCATTCATGGAGTATGTGGCTCTCCTCTTTTTCGCTCTCCTAAGCTTGTTATTAGTGACGCAGGCATGACGCTGAGAGATCAGGGACACGCTGCAGAGTGTGGACAAGAGTGTGGACAAGAACACAGCTGATGGTTACACTGGTACAGGACTCCCCGTGGCCCCTGCTTACCGGAGATAAAACGAAACCTGTTTGCTCAGCTGTTAAACCATCTCATCAATCTCATGACCACTGTGCCTTTAGAAGGATGGTCCTTTTTTTTTTAAAGTGATTTGTTTGTTTGGCCACACTGCACAACTTGCGGTATCTTACTTCCCCGACCAGGGATCAAACCTGTGTCCCCTACAGTGGAAGCTCAGCATCCTAACCACTGGATCGCCAGGGAAGTTCCAGTCCTTTCTTATTAAGAGAAGCATATGGACTTGGTGACATCTCTGATGTCCTAGAAATCAGAGAGAGTATTCCTGATTTTAGGAGGGTGGGGAACGCCCCGCAGTTCTTGTCCTAAGAGGAGACTGGAGGCAGAGATCCAAAGAAACTTCCCCTTTGCTACTTTCCAGCCTCTGGCCCTGGGGCAGTGGGCGACTGCAGATGCTCTGGCCTGTGGTCACCATCAGTGGACGTGAAGGAGAATGGGCCAGGGGAAGAGAGCTGGAGAGAAGAAGGAGGCGGAAATGAGGCAGAGAGGGCAAGGACCGCTAGAGATGTGTGGATGCAGACCCGTCATGACCTAGAGCTGCTTTGTGCAATAGACAGAAAGTCTGTGCAGGTGCTTGGAGACACGTGGAACGTCTGGTGAAAGCCCTGTTCTGACTGTCCTTCCTGGCTTGTTCCCTACTGATGCATCGTTTTCGATCTGCACAAATTCCCAGGCGCCTTCTGCCTCTGAGTCCTCAAGCAGAGCAGCTTGTGGTTTGGGGGGTAGAAGTGAGGTCACCTCTTGAAAGGGTCTCCTCCCTCTAGCCCCTTACCCAGGGTGTCCCCTCCTTCCCCTGATGAGGGCTCTGCCCTGTGCCCTGTGGGTGCTGGGTGCTGAGAACAAGGGAATGCTCCCTCAGCAGCTGATGTCTGCTGCTTTTAGGGGGTTTTCTCCTGGCCTAGGACTTCCCTGGTGGCTCAGACCTAAAGAATCCACCTGCAATGTGGGAGACCTGGATTTGATCCATGGGTTGGGAAGATCCCATGGAGGAGGTCATGGCAACCCACTCCAGTATTCTTGCCTGGAGAATCCCCCTGGACAGAGGAGCCTGGTGGGCTACAAAGTCGGGCAAAGAGTCAGACTCAGCTGAGTGACTAAGCACACACATTCTGTCGGCTAAGTCAGCACCAAGCCAGTAAGTTCCTCTGGGTGGCTGTATAATCTTTATTCTGTGTCTAATATAGACAGAATTTCTGATAATCAAATATAACAAATGCTCCCACCACCCTCTGTCTCTCATCCCCATGATTGGGGTGCAGTTGGTTTAACTCAAAGAATATTACGTTGAGAGCCAGGAAATCTGGTCTAGTTCAAGCTTTCCCCCCAACAAACTGTATGACCTTGAGTGAATCACTGAATATCTTAGGACCACAAAACTCATGGTTTCATTTAGTGGATTTGTAAGGACACTTCCCAGTAGGAAGGAAATATTTCTACTATGCTAGCGTTTAGTCCACTTTGTGTAGCCATGCTGGTACTGACTTAAATCCTAGGAATATCTGCATCCTTCTTTCTGGTTACTAAGAGGCCCCCACCACCACAGAAGCAAGAGAGCTCAGCCTTCGCTGGAATGACTGGAGGGTTTTGTCTAACAGATCATAAGTAAGTAAATAAGTGAAGTCGTTCAGTCGTGTCTGACTCTTTGCGACCCTATGGGCTGTAGCCTACCAGGCTCCTCTGTCCATGGGATTTTCCAGGCAAGAGTACTGGAGTGGGGTGCCATTTCCTTCTCCAGGGGATCTTCCTGACTCAGGGATCAAACCCGGGTCTCCTGCATTGCAGGCAGACGCTTTACCCTCTGAGCCACCAGGGAAGCCCCTAAATATAGTTTATAGATTTAATGCACATGGACATGAGCCCTGCTTGGAAATAGGGTGTGTAAAATTTATTAAGTCCGCAGAGCGTGAAGGAGTGTTTTCTAATTCTGTCGGTGCTCTCCGTTTAGAACCCTTGGCCCCTCCTTTTCTCATCATGTTCTCCTAGCGCCATATACATCAGTGGTCCTTGTCTTGTGTGGCTTCCACACTGTGTGGTGAGCCTCTTTAGAAGAGAGATTGGGCCTGATGTATAGGAGGAACTCCACAGATATCTCTTGGTTGGACCTGAACTATGATGTTGGCTGAGGTATTTCATCCCATCCTTATTATTTATGGCATGGGTCCTAAACTTCAGGGCTAGAGTCTTCAAATGTGGCTAGAAAACTCAACTTTGTTTTTCTAGTTGGTTGAAACCATGTTCCTCTTCTCTTTCAATCAGCCATCTGCCATCTAATAGTGAAACCAAGGTGCCTTTTTTGTACCACTTCTTAATGATTTGTAAATTTACAAATCATTGTGTGCATGCTCAGTCATGTCCAACTCTTTGCAACCCCATGGACTGTAGCCCACCAAGCTCCCCTGTCCATGAAATTTTCCAGGCAAGAATACTGGAGTGGGTTGCCATTTCCTTCTCCAGGGGTCTTCCTCACCCAGGGATTGAACTGGTGTCTCTTGTGTCTCCTGCACTGGCAGGTAGATTCTTTACCACTGATTTTAACCTTCTTTTGATAAGCCCAAATAATATCCCGAGGCTCTTAGTCAGTTTCTGAAAATCAGTGTATAAAATTTCAGTTTATAGGCTTTTGTAGCACATTTGTATAGTTGACCTTCAGAGTGATTCTTTTAGACTCTCAATTTCTTACTGGTAGACTATCTTGAACAGTATAATACAGTATTTTAGCTGAATTTCCTTTAGAAACATGAGTTTGGAGGATGAGCAGTGGGTCGATTTATGAGACAATCTGTGCAAATAATGAGGACACAATCTGTAAACAGAGATATTGTTTCTTCAGTTCCAAAGAAGTTTGCTTTGTAGTAGGTTTGCCAGCATATTTTATAAGTAAAGAATTTCATAAATTAGACTCCTTGGATGGTCTCAATAGAGCAAGAAAAATAACAAAAACTTTCCAGGTGGAGTACACTATCAGGCAGATTCTTGGGTCCAAAGCCATTTTTCTGTCCTCTGCATCCTCCCTTTTGGGCAAGCACACTTTCTCTCTGGTTTCTGTCTGAATAGTTTTGACAAGCATATGAAAAAACAGAAGGCCCCAGAATTAAGTCACATTCAGATTGTTTTGCTAACAACTCGTATTCTTTTATCATTCCAAGGTGAAAGATAAAAGTCACTCCAGTCCGATTAAAGGGCAAGAGATGAACTTGGTTGAGTCTAATGTTTATTTTAGACTTGGGATTCACACAGGTGATTCAGTTGCTATGATGCACTGATAGACTTCTTGTCCCATGCCACAGTTAAGAAGGAAAACAAATGGGCTTCCCCAGTGGGTCAGTGGTTAAGACTCTGCACTTCCAACGCAGAGGGTATAGGTTCAATCTCTGGTTGGGAAACTAAGATCCCACATGATACACAGTGTAGCAAAAAAAAGGCTAAACTGAAAATGAGAACAAAACAAGCAAAACAAAAAATCTGTAAAACAAACCAAAAACCTTACCTACTTGGTTTTAAGTTTGCAGATAGGCTTTTTTTTTTTTAAGTTAACTTTTTCTCCTCTATCTCTTGTGTCTCTGCTTTAGCTAATACCTGCTTAGACTTATTGAGACCCTTTCCACCACTGCAGATATTAGAATAGTCACAAATCATGGAGTGTTTTGATTGTACATGACCGCCTACACTTTGGCTCTTTTAGTAGCAACGCTGATTGGCCATCAGCCTGGAAACTCCTCTTGTTTCCATTTTCTTTTTTGTTTCAACTTTCCGTCTGTCCTTCAGAGAGCCAGGGGCAATTATTATTCTTTTCAATTAATTTTTATTGGAGTGTGGTTGCTTTAAAATGTTGTTGTACTTTTTGCTATACAGAAAAGTGAATCAGCCGTACATGTATACATATATCTTCTCGTTTTTGGATTTCCTTTCCATTTAGGTCGCCACGGAGCTTTGAGGAGAGTTCTCTGTGCTGTACCAGAGGTTCTCATTAGCTATCTATTTTATGCATAGTATTAATAGTGTATATTTGTCAGTCCCAATCTCCCAATTCATCCCAATCTCCTCTTCTGTCCTTGGTAACTGTAAGTTTGTTCTCTACATCTGTTATTCTATTTCTGCTTTGCAAATAAGTTTATCTATACCATTTCAGGGACAGTTACTAAAGAAGGAAAAAAATCTACCCTTAGTTTGGTCTTCACCTTTTGAAAACAGGTACTGCAGTCAAAATCAGTTTTGACTTAATATGATTTAAAAAAATATCTTAGAGAAAGAAGGCATGCATAAGAATTGTGTGTTTGTGTGTGTGTTTAGAAATTTGGTTGAATTTTTGTTTTACTTCAGAATGGGACAGCTCATGCTTCTAAGCTATTCATTTATGTCATGAACTATGTGGCTTCCAGGATTTGCCATGGCTTGGAAGGGGGTCTCTGTGATCCTATTGATGGAAAAAGTAATAATAGTAACAGCTCACATTTCCTGAGCGCCAGACACTTTTAAATGCTTTACATATTATATATTATCATCTCTTTTCATGTTCACAACCATCCTATGAGGTTGTTGTAATTATTGTTTCCATTTAAGAGATGAAGTGACTGAGTCCCAAAGTTTTGACTACTTGCCAAGGTTAATGAGTGGTAGGACAGGGATTCAAATCCAGAGCATGTTGCTCCAGAGTATATGTGACTAATGAATGTGTCTAATGACTTTTCCGTGTTGGTCCTCGGAGGAGAATGATGGGTTTAGCACTGTGGAATGCTCTTAATAGTTGCTTGTGCTGTGGACCATGGTTGAAGGGAAATCTTGAGGGTCCACACCCAGATGCTGTTCTTCACCATTTTTTCCCTGATTGGCTTTCTCCACCCTGCCCTGACCTGGGTTCTGGTTACTAGGGGTCTGCTCTGGGTTGCTTGGCCCCCGTGTTTAGCCTGGTAACCATAGCTGTTCTCACAATGTACTGTGTACTTTTATTAACTTGCTTCTCTCCCAGATTGCCAAACTCAAAAATCTTATTTGGGCTCTAGCACAAATTTAAAGGACTAGCATAGCTGCCTTTGGAACTATCTCTGATGAGAGCCTGTGTATGTGTGCACCTTATTATAATTATTATTGCTGAAATATTGTGGCTCAAACCATTAGGTATAAAATGTGACTCTTTAATTTTTTGTTTTAATTTCTTGGCTGTGCTGAGTCTTCGCTGCTGTGTGGGTTTTTCTCTCGTTGCTCCATGTGGGCTCCGTAGTCGCAGCTCCCGGGCTGTAGAGCACAGGCTCAGTGGTTATGTGGTGCATAGACTTAGTTGCTCCTCAGCATGTGGAATTTTCCTGGATCTGGGATCAAACCCATGCCTCCTGCATTGGCAAGCAGATTCTTTACCACTGAGCCGTCAGGGAAGCCCTAAAACATGCCTTTTTTTGACAGGCTACAGAGAGAATGTTTTCCAAGAGCCTCAAGGTCCTAGGTGGCAGCGTCTGCTCCACAAACCAGTCTACCTGACAGAAACAGCTAGTGGTCAGAGCTTGAGGCTCCAAAACGCAGGGCTTTTCTTCTCTTGTATTCCTTGTTTTCTGGGCCCAGAATAGTGCTTTGGACAGAGTAGGTGCTCCGTCCACACCTGTGGACTTAATTAATCTCCTAGCCAAGTTCGGCTGTCCCCTGGGCCAAGGTTTCCTCTCTGGGTTTCAAACTTCCTGTTCCATCCTTCCCTTTTTATAAACCACTAGTTTTCTCATCCATAACTTTATATAAATCCTTCTTTGTGAATATTTTTTGCATCTGTACCTCCTGAGGCGACGAGCATTCTGATTTTATGAAGAAGAGATCTTGCCTCCTGTATGTTCTAAAGCAACCTGAGTAATCAAAGGTGGGAGGAGAAGTTGGGAGCAAAGCAGAGAAGAATATGGACAGATGAGGGGGCAAAAGAGAGCCAGGGAACAGGGGAAGGGGCCTCACTCTGGAGGAGAGGAAGCTGTCTCGTCACGGAGGTCTTGATGTGCTGATGACAGTGTCTGTGAGGCTCTGGGTGAAGGCACGATTCTGTCAATTAGCAAAGTGACTATTTGGTGGGAGCAGTGGCTCAGAGGGTAGATGACACGTTCTTTCATCCTTTCATTCAGGGTCAATTCTTGATACACACGTAGTTTTGGAAACTAAGTGAAATGTATATGGAGGTTTGGCTTGCATTCCACTCAACAGTAGAATAGTCAACATTGATAGTCAATGAATAGTCAATGAATAAATGCCTTGAGTGCCTTAATTGTTTCTCTGGTGGCTTAGATGGTAGAGAAATCTGTCTGCAATGCGGGCGACCTGGGTCAGGAAGATCCCCTGGAGAAGGGAATGGCTACCTACTCTAGTATTCTTGCCTGGAGAATTCCATGAACAGAGGAGCCTGGTGGGCCACAGTCCATGGGGTTGCAAGAGTCGGACACGACTGAGCGACTAATATTGAGTGCCTTAATAGTCAACCTCTGTGCCTTGAGTGAAGTTACTTAACACGTGGGCCTCAGTTTCCCTACCTGTCAAGCAGGGATAACAATAGTTCCATCCTCACAGTGCTGATGTGAAGACTGAGAGGTGTAATTCATGTAGAATTTTCAGAGAAGTTAGAGATAACACCATAAACGTTCTATAATTGTCAGCGGTTGTTATTGGCACATCACCAAGGTGCCCACTTTTGTGCCTCGTGATGGTAGGCTCAGTGGGTAGCCAACATGTTTTCTCTAAAAAATATTAGAGCATGACTCCAGGTGTGAGGTGGGTGTTGAGGAGGAGTTGAGCTCCTACAAGCTCTCTTGCACTTCTTGTGTGGAAAGTATTAAGTACATGTAGACCCCATCGCAATGACTTTCAACATGAGTTTGAATTCCTTTAATACTTTCTACCTGTGTCATTCATTTTGGACCTACTCTCCTATGTCTTCTGTTATTTATTCCTGACCATTCATATGGCACCGTTAATGAGCCAAATGCTGGGTTAAGCAATGAAACAACAGCCCAGTTGGACTACCGCCCCTGCCCTGGAGGAGCTTGAAGAAGACTGGGGCGGATGAAGGATGGAGGTGTGAAAAACGGCATTGGCATAAAATCACAAGTTACTTAGTGTTGTTGAGATGGAAGTTTCAGGGTATAAAATGGTGGGAGAAGAGGCTGGTAAGTTAGGCAGGTATGAGGAAGCAGAGGGCATTATATGCCATGCTCAAGAGCTTAAATCCAATGATACAGGTGAAGAGAAACCAGTGATATAGGTGAAGAGCTTAAATCCAGTGATATAGGTGGAGAGAAAGGGTTGCAAACAAGGGAGTGATATGGCCAGCCAACTTTAGATAAAGCATTGTGTCCACTGTGTAAAGGATGGGTTTGAGACAAGGGCTGGAGGCAGGGAAGTCAGTTAGGAGATTACGGAATATTCTGGCAGGAGATGTTGAAGAGCTTGAAGTAGGAGAGTGGCAGGTAAAGATGGAGACATGAGACTATTTTTGAAAAATATTGAGGAAGTAATTCATTGAGTGCTGTGCTGTGCTTAGTCACTCAGTCGTGTCCGACTCTTTGTGACCCCAAGGACTGTAGCCCACCAGGTTCCTCTGTCCACTGGGATTCTCCAGGCAAGAATTCATTGAGAGACAGGGATTATTGAGAACAATGAGAGATAATGTCTAGATTTCTGGCTTGGCTGGTTGTTGCTGTTCAATCACTAAGGGATGTTTGACTCTTTGTGACCCCATGGACTGTAGCCTGCCAGGCTCCTTTGTCTGTGAGATTTCCCAGGCAAGAATACTAGAGTGGGTTGCCATTTGCTCCTCAAGGGGATCTTCCCAGTCCAGGAATTGAACCCACGTCTCCTGTATTGGCAAGCGGATTCTTTACCACTGAGCCACCTGGGAAGCTGTGACTGATGGTATCATTACCCAATATAGGAGATGCCTTAGGTTTTGGAGGGAAGATGATCAGTTCATCTTTGTATTTGCAAAGTTTAAAGAGGCTGTGGTCCATCCTGCAAGGATGTCCAGCAGTCATTTGGATATGTAGGCCCTAGAGTGGAGCCCAGAGGTCTGAATGTAGGTGGAGACATTGAAGATGGCTAAAACATCAGAGTGGATGAGATTGGGTGAGGGTATACAGCATTAAGAAAAGAGAATGAGGTCAGGAACCTGGGAAAACAACATTCAGTGTAATTTTAGAAGGCCATGCAGCCACAGCGTCCCCTCATTTGGGCTTCCCTGGCAGCTCAGCTGGTAAAGAATCCTCCTGCCATGCAGGAGACCCCGGTTCGATTCCAGGGTCAGGAAGATCCCCTGGAGGAGGGACAGCCTACCCACTCCAGTATTCCTGGGCTTCCCTGGTGGCTTAGCTAGTAAAGAATCCACCTGCAGTGCGAGAGACCTGGGTTCGATCCCTGGGTTGGGAAGATCCCCCGGAGAAGAGAACAGCTACACACTCCAGTATTCTGGCCTAGAGAGTTCCATGGACTGTATAGTCCATGGAGTTGCAAAGAGTCAGACATGACAGAGCAGTTTTCACTTAGAGAGGGACATCCTCAAAAGGAGATGAAAAAGGAATAGTGCAGTTGGTGAAGAGTGGTGTGTAAACTAAGGAGAGTGTAGTATCACATGTAGCAAGATAAGGACTGAACAGTACCCTGAGATTTGGCAACTGGAAGTCCCTGGCTTTTTGTCAAAGTTGTTACAGGGGGATGGTGTGCGTAGAGGCAGTGAGTGAGATGGTGGAAGAGGAGAGGCTGGCTGGACAGGAAAAAACAGCATGCATGGGAAAGTAGGAAGGTGGCCAGGAGGTCTCACATTCTAGAGAGGGGCCCCTTTACGTAGCTGGTAAGTCTATTGGAGATTAGGGTTTCTTTAGTGCTTGTAGTTCTGTAGTCGCTATCGTTGTTCTTACAATGCATGCGCTCAGCGTGCTGTCATTATGTCCGACTGTTTGCGACCCCATGGGCTGTAGCCCATTAGGCTCCTCTGTCCATGGGATTTCCCAGGCAAGAATACTGGAGTGGCTTGCCATTTCCTTCTCCTTACAATTCATAGTATGGTCTAATAATAATAGTAATTATTATTACTATTTTTTAAAGAGTCTATGAAATTGAATTATGGTGTTGCCTCTTTAAAACCTATACATTTTCCTCTACATAAGAGTGATATGATCAGTGGGTTTGCCTTGTGTATGAGTAAGCATATGTGTATAATATAAATTGAATTCTTGTGAAGGACAAATAGGAAATAAAGCCATGTGATTACCAATACATTTTTTTGTGGTGAATTCTTAATTGTTTCTAAATATACACATTTAATGGCTTTTATTTTGCAGAAAAATGTTCCTTTTATTGAGTATGTATCAGTTTATATACATTAATATTAATTTCTGTTCTGATATGAGTTGGAGTGTCTTTTAATAGAATCTATACGAATTGAACATCAAAACCTCAGGATATTGAAAAATTAAGCAAAAGTTGGGCTTAATTAAAAAACCAAAGTCGTTGTCCAGCTTCTTTAATTAGAGAACATTAGAGAACAATTAATTTCTATGAATCATTTCTTTTGGAAGAATTTGCCTCTTCTGCGTTATAGACGTGACTGTTTGTATTGGACATAGGGCATTTGTAGACTGGGTATCAGCCTCTTTTGTGGGATTTTCTGACGCTGGACAAAAGTTACTCTGTTCATGATTCTAATCCTAGAATTTAAGGTGCTTGGGGCTCTGTCGCTTGCATCACGGGCTTGTCTGTAGTAAGGACATGGTGTAATTCTTGTACTCTTAGGAGTTTACAAGCTAGAAGACTGTGAAGAAAGGTCCAACTCAAGACTAATAAGAGCTGGAAGTAGACCTGGTAGCCTTGAAAGTCTAAAAACTAAATCCGCCTTCCCTGGTTATTCTGCTTTTTTTTTTCAGCCATGCCTCGAAGCTTCCAGGATCTCAGTTCCCTGACCAGGGATTGAACCTGGCCATGGCTGTCAGCTTCTGTTGTTTCATCTAGATTTTATTGTGCTTTTCAGGGATAACTTGTGCAGGGTTCCCAAGGCCCTTGAGAGAGCACTTCCTGAAGATTCTTATTTCTCTCCAAATTAAGAGTGACTCGGAAATGCCTGAGTGTTTTTCTCTCCTAGAGACTTTCCCTCCAGACTTAGTAAGAGAGTTGAAGGAGACTGCATCATTACAGATGGTGTCAGAGCAGTGTCCTCGGCACCTGCTAGGAGCTGCAAAAAGGAATCAACGTGGGCTTGGGCTTGGCATTTAGGGGCTGATCAGGAAGGTCGGATATTGGCCTTGTTTCAGATGAGTCATCATTTTTAGCCTTCTGGTCAAGATGCTGCCATGTACCTGGCAGTGTGGAAGGTGGTGGATGAAGATTAGATGTACAGGAAGTCCATAGAAACTTTGGAGAGAAAAAGCAGAAAAAGTGATGGTCTAAAACCTCAGAGAAAGGGGTGGAAGGAGGCTTGTTGGAAGGAAAAGCATTTTGACTGCTCAGGTTAGAATAAGAGAGAAAATGAGTTGAGTGGTTACTGGTAACCACTTGGAAATTTTGGGGGGAAATCGGATGGGATTTTTCCTAAAAACTGGAGTAAACCTTAGGGATTTACATCTCAAACCTTATTCACTTCACGGTTTGCAGTGAAAAGTGACACATGAGTGTTTACTTGTCTTGAAGCTGATTAAAAAAAGACCTTACTTTGGTGTAGCCCAAAGACCTTACAAACATTTTCCCCCCTGTCCCTTTCCCCCTTTTAAAATTTATAAATGAGTTTTCTGTCACCTCCTCATCTTCATTATTCAGAGGGTCTATGCAGAACCTCACTGCCGCAGAAAGAAATCAGTCATCCTTTAACAATGTTGCACCACAAAATTGAATTTAAATGTTTTTTACTCGTTTGATACTTCATCTCACTCAGATCTAAGTTGTAAGGAGTAATAACAGACGTCAAACATGATTCTTTTGATGGGGTGGACACTGCGTGTGCTGTGTCTTTTTTTTTTTTCCAGGGCCAAAGAGGGGATTCCTCTGAACCCATCAGATTTAGGAAACAGGAAACAGAGATCAAGCAAAAGTGATATTTGAGAAAATATGGAAGTATGTGCAAGGATGAGACAGTAAGAGAAGTATTTCAGAAAAGTTCACACCTTATCAGTATGATAGAAACTAAGCACTTGAAGCACTTTGCAGATATTTACTTGATAGTTACCTAAATGTTGCTGTGTTTTAAGAAACGATACTTTCAGTTTTACAAAATGGTTTTCCTTAGTGGATTCAAGGTTGATTATTCCTGTCACTGAAGTGTTTTTCTTGAGATACATCTTTTGCCTCAGCACCTTTTAAGTACAAATACTTCTGGTATATTTTCTAAATTTTGTTTTGGTTTATTAAAACGACTAGATGCTACCTTGAAGGAACAAAGTCTATTCATTGAATAAAGTCTATCTGGAAAACTCTATTTTTTGCTTTGCCATATTGAGACTCTATCAACACAAGTAAATCATGGGTTAATACATAAAAATAGAGGCTTTCCCTTCACCTCCAGAGACTACGTGGCCTGTCACCTCCTATTCCCTTTCAAAGTGGCAAACTAGTCATGATTGCCAGCTGAAGAATATTTCTGATTGGTTTCAGGAGAGCATTGGAACTTATTTACCATTAGAATCAAGGGAAAAACATGTTGTGTTGTAAAGTGGCCAAGACAGGTTTCTAAGGCACGAAGGTCGGATTATTTCTGTGAACATAAGGAGTCTTTAACATTTTAAATTGTACCTGGGCCCTGGTAAGTCCCAGTGAGACATTACTATTTGAGCCTCCTTGGCACAGCTATAAACAGACAACTTTCTTGGCTTCAGAGACCACTGTGCAAAAATAAAACAAACAAAAGCTTTAAGAAGCCAAGAAATTGAGTCTGACCTCATCACAGTTTATGCGCCCGAGTGAAAATGACTTTGCCTTTTGATGTTTCTCTCCACAGCATATCCAATGGTGGGATTTTCCATAAAATAGCTCTTCTGTAAACTTAGAAAAATGCAGACTACTTTAAAAGCTTAATGTTAAGTCTGTTCCTTAGTCTGGATTCAGAGTTTTTAGCCCCAAAGATTTGCTTTGATACAGGAAGTACATTTTCTCTAAAACTACACCCCCCCTTTTTTTCTTTAAAGTAATAAAGATCATCATAATGTGACCCATTCCTAAGGATACTGTTGAGGTGCAAACTGAATATTACTGATTCTTTTTCTCTGGGAACAAGAGGTGAAAGACACCTTTCCCTCCATGTCAGTGGGTAATTTCAAAATAAAAAGTGAGAGTCAAAGAAACAGTTAATAACATAATCCATATGTTTCTCCATGAGCAGGGGAAAAAAAAGATTAAGGAGAAACTATTAGATCTTAGCTATGACCAGCCTTTCTATGGGAAAAGATTAATTCGAGTGGACTAACTATATCTAAAATTAGAACTGTGGGAAAAGGATTATATGAAACAAAATGCAAAAGATTAATGTGGAAGCATGAAGCCTAAGGATTAGATACCTTTAAAATATTAATCTACATTAGACAGAGTCACAAAGTTCCGTGTTATCAATAAGGAAATAGAGAAACAAGAATATCAGTTGAGCCAAAAGTTTTGTTAATTAGTCTTCAGTTAATAACTAGTTTTGTAAGACACCATCTAGCTTGGATGTGCGACTTTTTGTATAAGGTATCGGTGGTAACCTGTAATTTCCGGCTGCTCCTTACTCATTAGGAGAGGCGCTTAGATTCATGTGGTAGGCGTCACACTTTGGTTAGCTTTTAACCTTAGAAGGCGAACTTGATTGTGACTGGAAGGTTTTTTTTCAAGCCCACAATAATTATTAATTGCTTCTCTGGAATAGCTACTAGTAGTGGACTAAATGGTGAGATTAAGAGATGTTTGACCACAGAAGGGAGCCTGTCTTGAAATGTGTAAATACTCCCCAAGTCCCTTTAGGGAAAACTGTTAAGGAAGTCTGTAATGGCTATGAATGAACCTAAATGAACCACCAGTTCATACCCAAGTGTGGATTGTGGGGCGTGAGGAAGGTGCGAAAAACATGTCCATCGAATTAGTTAAATTGATTTTTGTAGACTGTAATATAAGACTTTAATGGCCAAATCTAGGTTCTTTTCATGTCATCTGAAATGAGTAGACAGATGTTTACAATTCCATCTCAAGCGTATCTGTTAAACATTGTTCATTTTACAGTAACATCTTTTCAAATGGTCTCTAGGATGGAGTAGGAGATTGGAGCCGAGGACCTTGCGGTTGACCTTCTCAGGGTGGATTTTGAAAGCCCCCTTACACCACCCCGAACTTCTGTCTTGAATCCTGTGGGACATGCTGTCCTATAAGAACTGCTATTAGCTCCTATGCCTGTAGCAACAGGCCTACATTCATTTCCCAATCTCTTGTCAAACAGTAATTTGGTTGGTTTGGATGACTGCGTTTCGAACGCAGGCCCCTGTGCCCTTCCCCTGTGCCATCAGAGGCCTGGACGGGAGGGAGAAAATCTAGTCCACCTGGACAGGTCGGTCGGAAGTGGCTCTTATGTGTGTTATTTTTGTAGTAGGAGTGTTCTGCTCTCTTCCCCTGCTACAGCTTGTTCACTTCCAATGGGCTGGGATATAAGTATTGACCAGAGGAACAAATCAGGGCTGTGCAAAATATTTTCAGTGTTACATACTTCTGTCTTGTTAGGAACTCATTCCCCGTCCCCCCCCACACTTGAGTATAGAAGCCCTTCAAAGATAGTCAGTGTTAAGGTTGTGGTTTCACTACCAGATCCTTCGCTGTTCAGTCACTCAGTGGATCTGACTCTTTGCAACCCCACGGACTGCAGCACACCAGGCTTCCCTGTCCTTCACCAACTTCTGGAGCTTGCTCAAACGCATGTCCTTTGAGTCGGTGATGCCATCCAACTGTCTCATCCTCTGTCTCCCACTTCTCCACCTGCTCTCAATCTTTTCCAGCATCAGGGTCTTTTCCAATGAGTTGGCTCTTCACGTAAGGTGGCCAAAGTAGTGAAGTTTCAGCTTCCTTATACAAATATATTTTATACACACACACATACATATAATTATTATTAACTAATAATACTTGTATGGCACTTAACTATTTACCAGACACTAAGCATTTTACACTTATTAGCTCATTTAATCTTCAGAGTAACCAATGAACTTGGGGTATTTACAGATGAAGAAGCTGTAAGTGACTAAGTGCCTTAACCAAGGTCAGATAGCTAAGGGTAGAGCTGTGGTGTGAACTCAGGCAGGCAGCTCCCAGAGTCTGTGTCATGACTATTATCTTTTTAAAAACTGAACATACGTATATATATATATATATATATTTTTTTTTTTTTTTTTTAAACAGGAAAAACCCTTCTTTAATTTGTAGGTGGTATTAGAGAGAAAATGTTTTGTGGCAAATGTCTAGTTGTAGACGCTGAAGAAACGCTTTCTGTGGATATAGTGATTCTTATTTTAGATCATTTAAAAAATTGAATTTAGTGTGCTCTTTTAGGGTTTGGCTTCTTTTGTATATTTGCGTATTACTGGGTATGTTTATCTCAGAGAAGCCTTAAAAACATGAACACACAAAATGCCCAGAGAGTTACTAGACAAAATTAGCCTCTTTAATCTGAGCTGTGGACATCTCCCATGTCTGATATTCTTAGAGAACATGTTTTTCTCCTTGGATAATCTCAGGCTTTTGTAACTTCATGAAAAATATAACCATTATTTAGAAACTTTTAATTTGTATTTTAATGAAACCTGGGAGGGTGGCATCTGATTAGACTAATGTCTCTATTCTCTACTTATTTTCTTAATGTATTTCATGATAAAAAAAAAACTGTATATCTTACAAAGGATTTCTGATTTGCAGTATACCTTGCTTTGTCACTGGTGGATCATTTGAATATTTTTTTAAAGAAATAAATATTCTATAAATCATACCTTTTAAGTTTTATGTTTAGGATATGCTTAAAAACATAACGTTGCATTCAAATTTAACTTTATTTTTAGAGATTTGATTTGTAAGTGGCCACTAGCCCTAAGTTAAAAGTAAATATAGAAATTCTCTTCATTGCATTGCAGGCAGATTCCGTACCATCTGAACTATAGGGAAGTCCCCTGTATTGGAAACACTTTTAAAAAGTCTTACTTGATAATGAATATGTGGTTAAGGAAATATGAGCAAAGTATTTGAATCAATCTAATTAGGAGCCCCAAATATTCACCTTGAGGTTATAGTGAAAAAGATATAATAATGGCCTTTCCTATAATTAAGATTTTATTTGTATTAAGACTCTAAAAATCACCACAAATCACACTAAAGATAAAAGAGGAGATAACAGCAAGGTCCTATTGTTTAGCACAGGGGACTAGATTCAATATCCTGTAATAAATCATAATGGAAAAGAATATGAAAAAGAATGTATTTATACATAAGTGTTAGTCGCTCAGTCATTTTCGACTCTTTACAACCCCAGGGACTGTAGCCCGCCAGGCTCCTCTGTCCGTGGGATTCTCCAGGCAAGAATACTGGAGTGGGTTGCCATTCCTCTCTCCAGGGGATCTTCCCAACCTAGGGATCAAACCCGGGTCTGAATCACATTGAATCATTCATATAACTGTATCACATTGCTGTATACCAGCTTTATAAATCAACTATAATTTTTCTTAAAAAGAGGAGACAAATAAACCTGTATTTTGAGAACAAAAAGTAGAAGTTTTTTATTCTGCGGAGGAAGAGGCAAGATGGTCCAGACAGGCACTAGGCTTGCTCTGCAAGTGGAGATTCCATCACTGAGGTGCCTGGGTTGTTAACGAAAGCAGTCTGAGCGCTGATACTGAAGAGGTGGTCTTAGGAGCTGGGCTCTGTGTGTGGGGGTGAAATGCCCCTGCTTTTTAAAGTCTCATCTGCCAGGGGAGATGTAAATCCAAAGTGCTAATCCTTTGTCATCAATAACAATCCCATGACACTGCTTTACAAGATAAGTGTCACTGATTCAATTTGGCTGGCTGTGTTGAGCTTTCTAAAACCTGCTGCACTTTCAGTTGAGTAACGCGTGATCCCTTCCTGCCCCGTGGGGTATTAAGCAGCTCTCTTGGTTGGGTCTGGAAATGGCCAAAGCCCCGGAGGGTGGAGGGAATGCGACTTTGGAAGCAGTGGGTTGGCCCCTGGAGTGAGAGTGGCAGTTTCTAAGTGACTTTCTGAAGGAATTGAATCCTTCCAGACACCCAAAAGGCAGTTGGCGCCACCTGACTTGTGTTTTCTTTTGAGTTTCTTTGTCAGCCTCCATGTCCTTGTATTGAAGTAGAATAGACACCCTCTTGATTTCTGACGGCTGGCAATAGCTCTGAACACACCGATGCGATGTTCTGTGTGTAAATGTCTTCCCCAGGAGACTCATGAGCAACACTTAAGGGCCAGCGATGGGTAAGGAGCTCCCTGACTCATAAAGTACAAAAGGGCCCATTCTCTGGGGACCCTGGATACAGGATCAGGTTTGATACACATGAAAAAAAGGAAAAATTCAGAATATAGGAATGCAGTATGACTTGATTAACTTGAACCTGGATGTTCAGAATTTGTATTAATGGTAATATGACTTTTTACCATATATAAATGAGTATCAGTACACAAGTTAACTGAGTAACACAGAAATAGGGGAGGATATTTAACCCGTTAAATAAAATAAACTGCTTTTATTTAGAGTCATTTATTTTTTTTAAACAGGGAAAACAGTAATTACAAATAAAATCACTGCAATGAGGATCTAAAAGGGCATGTGTTTAGCAAATATTTGTAGCCTATAAAGTTGTATCTATTTCAGAATAATTCCTAACTTTTTGCTAGTCCATATCAGCTCATCATCAGTTAGTGTGAAGTACTAAGTATTTTCTGTGTTTAACTGCATTTCTAGTGACTTTGTGGTTTTGGTGGGAAGCCTTCTGTATTAAAACCTAAATTTAAAAAGGATGATGTTTGCATTATAGAAAAGAATCTTAATATCTCAAAGTCTCTGCCTTAGTATTCACTTAATGGCAAGATTGTTTGCAGGTAAATGTTTGGTTATTTGCATTCAGTTTTTCATTTCAGTTGCATAAATTAAGTGCATGTACTTTGTGCTTTTCGTGCATCAGCTTCCGATCCCAAATCAAGAAATATACACTATGTGTCCAGGGTCATCAAGACATGAATTTAGGGAACTGTTCTTAAATCTTCCACTTGCTTCTGAATACCCCTGTAGTCTTAGGTTCTGCCTGAAGAGACCGATTACTTCCCAGATTTTTCCTGGTCTTGGTCTTCTGTACTCACAGACTTCTTGTTATTGTGGACGTAAACATTTT